>NC_138787.1:34086987-35348471 GCF_965178545.1 Coloeus monedula
AGTGTGTAGTGCCTGGCCAGGTGTGATGGTGGAGGGGGTTTTATTATTTTTCTTTCTAGCAGTGAGGGGTGGGTGACAGTGCTACACCAAGCATCTAAGACCTTAGTGGGAAGGGTTCCCAATCCTTGTTTTGCAGGGAAGGTGACTGGACAAATACTTTGTTTGCTTTCTTTACTTTGATGTAAATGCCCATAAACATAATCAGTTCTAAAAATTAACATCTTGAGCCTTGGAAGTTATGCCAGACTGAAAGGTATTTAACTCCTTACATCTTAAAGAGAGAATTAGTGCCAGGAGTCTTCTCTGCCCTTGCTACTAGATGTGACTGTTTCTCTGGGTTCTGAAGTGGATATAGCAAATCCAAACCCAATTTTTAACCTTAAAACTTGCAGTGCTTGGGTTTGATTCCCCTATATTCTTGCCCTTGTAACAGCAACATTGGTGTTGCCATAGTTCAGATTGTGTTCTTTGATAACACCTTTAAAATTTCTGAGCTGTCCCATGGTGCAGGTCCCTGTGGGAAGGGAAAAGTAGGGGAGAAAAGGCACTGGAGTGTGTGTCCTGGAGGCCCTTCCTTGGGAAAACTCTGGGTCTTTGCCTGTGTACAAGAACCAGAGGTTTGATAAGAGTGGTGTAGAAGTGGCAATGGTTCCTGCTGAGCTTTGTGGAAAAGCACTAATTTTGAACCCAAATAATCTCAAGAGACCATGGGTTTTCTGGAACCAGAGGCTCCTTCCTTGGAAAGAGAGGTAGATATGTGTGTGGTTTTAGATGCAAATGTTTACAGCCTGTTGCTGGTGGTAGTTCCAAGACCAGTGTAACATAGCTGGGTTGGCCTGCCTGTGGCCCTTCCCTTCTGAGATGTGAGCCATGACTCACCCTGTGAAAGAAACACAGGCTACCCCTACAACCATACCAGGACAGGGCTGTGCATTCAGCTTCTGAGATTTAAGCTCCAAATCTTGAGGAAACCTGCGGTCACAGCAGGAGCTTGGCAGCCTGCATGCACTGTAATGGGTTCTTACTGGTTTCAGAAAGGAAGGCTGTAGTCTTTAAACCAGCAAGGCTTGCCCTGCTCCTACACTAGAAATAATGAAGCAAGTGTGACCCTGCTCTCTGAGTCACTCAGAGTCTCATGAAAAAAGCAGTTTTCAGGATTTCACACCCTTTCCCCTTGTTACATTGGATACCTGTAATCAGGCATCTGGATAATCTCTGATCTCCCCAACTAAGAAGTATGTGAAGTTAGACTTGTTTCTAGACTGCTCCACCAGACTGGCTCAGCCAAGTGACCCAAGGCTCCCCAGACTAACACAAGGCTTGGTTTAGCTGGGCTGGGCCCTGGGCTGGGCTGCAGGCACAGCTCTGATTAAGCTGAAATACCTTTATTGCAAGTGCTGGCCTTAAGCTGCCACCTCATTCTTGAAGTCTGGTTGAACAAAAGCAAAAATGTGCTTTCACATTTTGATTAAAAACTCAGGTTCAACTTTTACAAACCTCTAATGACTACTTTCAGTGTAATTAACTGGATTAAATATGACAAATTGCAAATAACTGGTAACTTTAATATTGGAGAACTCTAACAAGAGGTGTTAGTTTTGCTTATAAGATGTGCATAAGAAGGGAGGTGTGTAATGCTGACCTTTCTTTAATTAATTATATATTCTAGAGCATTCCCATTATTTCCCTGCTTATGACTCTCATCTCAGTTTCATTTCATGCTAAATAAACCCTCATATTTACTTTGCAGCTTTGTTGAAGACTCTACCTTAATCTGGGAAGAATTAGTACACATCATGGAATTATGTACATCCCACTTGAGCTCACATGCCAGGGCTCCTGCCTTTATTCTGCAAGGTACTTTAACATGAAGATACTTTAACATGATGTTGCCATGGATGTCTGGCATGAGCACCAACTGGTATTCCTCAAAAAAGGACTGTTAACTGCTTGAACTTTGAATATTACTGTGATGTTAGGATTTCTCTTATTCTGGCATAATGTTCTGTCATTGTTATGTGACATTATACCTACAGAAACTATTAATAAAGGATTTTGCTAGAAGTACTGATTTCTCTTTGCTTTTATAAAGTTTAGACTTAACTCTGAAGTCAGGCTATGGGAATAAAATAAAGTTTGAAAGCTATTTAAGTAACTGTTTAGTACTCTGAGGAAAGTTGGTTTTATATAAAACTTAGAACTTCCTTCTTTCCTGTTTGTAAAACACTGATGTTCATGTTAATGCTGGCACTGAAGTCAGTGTCTTGAACTCTTGAGAGCTCAGCTCTAAACAGTTGTAGGGCTAAGTTTTACTGCCTCTCTTCCTGAAGCCTGGGTGCTCACAAAGGCTAAATGTTTACCCCATTCTGAGAGAAAGAAGCCTTATCAGAAAAAGGACATGCTAAATACTAATACCTGGGGCTTTTTGCTTTGTTTTATTAATACTTAATAATGCTTTTTAGATTTTATTTCACTTCGTGCAGTTAGTAGTAGCTAGTTCTACTCAGTCTAACAATGACTTCTGCAGTGCAGAGGGGCACTGTTCCGTATCACCCAATCACAGCTAGAGCTCACTCAAGTGATCTGAGAAACACTTCAGGTTTTCAATGAGTATCAGCACCCCATGGGGACAGTAAGGAAGACAGAGCCAGACAGGACAAGGGACAATAGGACAACTTCACCTATAAGACAGTCTTCAAACATAAAATCACTTTTACCATGAGGCAGGTTAAAGACTGGAGCATGTTGCCTGGAGTGGCTGTGGAGTCTCCATCCATAGTAATACTCAAAGCCAGTGGTACAATGGCCTGAGCAACCTGCTTCAGTCAGCTCTGCTCTGAGCAGTGGGGCTGGACCAGAGCATCTCCAGAGGCTCTGGTCCAGCCCCAACCTTCTGGGACCTGAAAGTGTCCCTAAAATGCACTGTTCCATTTAAAAGAGGCAGTCCCATGGTTTAGATTCGTTATGTCTTGTAATTATCACCACGGTATCTTGCAGAGATACAGGGCCTCAGGAACACAGGACTGATCTATGCATGTAAAAAATTTATTCACCAGCTAAAAACTGAAGTGCCCATCCAGCTAAATAAAAGAGCCCACCTGACTGAATAAAAGCTTCAGTACATTTTATGTTAGTAGATGGTCTGAGATTCCTGTGGGATCATCACATTCATTACTCATCACTCATCTCCAAGTTGGAGTTACCTGCAGAGCTCTCTGCCCATAGCTTGTTTTCCATAGGATTTTACAGACATTCCAGCTTACCTGGCCTGTTGCATGCCAGTGGTGGTGACTTTATTTTCCCTTTAAGACTCTCCAAATACAACACAACGTGGCCTTGTGCTCCCAGTGAAGGAGTGCCCACTCCAGTGAGCACAGACATTGCAGAACAGGGACTCTTTAATCATTGCTGCCTAATAACAGACTCCTTGTACACAACTGCTCTCCAGTGTTTCTCCTGTCACCTTAAAGTCCAGTTCCTTCTGGTCTGTTTTTTCACAAGGGAAAATCTTTTCCATGGAAAATGTATACTTATATGGCAAGAGTTTTGAAAAATTCACTGTCTTCCTTTCACAAAGGGATGGTCCAGCAACTGCAGAGCAGAAGGCCGTTCGTGTTGATCTCTGCATTGAAGGTTTCACAGATCAGTACATAAAACAAATATCTATGTCTGTGATGAAATTGCAAAATCTAATTGCAAAATTAGCCTTTCATTATTATCATTTGTCCATTCACTACTAATTTTTGGGGTTTTTTGGCAAAGCTGATCAAAAGGAAGGGAGGCTTGAAGGGAAAAGACTGTTGGAATTTATGAATTATAAAACTGAAATATTTTATTATTAAAGAAACCATGACTTACTCTCCTAAATTCCTTGCAAATCTTTGAATAATTTTGCTAATTTGGCTATTTCAGGTGCACCAAAAATGTATTTAAGAAGGGTGATAATTATCTGTTCAAGCCTCTGTCAATCAGGTTGTTCTGTCACCTCCAGACAATGTCATGCGTTTTAAGGAGCCCATGGCTTTGTTTAAAACAAAACAAAAACCACAAAAATCATTGTTATAATGGATGTATGCTAGTGGTTTGGGGTTTTATAGGGAGAACTTCATGTTTCTAATAAGTATTATGTTTCAAATAAATATGTATGTCCTGTATATCCTGGCAGTGATAATAGATTTTTCCACTGCAGAAGACAAGAACTAAGTGAAAGCTCTTCCATTTAGAATACTGTCCTTAACACTTGTCTGACATAGGCCAAACTCAAACAATACTGGAACAGCAAAGTACAGCAAAGAAATTTATCCAACATTATGTTCAAAACTCAATGGTACCATGTTTCTGCATGAAAATTACAGTGAAAGTAAATTATGAGCATAAGGCCTACAAAAAGAGAATCTGTGAGGGCTTTTTTATAGCTTTATAGAGAATAAAGCTCTTTTATATATACTTTTATCTCAAGGCTTTCCTGAAGTGCTGAAAAGCCTATGCATTTACAATAAAGTCATATGTACCATAAGCTAAGCTCCCATGGACCATCTCTAGAATACAGACTACCAGCATTTTTCCTTTCATTCTCCAGTTCAAAGCCTCCATACCTGGTTAAGCAGGCATGCACAAACTCCACTGCAGCACTGGAGAAGTGCTCGGGCAGGGCAGGCATCAGCCCCCTGTGGGCCCCGATGTAGAGCATGGCTGCCACCCTGTCCATGGAAGCCAGTGGTGGTTTGCCTGTTGCCGTCTCAAACACGGTGCAGCCAACACTCCAGATGTCTGATTTCCTGCCATAGCCAGACTCATTTATTACCTCTGGAGCCCTCCAGTAGGGAGTGCCATGCACAGCTCGCTGCGGGTGCCACTGAGGCGCCTGGCACAGCCAAAGTCAATCAGCTTTATCACCCCGTTGGGCATGAGCATCACGTTATTGCCTTTGAGGTCGCTGTGGACCACACAGCTGTCATGTAAATATGCAACCCCTTGTAGAATTTACTTGGTGTATTAACACAGGACAACTTCTGGGAACGGACCGAAGCGATTCAGAATACTGGAAATGGAGCCACCAGGAATAAACTCCATGAAAATGCTTAAAACGTTGTCTTCCAGGCAAGTTCCTACATAAGTTACAATATTGACATGCTTCAATGTCTTCAAAAGATCAACTTCCTCATGGAACTTCTGATACTCCTTTTCTGTAGTGAGTTGATCTGATGTATCCAAAACCACCTGTTTTACAGCTATTAACTGCCCCTGGCTTGTCAGACCACAGTACACCTACAGTGAAACCAGCACTTATTAAGCAGGACACGAGATAAAACTTGAGTATTTACTTATTTTAAATAGTGTCCTTGTGTTTGTATTGTTTCATGTCTCACTGTATAATGCAAAATATTTAACCATTTGTTAAGACAACAGTGATTTTTTAGATAAGGTGTAGCTCAATGACAACCAGCACATCTCTTAACACATTCAGACATTAACTTACGGCGCCATAGGCTCCCTTTCCAAAAACTTCTCCTCTTGTCAGCATAATAGGATCTTTGTTACCTAAACTGCTTCCTGGTAATTTAGTAGATTCATCAAAGTTTAGAAGACCACTTTCATCATTTGAAGCCAAAAAGGCTTTACTGAAACTCTGCTGGAAAAGATGATGGTCAGAGTAGCGAGAAAGTAGAGAGGAAAAGACAAACTTCATTAGGACCTTACATCTTCTCCTCGGTCTCCATTGAGATGCAGTTTCAGAGGAGCTCCGAGGAAATGGTGTTTTGGGGAGAGCAGAGTGGCTGGAACAGAGGACGAGGAGCAGTGTCCTGGAGCAAGCCCTTGTGTCTCAGGGAGCGGGATGGGCTCGCTCCTAACACACCTGGTGACTCGCAGAGCGGGGGATGGAAATGCAGCCCCGGTCCGAAAGAAGCCCTGCCCGGGAATGCGGGCTGGGATTGTGAGCTGGCGGGGGGAGCTCGCTGTTAAAGGCGATCTTTGGGCTGTAAAGGTGCGCCTTTGTCTCTCTGCCGGAGCAGCCGGCCGTAGCGGCCTTTTTGCTGCTGTGTCGTGATTTTCTTAAACTTTGATGAAACTGTCCCTTTTCTTTAACTTTCTTTCAAATTGTAGAGTGAAGCGCGTTTTGGCAGGTGCGCGTGCGCAGATGGGTGGGGGTGCGGCGCTGAGTGCGCATGCGGGGACGCATCACCGGTGATCCCTCCGCGGGCAGGACCGCATCACAAATAGTCCCGGCTGGCGGATCACTCCGCGGGCGGGCCGTATCACCGATAATCCCTCCGCGGGCAGGACCTCATCACAAATAGTCCCTCCTGGCGGATCACTCCGCCCGCGCATGGACCCCTCCGCGGGCGGGCCGCATCACCGCTGATCCGTCTGTTCTGAACGGTATCGTGATGTTGGCTTTTTGCATGTTCCATCATCGTTAGGAATGGATTGTGATGTTGGTTTTTTTTCATGTTCCTTAATGTTAGAAAAGCTTTGCCGAGGTTCTGTAATGTAATGGTGTAGAATGTCTGCAGTTCGGGTGACAGTTTGGGAAGGACGGGGGGTGGTTCTTCACATTCCTGGAAAAGGAGTGGACTAGAACATCTGAGCCTGGTGATACCAAGGTGACTCTTAAGAGGGAACTGGCGGTTAATGCGCTGAGAAAACCCAAATGATCCAAGAGTGCCGCTTCTCTGGAGTAATTTTTCCTGACATGGCTTTGCCTTATAGATTTATATATATATATATATATATTTCCCTGGTCATTGATACAACTGATACAGTAGGTAAAAATGTATAAATATTTTCAAGTATACATCACAACAGTGCATAACCAGAAGATTACAGCATGACATCTTCTTCCATAGACACCAGGACAGAAGGGGCACTTAAAAGAGCAGGATGTAATCATTTTTTTGGTCTCATAGGTACAGTTTGCTAAGCTGAAGTGTGAATAAGGCTATCATCATGCTCTAAGTAACACATGTAACACAGGTCTGATGAAAATAACAGGGCCATGACTTCCCAGGAAGAAGAGACTGCTTCAGAAAGATGGCAATAATTACCCCATCTTGCCGTGGATCTCCCTTGGGAAAGTGATAATGGAGCTGTAATTGGCACCTCTGTCTGCAGAAGCACAAGGGAGTGTATCAATACATAGTGAAAGAAATTTCATTATAGATTTGTAATTTAAATAGACACAGAGCTAACAGGACCAAGGAGAAGCAGTTCTGGTAGAGAAAGACCTTAGTATGTGAGGGCATTTAGCTGACTTGGGGGCCAAAATGTGAGCCTTCTGAGCTCCAAGTTTTGATTAAGCATTAATTAAACAGGGTAAGTCTGATAAACCAATACTTGTAGTTCATACCTATAAAAGTATCTGGTTGCACTCAGAGATTGAAAATAATTGCCCCTTTTAGATAGACAGGGACTAATTGTAGTGTCTTGTCATATCCCCTAGCTGTCCAGATCTCCAGCTCTTGCCTTACCTGAAACCTTTTTATACAAACTCTTCAATTAAAATAGCCTATTCCCTTTATTCACTACAATTTCTCAATTCATATAAGCTTTGACCGCTATTCTTGTCATGCCTTAGTACCTTCTGGCTTGCAGCCTCTAACACAGATATATTCAACAGAACACTGGAAGAATCAGTGGGCAGCTGGCCCAAGGGAAAGAGACTTGATAAATCTCTTTAATAAGCACGTATTTCCCATCTTTCATCCAAACTTGTGTGAAGCACAACTCAAAGGCAAGTTACAAGAAGAAATTACTTTTACCTTCTCTAGAGCACTATTTATTATTGCTCCATCTCCATTCCTCGTATTTTCCATTCTTCACTCTGTGTGTTTTGCATTTTAGGACACGTATGTTTTGGTCCTGAAGAGTCGATGTCTTTTTCTTCAAGCATTAGCAATTCTTTGGCCAGACAACAAAGCAACTCATCAGTCACATCCCTAGTATCTGACCAGGAGAAAATGTTTTGACTTGTCTGGAAACTGGGGCTTTTGGCACTTTTTGTCCAAATCACTAAAGATTGAGTCAATTCATTTACCAAACCACTGTTTAGAGGTGTGTTTGCCCAACTGTGATCTAGTATTTTTATGGGGGATTGGCATTCCAGTCTATCTGAAAAGGGCAATTCACATTTATTGACAGACTTGGAGTCCTGGTCTGATTCCAGGCGTTTGCCACCATCCATATCCCCCCTGCACTGGCACACACAGATGTTCTGTTCTGCTGGTACCAGACTGCCACTTGGAGCAACACATCCTCTGCAGTCTTTATCACTGAACTGAAGGAGATAATGGCTGCAAGGCAGCAGCTCTCTGATGGCTGGATTTATCCTGGTTGTCTAATGACTGCTCTGAAGAAACTTCTTTAATAGTTGATCAGTTTGAACTTTAAAAAATTTCGTTTTGCTTAGTTGTCTGCGAAAGCTCTTCTAAAAATGTGAGCTGATGATCCGTGTCTCCGTGAAACAATGTTGTGCTACTCAAGGCATTTGTTTGAAAATCCAAGCCAGAAGTTGTTACATTATCTCACTCTGTGTTGCTGTCACTCAACTTGGTCCTTCTGTCCATTGTGATTAAGCCTTTCTGCTTTTGTTTAGTGCCAGGTATGGTCTTCTTTGGCTTGGAATGTGTTTTCTTTTGTGTGTTTCTGACTCTGCTGCTCTCTCCCCCTTTACTGCAGGCAGATCTACAGGTGCATCTCCCTGACGGAGCAGAATAAACACCTTTATAAAACCTGCCCTCGTGTTGATCAAGGTCACACATGCGGGAATGGACAGGAGTTCCAAACATTTTGTAAATACCTGGGCCTTGGTCATCTGAATTTATTATTTTGAACATGTCAGTGTATTTCAGATCTACAAAATCTGAAGCAGAGGGTGCACGTGGCAGACAAAGTGGAGTAACATGTTTCTTTAAGACAGCTGAATTTTTGCAACTGCAGGAGCAACTTTGCTTTTTAATTTTCTGAGCACTCTGAGCAACATGGCCTTTGTCTCCTTGAGTGGTTTTTTTATGACACTTCATGGAAGTCTCAGCTTTCACTTTTGTCCGTTCCAAAGATGGAAAAATCTGACTCTTGGCATTATATTTTGTGGTAGCCTCATCAGAAGCAATTAAGTCTTCAGATACTTTAACCTTGTTATTAATTTTAGATTTTGATGAATATTTATTCCTATTCATCTTTATTTTATTTTTGTCATTTTCTTTGTGAGCAAGAACATTGAGGCTCTGAGTAATATGAGGAGGCAGGGTACAGACACCACCCTTTTTTGTGGCAGGTTGTTCAGCAGTGTGTGGTTCCCTGGCTGGCTCTTGTTCAGAAACTGTAACATGAACAACAGCTACAAGCTTGTTTTGGTCTTCTGAAGTTGCTTCTGACATTGCTTCTTTTTCTTTTTCAGATTCAGAGATACAGACTTGATTTTCTGACTGTTTTCCAGAGGGATCTTTAACTTCTACTCTGGGAATTACTGAATTATCTTCTAAGCCTTGGTATGATTGTAAAGCACAAAGTTGGCACTCTCAGCATCTTCATGTGGTTTATAATCCAGTATCCTCTCTGTAGCATTTCCTTTTTCCAGACCAGTGCTACAGCAATTCTCTGCTCTGTTTTGTTTTTTGCCAGCTCTTGAGGCATCGCTGTTGCTTGACACTGTAAATGTTGTCTGAGCTGTAAATATGCCACAGTTCACCAGCGCATTCCTTGAGCTCAGCTGGGGATGACTCTCATCACAGAACCTGGCTTGGGTCAGAAGATCGATGTTCTCACAAACCACTGACCACCAGAATTTCACCAGGTCCTTATTCTCAGTGTGGATTGCTACATCAGCTTCCCTCTATTTTAAATGGCTTTGGATTTCTTCCTTGTTCTTGTTGGGGTACTTACCACAGTTGCTCATGCTAAAGTAGTACAGGTCTTTCACTGGCATGAGTGTATCAGAAATTGTGGCCATGATCAATTTTGATGACTTTTCACCGTGCCTTTTTAATAGGTTGTCTAACTGATACTGATAAAATTTAGTAACTGGTTTTACAGGCTGAGGAATAGAGTTCATAATATTTAAAATATTTCTGATGTTGCTGCTTTCATTGACAATATCATCTTCTAGAGGAGCAAGATGAATTGTTCTTACAGGCTGACATGTCAGTGGTGGCAAATGAAACTGTAATTTCCATAAAAAAACAATAATGTGCTACACCACAGATACAGGTAAAATCGAATCAATAAGAACCAAGTAGACTAAGAAAAAAAAATAGAAAACTATTATTCTTTTATATATTCCTATATTAAATCTATTATGAAGTGTAATGTCAAACTCCTGAGAAAACACATGATTTTTCTCACAGTAATTACATTAATTTTCTCACATCCAGAACTATTTCTAAGTATTTTGTAGTACAGAAAGTGGGGCCTTTTGCTTTAAGGCACAAGTCATTCTCCATGATTTAAAACCAGTTTTGTCCACATATACAAATCCTCTTGTCAGTTATTAACTCTGTCTTATGGCACTTCACATGTTTGCTACAGGAATTCAAAGTCAGTGCCTTCATGTGCTGGAGATTCTCATTCACAATGCACGCTCTCCCTGAACAATAGCACCACTCTAATGCTGGCATTTAAAGTCTTTTTATGTAACCCTCAATGTGTGCTGACACCATTAATTATATTCCCAATGGAACTAGAACTCATGTAAGCAATTTTTCAAAAGGAAAACTAGACCATTATAACAAAATGCCACTGCATCCCTGGAGAAAACAATTCTAACAAATTATTTATAGACTTTAGGATACATTATATTAAATCTAAACATATAGATCTATAAACCATGCTAAATGACCACAGATTTAGCTCAGTTTTAGGTACATTGGAAGACAGCACAGTCTGCACTCGAGTTTCAGTGAAGTGAAATGGATAAAACCAAAGGCAGCTGACACAGAAATCTGTTGGGTCAGGGATGTGTTTTATTATTCCTCCCTTCTTCCTTCTCTTCCCATCACATTAGTTGAAAGGTACCACGTCCATATGAAGAAGTACAGATCAGAGAAAACTGAATACTTTGTTTTGACTATTCAGATGAACAGTGAGAATAATTTTCTGACAAAAGTATTTCTGTTCTTTATTTTACAGGAAATGAATATTTTTATGCAAATGAATGCAATAGAAATAGAAATGCAATAGAAATAATCACACAGTCTGAGTGCTCATTTGCATGTCTATATTCAACATCAGTTTGCAACCTGCAGGAAATTTTTGTTTGCATTCCAAGGGCAAATCGAGGTTTGAACATGCCAGGAAAAGCAATGTGTTGGTTTAAAATTCACAGTTCTGAAGGCTTTG
Organism: Coloeus monedula; assembly: GCF_965178545.1. Taxonomy (NCBI): domain Eukaryota; kingdom Metazoa; phylum Chordata; class Aves; order Passeriformes; family Corvidae; genus Coloeus; species Coloeus monedula. Next base: position 34,098,322 of record NC_138787.1, read on the forward strand.
TCTAGCCTCCATGGCATTAATATGAATGCTCAGTTTATCCCAAAGGATACACCTCCAGAAACCACCAGAGCCCAAGACATGAAAATGAAGCTGTATAAAAACCACACTGAGGTCAGCTAAATTATTTTTCTTAAATATTTTCCTCCATTTGAAATGTTTTTTTTCCATAACCCTTTTTGTAATCCTTTGTCAGAACTCTTGCTCCTACTTCTGTACTTCATTTTTTTCCTGTGAACAGTTGTATTCTGTGATGCGGTCACTAAAGTTTACATCTGATTCAATGAGTTGAGTCTTTTGTACAAAATGCTATTAATTAAAATACATAAAGGCCAAATTCTCTTTTTTCTAAATACAGTATATTTGAAATGCTGTGAAGCATTGAGATGTAAAATTGTGAGCTTGTTTCAAAGTACAAAAGTTTGGTCTAATCCTATTTACACTTTACACAAAATCTCGTGTCAAATATGTTTAATCCTAAGAGATTATTTTTTATTTGATAACACAGTAAATTTCATCAATCATCTAATATCAAAACTATTTTAGAATTCAGCTTCAATTTTAAATTACCATTTAAAAGAAGTGTTGGGGTTTTTGGCAAAACTAGACATCTAATTTGTTTAACATATAGGATGCACATTTTAATTAATTTATATATTTCTATTTTAAAGGGTTTTATACATTTTTGAACTTTTCTCTCCAAAAATCCCTGATGTAACATCTTAGTGGCAAATTGTAGATATACATCTGAAGATTTGCTGACACACAAATAAATGTAAAATATGAAATAAATGTAAAAATACTTCACATTCTTTAAAAAAACCCACCTGAGACTAAGCAAACTACCTCCACCACTTCTGTATTTCTATTTTTAAGATTTTGAAAGGATATAATACTTTTGTCAGTGATCATTTTATACATAATGTCCTCTTACCTCAGATCTCTTGTTCCTGGTTTTTAGCATTGTTACATTTAACCCTTAAAAATCAAAACAAATGAAATATTAATTTGATGTTCTTAAACAGACTACAATTCACATTTATAAATTAATTTCAAATTGTAGTGTTCAGGGGATCGAGGATCTGTCTGTGGTTGCATGACTGTACTATAGATCTGCAGAGCAGAAAAAAGTTGTAGGTTGAAATTTAATTATGATACTGAACTTCACGATTCCATTTTCTATAGAAAATTATAAAATACTGTCATTGTAAAATATTTTGACACTGATAATCTAAAGAAATACTTTTCAATTGTAGATGTTTGCTAACTACAGTATTGCCAGTATGAGGGAGAAAGTGCAAGAGATGTCATCACTCCAGGAACAGAGAATTACACTCCACATTTGTGGGCTCAGTTTCATAACACAGAGTACCAGGAATGGTTTGTCATTGCTTCTCTTTATCTCTTTCATTCTGCCAACACACATACAAACATATAATTAAAAAAGAGGATTGACATGGCTGAAGTCTCTGTGAAAAAGGCAAAAGACATAAAGGCAACTTTAAAGGAAAAGGACTTCTAAGACTTTGCCCTCTAACATGATAACCAATATATAACTTCATATAAAATTTGTGACTTTTAAATTTAAACTTACTTTGTGCTTTTATTATCTGGAAGGTATCTAACTCCATAAATGATGTTGAAATGTTAGACTCTGGGCATGAGGTCTGTAGCAGAAAGCTGAAGTCAAAGACACATCCCATGTTCTCTTTCTTTGAGAAGAAAGGTAAAGAAGTGTGATGTCTCCTGGGTAATGCTATCTGATTTTTACTTGGAAAACATGCCACTTGTTGGTCTGGCCATGCCCTGGATGTTGATGCTATTTGGCTAAAAGGCAAAACAAGAAAACCCAAAATAGAGAGCAAAAATAACTGGAAGGAGCCAGTGCAAACAATCATATGACTGGTGAATAATGTGACCAAGAGGTTTGTAAGATCCCAGAATGCCAAAGTATCTTTCCTTTATTTATCTGTGAAGTTGTGACTCCCTCACCCTCCCTGGAAATATCTGACTTCAATGCAGAGATTGACTACACGTGAGAACAAATGACAAAAAACGTTAACCAAGCAACAACAGGAATGGGAAAACAAATCGTTCACCTTCCCCTTTTTGACAAGAATTGATTGCTTCCAGTGTGTAGCTTTATGAATCATCAGGAGAGTGTGTCAGAAGAATTCTGAAGATCCGATGTGCCTTTGCTACTTACAGAATAAGCTATGGCCTGCCTGAAAAAACAGAGGCTGTGTGGACAAGCCTCAGATTTCTGCCACCTGTTTTCTGAAGAATGAGAAACATGGAAAAGATAAATACTGTGACAGAAAAGAGGTACAAAAGTACAGTCTAAGTCAATCTTAAAGGTGTATGCAAGATAATTGTCTGGGTTTAATAAGTCAAATAACCATATACCATATTTTTTTTATTGTACCAAATAATTTATTCACCTAATGAAGTATCCTGCCGCCAGCAGTGGCCAATAATTGACATTGGGAAGAGATAAACACTGCACAACACATAGAGCTGTATGTATTGTCTAGAACATATTGTCTAAGGAAATATTTTTCTTATTCAGACCACTACCTTCTTTGTTCCCATTTGTGCATATCCAAGTGCAAATTAAATACTGATACTTCTTACCTGGTTTTTCCTAGAGCTTTGTCTGACTGATGAATTTCTCCCATTATATTGTCTGCATTCTGAAAAGCAACAACACTTCCACAACCTGCAGCAATACATCAATATTTGCATAAAAGCAGTTTAATTCAGTGACCAGGAACACATTGCAAATGCAGTTATTTTGCGGCATTAAAATATTATTATAAAGAAGTACCGGGAATAACTATCAGGAAAAGAAACACGAGCAAGTTACACTTGACTAATTTTTAAAATTTCTTGAATTCTTTTTATTTCTTTGGTAAGTTTATTAATTCAATGCACTATAAAAACAAAGAATATCTAAAAACAAATCTCAGGGGAAGAGAAATAGAAGACAAATATTGACAGAAGCACTACAGAAGTAGAGCATTTAAAAATGTGAAACCAAAACAAATCTCAGGCCTTTACAAAGGTGGAAAGTAACTCTGAATTCGATTTCGTATTTTGTTATGGTTGCTAGGTTTTGACAAATAGCCAGATTTCAAGTTGTTACTGTAGTTTTTCCAGCTTCAGATCTGCATTTTACACTTTAAACACATAAGTTTTGGGTTAGACTGCCTTTTTTGTTTCTCCTCTTATTTTGTTGGTTGTCAGACATACTGTCCTTAAAAGTATTAAGGCCCAGAAACCTGAAAAGAATATTTTGTTAGTTGATTTCCAATTCATGTATACAACACATTAATTTATAGTTCATTATTTAAGACACAAAAGTAAGACAAAAACATTTTTGAAGTACTTAAAATTATTAAAAGTACTGTGATTTAGTATCTAATGTCCTTTCCTGTGAATGCACAGAACCAAAGAGTTCAGAACGTTTTTAGAGCTAAAACCACAACATATGCTATGTTGAATTTGACTTGAAAGGGTTTTACTCTTAATTAGAAGATTTAAACGTATCTTTCCCATGACTAATCAGCAATAACTATGGGAAAGGAGCTGGCTGTCACCCTCCTGGTCAGTACAGCTGTGTGTGGGTAATGCTGACCCTTGCTTACAGTCAGTCCTGTTCTCGGCTGTGGTGAGTGTGCTGGGAGCTGCTTCATAATTATAAAAAACATTAACCCTCTTTTCCAAGATTAAACTCCAACTCTAGCAATACCGTAAGATGACAGTGGCATAAAAAACACAGAACAATTCCAAAGTGCAGACTCATAAAGAAGAAACATGAGAGGGTTAAGTCAAAGGATTGCGAGTTTTGAAATTCCAGAAAGCTAATTCTTAAAAGAAAATTAATCCCAGTTAATAGTTTTGATCTATTTGGGAGTCCTCCTGAAAAACATAGTGAACTTCAATTTTTCAAGTGACAAGAATACAAATTAAGACAGTGGAATTAGCTATAGAAGTAGCTATAGCAGCCAGCTCTCTCGATGTCTCATGCTAAAGGCCAGATAATCCATTACAATGTTATCCCATTAGGTTCGCCTGTTAAGAGTCAGATGGTGAACTTCTACAAACTTTCCATTTTTTTTTGGATACACAAAAAACCCCTTCAAAATAGTAACAGGCGCTGCTCTGTAAAAAGGCATAAATAAATCTTAACCTGGTTCTTCAGCAGCGAAGAGTGAAAGAGGCACAGCAACCCAAAGGGAAGTTACAGAGCATTTACTGCTCGCAGCTACCTTCCTTTGCTGGGCAGCGAGGAATTCGACAGCAATTACACACACTTTGATTTTATTTTCGGCTGTTTCCCAGAGTGCGGAGCACACTGAAGTCATTCCAGAGGCAGTCGCCTCTGCAGGCAGCTCCGGGTACGCGGGGCTGTTGAGTTTACACGATGTCGCCCAGATAACTCCCTCACCCCGGGGGGAATTTGGTTTGCAGGAGTTTAATTCAAAGAGCAGCAGTGACCTTTGAAAACAAACACAGCCGAGCTAAACGGCAGCACTTTAAACTCCAATCGCAAGTTCTCTCAGCACACAAACCAAACCCTATTTCTATCTTCTGTTTGCCTCCATTTATACTTTTAGTAGCTAATATGTTTCCACGTCATTTTAACTTCGCACTCAGTTCCCTCATTTCAACGCTCTCACGAGTATTTGTAATCTCCTTTCTAGCCACAGATTTTAAGGCTATTTCCTCTTCTCTTTTAAGTAATAGAGTGTGCTAAAGGACGAGACGGGATAGAGGTAGAGTGGGACTCAAGCTGAGTTAAAAGGGTGTTTAAGGGAGCTGCTTTGCTGGATGCCAGAGGGATTTGTCGCCGTCCCCCGCGTGATACAAGCGAGGGGGAAGGCTTTGGATTAGGCGGGACACCAGTCCTGGGGGAGACCTCAGCCCCCGGCTGGCTGACAAGGGCTGTGTTACTCGTACATCTGAGGGAGCCCGTCTCGGCTGATCCTGATGGAGCCGGAGAATCTGTGGGAGCAGCCCGCGCCTCAGCTTCGCGCCGTTTTGAAGCGACTGCGCCCGTGAGCGTCTCCGTGAGGGGCTGCAGCCAGCCGGGAAGGAGGGATGCGGGGCAGGGAGCCCGGGGAGGAGGGAGCTGGGCTGTGCGTGAGCCCCGCCGGGACGGGCCATGAGGGGAACCCAAGCGGCGCGGAGGAGCCGGACTGTGAGGGAGCCGAGGAGGAACGGGCTGTGAGGGAGGTCCAGGCTTTGAGGAGGCACCGCCCTCCACCACGTTCCCGGCAGCCTCCGCCGCTGGGGGGGGGGGGGCCGGCAGGAGCGCAAGATGGCGGCGGACAGTGAAGTGAGTGCCCCGCTCCTCTCTTTCTTTCCCTGTTCCCCGACTGTCCCGCTCTCTCCTCCTGCTCTCTCCGCTCACCGCCTCTCCCCCTCTCTCCCCGTAGCCCGAGTCGGAGGTGTTTGAGATCACGGACTTCACCACCGCCTCCGAGTGGGAGAGGTAGGTGTTGGCGCGCCCCTCGCTGAGCGCGGGGTGACGCGGGGGCTCCGCCGAGCCCGGCCCGGCCGCTCCTGCCGGGGACAGCCGGACCGTGCGGCACGGCCGGTGCCTCCAGCCGGGAGCACCCGGAGCCTTTTCCCGGCTGCGCCGCCTTAGGCTCAGGCTGCGGCCGAGGAGCGGGTTAAGAGGCTCTAGTCGAGCTGTTCCTGAACTTAGTGAAAGGTCTGGTTTAATACCTGTTTGGAAGGGATTAGACTATACATTCAGAAGGCTTACGTGTTTTCTAAGTAGCTGTCTGATTATTAAGACAGCCATCTCGTAGCTGAAGCCTTTAAAAGTTGGCAGAACAATGTACAAAGGAATTTAAGGTGAAGAACGCTCTTGCATTGTGAATGTATTATTTTCTAAGTGCTTTTTCCAGTGGTGGTGTTTATGACAGGAGACAAGAAATTTAAAGTGCTGCGCTTTAAATCTGAACTTCGTGTATAATTTTGTCGCAAATGCTTATTTATCTGTGAACAGTGAAACAGGAGTTAAATGTTATATGCTGAAATACCAGAAAAATAAAAAGGTGAGATTCTTAAAACAGTCAAAAGATGCTCATAGTAGTTGCTAAAAGTTAACTGTCATATGAAGTTTCAGCATAGGAGGTCTGTTTTATTTGTACAAGGAAGCAATTGTTCTGGCTTTATTGTGATACTTGTTGTGGGGTTTTTTTGTTTGATTGTTCTTTAGGGTTTTTAAGGGATTCCACAGTGCAGTAGGAAAACATATTGCCTGCTTTTATGTAACTGAATTATAATACAAGTTTAATGTTTAGCAAATATTAATGCCTTTCTCCCTCCCTAACAGATTTATTTCAAAAATAGAAGAAGTATTGAATGACTGGAAACTTATTGGGGTTTCTTCAGGCAGGCCTCTAGAGAAGGTCAGTTACTGCTTCTGAATTTTCCTGTAGCATTATAATTTCTAATTAGTAATACAATAATGCTCACATGTATTTCATCTATTACTGTTTTCTTAGGTGTGGCAGATAATGACTTTATTGGGGAATTTCACCTGTCGAAGTGTCAATTTGACACAGTTGCTGTAAATTCTTTGGTGGCCCATCTGCCAAACAGGCTGTTTCCTTGACAAAGGTGCATCTTCACACAGGGCTGATGTTTTTTATTTTCAGTTTCAATCTGGAAACGTGCTTGAAGCTGCTCTAAATACTTAAGGAATCTTTTTGTCCTGTCTTGTGCCTTTGTTGCACCTCTCCTACAGGCTGAGGTTTGCACAGTGCTACTTGTGACTCAGAGTGTCTCATAGATGGGAGAGATTTTTTTCAGAGTCTAATTAGAGCCTTTGTGATGCTTTCTCAGTCCTGTGAAATGCAGAGGAAATTGCTGAGCTCTTCTGCATAGTAATGCAGATAAATTCAGCTGGTTTGTATGGAATGGCGGCTGTGTTTCCAGAGGAATTTTATTGCTTTTCATTCTAGTCAGGTAGAGAGTATTTAGAATAAAAACTCATGTTATCTAATGAACTGTAAGTTAGCTGTCCCTGTATTCCTACATGTTTTCTTTTCTAGACCAGAGCTCTCTTCTTAACACCCTTTAAGATCAAAGGGTTGACCAAGTTGCTTTGCTTTAGTAAGAGCAGTGATGCTGATTTTCTTAGATGTTCCCATGCTGTATTTTTGTTAAAACATTAATTATCCTTACAGATGTTTTGTAAGTTATAGATAAAAATAATCATTTGTTAGTGAAAGTAAATATCAAGGTAATATTTGCACAGAATGGTTTAGATACAGATGAAATCCTGGGTGGGAAACTGCTGTCTCTGGGCAAAGCTGAGGGTGCATATGCTTCAGATGTGTAGTTGCAAATGGGAGGATGCAAATCTTTACTACCATACAGTTCTGAAGACTGCAAGATGATATTTGCTCTTTGGAATGAACACGATTATTGGCAACATGGATTTTAGCATCCAGGTACCTTTATAATGAAGAGCTTTGAGAATTGCTTTTGAAATTAAATCATGCTTAGCTATTAGGCAGTAGAAATACATGAATAAACATTATTGATCATGTAGGCAATATACTTTTAAAGACTAATGAATGTTAACCTAAATTTATGGGATAATTTCTTTTTTCATATGCAGGGTGTATTCACCACAGGAACATGGGAAGAGAAATCGGATGAAATTTCATTTGCAGACTTCAAATTCTCGGTAACCCATCATTACCTTGTACAAGAACTCAGTGACAAAGATGGGAAAGAAGAGTTGGGAGAAGGTACCTGATATTTTCCTTCCACAGCTGTAAGGATAATGACAAAAGACAGTGTCAGAATGTGGAGTCCACAGAGTGCTGATTTGTGTCTGTGTGAGAGTTTCTGAGGTCTGATGAGTGTGATCTGACATTTCTGCTTTTAGCTTGCTTTGCATTCACACAGTGCTAATACAAGCCAGTTGTAAGTGAGCTGGATGTGGTGGTACATTGATTATGTATCAATTTTTGTCACAGATGCCCTTCCTCTGCCAATGCAGGACTTGCTGTGCATGAACAATGACTTTCCTCCTCGAGCCCACTGTCTGGTGAGATGGTATGTGTGTTCCTTTCATCTCTACTGCAAATGAGCATAACAATTGGAAAATCTGGCACAGTCAGTTACATATTTCTTTTTCAATTCGAAGTTAAAACTTAAGTAAAATGATTCTTTGTACTGGACACAAGAAAAGAGTGCAAAAAAAGCCTACCATAGCGGGCCTGTCCTTACTTGGGTAAACGACTTGTCTCAACTTCATATTTAAGCTTTTATATGTGTAATATTTAGGTGCATTCTTAAAAGGAAAAGCTGCACCACCTTAAGAAACAGCAACTACATTCTTAGTAATGCAAATTTTGAGCACATAATAGCATTGGTTCTAGAGAGATTGGTTTTGTGTATAAACATTTTCAGTCATTATTAATATAAACTGGAAAAACTCAGGACTGCTAGACCTGGAAGTCCTCCCAGTCAAACACATTACAGTGTTGGAATGCTGTTAAGCTCAGGTAGTTTGTGATTTCAGGATCTGCAGCGTTCCATGCCCACTCAGTTCTTGACCTCTCTAAAAAAAGGGGTACTCGGATCAAATTAACAGATTCCACAATCTGTTGGTGATGATAAGGTTCTCCAGGTCACAATATTTTTTAAAAATCGTATTTCAGCTGGCATGCCAGAGACTAGAAATGTGCTTTTTTCTCTTTGTCTCTCAAGGTATGGCTTACGTGAGTTTGTGGTTATTGCTCCGGCTGCAAATAACGATGCCGTTGTTAGTGAATCCAAGTGTAACCTTTTGCTGAGTTCCATTTCCATTGCACTGGGCAACACTGGCTGGTAGGTGAAAGCATAAACCTATTTACATGTCCCAGTAAAACTCTAGCATACTGCATTTGTGAGGAAAAAGTATTAAACTGTTAGCAAGACACATTGTGCCAGTTTGGGCAAATTTGGAAATACATCCTGTGAGAGAAGGCAGGTTACAACCACCCCTCCCCCCACCAGGTTAAGGAAAAAAGAAATTTTTCTCGAAGGAAAGTGAAAGAGAGAAAAACTATTTATTTAACAAACACACCAGAAGAGGATAATAATGCTAAATAATAAAACCTCTCACTCTGCTGAGAGAAACCTGGGGAAATTTCAGAGTCCTTCCATAGGCAGCCTCTCTCCTCCCTCCTCGGAGCTGGGACAGGGTGGGCCCACCTCCGGGCCTTGGTGGAGAACTCTCCAGATGTGTTCTGATGTTGAAACAGCCCAAAAAAAGAAGAAGGGAAAAAAACCCCAAAGTCCCAGGAAAGCAAAGTTCAACTCTGTCTCTCTCTGGAGAAAAAGGGCCCGAAAGCCAGCTGAGAAAGAAAGCAAGCCGGGTGCTTCCTCCCGCTCCCACCGCTGCTGTTAGAAGCAAGAGGAGTCTGTACCTCTGTGTCCTTGAAACATGAAAACAAACTGCAAACTGCTTTGAAGAGTTTGCTCGGTTTTTTCTCTCCCCCCTCTCAGGCTCAGTTTAAAGGCATAGAAAGGCACGAAATTAATTTCTGGGCATAGGGCAGCAATATGGGATACATATCATAAAGTCACCCCAAGACACACATTCAGAGTTTTTTTGAATTTGCACTGTAATACTGTTAGAGAAGGATTGAAAAAAATCCCCAGGTATAAAGATTGAATCAATGTTTTGTTTATTTTCATTATTGTTTAAAAACCTTACAGGCCTTTAAAGCTGCTAGAAGTTGTTGGAATAATTGGTAATTGATAAAACACCACTTTTGCAAGAGGGTTTTTTCCCTATGTGTAGTAACAATAGCTTCTTAATCTTCCTCAAAAATTATGTAGACTACAAATGAGGTAAGTGAAGTCTTGGATAGGGTTGTGACTGACTTGAAAATTTGTTAGGCATGCTGTTTAATGATGACATTAACAGTATTTTTCTTTGATACCTATTAAGTGTTCTAAAGTGTGTTCCTCTAAGAGAAAGTATGTTCTAAAGGGTGAAATTATGTTGAAATTATGCTAGGATGTTCAGCTAGTTTTAGAGACTACAAAACAGCAGGACATTTTAAGTACTCCTGTTTTATAGTCAGGTGCCACTGTTTGTGCAAATCCATCAGAAGTGGCGCCGGATGTACGTGGGGGAGTGCCAGGGCCCAGGCGTTCGCACCGACTTCGAGATGGTTCATCTGCGCAAGGTGCCGAGCCAGTACACCCATTTATCGGGGCTGCTGGACATCTTCAAAACCAAGATTGTAAGTGTAAAACTGGTGTTATATAGAATTTATGTTCGAGCCCTAGAGTGTTTGAGAGGATTTACTCTTTACACTGAATTTGTTCTCTGATATTTTGAAGGGCTGCCCTTTAACACCCCTGCCTCCGGTTAGCATGGCTATTCGCCTTACGTATGTGCTTCAGGACTGGCAGCAGTACTTCTGGCCACAGCAGCCACCAGGTAGGAGACTTGTGTCCTCAGAATAACTTGTTTTCAGATAAACAGTCAGTGCTAAAGAAAGTGTTTGTGTGTCTTGCCAGAAGAATTAAAATATCTTCTGCATTACTAGGGAAGTAATGTCAGTCCAATACCACTCTGTATGATGGGTGAGCCAGCTTAAAGCTGCTCTCAAGTTGTCTGTGGCTCATGGCTGGGACAGGTGTTTTGGGGAGGCGTGTGCCTGGAAACATGAGGGTTAGTCAACATTTAGAAATACAGTGATGTTTCTAAAATGGTGGTATCTATTTGGAGTGAGAAGGTTGACTGAGTATGAATCTGAGAACTCTGCCCTGAATTTCTTAGGGAAATGTTTGGATTCAGGTTCTAGTAGACGCTAATACTTTGTGGGAGTATTTGTCAATTATTTCCATGAACTACCTTATTTTGATACTTCACTATTTAAATGTATTAACAGTGGAAAAAGCAGAAAATATTATATGGACCTCACTTGAGGTAAAGGTTTGGATTTTTATTGTTGCTGACACAGTACTAAATTTAATGCAGGAAGAATTTCTGAACAAGTCTTTTGTTCTAGTAGCCTTGCATGAAAGAGAAAAGGGTGGGAAATAATATGTAGTCTTAAATTTAAAGTATTTAGAACAGACTTGATAAGTTTATGCCATAGCAATGCTGTTTAGGAAAAACGAGTAGTTACTCATTTGGTACTCTCAAAATGATCTCTCATATTGTTGCTTGATAGTGACACTGTCCTCCTTGAGGACAAATCAAAATCAAGGATTTGTTTTTAACAGACCTATTTCTATACAAGTAGTAGCAGAAAATAAATGATAAACTTATCAAAGGTAAACAAACCCATAGGAAAAAGGTAGATATTAGTTCCTCCTTAACATCCATTTTATTAATGATGTGATGTTTTAGGTGGAGGAACAGGTAAAATGCCCAAGTTATTTTCTTGACTTGGTAGTAGTTTTACATAACAAGCTTGAAGTATTTAGGGTACATTTGGAGACACAGAACTTATGTGGCCTTGGTCTGGTTATCTAATTGTTTGGCTTTCCTTTGCTTAAAAAAAAAAGTACACTAATCAAAATCCTACGTTTTGAAGAAGTGTGCAGTGAGGTTGAGTCTGTGTGCTCTGTAGCTAAGGAATGTATGTTGAACATATATTTAAAGAGAGTCCTGCTTTTTAGAGAAAGAAAATCAGTGCTGTTTTAAATGATAGTTCCTCTTTTACCTAAAGAACTTGGGAAATGAATTCCACAGATTTCACCTTTTTATTTTTTCTGCAGACACACAATCTGTTTTCTGTAGTCTCTCTCTGCCTTGCCGTAGTTATTCACTAAGTCAGGATCCCTGGTTTGTCATGGATGAATTATATCACTCTGGTCATATTTCTTGATTTGAGCAGTTTGAATAACTTCTACTCCTTTAGAGCATTCTGGTTAAGGGAGCCAGTGTCAAAGGGTGTTGCAGAAACTGTAAATGGACAGTATCAGTTTTACTGCTGTTGCTACATGCAATTGTGGATTTATGTTCCCTGGGAAGAACTAGGCCCGTAACTTATATACCATCACTCAATTAGCTCTTCTCAAAGAAAACCAAACAATTTAAATGTCTTTTTTCTTCTCTGAAGAAGCAATTGTGTAGTTAAGTTATCCAGATACTTTATCTGTGCTAATACCTCACTTGTTTTGTTTGTAAATGGTTTGCCAGATGCAGTTAAAATTGCAGATCAGATGCTATAACAGCATTATTATAATGGCATTACAATACATTATTATTATTATCCACTTCAATTTTTGTTCAGTGGAGGCTGTCTGGTTTTGATTTATGTATTTGAAGGATATGACATGGGAAGTTCCTCAGGATGCTGGGAGGCGTCTTTATAAGTATCTGGGATTACATGGAATCTCCAAGATCTTTTGATTAAGTCCTCTTTTGATAAAATTGTAAACCTTTTAAAAATAGTTATTTTTTCACTCTGCAGAGTTGCTCTGCCAGAGTCTTCCTTTTCTGCTTAGAACTGATTTCCCGCCAAAGTATTTTTGTGGCACTTTAGTGTCTGTTCTTGTATCAACCTTGAATCTTTAGGGCTGTCTTCATAGCTATCATCATTGCCTGTATGAAGGGAATAACCTTCCCTCAACATGAATTGCAATAATTTTATCTGTCCCTCTGAATGTCCTGTTTCATGATTACTTCCCAGTTTCTCTTGGAAGCAATTACTTTGACTTTATGTTAGGATTGTGTTTTCCTGGCTCAATTACCTAAACTGCTCAGCTATTGTCTGGTCATCCTACATGTTACAGTCTTTGCTGTGAAATGAAGATGATATGCTGCTTCAAATGTTCCATAAATTCTAGATGGAAAACATGTTGATTTTTCTCCAGATATAGATGCTCTAGTTGGGGGAGAAGTTGGGGGCCTGGAATTTGGGAAGTTACCATTTGGTGCCTGTGAAGATCCTATTAGGTAAGAGAAGAGTTCAGGAAACTGTTTTATAACTTCCTTAATGGAGGACTTAAAGGTGTGTTATTTCAATCTTAGCTTTGCCTACCTACTACTTAGCATGTCCAACAGATTTTTAATTATTCAAGTACAGCAGAAACATCTGTGAAGGGTAATGGTTTAATAGCAAATAAGACCATTTGCAAAATTGTCTAATGATATTCATAGTTCAAGCTCTTATGTCTTTTACTGTAAACTTCTGCAGTACCCCATTCATCTCTGAAATTATTATGTTTAAATATACCTCAAGATAAACCTTAAAAACAATGTGCTTTTGTTCGAGGGTTGGACTTGCTCTCATGTATGCAGTGAGAAAACTTACTGGAGAGCAAAATACATAGAGGGAATCAAATAGGAGCTATCACAAATACCTTTTAAAATATGAACTGTGATGGAGAGAACACTTTCTGCTAGCACTGAAAGACTGAAATCTTGTTTTGTTTCAGTGAGTTGCATTTAGCTACAACATGGCCTCACCTTGCAGAAGGGATAATTGTTGACAATGATGTTTATTCGTAAGTATCTTGTCTGAGTTGCAAATATCTACAAATGTGCTTTTTTTGTTCACTACTGCATTTTAGTGTCATCTCAAACACTGTGTGGCTTTGCATGTGAAAAAGAACCCATTCTGAGGAATGTTAATGTCAGCTGATAGAACATCTCATTTGGAAAAAACTTTCTGAAATGCATTTCTGTGTGAGAAAATATTACTGTGTTGTAATCTCAGCAGAACACGAACCCCTGTTTTTGAGCATATTCTCATGTCAGACTTGAAAATTTTGTGTATCTCATATTTCTTGGTAAAGATGATAGTGGAGGATGTAAGGTAAAAAGAATTCACTGCTTGACATCCCTCTCCCAAAAACTATCATCCAGGTTGTCTGCTAAAGAGGAGGAAGTGTGTACTGATACTTTAAACAATAAACCCCATTGTTTTTTTTCCTTCTTTCTTAATGCAGAAATGAGTTTTCAAGATTAATACACTTTAAAGGAAGACAGGTCTAACTGAATTCTCATGTGTTTCTTGTTCATGTCATGCACATACATGAGAACAGGGACTCTTACTTGCATTTCAGTGTTTGTCATGTTCACCTGTTTAATGTGGTGCCCATTGTGGCTTCCATGATCTCACTGGTTATGACATGACATTTATTGAGAGTTTGATACTCATCTTTTGAATACTTATACTGGCATTTGGTTTTCTTTTTTTTTTTTTCCCTTGTAATTTTTTCTTTTCTTTTTTTCTTTTTCTCTTTTTAAAATTTTTTTTCCCCCAAGTGACCTGGATCCTCTTCAAGCACCCCAGTGGTCTGTGAGAGTCAGAAAAGCAGATAACCCTCAGTGTCTGTTGGGTAAGAGATCAGAATTTCCTGTCTTCTCTTGCAGCTTTTAAACAAAAATTACTAAGTCACGAAATTCGAGTTTAATTGTTGATTACCTGATGGCCTCTGTTTCCTCACTCCCCTTATTTTTTTGAGTGGACAGTATTTTGGGCTTCTTTTTCAAGAACACAAGCTTTGCAAATACTTAAGTTTCTGTTGTAGTTTACTCTGTGTCTGTGTACCGTGAAATTCATTGCTGTTGTTATTTCACCAGGTTCCAGAGATGAAGAATTTTCTCTGTGTTCTAAGAAACTTTAGATTTACTAGAATCTTCCCATTTTATTGTGTTCTGCATGTATCCATCTCCTTAGTTCAATCAACCTGTCTGACAGGGAGGATTAGTACTTCTGGAGAGCTGTGCTCTCTTGTCTGTCCCTGCCTTTAAGCCTGTGGGGAAGAGGGCTTTAGAACTTTCCAAGTTTCATCTGCTTTGGGTGAAGAAGTGGATTAAACTGCAGACAGAGCTGTGCTCTGGAGAGATGGCCCAGAGCTGCCTGGGTGTGCATTCACCTGAACTTTAATTGTGTGGTTTAAGATATTTGTGCTTCAGAACAAATTACCAGATGTTCTTTCAGATGAAAAGATAAAAATTACTGTCCTTAGGGCATAATTTGGAGTGTTGGCTCATTGTTCAGTGAGATTTTTGGCTGAGTTCAGAAGCTTTGTTCCTCTTACAGGTGACTTCCTTACTGAATTCTTCAAGCTTTGCCGTCGGAAGGAGTCAACTGATGAGATACTTGGAAGGCCTGCATTTGAGGAGGAAGGAAGAGGTAAAACTAAAATCCAGTTGACTTTTGTTATTTGTATTTAATTGATTTGTGTTATTTTACCTTCCCTGTACCCTTATCTTGACTTCAGACTGGTGTTTATAACTCTTGCACATTCTCTGTAATACTCCTGGGAATTTTCTGGCCAGGGCTATGTGGTGAAATTTCTCGTGAAGTCTAGACAAGTTTAGCATCCAGAGGGGCAATTGCCTCTGTTATAGGTGGGGCTGTTTCTTTTTACAGGAATATAAAAGCTTAAAATTTTACTAGAATGTACAAGAGTTGGTTTTGAGGACGCATCAGATCTATCTGTATAGCTTTATGTGTTTTTGGTTTTTTCGATTTTTTTCTCCTTTTTGATGTACTCTCTAGTACATATTTAACAACCAGTTTAGAGAGCCTTTAATCTGTTTGAAAGGCTTTGCTCTTATCTTCTCCATTTTAAGGAAAAAAACAATGAAAACTCCCCAAATTATCTGGCCAACAAGTCAGACTTTATCCCAACCATATAAATACTGCCATCTTTTTGATGTCTCTGTCCCTCTCTTTTGCTTTTCTTGCTGTATATAGTGAACCTTCCCCTCCTTGCTGCTGCTTGTCACCTCTTCTTCCCTCCAAATATAGCCTGTATCAATGTATTTTCCTTGGTTATACTTGATCTTAGTTTTGAAGGAGCTTGCCAGAGAGCTTAAAAAGGTGTTAGACTGAGGAGTGTGTGTGTATTACTCATAGTGCTTGACATGCAGTTTCTTTAGCCATTCTTAGGTCTAATTTTCCTGAAGTGTTTGCCAGGATGAGCTTTTTCAGGCTGCTGCTAATTATTCACTTATATCTAATGATTCACTTATAGTTGTCTGCTCTCCTTATAACAGTATTAATTCAGTTTATTGTAAGAGACAATCTAAAGTTCACCAGCAGCAACTCTGAAAAAACCCCAGTCTTTTGATTTGAGAAATTTCCCTGAGGACTCTAAAACAGAATTGTGCTTACACTACATGAGGTCGGTGATTAATACAGGATTTATTTAAGATTTATCTAAAGCTTTAGCATATGCTTGAGCAGTCTTTGTTACCTGCAGTGTGTTTATTTATATGATGTAAGAACAAGGTTTAAACACTGAGTCTTCAGCAGGCTTTTGGGATACTCTGTTGATAATTCCATAGTAGCAGTGCTACTACAGCAGGTAGCAGGCACTGTCTGCAGCCAGCTCAGTCTACACTTTATTTGGTGAATTAAATCAAGGACAGTCTGTGACTCATTTGTGACCTCCTTTTGCTGCTTGTATTTGCCAAGAACCGTGAATGTCAGGAATGGTACCTGTCAGATGAGGTGTAGCTCTGGTTCACAAGGGTTAAAGTTCAATACAAGGTACATAGGCTGTGAATAAGACAGGTGAACTTTTAAAGAGACATGGTCTAGCGTTTGATTTTGTTCTGATTGCTTTTATTTCATTTGCTAGAGGTTGCTGATATCACCCACGCGCTGTCGAAGCTCACAGAGCCAGCACCAGTCCCAATCCCCAAATTATCAGTGACAAACATGGTTCACAGTGCCAAGAAAAAGATCCGCAAGCACAGAGGTGTGGATGAGTCTCCTTTGAACAATGACGTGCTGAACACCATTCTCCTGGTGAGTGAGCTGTCCATGCACATGGGGTTCTTCAGAGAGCACATGGACTTCATGCTGCCACTGATGCATTTGGTTTATAGCCTGTGGCAGATTTAAGGATATCTGATGTCAGTTCCAGTATTTGAACTGCATTTATCAGCTTCTTGAGACAGCCCAAGTTGTTACAAGTCTGTGTACTGTAAGTGAGCTAAAACTGATCTCTGAACTCTGCCAACAGTTTTAATTATAGGGACTGCTGGTATGAAGCCAGCAGTAGGTTTATGGAGAAAGTGGGAAAAGCAGGAAAACCATACTGATGGAAGGTTAATGTTTTTTTCTTCAAGTTCTTATTTCCTGATGCTGCTGACAAACTCGCAGATGGGTTTGAAAACAGAGCCAGCACTTCAGCAGGAAACAATCCTCCTCCAGAGAATGAAGATTATGTAAGTTTTGCTGAGTGACACAAGAGAAAGCAATTTTGAGAATGTGTTCATAAAGACTTTGCTATGCTTGCCCTACATCCTGTAATATGTAACTTTTTGAAAGAGGAATTTATCTTTGTGGAATCTCTAGGCAGAAATAGTGATGATTTTCATTTCCTTGTAATTCCTTTTTTCTTCCAAAGACTGTAGTTTTTGGTATCTTTTAAGCTTAAAATGTTGCTTCCACTGGCAAACAGGAAAGAGATCACATGATTTTGGAAAAAAATGCCATTGTTTCTGTATTTCTTGCTTTCTTTTATTTCTTCGCTAGAATCTCTTCAGTCAGTTTAAGTCTGCTCCATCTGACAGTCTGACATACAAATTAGCTTTATGCCTTTGTATGATAAACTTCTACCATGGAGGAGTCAAAGGAGTGGCACATCTTTGGCAAGAGTTTGTGCTGGAAATGCGTTACAGATGGGAGAACAACTACCTTATTCCAGGGTAAGATTTGTTGTTCTTGTTGCTCCTTTGTCAAAGAAAATGTTCTTTGTTCCAGGAACTGAGTGAGGTCACTGTGACTTTGAAACAGACAGTTTTGGAGGGTTTTTAATTGCAAATGCTGTCTCTGTTTTTATTAGCCTGCTTCCTTAAGGCAAAAAAGGGCAGGGAGTGGGGAAAAGCATCTGTGCCCTCCTTTGAAAACTACAAGATGCCTGGGGAAGCTCAGTTTGGAGATTCACTCCACTGTGTGAGTGAGGGTGGGGGAAAAAAGTTAGTGTGGTGTAGTTTCACCTTTCTTCTAAGGACGCTTTTCCAAGTTCCTGCTGGTGCAATGGCCTTTGCAGATATTCCAGCCCTTCCAGGTTATGACTGCTGCAGCAGAGTTTGTGGCAGACCAAACCAAGGGCTCTCTCAAGATGAGGTAGAGCAGTAAGATACCCTACTTTTAGGGTTGCAGTATTTTGGTTGGGGCTTGGGGTTTTCTGTTAATGTGACAGACTGGTCATTTAATCACTAGTTTGTACTTCAAAATGGTTACACTAGCAGATAAAATAGAAGCTGAAATATATAGCAGTCACTCCACTGTATCATTGCAGTTTTAAAAGTACAGTCAAAGATGCTTAATTCATGTTTGAAAGCAGTTACTTTTTCAACTTCCAGTTGGAAAACTGACCAGGAAATGCAGGGTGTTTCACACTAGTGTGAGTGATCTCTGAGCTCCTGAAATGACCCCTGGGAAATACATGTCATTTAAATTCTGGGCTTGTTTACTGAGACAATAGAAGAGCAGTATAGTTGAAATGGTGGGAGTGGGTTCAGTGTGGGTATTTGTCACTCTTTTAGATTTCATGTGATTTAAGACCACATGTGTGTGAAAGATTTAACTTTATAATTGATAATGGTTACACTTCTACCTTTTGTTAGATTAGCTAATGGCTCTCCAGATCTGAGATGTTGTTTACTGCATCAGAAACTTCAGGTAAATATCCCAAATTTAAGAATGATTTTTCTCCTAAGGAAACTGTCAAAATTACAGCAATTATTAGCTAAATATATTGTTGTTGTAGATTTATTTGTGCTTGTATTTTTTGGGTGTGGAATTAATTTTTGAGAAAATTTTTGTTATGGCAACAAGTTCAGTGGAATTGTTATCTTTTAGAATTGTAAGACCTTTTCTGTGACTCTGCAAGTTTTTCTGTATATTTCTATATGTATTTCTCCATAAGGGAAATAATTGCTAAACAATTTTTTTTCTGTTCCTTTAACTTGTTAGATGTTAAATTGTTGCATTGAAAGGAAGAAAGCAAGAGATGAGGGGAAAAGGGGGAGCATGTCTGATCGTTCACCTGGTGGTGCTTCTGGTGATGGTGCAAAAGGAGGAGACCACTCTGGAGATAACCCTGACAAGGAAAAAGAATTTGGCAAGTCTTGGGAATCGTGGAGTGACAGTGAAGAGGAATATTTTGAATGTCTCAGTGACACAGAAGATCTTAAAGGAAATGGACAGGAAAATGGCAAGAAAGGAGCAAAAGAAGGCAGCAAAGAGGCTGTAAACTTAAAACCAGAAGGTCGTCTACATCCACATGGAAAACTGATGCTGCTACATCCAGGAGAGCCTCTCTACGTTCCGATAACACAGGTGAGGGAGCAGGAGCCGAGCCAGATGTGCAATAGAATACACAGAATGTGGCTCATACCTAGGATTGTGAAACTGCCAATAGCTTGCAGGTTACAGCCTTGTCTGTTGCTAAAATTGCTGAGTGTCCTTGACCTAAGACCTCGTTTTTAATTTTTAAAACTTAACGAGGCTACTAATTTCACATGGTCTTTGTTTTACTTGAGAGTTTGTTTGAGTTTGGGGTTCCTTTTATTTCCAGTTCTTGAGGCATCTTCCATCCCCTCCTTACTTTCTTTCCTATAAAATAGGAACTGCTGTGGTCCTTCCACCACAGAGATTTCTGCCTGACTTTTCACAGTATTGGATCAGTTTTGCTGCTGTATTTGTTTTTTTATAATTTCTCAGCTTGCATCTAAAAGGCCATAGTAATCAGTTTTGGTGCCATTTTCTAAAGCAGGTTTATCATCAAACAACTAGAAATGTTACCTGACATCAACAGGCTTTCCTCCAGAGTGACTAGGGATGAAATAGGAAGTGGTGCTGTCACAGAAAGTAGTTTGAAATCAGCTATGCACAAAGAATGCAGTGGTTTTCATTCTCCTGAGAGAAATTATTTCTAATTAATGTTGCTTTGCTTGGGTAAAATATACGAGCAGAGAGTAGTCAGGCAAAGTGTTCTCAATTAATTGTGTGCTGATAGTATCAACAGCAAAAATTCTGCATTGCTTTGGGTAGATTTTCATCCATCTCAGCAAAATTGTACCAGTCAAACACCTCCTGTATTTTGCTTGGATTTTGGCATTTTAACAACATATCCTTATATTGTTACTTCATTCTCAGGTTATTTTCTGTTTAGTTTCTCTTTGTTAGTGTTCTCTTCAGATGCACAACTTGAGGCTGAACTGCTAAAGCAGTAAAAAGTTGAGATAATTTCCTTTGAGTACAAATGAAGCAGAATGAACTTGTGGTGAGAGGGAGCTTCCTGCTCCTTCTCCCTTGCTAAGGGCTGAGTCCAGGAGAGGCTGTTTGTAACCTTGTGTGTTCCCATGTCACAGGAGCCAGCCCCCATGACTGAGGACCTGCTGGAGGAGCAGTCGGAGGTGCTGGCAAAGCTGGGGACGTCCGCAGAGGGCGCTCACCTGCGGGCACGCATGCAGAGCGCCTGCCTGCTCTCAGACATGGAGTCCTTCAAGGTAGCACTGCTTGGACACTTCTGGGAGATTAGATTGCTTTCTTCTTAAGTAAACCATCTCTCTTGCTTGTGTTGGACACTTCTGAAGGTTTCTAAGTTGGTTTTTTTTTTTCCACAAAACAGCTTCCAATTAGTTTCAAGTTGAAAATAAAAATGTACTGGTAAAACTCTCAGCACATTTCAAAATCTATGACGATGTGGTCTGTTATGCTGTAACATCCCAGTAAGCTTACACAATGTCTGTGGGAAGGGAAAAAACACATCAAACATACAGTTGATCAGTTGTGAATTAAAGCAGCTCTTCCAGGTTGGGACTGGATTAGCTGTGGTTTTTGGTAATTTGTTCCATTTCTTGTCTGAGCTCTGCAGAGGGAGCTAAGAGCACATCCACTGCTGTCATCACAGGAGCTCAACACTAAAAAGATTGGAGATTCTGTAATAGCTATAAGTATCTTTTTGATTATTGCAGTGTTTATAGTAAAAGGATATAATGTGCTGTACAGTTAGAGTTATTTATAATGGTAATCAGTTTATTAACAGTGACTCATGGCATATGAGGTATATGTAGAAGTTTTATTTATATGGTGCAAGAAATCTAAAATCTCAAAGGAAAACTACAGAACCATAATTTGAAGCACAAGTATACTCTTCGTAGGTACCTCAGATGGAAAACTGGGATTCCTTTTATGTTCTGGACCTATGGATGTAGTTAATTGTGGTGATATTGCATCTACAAAAAATGAAGTTATTTTTGTTTGGGGAAGATTTTTAAAGTTCCTTTTTAAAAGAGGAAGAAAAGGGGAATTTTATCACTGGAGTGTTAAAAGATGGAAAGTCAGTGCTGAAAACATACTTAGGCAGCCCAGTGATTCTTTCAGTCTTTAATGGGATAAGCTTAGTGAAAATTCCTATTTATTGCATGTGTCAGGCGCCAGGTAGAATCTTAACAGCCTAATTTAGAGCTTGCCTGAAATAACTGGTGAATGTGTATTTTGTAGGTGATGAGAAGGTATTTTTTTTTTGTTGCTGATGATGTGGGTTTTACCCCTTGCCACTGTCTTGGTTTATGCGTTATTCCCTCTGTCCTGCTGTACAGTTTGGTGACTGTGGACAGAAGAATTCCCTGAGTTTTCTTATTCTGTGCTCTACCCACTAAACCATATTGCCCTCCTACCCAGGCTGTCATGTGTCCATAGGATTTTCCAGGAACAATTTTTCTGTCCTCTCCTCCCTGTAGGCAGCTAATCCTGGCTGTTGTCTGGAGGATTTTGTGAGGTGGTACTCGCCTCGGGACTACATCGAGGAGGAGGTGGTTGATGAGAAGGGGAATAAAGTCATTAAGGGCGAGCTGAGTGCCCGGATGAAGATTCCCAGCAACATGTGGGTGGAGGCCTGGGAGACGGCAAAGCCAGTCCCGGCACGGAGGCAGAAGAGGCTCTTCGATGACACCAGGGAGGCTGAGAAGGTGAAAGCTCTGGGCTGGTGCCAGTCTGGGCTGTGGTGCTCCCTGCAGCCCTTCCTTCTTCCCCTTGCAGCATTTAAACACTGACAGATCCTTGTGCTGCGTTTTTGGAGTTACTGAACTGTTTCGTGCATGGCTTAGGGTTGACTGGAAATTCTTGCTGCTGTACAGGAGGGTGTTTGAAGTACCTAAAAGTACCGAATGTTACTTAGGTATTTCTTCGAATTATTCAAATTATTCTTCGAATAAACCAGATTTTTACCTGCATATGTGCTAGGAACATTTTTGTTTCCTAATACAGTTATTTTTAGTTTCATTCTAACCTGTTGGGAGGATTAATGTAAAACTGCCTCTCAAGTCCTGTCTTACAGTGGTGTTCCATTCTTGTGAATTAATCTTTCCTAGTTAATCTTATCTTTGGGAAGTAGTTTTGATCACTAAAATACTAAATTTTCTAATGTTGCAGGTGCTTCATTACCTCGCAGTTCAGAAACCAGCTGACCTTGCAAGGCATCTTCTGCCTTGCATCATCCATGCAGCTGTACTCAAGGTAAAGGATGAAGGTAAATAATGTTTAATGAATTACTAAGATCTGTAAGGGGGAACAGTGCTGCAGTAATTACAACTTTGTTTCTTTCCTTACAATAGAAGCACTAGAAGATATATCTTCAGTTAAGAAGATTATAAAGCAGATAATATCCCATTCCAGCAAAGTGCTACGTTTCCCCAGTCCAGAGGACAAGAAGTTGGAAGTAAGGTTTTTGGAGTGGCTGTGGCTGAAAACCTGATAGACTTTGGCACTGTTCATGGGAATGTTAAAAGGACAACTTTTTAATTTTCTCTTTTATTAAACTCTTGCAGGAAATCATTGCTCAGATTATGAGTGTGGAAGCCATCATTGCCAGGGCAAGATCTCTCAAAGCAAAATTTGGGGTAGAGAAATGTGAAAATGAAGAGGAGAAAGAAGATCTACAAAGGTGACTGGTTTTTTTTCAGTTCTTATTTTTCACTGTGTGGTTTTGTTTTTCCTCTGATGCTCTTGTTTGTGCTTTCAAAACTTAGGACTGATAGAAATGGTGACAATAAAGAAAGTACTTAGGAATCATATTTGGGTATCCCTGTCACTGGACTATCTAGAGATGATGTGTGTGGGTACCCTCAGTGCTCCTCCAGTTAAGCATCTCTTTGGAAACATTTGATCCACGTTTTTTTTAATAGAATTTGGTTTTATCTTGACAGTACTGGGGACTTTTTTTTTTGTGTGTGTATATAAAAAGTATATTTGATGAACTCTGTTACCATAGCAGTAAAATCAGGACTAGAAATTTAGTATTTTCTATAAATATTATGGAATGAAATAGCCCCTTCCACGGTTGTTTTCTTGTCTCCTTACTGATGTGAAACATATCACTGAGGAGCTCTGAATGGGAAGTGACAAGGCATGCTCCCTTGCATCACTACCTGCTGTCAGATTATTTACTTGCTGCTCAAGGTGACTAATATGTTATAAAACCCAAGTTAACTTCTTGCTGCTGTGCTGGGAGGGAGAGATGACATTCGTGCAGTACATGTTGGGAGTTCAGAGATGTGGTGTCTGACCAAAGCAATGTCTTTGTGCTAAAGAAAATTGTCACATTGTGAATACTTCTGCATGGCCAACACCATGGAGGCTTTCATGCTGATTTTATGCATCTGCTTTAGGAGCCTGGGTTCCATTCTTAGGTAATTGAGAGGAGAATTTTTTCCGTAAACTTTCAGAATAGCGAACCAAGAGAATCTGCCAGTTCTCACCCCAAGCAAATGATCCTTGGTGAAGGCCTTGGCACAGGGAGCAGCTCTAGGTTTAGATCAGCACACTTGATCTGGCTGAGGTTTAAACATCCCTTTTCCTTTTCAATCATTTGTTCCATCAGATTTGTAAACAGTCTCCTGGAGCAGCCAGAAGTGTCAGTTGTTGGTGCAGGAAGAGGACCTGCTGGCAGCATCATTCACAAGCTCTTTGTGAATGCTCAGAGGGTAAGAGGGAGCTCTGGGTCGCTCTGCAGACACTTCTGATTTAACCAGAATGAGGCAATGAGTTATCATATGGTGCCAGTGTATTTTGTCTGCATATCTGCATGTATTGTCATAAGTGTGCTTGAGGTGTTTTCTGTGATGTTCAACATGATTTTGGCAATAACAGAACCTTGCAAGACCAAAGAAGAGTGAGTGAGCTGGGATGTTAAGCAGTTGAAGCCAGCTGGGTAGATGGAGGTGTCAGTAATGCTTGATGTACTTGAAATGGTAACGTCAGTAATGCTGTTATGGCACAAATTTCTGCCTTATCTCAGCAAGATCAAGTGTTGATTGTTTGACATAGAAATGTAGAGAAACTGGTCATAATATTACCTGTTATGGAGTAACTTCTTAAACTGAGGCTTATGCTTGGAATACTTGAGATTTCTACTGTGGAAACCAGCATGCTTAGGAAGTTTCAGTTCTTTTTCAGTGGGACTCTACATTCAGTTTACCTATTGCCAGTGTTGCATCTGTTTTCTGGAGACCCTTCCCTTCCTGATACTGATGTAAATGTTGCCTTTTTCTCTTAAGCACTTTTTGGAATAATTAGCCTGAAAGTACTGATTTCCAAACCTCATGGACTGCAGTCAGCCTTCAGTTTCTATCAGAATTACACCTGTTCATAGCATCAGATTTTCTAACTCAAATTTAACTACAGTGTTAATAATGAGGTAGCAGCCTGAAATCCCATTTGGAAATAATTACTGGAAAAATGTTGTGATTGGGTGTTAAACACTTTAAAGGGATCGATGCTTTTGTAATAATCTTTATTTTGCAACTCAGCATAAAAAGGACCATTCTGAAAACAGACCATGGTTATTCTGAGGAATGAAAATTGGGCCATTTCTTATATTCTTCCAGTCTCTAGGGAAAATGTGGTTGCAAATCTGAACCTGCCAACCAGCCACCCTCACAGACTCCCCTGTAAAGCCCAAGACTGTGCTGCATCTGCACATATATGCACTTGCCTCTTTAGACAGAGGCAGTGTTTCCAAAACTGAGTAAGTTTCTAGCCCTAGGGTATGTGCAAATTTCTAGGGTTTTGTTTGTTTGAAACACCAGTAACTAAAGCAGGATTACAGGTATTCCCCACTAGTAGATGGTCAGTGTTAATTAAGATTCTTAGTAGGACAGGAACCAACTTGCTACAAATCCCCCTTTCTGTTTAACCTGCCATGAGTTATTTCAGTAGAGATAACTCATGTTTGGTAAATAGAAGTGGAATGAATTCCTTGTTCATTACCTTGTCAACCTGGACTCCTCTGTGAGCTATGTATAATGTGTTCTGTTCTCGAGTTTTGTCAGGAAAATTCTGATAGCCAGTGCATGTTCTTGCAAGTTGAGTGCATGATGTCTCTTAAACCTACAGTCTCCTCCTAACCTCTTGTAAGTCACCTCTGACTTGCCTTTGTTTCTGTCTTTCATCACTGGTTCTTTTCTCATCCCTTTCCAAGCTGACTGAATCTCCTGATGAGGTAACCAACTTTGTCCCTCCTTTCCCTCTCATCTTCTCTGCATAGAGCTGAACCTTCTGGTAGATAGAGTGCAGCAGCCAGATTTAGTCTGTACTGGTGTTCACATGTTGAGCATAAAAATAACTTTGTGTTTCCAGAATGGTTTTTCTGCATTCACACTTTATTTTTAGAGCCTAATAACATGTAGTGAAAAGAGAGAGAAATGTTTAATTAAAAAAAAAAAACCAACAAACTAAAACAGCCCTCTCAAAACTAAAAAACCCAACCAAAAAAAAAAATTTCTTCAAAGGAGTATTGATGTTTTCTGATGCTGAAATATCTGGCCATGCCTTTATATTCTTCTCTGTTGCCACCACTTGTTTGTTTTTTGGGGGGAAAGTAGTGATGGACAATTAGCTGGATGCTGCATCCCCAACACTAGTACTTCCTGAAGATATGGAACTTTTTGGACACAGATATTTGGGAAAGAAGCAGGGTAACTGTGTAAAGTGTAGCACAGGGAACATTCTCTGTTGGTTTCCTCGAGCTGTTCTTGTGGGAACACGTGGCACTTGTCCCTGGTGGGTTCTGTGGCACAGCATGCAGATCCAAGCGGGGCTGGGTCCTCCTGCTCCTGGGAGAGGGTTGGGAGCAGAGGGGCAGCAGCGAGGGGCAGCCAGTGGCTTCTGCCACAGCTCAGTGACATTGCCAATGTGGAGTTGTACATGCTTGAATTAGGAAGGACCCTGTTAGGGTTTTGGTAGGGGTGTGTGTTTCCATAGGTATATGTAATTGAGGGAATGTTTATTTGGGCATGCCAACCCTTCTTCCAGTATCCAGGCATCAGCGTTGCTCCTGCCTAGCTCTGAGGCAATGAGCAGCCATGGGGCTTGTGCAGCGTCTCACTCGCTCTGCAGTGTGATTTCAGCAAGGCTCTCTGGCCATGAAAAGCCCATCCTGCAGCAGTGCTGGAGTCTGAAAAGGCAGGTGACTGTCAGGACTGCAGGAGTGGCACTGATGATTTTGAAAGGGAGGCTGCCTTGGCCTCCTGTAGCCAGAGGGAGCTGAGAAGGGGCCGTTCCCTTCAGTCACAACCCTTGCTTCACACTGCCAAAACATCTAGGCAGAGCTTCACCATCCACACGAGGGTTCTTCCATCTGGTTACGTTCGCTTTATTTCCTAGCATCCCATTAATGCTTTGCTTTGTGTACACATAAAGCCTCTTGATGTGTTCCCCATTTATAATCTTCCTCTGTGCCTCTTGAGAAGTTTTCTGAGTGCCAGTGTTAGGCAGCAGCCCGCCCTGTCACTGTCGCTGTGCTCTTGCCGCAGGTCCCCGCCGTGCCGCCGCTGGAGGAGGAGCTGCGGCGCTCGGGCTCGCAGGAGGAGCGCAGGCAGGGGGTGCAGTCGGAGTTCCCCCCGCCCACGGGCCGGGAGGTGATCCTGCGCACCTCCGTGCCCCGGCCCGCCCCCTACTCCAAGGCGCTGCCGCAGCGCATGTACAGCGTGCTGACCCGCGAGGATTTCCGGCTGGCGGGAGCCTTCTCGGCGGACACCACCTTCTTCTGACACGGCCCGCTCCTGCCGGGCCCTCCCGAGCGGCGGGGGACTCATCATTGCCGCGGGCAGGGAGCGCTGCAGAGGGACTGGCGTGCACTGCAGAGGGAGCGCTGCTGCCCCAGGACTTGGATTGGCCGCCGTGAGGGGTGGCTGTAGCAGCTCATCTCGGAGGTTTGGAATGGCTTCAGGAATGGTTTCAAACTCTCTGTCCAAAGGGAGCATATTTTCCTTTTTTTGCATTAGCTTAATTATGGACCTGAATGGGCTGTGTGCAAATATTCATGTTTCTGAAATTCATGCAGAATGTGCTGCTTTACACTTCAGGATCAGACTTTATCGAGTGACATTAGTCTACTTAAATTGCTATATATAAACATTAAGTAATTTATATTTATTACTAATCATAATCACAGAGCCCAGTATTTTTTGGTTAATCACTGTTTCAAGTACTTCTAAAATATCCTTATTTTTATTTAAAGTGTACAGTTGACTCTCTAGTTCATGCTAAGCTCTCCTGGCATTGGTTGTCCAAACAGATCTCATCACTTCTCCCAGACAGAACTAAGTGGACAGTGAGCCTGAGTGACAGCTGGCAGTGGATCACTGAGGGGTGGGGATACTTTATACCCTTCCCTGTGTGCAAGGGCCAAAGCTGTATGGAAATGACACCTGGGGCTGTTTCACTGTGAGCAACTCAGTGGTGTTCACAGAGGCCATTTGCCTGCACTCCCTGTCAGCGATGGGAGAGGAGGGGACAGCTCTGTCACCTCTGGCCCCTCACCCCACATGTGCCAATGTTGCTTTACAGTGACCTTCACCTGTTTGAATGAGAATCAGCAGAAGATCAGCGTTACTTTACAAATGTACAAACAGCTACAGTATTGTGGACATTACTCAATAAATATGAACTTGCTGTTGGCTCTCAGTATTCCTGTGCTTTTCCACACCCTCCTTGCATGCTTTGAACCAGGAAGGACATTGTGACTACAGTGTGACTACAGTGAGTACAGAGTTGAGTTTTACTATTAGTAGTAGGAGCCCAGGTGTTACTCTAAAACTTCTTTGAGGGGACAGGGATCAGACTCTTTTCCTCACATAAAGTTCTATGAAGTAGAAACACGTTTTTCAGGATGAAGAAGAGTTAACTTTCTTCAGGGAAAATCTTGTCATTTGATTTCCAGGCTTTTTGTGTGTTACCTCACACAAATCTCTCTGGCAATGGGTAAGTAAGATAAAGACGCATGTAGCTGCTGTTTAACTGTGTGGCTTCTTTAAAAGGAATTATACCAGGCAATTCCTGATGAAGTAAAATTTAGGTTAAGCTTCTTCCCCAATACTCTTGGTTTCCTCCTCTAATGAAATCTTACACTGCAGTGTGGACTCCTGTAAAGGCTGTATAAATTTGAAAGTCCCTCTCACTTGATTATCAGGCTATTCCTACCTGGTCATTTAAACTGCTGGAGAGATAATTCCTTTATCCTACTCAGACACCACAAACATCATTAACACAGCTAAAGTCCTCTTAGTCTGACTGTAGAAAATGGTGCACTTATGCAACAACCTTGTCTTAAACAGTCTTTTTCTCTGTTCAAGAGTTGTAACTTTAAGATTTTTCTCAGAAGGATAACTCAGAAAGCTTTTCACCTTATTTTAACTAGCTGTAGTTGAAACTGCAGCCCTGCACTGTGATGGTGACGTGCTGTGTACAGCTCTGCTTTATGAGCTTACAACTGCCTTGCAGCATTCAAGGGGTGAGGAGAGACAGAGCATTAAAAAGAAATCACCAGGAGAAAGAACTGTATTTATTTAACTGTAAAGCAAGCCAGGTAAGCAGTACAAAATTACCAGCATCTCTGCAATCTCGTTAAGGAGAATTTGACTGTAGCATTTCCCAGGAACTGCCTTTGAGGACATAATTGCTAATATTTAATGTTTCCTATTCTGAGTAACATTTTAATACAAGCTGATTTAAGTAAAAACAGAATTCAACTGACATCAGTTCTAAATGCCAAAGTCCTGTAAGTCAGGTCCATGGCAAGAGTCCGCCTTCAGTGGGTGAGCAGAATTAGAGGAGACAAATCACTCACTCCTGCTAGTTTTTTTCATAATTGCTGTATTTTATTCTGTGGTTTTGGTGTGTAAACAACAAAAAGAATTAAAACTAAGACATCATCTTGGTCCATGATGTTCCCAATACAATTGAACCCTGTAACACCACCAGCAGTTTCAACAGAACTTCCTTAAATTCTTGCAGGCCTATCTACCCTGCAAGAGAAACCATAATTCTTCAAAATGGCATTAAAGTTATGCACAGAAATTCAGCTTTAAAGCAGGGCCATAAAAAAACATGATGATAAGTACTTTGGATGCACTCTGACAATCACTGTTGCAAATGGTTTCTTCGGTTTAATTCCTTGATAGATTTCTGTTAAATCAGTGCAAAACTGTAACTATATTGGTTTCAGAGTTACAATGTACCTGAATGTATTGTGCATTTTACTTCTTCACCAAAAATTTGGTGATATCACAGCCATACTTTGTAGCTAAAGACTTTCTCTTCAGCTGGCTTCTTTCCTTGGCCTGTTTTGCAGTTCTCTGCAAAAGAGAGAGACAGGTCTGTTAATATTGATACTTGGCAACAGAAAGCATTAGCTCACAGTTAAGCTCCAGTCTAACTTTACAGTAGATAGCGTAATAATAAACATTTGCATTTTAAGGCAACATTTTCCCAAATCTAAAGGAAACTGTCATATCAATAGTTTAATGCTGCCTTTCCACCTTGGCTGTATGGGAGGGAGAGGCTGTGAGCACCAGGGTTCTGCAGCAGGAGGGAACAGGGCTGAGGAGGAGCCTAAGTGCAGCTTCCCTCTGGTGTTGCCTGCGAGAGGCCTGGGATTCCCAGCTCCACACACTGACCTCCCTGTGGCAGGCTGTGCACAGGGTCTGAAGGTTCTCCAGGGAGCACTGTCCTCCTCCACTGTACACGGGCTGGATGTGGTCCACCTGCCAGAACTGCCCTTCCGCCGGGCTCCGGATCATCTCATTCAGCTGCAGCACACAAAGGACACGGCAGGGGTGAGACACTCCTCAACTACGTGGACATCCTACTGGAGGAACAAGGAAATTCTGGGAAGTAGCTAGCTATAGTTTTCATCAAGATAAAGAAAGCCAGCCTTGGCATTTTTTAGTTACTCCCACTGCACAAAGTAACAGCTGTAAGTAGCTGACATACTTTCACCCAGCCCTGGCTGTACATGTACCCCTGCAGAATCAGAGCTCTCATGCCTGTGCCCATTAGTTAGAAGACAATGGGATTTAGTTAATTTGATTGTTCTTAGGGACTTGTTTTGTCTTGTTCTGTTGTTGGTGCTAGGTTACCTTTCTATCTTAAATCTGTAAGAACATTTTTGGCTGTCTTTGAACTCTCTGTACACAGACCAGATGTTACTGCTGAAACTCCAGAACCATCACCTGCCCAAGGGGAAGGTGAGACATCCAAGAAGTCTCCAGAAGCTGCTTCCTCTGGCTCCTGGGTGCATCCCTGATGCTGAGATAAAGCTCCTGGGCGTTGTGCTGGCAGCACTGGCACACCCCGTGCTCGATCTGGAACACCTTGGAGCGGAGGTAGCTCTGGCTGGAGCGGATGGAGAAGTCCTCCTGGCAGGCGTGGCAGCAGAAGCGCGTGTCCCAGGCGTGGGCCGGGCAGCCGGGCTGGGGCTGCGCTGTTGGCTGCTGGCAGCTGAGACACAGCGGGGTCCCCTGGCTGTCCAGGGCCTGCAGATACCCTTTGGACAGGGAGGAGCCTCCGGGGTCAGTCTGCCCTGGAGGAAGGGCTGAGGGATCATTTCTAGTTTCTGAAAGCAACCTGTTGGCAGAATGAAGTACAGCTGTGGGTAAAGTAGGTATTCAGCAGCCCAGTTCAAGAGGGGGCTTATGCACTGTGTATTTCCATTAGATATCTTTTATGTTCTGAAAAATCACTGTAGTTGTAATAATACCTTGCTCAGATTGACACCTGCATAGTGCAAATCCTTTACTTGGTTTACATTTCCATTTAAACAAAATTTGACAATATTACAAGGCAGATTTTTCTTCTGCACGTATTACTACACTCAATTATTAGCTGAAATAATGCTGTATTCATAAAGAAATGGCCACAGGCATGTACACATACAAAACTAAAATGTTTCAGCCCCCTCTTTAACAGAAGTAATAAAGGAAAGATCCTGGTTTCTCTACAATTTCCATGGCTGCCTGTCAATTTCCTACCCCAAACAAAGTAGGATACACAGTGCTTGTTTAAGAAAAATTTTTCAAAGGGCAATTTCTGTTTGGAATTTTCACTTCATTGCTCCCTTTTTTAAAATTCTGAGGCAAAATAGAAGCAAATTTTGTGTCCCCAATTTGATGTTGACCTCACAGGAGGGCTGAGCTAACATTCTTTTCTCTGAATCATGTAACTATTCTCTTGTTTTGCTTTAGCCAGACTCAGTTAATTAGCAGCTCTGTCAGCAGACAACAGATGAAATCTAAATTGTTGTAAGAATAAAACAGAGCTCATTAGCACTACAGCAAGTTTCTTATCTAACTACTGTACTTCAGCAAAGCAGACACAGCAAGTAATTTTAGTACCATAAAAAAAAGTGGCAAAAGAACTTAATGCAGTAGGATGATTAATAAACCTACTTCGTGGATGGTTCAGGAGCAGCACCTCCTTTGTCCAGAGAAGCCCCCATCTCTTTGGAGATGAGGCGAACGCTGCCCCCGCTGCTGCTGGCCTTGGAGAGCGAGGCTGCTGCCACATCCTCCCTGGTCACATACCTGAGAGTGACAAATCCTGTCAGCAAAGGGAACAATCTCCCTCCAACAACATCCACTCTGCGGTACAGCAAGATTGGGACAGCATATTCTCTTCAAACATTCCTCATTTTCTGGATGAGAAGTGAATAAAATTTGGGAAAATGTACTTTCATATACTTTCATACTAAATGAAGTGTCTTTCTAAAACCAAATTCTTAACCAGCAAACACGTAACTTGGTTTGTGTTTAACAATTAAAAAATGACAGCAATTTGAAACTGCCTGACAGTGAAACCTGAAAGGCATTTTGTTTCAGTTAGGTGAAGTCTCAGTGACACTCTGGATAATCCAGGAAACTTTACAAGCTCTGGAGGACTCCTTGCTCCATTAGTTATGTTTGATCTCCCTTCTTTATTTTCATGTGAAACCCTGTAAAACACAACTGCTTTTAGGTAAAAAACTTAAAATTGGTTCATAGAAACCACTATTCAGACAACTTCTCCTGAGTACATCTCTCTGTACTGAACACCTGCCAAACCCTACACACAACCTTACCTACCTGCTGTAAGTCCTGGTAGGTTTTCTATACACTTTATGGTAGGACACAATCAGGCAAGAGGTTAACAAACACTTATTACCCTTCTGCTTATATTACTGGACTTGCAAACTATTTATTTACTTAATTCTTACCTACAGCCAAAATAGTCACCCTCAGGAACTTAACAGTAGGGACTGAGGGGAATAAGAAGGTTTTAGAAGGTTTGAATGACGTGTTTTGTGCACAGCAGTGACAACACTAAGGAATGATGCAAAATTGAACTTTCTGCAGTAATTAGTAGGAGGAATTAAAACCAAACCCCACATACCTCTTTGTGCTGCTGCCCACTGACTGCTTTTTAGACAACTCCTCTGCAGCATGAATGGGACTACAGAATATTTGACCACTTTTTCTGACTATCTTCTGTTTCATTGCTGTGAGGTGAGTCCATTCTTTCACAAACCTCAGGATCTGGCAGAGAACATGACTGTCAGCACCAGGACAGACTTTGCACAGAGCTAATTACAGCAGAACAGTGCCATGGATTAGTGCATTCTACACTGGCTGGAAACAGCTCCTACAATCAGAGATGTGCCTTCAGGTAACTCTTCAAACCCTCACCCCTCCATCTGTGGAACCCATTCAGTAGCTGCTTCACACAACAGCTGGTTGAATCAGTCAGGCATCTCTCCTACAAATTTAAGTTCCAGCCTTCTTGAATCAGTTTTGTTCCCACCTGATGGATTTTAGTTTGGAAAATCAGATTTTAACTTAAGCAGATAATATTTCCCATCCAGTTTAAATCTGGATTTCCTTACTTGAGTACTTGGGTTTGCAGTGTTCTTCTCAAACCCCATTATGAATGGGATCTTTATTCCTAAATTAACTGAATGTCTGCGTAGAGCTGTGCCTGACACTACTTTGAAAACTCTTAGTAGACCAAAGGGAGAGTGAGAGTGGAGGCCTGCTCAGACCTGCAGCTCTGACACGACCTAGAACATTCTTATTTAGAGTGTGCACCATTTAATTCATAACCTTTAAGAAGTTATTTTGTTGACTTATGAAAGTTAGGAACTAATTCTGTAAATGAGAAATGAAATGATGCCTGGTTGATTCCTTCTACTGCAATGTGAAGAGGAGGCACAATAATTTGCCAGAGTAACAGACAGCATAATTCATGTTCACATCAACATCTATAAGATTGCTCTGATGAAACTGTGCCTATATCCCAAGGCCTGGAAGTATTCTGCATTTATTTTTTTTAAAAGACAATTTCCTCTGCACTTAATATTATATTGCTGTGCCAGTAGAACTTGTTCTTACCAGTGCACGATTTTTTTTATTCTGGAAAGTCTCTGGTAAGTCTTCCCAGTTATCCAGCTGTATGTCCAATGGAATGAAATTATGATTCAGTGGTTCACCATCCTAGATGAAACAAGCAAAGTTTTGTTTACAGATGCAGTGTAGCACAATGTAGAAAAAGTAATCTGTTTCAAGTGAATTCTCCTCCCTTCCTACTAAATTTAGTCCCTCAAGGTCAAATTTTTCCAGAACCAACAATAAGGCACAGAGATAACAGCACGAATGCAAGAAAGATGATTCATATTAATCTACCTAAAAGTAACAAGGCAGAACATTTTACCTTTTAATAGATCAGATATTTTTCTTTGCAAATAGTTCAGACACACCTTATATTAAACTGAAATTACAATCCTCTTGACTGAATTCTAAGGGAAATGAATGATTGTAGGTAGGAGAATGTCACTTCATTACAATATAAAGTAAGAATTCTTGAACATTATTTATCATACTTCTTTTTAATGTCTGAAGAAGTTCTCCACTTAATTTTTAAAGGAATAAGTTGTCCCAGTGGGTACATCTGGTCAAGGAACTTATTGATGATTCACAAACATTTGAGAGAAGGAGTCAAAGCAGAATTCTCCAATGTCTCACCATTCAGCAGATCTTGTGCAGTATCTGGCAAAATGAAACTAATCCCATAGTACAATGTACATACATTGTAAGTACATTTAACAAGTTTTCAGATACAAGAGGACTTTTTGACTCTTTCTGACTTTTTCCCAGCTGCATCAGCCTAATAAAAATGTCTCATCCCAAAGACTTAACCTTCAGTTATCCGTGCTGCTTTAGTGGCACCTGAATACACTGATTCACTCAGTAATTTGAAGAAATCTTCCCAGTGAACTTTCCTATCACTTGAAAGAGGAAACTGGCAAGTCCTGACATCCTCTTGAATGACTGGGAAAATTCCCAACTACTGCTTTCTGTACCCCATCACCACTGCAGATTAACAACAATGTGCTTTATTCAGGCTGTTACTGACTTACACACAGCACTAATGTTGATCTTTCTGAAAATGTGGTGGCAATAGTTTATTTACTTAGTGTGTCAGGATTTACTGTCATTTTTTATTTGAATTTTGAATGTTATTCTATTCAAGTTATTTTGTGATAAGACACTGTAATAATAAAAAGGAATTTTAAACGACTGTTACTGGCATTTGTAACAGATGATTTCATGTATTAGCCCAATTTTGTAAGCCAAGAGAAGTGCTGAAAGTTATGTATCTAAGGAATTACTACTTAATTTCATTGAGAGAAAACTAGAGTGATAAACTACCTAATTTTTGTATTTCAGCTAATACAAAAATATTGATGCTTTTACATAAAGCATAACAAATGAAAACATACAGAAACATTTCAGAGGGCATTTTCCTTTCTTATTTTAAAATGACAATAACCATGCATACTTCAGGTTTACCTTTGTATAGAGGTGGATTCTATCAGTATTCCTGCTTGCACAAAACATAAGCCCATCATATATTTGGAATGTGTCTGATTTATCTACAACAGAAAAAATGGTAGCATTAAAGATTTTTCTTCATTCATTCTACTCTGACATTAGAAATAATATTAAACATGTATCTAATTCCAGAACGACCTAAGATGCAGAGCTCAAGCAGCAAACTATTAAGGTATTTGTGTATTTCATTTTTCTGTTTCTCCTGAATGACCCATCAACTGTTTTGCCTGTGTCTGTCCTCAGTTCCAGTAAAACCATCCAGATTCCCAGCTGCTGGTTTGACACAGTCCTGAAGTCAGTCAGCTCTGGTTTGCACCAGGACCTGTGTGGAAAGGCTGGGCTTATCCAGCATCAAAACTCAACAAATGGCTCAGGCTAGAATGATAAAGTCCCGTGCTGGTGCTTGTACTTCTGTGTTTCAAAGATGTAGGTTTTTATTTAAAAGCTGTTTTTCATGCCAGAGGCATTTAATTCAGTTTCACAATGGGATAGAACTGTTCTTTCAGAGTCCCACTTTACCTTCTCCACACTCTTTTTCGCTTTCTTCCTTTTCAGTCCCCAGAGTTTCCTGTTCTCTGATTTCAAAAGATTGCTGTGCCCCCATTTCCCCCAAATGTCCTCTTCTGTCTTCAGCACTGCCCTCTGCTCTGTCTTCATCTCTCCTGGGCTCCTCTGACACTCCTTCCTCACTCTGGCTCCTGAGAGCTTCACCATTTCTCTCACCTACATACAGAGAAACAAGTAAAGCGATGATTTGTGTTACCTGGCAGGTACCTAATAACACATCTGAGACAGGACCATGGCACTGAAATACAAAGAAATGGCATTTTGTTCTCTAATATTATTATGGTGCAACCACTTAGGAAGCTAGAGCTAACTTTAATATTAAGAGAACAAACACATGGAACAAAGCTTTTCATTTACGTAATCCTGTGCACCCGGATTAATGTCAAAATATTTATGTAATAAATAATGCAGCTAGCAATTCTATATTATATACAGTTATTGTATACCATAAACACACAAAGTAGCTTTCCAGGCATTGATTTATAGCTGTGAAACTCAGAAGTTGTCCTTACTTGAGCATGCATAGAGATTTAAATAAATAAATAAATAAGCAAGTAAAAAGAGCCTTTGCAACTGAAATGACAAATATGGGCATAGATTTATAAAAATGTTTCATTAATTTTCCAGATAGCTTAAATAAATTTAGTAAAAGAAATCTATTGTGAACTGTTGGAGCAAGAAAAGCCATATTTTCCAGATAATGTCTCTCATGACAAATATGCAATGCTCAAGTTAATAAAACACCAATACCACATTGATTAGTTTTGAAAGGTAAAGAAAAATTTTGCTGTTTAATTGTATTCAGAATAACCATAAACCTCAAGGAAGAGGAGAGGAAAATTTGCTGCAAAGCAAACAGAGGATATATTCATCCTTACGGAATTTATATCCTGTTAACTTTTTATGGGAATTTTTCACTTGTTTCAAGTTAGATTCATGTAAAAGATCCTTGGGGAAAGCAAGACTAAGGAGGATCACTTGAGGGGTATTTGTTCATGTAAAGACACAATTCTTCATATTTTCCTGGACCTCTGTGTAGTCATAGGTTCAAAAAGATTGTATTTTCTGAGCCTGATCACAACTGAAATGAAAAATGCATCTTTTTCTCTGCAGCACCCCTTACTCACCATCCCTGCTCTGGGGGCAATGGCACATTTCACAGTAAGGCAGCAGATCATTGTTAATGTAAGTGCAAGCACTGCAGTGCCAAACTTTATTTAAAGCTGTACTTTCACTTGAATTATTTAAGCCACAAGGATGGAGTTCATTGTTTTTTTCTGAAAACAAAGAGGGCTTTTTTCCAGTCAAAGATGTTTTCTTTTTATTGCTGGAGTTGACTGGGGTAGATCCACTTATGCTCCTTGCTCTTTTGGCTTCATGTTCACAAGTATCTTCATGACAAATTGTATCCACCTCACTTATCCTTATGGAATCCAGGTTTTCATCACTCTTCTCTGCATCCTCTTCTTTTGTGACAGCAGAAGATTCTGAATCATTATGTAACAATTCATCACCAGAAAATCTTTTGCGTTTCTTCTCCGTGGAGGATTTGGGGGAAAAAAAGGAACGTATGTCATGCTGTTTGTCCTTTTCAAACTAGGGAAGAGGAAAGGAACACAGAATCACAGAAACATTTAGGCTGGAAAAGGCCTCTAAACCCCACTTATGACTGCATCAGAAACTGTTAACAAAAGATATCTTTAACAAAAGATAACTTTAAGAACAAACAGTGAACAGAAAAAGCAATTCAACATTGCTCTCCTGATTTTAGAAAAGTATTTTCAATATTCTCCTGAAAATTCTGAAATGGCACTACCAGAAGGCAGAGACATAGAACTGGTAAGCTATGTGCCTTTTTTGAAGATGCCCATTACAAGGAAAGGCTTTCAAACACTGTTTTAAATATTAGTCAAATTAATTCAGCACAGTTAATGAAGACATCATTTGAACAGAAATTACTTGGTCTTATCTGACTCTGAGGATGGCTCAGTCATCTGAACATGAGGACCCAGCAGAAGATGTAGATGACATTTATACCCAGCAGATCACTTTTCCCAGCTTCACATAAGTTTTAAAATGGAATTTAGTTTTTCCTACTTGTTTGGTGTTTCTCTGTTAGTAAACTCTGAACTGCACAAAAAGCTGAAGCAAATGACTGTTACAATTTTTTTTAAATGAAAGAAAACAGAAAAGACAAAGGTTCAAGTCTTACATGTGTAAATAAAAGTTCATTTTGGGGACCTTCTAGAATTTCATTTGGGGTCCAGGTCTCAGCAAAACTGAGAAAGTCCCATTTGTCCTTATCACCTTCTTCAGCCTGCATTTTCTCTTTCTTGCCATTCAAAGTGCTGCCTGTGACTTTGGCCTGCAGGAAGACAATAATGGTGAGTGCTGTATTTAGCACACTACAACCAGTGAACCAGTGACACAAAATGTCAGTATTTATTGAAGATAAAAGAGAATATATACACTGTGTACATCTCTAGCAGTCTTAACATGTTTTGCTTGGCATGTGGAGACAAACAAAGGCAGAACTCTTTAGTGACCTGTAAGGTAAACTGTTGTTGAATTACTAAGCCCCATCCATGCCATGTTTAAGGAGATTTATAATGCACCAGACTGACAGATTCTTTCAGAGGTGCCTACAGGACGTTGAATACAGAATTTCCTTCCCCAACTGAACGTCAAACACAGTTTGCAGTTCCCAGATTATTTAAGCAGTGACTATTTTTCAGCAGGAGAGTAAATATACTGGCAAACAAATGGTCACCAGTTCGTCACTACAGTAACTTATGGACCCCGCCCAACTGAACCACGACAATACAGGACCAGCCAAATGCAAGAACTACAGCTATTAGGCTGGCACTGGCATCAGGATAAACCCTGTGTAATCACAGTCTCAAATGGCTCTGGCACCTGGTGTTTGAAAGGCAGTTCCTTCTGCATTGACACTGCTGGCAACACCAGAAAGCAAGAGCTGCCAGAACACCAACACACCTCAGTTATCAACACACGACACTAATGAATGGGCACAAAGGCTACAAAGGGGTCACTGAAGCAAAACAGCCAAATGATTTTTCTCAGTTCTGTGAACTCTCAAAGATTCTCCAAGTAAGGAAAAAAAGCAGACTGGAACTACTCCTAGCTTTAAAGTGACAGAGAGCAGGTTTAGATTTGATATTAGGAAGAAATTCTACCCTGTGAAAGTGGTGAGGCTTTGGCACAGGTTGCCCTAAGAAGCTGTGGTTACCCCAACACTAGAAGTGTCCAAGGCCAGGTTGCACAGGGCTTGAAGCAACGTGGGATAGTGGAAGGTGTCCCTGCCCATGCCAGGATGAGCTTTAAGGACCCTTCCAACCTAAACCATTCTATGATTCAATGACTGCTAACAACAGTTGGGTGATACTTGTGGAAAATGGCAACAAAAGAAAAGATTTGTATAATCTTGGATCTACCAAAAAAGAATGCCTCTGCCTCTCAAAAAGGAAGCTTAGTTTAGGCACAACATTCATTCAATTAAGAAAAAACAACCCACAACAAATTCTAGCTGTTATGAGTGAGCAGAATGCCTGAATGCCTTAAAATTGAACCACAACAGCAATAAAAAGCCAGAAGATAAAACAACCGTCTCCTGTGGGTATGAACCATCCCATGCACCTTGGCAAAGACTCATTATCGTTGCATCTTGAATGAAGAGCAAAAACCTAGAAAAGACTAAGTCAGAACAAACATGGACATTTTGATGATTAGTAATTGTAGGTGTATCAATTTGTCTTAGAGTAGGAGTATGTTTTAGATAAACAAGACTTTTGTGGCACTGAAGTGCAACCTGAACCCCAGAGAACTCTGACCCCTCGGCCCCACTGCGCACCCACCTTGCGGTTCAGCATTGCCCACATGAGGGTATCCATGGTTCCTTTGGCAATCAGGAAGTGAACGTTCACAGAGCTGCACTGCCCAATGCGGTGTGCTCTGTCTTCTGCTTGTTTAATATGGCCTGGATCCCAATATAATTCAGCAAACACAACGTGAGTGGCAGCAGTGAATGTTAAACCCTAAGCAGAGTAAGGGGATGCATTTTAAAAAAAAAGATTCCACACACAAACAACAGATTATCTGAAGCAAAAGAAAGCTAAAGGTTGTACAGGACATTTCAATATGGAAATAAGAGGGTGGTCAGGGTGGTCCTCGACAGCAGATGGCCATATTATATCAATTTCTTCCTTGGGCTTCAGGTTCAAAAAATACTTCAGTATTGTGCAAAGACTGCACACTGCTTTTCATCATGGAATAACATCTATTTCTTATTAATCTAGTGCTTTTAAAGAAATTAAGTTTTTCTAATTATTCAAGAATGAGATGCTGCTGCTTATCATCATTTTGCTCAAGTAAATTCAATAGAGGCTTAGAACAGTTAACATGATTAGTGCAAAGAAATGAACACAAGGTCTACAAAGGACAAACTGCACGAAGATAAATTACCTTCAGTAAATCACTTCAGTCATCAATGATTTCAGTAGCTATATTCTTTAAGTATATTATTTCACATGCTTTCTTTTTTGCCCTACCTGACCAGCTGCCTGAATACTCAAAATAGCAACCCGGGTTTCAGGGTCCTTCTGAAACTGATTGACGAGGTGAATCCTCTCTGCAGAGGGAACACTCCCATCTATTCGGATGTAGCGAGCCTGTAACATCCAAACAGAGACTAAATGACATCATCAGCATCTGTTTTCAGACCCAATCCCTCCCTGTCCCCCAATAAAATTATGTAAAGGACTGTTCTATTCCTGTCATGGGGATCAGAATACATCTTTTGCCCTTTGACTTAAAATTAAGTCTCTGTCTAGAGAGGTGTAGATTTGTTTCCCTGTTTGCAAAAGTAGAAGATAGAATGAACATGGGATCTTGAAATGAAATATTAAACAGAAGAATCTAGCATTTCCCTGACACCATTTTTTGAAATGTTAAAAAAAGAATAACAATATAAAATAGCAAAGTTAGCCACCATTCACTAGCAATAATTAAGAGTCCATGATCAAAATAAGGTGAAAGCTGTTTGCAAGTATTTTTACTGCTTTGAATTAAACATTTAGGTGAAATGATAGCGTGCTGTTAAATGTCCCAAAAAACAGACTGGTAGAAAAATTTGGAAAACAACTTCCTACAATATTGATTTAATAATAATAATAAAGTCATACCAGATACAAGTGTGTTTACATCATCCTTAACCACAAACCAGTTTTCAGAACCACATGATCCCTTTTAATGCAGTGGCACTGATCCATATGTACATAAAATCCTTCCATTCCTGTACTCGTGTGCAGTTGGCTGAATTCAAACAGAGCTGATAGCCATTTGTTTAAGTGAGGTTAGATTTGTGTGCACATTTATTCAGGCTTTACCTTGCTCTCTATAACTGCCTCTGTGCAGGCTTGCAACATGCTCAGGTGATGGGCAAAGACGAGAAACTTCAGTTTGTCATTGTCAAGCATCATTTTGATGTAGTCCTTGACTGCTCCTGCCTGCCGTAAGAGAGTGTTTTCATTACTGAGACACACAAAATGTTCAAAAAGACAGTTTTTATTTTCATGTCTTTCAATTCCTTGTAACATGAAAAGGTAAATTTCTGTATCTTTTGTTATCCATGTAAGGCTTTATCAAACACTGACATTGCTAAGAATCAAATGATTCAGATTAATTTTGTTTAAAAAAATACCACAACTTGACGTCTTTGAGAAACCTAACTCACTACTTCAGAGAGAGAAAAAAACCCCACATTTATCCTCACAATACCATATAATTACATGGCACTTCTTCCAGATTAAGATGTAGATAAACCCCTTTTGATTCAGACGTTATTATCTGATGTTTTAATCCATATTTGAGAAAAACAAACATATTTCAAACAGACAAGGTAATAGTTAATCAGAACTTCTGCATCCACACACAAATAAAGCCATATATCAAAACTGAAAGAGTAATTCTGATATGTTCATGATATCATAATCATAAAATATTGCTCCATTTAAGCATTCATAGAATTCTTTTGTGTCAAATGTAATTTTCAGTATCTTTTACAAAAGCTATTAAAGCAATGATGGCAGTTAATAACAAAATCTATCAGTGATCAACAGTTAATGCAATACACTCTGCAGCAGTTTTCAGACTTCTTTTTTCATTGTAATGGGGTTCTGCCTATTCCATAAACATACAGGGGAAAAAGAGAGTGCTTCTCCATGCCATGATTATAAAACAAACTGAATAACCTCATCTCGTGTTCTGGCCAATAAAACCAATTTTATGAGGTTAAAAACACACACTGGGTAGTTTAAGGATATTAAGGGAAGACTTGCAGGCTCACCTTGGCAATGGCTGTTTCCTTATACATGCGTGTGATCAGATTCATGACTTGAGAAAAGTGGCTTTCAGTGGCATCTGAACTCAGACTTCTCATTAATTTCTCCCACTCTGCAAAAGTGGCATTCAGATTCTAATTGGCAGAAGAGATCAGTAGTTAGACACAGAGTACAAAGCATGTTCTACCTCAACAGCTACGCTTCAAGTGTAAAATGTCTAGGAACTTCGGAGAACTCTATCAAATTTGGCTAAAAGCAACTGTAGGATTCAAAACCTACAGTAAAAGAAGAGAGAAAAGAAGATTGTACTAGAAATAGAACAAATTTTATCATTGATGCAAAAAAAATTGCTGTATGAGTGTTGTATTATATTTTAAAAACAGTAACAGAGATACTCTGCTTTATACTCACACAATCTTTGTAACTACACATAATACACATGCATACATAAAAATACATATCCATATGAAGATACTTCCATTTACTAACAAATGTGTTTTCATCAAAAACGGAAAATTTACCTTTGCTGCAGTTTGAGGGAGATCAAATGGAATGCGTTGCCTGACTTTGGGAGGCAACTGAGTTAGGACATCATTCTTCAGTCTTCTGATCATTATTTCACTTAAAAGCTGATGTAGTTCCTCTAAGTTTGAAGCTCCTCTACAGTCCCATTGCCTTCTTTTACCAAAAAACCTGAAAATGATAGATCAATACAGAATGTAAACATGAGATCTTCCAAATTCAATAGAATCAGCATATAATTAATTTTAAATCACACTACTGGATATGAAAGTGTGCTTCAACTTCCCAGCAGCCACCACTGTCTGCAGGAGTTACTGCCCATCACCTGCACACAATCCTCTGTCTATTCCCAACTTCCCACACTTCACTGTCCACAGGAAGCAAAAGTTTCAGGTTTAATTTTGGAACTCCTGTTTCGATGGACTAATGAGAAGAATATACCACCTTGAGAATATTCTTTATTATATTACAGACAGGAAAGCCATCATGAAAAAGGCAAATATCACTATCAATATTCCTTTCTTCCCTCCCTAAGAATTCCTTCTCAGTTACTGCCAGAGACAGGATTTAAAGCTTAAGCTATCATCTCTAAAAGTAATACTATTTAATGAGCATGGTTAAATAGAGGAAGAAGGTTTCACATTAAGAAGCTAAAGGCTGAAAAGAGAAAGAATTTATTAACTCAGTCTTCCTTGTTCTTTCCTTGCTTTGCTGTTTTTGAGGAAGTGTTCCAGCAGGAACAGCAGCTTTTCTCTGTCAGAATTACCAGGAGACAATAAAATAAAGAACATGACAGTCTTGGAGAAAAGCCCAGGTAGCATTTTCCAGGGCCAGAAAAGTGTGTTACAAGCATGTAATTTTTATTAAAAGACCAAACAGCCACAAAAACCCCCACAATCATTTAGAGATTTTTAAGCCTT
This sequence comes from Coloeus monedula, assembly GCF_965178545.1. Lineage (NCBI taxonomy): Eukaryota > Metazoa > Chordata > Aves > Passeriformes > Corvidae > Coloeus > Coloeus monedula. Next base: position 34,141,851 of record NC_138787.1, read on the forward strand.
ACTGACTTTACCAACAGTGTTCTAATTAGCTGAATTAGCTGACTGTAATAATTTGGGAATGGGGCTGAGAGAGTTACTTCTGCACTGGTGAAGTGGGAATGGCACTGATGGAAGACAGCAAAATCTTTTGCTCATATCCCTTCCTTAGTCTATTTATATGTCTGTCCTTAGAAAAGCCTCCTTCCTCCACCTTCAGCATTGGGGATATGACAGAAATGGCAGGCTAAACCTCACAGAAATAGTTTGGATCTCATCTTTAAAACAGGTGTCCATGGACACCTAAGGAAATACCACCCATATTTTCACGGAAAGTGCTGGATAAAATAATCCTATCAAATTTATTACCACAGGATGTTTTGTTCCAGCCAAGTCATGAAGAAAAAGTTATTCATTGAAAGCTTGCCAAACCCTGAACTTGATTTTTATTACATTTATGGTATTCCAAAAATAAGATAATCATCTATGATTGAGTAGCTAACCATGCTGTACCCACGCGCACTTGTGGTGTGAAAATTACAGATGCATTCAGTCAAAACAGCATGGAAAAAATAGCATTTCTCTGTCTGAAAATTAGACAGTGCTCTTCCATGTTATTTGAAGTTCAATACTGATAAAGTGCATATGATGGAGGGAGAAAAACAAGTTTTATGAAAATGAAACCATGTAATTATTACTGTAAAAATTAAGTCTAAATGCTAGACAATTTAGCTGACAAAGATCTGTTATTTTGAATACATGCAAAGTTGTATATATGAAATTTTTAGCTAAGACAGACAGCCTGTGAAATACAGAAACAAGTACTGGACTTTGTTTCCCACCCAAGTGTGGTGAGGCAGCAAAAAGACAGGGACCCCATAATAAAGAGAGGTATAAATTATTACATGACCATGAGCTTAAGACTCAGAGTCAAAAACTCCAGTTCTGAAGGTAAAACCTCCACAACTCATACTAACAACAGTAAATGTATAAATAATTTTACTTAACAGAATGCTGGCACTTCAACTTTATTTCAGACTTTAATAGCTTTAATTAATTTATTTAATCAGTGTCATCCTTTTCCCAATCCTCTTTGATGGAGATGGTACCTGACCCTGGTTTTCCAAGCATGATGGTGTGATATAGCAGTAGAGGTACTGCCTACTGATTGTCTCACTTGGCATGACAAGAAAAATCAAAGACACTCATAAGAATGTAAATAAGCAAGTGCAGTAATACCTGACACGAGCATCACAGTATTTTTTAGCATATTCATTCCAAGTCCCAAACCTTCTTGGAAACAGTGCCTCAATCTGCATGAAGAGCTGTATAAAAAATAAAATAGCAACAGTGAAAAATTAAAAGTTGCATGCAAATGTAAGACTATTCAGAAACAATTAACACATGATTTTTGTGTTAAGTTTACATTTAATATTTGCACAAAAACCACACAGCTTGGCCCACATACAAAAGGAATTCCATAGGATACAGGAGTCTTCAGAGAGGAGAGTTATAGGAAGCCCTCAAAGAATAGAGCACTGTAACAGCACTGACAGCTTGGAAAAGATTCACATTGAACAAGAAGACATGGATGAGATTAAGTTATTCCCCAAAATAACAATTTTTATCATTTGCCAGGCACATGGGCTTCTGCAAAGCTTCAATGCAGGTATTGCATGAGTGGTCTGCTTCTTAAAATACATGAAAAACCTACTCAATTTTTAAGTTTTACTTCAAAAGATGGACAATATCAATACAAACCAGAAATTTCACAGCTTTTTTCCCTGCTGAATAGCAGGAGGTAAATACCAGTTTAGATGACCTTAAGCAGGAAGAATCCTACTTTACAAGCTGTTATACTGTCAAAGCTTCCTGGCTTCTGGGACCATTTTCCATACATTCAAAGACTTTATACAAGGATTCTGCTTATGACACAAAACTGATTAAAGACATTTAATGGTTTTTATATGCTGTCTTATAAGCCACAGCAGAACCTCAGTATCACTAAAAAAAAAGTCTCAAATTATATTCCATTCGTTCATGAATTTTGATCTCATGCTGTAATCAAGGACAGCCTGTATGGAATTCCCTTTAAAGACCTTTAACAATGATACTGGTCTTAGTATCAATGTACTATATAAAGGTATTACACTTTGTAACTTTGTCCAGGGTTGGTTGCAGTGTCTTTGTACAGGAAGTTTAAATAATTATCCCCACCCATAAACATAAATATTTGTTTTAAAGTTTTAAGTAAGTACTCATGATATACCAAGCCCTTTTCCATACCATGGATATCTTTCTCAAGTTATGACCTCTCTTAACAAATTAAATTCATAAAGGGTCTTGGCATAAATTCTATTTACACAGTGAAGAATTCTGAAGCATAAAAGCAATTTTCTGAAGCATTATTTATCTAGCTCTTTTAATTTCCCTGAATACAGATCAGCTCTTATATTCCATTTTCCCCTAAGTTTGATAAATAAAGACAGTTGTCTTGGGTTCAGTATAAAACCCAAGAGGGGTTTTTGTTACCTCTCTGCTCCTCCCTAATTCCATAAGCTGAACTTCCTTCAAAGGAAAATTTGTCATTCTGGATGTGCAACAAGCACAGACTATATTTTGTTCCACTTAAGTGAATATTCAAAAGACCAGTGATAAACTAAGGGCTTTCTTTATCAGATGATGAAGTAGAAGATTTAATACAAGACCTTGTCTCCCAAAGACTCCCCTAGCCAGGAGAAACAAGCAGTTCTCTCCTTAAGCTCTATTTTCCATTTCACCCAGCAATCAGTCTGTAACACACAAGATTAATTTCTTACAAGAAACACTGTCTCAAGTCACCTGTGCACAAGCTTGAAACAAGTTTGTAAAGTCAACTAAAACAAAAAGACATTGGTTTAGTTTTTTATAGTTGTCCTCCCTGATGCAGCTAGTGCACCTTTTGATGTCATAATGCATGCAATTGAATATATTCAAGAAAACTAAAAGACTCTTCATCTGTTACTGATACCATCCTCAAAACCAAAACCAAAACCAAAACCAAGCACAACACATCAAATACCTCTTCAGGTCTTCCTAGAGCAGGAGTTCCAGTAAGGAGAACAGCTCTGAGAGCTTTCTGCACAATTGGCAATAAAATCTTGCTGCGGGTAGCATTTCTGGATTTCATGTAGTGTGATTCATCAATCACAACCACCTTAAAGTTCTGCCTGTACAAAGTGTCTACCAAAGTCTGTGCATCAGATGTCAACAGCCCATACCCCAGAATGGTTACTCTGCTTGTTGATATTCTCCTGAAAAACAAAATCCACAAGTTTTCTCAGCAAGTTTTCATTGTAGGACAATTAATATAAGAGAGAGATTATAAAAACTAATCTCAGAAGGCATGTATGTCTCCTTTTGGATTGATTGACAAGTGGGCTGTGAGGCTAACAACAACAGCTTTTGGTGTTTAAAATATCTCACACTTATCAAACACATAATTCATAATCGTTTTCAGAAGACACACATTGCATTTCAAAGGAATTTTATTATCTGGCTGCATTGCTTCACCCTGTGCTCCTTACAGAGTACGTCATAGGACAAACCCACTTCCTGCACAAAAAGTTACACACAAGCCAAGGTCTTTATCAGCACCCAAACACCTGAAGTAATGATGTCTCTGTGCAAGCTTTCTACTGCTCTGGGTACGAAGAGTCCCCTCACCAGCAGCCTGAGAGGATTAACTAGACTGTCCCTGAGTATTTGGGCACTGTGAAAGTACAGTCTGGGCTGAACCTCACAGCTTCCTGTCAGAGCTGTTATCCAGCTTTTTTGCTTAAAACAGAACATGAAGAAAACAAAAACACTGGAAGCAGGGAGTCAACATGGCACAAGATGAAAAATTGGTATGTAATTGAAAATGAAGTATTTATAACAAATTTAAAGACATATACAGGTCCAAGGCATTAATTGATTTTAAAATCACTAGAGAGCACTGTGGCCCTTCAGAAGCCTTTGAGCAGCACAGAAACTCTTACAGCTGTTAGACACACAAGTCATCAGAATGAGGGTCATAGCTGGTATGCCCATCTGTCAGACACCACTGCTCTGCTGGCATCATTTCTGCTTGTTCTTCAGCAGCAAGAGATCAAGAAACCAAGCAAGCTGAAGCTGAAGCTTCCTTGATGATTTAACAGGAAAAATGGTAAATGCACCTACACATTCATGCTCCTGGATATGGAAAGGGCAGTGGTTTGAGCACTGGCACTGTGGGCACTGCAGATTCTGGCTGTCACTGTACAGATAAATGGAGCAACCAGGAAAGCACGATTTTCCCTTACCCTTTCTGAAGGGTACATTTAAAAAATCACAAATAAACTTATTTCTTTTAGTGGAACTAATTTATTCAAGAAACTTCCATTTTCAAATTTGGCCAGAAATTATGAACCTAAATTGATGTCTAAGTATATTTTAACCTGGTTTAATCAAGAAGTTAAACAACACTCAAGCAGTAAACTTAATTCTTGAAGTTTTGAAGAAAAGCAAAGTATTAAACTGAGAGAAATCAAAGCTTAACATATGGAAGCAGAATTTAACGAAATGCTAATTTGGCAGCTGTATTTTTGCATTTTCTTACAAATGCATAAAACACTTTTTAATGTTAAAATATCAATTAGTTCAACAGCAACCTCAGAGCTAGGCAGCCTCCTGGGAGTTAAATAAGCAGAAACCCAAGTTTTCATCTTTCCTTTTTTTTTGAATAAAAGTAAATAATAATGGTTAAGGTTTACTCCTTTAAAAAAAATCTTAAAAGAACAGAATTTCATTTGCCATTTAATTTTCCCATAATTTTCCCCAGTCCACATTTCCCCTTCCCGCATCCAGCCTATAAGCTCTGAGTGCCTTTTAGATAAATACCTTAAAAGGTGCTAATTTTAGTTTCCATATTCCTGTGATCAACTTAAATTTTGACTATCAGTAGGAATTACCCTTCAATGAAGCTTTCAAAATGCATTTTCAGTTGGATTTCTGTGGTTACCAGGAAGGTTCCAAGCAGCACATCTTGGCAGTCAAGTCACTCTCTGATACTCCCAGAAAACATGAAGATCAGTCTCCCTCACACCCAAGTTTTAGAACAACATCTAAACATTACCATAAAATCAACCAAGTCATTTACAGCAAAGCAGACTAAAAACACCCTTGCAATTCAGAGTAATAGGAGAGTTATTCTAATAACACCCAAGACATAGGCTCTCTGATGAATTCATGCTATTAAGTCTAAAGATAGAAAGTGTAGGTCATGATGACCTTTTCAGTTATTTAGGGATTACTTATTCGAACTTACAAATTTTCTCAGCGTGCTAAATGGAATTCTAACAGTAATTACTTCCTTATTTTGTAATGTACACCAGAAGTTCTCAAAAAATGTTTTACAGAAGCTAATGAATTCATTAGAGTTGAGAAATAACTTGTTCTATCTGAGACACACTGAAGTAATCTAATTTTCAGCAGAAAGGCATTTGCTACTTTGCAAAAAGCAGATCTCTCAACTTCAAAGAAAATGAGTAACTGCTATAATACAATAACACAAAACTGGGAGGAGTGGCTGATATCCCAGAGGGTGTATCTGATACCCCAGAGGGTGGCTCTGCTTGAGCCAGGAGTAGTGAGCAAGCCTTACTGCAGAAGAATAACAAACTTTACTCACCCAATATCAGTTTTGTTCTGAATGATGCTAATGTCGTCTGGAGAGAGTTCTGGAATCCACTTCTCCATCTCATCCACCCAAGGGTATCTCAGAGAGGAAGGCACCACAATTAAGAGAGGCCATTCATTTTTATAGTAATACGAAATGGCAATTGCTTGAATTGTTTTGCCTAGCCCCATCTGAGAAAAGAAAAGAGAAAAGAACAACATCAAAACCAGAAGTCTCTGCTCAGAAAGCATATTCCATTCAGAAAAGCCCAAAAGAATTTGCAAAGATGGAACCAAATAAAGGAAACCCAGTCAAAGAGCTAGTTATATAGTATGTATTTAATTATCACTTTGTTACCACAGATCATCTTTTATGAAACAAGATGTTTCTAGCTAAACAGATTAACACATGTGTTATATCTGGTTAGCTCATCAAAGTCAGAAGCAGCACTTCCATTCATTTCAGAAGATTTTCAGTTCAGGGTCTTAATAGGGTATACTAAAAAGATCAAACTCTTTAATTTGTGAAGCTACCAAAACCATTTTTTAAAGACTATGCAAAGGAAAGAAATATATAGGATGCCTTCTTACAATAAAAACAACTTTGTCCTCAATTTCATAGGCAAGTGAAGAACAAGGACCTGCGGGAAGAGCTCTGGATTTGACCCAGAGGGTCAACAAAAAGAAACTAATGCTCTGATTCACCAGAGCTGATCGTTTCCCTTTGGCCTGTAACACAGATGAGAAAGCCCAGACAGTGAGAATTCAGATGTACAGGCAAGGGGAAGATTCAACAAACAGATTTATATGTAACAGCAAAGTACTTGCTTCATACCGTCAAGGTGGGAATGCTCCCATCTGTGAATAATCATGGCAACAGATGATTATAAGATTCAGAACTTAGGGTTTTGTTTAAGAAATACCAACCCACCTTCAAGATTTTATCAAAGAATGCAGCTATTTTCTCTACTTGTTCACATGGCAAGAGATAGTTCCCAACTCCTGTTAAACATCAAAGCAGACATGGGCCTTAAAATACTCTGTGCAGGTTTTTCATGGAGTCCAGTGGATATTTTAGTGGATCTGCTGCTGTCTAACTACTCACAGTAGTGAGACATAAAACAACAATTTACATCTCCAGTGTTGTGTCTAAATGGACTGATGTAATGATATAATGAAGAGATTTCCCAAGTACAAAAGAAAACAGTGGATTTTCCTACTATTACTAGAAAGAAAATAATAGGAAAGCTACTGTGATACTCAGTTTTCATTCAAAATTGCCAAGTTTTCCTTAAAATTTTCCTGCAATCTCCCCTTGTGTCACCAGTAGTTCTTAGTTAATCTGAAAACAAATCCAAATGAAAAAAAAAAAACCAACAAAATAACATTCATTTCTCGTTTGCTGCCATGGCTGTCTCCCTCACTCAGGCTGTGCAGTCCCTGGTGATAATGCAGGCACTGAGTTGAAATGAATATGGAATAAAAGCAGCACTCTTGGCATCAGCACACCCATGGCTGGATGTAGATCCCACAGAGCTGATCACCAGGCTAGGTCACAAGAATGTGAGACCCTAGAAAAACTGTAGAAAATATGATAGTCTTGGGTTTTGATTTAAACCCATCTTTCTCCAGTATTGAAATGGATGACAGTAAAGCTGTAATTCTGGGGAAGAACTTCGTCTGTCCCCACTCTGAGAAAAAATGGGAACATTATTTGTAGAACACCTTACAAAAAATACTCTTATTATCTTACTTTAATCCTTACATAGTTACACACTCCAGGGATACATACAGTAATTCTCTGATCTTGAGTTTTCGTTGATAATTTCTTTTTGCATACAAGCTCACAATACTGATATTTAATTTTACCAACATTTTCTTATTTTAGAGATAGGTCAAAAAGCACAGGATACATACTAGTGCACAATACTTCCTCCAGTGCCACACCTCTTGTCATTATAAAATATACATTATTTCTTTTGAATAAATGTATATTCCAGGACTTTTTATTGCTAACATAATTATACACAGTTCATTGTCTAGTTCAAAGACGGAAACAAACTGTTTTAATAAAAAAATAGCTACTGCTGATATTTTGATTTTTCCCAAGCTCCCCTTTCCTCTTCCCCTGAATACTTCTGTATTCTCCACAGTTCTCAGATATTTCACATTCTGTGCCAGTATAGTTTATCTCCAGATGTAATGAGATTTTTATAGTATGAGGAGATGCTTAAATACCAATAATCCATCTCCCTCTCCTTCCTAGTATGTCAAGAAAACCCAGATTAGAATTGGGAGACTATAGCAATTCTCTTTTTCAGAAAGGTTTTATACTGACAACACATCAAGAACGTTATTACAAAAATGTTTTCTCTCTGGGAAGAAATGCTGGACTCAGATTTCCCTTAAATGGAACATAATATATATTTTCCAGTGCATGGACACAATGAATTTTACTATTGCTACTTGACTAGTGCACTTTAAAAAATCCACCTTTGGAAACCGTATCTGTTAAAAGTCTCCCTGGGCCAGGAATGTCTAATAATCCATTAAAAATAGCTAGCTATGCAATTATAAGGGACTCTAAAAAAACCCAACAGAGTCAGTGTTTTTAAAATGTAACAATACCAGAGATTTAACCTACAATTAAAATCAACCTTTTAAGTTTTCTCAAGGATTCTTCTAAACTTCTGTCAGGTTTCAATTTTTTCCTCAGGCATTTTCAGGATATCTGCTGACTATCACAGGAATTAGGATTCCTTCATTACCAGCCTTTCTGCCCACAACTCTCAAACAAAAAAAGTCACATCTGCACAAAGTGCATTAACAACACAAAAAAAAAAGATGTTAGAGGAACAGGAACATCACTTACCTCATCAGCAATCATACACCTAAATAAGAAACAAAAATGGGGGGGGGGGAAGCAGAAATTAATACTAAATATAATACATAAACCAATACTTATAAATTGTTTACTATAAATTTAAATTCTGGATTTACTGAACCAATGAAAGGAAAAAAGGTGACTTCATTCCTCCAGATATCACCTACAGAAAGTGAATTTGGTATGAACTGAAAATAAGTATGACAATTATTTTAAAAATATTTATTGAATTTGCTGGCATTACTGCAGAACTTGCAATTGCAAAACTGAATTTCTGCTTAGGTCCAGGGATAGATTAATTGTAATCATAAGAGACACTTCCAAGGCAAGAAGCACATCTTCAATTTTCTTTTGTCTTTCAGAAACAGCAATGTTTTTGCTGCTTCATGATTAAGGATTATCTATATGTCAGATTGATTTTAAAAATGTGCTTTCCAGACCTGTCACATTTGTTTTTAAATAGAAGCAGATACTCCCTCTCCCCCAACAATTGTACTAGCTAAAGTATTAGAAAATGAATTTGATTTTTTGCCCATTTTGGAGTCACTTGGCAATGCCACTCTGTGTAAAGACAATGACAACTCCAAGTCCCCAGTCATAAATAGTAAATTCTGTTCAGCACATTTACATTTTGTAAACATTAAATACCATCTTTGACATGCATTTCTTAAAGGCATTTTATCCATTTGTGATTCCATATTCCATATTGCACCAGGTAACTCAAACATAATGTTCCTTCCATGAAAAAATGGGAAAGATCTTCCAGGTCTTAGTGTCTTTAACAAAATTTAACAAACCAAGATACAAGCATTCTGTATTTTGATCCGGAAAATTCTTTCCAAGTAATACAGAAGTGCTTTTTTAGTGGTGGCTACTCTGAAGTTAGTGTAGCTGGCCAAAAAAAGATAAAATGTTTGATATTTTCAGAAACAGAGTATACTGCTGTTTGCTCACTCTGCCTGCTAGCATAAATAGCAATGTCTACTAATTTCAGCAGTTTCTTCCAACTGAGGTAAAAAACTAATTAACATTAATTCTTACACAACTTCATTTTTTACAAGCAACAAACTATCTATTTGCAATTGCTTTGCAACTTACGCCCCACCCCCAGATGTTAGGGATGGAGCAATGAAAACAAAGGAAGAAAATGTAACAAAACAAAGACCCCAAGTCTTCACAGATTTACAAAACAAAAAAAAAAAAGCAGGAAGAGAATTATTTTTAGTGGCAACCCATGATTGTGGGGCCTTAATGTCTGTGATTTGCAGCTGGGCAAAGACATTTATTTGCAGATGACTAACACACAATTCTAATTTAAAAATAATGTCAGTTTTTGCTCAAAGACTGATTTTTTTTCCCATTCAATACTCATTGTTAATTGCTTGAACTGAAGTTTACAAAACAAGTCTTTCTTTTTTGCAGATTCTTTGAGGCCAACTGCTTTCAGTACATTAATCATGTTTTTAAAAAACAGTTTGAGGCCTGAAATCAATTGGAATGCACAATAACCTACTGTTGCAGTAGTACTCCTTACACAAACGCAGCAAATGAGTAAGACTACAGCTAACAGCTACAGAGCAGAGACAGCTCAAGAATAAGCCACAGATCTTCCTCAACAATAAAGATTATTTATTATAAGGATATCAGAGCAGAAGTACAAATATAGCAATAACCAAGCTGCATCTGGTAGCAAGAAAATGTGGTAAAGAGGACAGGAATAAAAGTGTTTCTTGCCAACATCTGCTGATAAATACAGTATTTCTCAGTAAATCAACTTAAATTTTAGTAGAATTGCATAAATAGTGAAATGTTAATTATGTCAGTTCAGACACACAGAAAACAAAGTGAGAATAGGTAAGATCCTATTGCACTGTTCTTTGACATAGGCGAACTGATTGGACGCTCCTTCTTCCTTTCACAATAACAAGCAAAAATGAAGAAATCCAGAGTGATTTACAAATGGCTCTGACAATTAGAAGCTGAATAGCAAATAAAAACCCACTAACTTTAAGTGTGTCAACCACAGGAACACTTCTTCCATAAAGCTAATTTCTTCATTAGAGTGAACTGTAGCCACTTAAACATTGATGACTTTATCTGCTGACGAATAAGAAATTGGTTTTTTTTCTTTTTGCACTCATTTTCAGACTGTACTCATAAAATCCTTGATGTTATAGAGTATCTTCTGTTTTCATGTCTATTAACTTCCATTGAATATGTCCTAAGTTAAACTTCTTATGCAGCAGCAACAAGTTGATGATTTTTATAGAAACTCATCATTTTGTTGCTGGTAAATGAAGTGAAGTACAAAGTAGCTGCCATCACTTTACCCACAATAACTCTGCAAACAGAGATTACATTAAGTGATCGAGAGTTTTTCTTCCTCATTTCTGCAGTACCTATAGAAACAGAGACACAGAAACACCCCTATGCTTAAAGCTGGTTATGTCTAGTGATATTTTGCTAGTAAGTATTCGCTCTCTTCTCCTGCCCAATGATGAAGTTGCTTTGTTCTAAGTAGTTGGGATTTTCTTTCTGTACTTGCAATCCATCCATTTTCCAGCATTTAAAATTCGACCAGACACATCACAGATTGAGATCAATCAAGTGCACTAAATTGGTTTTAAAGCTCCAGTTAAGAGTTATCTGAATGTGTAAAGTCCTCTGTGATTATACAGTTAGTGACATGAATCACTGCTTGGATCCACACTGCTCAGACTCAAATTCCTGAAAAGCTACAGTTTTTAAATTGCTAATTTATGCCAATTAATTAACATTATTGACACTCACATGTGACAAAATTTTGACATGGCACACAAGATTGAGTTTATGATACAGGTAGTAGTGAAATAAAACTAATATAAGTGGAAATGGAGGATATTCCATTTATTACATATATATATATATATATATAAATAATGCATTTTAAAGCATTCTTCTGTGTAACTTTCACAGTTTTAAAATAAGAATCCTAAAGATGCCTGCTTAATGTAGTTACAAAAGATAAGAAGTCCAAATTTTTTTCATTGGATTCTAGGGCAATGAAAAACAGCTTATATTACTGATAGGAAAATCATGAAATCTTCCCAGTTCATAATCACAACAATTAGAACTTTAAAGAACTTCCCCATCTTTATAGCTCACATCACACAGAACTTAACAAGATACCTAATAGTTAGTTGCACTAAGCTGCTAAAAAGCAATACTTTATATAATCTTAAAAATATGCTGCCTCTATTTAAAACAAACTTCAGTATGCTCTATATTATTGCAGTTAGACAAGCTGCCAACATGGACATAAAGGTTCCATGCTGTCAAAGCAGAAGAAACAGATCTTCAGCTACATTGAAGGGACAAATATGTATTTTTGTTTCACATATTTTGACTGCAAGAAGACAGACTTCTTGTTCTCTGAAGTTCAATTAGTCATTTCCTCTCAACTGGTAGTTACCCAATCTGAGCTTCATCATTCATATCCCATCTGTTCATATGACACCTTAATAATAGTTCTATCCAAGAATATAAATCAGAGCTATGATACGCAGATTCATATCCTGTTATAAGCTCAGCCCACATGGTCAAAAGTTTCAGAAAAGCACGGAAAAAAAAATCATTTGAGATGTCTCAGTTGCACTTACTCTCAGCAGCAAAGTCCAACCGTGCAAAAAAGCACCAGTCAATGGCAAATTCTTTTAGATTCTCTCCCATCTAATCTTTAAATGTTTCCCTTCTTCAGAGCGAATCCTGTGGCTTGTGTTTGAATCTCTGTCCATTCATGAAGGAAATCTCCTATTTTTTCCTAGCAGAAAGCAGTAGAACCTCATTGGGATGCACTGCACATGCTGCTACAACCTTCCTACTATTCATAACCCTTTTACAGTGTAGGGTTAGCAATGGCCTTTGGACACAGTAGGATCTTTCATAAATAGAAGGGAACCATAGTTTGGGCCCCCACTAGATTATAACAGCCCCAGCATTTTGAGGTGTATTAGCTTGAAAATAAAACTACATTTTTCTTTTTTCAAGCAAACACAAAGAGCTTTGAGTGAGGATGTACCCTGGTGAGCGACCACGCCTGCAGAGAGCAAGGTCTGCTGTGCTGGTGCACCTCAGGTGCACACAGGTCCAAAACCCTACTGCTGTTCACTAAAGAGAACAAACACAAGCACCTGAGGTTGTACACAAACCCTAGCTTTCTTCTGGATGTAGAGGATCCCATAGTTGAAGGGACCACCCAAAGCTGGATGAGTCAGAATCCCAGAACCAGACTTCCAGCACTATCGGAATAGGCTAGGTGCTTGATACGTTGTAAAGGTATCATCATCAAGCACGAAGCAAAGGTGCATTTACACATTCTTACTACAGCAAACCTTGGAGAGAAACCTGAAGTAAGCAAAAAAACAGGTGAAAGAACTAAGAAAGAAACCCAAAACTCCTGAAAGAGTCCTCTGAAAGCTCTATCAGGAAAGCTCTGCCTCTAAAAGGACAGAAAGAATAATTTATCAAACTTCAAAAAACACAGAAAGTTCCTGGCTGTGTTGATGTCAAGAAGATTGGAACCAACTTTGCAAAGCAGAAGGACAAGCAGATCTTTTAAAATTTCATGCAGATGAGTTCATTGGAGAAACAGAAGGAAACTGAGGCTAAACTCATGAGGAATATGTCATAGAGCCACAAAAAAAATAGTCTGTATCAGAAGGAGGTTAATGCTAACACAGTTTTATAGAATGAGTTTCAGGGAAGACCAAACATTTAAATGAAAATCATTTCTATTTCTGTATGTCTGGGTTACATTCAGGTCACCCTTTTCGAAATGTCAGCACTATTAACCACGCAAACAATACAGCTGAAGTTTCTTATATTAATTATGGCTACTGCAGCAAGGTATTTTTGTGAAGAAAAAGAATCTCATTTTGAACTTTACTCTTGGAGGAATATTGATTAACAACACACTGGGATTAAGGTCTGTACAACCAAGGATCCTACCAAGTCAAACAGCCGGTGTTAGAGGTTTCTTGTAATGATAGAAATATTTGCAATAATACCCTCTCTAGGGAGCTGTGCTTCCTTACATGGCAGATTAAAAACTAAAGGGGTACAGCAATCCAATACATCTGTTGCTTGCTTGTAGGGATAATTTAACTTCTTGATTGATTTTCAGCAGCTATTTATCCAGGAAAAACCACTGAGAACTACAGGTAGCTTTTCAGAACAAACTCCTTCCCTTTCAAATGCGTTTTCCAAGGCAAACAGTCAAAGCAGTAGCACTTCATTTTTTAAAACACTGAAAATTTTTGTTACTACTCAAGCAAATTAAAGCTGTTTCTTGTTAATGCAGGCTTTGGAACATGTTGTTCAGAGGAAGCTCGAGTCTTTCTTTCACTGGTGTGGGTGTCCTGATATTCTTGGGATTCTCACCTACTCATGTGAGTCAGTTTTATATAACACTACAACATATAATTTACCTCCTACTCACAAGCCAACACTTCAGCACTAACAACTTAACCAAGGGTTATTTAAGGAATCTGAACTTAGAACATTTTTATATAAAACTGCGCAAGCAACCATTACATTTGTGTGTCAGTAATCACAGCACGCAGTCCTAAAACTAGAACAAAGAGAGCTGACTCCCTTGCAGAAATAATCAAGGGTGTTTCACCAAAAATAGTGCTCCAGAAGATGTAAGATAGATCTTACCCTTGCTCCTGAACTATACTAGGTATCTAAAAAATCCCAAAGTAATAAAACCCCAGCCTTTGATTTAACGTAAGATGCACCAAATTGCCACATCTGCATTGTTAATGATTCTGAAAAGGAGCCTAGAGGAGAATGGTTGTGGTGTCTTAGGCTTTTCTCTAACACTCTTCGACATGTGACTGAAAAATCCACCTAAAATGTTTTATTAATATTTGAAAGCTCTCAGACCACATGTTCTGGTATTCTAGCTTTGGCAAAGTTGTGTGGAATAACACATAACACAAAGCGGTCGAGTTGAAGGTTAAGCTCAGACACATCAATATGTTTTTAGAACACATTAATGGAACTGTTAAGTGGAAAAACCTCCAGCCAAGAAGACACTCAATAGTGATAGTGAAAACTGTTTACCTATTCAGTCACTGGCTTCACAGACAAATGGGTTCAGCAGCTGACTCAATGCAAGAGAACAGAACAGTGTCAACTAATTTCAGCTACTGATAATCTAGGCTGCAAACGTTAACCTGGCTGTTAACTGGCATGACTGAAATATGTGTGAGCAGCAGAATCCTTCCTTAGCATGCAGTCTAATGGCTTTCAATGAAATTTACTTATCAGTACTTTCCCAATAAACTCTGCATTCCCTGGTGATCTGGGGCAGTTTTCCCCTCTGCCTGTCTCTTCCAACTTGCATTAAGTCAGTCAGAATGTGACTCATACTCGTTTAAGATCTTACTTCTATTCATTCTCATTAAAGTCACTTGTCTCACACTCAGAACTGCTCCCTCCCATTTGTCCTCTCCCTCGTGCTTGTGGTTAAACACACCAACTTTTCATCATGGACTCCTGCAAACTTTCCCTGCACACAACACCAACTCATTTCCTCTTTCCCCTCCCTCTATCACTGTTGACAACATACTAAACTACACTTGTAGCCTTTATCTCTTTCACTCCTCCTCTTCCATTCTAACAAATTGTGCCCTGCATTTCTAAAATCTGCATTTTCTTCTCTATTCCTGCTGCTACAAGCCCACATTTAAACCCAGGTAAATTCTCATATGTCTACCATTGGGTTTTTTCTTCTAAGTCTTTTTTTTTTTTTTTTACCCCACATCGCTCGTCTCCTGAATTATATCCTACATTCACTTACTGACAATGCATTTTTTGTTCTATTTGAACTGCTTCCCAGTCCCTCCAGCATCACTTCCAAACAAGCTTCCCTGGCTATGAAAGCTCTGCAGAATTTGGCTCAGTCTCTCATTCATACTTCCTGCATCTGAATCTCATTCTGTGAGCTAGCATCTTCATTTATTCATCCCTCTCTTCCTTGGCACTTCTCAAATGTGAAATGTACTCTGAATCACTACAAACCAATGTCTTTAAAAAAATGAAACCTTTCTCCAACTCCCAGAGCTGAAATGTATTAACTGTTTGATGCTGTCCATATTCATTAAATAGCCATCCCATTCTTTTTCCCCAGAGATTATTTCTGTGCTCACCTGTTACAATGCAGGTTTAAGGACCCCCATTCATCACAAAATTATAGTAATTTTAGACATCTGAGTTGCCGAATATATTGGAATAAAAGATTATTTCTTTCTTGGTCTAGCAAGAGATTTATGCCTTGTTTCAAACAGCCCTCTCAGGCTAACTACAAACTACTGAGACTAGAGACAGAAACCACAAAAAAAGCTACAATTATTTTTGTTCCAATCTGATCTCTGACCTCAAGTTCTACAAATAATGGAAACACTTGTTGATGGCACTTGATGCTGTGTGCCACCAAGCACAGATTAACATAAAAATGAAACATTTAAAGAAATATTCCTAGACATGACCTAAAAAAAAAATTAACAATAAATATGAAGGTAATTTCTTTTTCTAACGTGCAAATTTAAGTAATCTGGCTTTTATTGAAATCAGTGTGACAAAACCAGACAGAATAAGTAGAATTCCCAAAAGAGAGCACAATTAACTTCATCTTGCCTGTTTGTGATGATCTTCATGTTTAACTCTGAACTCCATGAGTGTAATAACAAGAATTCAAACTAACTGCAGACTCTCAGCAATGATACTACAAAACCTGGAGTCATTACAGGATATTCTGTTTGGGGCTTACACAAGTTCTACATCCTTACCTGCAGCATCTAAGAATGACAGTCACTGTTCTGTGCTTACAAGGAAATAGCCAGAATGCTCATTAAACTTTTCAGCAACTTATCAAGCACAAAATGGCCCAACATGAATAAAACTTGAAGAAAAATTCTTACAGATGTTCCCCATAAATATGGATAATTATCAGTATAAATATTGATAATACACTGATAATTATCAAACAGCTATAGCTCCACAATATATGAACTCTTCATGTCAAGTATTTCTGTCACATTTTTCTTCCTTTAGAAATTAATGGCCAGTGTTTTCACTGTGTAAATGAAATTATGTGCTTCTTGTTTAGGTTAAACTAAGATATCCAGTAAACTAAGACTGTGGTGTTGTGAGAATTTATAACAGAAATGAAAACAGTAAAGTAAAACTCAGCTGAAAATAACTATGCCTTATCTCCCAGAAGAGAAATACTAAGAACTGATACTTGGGGAAAATTCAACATTAGCCTGCAAAGTGTTTTGTAAATGTTCTTTTAAACCATGCAGCTGATTCTGAAAAAAACCAAATTAGACAATGGTAAAAAGCAGTTGGTCCTGCATTTAATCACAACATCAACTTGCAGAAACCTATGACCTTTTAAACAAAGGACAGAAAAATTATATATATACAGTAAGAGATATGTAGACATGGAACTAGGCTTAGTGCTTCAAAATGGGATTGAAAGACAAATCTATTTTCTTATTCTTAACTACTATCAGAGATAAAAACCTGAAGAATAGAAATACACTGAAAGAGCAAATCAATCAGTAATCATGGATCAAAAATAGTAAAGATAAAAGCAAAAGTGAAACAAAAGCTCTGGTAACTTAGAAAGGCAATACAAGGCAGAAAGCACCAATTGCATTGTACAGAAGGAGAAAGAAAGATTAATAGATAACATAAAACCCAGAAGCAACCTCAGTAATAATGGTAACAATGAGAGTGGAAGTGAAAAATAGTAACAGAAAAGTGTAAGACAAAAGGGCCTACTGCTGTAGCACAAACTAAAATATGCATAGGAGTCCATGGACTGAACAGATTTTCACTTATTCTATCAGCTTCCAAAATGTAAAACTATCATTCCCTTGGACAACCAACTCAAATGGAAATTATATCTTTCATACTCCTCAATGGATAATACATCCCAGAAAGTTAAAGAAATTTGTGTAGAAATTTGCGTAAGAATTTAAATAGGACTTCTATCAGAAATTCCTCATCCTACAAAGGGCTGTGCATGGGAATTCTAAACATCTCTTTTGGCTTCCTGCACATTTCTGTGGCCCAACTACTAAAACCTCAGCAGATTGTATATACTATGCCTTTCCAGAGAAGAATCTTTCAACTGTGTTTATAAACTTTGATGAAATTATGATTTGAATCTTTGGTTTTTTGGTCTACTTTGGGGATGGGAGAGGGGAATAATTTCTACAAAGACTGATAATCTTTGAGGTAAAAGTCTGTTTTAATTAAAAAAGAATTAACTATGTGCTCCTCCTGTGTAACTTGCTAGAAATCAGAGACATAGCCAATGGGAAAAAGTACTATTTTGAAGTGTAGGCAACTGATTCAATACTATAACAGAGGACATTTACATTCCATTCTCTAATAATTTCACTGCCATAACGGTTCTCTGTAGACTATTATCCAAAAAAATATTAAACACTATACAACTTTTTCTTACTCTAGATAGGGACTGCCTAACAAAACAATTGCCTTTTCATTAAAAGTGATAGCTCTTAATGGCAGATGTGAACTCTGCATATCCTGATATTGCCATCCATGGTCATTTACTTTTTTTACTGTGTCTAACAACATTAAGCCAGCATGTATAGGAAATTAAAAATCACATGCTCCTGAATATATAAGTTAATGTATTACCTCTCAAGCTTATACAGGAAACAAGATCACCCCAAGTTACAATAGTTTGAACACACAATTATAATGTGTATAATATTACAACGGAAAAGCTTGTTTTATGAGTAGTAAATATCTCCAAGTCCTCTTTTGCATCCAGCTTAAATAAACTGTTCTGCCAACACGCCTAGAAAGAAATATATCTGTGTCCGAAAGCATCTTTTACAGATACCATCTACAAGACAAGCAGTGCTAAATAATGATGCTTGCAAATCACATACTGACAGTTTTTATTACAAAACTTGATAAAGCATTTAGTGATATCCAGTAGTACAAGAGCTAAATTTCAAACAACAGCATGCCTCTTTTACAGAGTATTCAGGTGAACAAATTGTTTGCATTACTAGACAGACATCACACACTTTCATCAAGAGAGGATATAAAACAAGAACACAGGTAAAAAGAATTGTGACTTTCCAAGTATGACATTAAGGAACAGAAGCAGTAAAAATCAGTAATATTCAAAGAGACATGAGCTCAAATGAGACTGAATACAATCCTTATCAGTACTATTGAGTAATTTGCCCATATATCACTGAATCTTGGATATTTTATCCAAACTGCTACCACTTCTTCCAGAATATTGTGCTTCAACACTGCCACCTCTTCACTAACAGCTGGTGACCCCTCAGTTCTACCCTGAGTTCTGAGGAAATGGAGATTTGTCCACATCTGCCCAAACCATGACTAATAAGCAGCAAACAGAGAATTGCTCATTTCCACCTCCCAACAGCACACGTACATCTGACCCCAACAGCCCTCAGTATTTCCTAAGCCTGTTGCTAACAGTTCACACTCCTGGAAGGGACAAGTCGGTTAGTTTTTATTTAAGAGGCAGTTTAAAGCACACACAAATAAATAAATACATATTATTGCTGGTTTTAAAAGTAGCTTACACCTTCACTGGAAGAAAATCATAAAAATAAAATAGTCTTCATGGACATAAGTTGTGTGCACCCACTTTTTGTGCACATTAATGTTTGAGGCTACAAATAAAGACTATATATTGTATCCATCCCTAGGCAGCCATTCCAAAGTGCATTTCTGAAGAATAATCTCTAGTAAGGAATAAGCAGCCAGTCAGTTATTTACCTCTAAGGCATGTTTGTGAGACAAAAGGTATCTTATGTTGAACCACACACTGTCTTGTTGGCTCTAGAATTGTCATTTCCTAGTAAAGTGTTAGGCAGTCTCCATTAAATGAGGTAATGCCTTTGGAGCATCTACTGGAAAAGCCTTTGATTCATTTACCAACGAACTGAAAGTATAAACCACAACAGCATATTTATTTTATGCTTTGGGAACAGACAAGGGAATTAATAGCTCACTCCCAGCCCCTTCCATGCAAAAAATAAGAGTTTGTTCTAATAATAAGTTCCTTTTCATGCTGGGTGCTTGTCTAATCTAAGATGATATTAATTGAATCTCTTCAGCCAACACTTGCTCTACACCAGTTTCCTATCACTCCAGCAAAGCATGGATTAAGTGATGACTGTGAAGGGAGTGCATAGCCTGGGGGAAGAAAAAAGATGAGCAGAGATGCATATATTGCTCACTTCAAGTCCTATGCTTATATATTTTTAAAACTAGAAAAGACACTTCTACAGAAAAGGTACCACTAGGAATACTGAAAGAAGGTTTAAATCATTATGGAGTACACAAAAGGGAAAGACTTGTGTGAGGCAAGGGTTGACAAACTAATAAGAAAATTCAGCTACAAGCACCAGAGGCTCTTGTTCTCTGTTTTGGGACAGGAAGAGAAATAGATCCACATGAGCAAGGGACAGATTTAAAAAATACTCCTTGGGAAAGTTTGACTTAACACTTTTTACTTCAGATAGAAGCTGGCTGAGAGTGTGCACACAATCCCTCAGTTTGACCCAGCTTACACACAGAATTTGCTGTGCCAAGGAATGAGATTTCTTGCAATCATGATGAACATTTTTCCATATCCATGCCACATGAAAACCATCAGTGCTGGGTTATGCAAAACTCTTGTTAGTGAAAGACTTAGAGAAAAAACCCAACATAAACCCATAACCTTAATGAAAAAAAATAAAATTCCCTCCTTGACAGAGTCATTAGACTAGGTATGCCAAACCTTTTTGAATACTTATTGCAGGCAGTTGTTACTACTTCAGCAAAAAGAAGAAAGAAACATCTGATAAAAATTTATCCAGTCCTGTAGCTAAGCTGCTTCCCAAGGAACCTCTATATTATATAACAGCCTGTAAAAGATTATGCCACTTTCAAATACATCCATTAGCCTACACTAATTAAACGTGCAGTTTCTTTAATTTTAATGGCTTCTGTTATTTCACTGTTTTATATATAAATATACACCTCAATTGCATATTCAATGGCAGCCAAGGGCTTTGGATTTATTAAATTCTAACATAGGCTTTGCTGTCTGTTCTACCAAAACCTTAGCTATCCATTAAAATCATATCCATTCATTCTCAGTCTGTGCAGCAAGAAAGTGCCTGATATGGCTGGTGGTCACAGAGAAGTTAATGCCAATTCAGCATAAAGCATATCAAATCTCAGGCTCTCATGTGAATGGCTGGAGTCATCTTTCTCTTCTGCCACTGAAACTGGCAGTATAAAACAGATGGTTTGTTCTTTCCCTGAGACAGCAGTGCTAAAGGGTTTTGGCCAAAGGAATAGAATCAAAGCGAAAGAACTCACAGGAAATTTTAATTGATTGAAATTTCCATATAATTGCAAGAACTGATGATAAATATTTCCTTTCCAATTTTTCACCTTTGGAGGAAAAGACGCACATTTCTTTTCCCCTGAAAATAATCACAAACATTGGCAAGCAACCCCCTTAGGCCCCAAGCCTCTCCTTCTCAGCAAGATGCTGAAATAATCAGGAACTAATTTCATCCATCTTTTCCACACAGGCTACAGTAATTCCATTTGTGCCAGACCTCCCCAACATCATTCCTTTCCAAAAGAACAGCATACAGTAGTTTCACAGCTTTAGGCTGCAATTGCCCACATTTCCTAAAATTTATAAATGTGGAAATAGCATTTCCCCCCTCCTTTTTGACCCTGTAACTCAGTAACAGGCTCTTACTCAGCAAAATATTTCTGGGCTCTGCGGTATAAACTGTGATTTTGATTTACCAGGTACTTAATTGTTGAATGTCTACTCCATCAGCTGCTGCATTGGCTAACTGAGCACTCTGCAAGGCTGCTTCTGCTCTGCTGCTGCAGCTCAGTGAGCTCCAGAACACCCTGATTACACACCAGAATTGTACCAAGTTTAAAATAGAAAACCACACAGATGCATCAGGATCTGTTAGTCATTCCCTTAACAGCTCTACCATGCCATTAAGAACTAAAGAATCAAATGTGAATTAACTTATTTTAAGAATTCTTTATTAACATAACAAAAATGATGGTCCTACTGATATCAACCTCCTTTCACACAAGAACTTTGATACTACAATTCTCTTTTGCATAATGTATTAATAAACATTTCTTCATCCTCTGCAGAAAAAAACCCCATAACTCATTTTAAACCATGTTACCTTATAGCTTATAAAAGATTTCTCTAACATAACTCACCTAAGACTGCTGCTATAGAATAACCTCTGTAAAAATTAATTGATCTTTACCTAAAGTAATTATTTTTGGCATGTGATACAGTAAGTTGAATACAATAATTTTACCTGCCACTTCTCTGAAGCGCAAATATGATGCCTTTTTCCTGAAAAGGAAGCAGCTTCTTTCTCAGTCTTTCAGGTAGGAAGGACAGCTTAGCATTAACATCCTTTAACTGAGAAGCTTCAAGTGAAGGTGTTTCCTGAAGAGCATTGGCCATGCTGAACCCGAGGGAAACAAAAGAGAAAGATGTCGTCTTACTTACGAGAACAATACTTCACGGAACAATACTCATCACTTCATCTTGAAATAATCAATATCTACACAACTTCTCTTGAGTTTTGAGAATTCTCTCTGGAAAGTATAAAATTGTGCAGATGATGGAGGAAGAGTCCCTCACCTCAGTCTCAATAAAATATTCTAACTATTCCAGGATGATGAGGTCAGCATTTGTCTCTTCCTCTACACTATAAAATAATTATTTAAGCAAATACCCTATTCATGAATGAAAGTTATTTGCCATTCAAATCAAGCTTACTCATGGACATCGAAATATAATTCTTTTAGTAAATATTTTTCAGAAGAGTTCTAGGAAAAAGATAGGTTATTTAACCTTCTGATGATGGAACTAACAGTCCTTTAAACTTTTTAATTCTAAAAATTAAGTCAGAAAAAAAGGGGTAAATAAGCCCACTTTGGGGGAAGTAAAAAAAAAAAAAAGAAGAAAAAATAAAAGAAAAACCAGTAAGGAAATTGTTTTTTTCTCAGGGAAATTAAATTCAAACCAAAGAACTAATCAATACAAATTTTCATAGTGTGCTTAAGATTAAAAATGGGGATTCCTCATTCATTTTTGTTCAAGGGACAGGGTCAGAGCAGAAATACTCACTTTTGTTCTCTTTTAACTTCAATAGAGTTTAAACAAGCAAACAAAAGTTTATAAAGCTCAGTTGCAGTGCACTAACTGAACGCAAAGAAAGACTAAAACCTTTACATCAAAACATTACCTAATTATTTTGGATTCACAGCCTGTGTAAGGAGCAGGATTACCACAGGAACAAAGAATGTCAGCCAAAATAGGCTTCCTGGACTCAGCAGTACCACCAGGTTTGACAGCAAAATTCTGAATTGGGTGCAGATTTTTTGATAGTGATAGGAGAGGGAAAAGGACAGGGAACAGGACCTGAATGTTCTGGGAACAGGACCTGAATGTTCTGGAAATCCACTAAACTGTTGTAGAATTCCAGAAAAATGAGGATTTTGGCGGATCTGTCACTGGCATTGGCAGTCAGGCTAATGACATTCAGGCAGACAGAAAATGAATAAGTGCTTTTCTTGGTTACAGGATGAATTACAGGCACGTCTATCAGGATACACATCAGGCATTTCAGGGGAATGTAAAGAAAATGCTGTGGATGAGCCTCCAGGCAAGTTCCATGACATTCTCATCGTGGAAGAATTGAACAGGGTAACACTGGAACTTCCAGGCATTCCTTCTTGGGCCTCTATTACCACTTCTACAAAGAGGGGGTGTTTAACCACAACCATTCTGACATACCATTCTGCTGGGCAATGAGGGAAGAATAGTGATTTTAAAATACTGATCAACACACGTAAGTTGGGACATAAGCATTGTATTGACCATGGCAATTTTGTCCCCTATTTTCGTAAGTGGAATCTTTGATATATCTTCACAGAAACAGTATTCCTGTACCTTGGGCCTCTGGAACATTCAGCAGCAGATACAAGTACTGTGATGAGTACCAGGCTCTTTCATGCATGTCCACCACAGAGCTTTGCTTAACAGAAGATGGAAAGCCCCTGTGTGCCCAAGAGAAGCATTTCACAGCAGAAGATTCATAAGGCTCCAGTAAATACCTGCTTCAGCTCTCAGCTGAGCAAACAAAATGTTTCAACTCTATGTGTTGGGAAAACAATCATAACCACTCCAGTTCCATCACAATATTTTCCACTGAGTATTTTTTTTTTAATTTTAAAAGTTGATTAAGGTACTTCAAGACTGCTGGCAAACAAACAAACAAACACTAAACATTTCTGTAGAGCTGAGCTTCAACAAGAACACTGCAGGATTGGTGGGCCCAACAAAACCTGTTCAACACTCAGTTCTGAGATTCACCTCTAAAGAAAATTCGTGACTCATTTTCTGTGATAATTTTCCTTTCTATAAATGCAGAGATAATGATGTACTCCTGCTCAGCTCTCTACATAGCTTGTTGTGAGTGACAATATGAGAATGAAATGTTAACATAATTAACTTTCTGTTGAACGAGATCATGACAAGATCCTTTCAATGAAACACTGAATAGGAACCATGCAGTTTCAGGAGCATAAATCTGAATTAGAGGAGGCACACGAATCACCAGTACATAGCAATACTACCATGAAAAATATTTCTGCATCAGTCATTATCAAGGTTAGAACTGACTTTTGAGATCTTAGCAGCAAAACAGAAAACACTAACTACCAGATACGTACAAGTTTTGTTTAGTTTTTTTCTCTAGGTGAATAATTCTATAAATGAATGGTAAATAATTATAGACTAGGTGAATAATTAAAGAACTCCACACGTGGTGAACAATAACTATTAAAACAACATATACAGTGACTGTGGCAGTGGTGGTCATTCATGTTTTGAGACAGAGCATTTATATACACACTGTAGTAATGTCAAGAAATAAAAATAGTCTGTTTTAAAAAAGAATTTAGTCAGTGTAGCAGAAGACCAGTTTGTATCTGTTGTTCCACTCACTGCAGATTTAGAAGATGTAAGGAGAGAGAGTAAGACTAGCGCCTGTATTCTCTAACTACAAGTTTTCATTTTTTTTTCCTGTGTCCCTAATGAGCTGTAATACAGATCACATTGACCTTCCCACATCTCCACATCACAAGTTCTGGATGTTCATTTTTTTCAGACAAAATAGACCTGAAAGGTTTTGTGTGGAGACCTAGCTTTTCATTGAGAGACTTCATTCAGCTGCACAAGTTTCATGAGTTAAAAACCCCAAATTCTGGAGTATTTACTCAAGTGTTTTAAAAGAGATGAAGGATAAAACAACTGAGTTACTAAACCCAGTAACTATTGCTTAAGTATCTCAGGACTAGACAGTGGTAAATGATCCCAGCTTTTAAAAGCAGGGATGAGGAAGATTCATGGACCTACTTCATTATTCATTCATAAGGCATAAAAAAATCAGTAAAAAATTACGAAGTGCAGAACCTGTGAACACCAGGATAAATGCATTTATTTGGTGGGAGTCACCATGTGCTTTGTAAAGGTGATTCCCATTTTTCCAGTCTGATGAAGTTTTTTTGAAAGGGCTCTACAACAATGTACATATTAACTACTTGATGCAGTGCAATTCCCACTGTTTTTCAAAACTGAATTGAAACAGAATGAATCTCATAACATATTTGTACAGTAACTATAATTTCCTAATTTCCAGGAAAACTTTTGAGAAAGTCTCTCAAACTTTCAAGAAAATTGAGCTGCCACACAAAAAAATTGCACTGAAACTTTTTTTTTTAATTCAAGCAATCAGACAGTTCAAACATGAGAGCAACAACATCAGCAGTATTTCCAAGTAATCTGCTCCAACTTCTATCATGTTCAATCAATCATAAATGATCTAGAAAAGTAAGTAGCTACTGAGGGATAAGGGCAGTGCAAATAATAGTAAAACAAATTACAATTTGAAAAAACCCAACCTTGAATTTCTTTCTAATCACTGCTCCCGCTATACTGCATTTCACTACAGGCCCTTATCCTTCCAGAGGCAGCAACTGAGACCCAGCTTGTTGAGGATCTTACCCCTGGGGCTGTTTCTTTATTGGAAAGTTGGGTGCAAGACTGATGATAAGTTCAAGGACTACTTTAAGTTTTCCAATAGCTGTTTGTCAACACAAGCTGATTACATAATATAAACCCACTGCTTATTTTTAACGGCCACTAAGTATAGCCTTTTAACGCAGCACAGCAGCAGATGCCTAAAACAAATTAGTCTTTCCACTAAGAGTTTTGCTTCATAAATTTCCTCTTGATGGCCTTAACTGCTCCATGACTGTGTGTTCAATAAAACTTAATAGGGAATTCAAAGCTCTAAGAACATCTTGGTTGATTGATTAATCAACTATTTCACAGAATCACAGAAGTTTTGGCATTAGAAGGGACCTCTGGAGATCATCCCATCCAACTCCCCTACCCAGGCAGGCTCACCTGGAGCAGGTGATACAGGAATGCATCCAGGTGGCTTCGGAATGTCTCCAGACAGGGAGAATCCACGACCTTTCTGGGCAGCTATTCCAGTACTCTGACATCTTTGTAAAGAAGTTCTCCCTCATGCTGAGGTGGAACTTGTGTTTTATTTTATGGCCATTACTCCTCATCCTGTCACTGGGCACTACTGAAAACAGTCTGGCACCATCCTCTTGGCACCTGCCTTGGAAATATTAATGTGCATTAATGAGATCCCCTCTCAGTCTTCTCTTCTCCAGACTAAACAGGCCCAGCTCCCGCAGTCTTTCCTCATAATAGATGCTCCAGATTCCTCATCACCTTTGTGGCCTCTGCTGGACCCTCTCCAGTAACTCCTTGCCTTTCTTGTACTGAGGAGCCACCAGTGGGATAATAAAGAATTGAAAATCTACCCATCAGAACACAGCGTTTTAAAGAATACTACAAGAGAAAGCAATCAGACGGAGCAAAGGACATCACACAGTTCTTCAGCACAGAACAGTTTTTCCACAGGCCGCTGGACCGCGCTGGAGGGAAGCGCACGCCTCAATACCTGCCTGGGGGCAAGTTTTTTATTCTACTTACGCAAGTCCCTGCAGCTGCAATCGCAGAAGTACCTGAGCGCACGATGCGATGAGCCAGCAGCAGCAACAGCAAGAAGTGAAACTTGTCACAAACACGGCCTGGGGACGAACAGGAGGCACCTGGCAGCTCGTTCCCGGCTGGCGACCGACCCCGAGCGCGTCCCACCCCGGGGACCCCCTCACGGCCGCGGGCTCC
The DNA here is from genome assembly GCF_965178545.1 of Coloeus monedula. Lineage (NCBI taxonomy): Eukaryota > Metazoa > Chordata > Aves > Passeriformes > Corvidae > Coloeus > Coloeus monedula. Next base: position 34,168,787 of record NC_138787.1, read on the forward strand.
GCGCTCAAACGGCCGCCGGGAAGTGACGCATGACCAGGGGTCACGGAAGGGAAGCGCTTTCGGGCCCGGGGACCGCTTTTTCCTTATTTTTTCTGTCCTCGCCGCCCTTCTACCCCCCGCCCCGCTTCCCCAGGAGCGAGTTAAAAAATCATCTTCTCTCTCGGCCGTGCCTCGTATCGGCCCCTACTCCGCTGGAGCGAGCAGACTGAGAAGGGGCGGGAAGGGCGAAGCAGGCTGGGAACGGAGGGAGCCGAGGATGGCGCTAAGGGCCGGGCTGGAAGGGGCAGTGCCGCCGGCTCTCCGGCTTAGGAAGAGGGCTGAAAGCCGGGACAAGGGGCCGGGAGGCCGAGAGGTTGCGCGGGCAAGCCCCGACTACAGCTCCCAGCCTGCCCCGCCAGGATGCGGGCGCCGTGAGGCTCCGGGAGCGCTGGCGCGGGAACCCAGTGGAGCCGGGGCACTGCTGCTCGGGATACACCACACGCTCGGGAGCAAGAGAGCGGCTCAGGCGCGGATGAAGGGAGAGCGGCCAGGATAGGGATCGGAGGCCGCTGGAACCCCGCACTGCCACTGCCGCGGGCTCATTCCGTGTGCCCGCGGCCATGGGCTGCACGCAGCGGGCGGGCCTTGCGGTGCCGGGGCGCCGCTCTCACTGGTGCTCACGGCTGTCTGTCAATGCGGCCGCGCCCTCCAATTGGCCGCCGCCTTCCGGGCGGGCTCGTCCTCGCGTAAGCGCCGAGCGGCACCACTCCGCGGCAGCGCCGGGGGGGAGGGCGCCGCAACGCTTATTGGCCCAAACTGCCGTCCATCATTAGCGTTCCGCGCAACCATTGGTGGCGGCTGTCCAGGGGGTGGGGCCTCTCTCCCCGCCGCGGCAGCAGCAGGAGGAACCCGGGCGGCGCTCAGCGCTGGGTTCGGCGCCCCTCGTGTGTGAGGAGCCGCCGCCCGCCGGGCGCGGTGTCCTGAGAAGGAGTCCGGGTACGAGCCCGGGAAGGAGCGCTCCGCCGCGGTGAGGAGCCCGGGACGCCGCTGGGGAAGGCGCTCCCGCGGGCGGGGGTCGTAGTGCGCTGAGGGAGGAGGGGGGGCCGCGCCCGCAGTGCGCAGAGCGGGGGCAGCGCTGAGGGAGGGGGGGCGCGGCCGCGGGGCCGGTGGGTCCAGCCCGGCCGGGGGTCGCGGTCCGGCGGGGTGAGCCCGGCCCTTCCCCTTCCCTAATATAGGCAGGGCTGGCCGGAGCGGGACACAGGGCTGTTCATCTATTATGTATTAATTTTTTAAAAATTTCTGCCGCATGTTGGATAATTCTGCATGTGGGTCTATCTACGATATTATAATATAAAGTGTAAGTAGACTCGAGAGCAAACTACGTCACAGCCTGGTTTTTACCATCTCTTTTAAAAACGTTTTTAAATGAGTTTTCAGCACCGAAGAAGGGTTTCACGTTATGAGGAAGACGGAACGAGACAGAAAAAGAAGTGAGGAATAGCTGTTTCTTACATGGGGGTCTAAGAATTATTCAGGTTATTCACGTGGAGAGATTTGCACACATCCTACGTGTTGGTGGATTTGTGTGATGTCCATAGAAAGCTGGATTAGGAAGGTGATGGAAAAAAACCAAAAACAGTGGTGCACACTTTGCCTAGGGTGCATTGGCAGATAGTACAATCTACCATAGTGTTTGCTATCTTGGAGTGGTTTTGCTAATAGTTTTTATTTTAAATTTTGATGGCCCTTTCTTATTAACCTGAAACCGAAGAGATCTTGTGTGCCTAAAGCAGAATAGGGAGTGTGTTGGGATTTTTCTCTTGCACTGGCCTTTTTGCATTGAGGCATTAACCTGCAGTTTTTAATGGGGTTGCTTTCTCATGTCTTGTCTTCCACAGGGAGTAATGTATTTGAGACATGCTTTTTGCCAGAATATTAAGCAGCAATCTTACAGGGCAGTATGTCTTGTGAATGTTAGATTAGAAATATGTATTTGCTGTTGAAGTGAAAGGTAAAATGAAGTTCTGATTATTTTTCAAAATATTTTGTCCAAAGAATTTGCTATTCAAGAGAAAGAAATGGCAATGGAAACACATTTTCTTTGACAGTCTTCCATTGGCTTGGCATGTAGCTAATATTAAGCCTTTGTTTTACAGTAAGTACTGTGATGTCAAGGGTTTGAGTATTTTGTGGAAATTAAGTAACTTACTGCTTGTACTCCTCAATTTACAGGAGTCCCCATGACAAAGGTAATGTTTAGACTTGTGTCCTTTTAAATCTTGGAAGTTTAAAAACGTAGTACTTGTAACTGCACTGCCTGGCCACTCTTTATTTTACAAAGCTGTAAATTGCTATCAACTAGTACTTTTCTTGTCAGTAAAAATAGATTTGACTAAATACCAGTAATACTGAGGGGTGTGAAGTGTACTGGATTAGGTTTGTTAGCAGTGTTGCAGAAACTATTTGTTAAAGATTTGGGAAGGGTCAGTCACTAAATCTGCTGCAGTGGTTGTCTGTTTCTATTTTACTTTTTTATGTTAAGAGGAATAAAGGAAAAGTTGAGGAGACTGGTACTACTACTTTGCTCTTCCTCATCTTAAACATAATTCTGCCTATGCCTTTTTTCTTCTTTTAACTTAGGTTAAGTTTTTGGCTTTCATTTCTTCTCATATTTCAGTATATTTGCCTTACACCATAGTCTTTATTTTGTATTACTTTCTTAAAGTCTGTCCGTGCTTCAAACCAGCTGAATGGTTTAGGTCAAGTGCTCTAGGCTCAGCTCTGGGTACAACCCAAATGCCATGGTTTGGGGGTTTATTCAGTTAAAAGGTGCTGTCAGTTTGCTACAGTGGCCTCTGTTAATTCAATTTCATGTCTTTGTATCGCCACTTTCACATTACTACTTCCTCCCAGGGTTAATTTGACTAAGACATGTAGCACCACATCTTTTTAAAGACCTTTATGTGTTTAAGGTTTCAAGGTGCTGCATTCCAGGCTTTTAAAAGTAGCTGATACAGTTGCATTTTTTGGACACTGGGGAAAATCGGCCTTTTGACACCGTGTTCTCTAAGAGTGAGTTGTCATGTAACGGAGCAATGTAAACTTTGAATTGGCTATAAGGTGGCATACAGTCCATCTTATAAAAATCTTTTAGTATATATTGACTGCATGGTTCAGTTTTGGTGAGCTAGACAACTCTATGCTCTAACTTTTACTACCTGGATAAAAATATGAACCACCTTGGATGTCCTGATCAGTTGAAGTGATTTGGATCTGAAATTTTTCAGCATACTCGGATTCTCATTGCAAAGATACGAAGAGAGTTAAGCAGCAGCCAGTAAATACGAAGTGCTGTAATTCATGGGTGTGACAACTAATGAGCTTTCAATAGGAGTGGGAGAATATCCTGTAATCCTGGCATCACTGGGCTGAAGGACTGCAGAGGTGTTGAGCCCAGTCGGGCTTTTAGTGGCAGTTTTCCCGTGCCCATCCCGCCTAGGAATGGCCAGCTAGAAAGGCTTTCCTTAAACGCTGCATTCCACATTGAGCCTTTTAGTGATGGAAAGAGGAGTCGTTGGGCAGTGAAGACCTGAATAATAAGGTCATTCACACCGTATTCTTTAGGCAAGAAGAATCAATGCGAGTGCCTTAATGTGGTGCTTACTCTGGCTGATAGGTAGCATCTATGGGAGCCCGTTAAAGTTGGGGTTATGTGGTTCTTTGTGTATCCTCCTTGACTTTTCTTTGAGGTGATGGACCAATGTGCTGCATAACAATGTCAGGAGATTTTGTAAAGCGTGTTGGAAAGCTCTGTTTCTGTGAGATGGTAAGTCAGCAACAGATTGTGATTAAATATTGATGGTGAAACGGCACTTTGGGCCTGCCTATAATCTTATTTCGATTTCATAACTTGTTGAAGGAGTGTTTTAGAGGAAATAATGTCTGGAAACAGATTTATGAAGGGCAGCAGCCTTAATTACAGAACAGCCTGCACTGCTACTCTTGTGCATAAGTTAGTCTCCTGCAGTTTAATGTATGTATTATGAGAATCCTGTCAACGTGTCATTTTATGATATGCACTTTTCTCCAATATATAGAATTAAGTTTCCAAGAATACTTGGTTATTGTATGTTCAGATCCAGACTGCTGAAGCAAAGTGTAGATTTGAGATGGCTGTGGGGTGCTTATTCCAGGGTTTCTTTTCTACTCTTTATCTTGGATCTCTGTAAGGAAATGGGGCATTACCTCTTAGCTGTCATTGGTTTCTGCATAAACAATTATATACTACATTGTCCACCTGTCTTTTTTCATCTGCTGCCGAATTTTTGTTCTTTACTCTCCTTCCCAACAATTCTTATTATTTTTTAATCTGTAACTTGAATTTGTGTATAAAATGGAATTCTGTCCTGTGTTTATTTTATACTCTTAACTTCTCTGCCCCCTCCTCAGGTTTGTTAGCAAGTTTGTACTGCCATGAATGAAAGGTCTTTGTCCAACTATGTATAGAATTGTCTGAAGGCTGAAGCTTGTCAGGACAAATGTCGTAAATACCTTAAAAGCTGTGACTAAATAGTTGCTCCTTCATTTTGAAAGCACAGTTTTGGATAACTTGCATCTCTGGGTCAAAAAATAACCTCTAAAAGGCATAAATATAAAAGATGTCATCTCTGGATCTGGTTTAGCAAAAATCCAGGACCGAATTTTGTATTTTTCTAGAAAATGTTCTGTGTAATTGGTTAGCAGTTAACCTACCACAGTTGTCCTAAGAATTGTTCCCAGCCAAGTGAGGTGTGATAGGTTGCTGTAGGTATCCAACTAAAGCATTTTAATTTATGTTAAGTGAAGCAAGACATAAATAGATGCAGTCCTTGCAATACCTGCTGCTGTGAAAGAGACCATCGTGGTGCCATATCCTTGGCTTTTTGTTCCTGCCCTCTGCCACCTCCTCTGCTCTGTTTAATGAGCTGTTACTGGGAGCACTTTCCGAACTTTTAGCTATGTAAGATGTAGGTCTCTTATTTTATCAAATTGAAACATCTATTGGGAGACTTGGAGGAGCAGTTTAACTGGCAGATGGAGGAAATGGTGACTGGAAGTGAGATCAGTGACTTCTTTAGTGCAGCTGAATCTGGAAAAGGCTGTTGGTGTGCAGCTGGTGAGTGAAGTTCGTACTACTTCGAGTGCTTCTGCCAACAGCAGATTGAGGAGTGTTCTCACAGTCCTTTCTCCTGTCAGAGCTCGGGGCATCAAAACCTCCTGCTGGTGCTGAGAAGCTGGGAGCAGTTGCATCATTGACCAATGCTGGATCCACAGGCAGATTTCCATCTGTTTTTATGTTCTAAGTGAACTCAGAAGAATTTGGTTTGCTCTTGTGGAGATACAGCAGGAGTTTTGAGAGGCATTGGAAAATTGCTGGAATGGATCAAATGTTCAGTTTTTTGTACCCAAATGAGGCAGTAGCAAAATGAATAAATCAGTTTGTGAGGAATTCTTGTCCATGTTATCACAGCAAGATTTGAAGCATTTCAACAGAAGGTACAGGAAAAAAAGCCTTTTTCCTTTAAAGCATTGTGAATCCCTCGATCTTTTGGATGAAGAGCTCCATTTCAGTTCAATGTGCTCTGCACGTGTTCAAAAAGAGTACAGCTTGCTGCTCCGATTAGAATAATTTTCTCCCTTTCTTTTGTAATCCATTAAATCTATTCCATAACTTAAAGCAAGAGCTGAGCCCTCACCTGTTTCTGTCTTCCCTCAGAAGCAGCTGGATTGGTTAGCAAAGCTACACACGCTGGCCGTACTTAGACTAAAAATAAAACCTGGTTTGCCTTTTTCAGTTGATGGGTCCTTATCCTTCTTCCACTTGGGAAGTCAGACTATTCCTGAACAAGAACTTTTTCCTAATGGCTTTCCAAGGGAAAACCAAGGGAAACGGAATAATTTCCTTGTGTTAGTGAGTGTTGCATATACTTTAGTGGCAGAAACTGGTAAAATGACAATTAGATACTCAGAGTATCTGCTGATAGTATTTCTACTGTTAGAATTGACTGTAATGAGCCCTTAATTTTCACTCCTAATGAAGATTACAAATAATTAGTCTCTTAGTTTAGGTGTTGTGGCTTCTTCTTTGTTTTAAGCACATCAAAGTGATCTTTAATGTATTTTCATTGCACTTAATCTCTATAAAGGCTGCTAGCTGCGTCTTTGGTTGCACATTGCATTATTGTCATGGAAAAATAAACTGCTCTTTCAAAGGTTTAAAGTTGTACCACAAAGCAGTGCCAGTATTGCTCTGAGATGTCATCCTTGTGGTATGGATTAGAGGAGGAAAAGGACTCCCAGTACTCGGAAAGCTGTTAAGTGACTTCATGGAAGCTGGTGTAGGAATGCTACTGCAGTCTGGTTAGACTTGTGGTCTAACAAAAAGATATGAATCTTTCACACAAACCGTTGTGTTAACTTATAAAAATGTTATGATTTTCATCCTATTACTTCATGTGGGAATGTTTTGTTTCCGTCTAGTTTCAAATATTGGCTTCTGGAGAGGAACACCTGTTTTTATGTGGACATTCTTGTTTCTGGGAGAAGCAACTGAGTCCAGACTGACCTTACCTAGTAATGAATTAAATACAGAAGAATAAATAATACCATGTTTTGAGGAAGATTTCTGAGCTTCAAATGGTACCATTAGACTAAATTCTTAAAACAGTAATATGAAAAGAATAAATGATGGTACTGGGCTAGCTCAGTTAATGCAATGTATGATATTCCAACAGTTGGCTGTTCGTCATTCACCAGGATGCCATCCCATTAGTTGGTACATAATCTTGTATTTCCTGACACTGCAAAGTTTCATTTGAAAAGCACAAAGAGCAGTAGTCCTTATTAAGACCTGCATATCAAAATAGTAGTGGAAGCTGTCCCAACTTGGAACACAATCAGCTTTTTATCTGTCCTTTTCTGCTGAAATATTGGACAGTGTTAGAAACTGGGTTTGTGTCTCTCTTCATTGGTCCATAGCAGTGTGAAGGCTAAAAATTGTAATGTTCCATAAAAATCAAGAAAAATAGATGTGTAGGTATTCTTTCAGTAACTCTTTTTCTTGTCCTGTTTTCCAGTATGCAATCAAATATAGACTACTTCTAAGCAAGAAACAGTTTAGCCCATTTTTAACATGTGGAATAATTGGGGATGGGAGACCTTGAGAAGATTTTTCAGCTCTGGTCAGACAATGTGTGAATTCAGGCATGGTTTAGATCAGTGGTGACAATTCTAAAGCCTGTTGCTTGACTGAGATCACAGGGATCTGATGGGGTTCTTAGTTGTCCATCTAAATACTTTGTGTCTGCATGCTCCAGAAAGGCAGCAGAGTGTCCTGCAGGTCTGTGTCACGCCTGCCCAGGCTGGGGGTGTGTATCTGATGGACTGACTGCTCTTGATATGAGCAGTAAGAAAGTCCTTGTGCATGACGTGAACAGGCTCAGCTTTAATCCTGCTCATAACTTATTAACCTTAGGACTCTGCTGTTTGCAGTAGCAGGAGTTGTTTTCTATATCCTTATTTTATTCATGTCTGCATATGCTGCAGTTACCTGTTTATAATGACAGTGACTAAAACTTTTGAACTGTCTTTGAGATATATAGGCTAGATGTAGGCATGACTTCTATAAGAAAGATGGATTCTCACATATATTTGATGTTATAAGACAGATTCCCATATAAAACGTGGGAGGACATAAAGTTGATTTTAAATTATTATTTGAAATCTTTAGACATAAAGTACAAGTAAGTGGGCTTTTTCCAGTTTCTTTCAATTTTAAGGAAAAATTCTTGACCCTAAGGCTTTTGAAAGTAAAGTCTGATGAACAAAAAGATTCCAGTTGGTTCCCACTGAATCTAGGCCACCCAGGTACCTTGGTATTAAATAGCAGTAATATAATAGAATGTTTGTGGAAAGGATGCAACTCAATGCACTGTACACTGCCTGAATGTGCCTGAAGACTGAAAGGAGAGATTCTGGGTCATTTAGTCCAGTCCTTCTTCTTACAGAAGAAGGACTTATGCTTTCATAACTGTGTCAAACTTTATCTTAATGTTAATTAAATTGCTAGTTATCTTCTTGCATGCTGAACAGCACTTGTAAAATCTGGTTCTGATATCTACTGGCCTCCAGCCTGGCTGACTGTGGAAAACTTATAGACACATGGGTTTGTGGCAAAGTTTTCCTCTAGATTAAGTAGCTCTTCTACCCATCTGTTATCTACTGCAGCCACATGAAATTAAGTTTTCCATACAAGTTTTTATCAGTGCAAATACCATTTTCCATATAAGGTCTTACCAGGGCTTTATTGGAATGGCACTTCTGTAGCTTTTCTGAGAATAAATTGAATGGTAGTTACATCTTTAAAATTTGTATTTTGTTAAGCTTCGTTGTCTCTGCTTTATCAGTTTTCTCTATAATACTACATGTAATTCAAATAGATTAGGCCTACTCCATTTATTTTTCCTAGGAACTATTACTTTATTAAATAGACCTATTTGGCACAATCTCTGCTGCAATGTTTTTCTGTCAACTCATTTTCCATTGACTTTGATACCTTTAATTTATTCTTTCGTTTTAAATTTGTATTGAAATCAGGCATACAGTTATTTTTCCTTATATTTAGTTCTGTGCTTTTTATTGCAACATCAAATAATACCAGCATGTATTTTGTACTGTTGAAAAAAAATCCTCGTCTTTGGGAGTTGTGATCTGATGGGAGGCTTCTAATTTTCTGTAGTTAGTGGGTATGGTGTCTTCAGCACTTACTTTCTGAATCTTATTTTTCCTTTGAATGTACTCTTTCAAATTCAGTTTCAGATGTGCTGTAGTGGTTTTCTGTTGTACTTGTTCTTTTTCTGTTTATATGGATAATGAACCTTTTGTTAGAAAGTTCTGACTCAGATTGTTAACTTCTGTTTCTGACTTCCAAGGCTTACCTTTTGGTTGGTCAGTGTATTTGGGAGTGGATTTTATTTTTGGTTTTGTCTGTTTCTGAGTTGTTGTTTGGTTGTTGTGGGTTTTTTTCCCTTCCTCTGCATTTATTCTTCCAGCTTAATTTGTGGTTATTCATATTAAAGGGCTTTCTTCTCTTCCCAGTTTATTTTCCCTGTGCCTTAGGGAGACCAAGTTCCATAGGTATTTTACAGATGATTCCTTACACGCATAACCTTGTTAAAAGCTACATAATATGTATTAAAACATGTCAATAAACTATAATATAACTGTGTGTTGTATATCTTTATAAGGAAATGATATGTCAAGGACAGCCTGATTATCCTCAATCCCTGGATTGTTGTAGCCTAAGACTATGTCAAAGTTCCTGTCCTGAATTGCCTATAAAGTAAAGCCTTTTGGTCAGAGAAATGCAGGATTCTAATAATTATTAATATATATTCTATTAATAATCCTTTGCTTAAATATTCTGACTACATTAATAAGATTCTTGTTCAGTAGTAGAGCAGTGTTAAAATTTGCTGTCTCTTTAAACCATCTTCTTTCCTTACCCCATCTTTGGTCCCACAGAGAAAGGCTGTAGCCCTGACCTTCCGGTCTGCTCACACTTCCAGAAGATGTTAGGCAAACCATAATACAGGTTGTAAATGAACACCCTTCAAATGTGAAAAATCTGATTTCCAGAAAGATTTTCTTTCCTGTTCTTTTAAGCTTTCAAAGCCTCTCTGCCACCAGAATTGGGTGTTAGTGCCTGTGTTCAGCTCGGGAACAGTGCATCTGGAATTAGCATTTTTTCTCCTGTCACATTTGCACTTGCTCAGACCTGTAGCCTTTGAAGTATTTTTGAAGGAAACAATGGTGCTTATTTTTTAATTTTCTCATGCCTTTATACTTGTCCAAAAACCAGTTTTCCAGAAAGCTTCTCAAATTTACTAAGCTCTAATGTACTGCATTAGTTTCTCATCTAAACTTTGAGATACAAAAATCCTCAAGAATATAAACTTAGTGATGGCAGTATTTGTCCTACGTTTATACTTTTCTTAAATTAAAAAAAAAAAATCCATCATACTGTAAAACAAATCTTCATTAAGTTTGTTTCTTCCCCCCCTTCCCCCCCCCCCCCCCCCCAAGGAGAGATACAGTGTTTGGTTCAGGTAAGTTTCTTGTTTCAGTGATCACACCATGAGAAAGGAGCCTGTGCCATCACAGCAATTGGTACTTAGAGGAAGTGTTAGCATTGCTTGCTTGACTGACGATCCTGCTGCTGAAGAAGATGAAATATCTTTGCAAGGCATGAGTTCCGTGGTAGCAGAATGTGATGCTGCCTGAGGAGGAATCAGTTCTCTGTCTCCCATTTGCCTGGGTCCCAGCAATTAAGCTGCTGATCTGATGATGATGATGATGTGCCTTCAGAAGTGTTCATAAGGAAGTAGCAAGATGCTCATTTTACTCTACTTTGCCTTGTTGCCAGGATCCTCAGTTTTGAGATCTAAAATCATGCTTAAGCAGCTGTTCCATGAGGCATCATATTAGTGAGGCAATTGTGTTCTTACGTCCCTCTGACCAGAAAGTGGAACAAAGGAATTTACAGAATTCAACTGCAATGCAGGGAACTGCTCAGCCCTGGTTGTTAAATCTGTGTAGACTGAAGCTGCTGGGGAGGACAGAAGCTCATTTATAAACAATGCAGGAAGACCAGCTGTAAGAATCTAATACTTTAATCTTCTGTGAGTTAGGCTGTCTCCACTGGACATTCTTCTGGAATCACTTTAGCTATAACCTCACTCAAGAAGCTTTGCTGACATGGAAGACTTTGCTGGTAAAACTTGACCAGGTGTAAACCTGTGAAATCTCACTGGATGAACTTCAGTTTAAAACCTCATTCTAGATGTCTGTGGGGTGTTCAGGCCTGTACAGCTGTCAAACATGATGACAACACAATTTAATGTGTGGCTTGTTCACGTCTTGTCCTCAAATTAATGCACATTAGTTTGAAATCAGATAAACTGAAACAATTGCATACAGTAAATAACAATAATGGAATCATTTAGGTTGGAAAAGACCTCTAAGATCGTAAAGTTCCCTCAGCACTGCCAAGCCCACCACTAAACCATGGCTCCAAGTGCCACATCTGCACATCTTTTAAATATTTCCAGAGGTGGTGTCTCTATCACTTCCACAGGAAGGCTGTTCCAGTTCTTGACACTTTCCATGAAGAAGTTTTTCCTGGTATCTGTCCTAAACCTCCCCAGCAGCTTGAGGCCATTTCCTCTTGTCCTGGGTCTTGTTACTTGGGAGAAGAGACTGACCCCTACCATACCACAGCTTTCTGTTAGGGATTTATAGGGTGATGAGGCCTCTCCTGAGCCTCCTCCAGGCTGAACACCCCCAGCTCCCTCAGCCACTGCTCACAGGACTTGTGCTCCAGACCCTGCCCAGCTCTGTTCCTTCTCTGGGCGCACACCAACACCTTGATGTCTTTCTTGTGAGTGGCTTAATGGAGAATTAGGAGTATTTATCAATCAAATGTAATAAAGTAATTAGATTATCCATCTTCTACTGTGTTTTGGAAAGTTTTTCTGATAATGTCAGCTACTTGTAAAAGAGCTCTGTAGTTTATTAATGAACATCCATTTACAGTTATCTTGTGGCATGTGAATTTATATCTCAATACATGGACTCTGGTAATCTCTGAAAACTGGGAACTTTGGTGAAAATAACTACAGATTGTACTATTTTTTGGTATTTAAAACAGAGACCTTCAACAAAAAGCCTTAAAGGTAGACCAGGTTTGTGATTTTTGCATATATTACAGTGTCTTAGTGAACTCACAGGGAGAAACAGTTCGGTCTTAGAATAAGTTAAAATAGTTATTTTCTGTCATATTCAGCAAAACAATAATGTTACAGCTGGCCTTGTCCAGATAGCCAGGCCTTTGCTGACCAGCTAATCAGAAACTTGGAAAGCCACATGATGGAATTTGTTAGTAGTATAATGACTTAGCAGAGTTGAAAGTTATAAATTACCAAAAATTTTGCCAAATCTTGCTGCCATTGCTTTTCAAGTGTAGACTCTAGACTGCCCATAAAGCTTCCTCCCATAACATTTTACATCTGGCAAAATTCCTGCTATGGATGTGCATGATGGATAAAGCATGTCCGGTTCTCTTTTGTTAGTCTGGTCTTTACTTCATAATTGCCAGGATTTGTTCCTGTCCCTCTGGAATTATTGAATCTGTACAAGGAGAATCTTGGGTAGAAAGTTAGATTTGGCTTTGGCTTAGAAAAACTATTTTTTTACATTGTGTATTTTATGCAAAATAACTGGTTTTGCTTCTTTATGCTGGAGGTGTGAGACTAGTGATCTTGCCTTACATATCATGGTAAAAGCAAAAACAAGATACATGTCTAGAATTCTAATAAATGTTCTAGACAGGGTATTTCCATTTGTGGTGGTGGAATAAGGCTATTGCTTTTCAAAATCTCACTGTTCCGGATTGCATATAAATAATTTAGTCAGGAATCTAAGATCTTTGTATATTGCCACCTGCTCGTTATTCAGAAATTCTTGTTACGGTCTGCTGTTGCCCTAGCAACATTCTGAAAATTAGTGTTGCATCTATGAAAAAGCTTTTGTTTATCTAGCAAAGCCCACTAGCCAACCTGTATTGTTGCAGGCTGCATCTCAAGTGACAACTCCAGGTCCCAGCCCTAACTGTTTAAAAAATAATGATTTCCTTTTATGTGACATTAATTGAAAATTATTATCTTCTCTTTTTTTTTTCCCCTAACTAGTCATAGATAATTAAATATGATGCTGATTTTGTTTAAAGTCCCTTTAGGGTCTGATGATGCCATTATATCATCTGAGTAGAGATGCTTGGCTGTACAGATATGCAAGAAAGTGAAAAATCTCATGTTGACTTGTAGTGTTCTTAGGAGCTCCTCTCTCTCTTTCCTCCCACCTCTCTCCTCCCCTCTCCCCTCTCCCTCCTCTCTCCTTTCTCCTTCCCCCTGCTGAATTCTACATTAAAAGTCAGATCTTGTTTAACCTTAAGCACTTTGGGATTTAAAAAGATGGTGCTTATGAAGTTGCCATTAGCCGAATTTGGGGCAGGACTAAGGGTGTAAGGGTGGTGTTAACAAAGTCCTTGAAAGTGCTAATGCCACAGCTAACACAAGTCTCAACTGCGGCACTTACTGCTTTAGGTTGATCATATTTATCTCAGAAGATTTACTTTTAGAACAAAATTGAGGAGGAAAACTGATAAGCTGGGTTTTATTTTTCCCAGAGACAAAAATTAATTGAAAAACAACATTAAAAATACCCTTCTTTCCAAATCCCTTCTCTGGTCATGAAGCAAGGGAAAAGCTTCCCTCTGTTCCATGCATTCAGATCCTGCTTCCCTGCTGCACTGCCACTTGTTTGGTTCAACCCTGCAGTTACGCTCATTCCCTCCCATGTGGGTGGAAGATAAGACATACCTGCTCTGAGAAAATCTGCCTTATCTCTTATCTCTTGACCTGTTGTAATTTTCAGATTCAGAGTTCCAGAGAATAATGAAGATTTCTGGTAAATTGGCAAGCTGTAGTCCAACTTCATTTGAAAAATACAGATTTGTTAAGACTGTCACATCTCCCTTGGTTTAAACCAGTGTGTTCTTTAGTCTTTTGCCTCTGAGGTGCTTGAGGATTGGAATTGAAATGTGGGATTACAACTGAATTAATTGCTCACCATGATTTAAATTGAAGTCTCCTCTCTTCTTGCTTTTAAGCACCTGGCACTGAAGCCCTGTTCCCATGCTCTAATTGTTTAGAATTTTTGGGATGATAACACAATTTGTTGTGCTACCCAAACGTGGAATTTTGTAAACGTGAGTTTGAGTTTTTTGTTATTTCAGGGGTAGACTTTATTATTTGGGAACTTGTATTTCAGCTGTCCCTTTGCAAAAAATAACCCTGGTTTAGTATAAACAGGTTCTTACAGTTCTCTGTTCTCATTTTTGTGTTCACAAAACTACTGGTCATTTTTTCCTGGGATAGACAAACCTTTTGCTTTTTTTGGTTGCTTGATAGTGTCTGTACCAGAAACGGAGTTGATTTCACACCCCCTCAACTTTCCCATCCCCTGCCAAGTGTGACAGATCCATAGGAATTGCTCATGGGTTTTGGACAACATGGCTTCAAAATCAGTATATTCCAAAGGAGTATTTGCATATCACAAACCTTATGAAGATCAGGTTTTGTTATGGGGGAAAAAATATTGGAAGGAAAATGAAAAAAATACATCCAGTGAGACAACACAAGTTTGTTTTAAAGAATTCCTGTTCAGCATGTGGAACCTACATATGCCTGGCCCACTATGTCAGTCCACTTATGGGATCACTTATGGAGGAGCTCAGAGGAAATTTTTCAGGGATATTATTTTGTGTTCAAACAGTTGCTTTTTCGTTAAAAAACCAAAACACAATGAACCTCATGTGGGTGAGAGTATATTACAGCTTTTGCTTTCAGACAGTGAGGATGACCTTAAACTCCAACCTGTGAGTAGCTTAATACTCTGCTTATCTAATGCCTGGCATTTAGATGAGACTGTATAAAACAGAAGGTCTAGAACAGTTTGAATTTAAACTGCAGTTCAGGAAAAAGTTAGTATCAAGATATGAATGCAAAACCAGACATGGTGTGTTCGTTAGGTGTGCATGAATTTATCATCTTGAGACTAAACTTATAATCCCTTCATTTTCTTTTACTTTTGTTAACAACAAAGTAAGTTAGATTGTAGAGAAAATGTGAAGGTTCTTGAAAGGGTTATACACCTGGTTTTTAGAAGGAAGAGTGAATGAGAATAGTTAGTAATAGGAACAAGTGAAGGTGGAAGGACAGAAATTACAGTGATAAAACACCTGACAAAACCAAGTAACTGATCTTTAGTCTTGCTCTGTAATATACTCACTCCTTGGTTTAGCATGAGCCATTACTCAGTTGTTTGCTTAAACTGCAGAAGCAATACTTTGGTTTTCATTTATTAAGCAGCAATGTTTTCTGAAGATGTCAAAAATCAGTCTGTGGTTTAATATAATCTGAATGGTTCTTATTTCAAATTATGGAGATAGGCCAGAGCGTCTACTGGTAACATTTCCTTTTCTTGTGGAAAGAAATTGTATGAACACAATTATCTAGCACACAGAAAATTAGAAATATAGTTTTTTTAAATGTGTTCTAATGTGCTTTCTAGAGGAAAAGGTTTGGTGGTGTGGGCGTTGTTTTTTGCTTCACTAAGCATGACTTTAAAGACCATAGCTAATGGAATCAATGGCTACCTCAATACTCTAGGTTCATTTTCTACTAGAATTTGCTTTTTCTTAAGTCGTTCTCACTGCTTGAGTAAGAAGGGGAGTAGAGTTGCCTTGTTCAAGAGGTGAAGAATTGGACAGAATATATCTTTTGGTTTCTTTAACTGATCCCAAATTTTTTATGAACTTTGAGAGATGCCAGATTTGATTGGTCATTTTATCCTTTTTAAAGTGTGGTTATGTGAATGTTACTCCTATTTAATTATTTAGAATTTTTTACTCCAGCTAACACCAAAAGTTTACTTACACTCAGAGATACATTTGGTATTTTTCAATAGATTGCCATAATGAGTACTCGTAGAGCAATCTTTAATACTGAATTCTGTGAATCCTAGAAATATTTTTTTCATCTTGCTTTTGTACTGTTACTCTAGACTTTTAAATTAACAGTAAGTTAATCTTTGATCAGCAATCAGCCCTACAAACAGATCCACCAGACAGATACTCACCCATTTGGTATCCATTGTCCACAACATATTTGAAAAGTAATTGCATTTAGTCTTTAAGACTGGCTTTGCACAGTCAGTGTTTGGGGATTGTTTATATTTCAGGATTTAGCTTGAAGTCTCCTGTATTTAGAACTTGGACAACACTTTATCATCATCCAGTAACCATGGCTAAATGGTGACTAGTATCTAAACAGCAGTAAAATTGTTTCATTTATACTAGTAAGAGTGAGGATGTATTTTATTTCCTAGAAGAAAAATAAAACCACCAGAGAAAGATGTTTATTTCAGCTTCATCACTATGCTGTCTAAGCTGTGTTTATGGTGCAAAGGAATGAAAATGCAGTGCGTGTTTCTGCTTTCTTGGAAGTGAGAGGTTTTTACAGGGAGATGATATGAACTAAATACAGAATAGGCATTCATGACCAATCTGGAGTTAGACAATTTCTCTAAGGGTAGAGATGAATATATTTCTGTTCAATCAAATGTTAGAGTTACTAGCAGTTCAGAAGAGACAAACTCAAAATCAGTCAAGTGGATGGAACTTGGAATAGTCAGGATATGGTTTCACATGATGCTTCTGTTAAGTTCGTATAAATTGGACAAACTCTGTAAATGTCTCCCTTTCTCACATAACCAAGAAAAGCTGTTCTATTTCCTTTAGGTTTATAGATAAACTTCATTTTGGAATTGGGATAAGAAGTTGAAATACCCATTCTAGCATTTTTTAAGCTTTTAATGTCTCAAACTTTTAAAAATGTCTTCTGGTTGGTTCCAGAGGCTTGCTTTTTATCTTGTTCTTTATGAATCTTCAAAGAACTAATTTTCTTTCTCACCTCTTTTTTTTTTCTTCTAAAAGGAAAGGCTGTTGTTAGTTAGAACATTTCAGTGTGTGTGTCCTTCTCCAGGAGTTTGTGTCCTGCCTTTTCAGTCCTGTAAGTCTTGCTGGGAGTTGTTTTGGGGGAATAGGGCCCTTGTGCCTCAAGTGTCTGGATATTGCAGAGCTGGGAACATCTGCTTCCCAAGTATATCCTATGTAGCAGAGCCCTTTTAACAGTTTGGATTTCTGTCTCTGTGTCAATACTCCTTTTCAAGTTTTAAAGAAAATTTCTTTCAGGACAGTCCAGTCTTTCCTACTCTGAGTCAGACGCTGGTTTGCAGACACTTGATGGTGCCCTTTTGCCTCTTACTGAGTTGTGTAAGTTTGTTAGGAGTTTAAAAAAATAAAGATTAATTTCCATCACTTATTCATACTGCAGTTTTAAGTACAACTATGACAGAGGGTATTGTCAGGAAAATGGTTTTGAAGAGGTGGTGTTGCGTATCTTCACTTTTTTTCTTGGGTCTAGTATCCTTTCTCCTTTGCCAAGAGCCTGATTGCTTTCTAGACTGTTTCTCATTTATCTCTTGAATACCTGTCTTGTATGTTTGATCTGTGGTGTGGCTTTGAAATTTAAATTTAATTGAAACTTTTTATTTGCTTATCTGTTTCTGAGCTTATGATGCCTATTCTTAGATGGTATTTCAGCAAATGTAATTGTGTGTGTTTGGTAATAGAGATACAATTTACATGTTTTTAGTTAACTTAGTCAGCTAAGTCAGGGTTGCAATTGTAAACTAGCCTTGAGTGCTTCAACTCCTGTTTCCAGGATATAAGTTTTTACTGCTCTTAAGCATATTGATGATGTATCATGACTAATTTAAGGGGGAAATTACAGCATTATTTTTATGATATTTCATTCAAATGATTATCCTGTTTCACATATGTTAACATGTTATGCCTATGTTCATTTGCACATGGCATGATCTTTGTATAAAGGCAGTCATAGAGCTGAATGCACAACATCATATGAGCATTTATAAAGTACATTTCTCATACAGGAACATTTCAGGTAATGAATGCTATTCCAATTTTTAATCCATCACATAGAGCAGACCAATACATGTGTGTAGGGGATAAAAAGGTTTTGCTTATGAGAAAGTAAACCCAGACCCATATTTCCTCTCCTGTAGGATGTGTCTCCAGGATAGGACTTAGAGAAGGCCCAACTCTTTATAATGTGTGGGTGTGTGAGTTCTAAAAAAATTAGCAAAAATGTTCCAAGGAGCAGTGCAGAGTATAACAATAGTTCATTGCTCAGTTCTTTCTCCATTGGGTACTACTTTGTTTCCTGTTTGGGGCTAACTTCATCTTGTTGGTGATCTTATTGATTATAAAAACAGTCTTAGGTGCTCTGCCATGGTGTATGTGAATACCAAATCTGATTATAACAGTGTAGCTAGACATGCACACAGACACATTTTTCTAGTGTGGTGTGAGGAGACTGCTTAGAAGATTATTCTGACATTAATGTAATCTGTATAATGTGTTCAGAAACTGAAAACTATTCTCTTTGGCAGCATTCAGAGTATGGACCCTGCAATGAATGGCTTGTGCACATAGGTGATCACCTCTTTGGAAGTCATTATACAATTAGGAAAATAAAAGTAATTTTCTTGTCTAGCATCCTGCTGAGGAAGCCTTTTCCGTGAGAAATAATGCTCCCATTGCAGACCAGCTGGAACCTCTGCAAAAATAGCAAGGGCCCCCCGTAATTATGCCTTTTGTGTGTATTTTCTTTGAGTTTGGGATGGTGGGGGTGTGTGCTGAGGTGGGAACTGGTGTGTAGAGGAGGGGCATAGCCAGGAGTTACACTGAACTCAGTGCACAAGAGAAAAACAGGAATTCCAAGAGCTGCTGTCTTCAGCTAGATCAAAAAGATTGACTTTTTTTTCCCCCCCCATATGATCTTGCTGGTCAAGGATGACAGCCAAGATGTGTGGAGTGTGTGACACTGCCATGTGTGGGCAGAAGGAGTGAAGTATGGAGTACAGAGGTGGCAGAAGAAGAGAATAGCAAGCATAGAAAGATTGGGATCTGTTACAAACTGCAGCAGACTTGATATCAAAAGAAGTTTTTATATACTTACATATGATACATATTTATATTTTATATTTATAAAAATCTATTTTAATACTGAGACTGCTGCAGTCTGTGACAGGTCTAAGTCTTCCCATGGTTGTTACAGATTTTTTATTTCCTATGTTTGTTACATTGTAGAAATTAGTGTGTCTATATATATGTTTTTTACTTGTCACTTTAAATATATGGGATACTGATCTCCTGTTTGTCAGGAATTGCAACCTCCCAAGATTGTAATTCCCCTCTCTGGAGCCTGCAGATTAAAAATACTGCCCCATTCTCCTTGCAGCCTAACTTGGTGTGCAGGATCCCTCAGAGAGGTCTCAGGAGAGTCCAGAAAGGGGATTATGATTATCAGCGTGCAGCAGTGCTGCTGAGCACGGGGGTGATGCTGCAGCTGGGTAGGGATAGAGGTTTCTCACAAGCAACAGAACTGCAGACTCCTTGTCTGGGCACTGCTTTTGGAAGTACGACAATTATCATATAACTGGCTTTGTTTTACCCCTCTGTTTAGAAGACGTTTTTCTTCCATATTTGGTTTCTGATAGTGGTTATGTGCCAGTCCAGAAAATTATCATAGCATTCATACTGCCAGTGACAAGTGTGTTTAT
The DNA here is from genome assembly GCF_965178545.1 of Coloeus monedula. Classification (NCBI taxonomy): domain Eukaryota; kingdom Metazoa; phylum Chordata; class Aves; order Passeriformes; family Corvidae; genus Coloeus; species Coloeus monedula. Next base: position 34,188,131 of record NC_138787.1, read on the forward strand.
CTGCTGGCACTGTGGACTAACTTACTGATGACTTTTTGTGTTGTGTTCACAATGCCAAAGTGAAGAAATAAAACTGTCTCGAGAGGAAATTAATATCTTTACAGTACGAAGGGTTTTGTCCTGCTTCTTTGTCACATCAAAATTCTCGCAGTGTAGTGTAAAAAACTTTCATTTTAGAGTAGTCTGACTATTAATGGAGAAAGTGATTAAAATCTGTCCAGCCATTTTCTAGCACCCGGGGAGCTTCGGGAGGTTGTGAATTGCCGAGGAGGAGCTCCCTGGGTGGCGGTGCTGGGTGACAGTGCCAGTGCCAGCGCGGCTCCCAGCTGTGGCTTCCCATTGTCTCCGAGCTTCGGGCAGCGCCGCCGCAGCCGCCGGCGGCCGCTCCACGGGCGCACGCTGAGCCCTGGCCGGGGGGGATGGAGAGCACGGCCCCGGGGGCTGAATAATGGAGCAAAATGCCGATAGCATGCAGGTATGTGAATCCTGGAATAGGGCATCGAAACGCTGTCGGAGAGGAGAAGAATGAAAGGCCTCGAGACAAATTGTAGTTTTCGTTTAGTTTCCCTTTTTCCACAAAAGCCGTCCTAGGCCTAATCAATTATCAGAGATCATTAGCATCCCTAAATCTCTTCCTTCTTTAAACACTGACTTGAAAAATATTTTTTTTCTTATATCCCCTCATTTGATAATAGCATTCTTGTTAATTTTTGTTTAGTGGGTATTTTATTTGTGCTGTGATTGGAAAACCGTTATAAATATCTCTGCTAAAACAATTTCCCAAGGTAGCAGAAATGGGGGAGATGCCTGAATTTTTTTATAGTGCATTTTTTAAAGTGTTACTGTTATCTCCATTCCAACGAGGAACTACAAGTAAGCTTAATTTTTTTATATAAAGATAAGTTTTGAACTGAAAAATAGGTTTCAAACCAAAACAGCAACAGTATTTATAGTAGGCTGTGTGAAAATGTTTCTTTTCTTCCCGTGCAGGATGTTGATGACTGTCTTGCATTGTGGACCAAATGTATTTTTGTTGAGATAACAAGTAATTTTGGATGGCTGTTAAATTGATTACATTTGATTCCATGAAGATCAGTCATTTAATTTTTATCAAGTTTCTGCATTATCAGAACTGCTGACATCAGACCTGCTGTGGCTTTGTTAGAATCTAAGCAAAAATACACTGCTAGAGGATTAAAGCTTGTAAGGAAGACAGTTTTGATATTCTGATGTTTTTACATGATGTTTGTCATCACCAGATTTTGAAGCAGCCAAAAGATGTTTGTGTGTATGGTGGTGATTGGTGTGGTGTTTGTGAAGCTATGGCAACAGGACATAGGTGAGAGTATTGATAGTGCTCCAGGGAAAGTTTTGTCATGTTTCTCTTGCTTTGGTGATTTTTGTCTTTATTTTATGCAGGGAAAGACCATAATGGTACAGTAATTTACCAAGTTAGTGAATTTTGTTGTAAGATGGAAAGAAAGGGTTAAAGAGTTGAAGCTTTTGCTTCTTAACTTTTTTGAAAACTAAATCCTTTGCATAATCTTGAGTATTTTAGGGCCCTAAGCAGAATCTTTAACCTGGCCTGGTAACTGCAGGAGTCTGTTCCTACCACCCTCTGTGGAAATTTGTTTCAGTTTTAGAGACACTTTTTCATGTTACTGATGGAAATATGATGGACAAATGTTAACTAAGATATTCTAAGAATGAAACCTGATTTATGTACAGGAAATTGTTAGCTGCTGTGTGCAGTTCTGGATGGCTGTTTTCTAAATGAAATGGAGATTTATATCTTTTAAGAAAGCTGCTGTTTGGAGGATCTCTACTGGAAATAGTCACAGGCAATGCTTCAGTTCATTTGCCTAAAATAACTGGGGGGAAAAAAATCAATCTGACTATTTTGAGGTTTTAGTTTGCTACTCTATCATCTGGGGACTTGTAGATGGCATGACTTTATTTGATCTCACATGTTTTCTATGAAGTGTTTTGAGTAGCAAGGTAATTTTTTTACAATGAACTTAAAATATTTATGTTCTCTTACTTCTGTCCTGTTTCTAATATACCAAAATTAATCAATGCCGAGCTTAAAAGATTATTGAAGATACCTTTGGTTAGTTTGCAGTTGGGTAATACAAAACAAGTTTCTGATTTTTTTTTTATTTAAAGTTCTTTTAAGGCAACTGTAAACAGCTCAGGCTGTACTTATACTTTATTGTGCTATAAAATCTCTGACCTTTAGCAAGCATCGACAGCCTTATAAAGAGAGAACCAATTATTTTTTCCCAAACTATTGATTTCCAATTGACACAAAAAAAGCATATTGTTACTCTTCTTATTCCATTTTAAGACCTTAACACTAGAAATGAGGCTTCAGAGAATGATGTAATAACAGATGATTCTTCTTCAGTTTTTAAGGATTGTTTTGAATAAGGCAACTGTTGTTTTTTGATAGTTGAAAACAGGTAGATACTTTGGGTCTGGGCCTGTGATCTGGCTGACTTTGTGACTTAAAGGTATTACATAGGTGCATACAGATAAATATTAAACAGATTATATGGTGATGCAGACTTCCGTGCTATGTGGTAGTACAGTGTGCATCTCCTGGAACTGCTGGAAGCTTTCTAAAGGTATAGTTAAAAGTGAGCAAAAAATTTGTGGGGAAAAAATATGCAAGATGTCAAAAGGAGCTGATAAAGAATGATGGGTGACCATGCAATATGAGCAACATGAGGATAGGAAGGGCAGATTCGGGGATTGCTTGTGGGATAAAATGGCTGGAAGTTGTGGGTGGGTGCTGGTGTGGGCACATGGACACAATTTTCTGAATGTCAGCCCTAGACACAGCTCAAGAGCCAGGAGGAGTTTTTCTGCTGTCAGTTGGGTTTTCCTGAATGATGAAAGCTAAGCCACCAAAATCTTCGTCAGCATAGTTGTTTCTACAGAGCTTTTGCTGGTACAGCAATGTCATGTGAGAAGGGCATTCATTTTTCCCCTCCCAAGCCAACAGAACTATGCTAGCAAAAGCTAAAGATATGTCATGCTGTATTTCATAAGCATTTCTAAATAGTTCTTTTCTCATGCCTTTGGACAGGCGTGTTCTTTTGGGGGAGGAGAGGCTTAGCCATTCAACAGATGGATTTTCCACTAACCTAATGCTTTGCTCTCTCTGAGGTATGGCATTTTGGAAAGGTTAATGCTCTAATAGTTTTCAAGCTGAAATGGCTTTTGTCTGCCAACGTATGTTGCCCTGTGCAGATGCTTGCCAGGAGACAATTATATAAAAATAGAGTTTAGTGAACTGTTTTGAAGTCTGTCTGGGAATTTTTTCTTTTTTTCCTTCTCTCTCTAAAGCTGTGAAAAAAAGAGTGAGAATAGATCCTAATGGAGCTACAACTTTAAATAGTATATGAACCATTTAAGACTATTTTGGCTCCCTTAATGAGGGTGGCCTAGCCACAGAGCTGTGTTTTATAATAACACTGTGTGAATGTTAGCCAGGTTGGTTTTCATCCACTACAGATTGTTCAATGCTAGAACTGTCATTTCATCAGAAACCCGGCAACTTGGACTTTCATTGTGCTTCATGTTGGGTAGCTCCTCTAGTCAAAACGAGGAATGTAGCGGGATTTTTTTTTCCTTAGGTAGTATCCTAGTATGCCCAACCTTTTCCTTTTCTAAATGGTTAAAAGAACAGTGCCTGTAGTCTGCCAGATTTAATAGCAAGCGGGAAACACCTTACAAGACCCCTTTGTCATGTTGCACTGTAGCAAGAGCTACATCCAGAGAACTGTTTCATTTTCCGGGAGGAAACCAAAGGTGTTTACTTCCTTTGATGTACTTGGCTCTGATGGTTTGCATCCTAAAAGTCCAAAGTGAAGTGCAAGAAGGAAACTGACAGGAGAATGCTTTGTGCAGAATGGAACAGCTGACCCTCCTGGGGACTAGAGTACTCTGAAGAAGCATTGTGTAGTGGCAGAGTTTTTTCAGGGTACATTTCAAGTTTTATTTTTTGAGTTTATGGATAATAAATGACAACAAACTCCTGATCTCCACAAGTATTTGAATACTGTAGTTTCCTATCAATATGTAGAATAAAAGACTGCTCTAGACTTGCTTGTTGTTAATATCTTATTCTCATTTATGCAACTACGTTCCTGAAGGAATTATCTTGTTATTCTTTGTCACTGTCAGCTCAGTGTTTCTATTGCATTCAAGAGTGAACTCACAGGAGAAGGTGAGGCAGGGTTAAAGAGCCTTAGAGTATTGCTCAGAATTTAAAATATAAAAGGAGGGGGAAGGATAGTTGCTAATAATACACCTTGGCTTCTCACATGCCTATTCCTGTGAAAGGTGTCCTCTTTAGAAGCCTGTCAACTGTCTTATGAGCAGTGGAAGTGTCCTATCTTAGACCCTGAGTGTGAAAAAGAAGGGCACTATATTGCTCTTTAAAAGTGCTTGAGAGGTTATAGCATGCAAAATGTCCCAGTAAAGAAGAGGAGGTGTATAAGAAGACTGGGAGCAAGTTTCAGTTTTTGTTTCTGATGTTCAGCATTACTGTTGTCCAAATAACACCCTGTGTGCTGAGGTGTGTGTAGGTCTGGAATGGATGTCTGGCAGGTATATTCTGGTGCTTTAAGGCTGTCTTTGCCTTTCCTTCCTCTCTGCAGGCTGTTAGCTGTGCAGCAGCCAGCGAGGGGAGGCAGGGTGGTGGTGCCTTGGTCCCAGGGGTGCCACCAGTGACGGTCCCTGGCAGCTCAGGGCCCAGCTGGAGGGAGGGAGTGTGAACCTGTGCTCTGCTGCTGGAGCAGCACCTCTGACAGAGGGGCAGGACAATAAATAGGAGAGCAGATCACTTTTGTAAAATTGCAGCAAGATGAACCAGAGCAAACCTGGGAGAGCCTTTTATTTGGTTCACAGTTGTGGGATTTTCCTCCCAAATTGGAGGAAACTTTATTGAGAAAGACATTTGTCTGCAAATGTCTTCTGGTGCATTTGGTGCTATTTCTGTTCAGTTAATGTTTCAATGATGTCTACACTTGGTAGTAGGACATAACTTGCACAGACAGTGAGATGCATTCAGTCCCTAATTAATTTTGGAAGAGGTAGAATAACTGCATGTTATGCTTCTGTATTGTGATTTATCATACTCTTTCCTTGATAATCTGATTACTAAGTAGCTTGGTAAATTGAATCAAATAAGAAGTATCTTCTAGTGCTAATGGAGTAAATAGCATTTAGTTGTTAACTGATTAATACAGAACTTTAAAATCTGTGTAAATAGCATCATCAAGAAAAGCATAAATCTTTTATTTAAGTGTATTTAAATCACTGCAGCATGGATTCACTTGTGTAGAATTAACCAGTAAACAAGACTAGGAAATCATATTGATTCGTGCTTCAAAAGTGGACCAATTTCTCATTTGTTTGTTTCTAATAGTTGTTATAATTAAGATCAGACCTGCACAATATCATAGTTCAGTAGGCAGGCCAGGACTCTTTGCTCCCTAGTTGGTTATTTTATGGGTCTCAAACTTTAGACATAAGATAACACGCAGAAAGCAGGTGTGTGTTGGCTTTTCTGGAAAAAGGGAACAGCTGCCTCTGCGTAATTTCAGTTTATATTTCTGATAATTGTACAAAGCTGCTTTGAATTTTCTGTTAAATTAATGGGAATCTTAATATCAGCTGCTATATTTTTACAGATGCTGTGTGGTACATTTTAACAGCCTGGGCCACTGAGGCTCTAGTTATGAGGGAGAGCAAAATTTTCGTTGCAGCCCCTGGCTTATGGCTCGTGGATCATCCATGAGCACAGCTTGGATCATCTGTGAGCACAGCCTGGTCTGTTTGTGGGCAGGAGAATTGTTGCTCCCTCTGGAATCCTCCTTTGCTCTCCAAGTCAGGATTTTCAAGGTTGCGTGGGGTTGCTTTTATTTGTTTTTTCTCCTTTCCTGTCCTTTATCACCTCAGGCACTTTCCTTCAGTCCTTTTCCCACCTCTGTCTCAACAAAAGTTTCCCAGGAAGGACTAATTTGTTCCAAATATACATGTTGGTCAGGTTGTCCACCTTTTGTCTCAGGATTCATCTACAGGCTCTGTTACTAGATAATATCATGAATCTGCACCTTCTCATAGCTTTAGTTGAGTTGGGCTGGTGCTGTTTAAGTGTCTTTATTGGAACTACTGGGGCAGAGCTGTAAGTGACCCCTGCAGAAAGAGCTGTACAGCTGCTGCTGTTCCTCCTGGGGCTCTGTTCCTGCTGCCCAGTGCTCACATAAATGTCCTGTGCACCCCCATAGCTCCTCAGCCCAACAGAACCTGCCCCAGCCAAAGAGCTTCATGGCTCCGGGTCACTTCTCAAGGAAACACACCATGGAAAAGTTTGGCAAACACCAGAGCTGGTGGAGAGGTGGAGGTGGGACCACACCTGGAGACCTTGGGGCAGAGACTGTAGGGAGCAGAAGGAAGAAGCAAGAGCTCCACTTTATGGCAGCAGTGAGTTCTCCCTTGATTTGGGTGTCTGAGACATCAGTCTGATTTGCCAAAATTAATTGTTACCAAGAGCTGTGTGTAGGTAGTGGTCCTCAGGGATTAAGCAGTAGATGGATGCAGTAATTTTTTTAGTTATACCCATAGTTTTTATTAAGATCATTTTGATTGGTACCTTTCTGCTTTAAGGCATAAACATCTTCCTCTTTCATCCTAACAAAGAAACATTTATAACTTTAGGTGTTTTCAGTTGGTGGGGACAGTTGGTGTTTGTTATAGTCACAGGAACTCTGAGGTTATGATGTTCATATATATTTGTTTATACAATTGAGGTGAAAAACAGCTGGAAAAAGCTCTTGTTGTGGCAAGTCTCTTGTATGAGTCTTTAAATATCCAGTTTTTCTAGGAAAAGTCCTGACTTTTCTCAAAAAAAAAATAAAGCAATTTTGCATCCAAGAAAGATTTGTACCACTGTTATGCCAGGGGCAAGGCAAAACTTTTCCCACAGACTTTGTTGGATTCATCCATTGGTTCTTCTACTTGAGCTGTGGAGGGAGTTGCTGCACAAAGCTGCTGTGGAAGTTGTGAGAAGAGGCCAGTGTTTGTTGGTTGCAGGAATTCTGTTGACATATCAGTCAACAGAAGCTTGTTTAAGAAATAAATTTTCATTTTACCTTTCAGCTGACAGTGTGTCCACTTCGTGTGTTGAACGTAGATTTTTTCACCCCCACCCTTCTAATCCAATTTCCTGCCCTGAATTGGATTGATACAAGTTATTTTGACAGCCATTCCTGGAGTCTTCTGACAACAATGATATCATTAATTAAGAAAAAAACCCCACATTCTGTCTTTTACCTTCTTTTTAAAAGAAAAAAATTGATTTCCTCTGTCATGGGCAGAGTAAAGCCTCCTATCTCCATCTACACTGCCAGCAAGAAGGAGCTGGAACTCTTGATGCCTATTAGAGAAATTGGATTAAGTTGAGTAGATCCTATTCCCAGAAATATCTCTACTCATTACAAGTCAATTTAGTGGATTTACATATGGTGATTTTCAAGTCAGAACCCAAAACGAGGCACCCAGTGGTTTTTCATGTATCAAGATTCAGGAGGCTGCTGTCATAAAACTCAGGAATGACTTTGTTTAATAAGTTGGGGGTTTTTATGACTTATCCTTTAGGCTGTGCAAAAAAAGCAGTAAGAGCACAGCATTGACTAGTTTTATGATCTGCTGACTGAAAAGCTCATGCCTGTGTGGTACTGGACATCCATCTCACAGCTGATAATAACACTTTTCCCTCTGAAAAGGGAGAATAGTTGCATAGACAAAGTGGTGACCACTTGTCAGAATGAGGATTACTGGACTTGAGGATGATTATTGGGGTATAATGTTGCTAATATGATGGAGAAGAACATACATGTCAATACTGAGTGTTTAGATAGGGACAGCAGTCCTGAGGGTGAAGAACGTAGGTATGACATTTTGTCCTCCACTCTTACATGCAAATCCTTTTGCTTCCTGTCTACTAAAAGTAGGTGTTTGTTTTTTTCACCTATAAAAGATACTAAAGTTGGTAAGTTTTCTTATGAGATGTTTTGTGAGCTGTTTGAACTTTTAATTACAAAACCAGCTAATGCTCTGCCCCTAATATTCAGTCCTTTCAACTGTGGATAATTTTAGGGCAGAACCTCATTGTGTCCCTCCTTTTAAAATCTGCAAACACTATGTTGGTCTATATTGCAATCTAGTCTATAGGCAGTGTTGGGATTTGGTGTCAATTAATCAGTTTGCATACCAGACCCTATTTTCTCTCCAAAGAACAGAGCAGCTCCTAAGGACTGCCTTCCTGCTTTTTTTTTTTTTTCTTCTCCTTTTCCCTGTCCTACATGGGACACAAGAAATTAACATCCAGCTATATGGCGAGGTGAAAGAGGTGGGATTCATAAGGATGGGCTGTGATTTGCTCCCCCACATAAAATTCTTTATACCTTTTTAAATCCAATCTGTGCAAGTTTAGAAACTAGAACCAGATTATCTCAGCTATGAAAATTTGCTGAATTAGAGGAAACTTCAGGGACAGAATGTTATCCAAGTACTTGAACTCACAGCTGTGGATCACAAACACAAGGTTGCATTACCAATCTCAATGATATGGCTGCTGTTATTAAAAAATAATCAGGTAAGCAAAGATTCAATTTTCTATTCTGTGTGTTTTGCTGCTAATGTGAAGCACAGAGTTTGGCATTTACTCATGGATGCACATATGGTGATTCCAGTTGACTCAAAATAGCTCCATTCTATGAACCCAAAATTGAGATATTTTTCATGTGAATTGGAACTCCACAGCTTTTCCTCAGTTCTGTCTCTCTGACTGTAGGATACATAGCACCAAATCTGCAGGCTTTAAATCTATCTGCAGGGGAAAATCTGTTCAGAACAAGTTATAAACTAATTTTTTTTTCTTAGTTTGTCAGAGGAAATATAAGAACTTTTCTTAGTGCATCAGTTTCCTGGATTGACCTAGGCAAGCAAGTATGTTTGCAGAAGGAGTTTTAGTAACTGAGGATGCCAATACTTGTTTTTTAAAATGGTGTTGCAAAGGGACAGGAGCTGTTGATGTATTTGATAGAATTAAAGAAAAACTTGGAGATGCTGATTACAATTACTATGTTTGTGCCTTGTGTAGGGAGTAGCAATTAAATTACACTTACTTTGCAGTATTATATTACCAACTGGACATAAATGTTTTGGGTTTTGTTTTTTGCTGGTTTCAGCCTGTAATATTTTTTAACATTTATCTAAATACTGTACACATCACATGTCAGTCAACAAAGTGAAACAGCATCTCTGTTCAAGTTTTGTTTACAATAAAGGTTCTGAACTTCTTAATAAATCTTATATCACCATCTGGATTATCTGGAAAAACCACCTCAACAACCAAACAATGCTGGATATCCTTTGCTGCATTTTTGCATATTTTTATTTCCAATTTGTTCTTTCATCTGTAATCCTTTCCCCTCCATTAGATTCAGTAAATAGGGTCTCTTACAGGCCTGAATCACAGCCCACCTTTTATCTTTTTTTTCCGTACTTTGCAGCAAATTTTAGTACTCCATATGTCTGTAGTATCTCATCTCTTACAAACTGTTTTTCTTCAGCTCTGGAGAAGTGGTTGTAGCCAGGCTTTAATCTCCCCTGCAAGGGAGCACAGGAGGAGCTGGGCACTGCAAGGTGTTCTCAGGGCTACACTGGCTTTGCTCTTAGAGCTCTGGCTTTGGCTTCAAGTGCTTCCTTGGGGGTGCTGCTGCTACTTATTTCTCAAATCTGAACAAGAGGAAAGATGGAAAATTATCAGTTTTGCAAAAATGCATAAATCCTCATTCCAGGGCAGTTATTTTGTTGAATAAAGTAAAGCTGTCTTCTGTAATTCCAGTTGCCCAAAATATGGCTTATGGCTTGTGCTCGTAGATGATTAACTCCAACAAAGAGAAAAACGCTGTTCTGCTGACAGGGATTTGTGAGCCTTCATGGCCTGTTACTCCTCCACACCTGCTAGGCTGCATGTTTCAGACTCCTTGGAAAGATACCTGCTTGTTTATAGAAACAGAGTTTCTCCAGGAATGCCAACAAAATGTTTATTATGACTACTTGTTAACTTTGTAATGCAGAAATGTCTTGGAAGTCCAATGAAACTGTTACTGATGGTTGATAATGCAAGCAGGATGGATATGACAAATGCTGGTTTCTTCTTTCTTTTTGTTTTTTTTTCTTAAAATGACTATTTAAGCTTTTAGATGTCATGTTCCATCTCCCCTCCCATAGCAAATAAAAGTATAATGCATTTCCTTTGTTGATTTTCAGGCATTCAAAAGGGATGTTCTTGCTGATTCAAGACAAAATAGTTCTGTCCAGGACTCTACACTGGGGATAAGGACATGGGACTCCTCCTGCCAGATTCCAGATGGTTCATCACAACTGACATCTTGGCTGACAACTGTGAAAAGGATCTTCGGATTATTCTATTTTATTTTTGTGGGAGACCACAATCCCCAAACTCCAGGACATATCAGGTACTAAATCAAATACTAAGCTTTTCCATAACATTATTGGATTGTTATTTGTTTCTTATGAAGGACTTTAGGCATTCAGATCTTTATTTCTTTTAGGAAATGGAAAATCCTTGGTTTTACATCTTGCATTGTAGCTGAGTAATGACAAAGAGTTGTGTTTCTTATTTCCTATGGAAAATTTGGAGTTTAATCATTAGTTATCTTTATATAGTATTTTGAGTTGTTCTTATTATAAATTGTAATTGCTGATCATAGTTATTATCCTAATTACCAAATTGTTTCTTTTTTGTTGCTTTTGAGAGAATGCTTAATTTTATTAAGACTAGTTTTGCTACAGTTTGTAAGTAAGATAATTCTTGCATTCAGAACTTGTCCAGTTATTACCTGTCAACAAGGAAACTTTAAAAGTTCATGAAATTTATGAATGTTTGCACACTCGGTGCATTATGATTCATCTATTTACTTTCAACCCTTTTAAAATAAATCTATATGTAATTTTCTTTTCCTTTGAGAAAATCTTCCCTTGTTTCTGTTGGAGCCTAGTTTGATTTGGAGTATCTGAATGTCCAGGTGTTCATTTTTAAAATGTGGAAGGGAAATATCTGTGCATGTTATCCAACAGTGTAGCTCTTAATTCTTGTTTGTCTAGATGTCTGCTGTTACAGGCCACTGATAAAAGTGGTTAAAAAGAAATCACTCCCTCTAATACAAGACAGGAAGAACTGTCATAGCAGAGGGTGGGGGGGATCCTTTTTGTAGCAAAATCATGTTTATTTTGGGTAGCTGTTTAGGTATGTGTGGGGTTTTTAACTAATTTTGAATTACTCAATAATCCACTTTTTTTTTTTGTCCTAAAGGTTCCATATTTCTTGTAGAATTTTAAAATAACCTTTTCTAATGAGGATGTCTGATATTCTTACTGTAAAAGATGAAACTGATGCAATGAAGGGTTCAGAAGCTGAATTTAAAGATACAGACCCAGTTGAAAACCTTAAAAAATCAGGAAGTCGGGAACAGATTCAAGTGGAAAAGGATGAAAATTGTCCTGATAACAAAAACAATATGCCGGTAAGAAGCTTTTCACTTTGTTTTTCACTAGTATATCATGTTAAATAAGTCTGTGTCTTGTTGTTCTCCATTCTCTTGATCCTCTTATATGTTTCTTTGGTGCAGTGAGGAAAACTTGGCTGGTGTTAGGGAAGCAAGCATGATGATTATTGCTTCCTCTCTCCTCCTTTGCCCCACTTCTCTGTTTATACTCATGTAAATATGACTCAGTCATTTTTAATTCTTTGAAGTAGATGAGTGGTTTTGCTGGGAACCAGACAATTTGCCCGTGTTTGTGTTTCCCCGAATGCATGTGTGAAGTCTTTCATTGTAGCAGAACAAGGAACAAACTCAGACTGGCTTTTGCTGTTGCTGAATCCTGACAGAGTTTGGAGCTGGGCTGTGTGTGCTGAGTGTTGCTGCTTTGAACAAGGTGCTGCAGCTCAGCCTGGCTCTTGAGCTGTAGCGCTTTACAGGTGGCTCAGGTCTAGATTTTCCAGCAGAGCTGTTCAGCATAAGGCTGAAGTAATCAGGTGTAGGTAATCCAAATCCCCAGGAGTCAGAGGAATCCTGAGCTGAGGACAGCAGGTCTGGGTGCTGCCCCAGCCACCTACAGAAACCCCACAGGAGTGGCAGAATGAGCTGGTGAGCATCATCCTGCCTTGGTGGGCAGCAGGGACTCCCTACACCTTTCTCTCTCTGATCTTCACTGCTTCACAGCTTTGGTACATGACTTTTAGGTAGGAAAGCTGAGGCATGTAAATAAATGGGTGGCCTTTGCAGGTGGGAGAAGTACCTATAAGTTGTGGCATCACATTTCAAGTGAGAAGGAGGCAAAGCAAATAGTGTGAAAATACCTTGTGTCAATGGAGAATGCACTGATAAGGAAAGGTTAGGAATTTGTGGCAGCAGATTTAGTACCTCTGAGATTGAGGTGTGGGACAAGAGAGCTCGCTCCTGGCTCAGGCTTCCCACCTGGTCACTGAGGACTGTAAGCAGCTCACATGAGGTGAGGAGTTCAGGAAAACAACTGAAGACTTCTGACACAACCTACAAAACAGGCCAGATTTGTAAAATGAAACACAGAAGTTTGTGTTTGGCAAAAGCTATAGTTGTCTATAGGTATTTTGTGTCTGTGGGTTAATACTAAACAATTTTTTATAGAAATCCTGATTGGGATCTGAGGGATTCTCTTGTGCATTGCAAAAACAGGACAGTAGCTTATTAGATTCTTGTTATTGAGATTTGAGTAGAAGGTTCTTTGGGGAGTAGTTTTGTTCAAGACTAACAATTCAATATTCCACTGAGTGAAGTAAGCTTTATCTGCTATGTTAAATTGCCTCCAGATAAATCTTGTAGACCACTGCAATAACAATAGTTTTACACTTTAATATCTGCTGGCTTTATTAAGGCTGGCATCAGTGTAAAAAGATAATTTTATGGAAAAAATAAATCCTTGAAATGAAATACTTTTACTGTAGCACGAGAAATAACTGCTACTGGAAAGCTGGGAGATATTATAGCTGAGCTGGTATTTTCTTTAATTAATGGAATATTCTAGTAGCGAGCTTAAAACTTAATCTAAGGTTTCTTTATTTTCATACAGTTCAGTAATTTGGAAAAATCTCATTCACATTTTCTCATTTAACGAATTTTAGTGTCCCACTTCTGTGGGACTCAAGTGGCAAATAAGAAATAAGCCTTCCTGCAAACAACTGCTGCTGTCTTGTCAGAGTGCAGAGAAATGAACCTGCCAGTGCTGCCAGAGGCTGGGGGTTTGGCAGGGGGTTGATTGCTTGGTTGGGTGCTTGTTCAGGAGCGAGAGCTGCTCTCTGAAATAATTATCTCACATCCACAAAATGAACTGGACACTGCGTGGTGAAGGCTGTTGGATGGAAACAGCTTTGCTGTCAGTGCATTTAGTGTGGTGTCCAGGAGTCTCCATCAGAATCAGAGCATTGCTGTTACATGAGCAGTTTAATTAAAAACTGAGGCTGAGGATGCAGATTTCTGGAGTGGCAGGAAGACAGTGAGTTACCAGGTGGAACCTGGCTACTGTGAGCAAGCACCTTGCAACAACTGAAATCAGTAGAAGTTAATGTCACTTGTACTGTGGAGGCTGCCACTGCAAATATATGTCTTATATTTGAGAATTTCTCATTTAAAGCATGTTTTATACTAAAATACAAAACAAAAGTTTGGGGTTGTCCATACTAGAAAACCCTTGTGGAACAGTAGCAGTCAGCAAGTTTTTAACTAATGGATGGTTAAACAGTTTGATGAAATTTCAGTGGACACAGTACTTGTCATTAAGTACAGGTTAAATGTTATTGTGGTGGTGGGAGAAAGAGGAAATAAATTGCTGAGAAATGTTAGAAAATATTATGAGAAACTTACTGGAATTTGTTGTGTACTTCTGCTTACTAATTGAGTGCATCAGAGGATGGGTTGGGCGTGGGGGTTGCATGGGAGTTGCTTTTGGCTTTCCTTCCTACGAGCAGAATAGGTTTGGTACCTACTGACAAACTATAGTCACATTCCTGAGTACAGTTATCACTTCATTTTTGACTTCTTTACAGCCAAGAAAGAAACAGGCTATGATTTTTCCTCTGTCTAAACTTGATATGGGTTGAATTCTGGAACTGCACAGTTCCAGAAACTGATGATTGTATTTTGAAGTATAACTGTGGTGGTAAATTCCAGATTATTTTGAGGTTGTGCATTAGTAACTGATTTGCTGCTGTATCTGCTGTTGGAGGTACAATGTGAAAGAGGAAAATATCTGATCAGAGTATATGGCCAGCACTCCCAATTTCTTTAAGCAGTGCAAAAGTAGTGTAATTGATACAGAGATCATTTCTAAATTGGCGTATTTGCAGTGAGGTTCAAGTGTCATTTAAATGGCACTGCAGACAAGAGGCACTGTTATGAGAAGTACTTTACAGAAGTCATGTGCATGTCAGCATGATGGTGGATTTTGTGATCAAAAAGGTTTTGGCTCACCAGTCTCTGTTGTCTCCTACCTGTTCATCTTATCCAGGCCAGGTGACAACAAATGAATTCAGAATTAGCTTGAATACAGGCTCTGCGTTGCCTCTCTCTCTGGGTGGTGAGAAAGGCAGTGTCATCCACTGTAATGACAAAGCAGCAGGAAATATTTGCAACAAATTAAAGATCCTGGATTTATCCTGCAAGACAGTAACTTATGCTTATTATTAGGAAGATTTCTCTTTTAAAACCCAGAAAAGCCTCATGGCATGAGTGCAGAGTTGTATGCATCTACTGTATGATAAGGGCAAGGCAAACATTGTGTTAAGTGTGTATCATTCTGATTTTGTTTTATGCTAATTAAGCAGATACCCTTGTCCTTTGGGGGAGTTAGATATTTTTTTACTTAGCAACTTGATATCTCTCTTTCTACAAGTATCTTCCTTCCATACTAGCACAAACCTTGGGCTTCTCTCCCTTGTTTCTCAGGTAAAGTTCTCTGAAGCCTTTTTTTGCTTCCTCCCCAGCTGTTTTGGTCTTGTCAGGATTTACCTCTCTTTGTCTCCAAAATATGTGATGTAATACTTTTGAATAGATAAATAATCAGGCAGATTCTCTGACTGTTGAGCTGCCTCCATGTCCAAGGGTGAAACTATTTTTCCATCAGTCATCCTCTACTGTGTCATGGAAAATTGCTGTCACTGCTCACTATTGCAGAAAAGCAAGTAATCATGGGCCACACTGTTCTTCCGCTCAGCATTCCAAAGCTATCCATGGTCCTTGGGACTGTAACACTTGACTGGATTTAAAATTGAGACCTAATTTTGCAGAAAGGTAAAAAACTGAATGTCCTTAGAACACTCTTTGTTCAGGTTTGTCATGTTGTGCCTAGCCTCAGAAATGCCCAAATGGTACTTCAGAAATAGAGCCCCTTCTCACAAAACCTTTCACACGTTTGAGTTTGCCATCTTGTGCCTGACCTGTTTTTATCCAGCTTGTTTAGACAGCACAGTGATGACAGAGGAAGGCATGTAACAGCTCCAGATCTTTACTTTGCATTTAGTATACGTGATCTGGTGAGGTACTTAGGAAAAAATAAAGTAGGCAAATACTCCTACTGCAAACCTGGATATTTATGTTTTTGATAAATGCTATCATACTTTCCTTTTTATTTTGCAGTTGGAAATGTAGCATAGCAGTTGGTCTTAAAAGTTGTGTTTGTGGGGTTTTATCAAAGGCAAGAACCTAATCATTATTTTCAATATGCAATTCTTTGGAATACTTGCTTTTAAACACTGTCTTGAAATCATGCCCATAATGACTATAAATAGGGCTTTCATTAACACAGTGTTTTCTCAAGGCAGTAAAAGTCTTTGAGAACTGCAAATATAAAGAAATTGCCTAATTTGCACTCACCAAGGATTGCATATTCTAAACTAGCTTGAAATTCTTTTTCACAAATGGGGAACATAAAGATGCTCTGTAGGAGCAAAACTTAGTATATGCAGAGAAATTAGGACAGAGATGAAATTGATGGGCCTGAAAAGAGAGAAAATGTGCATTAACAGCTCCAATGTGCATTGGCTACCTATTTCCTGGAGTTCCAGTAGAAGTGGTGTCATTCTCTGTCAGTGTGGTTTTGTCCAAGAAAGCAATCATTGGATTGTACCCACCCATCTTCAAGCTCTGAGAGTGCAGTTGCTGGTGGTACCAGAGGACTTTGGGGTTTGGATTTCCAGGCCGTCCTCAGCTGAGCTGTGCCTGCAGTCCGGCTGTACCTGCTTTGTTCCAGAGCTTCTCACCTGACCCCTGTGTGGTGCTTACTGCTCACAGTTACAGTTGGGGTTTGGGGGCTCGGATTTTGTATTTTGACATCTTTAAAGTCATACAGGAAAGCCAGGAATCCACACCTATCCCAGGAGTGTGGTACAGGGCAGTTGTTTCTAGATGAAAAGTTTGAATACAATGGGTGGGGTGATACTTGTAAGTATCTGTAAGGGAAAGCCTCCCTTCTACAGTGGCCCCCCCAGTTCTCTCCAATATTGTTGGTGTTGGTTTAGTCCCAGCAACAATTTCTTCTCTTTTTTTTCCAAATCACTCTTAAAAATAACTGAAGTGTGTGTGACTTACCTAATTAGAGAGCACTAGCTCGATATCCTGTATAACTGGGTTGAATTCCCCCTTGTGCCCTATGAAATGCTGGATCTGGGGTGTTTGTTTCCATATATTCTTTTGGCTTATATACTGGCTTCAAAGCTTCCAAAATTTTGCAAAAGATAGGCAATTGCTCAAGTATAGATTATTTTGCCTCTTGACAGTGAACTGAGGACCACTGACAGTCCTGATTTGACTTGAAATGTGCACTGTTTGTTTTGAACACACCAGCTAATTGAAGCTGGAGTAATTGATAGAAGCTTGGGAAATCATCCAGTTTTTGACATCTAGTAGCTTGGTGTAACAGAAGCTTTTTCAGGGATATGCAGTGCCAGCTTTCAGCATGCAAGGAATGCTTTCAGAGGAGATGATGGAAAGGAAAAAACATCTTGCAGGCAACAGAAAAACTCAAAGTCTCTGTGTGGTTCCAGGTATGGAAGCATTTGAACTGTCTTCTCTGCTCAAAATCTCAGCAAGTTTCCTTTAAAAAGCTGCTGATGAGTTCAGTTAGTTTTCAGTGCAGCTATTTTAAATGCTGTTACATAGTGAAATGAGCTTAAATGAGCTCCCCTTCTGCTGCTCCTCAGCTAAGCTGGTGCAACATCCAAAATAGACATGTGGGACTTGAGGAAAATGAGAGAAAAAGCAGTTCTGCCTTTACGTGGCAGAGCTCTTTGCTGTAGGTGAGGTGTTCTTTTTAGCAATGTTGTATGTCCTGCTAAGAAGTTCAGGCACTTGATAGACATCTCCTGTGAGCTAAGGCAAGGAGAGCTGCATTCATGGAGTTTTCCAATGGAGTTTCTATTTATTTTCCTTTTGAAATGAGGAAATATTGTCCATTAAACAACACTTGAAATTACATTAATGATGTTAATTTCTCCTTACAAATATTGGGCTTGTGCTCATTAAAACCAGTTCTGTTAAAAGCTTGTCTATTCATCAGTTTTAGTTCTTCAGGGAAACCAGTACTTAAATTATGTGATGCCACTCTAAATGTTTCTATTCTTGTGCTACTGGCACTGGGGGTTTAGTTAGTTTTAACTATGCAGTTAACAAAATCATTAAATGCTTTTGTTGATTCAAATGTACCTTTCAGCTATGCATACTGTAGTAAAAGCCTGGTAATTTTTATTTTTTTAAGGAACAAATTAACAGAAGAAGGGCTTTGAGGAGGAAAAAGCAAATTATTGCATAATAAGTTACTAAATGAAAGAAAAAAAAAAGATCAGTAGCCCATTTTGAAATATACTTTTAGAGGTCCCAAAATGAAAGAAAAAAACCCCATATGTTTTAAGCTGCTTATGATAGATCATAATTGGTTATCTCTTCCCTTGATAGAGGCAATGCTTTTCTGTTTTTAATATCATTTTTCCAGGTAGGTTTCAGGAATAGGAAGAAAATTTATAAAAACCATGTCATGTTGCCAAGGAAATTAGGAAACAAGAATTGAAAGTGTAGGGAGCTGGCTGTGAGAGTAAACTGCTTGGATCCTACTGAACAAGGATAATGTTTGGTTCCTGTTAAAGTGCTCTAATATCTATTGTTGATAAATGAAGAAGGGAAATCAAGGACAAGCCTGACGAAAGTGGGAGAGCGCCTAGTCCGTCAGCCAAAAGCACCTGCTGTTCCTTTCACAGATCTGCCCGTGCCAGTGCTAACTGTCAAAGCTTTCTCTTGTACAGACTTTTGCATTAACAAACTTGTGCCACTGAGTTTAATGTAACCCTTCTCTGTTGTGCCTGACGCCAGCGGCCAGCGCAGTCCTTTGGACAGACAGCCAAAAGGTCCAAGGTACGGTAGCCCGGTGTGCTGGCATGCGAAGGGAGCCCTTCATGCTTGGTGCAGCTTCGTTACTTTGTGGAAAGTGCCTTTAGTTTTATTTTTTGGCATTGTAGCTTTGTTTTATTCTGTTGGATTTTTGTCTTGCCTAGTTGTCTGCTTTTGTGATTTGCCTTTATATTTTTGGTGGCTTTTTATTGTTATGGAGAGAAACTATTTCCCAACATTTTATTTACTTTTCATTAGATGTGCTCTATTGTGCTGGTAGTGCCTTCAAAATCTGCAATTGCTTGGGTATTTTCATCCTAAAGGGAATTATTTATTCTGTTGAAAACTTTAAAAATGCAGTTTTCAGCCATTTTGTTTTTCATATAATGAATGAAAAAATAAAGGCTTATGGTATATTTATATAATCTTTTATAAGCCATAGTTTTTAATTTTACATACTTTCCTTTAGTCAAACACAAAGTTAAAGTTAGTTCGGAGCCTTGCTGTATGTGAAGAATATCCACCACCTCCCACAGCTGAAATATCACAGGACCTCCAGGTAAAAATCACCTTACTGAAGTTTCTGGAACAATTTCAAGTAACTTGTTGTTCAAAAGAAAATCTATTGGGTATTCTTTAAATATGTGGACACCATGTGGTTTTAATTTTTTTTTTAAGTACAGATATAATAGAGGTGATAATATCAGAGGCAGAATTTGCTGCTTTGTTTTTCTGAGCTCTACTAGTTGATATCTGTGGACAGAAAGAGGGGCTTTGTCAGTTTCTTAAACTTTTTAGTCCTACAGTGCACTTGAAGGACTCTTAAACTGCTTAAGTGCTGTCTGCAATCAGTAAGACAGAAACATTGTGATTAGTATGGAGCATAATTTATTGGCTTGATATATTTTGGAAATGGAAACAGTTGTGATTTCTGGTGTTGTAACTGAATTCCTGGATATTAGTCCAAATTGCTGGTAGGTCTGTAATATCTGCCTGAGGTATGTCTGAATTAATCCATTAAAATGATACAACACACTTAAAGAAGTTCCTACGTGCTGAACAAAATATGTAAAATTACTTTAGAGAATTTAAACAAAATCCAAGTTTCCTGATTTTACCTCCATACCAGTCTGTGTTTTCAGAGCAAAACCCTACTGCTGGCTTTAGTTCTGTGTATGAGTGAGGGCCATCAAAATGCTGGGTTTTTTCATGCCTATCAGAACAGAAATAGGCTTTTGCTGTTATTGAAAAGCTTCTAAACTGTGCTTTCATGAAAACTCTCACTTTGGTTAAGAAGGAAGCAGTAGAAAGCAGGCTGTGAGGGGATTTTGCTGGAGGGGTGGTAATTCAGTTCTGGGGAAGGATGGACATTGAGAGCTCATGTAGGTTTTTGTCAAGCTAATTAAAATTTTTTGAGATTGAAACATAGAGTACCTAGGTTTGGTTTTTTTTTTTTATTCCTTTGGAAAAATAAGAAAATAGTATTTTTGTAGGCTTTCACTAATACACCAGAAGTTGAAGTGTTTACTAGAGGAATTCAGAAACTGGCCCTGCTACTTTAATGAAAATCTAAGTCATATTCTGGAATAGGTTGGAGAGTAAAAAGATTAAAAGCCAACAGAAAAGCTATTGATGTTTACAATGATTTACAGTCCTTTTGTAATGTTTCCCGTAAGATAACAAAATAGACTGAGAGATCTGGTCAAGCTGAGCTGTGCAGTCTGAAACAGTGGGGTTTAATTTTCTCAGTCACTGTGGTGAATTACAGGAAGACAGAAGCCTGATCTGGTGGCCTGTTCATCCATATGGTGTATTTCCAACATAAGAGGCATTAGGATTTTCCAACCTCCAGCACTACACAAGACCATGTGTTGAATGGTTTAAAGTCAGACATTTATGAAATGTTCTCCTCAGGTGGCATTTGTGGCCAAGTCCTCTGGGAATCTGTCCTTAGCTGTGTGCTGCCAGGTGGCTCTTGAAAGGAATCCCTACAGCAGTAGAAGGGATGTCAAGGCTGGTTCTGCAGAATGAACTGAATTGTGTGATAATGTAAGTTTGTACAAAAGGAATACCATAGAGCAGATTGCCTTAAGAACAAAATTAGAGCTAGCTGTGAGTTTTCTTTAGAAGCAGTAATGTAGAAGAAATGGCTTATGAATCCCAATAGCTGTGCAGAGAAATGACTGCAAGAACAAATTTAGTTCTTCCCTGGAGGGTGGAGAAATGTGTTGGAGAGTTAGAAGTGGGAATCTCTTACAAGTTCTGGTGCTGGAGTGCACATCCTGTGGGGCACAGGTCCCCCATGAGCCTCTGTAACAACTCACACAGGCAGTTTCTTCACCCATTTGGCCTCCTTTCCCAAACAATCTTAGGGAAAGCATGGAAGAGTTCTTCATCAGTGCCAGCCAGCTGCTGGCTGCCTCCAACCCCACACTCTGAAGCATTAATTGTGCTTGGCATGTGTGGGAGCTCCAGTGGCTCAGAGAAGGAAGAGCATGCCTTGCACAGGTGTCTCTGGCAGCAGGGGAATCGCCTCTGATGCTTCCCCTCCCCTTCCCCTCACTGCTCTGTTGTACCTGTGATTGCAACTAAAATGTGGCTTCCAGTTTTGTGTTAATACTTAATATGGATTTTAAGACACAGTAAGAATTAAATTCAGGATAATGTTGCTGATGATATTTGAAGAATCCCAATTTTTGATTATTAAGAAGTGTTAGTCTTGATAGGATGAAAAATATATGTACTCAACTAGGGACTGGTGTGAGTTTGGGGATAACTCCATGGTCTTGTCTGTGACTGTTCATCAGTCCCCCCTTCACACCAGCAGCTCCAGCAGGGTGAAATTCCTGACACAGGTTGGTGTAGGAGGCACTTAGCCAAGGCACTCCTGGCACCACTGGCTGTTTCTCCTCAGAAGGCTTTGATGGAAGAGGGTGACAGACCAAAGAAATTGTCTCAAGCAGATCAATTTATTTTCTGATCTGTGTTTCTATTTTCAATTGCAACATGAAACAGGATACTGGTTCTTCCTGAGAAACCTAGATAAGAGCCTTGCATATTTTTAATCCTTGTTAAAAAGCACTGGCAGCCCTTTACTAAAAGGTGCTGTGAAATACAAGCTTACAAATTTATTGTGAGAGGAAGAACATAACTGTGGTATGTTTGATCTTTTATCTTTGTAACACTAATTCTATATTCTCTTGCCATCAGTTGTGTAAACATCAGGTTGTTCTGACTCTTACGCTCCAATACAAAGTACAAGCACTAGTAAAGGGTGATCCAGTTCAGCCCTTTTTAAGGAAGAGTTGTTTTCATATGAATGACAGTTGTTATTATGGGTAACAAGTAAATAAAACTTCAAAACGTTGATCTTTGTAAGCAAAGTAAAATAACCCGATGGAGAGGAAGTGGGGGGAGAAGGCAAAGGGCTGTAATGTTAGTATCTATTGACTTATGTTGGTTTTCCTGGTAAAAAGCCCAGTCTCAGGCTGTAGGGCTTTCAGAAATATTCTTACCTTTTTCCCAAATGTGTTAAGGTGGTGGGTTTTATCAGGTTTTGATGGTTTGGGGTGTTTGTTTGGCTTTTCCTTGTTTAATCAAAATTTGATGATAATTTCCTCTTCTACAGTGAGGGCTTGGGATGGGTGATCTGAGTTAGGGCAAGGAGTCTGTTCAGTCCAAACGCCAGCAGAGACCTGCTGCAAACAGGGTGGGATTAAGAGAGTTTTATAGGGGAAGAGAAGTTAAAAGATTTTTCAGCAGCTTTCCAGTCAAGTAGGTCATATTTAATTAGATGCTACAGTTTTTATAGCATGAAATCACAAGAAAGTGCCCTTTGGTACCCAGTTCTGGTGTATCACACTTTTAAGTAGAGCTGGTGGTAGTAGCAGAACTGGCTGTTCAGATGGTGATTCCTTTTTTTAGCTCTCTTTGGGGAAGGAAGTATGGAAATGATTACTTGCTGAGATCCTTTGACTAAACTATTGCTGTATGCATTACTTGGAATGAGTTTAGAAGTTGGCAGTCACTTTCCTAGTGAATAAACATCAGATGATGAAATTTTCCTTAATTTACTGATAGTTTTGTTTTCGTTGTTGGTATTGTAACATGGAGGGTAACACATTGGTGAATCCAAGTCAGGAATAATTTCTTAATAAGAAAAAACATTTCTTTCTTGAATAAAGGTTACACAGCTACTTGGTGAATGGTAAGTGTAGTGCATTTTATAGTGACAAATAAATTGGTCATTTGAATTAGACCCAGGTTTATGAGGTAAGGAATGCAAAGACTGGTTCTGGTCTCCTTAAGGTTTGTAGCCAAGTGAATTCTCAAGACTAGGAAAGAATCAGATGAGACAGTTCCTTGCTGGTGACTGGGGATGGTATTTATCAGATGTGGTTATAGCCACTGTCCAAAGCTGAGAAGTCTTCATTCACACTGAGATGCTGTTTAGTGGGTGTTCATGAATTAGGAAGTTTAATTGGAACATTTAGTGTGGGGAAAAGTCATAGTGAAAGGGAGAGCTGGTAAAACTCTTGGGGTTTTTTCCCTCATTTGAAAAGGCTGTTGCCCCAAAGCTGCAGATGGGAACCACTGTTGGAGCACAGCCTGGGTGGTGCAGCGCTCCTGTTGTGCCAGCACAGGCAAGAGTGGCTGCGGGCTGGGCACGTGAACAGGCTCCAGCCTGGTGGATCCTGGCTAAATTTAACTCTGGCTGCATTCCATGGGTGAGATCAAGGCTGTGCAATGACACAAGAGCAGAGCTTAGAGCAGGGGCCTGGATGTGGGTGAGAATGGGCTTGAGGGAAGAGTGAGGACTTGTGTGGGAAAGGATTAAGGTGCAGGGCAGAAGAGGGATAGGCAAGAGTGCTTGAGGGGCAGTTCTCTGGATTGGGAAGGATTACATGTTCTTGGGAATGTGGAGGTGACAGCATGGACTCAGCTGGCATCTGGGGGAGCAGAATTGACATTTGAGGCAGTTAAAAGGTGACAGGGGAGTCTGGCTCTGACAGGACTTGGCCACTGCTCCTGTGGAAGTCCCTCAGGCACAGTGACTCTATTGCTCCCAAACTCCTCAGGTCTGGCTGTCTGAAATGTGTTGGTCCTTCACTGGCAACCTCCTGAAAGAGTGAAGAGCCATGAAAAACAAACTGCAGTCTTGCACTGTTCAGGGTATTTAGGGGACCATTATGCCACTAATTTCAGAGGGAAACTTTTTTGCTGTATTTGAGAAACAGGTTTTATAATAGTTCACCTACTGGTATGAAACCATGAATTTTGAGACGATTGCACACAAAGCTACTCTATCAAAATACACAGGAAATTATGAAACTAAGCCTTGATGACAGGTTTGCAAACTTTGCCTTGATATATTGTACTGTAAATGTTTCCCTTTTTTTGTGGATCTAGAAATGCTGGTCTGTCTTAGAATCAAATTTTTTGTTTGTTTTATTTTTTCTTGGTATGAACCAAATCAAAACTTGAAACAAGCTTTTATAGTAAAAGAACTGTGAAGAATGGGGAGGAAAAAAGTATTGTGGATGAGACATGACTTAAAAATATAGAGACAGTATAAAATTTATACACCTGAAAAACCGGAATATTTTCTTACGTGTATGGAGAAGATACTTTGAACTCATTTTGCAATAGCATTCAGGGCCTGGAAGTGTGTGTGAATTCTAAAATGTGTGTGGTCCTTTCTATGCCTTCTCTGTACTTTCTGATTTATTGATAAATAATTTTGTTGTGTGGTCACATGGAGCACATGTGGAATCAGAATATGTAGACAATTTTTTTTTTTTTACTTCATTATTTTGCAGGTAATATAGTACAGAACACTTCTCCTGCAGGTATTGTTTGAAATCATTTGTGTGGTGACTAATTTTTGCTTTTTGACAGGAGAAAATTCAGATCCAGTTGTCACAGTCTTTTGAAAAAGAAGAAAAACCTGCAAAAGATGAATCAGAAAAGGAAAAATCCAGTGATAAACTGTCCAGAAAAATGTTATCAAGAGGTTTGCTATCTCTCCCTGTGCTTTTCAATACACTGTATAGATTAAGAACATATGAAAATACAGTTCTGCTTCCAGGTCTTTGTTGCAAAAACATTGCTTTATTTTTTTAAATTTTTTTTGCAAATGAAGTAAATAGATCAGACACCTTTGAGCTGGAGAAGGAATTGGTTCCAAAGGAAAGACAGCTTTTGAGACTGCATCCAACACTCCAGCAAATGCTTTTCCTTTCTCTCCTGTCTGGTTGTACAGAGCAGCATAAAAACAGCTGTGTTGTCTCAGTTTTGTCCAAGGGTTCTTTAAGTCGACTTCACAAGTTAGTGGAAGCTCCTATCCTATACCTAGGCTTTGTTGTTACAGGACTTGTGAAACTGAAGTGAGTGGCACAGTTTCCTTTGTACTTTTTCTGGTCCTCATTCAACAGGAGTCAATGTTCTCCTTTGTTTATTTTACTTTTGATAGTATCTAGATTTTTTTCTATAAAGATTTGGAGTAAGGGTAGAACTACATAAATAAAAAGGACAAGTATTATGTTTTCACTTAAATATTCCTGCATTCTGGATTGAAGTTACAGTCTATGTGCTGAAAATATTTGGATTTTAATCTGAAAGAGAGCTGTGAAATCAATGACATAATTTTGTCCATGCTACATAATGGTTCCTACAGGTAGAGGACTTTATGCATTTAAGTTGGCAAATCATTTGACAGCTCTTGCTTTAAATATCCAGAATGTTTACCTAAATATCTTGGATGAGACAGAGTATAGGAAATACCTTTAGAGCTGGAACTCTTTTTGAGACAAGTGGCACTTGTCCATTTCATGTCCCACAATTCCATAAGGCATTCCTCATGTGGAATTTCAGTGCAGCTTGTCCCAGCTGGCAGCCAGGTATTTGTGAAATAAAAAGCACTGGGATGGTGGACTTTACCTGCATTTATAAATCTCAGACTTTGAAATGATGCCTTAAACACCACCCCCAAATACCCAGCAGGTAATGACGGGGAGTTGAGAGCTAAGTGATAGAATGCCTGTGGTGGAGGTGGCTGTTCTGAATTCAACCACTGTCTCCTCTAAAGGTTAATTACTTCCCAATATAGGATGTGCCAAAATAGAAAATTATGGAATCTTACCATCAGTTCTAGTAATTATAACTAAATCATTGCTCACTTGCAAATTAGAAAAATTGAAGTAAATAATTATTGAATCTTGATGTTTTTACCAGGCATAGCCTTTTTTTTGCCTTTTCCTCCTCAGAATCGAAAGAATTCCAAACCATAAATGCTCAGACTTATTTGGTTTCATTTACATTCTGGGCAGCTGGAAGAGCTGGGACCTGGGCATAAGTTTGAGTTGTGCCTAACTCAGTTAAGACTAGGTTAACACATAAGTAGTTCTTGGAAGAAATCAATTCCAAAAATACTGTTCCAACATCTGTTGGTTTGAATTCTACTGCCTGGAACTAGAAGGTGCTCATGCAAGGGAAGATTTGGGGTTAAATAATTTCTTTCAGGGACAGATTTTAGAGGATAGTATGTAACTGAATACTTTCACTGAAACAGGAAAGGAGGGGGAAGGTTGAGACTTCTTTTTGAAAACATCTAAACATGATGCTGTGAAAACAAAGCCCAACAGAACAAGGATTTTTAGTAGTACAAAGCACCACCTGGTGAAGGTTAAACTGTTACATTCTGAACTACAAAATTTCTTTGGGCAACATGCAGTAGTTCAGTAGATAGGCTGCTGCTCCACAGATGTGTACACAACACTGCAGTGTATGATAGTGAGAAAATGTGGCAGGCTGATGGAAATCAGGTCTCTCAAGGTGATAAACTGCTTCACAACATACAGCCAGTTGTTAATAGATTGGTGGTGTTACTGAAACCTCTGCTTCTGTATTACACTTGAATTAGGGGATAGTGGGAGGCGTTTTCTGTTTTGTTTTTGACTTGTGGGCCTTTTGCCTGGAAACTGGAAGCATTCAATTTTGGCAATAATGTACTTAATGGTTATATAGTATTGATCTATATAGAGTATGTTTAGCAATAATTGGAAAAAAGCTTCTTCAGAATGTAATTTTGCTCTCTTCTCCCTCACCCGTAGATTCCAGCCAGGAGTATACAGATTCCACTGGTATAGATCTTCATGAATTTTTAGTAAATACATTAAAAAACAATCCCAGGTAAGAATCAATAATGTCAGCCTTCTTTACGTTTTTCTTTCCTCTTCTTGCCTGAGGTGTCACACTGCCTATTTTTTTGTTAGTGGTTTTATATTTTCCCCCTCTTAAATGTCTAACCCTCCATGTCAGTTATTCAGGGTGAGATTCTGTTGCACAGACTGTCTAAAACACCCCTGTAATTGGTTTGCTTTTTGAGCAGATTCAGGACATTGAAATGATTTAAATGCTTTTAATGTTTAATATGCAAATAATGTGTTCAGTCTGTGTGCAGTCTCTCCCTGAAGGGACTTCAATACATTGTCTCTAAACCTTGTACTGTCTTAGCACCTGCTCGTTAGAGACCAAACTGTCTTCTCTGACTCTAATCTGTCTTGCACTGAATTTATA
Organism: Coloeus monedula; assembly: GCF_965178545.1. Lineage (NCBI taxonomy): Eukaryota > Metazoa > Chordata > Aves > Passeriformes > Corvidae > Coloeus > Coloeus monedula. The sequence continues at coordinate 34,215,223 of NC_138787.1, forward strand.
GATAAAGGCATTTTTTTAGCTGTACCATATAACTGTAGCTAGAGATTTTCATTCTGCATATCAGAAACCAAATCTGACCTAATCCAAGTCCATCACTGGTTAGCAACAGAGCTGACCTGGTTCTGTTGCTCTGAGGTTTGCAGTGCGTCCCTGTCTGCCTTGTTTGTTCTTGCCCTCACGGGTTCTGTGCTGGGTTTGTGGCTGTAGTACAAGGCAAGAAATTAACTTGGTGCAATTGTGCTCTGCTACAAAAGCTGTTTCACTGCTATTTGTTATTCATTCATATCATAGTTAGGACTTCCAATGTGATAATTTATTTGGATTCCATTTTATTGGGAAAAAACATGAAATGAGCCACAATATGGCCAAAGCCATAGTCCTATAGAGTAACATTAGAAAGCACAGACCTCTGTGAGACTCGTAGGTGGATCCTGTTTGAAGTCATGAAGCATCACAGTGGAAGTAAGGAATTGTAGGTGAAGATCTCCATGGGTTTCCATGCACAGTGCCTGGGAAGCTTGGTTAATTGATGTTCACAGATTATGAACTGAGCATCAATGCATTTCATTGCAACTTAACAGTTTATTAGAACCAGTGCAAGCAGTTTCAAGAGCAGTGTTCCTTTCTACCACCTTGAGTTTTAGCTTTTGGTATTTCTGATATGTCAGCATGTTGCCACATGTGCCAGCTTTAAGCCCTTGGTTGTTGGTGATGTGCCCCATCACTTTCTCAGTGATCCCCTGATGTCCTTCACAATCCAAGGGCCAGCCGAGGCCTCTACACATCCCCTCTGCCCACACCAACCAACAAGGAACAACCTCAGCTTCTCCTCCTGGAGCCTGTCTTCTCCTTGACTGCACTTCCTGCTGAGCCTCTTGGGCAGAGACTTCATGGAGGATCTGTGTACTCTGATATGTGAGAGCAGAACAGCATGTTTCACTAGGAAGGTTCAATACAATATAGGAAAAAAAGAATACTTTGTCCTAAAAATACTGCATTTGACACCTGGTGGTCCTATTTCCAGTCTGCCATCATCCCTTGATCACAGCTCTGATCTGTGTATTCTTAAGATGAATACAACCGCAGTTATTGGAGTGTCTCATATGTGAGTTGCTGTGTTTTTATTTTCAGGGACAGAATGATGCTGCTGAAATTAGAACAGGAAATTTTAGATTTCATTGGTAATAATGAGTAAGTACTGTACTCTCATAGGAAAAAAGAATTCAAGAGTGTTCCTGTTTATTTAATAAAGCTACTATTCCTTTCTTCCAGAGTACCAAGAAAAAAGTTTCCCCCAATGACATCTTACCATAGAATGCTGTTGCACAGGGTAGCTGCTTACTTTGGATTAGAGCACAACGTGGACCAGAGTGGGAAGTCAGTCATAGTAAATAAAACTAGCAATACAAGAATGTAAGTGTCAAAGCCTTGAAAACCCTTTTTGATGCATAGCTCTAATGCCTGGCATGTGTGAGGCAGTGATGCTGTAGCAGGTGAGGTCTGTTTCCTCACTGGGAACAGGCATCAAGGAGAGGTAGTTGAGAGCTCTTTACTGTTCATGTTCTGCTGTGTAATAATGTGATGTTTCATGTTTGAATTCTTTTGGGGAAAAAAGGATGTTATCTCTAAGTTAAGAATTTTGGTTGGTTTTCTGGCAGAGATGCATTGATAACTTTGTTTCTGTGAAATACAAATTTATAGCAACTGTTTATTTGTTTAAATATTTACACCAGTAAAGTGTACAAAGTACATTCTTTGTTTCTTTTGGAAAGCAGAGCCAGCCCTTATCTTAGAACAGGGTCATTTCTGATTTGGTAAAGGGAGGGGACTTGCACAACTTTGGCTTTTTTGTTGTAAAATTCTACTGGGAAAATTCAGCTGTTGAAGTTGAAATAATGTTGCTTACAGATCTCTCATGGCCTTACAAATAAAGGTAGCAGGGAAGACAAACATCAGTGGAAATGTCAACCAGGTTAACAAGCCATGGTGTGCTGCTTTACTTTGAGGGCTGGGAAGTTCTTGAAGAAACCTCCAGGAAAATCCATGTTGCAGAGGAGGTAGCACTGGGGCCACAGCAACTCTGAAAGCTGTGCAGAATTGAGGTTTTCATTCAAGGGACCCAGCTGTTCTCTCTGTCCTCTGCACTTGCTCTGTCTCCTCATTCTCTCTCAAAAAGATGAAGGTCTAATGTGTTGACGTATTTATGCCACCTAGTTTCTAGTTTTAACTTAAAGCATTTGCCTGACACTGTTTTTTGTTGGTTTTGAACATGAAAACAGGAGTTTACAGTGCCTGCATCCTAATCTCAGTCTCTAGGTACAGTCTTTAGAGCTTCAGGAGAAAAAAAATCCAATTATCCACCCTATTTTAGAGTCAGTAGAACTGAAATTATATGCCACACTGAAATTCCACTTAAGTAAACAGTTTCTCCTCAAAAGTTTTTAGAAAAATGTGTAGAGCCTAAATATATGTTGAATACTTACATTATTTTATGTGTGGTTTTGCTTTGGCTGTACAATCTATGTCTAAATTGACCTAGAAAGCCAAACATTTCAAATCTGTTGCCTTTGCATCTACCAGCATCTCTAGGCTGAAGCTTCAGTCTAGCACTTCAACTGTGGAATAAGAACTAATAAAAGATCATTTAATTTTTATGCTTTTAAAATCTTTTTAGACCATATTTAAATAGTTTGTGGCCTCTGGAAGCCCCTATAGGTGTAGTTACTAATTAGCAGGCATTTCATCTAACCTGGAGACATAAAGATTCTTGATGTTTTCAATATTCTTATTTTAAATCGCCTTGGATATAAAATAAGAATTTAGAAAGAAAACCTTGGAGATCTGCTCCATGTGGAATAAAGCCAAACTTACCTTTTCCTCATAGGCAGGTTCGCGGCTCCCTCGCCGAGCAGGGATGTTACTGACATCAACCACCCAGTGCACACTGGCACATCTCAGTGGAGTGGGAGTTGGTGATTGCAGGGCAGTAAATTCAGAGACCTTTAAAAGAAAGAGGTAAGACAGTCTAAAGGTTCTCTGAAATGCCTGCTAATTATGTTTGGGCATCCAGTACCCAATAGGCAGGGCTGGCTGTTTCATAGGAAAAGCTCCCCTGACTCCATCCAGGAGTCCTGGGTAATGATAAATAACAGAAATGGAGAAGAGCATACATTTATTCTGTCCTCTATTAGACAAATATTTCCTGATTGTCTGAGCTTTTCACTTATGATAGCAGTAGTTCTATTACTCAGATACTTGGTATCTCTCTTTAATAACAAGGATTTGCAAAATACCACTTTTTCTTTCAGAAAGTAGATAAAATACCAAAGCAATATTTGTAATTTGTTGCTTCACTCTCTCCCTATGACTATGTGAAACTCTTGCTTGCCTGCATTATATTGTTCTTCTCTTACTCATTTCTACTTAATTTCGTTTTAGCAGTTTCTAAGTTTCAGTGCTTTCTCCTCTACCTTCTTTCTTCTGTTTTTCCTTGAAATGAACTCTGAGGTATTGCGGCTCTAGCAGCAAACACCTGTCTTCACTTCCATGCATGCCCAATATCCATTGCATGGCACCAGTTGGGATTCCAGAGCACTTCTGATTCCCCAAGGGCATGTGGTTTGCCCCCACCTTAATTGGGAGTTGCAGCAAAAGTTGCAGCTTCAGTTCCTTTGAAGGAAGAAGAAGTTTTTAAAAGCAGGTTTGTTATGCCTCAGGACAGGACTTGTCCTGAGGTGCACCCCTGTGCACCTCATCTTTTCCATTGCCTGGACAGTCAAAATTATTCTTTCAGTTAGAATATTAAGTATATTTAAAATTAATCTTGAGTATACTTCAGTTTGTTCCACTGTGTGTACGGCCTATGTTTGCAAAACCATAAACGTTTTCTTTGTAATGACTTTTCTCAGACCTGACCAAAAGTTTTGTGAGCATATAAAGGATGAGAAGAGCGATGACTTCCAGAAGCGGTACATCCTTAAGAGAGATAACTCTAGTTTAGACAAAGATGACAACCAGGTAAAGCACACACAGCTTATTCTTTCCAAGTGCTGTATTTGACTGTGCATTCTTACTGCTTTCCTGTGTAAATTGACACTGTACCACTTAATTTAGATGAGAATACGATTAAAAGATGACAGAAGAAGTAAATCCATAGAAGAACGTGAAGAAGAATATCAGAGAGCTAGAGAAAGGATATTTGCACAAGATGTATGTATCAAAAGCAATCTGTCACTGTTTGCTATGAATCCTTCACACACATGCTGAGGTCGCTTTCCAGGAAACTTTGTTCCTGAATGACACTAAGCAGATAAGAGAGTGTGGCCTGAGTGAGTTTTAAATGATACTGCAGTTACTGAGAAATCTTCGGTTTTCTCTAATTGCTGCTGTGTGAAACTCAAACAACCCAAGAATTATTTAGGAGTGTTCTCTAGCATTATCTAGTGCAGTGCATTTCCCCCCTTTGCATTGTTTTGTTCCCCAATTCAATTTAAGTTACAGAGTTTTGGTACTGCAATTATTTCAGTTGTTGCTCAGAGCAATAACTGAAAGGAGAAAAAACCCAAGCAAATTAAAAAACCAAAAAACTCTTTTCTCACTTGTATTTATAGCAAGCACATCTTATGAGTGGTCACAGTAAAATGATTGGAGGTCCCATATGTGAAATTCCAGTCAGGAATCTCATGGTCTAATCTCCTGACTGGAGATACCATGCAGGACAACATTGTAGGCTACAATTCAATTGCAAGTAGTGATTATGTTGAGTAAAACAAAGCAAATATTTCTTAAAAAATATGTGTTACTTTTAATAGTCCACTTCTGACATTTATCTGTAGCTCTTGCACATCCAAAACCAGATTCTCATTCTGAAGAGAGTAATGAGCTCTTGAGAGGCTAATTTAATTTTTTTGTTCACCTTAGTTACAAACAAGAAGAATGGACTTCTGGATATAAAATTACATTTTCCTTTTGCATCTTAATTTACCATGTAAATGGTACCTTAGAAGCTTTTTGCCAGCTGTTGGTAATCACAGTCAAGGACAACATAATCTGAGTCAGGAACAGCCTTTTTGGTTCTGTTCTGTGTGCTCTGTAGCATACCCAGACTGGTACCCAAAGCAGTGAGCAGTTACTGCAGCAGCAGTGGCCTCTTCCCCTCCACCCTTCCCAGCAGAAGACAAGGCAGCTCAGGTACTGTGACAGCTCTGGGAATCACACACCAGCTGCAAGTGACAGAAAGCCCAAGGGAAGAATTGTAACTTCAGAAAAAGTCTCACAGAAGCCAACTGACCAGCATTGTAACTATCCTGATGCTGACTTTGATTTCCTGCACAAGGGCCTTTTTATATAGTCTTGTTTCCTTATGGATATTGTTCACCAAGAGAGAAAGTTTCTCAGGCAGCATAATATAAAGAGGGTGCTGTAAAAGTCTGTGTATAATGCACAAGGCTCCAGATTGGTATGTGTTTTGTAGTACGGGTTCGAGATGCCATTCATATTAATTTCTGCACTTCTTTGCCCCTCAGTCCCTGTGTTCCCAAGAGAATTATTTCACTGATAAAAGGTAAGAAAATTTGCTGTTTAACTCTGTTTTGTCTTCCTATTTTCTTAATAAATATTAAGCTATCTTATTAAAATGTCAACAGAATCCAGGAGGAAGAAACTAATAGTACACAACAAAGACGACAGATACTTAGGTATTTGATGCTTCCTTTTAAACAAACAAAACCCTAAGTATTCTGCATGCATTTACCCTTTCTTTCTGTTTTTTGTTTTCTTTTTTTTTCCTTTTCCCTTATTTTGCAAGTGCTGCTTGTGCTAAAAGTTCAGTTTGTAACTTGCAGAATCAATAAGGATGCATCGGGGAGATCGGCCAACAGCCACCAGAGCAGCACTGAGACCGAGCTGAGGTACTGCGAGCCGCGGCCCTGGAGCAGCACCGACTCCGACAGCTCCCTGCGCAACCTGAAGCCCGCGGTCACCAAGGCCAGCAGCTTCAGCGGCATCTCGGTGCTGACCCGCGGGGACAGCTCTGGCAGCAGCAAGAGCACGGGCAGGCTGTCCAAGACAGGTACAGCAGCCTCAGGGCAGGCACTGGAGGCTGAGCTGGGTGTGCACTGCAGGTGTTCTGGGTGGGGAGGCTCCGTGCATCCCATTCCTTCGGGATACGGGGACTGCACACATGGAACACCTATGGACCCAGCCCTAGATCCATAATGTAATAAATGAGGTGAACACTTCTGGCTTTAGAAGGAGAATTTTCAAGTGTGTTGTAGCTGGCTTGAAGTTTAATGTATTTCATCTCATACAAAGGGTTTGAAAACGTTTTTTACCACAAATATTTTTGTATAAAATACTTGGAGTTCAGCTCTTCAGTTCTAGTGGGGTAAAGCTGCATTGCATGGTCTTAGGAAACTGTGTGCTGCTATCCTACTAGCTCAGATAAAACAGCACTAAAGTCTATGAATTGGTAGTTATTTATATTGTGTTCTCTTTCTTTTGTTAAATGAATATGGCTAAAATGCTTAATTTTTAGATTGCTGAGAAATGAGGTCAGTGGAATGAAGTGTACTGTTTAAGACTCAAAAATGTTGGGGAAAAAACTCCTAAGAGTCTGGGTTTCAAAGGTGTGTTGATTTGTAATTAATGTGAAAACAAAATCTCAGAAGATATGGGAATGAATCTTCTGTGGGTCAAAAATGAAATTTAGTAAATATTTGTATTTAAATGCCAACATTATTTGATCCACTTGCTAATCTGTGGAGAATTTTGAGGTTTGTAATATGTGGGTGGGTTACCAGTAGGCTGCTTCAGAATTTGAAGTAGAACTGTAAAAAAGCAGAATATAATTGCTTGCCTTATTAATATTGGCTTTGATCTTATTTATAAAACTGGTTTCTAATGAGTATCTATTTAAATTTTTTGCTTTTCCTTAAACCACCACTACCTTTTAGATATATGGCCACGCTGCTATATCTTAATGCAGAAAAACAGTAACAAATTCTATTTGTCCATTGTATACTTGTCTAAAAAAAACCAAAACCATTTCAAGGTACTTCTGCTGTAAAATTGTGCCATCATACAGAGTTACTCCATTTAGCAGTGCAGTGATGCTATTTGGCACAGCTTGAAAAGAAACTGCAACCTGACAATAAAATAGATTCTTAGAAGTCTTTGTTGGCTAAATTTCAAGAACATAAATGGATTCTTAAAATTTTTGCTGGAAACCTTATTTTGGCATTCTGAGAGTTAACATTCCAGGTTTGGAATGCCCACCTTGATGGTTGTTGCTTCATATAGTTCCAGGTTGTGGTGTTTTGGCACATGTTGAGCTTGGGTTTGTTCACTTTGTTCAGGGATGTAATTGGCTCTTGTTATAATGGCTTCAGCCTCACTTCTCTGCATAATCTAGAAGTGAATACATTTGGAAACGAATCCAAGAACTCTGCTCAGGCAATGATGGTTTTACAGAGCTGGGATGTGCTGTCTCGCCCAGTTTACAATTAATAGCTTTGATTTCACTTCATTCAATAAAAAAGGCCAATGCCTCAAGCTGTGCTCTCTTCATAAGCACAAGTAGAAGGGTTACAATTAGCAACTTTTATGGAGGACTGCAAAGCAGTAGATAAATTCCATCAGAGTGTTTCTTGCATCTTGCTTTTTCTTCTGGATTGTATTGAGACTGCTAATGAGGAGTTTTTAAATTTAAACAACTATATTCTGTTTCCAAGTACTGCAAGTATCATATACTTCTTATTAAGTCTTTGATAAACTGTATATCTAAAGCTCCAGATGTAGAGTGACCTGGGAACAGCAGTTCCACAGACCTCTCCATACTGGACTTTTGGAACATTTCTTTTAGCTGCGTGCCTTGGCTTTCAGGAAGCTCAGGGTCTGGTTCTCCACTGCATTGCAATGTTTATAGTAATTCATATCTGTAAAATGATTATTGCTTTCAATTGGCTATTTCATACTCCTTTGAAATTTGAATTGTTGCATAAAGCTGAGCTAAAGCTACCATATTACCCTCAGTTTTTCTAGCTGTATTCTTGATTTCAGCCTGCAAATTGTCAGAGGAGGAAGGAAATAGTGTTGCGGATTGTAGTGTAATGCAAATTGTCCAACAGGTGAGTCGGAGAAGATCTGACCCCCAGTAGTGGAAAGAAACTGGTCCTTGCTTGCATGCAGGCTGTGTGTGCAGAGCATGAGGCTTTAGCTGGCAAATCCACAGGGACACCGGGGCCCTGCAGTGCATTCCCTGCACTGCCCTCACCTGCACAGCTGCAGGAACTAGGGTTGGGTGTTCACTGCCTCAGTGCATCCAATCCAGCATTTTGGAGTAGTGAGCAATCACCTCCATGAATTCTGGAGGTACAAATACTCATTTTCTGGCCAGAAAACTAGAGCTAGATATGAAAGCCTCACTTTGCAGTGCAAAGCAGTGCTGAATTGACCCTTGGTTCACAGAAGGGACCTTGTAATGGTATTCCAGGGGAGATGGAGGGGGAGTCCATTGACAAGGCTGCTGTTGAATGGTGGGCTTAATGCTGAGCTATCAGGGTGAGCACTTACAGGTGTGTATTTTAAAGTGAGCATGATGTTACTGTCTCCAGGTAAAACCAGTTTCTCGTTACTCCTTTCCTAGGTTCAGAGTCTTCTAGTAGTGTAGGGTCCTCCACGGGTTCTCTCTCTCACAGCCAGCAGCCTCTTCCAGTGCCAGCTCTAAGCCAGCCCTCTCCTGGCACGCCTGCCGTGTATCCAACTGTCAGCTCTACTAACTCTCTTTCCTTTGATGGTGGCATGAGCGGGCAAGTGGCACCTGCTGCTAGCAGTAGCTTCTTTCTGCTTCCCTTGGAAGCAGCGGGCATCCCGCCTGGCAGTGTGCTGGTCAACCCTCAAACAGGTTGGTACATGCTTGGGGGTATCTCTGTTACACTGGGGAGCTTGGAAAAAAATGCACGAGTGTTTGCATAAGACTTCGTGTCAGTATTGTCCTTTGTCCTTTATTTTTCTCTTTATTTTTTAATGTGGTTGTGTTTGTTCAATGCACTTAATTTAACAAGGAAGCATGACTGGAGGATCAAAGGAATGAGTAAACTCACATGATTTTCTCTAGAAGAGTTTTAACTTACATGTAAAATTTTCATGAGTGACTTGCACAAAATATGAAAATCATACGATTTAGTATCCAGAACACAGAATAACTTAAATTAGTTGTTTCAGCTTTTTTCAGGAGAGGAAAAAGTCTTTTCCAGTGCTACTATAAAACAGTTTCAATGAGGGGAGAGAGCCTGAGAAAGGATTTGACTTGAAAGAATTTATCATCCTTCATTTTTTTTGATGCAACATACTCTCATCTCTATGCTCAAGGCTGAGTTAACACAAGTGAAAGAAAGAAGCACAGGATGAAATGCTGTTTCTTAACTTCTCCTTGCCACTTTAAAACAGGATTAAATCAGTGTTGGTGTAATTGGCCAATACTGATATGTTTTAGTAAGTAGTTAGGAAATTGATACTTCATAATGTAGATGCAAGGAGATCTGTAATAGCCTGTCTGGATTAAATAATGAGTTAGCATTCTCTGGGCAAACTTTTGCATCTTGTAGAAATTAAGAAATCCTGAAAATTTTAACTTACCTTTTATGTAAAACATCATAATTTTAAGAAATTATGTGTTTTAATTTTAGTATAATTATTTGTTTTCATGGTAGAAAAGAAAATACTTCAGGATATATTTACCATCATTCTGTAGATGGACTTGATTATGTTTGAATATAACTACATGTGATGTTTTAAGCAAACTGTTTCCCATTGGGGTTGTTAAAATGATCATGTAGTAAACAATTTCTTTAACTAGAAGGTGTAACATTGAAATAGATAAATTCCTCTTTTTCCTTAATATGAATCAATTGCTAAAAATTTGGTTACAAATGAGTTGCTGTAGGACCTAATTTTCATAGATAGCCATTGGATTTGGAGGAGAATGTATTTGTTATCTTAGAGATAAGTTCATTAATAGTCTTTTATAATTATGTTAATGTCTTATAAGCTTTGAATATAAGATGAAGAACACTTTGAAAACAAGGAACATTTAGGTGCAGATAAACTTCAATTCCCAATGTACTCGAATCATTGTATTCTGTAATTGTTCCTCTGGCTTTATTGTTCCAATGCCAGCCAGAGTTCCAAAAGCAGAGATTGGTTCCTCAAAGTTTCTGACAGAGGATTCTGTGCCCTTGGGGCAGCAGAGCCATTCTTCTCACTGGCTGAAGATGGGAATTAGGAAGAGACAGTTCTTATCCAGACACTTCAAGAAACAAGTGAAGCTCTGGTGATTAGCAGGAAGTGGTAGAAGGAAATAAGAAAATCTGACTCCCTGTTCATGTGAACATTCCCAATTCTTGAGTGTTAAAGAGAAATCTGTTAAGCTCAGTTGAGTATCACCTGATGAGCTGCAGTCCAGCTGCTGCAGCTTATTTTTGCAAGTCTGTTCATGCTCCCTCTGTGTCTGCCATGAGTTTCTCGGTCCTTTCTTCAGTAACTGTTACCCTCTTTATGTTGGGCAGTTTTATTTAAATACTATGGGACCAAGAAGTCTGGAGGAGCATTAGTCTGCTTTGACAGGGTGCAAAGGCTTTAGGCTCAGTTTATACCTTTCTGGAAAGGACAAGAATATCTTTAAATCAGAGGAGAGAAAAATTTACATTAGTATTGAGCCCTTTAAGCATCAGAATAAGCCAGTGCAGGACACATGTCAATAAGCAGGAAGGCACAGGTCTTCGCCAGCCGGGCTCTTGTTCCTTCCATTTGTTTGGGTTTTTTCCAACCCAGGCACAAAAAGAAATCACTGGTTTTTTATAATTTACTTTTATGGAGTTTATTTTTAAATTTTTTTTCACTGGCCCATTGCTGTAATATTGAGGTTGCGAATTATTAAATAGGAGAATAATACTACGTTATTTATTTTGAGAGCTAAAAGCCAATTAATCTAAGAATATAGGAGAAGAGAGTCCTTTATCAGTAATCTCATTAGCAGTCATGGGAATACCAGGGCAGCTATTACTTTATATAATTTTCAAAAAATATTTGCCTTTAAGCTCTCCTGTGTTCTGATTGGTGTTCAAATTGATTAAAGGAGATTTAATTTTTAAAAGATCCTTAAAACAGTATTTTTAGTAGGGTTTTCTTTTATTACTCCTGTCATATTAGATGTACTTGATTAAAAATCAAGTTTCAAGATGAGTAGGATATAAGTAATATTTATCTGTGTTCACTAAGTAAAGACTGGGGTATCTTTGTTTAGCTTAAATGGTTTGGGTTTTTGCTGCATGGAGTCATTGCTGTTATAAATGTAGTTGTGGGCATTTGGCATGAATCTGTCATATAAAATAGTATGACTTCACTTATTTTTCTATTTTATTATTTTATTCATTTTGCCTGCTATAAATACATTTGTCTATTTTCTCCCAGCTTAGATGGTGCAACTGCTTGTGTTTGTTCTCTTTCCCCTTGGCAGGTCAGCCGTTCCTCAATCCCGACGGCACTCCGGTTGTGTACAATCCTCCCCTGCCTCAGCAGCCTGTTAGGACCCAAGTGCCTGGAGCTGCACCTCAGCCAGCCCTGCCCAGCCCAGCCCAGCATCAGCCCGGAGCAAACCCCGTCCTCTCACAGGTGCACTTGTCAAACACATGCCCAGGGACACTGGGGCTGGGCTCTCAGCTCTGAGATCAGGGGCAGATACATTTATCCTGCTGCAGTGCATGTGAAGAACAGTCACACAGATAACGGTAACTGGGCTCTTTCCCTCCCAGTCCTCAGAACTATCAGCTCTGCTCAAACCTGAGCATGGCAAGCAGCCTTTTCTTAAAAATACTGAAGAATTTTAGTATGAAAATATTCTGTTATCAAGAACAAGAGGTTCTGGACCTTCATCCCTAATTGCACTGTGGAGTTACGTGGGCACTAAGAGCAATAATAGTTGGCAGCTGGGAAGAGAGTTAATCCAACTGGAACCTTGGGTTTCTTGTCTTAGGGTTGTTTCTCAGCCAGATGAATTCCTGGGCTGTACAGCACAAGCAGGAGTCATGGCACAGAAGGAGTAGCTTAGGACTGGTACAGCATGAACATCTCATTAGTAGCACTTTGGCCTGTTCTGTTCAGAAAACCACACACACGAGTACAGGATGTGTTTTATCCTTGTCTGGTACAAAAGTTTAGTGAAATAGGCCAGATTAAAGACTGCCCCAGCCCTAGAAGGAGAAGAAAAGCAAAATGTATGGGCAGGAGAAGGGAGGGTTCTCCCTCTCCACAGCAGCTGTTTCAGGCACCAAGGTACTGGCTGTAGTCTCTCCTGCGGTATTTTCAGATGGTTCTTAAATTTTAACAAAAAGTTACTAATAGAACTTCACCTAAACCTTTACCTTTGTTTGTTTTCCCTGTTTAAACCTGTTCAGATAGCTGGGTATACCACAGTAGAGCTGGTCTGTTTTGAAAAAGGTCTCATTTGTACTCTTCCTAGTTCACAGAAGTGTGTATGTAATATTTGCAGTTTTCTTCGTGAGTTCTGTACTAATTCTCTGATTACCTTCTCAATGGATGCTGGAATTAAACCTGCCTGAAATATTATGAGCAATGATAGCTATCTAGAGAAAATATTTTAGTACTGTTGAATAAATGAAAGTAGTATGTTTGAATCTATGGTTAGTAGTAAATTCATTCTGCTTTTAGATGCTTTGAAAGAGCTTGTGTTTAAGATGCATGAGGAGTTTTTAGTCTCTCTAAAGGAAACAGTAAATGTTAAATAGAAGCAATTTGGTGACATAGCTAATATAGTGTATTACAAATAAAGCAAAGTCTTTTGGGAGACTGAGATAACTCAGTGTTACTTCTGTTTTCATTCTATGCAGTTTTAAGCTTAGGAAAAAAGAAGTATCCATTCTGTTTCTGAGAGTGGAGTGAGTTGCTCTTCTGGAGTTGCTTGTTTCTGTTACAAAAGACTTGTTTTCACTTCTCTTACTCTGGTGTTAACCTTGTTCATAACCCTGTTATTTCTGCAGCCTCTGCGGGCTCTGCAGCCTTCCTCCCAGCCTGTCCAGTACTCTGCAGTGTCGTACCCACCCCCGCTCCTGCCAGCCTCCTCTGCACAGCAATACTCTGTGGTATTACACCTTCTCTTCTCTGCTCCCTGCATAGGCTCATGTCTGGTGGCTGCTGACCTTTGCTTGGCTGTTTAAGTGCTGTGTGATACCAGGGTAGTGGCTGGCTCTCAATCACAGTGACACATCACCTGAGTGCCCGAGACAGGAACATTTTAAGTTCAGAAGGAATATATGCAATTAAGGCTGTATCTATATATCTTTATATTTAGAGATACATTATTTCCCTTTGTAAAGGAAGTTTTTCAGTGCTGTTTTGTTAGCCAGTCAGTATCTTTTTCTGTCTCTGGATTAACCTCTTTCCATTGTTTCGTATTGTTTCCTTGTCTGCTCGCTCTTCTGCTGAACCTTAATACATTCTGAGGGATCAGCTATTCTGATTTTCTGAGATTACCTTTTTGTAGCCTCTTTGCTAGAACTTTCAACACTCCCATTTCTCTAGTATCCATTGTTTAATAAGTAGAAGCTGGAAATGAAATATCTTAGTCTATCAAAAACCAGGAAAAAAAAAAAGCCACACAAAGTGAAACTGAAACTTAGTAAATGAGAATTGTTATCCAAGGGAGAGTCCAGGTCAAAGTCTGCTCTGATACTCTGCTGAGTGCGTGTTTGTGTTGAGTTTATGTGGCAAGGTTTTGGAACTGGGAGCTGCCCCCACACTGGATGGAGACGACTTCAGGCAGCTCCAAGGCTGACACTGCATAGCCCAAGCTGAGTCAGTCCTTCACACTGGCGGCACCTCTGAGTGTGCTTGGAAAAGGGTGTGAGGGACAGGAGGGAGAAACAACTGCAGAAATCGAGGCCAGAGGGAGGAAAGCAAGGAGGAGCTCCAGGAGCTGGAGCAGAGCTTGCAGCCTGGGGAGGAGACTCTTGTGAAGCAGATTGTCCCCTTGAAGCCCATGAAGGACCATGGTGGAGTAGATATCCACCCTGCAGCCCTTGGAGCATCCCACAGCGGAGCAGGCACAGGTGCTCTGAAGGAAGCTGGAGCCTTTAGGAGTGGGCTCCTGGCAGGAGCTGTAGCTCATGGAGAGGAGCCCTTCAGGAGCAGGTTTTCTGGTAGGACTCACACTAGGGCACTCCACTCCTGAGGGACTTCAGCCTGTGGGAAGAACCCACACTGAAGAGGTTTGTGAAGGTATCCCATGGGTGGGACCGCACGCTGGAGCAGAAGAGTGAGGAGGAAGAAGCAGTAGAGACATGACCGGGAACCAATCACAAGCCCCATTCTCCATCCCTTGTGATACTTGGAGGAGGAGGTAGAAAATTTGGGAGTGAAGTTGAGTCTGGGAAGAAGCATTGGGGTTGAGGGAAGCTGGTTTTAGTTTTGTTTTTATTTCTCACTATCCTACTCTGTTATTAATTGGTATAAATAAATTTAATCTTCCCCAAGTTGCATCTGTTTTGCCTGTAATGGTAATTGGTGAATGATCTTCCTGACCTTTTCTTGACCCATAAGCCTTTCATCATATTTTTTCCCCCTGTATTGCTAAGGATTAGAGGAGGGATGGAGTGGCTTGGTGGGCACTTAGGAGCCAGCCCAGGTTAACTCACTACAGTGTTCAATAGCTAATTTTCAACATTAATCAGAAATGTCTTATAATAAATACAGTTTTAGCTGAAGTCAATAGGGATGTCATTTCTGAAGTTGAGAGTTTGAGAAGGCGCTAAAGCAGAGAAGGAAACTCCTTCCAGGTTTGTAGTAATTTCAAAGCATTTCACATTCAGGAAATGGGTTCAAATACTAAGTGCCCTGGCAGTTTCAAAAATGTATTCCTGCTGATGGTAGTTTATGTAACATAATGAAAAGGATTGACGGTCTTGGATTGCAATCCAAGTGTAACACCTCTGTAGTTGGCATGAGGAGAGTGTGCTTTCTCCATTTATTGGGAATGCCATGTTCCAGGGTTTAATCCTGCTTGTACCATACATGTCACTGCAGGACAAAGTGACCAGATCAGAATTTACTTACGCTGGTAATGTAACAGAAATCAGTGTGGTATGGCTTGGGTTTATCCTTCAGACACATTTAGAGCTAAGATAAACTCACATGCAGAATCTCCTCCCTAAACTCAGGATTTGGAAAAGCAGAATGTAAAATCCAAAGTAGAAAAGCATTATAGTTGCATTTAATAGGCACCATTAAGCAATGAAATACCAAAGTGAGATTATTATCTAATGGAAATAAGGTTTTTAAAGATGTACTAAATACATACTAAAGGTATTTATTCTAAATAAAGTTTTAGGTGCAAATTCATATTTCCGGCAGTAATTAATATCTTTAGCTTGGAAACTAAAAAAAATACATCATAAAATGTGAATGTAGCTAATCAGCAAAAGATGGAGCTTGCACTTACTTTTTCTTGATTAATTTCTATCTTCAGGATGATCTAAGAGAAAATCAAGTGGTCTTGAAATAATTTTAATGTTCCTGCATGTTTGGAGAGTCCACTTTTGAAATATGAACCAAGTTTTCCTGTTTAGCAAAAAAAGAAAAAAAAAAGCAATACTAGTTAGTGATCACTTCTAATTTTCAGGATGTTGCTAATTTGATGCTGAATTGCTTGTAAAGAGAAGGAGCTTGGGGTTACAGTAACAGAAGTTTCAGATTCCACAGGACTCCTGCAGTGCTCAGTGCAATCAGTGGCATCCTTTCAGATGTTAATAAAACACAGATAGAGGGTAACCACTGGAACACATTTTTCTCTGTTGTTACTTGATTTCAGATGAAAAGATAATTAATGTTTGCATGTAGAATAATAGCTAAGTTAGAAGAATGTACCTTGTAACTCAGGATTGGAACCTTATTATGTTAAGCTCTCAAAACCAAAAATTTACTTCAGCAGTACTAATGCATCCTGCTATTTTAACTGGGGTTAGATGTTTTCACTCAAGTTTTGGAGTCCAGTCAGAAAATGTTAGTGACACAAATTCTGAACTTTCTTTTTGACAAATGGATTCTCACAATAAGTAGATAAAGGCAGATGTAATCCAAAAGGCAAAATATTTGCAGTGAAAATAGTGAAGTCTGAACATGGGATGTTCTCTCCTGCTGTCAGCCCTGAAGATAATTTGCTACTGTTCCATCCTCTTTGCCGTTGTTCTTTGGCTGCCGTTGCTAATGCACAGTAATGTGAGACATGCTGTCTGAAACCTACTGAGGTATTTGGCTATTTTATTTCTTTTTCCTTGAATGTGCATTTGCAAATGTATTTTTTCCTGTTTTTCCCACGACTGCAGCAAGACAGCCTGGGATCGCAGTTCAGCCACCTGAGCCTCGCGCGGCAGCCCCCGGCCGAAGGCGCCGAGCCTGCCCCGGCGCTGTTCCAGCCCAGCGTGGTGCTGCAGGCGCCGCAGCAGCCCGGCTACATCCTCACTGCCGCCCCCGCCGCAGCGCCCTCGGCACAGCCCGCGCCTGCCCCGGCCTACTCGGGCCCCGGCCACCCCGTGGCGCAGCCCGTGCTCCCGCAGCAGGGATACGTGCAGCAGCCCGTGCCACAGGTACCACGGCTCCTTCCAGCCTCCCGAAAGCTGCAGTGAAAAACTGACCCTGCTCTTCTACTCGGGACCTTTCCTATGGTCTGGGGCTCCCTGCAGAACTGCAGCTCTGTGCTTTTGTTCAGGGGTTGGGGTTTTTCTGAGGTATGTGTTTTGTAATGAATGACTTCCGTTTACTTGAGGAGCAACAATCACACAGGTTTTCCTATTTACTTGCAGTTGGTAAAACTCATGTTCTGCATAGTTTTCTTGTCTCTCAAATGCCTCTTGGTGGAAATTGGAGTGTTCCTTTTACAAGAAAAGTAGAGAAAGTGGCTGTTAAAGAGGGTATTTATGTAGTATAAGTGATTTTTGAATCGCTGAACTATTTAACATCCATTGCACCTTTTAATAAGTTTTGGATCTTTGTTTTATGCATTTTGCATTTAGATGTCTGCCTTCTCTAGAGCTGCATGCAGGTAGTGAACCTCTGATTGTTCCTTTTCAGATGCCACCTTGTTACTGTACCCCCAACCAGTACCCGCACTCCAGCCAACAGTACCGCCCTGTTTCTGTCCATTACAGCACGCAGCAGAACCAGGCCCTGCCACAGCCTGGCCAGCAGACAGGTTTGTTCAACTCTTCCAGCATTTCATTAGAACACTTCATGTGGTTTTTCTCCTGCTTTTTCCTCTTAAACTTACTTTGCTGTAAAATTTCAAATCAAATAGAAGTTCAGATGTAGAATACAAAGCGTAACTAACTTAAGGTGGAAAAATTTGAGTCACTTGTGCATGAAACTTGGCATTTGAGCCATTCCTTTGAGTGGCTCATGCTGTAACTTTAATTACAGGATTTTTAAAATTTAGAAGTTAATAATTTTAAAAAATGGTAACTTAGTAACTAATAACTTGAGTAACTTGCAAAGTAAGATGAATTAGTACCTTCAAATGATGTAACATTGCAGAGATGTACCTGAACTGAAAGTTCTAAGCTGAAGATACTAATCTTAGATGCTGTGGCATGAAAAGAGTGCTGTGCAGAAGATATTGGTGATACTGTTTTACTCTGTCTTTCTGTCCTATGATTAAAGATATCAGGGTATTGGATGGAATATGTAATGAGACTTACGTGGTTACCTATTTTAGTAAAGACTTTTCAACTGTCTGAGTTACCCTTCTATGAATGTTAGCAAGCTTCATTTCCATCTCCTTCCTTTCTTGTTGTCTTTTTTCCCTTACAAATTTTAACTGTAGCTACCATTATTCTGACAATCTGTCTAAATATTGTTATGACTTCTTCAATAAGATTTGTATTCCTGAAACAAATTTACTTCTCAGTAATGTCTTGACTCATGGTCAAAACTTTCAGAAGTAACTAGTGATGTTTGGAGGCAGAAATCCTTAAAGACCAGGCTTTTATACCAGCTCTTAGTTGAATACGTAACATCCCTCTGAGTTTCCTTCAGGAAGGTCTTTTTTAATTCCTCCCCCTGCCCCAAATATGTGTTGCTCTACAGAAACAGGATGAAAGATTAGCTTTTACAAATATTAACTGGATTTATTTATGTCCTATGAAGTAGAATGTCAGAGGGATAGCTCCTCTTCTGCACTTCTTCTAGGAAGTGCTCCAATAGTAGCAACACTTGTTGGGGTTATTCAGGGTGCAGTTCACAAAGATTTTTTTCAAAGGAAAAGCAATTTCTTGGTTTTGCAACTTGTGTTATCCACTGGTGTTAGAGATGTGTTACCCAACTGTATTACACAACCTGCTTTCCTTCCTCAGAATTTTTAATACCTAGACTACTTAATAGCAAAAAGTCTGAGGCTCAAGGGGGATTACTTCCCACTGCAGGGACACCCTGTGTGAATAGCACACAAACTCCCTAACTCAGAGAGCTCACTGTACATTTGTACCCAAACAAACCAGTCTGAATTGGAAAGCATGGGTGATAAGATGCAAAGGGATGAATGGGTTGCTATTAGGTAAGTTCCTTTCTTGTATGTTTTTAGCTCTTTATATTTTAATTGAATTTCACTGCCTGCGGGTGAAAAGTGTCAGCAGATAAACTCCCTCTCTGTCCTGAAAGAAATAAAATAAGCAAGCTGTGCAGACAGCTGCTTTACTGCTTTGATCATGTGTTTTGTACCTGCACTCTGACATCAAGGAATCATGTTTATGTAGTATGGGGATAGTCCAGCCAATAATTCTATTCAGTGTTTGGTTACTTGGTGTTTACCAGCACTAATGGAGAATGAAGGATCTTACCAGAAACTGCATAATTAGTGTTTAACTGAAAATCTCCCAACTGCTCTCTAGCCTTTGCTGGCTCATTTAATGCTTTATAGACAAATTTGAATCAGCATTTTAGAAATAGATGGTTCCATGTCATGTTATCTGTTCTGGAAACACCTCACAAGATGGTGTATTTGAAAATTCTCTCTCTTTTAATTTACTTTAAACCACTGATATTTGTATTAATTTGACACAAAGCTACACCTGAAGTGGTTGATGCTTATTAGCAATGTGTGGTTCTGAGCCAAAGGCACCACGTTACTTGGCTCATACGGCAAAGTGCCTGGGCAAAAATGAGAGTTACAAATCTTACCTTACATAAAAGCCATGGGGTTTATTCATTTCAGAAAGTGGTTACTAACTACGAAATAACTTTTCAAACACAAATTCAGATAAAAGATGACAGCTTCTGAGAGCATGGCAACTGGAGCCACTTCTGGTCTAATGTTGAGGAGTGGCCTGACTATTGATGAGCTGTTGGATTCGGGGCCGTAACACTGTCTGAGAGGTTTACATTTCTCACAGTGAACCGGTCTCTTTTTCAGCTGCTTCCTGGCTTCCTTTTTAAAGGGGTTTCAGGTGAAATACTTGAGGGGGGTTCACTTTTAATAAAAATGCTTTCATTGCCCAAAAGATGTTGGGAGAAGAAAACTCTACTTAAGAAAAAGGCATTTCTGATTGCCATGATAATGTGAGCCCCGTTACCATGAGGCCTAACTACAGGTTGTTTAAAAATCTTATCTAACTACAGTTCCTGTAGGAACATCAACTGCCTTCTGCTTCACAGCAGGGAATAAAACTACTCCAGTTATAACAGTAGCTGTAGTTTAATAGTTATAACCAAGCTCATCAACTCCCTGCTTGTTAACCAAGTGGTTGTACTTGCTTTTCTGTTCTTGAATGAACACTGTTTCTCACTCCTAATGCATTATTCAGAAAATGTATTTCTATATTCTGTAAGTTAACTTTCTTATATTAACTGCGATTTCTTTTGAATTATGGAAATATTAAGAAACCTGCTCCTTTTTTTACCTCCAGTTTCAGGGTATTTCTGTGTAATGGGACAATCTGCTGTGGCAGGTGTGGGGTTTGTGCTGAGTGTTGCATTTCTGTCAGCCCACTCTATGCAGAGGTGAAATTGCAGCTAAAAATAGAGCATTCTTTGGAACGCTCTGGGGAACCTTCGTGGCAGCCAATTTGTATTGTTCCAGTTCCCTCTGCTTGCAGAATTGATTGTGTCTGTCTTTGGAAGTGCCAGAAAAGGCTGCAGAACTACTCACAGGTCCATTACAATTTCTGGGACATGAGGGGTTCAGACTGCAGGTGCACTGATTGGGTCTGTCAACACCACAACTTCTCATTCTGCTGCTTTTTAGGGGCCATAGATCATTTTGCAACAAAGTATGTTGAAGCATCTTGTTTATTACAGATATGAAGGGCATTTTGTGCACAGTTCAAACTTAAGTTATTAAAAATTCTAAGTACTAATCCTACTTCAACCGTGTATTGTTCTGAAGTTTTGTCTAGTCCTCTGAAAATATTTATAGTGTTGTGTGTTTCTAATGAATAGCTGTCTTGGTTTTAACAAACTGAACCTTCTTCCCTTTAATTTTCTGAAGCAATATTTGATTATATTAACAGTCTTCTTTTAGTGTTCATTGTTGCAATTTCTATAGAGAGCCTGCTGAGGCTGTTAGTGCACAATGTTCATTGTACCCCGCATGGATGAAATCAATGAACATCGGTGGGTGCTGCTCACAAAAAGGTGTTTTATGTTAACTGAATTACTTTCAGAATAGACCAAGCCTTTTTTTAGCAGAGTTTAAAGAAAACCCAAGTGAGTTTTGCAGCTAAATTTGCTCTATTATAGTTCCATGCCAAGGTAGGGAGCATGGGGAATGTCAAGGTCAGTGGGCTGTGAATGTGTCCAACTCAAACACAGACTCTTCTTGCCGTCAGTGCATCTTGACAAGCCCAGTTTTGTTATTCTGGAGGGATAACTGGCTTTGTCTCAGAAACACTGACTGTGATGGGGTTTTGCTGATGTGGTAAGTAGTGCACACTTGTATGATAGAACATGACAAAAAGAACTTCTGCATGTGTTTGGATCATCGTAGCAGTTACCTGCTATATGCTTTTTGAAAAAAGAGGAAAAGGGGGGTTTAGGTTGGACTTTATAAGTGCACAGATTTCCTGTTTGGCACTCATGCTTGGGATGGTTTGGTTGGGATTTTGGGGTGGCGTGGGGTTTTTTAGGCAATTTTTGAAAGATAGGAGAGGATACCAGTTTAAGCAATAACAAATTGTTTTAGACACACTATAGAGGAGTGAACATGAAAATCTTTCTTTGTATCCTTAAGATAATTTCGACTATAAAATGTCTTCCACTATGTACCAACGTGGCTTGAACTTGGAAGATTTTTCTCAGTCCCCAGTTGGTTTTAGCATTACAGATTTCAGTAGAAATTGCCCCTTTGGAAGATTTGCACACATGCCTTATGCAAATTTTCCTGAAGTCCGATTTAGTTTTGAATTGCAGTCATGATGCTCTGACCCCTGGGGCACCTCAGGTACAAGCTGAATTTTGCATATGTAGAATTTACAAACTAAAGTACCTGGAATGGCCTTGTTCACAATACCAGACAATGAATTGGGTTTGATCCTGTCTAGCATGCTTTGTTCAAGTGCTTTCAGCTTTCACCTGTCAAATCAAGGTGTTAATGCATGTAACCTAGAGTGTAAATGAATAGTGCATGTGAGAGCAGCCTTGCAAACAGTATGGATAGTATTTCATGCTGAATCTAGATGAATAAATCTATTAATTTTAATGTTGGCTTCTTTTTATATGCATGATAAGTTCAACTGTTGTTAAGTTGCCAGATTAAACAAGCCATTGGAAAATGCTACATATGTATTTTCACATAGGCAACTGTGCTTAAAATGTGTTATTTCAAAGTAAGATTTAAATGTATAATTTCAGGTTACCAGATTTTGCCCAACCAGCAGCAAAACTACCAGGGTTTAGTTGGAGTTCAGCAGTCTCAGAATCAAAATCTAGTCAGTGGCCAACACAACAACATTGGGAATCAAATTCAAGGTGTGATTGTTCCATATCCCTCAGTGCCATCTTATCAGGTGGGTAATGTATTCAAAACTTTCCAATGACTCTTCTGTGGGTTTGAGTGTTGGGGTTTTCTTTAAGTCCATTGCTTTGTGGTAGAAATGGTAGAAAGCTGCAAGCAGGTGTCAAAGTGACTTTGGGGATAGAAGTTAAACAATACAAACGCACAACTGAAGTGAGAAGAAAGTCTGTCACAAGTGCACAAGTTCTAGTCCTGTTGAAAGCCAAGTGCTGGGTCAGTTGCGTTTCAGAGGGTGGGGAAGAAAAGTTCATAAGGTTTCCTTCCCCAATTCAGAGGGTGGGGAAGAAAAGCTCAGAACATTTCCTTCCCACCACCCCACTTTCTCTTGTAGAGAAAATATCTTGTTGATTCATGGAGTCCCTTGGAGCCAACATCTCCATTTTGGGGGAAGAAGATTTAAATAATTTTTTTAATATTGTTATTTTAACTACTGTTACCACTATTCTTCTGGATTTTGAGAACTCCAAGGGATCTTTCAGTTCCTGCTGGTTTTTTTTAAAGTCCTGTATCAACTGGTTGAAGAGTCAGAAAGAAACATTGTCTGCAGAAGATCTTACTGTGTTGCCCATTGCAGGTTTCGGTGCCTCAAGGTTCCCAAGCAGTGCCCCAGCAGACATATCAGCAGCCTGTCATAATTCCCAGTCAGTCCAGTCAAGGACTGCCCACCACAGGAATGCCAGTCTACTACAGTGTCATTCCATCAGGTCAACAGAATAATCTAAGGTGAGTTTAAGTGATACTTGATTTCTTAGCAGCTGGGCTTAGTGGCTTTGTAAGAATTGACATGATCTGCTTTTAGTAATGCAGATATTAAAGCTATTGTTTCAAAGGCAGACTTACAGGCACTCTCTTTATTTTTGCTCATATGCAATTAAGTGAAACAACCCATACTGCTTTAACTGTGACATACTTGTTGGACTGGAAAACGTTGTCTCCATAGCACTTCCAGCAATACTTTACCGCAGTTCCATCTCTTAAATTTTCTGCATTCCTTTTCTTACCCATGAAACACCAGTGTGTTCAGCAGCTCAGTCTTTCTGCAGTAATATTTAAGATGGCTATCTATATTCACTGGTTTTGTCAAAGATATTACATTAATAATGTGTAGAGGAAAAATAATTTGAATTCCAGAAAAAGAGTGACTTCTTTTTTGGAACTTTGTATGGAAAAAGCTTAGCTTGCTTTGTGTTGTAGATGAGGCCTGCTGGCACCAAGCTGGCTATGAAACAAGTATAGAAACTTGGTTTTTGTTTGATAAATAACCTTTTTTCTTTTCTTTTTTTTTCACCTACCTTGGTAGCAGCAATTTGGTCTGCATGTACAGCCCTCCCTGAATATACATCTGTGTCCCCAAAGCAATCTATTTGAGAACAGATAGGCAAGTACCTAGGAGAATGCATTAGGATTAATGCTTGCTACAAATTTTTCTTTCCCTAGTTTTTTGAACTTAGAAATGAGCAGCATTTAAAAATACCTGGAAGCTTTTAAACAAGCTGCAACAGTATGAAGCTTGTTCATCCTTTTGAGAGTGCAGAGACTTCAGTAGTATTTGTCATCGCCACATGGCTTCACTTGCTTAAATCTGAATTCTTGTTCTTTGTATCTGAAGGTTTTTTAATCCTTTTCTGTAGTTATTATATTTGAGATTCATTGAAGTCACAGGTAGGCATAATCCCAGACTTCTTTTGAATTAAGTTTGATTGCTTGATCTTTTGTGTAATTTAGAATGTCCCTCTCATTTATTATGAATTCAGATCAAACTAGCAACTAATGACAGGATCTTGCTTTCATCAGAATAGTTATGCTGCAACACTTGAACAAGGAAAGCAGAATGCTGTCCTGCAGGAGCTGAAAGTGTCAAACCTACAGGTCACTGCTGAAAACTAGAATCAGTAGGCAGATCAGAAGTTGTGTGAGAGCATCTGTGTTAGTTTTCACTTGATTTTGTCTGCTTTAATGGAAGGGAATCTTAAAATTATATAAGTGAACTATGGGACAAAGGATGGAACAAAGTTTTGACAACATAGGTAAAAATAGTAGGTCCAAGAGGATTAAACCTACTTTTTTTTTCCACAGTTTGAAGGAATTGATTTTTTCTCAGAATGTTTATCTGTTAGTACAGGATTCTATAAGCACTGTTCTGATTATGGTCCACCAACCTGATGTTCTGGCTGAGCATTAGTGGTAAATAGCATCTATGTGTGTTACCTGTTTTTCCCCCGATTACCCTGAAAAACTACCTGGCATAAATAAACTTCTAAAGTCATCCTTTTCCTGCAGTTTGCAAACAACTGAATGGCTGTTTATCCCCTGGAGTCATGTTCCTTTTCCCACCCCCTGCTGGAAAAGCCCTCTCCTCTCTGGGCTGTGTCAGTGGACCCTGGAGCAGAGCTGTATGCTTTGGTGTGCTGAACCAGCTGCCCAGGACCAGCCCACAGCTGAGGGTCTGCATCCCAAATCTCATGGCAGGGGCTGTGGGTATCACTTAGCTGAGACCCAATCCTGCTTAAGTGAGCAAGACAACAGATTGTCTTTTTATTATTATTATTCTGCATATCTTTATGCTGATACAGAGCTATGGACACAAAAATAGTATATCAAAAGAGGTGAATTAGTACAGCTTCTCAGTGTAGGCAGGGCGTGTGTTTTTGCTAAGGAAGAGGTGTGAAACTTCAGTCTTCTGAAGAATGAGTGAATTCAGGGGTAGGTGGGAATATTACTGATTTTAAATTAACAAAAGCTCAGTGATTTGCAGTACATGTAGACAGCAAATGCAGAAGTCGTGATTAAATGAGTGTAGCATAAATGCCTGTTAGTCATGTTCTTTTTTTGTTATTACAGTTCATCCGTAGGATATCTGCAGCCTCCTGGATCAGAGCAGATACAGTTTCCTAGAACATCATCGCCATGCAACTCTCAGCAGCTTCAAGGACAGCAGTGTGCAGGTTGGAATAAAGTGTCTATTGATAAGCTTAAAAAATGTCTACCAATCATTATGCTGGGTGATTGGATATTTGCTATTAAGGGTTTGATTTAGAATTAACTGCTGTATTCTATTTCCTCTTTTGTTCCATTTTTGAATTTATTTTCCATTTTTAACCCTGAGGCAGTTTAATTTGAAATGTCAAATTTTTTTATCTTTGAAATATCTCAAGTTACTTTCTTAAAATCCAATAACATACATCATAATGCCTTGCATGTCTACTGGTGAGTTGAGACAGACATGGGAACCATACGTTGGCCATTGGCAGCAGAATCACTTCCATCCTTTCCTGAATAACCAGATAGGTCTGAAAAATTTGAAATTTGGGTTTCTATTTGACAGAAGGAGTGAGGTACATATTTGAAGGAGCCTACTTGGCTCTTCTACTCAAGAACCTGTCTAGATATCAGTTAACAGAGTAGGAGCAGTGATTTTCTTAAGAGGTCTTGAGGGGAGTTTGGAAACTCGGCGTTCTGGGGTAGCTTTGTGACCTGCTGGAAAGTCGAAAGTACTTCAAAGCTGTGTGAGGTGGTTTTGTTTTTATGGCAGCCTTATTTACTGCTTTTACTTTCATAGTTTATAGCAACCATTCAAGTCAGAAGCCATCACCTCCTACATTATTGCCACCTTCATCCAAGTCAAAGCCACAGCAGGCTGCTTCCATTGTGCACTACAGCATAGTGTCTCCACCCTCATCATGTAAAAGTTCACCCACTGGTCTTTCCATCATGCAGCCAAAAAAAGGTATATTTTATTGGGATTTTCATCTAAGCCATTCTGTCTAGAACTTACTGTAAATTTTCAGATTGGTTTCATGGCTAACTGCTAGAACAACTGCAACTTGAGTGCCATCTCTGATTTTTAAATTCTTCATCTGAATTGCTATTATTGTATCTTTTAAAATGATAATGTGGAACTTAAGTGAAACAATGGCTGCATGGGGGTGGCCTGCAGGCCACCTTCAGCAGGTAAATGTTACTCAGCAGAAACACTTAGGTTCAGAATGTTTTGATCTACAAAATACTTGGGTAATTTTTAAAAGGTGTGTAAACAGAAGCCTCAATGTGTTTGAAAGCAGTGTTGACATAGAGCTTGTCAATCCATGAAACCTTTATAAATGTTAATATCCAAACACTTAAAACTCTGAAGGTCTAACCATAAAATTGATGGACTGGTCAGGAAAATAAGAGCACTAGAGTTAGCCTCCAAACAAGAGATTATGGAACAATCCTGTGACCACAGTGGCACTGTCTTTATTTTACCAGTAGGGAATTTGATACATTAGAGGCTTGGTTGGTAAAAAAGGGATAATCTCAAACTCTGCTATCTCAGTATTTTGCAAGCAAGCACTAGATTAAACAACCCTAGATCAATGACCTACATTCTGCTACATATGTGGTGTTCTTACAAACATTTATCTCTAAGGCATTTTTAGAACCTGTTTATTAGTAAATAGCGTGCAGTTAAGTGGCAAGATAGCTGGATTAGCAGTTTGTGGGCAGGTTTGGTTTTGTTTCCATTTTGCTTCAAATTTGTCTTTAATTCTGGAAGATTGTAATTTCAGAATGTATAAAGTGGGCCTCGCACTAGTTTGTTTTTCTGCCTTCCCAATCTATGCTGAAAGTGCTGGTTTTGTGCAGTTTTCATGGCCTGGTTCAGACCTGTAAACTGTGGTTTAAGGAAATTTCAGGAAGGAGGAAGCCCACTATGAGGAGGGGGAGCAAGTTCTGAGAGAACAAATCAAAACCTGCGCTTTTCAATAAGTAAAGGCATTGAGATGCTGAATCAAGGCCTCTGAGGTAGGGCCAATGAGCAGGTAGGTGCACAGACAAGTAGCAGAGTTGTGTTACAGGGGACCAGACTGTAAATCTGGGGAGGCTTTGAAGGATTTCTGCATGTCCCCTCTCACGGGATATGTCAGGTCATAAAGTGTCTGCAAACTGACTTATGCACTGTGTGACCCTTCATTTTGTCACGATGCTTGTTTAGGAAAATAACTCCATTTATTTTCATTTACTGAAATGCTGGGGTACTAGAAGCAAAAGAAAAAACAAGGTTTTCTGAATGTATAAAGTTTTCTTTTGCAGTTTAAATTGCATTTCAGATTGACACTCTTTTAGAGATGGTGCTGTAAATGTTTCAAAAGACAAATATGTTTATTGTTGGGTGTTCTGTTCTCACAGAACAGAACTAAGTCAAAAAGAGTATGCTAGAGTGTTGCAGAATGAAATACTGTATATAAACTGGTAAGATGTAAATGATTATAATTTATAATGCATATAAATATATGCATAGAATAGTAAAATGAAACCCATTTTTGTGTGTTAAATGTAGTGGGTATATAGGTGTTTGGTATATCTCAGGTTTACACATAGGGACTAGATAAGTTTATGGCTTTACCAGTGGAAAACTGCTGTGTTGTATATTATTCTGATTATGTAGCAGTCATAAACAGACTTGTATTTTATTCTGCTGTGCAATAAAACAGAAATATTCACAATGTGGCTCTTGCAGGGACTCCTTAACCTATATACTCTGCTAAAGCTGGCCAGATATCTGATGCTTCAATTGCAATCTGTAACACATGGGTAAAACTTCTTGCCATTAAAAAGAAAGTATAGACGTGAAAACATTGATAATTCAGTTACCCATATCATAAATATTTCCTAATACAATTTACAAAAGCTAACGAGTTTTAATGTTGTGCGTTCCTTATTCTACATTGTTTGGTTTAATTTTTGAAGAAGTCTCTTTTTGTGGAGCCCAGGGGTAGTGACAACAATAGTCCATTATGAAAAACACCAGATGAATGCATTTTATAATCTGTATCTAACTGCTCCTCACTGATGCTCTGATGTGGCAATAAATTGAGAAAATTGCAGAATGCTGCTTTAAAGATGGATGATTAAATAATGTTTAAACCCTGTGTTTTAATTGTGGTTTCTGAGAAATGCTGTAAACAGTGGGTAGAGCAGAGAAAGAAATTGCAAACAACCTTTTACAAATAAAAAGGACATTATATAAATTACCTGGGGCAGAGGGGGGAGATGGTTTGTCTCTTGGGCAGCCTCTCCTCACAGCTCCTGGCATGAAACCTTGTGGAACAGTCCTGGATGTTCAGGTGTTCTCCCCTGCCTCTGGTGTTTCTGTGGCTACTGCAGTACCCAAATGGGACAGGGTGTTGGGATCAGTTTGCAGTATCTGCCCAGAAAAGCATTCCTAGAGAGAACTTGTGAGGGTAAGCGTGCCTAGACTAAAGGTTGATCCCAGACCTTTCTGATATATGTCATCCTATCAGAGAAAACATTTTGAGTGCATTGCTGTACATCATGTAAAACTAACTAGGAAACTTCTGTTTTTAAATATTTTCGCTTAATATCACATTCTGCAACACATGGCTCTGACAGAAGCTGCAGTGAATGCTGAATACTGTCACCTCCTAAGAAAATAGTGATTTCTTTCAGAAACACCCTCAGCAATGAGTTTCAGTGGTTCCACTATCTCTTGTTCTGGGAAGCCCTCTCCAAGTTAACTATTGCAGATGTAACTGATAGTGGAAATGTAATTGTACAGAAGATACTGCTCCAGTTTTCTAGAATCAGCAGCTTCTTCAGCAAAACTTCTTTAGCACAATCCTTGTGTTACTTCCCCTTTTCCTGTGTGTTGTGCTAAGCGAACCGTGCCGGGTGTGCTGACTGTGCCCTGTGGCTCCTTGTGTTGCAGCCGCAGCGCCACCGCCCGCCGGGGGGGTGGTAATGATGCAGCTCAACGTGCCCGGCAGTGCCGCGCCGCGGAACCCGTCACCTCCGCAGAGGAAACCCGGCAAGTACTACTGTGATCACCCCCGCGGGCACAAGGCCACGGAACTCAGCACTTTAGACGGTGCTGCACAGGTAGGCGCCGCTGGTTTGCTTCTCCAGGATGACTTAAAATATGCATAAATTCTGTATTTTTTCAAAAGTTCTTTTTGGGGAATAAAAATCTTGCTCTGATGATACTTAATAGAGCTATTTTAACTTCATTTAAGTCTTTGAAGGCTGTGGGTGCTGTTCAGCCTGTTCAAACCCTAACATGTCATTTATTCCAGTTGCAGCATAGTCCTCAACTGGGCAGCCCTGTCACCTCACCGGCCCAATCACCAGCACCAGCCCAGCTGTCAAACATGAAGAACATCCGTCCCACACTGACACCTCTTTCTATTGTGTCCCAGTTTTCTAGACCTTTTGTCCCTGGACAAGGTATGTTTTTAGTTAGCTAAAATGTGTGTGTGGTTTCTATGTGAATGTTTTATAATAGAAGCTGTATGAGGATTTTCTGATGAGCGTGGCTCACTTTAGTAGTACTGCTATTGAAGCAGAATCACCAAAATTATGTAGTCAAGCATCATTTAAAATTTCACCTTATCACTCTGTACTGGTACTGTCCCCCATACCTTCAAAGGCTTTTCATCTCATTAGTGTGAGTTTCCATAACACATTGACTTTCTCATAGTGTTAAGTTTCCCATTTCAGCATTGAAAATATTAATAAAATGTTTGCTAGAATTTAGCTTCAAGTCTTAACCATAAATCATTAGTTGATAATGCACTGAATCAAACCACTGCCTAAGCATGTATTCTTCATTCCTCTGTAGAACAACAAGCATGATGGGATAGAGCCTCTAGCCAGGACTGTACCTCAGTTAGTATTTCAGATAGGACCCAGCCAAAGACACAAAAAATTCCTTGTAGAAGAATTTCAATCCTCTGCTGCCATGTCAACAGAGAGACAGAAAATGGGGAGTTTTCACTGAGATGGGATAGTAGATAATGTTTAAAAAAATTATATAAAACCCCCTTTGTCAGTGAGTAAAAGCATCCTGGTAAAATTACCAAACTCAAAATTAACAAGTCCGTTTTACAGAAAGATTTACTTTAAATTAAAACTTACAGAAAATTCTGTATGTCTCTCTTATTGATAAAGAGAACCTTATTTTCTTGTCTTTGTCTTACCTGTTGCACAATCTTTGTCATTGCTTTGTATTCTGATGATATAAAAATTCCAGGTGGCCTGTTTGAAGCACACGTCTTAGCTCCCTCAATCTGCTGTGATCACTGAAAGTGCATTGTCTAGTGCATTGTCTTTGTGTGGATCCTTGTAACATATAGGAGTGTGAAGAGAGACCTGGCTCTAATCAGGGCTATAACCATGAAAATGACTAAATTAGCATGCTGAGAGGAGCTTTAGACTTATTAAGCTCATTTTGAAACAAAAGGACTTATCTAAGACTGCAGTGAAGAAAAACTTTGAGTGTAATCCCTAAATACCAAAAAGCTTGTACCTTTTCACCTTGGGATCAGGACGTGGCTGACTGACACTGATGGAATCAGGGCAGCTCTGAGTTTGTTAGCCCAGCCAGACACTCAGCTTTGTGCACAGCAATTCTGCTTTCTCTTCTGTGTAACATACTCAGTGTGAGAGGGACTTGGAGGAAGATTTCCTGTAACAGAAAAACCCTTCTAATTACCTTTCTCTTTAAGGAGATGCCAGATACCCATTGCTTGGCCAACCCCTGCAGTACAATCCATCTTTATTACGTGGACAAGTAACAAGCCAACAGGTATTAAAAGAGAACAATCTCATGGCAACAATGAAAAAAAAACAATTCAAGACTACCATTACAATCATCTTGAATAGGGGAATGTGTTACTGCACTTGCAGAGTAATTGAGTGGAAGGTGCTTGCTTTGCAATAAGTTTTATTCTCTGTCTATACTCCCCATTGTTCTTGTTTGTTGTATTTAAAAAAAGTGAGAAACATTTATCTGAACTTTGGCTTTTAGGCACAATGTAGATTATGGATTTTTTTATTTTAAGCAATTCACTATAGCTAATTCCAAAAATCTAAAGGGGACCCTTTGCTAAAAGGATTTTCTTTTATTCAAGTAACCATTTCTAAAAAAATACAAAATACATGCAGTAATTTCTGAACAAAGAGTGGGTTTGTTCCTTATAAGAAAAACAAACCCAAAATATTGGTGTTAGCAAAGTTGAAAAGTCTTCCTGTCCATATAATTTTTGGGACATGCAGACCCCCTCTGCCTCTACCTTGCTCAGTTCTACCCAGTGCCAGCTAGAGGATGTGATGACTAGGGCAGGGGCATGTTCTTCCAAGATGATTTAAGGTGATTTTTTTTTTCCCCCATCATTGCCTCTCTTTCTTCTGTATTGAAGGATTGAATGTGCCTGACTGTAGGA
Source organism: Coloeus monedula (assembly GCF_965178545.1). Lineage (NCBI taxonomy): Eukaryota > Metazoa > Chordata > Aves > Passeriformes > Corvidae > Coloeus > Coloeus monedula. Next base: position 34,246,510 of record NC_138787.1, read on the forward strand.
TTATAAAACTCAATAACTAAAACTGGATGGGAAAACCTTCTCTGTCCCGTGGTAGTGCAGGTTATTTTTCCAGACATTCCTCTGCACTGCTTTTCACTGAGCTGACTAGAAATTTTAAGATGGATTGTTATTTAAGTACACCCTTTATGTCAATCTTTCCAGTGTCAGCCTGGAAACAGACATGGGAACAGGGGAAAAAAAACAGCAAAGAAGGCTGCTTCAGCAGATCTCGGTGCAGGAGAACCAGGTATGGAATTTCTGACCGACACAGTCCTCCAGAAAAATGAATTATGGTGATGGGCTGGGAATGTACAAGAAAAGCACAGGTGAGAAGGGCCAGAGTGAAGAGTAATTGCACAGGAACAGACATGGCAAACACTGGAAACATAAGGAGGGAGAGGCAGACATGATCTGGAGAGAGGAGGAAAGGGAGGTTAAATGGGAGAAGTGTAGCTTTGAAGGCTGGAAAGAAGACCAGAGAAGTTCAGGATTGCAGAGTACTAAAAGAAAGATCAAGTTTGTCAGTTTACTGGACCTAAGTTCTATGATATCGTTACATTAAATATTAATTATACACACCCCTGCTTCCTTTTACTGGTATAACAAGTGAAATTTGACATAAACCACAAATTAGTTTATGCTTTTTGGAGTTGCTTTTTTTTTTAAGTTTTTCCCTTTCTAATATATATTAACACATGGATTTGGGGGACATACTAGGAGATCTACAGATCAGCACCTTGGAATTGGTAAAGATGTCATTCAAATAAAATCTGATGGCATCTATCTTCATACCTTTATTGGAAGGAATTTTTGCTGCAAGTGTTATCTACTGTCAGCTCTTCAAAGAAAGTTACAGATAAATCCATTTTTTCTAATGATTTAGTGGAGAGGATTTTTTTGAAGAGAAGACAGACTAGTTTTTTTGGCATGGTGATGTGTGAAGAGTTACCAGGCAAGGCCAGTGAGATGCTGTAGTGAGTTCTCAAACCTGCAGTAAAATGAGTTGTTGATGATTTTCTTATTTTCCCCTCTTTGTTCTGAGGACCCTTTTTGTATTTCCTGCTTTCATTTGCACGCTTGTACAAATAAGCAAATTGTATTTGTAAGCAGTGCTAACTGTGAGACCAAAGGCTCTCCAGAATATGAGGAAGGCAAAGCAGATTTGGTATCAGCCAACTGGAAATACAAGTATGAAATAAGTCATTTTCCACTGTGGGTGTTGTATCATTAAGTGCAATGACCAATTTAGATTCACTGTTTTTCTTCTTTCAGTTGTGGGAAAAGTTCTAGAAATTACTGAACTGCCAGAAGGCATAACTCGTATGGAGGCAGAGAAACTCTTTGGGGAACTGTTGAAAGTGGGTGCCAAGATCCGGTGGCTGAGGGATTCCCAGTGCCTGCAGACGCAGCAGCGGCGGTTCTGCGGCGCTGGGGACGGCAGTGGGGGCACAGAGCCACCCCGGGCCGGGGACTTGGCGTCCACCTACACGGTTCTGGCCACCTTCCCCACCATGGCGGCCGCGCAGAGCGCGCTCAAGAGACAGAGCAGTACCTCAGTGAGCAAGTTCCGCCTGAGAACCAGCAAGAAGCACTACGACTTCCACGTCCTGGAGAGGGCCAGCTCGCAGTAGCAGTTACACCGCTGGACACTCGGCCTTTACTACTTCCATGTCCTCCCTCCTTGATTGGTTTGATGTCATGGGGTTTCTGTTCTCTTCATAGAGACTCCTGGGATGTTTTGTCACATGACATTTGCCATTGAAGAATAAATAGCCCAATGAATCCAGCAAGATGAAGAAAAAAATTTACAGAGTTAATTCCAGACAATAGCAAGGAATCATCTTTGCGACAAGCAGCTTTCTGTAAGGAATGCTGATGAAATGCCCCCTACTTTTATAGTAGTTTTGTTTTATATTTTTGAAATCTTGTATCAGATCCAAAGTTCTATTGTACAGCAGATGTTCATAAAAATCCATATGCAGATTTGTATTTTATAATCCCTTTTCACAGCCAGCACACAGCTGTCCATTCCAAGGCAGGAACCTGAGGATTGGTGGAGGGGAAAAGAGAACCATTCTCAAGGAATTGTATTCATTTTCTAGCAAACTACCCAAGATCTTCAAGTTAACCTGTTCTTTGTCCCTTATGGGTTTTTTCTTTTTTTTTTCCTTTTTTTCTTTTTTTTCCTTTTTCTTCTTTTTTTTCTTTCTCTTACTTTTCTTCTTTTTCTATTTTTTTTTTAAAGAATATCATTTTACTAGCTGACTCCTTAGGTGGTTATTTTCTTCTGCAATACATTCAAACAATGTCAAAAGAAATTACAAGTTTCTACCCTTGAAGAATTTGCTTCTGATCCAGCAAGTTTAATAATTACTAAAAGGGGAATATGAATAGGTTACGTGTTCACTGAATCACATTTTAATATTTCTTTTTAGCAAAAGTGTGAAGAAACTTTATGTATCTTCATACAAGTGACAAAATGTTTGCACTTTAATTGTGTTCCCACCAGTATGGGTCTCTTTCTCTTCCTTTTCACGCTAAGATAATTGTGTTTGATAAGTGCTGGAAACCTTTTTAATGGTTTAAGTTTTCATCATTTGCAGATGCTCACTGGACATTAAAGATTCATTGCACATAAATGAAACAAAACTTTTTTCAACTTGTGTAATTTGCAAGTCTGTACAATGTGTGCTGATGCAAGCCTTTTTCAGTTCAAAAGAATAAATGTTTACAAACACAAACTTTTTCAGTGCACTTGTTTAAGCTTCTAGGAGTCTTCTAAAATGGGGATGAACTCATATTAATAGCTGGGATCCTTTCAAATGTGAGAAAAGAACTTAAACCCACAAATATTAGAGCCTCTTAAAAAACCACCTGCTGTTCCTCAACTGGCATTTATGTTATCCTGTCCTTCATAATACTTAAACGTTTCCCTATATAAGTAAAAAAGAGAAATTAATCAGATGCTGTAAGGGACTGCTCCTGATTTTTTATTTTTAGCTCAGGAACTGATCTGCTGTGTAGACAAGCAACTACTTGGTCACTTCATAAGGCTATCATTTTGTGCATTTGTAACTTCTGAAAGAAGAAACTCAAGGTAAATGTTGTGTTTGAAAATGTTTTACAGGGGGTAAAGGTGAAGAATTAAGGTGCCTAAACCAGCATTAATTTTCATTTTTTATACAAATTATTCTATCCCTGAACACCCAAACAGTGATGAAGTACTTGGTGAAAAACTTCGGAAACTGATCTGCCTGGGAATAATGTAGCCTCATAAATAAGGTTTATGGGACTTGATTCTGTGAAATGCTGTAGCAACCAGTATTAACATGACTAAAGGTAAACTTAGATGCTTCCCTAAAACAAAGGGGAGCATGTTCAGCTTCAAGTCCCCAGATAAAAGACAAATCTACCTATTCCAGTCTGCTTTTCTAAAAGGATGGTACTTGGCATGCAAGTTGTGCTTGACTGAGGATGTATTTCTTGCTCCTCCTTGGGCTGGACTGCTGCAGTTTACTGCACCCTAACCCAAAGCTGGTAAAAGCCCCAGTTTATCAATTCCCCCTCCTCCTCTGAACAGTACAGAGGTAATGGGACTACTGCCTGCATTCTGTCACTGCCTCTTGCTGATTTCCATGCTAGTTGAAGATTATGGTTTAATCCTGGTAAAGTAGCTAAGAGATTAAAAGGCTGTAGGGACAGGTATCTCAGCCCAGCAAGGCAGCTGCCTCCGGTAGTTAACTCATTCCATAACAAGATTTTTCCCAGATGTAGAAGGGTAGTCAGTAGCTGAGAGCTTCCATCTGTTCCAGGTGACCCAAGCACTAAATCTTCCATCAAGCTGAACCCTTTCCAAGGCTGTTGCATGCCTTGCTGCATTTCATAAACTTTCCTCATAATAAACAGAGAAGGAAAGGTAATGTGAGGTAAGCATGGAGAATGCAGCCCAAACAATGGGAAGGGAGGGATACAGAGATTAGGAACAAGGCCCAGAAAATATTTGATTTTTATCAAGTAAGTTGTAAACGTGAATGCAAATTTCCCTAGAAGAAAAAATTAAAACATAGAGTAAGCCAGTTGTATTCTAATTCAGAATCTGATTATTTCCAGGCCGGCCATCCGTTCTGTTTTATTCTGTGTTAAACAGGGACAGTTGCATTCATTTTTTTATCTGGATGTGCCGATATGAGCCACACAGATACAATTAACAGGACTTTGGCACTGTCAGAGGCTTCTGCTGTCTACAGTGGGCAAAGTATTAAAATATTTCCACTTCACAGTCATGTTTATTCCTGGGTTTGTGCTATTTCATACTTTCTCTAGTAAGCAAACAGAATACAAACTCATCTAACTGAGACAGTTTATACCTTCCTGGCCTTTGCCCTTCTGTCCCTTTTGGTTCCTTAAACCACAGAAGCCCAGGGACTGTGCAAAACTCCTGGAACTGCATTTGTTCCATGGATTTGGATCATAGTCTACAAAGCAAATAAGCACTTTATGCATGAAACAGATGTATGTAAAATACATTCTCATGTTCTCAACAAATCTTCTAGCACTCCAGTGTATTTGAGCTTCCTCTCATTTATCATTAAAGCCATTTTTAAAGCAAATAGTGGCAAAATGAATTAAGTAGGGACTTACATTGCAGCAATATAATATGGTCTTTTGTTTTACTGATAATGTCTTAACTTTTAGAACTATGGAAAAGCACTGGACAAATAAGCAGAAAAGCTGAACAAATGCAGCCATTACCTACTCCACCAAAAGCTACTATTTTAATTTTTAATTAACACACTTATATTGTAAAACTCCTCCCTGAACAGTGAACATTTAGTATCATTTGCGATATCACAGTCAAAAAGATAATTAAAACTTAAGAAAACAAATTTAAGCCCCATACTTTGAGGACTCCCCAAACCACATGGGTCTGATGCTGGAACTGGGTGGATCATTCCAGCACACCCTAGAACGTCCTTGCAGCCCCCACATGCCTGCCAGGCTGTGGCTGGAGTGTTTTGCTAAGGCAGGACTGGTTGGGAACAAGCACCTTGCATCTTGCCTGAGATTCTTCCCTGAGCAAATGTGACCTGTTCTAATATGAAATATTTTTCTTTCACTCACACACATACGCTTAGAAAAATGACATGAAAAGGAGCAGAGCATCTGTGAAGAAAGAAACCCTGTACTGTGGTGTACAGAAACTGTAGTGCTTGTGTGTCTCCACCTGCAACGACCCCTAAATGACGTTTCAAGATGTGGGTGGTACAGGGCAGCTGTTTGCAGATGGGGTTTTATCAAAGCACCAGAAGAACTGTGTAGCTCAATGAATCCAATAAAGTACTTGGGTACACGACACACCTTTCACAGGAAGAACTTTCTTCTTTGCATTATTTGACAGCTCTATATCCATTTCCTATCTTACTGCAATCCAGTTCCCTCTCAAAGTGGAATGAATAGTTATATTCTCATCCTATGACACTCATTTGTGCCTTAAAATGTCACATTTGACTTGTTTGTTGTTTTGGGTTAACCTTGTACTAACTTGTTTGGATGCTTGAAAGGGAGTCAAAATTACAACTGACTTCTGTAAATACTTTTTAGCTCTGTAATGTATTTTTTCCACAGAAAACTGGTGCAGGCTTTAAGTTCCTGTATTTAGCCCTGAAGCAAAGAATGTTTAGATGAAACTTTGGAGAAAACTGACCAAAACACTTTTAAATTATTGGTCATGAAAAATTATTGTAGCTGGAATTTTTATATATTTCTAACTATGAAAGGAATTATTTCAATCCCGTCAATGTTTCTACAGCTTGGTTTTCATGAAGGTTGATGCACTGCCTCTTCTCAATGTCCTACCCTTATTCACAGTTAAAATGTTTTGGGTAGTTTTGGCTATTGATGTCAGTAAGTATAAACTTAAAAGTGCACAATGTTATTGTGACTTCATTTTGGAAGCTTCCTCTCTTGGGTGTAGACCAGAACCCTTAAAAGGGCCTGATTTCCAGAACATTCTGAAAATTAAGTCCCTGTAAGTTATCTTATTCTGGAACCTAACACCATTCACATCTGAAACCTTCAGTGTAAGTTACTTGATTACTTAAAAATGTGTGCAATTAAGTTCTTACCACGTGTATGAACCTCCTCTTACTTCAGCGTCTGCCTTGTGTCCTCAGACTCGCAGGGCTGGAGTTTGGCTCTGACTCAGTTCAGCAGCCCCTCACTGCAAGATTTTTTATCCTGCTTGCAACTACTTGATGTTTTGCGATGTTTGTCAAAATTTGTTGGGTTGAAAGTGGATCTTGCTGAAGAGATGATTAAGCATTAAAATTTGGTCCAGGACAAAACACTTAAGTGTTTGCTGCTATTTTTCCATTTTCCAGTCTCACTGGTAAAGCTCATGAGCTGAGTCGCTATATGGGATGCATGCAACTGTAATGGACTGTGCCTGCACTTGGGAAGAGAAACCTGAATGTCAGATAACCCTGGTGCTGTAAACCAAAGAGCTGTAGAGGACAACCTGTGTGTTGCTGGCAGTTACATGCTTTTAAAACTGGAATAAGTTATAAAAATAAACTGTGTTGCTGTGAATAAATGCTTAACAGCGAGGTTTATTCTTAATTCAGTTCCTGTGCCCCAGTTAACTGGGAATCTGAATTAGCCTGGGGATTGATGACGCTCCACGGTGCTGACAGCAGTGCAATGTTTCAGACGCAGCTGAGCAGAGGTGGAATGCGCGCTCAACACTGGCTGGGGTATGGACTGACTTCAACACCAAGGGATCTGTTACATTTGATCTCCCAAAATTACTTGACAGTTGAAAAAGAATATTTACAAGCAATATTGTACATCATACTTGAATTACAGAGGCCTCAGTTTGAACTTGAGAGGGAGACAACAGGCATTCTGCTTTTTTCTAATATCCTAACTTATGCCCTAGTTGTAGGGTTAATTAGCTTTGCCCTTCTTTGGTTTTCCAAAGTAGTTACTCTAAGAAACACCATTACTAAGTGTGCTCTGATAGTCTATCACACTGATTTATACAACTGGGAAATACACCAGACTTTGATTCCACAATTGCTCAGATTTGTTGACTTTTTACTTGGCTTAAATTGTTAACTTTGATTTGTTAATGAACCACTGATTTAGGGTGAAGCAACAGTGCAATTTAAAATAGGAATTCCCTAAGAAAGACACTTTCCATTTTAATCCAGATGGATGTGTCCTGGTTTTGGGGAGAAAAAATTATTCTCTTAGAATGTGAATTACTTTGTTTCCCATGTCAACAACTGAAAACACACAAGACAACCCCCTTCAAAGAACGGAATCCCAGGTGGTGCTCCAGCTGTCAAATTATTTTTTCTTATTTCTCAATAAAACTTTAAACTTACTAGTTACCCTCCTTTTTCCTAGGCCCACAAACTGCAGACCTTTGCTGTCTCCAGACACACCTGTGCTAAAGGCTCTCATATTAACAGCAAAGGCACATCCAAAAGCAGCAACTCAGTGACCCTACAGCGGGACAATTCCACATTTGAGAATGTAATATAAATAGTTCCTGAGGATGTAAAGATTATACACCTTCACAAAAATTACATATCCAGTCAATAGTAAGCCCTTTTTCTTCCTTGCTTCAAGTGGTGTCGGAGAGTTTGAAAATTGTATTTGCAAAACAATTTTCAAAACATACAGTGTTCAACATTTCACTCACCCTTCTCATGAAGCTCAGCTTCCAACTTAGGATTCCAAATCCAATGCAGTAAATGCAAACTACAGTTGCTGGAAATACCAAGAGAATTAGTGCAGCACATTCAAATTTATCAGGGAGTTTATGATACACCTTAAAACCTAACCTCCTCCTCTACACATGCACTCATGTAACAGAGATGTCTGTTCATCTCCAAAAACAAATTTATAGTTTGATACTATCCAACCTTTGGCATTGCCCTTAAATCTGTTTTGTATCATGAAAGAACAAAATACAAAAATATACAAAAAAACAAAACAAAAAAAAACGACCAAAAAAAAACCACCACAAAACCCCAACATCTCAGAATCATGTTGTGATGGTATTTCTTTAAGAAACTTGCAGAGGCACAACACACATGCAAAGCTTACCCAGTGAGCATTACTGCGACACGATTTCCACATGCTGTATCTCGGGAGAGGTAAAACAGATTTTGTATACTGTTGTCAACACTGATTTGCTTCCTTTTCATTGTAAGTTTGTAGGGTCTTTTAATTGTTATTATACAAGGTTCAACAGTGAAAGCTTTCCAGACTGAGATACTGTGTGGTTTTCAGCCTTTCAGTGTTTGGGTACCTGCCTCAGCAAGTTACCCAGGACACACAGTCACAGTCCTAATGGTGTTTTAGAAAAGCTCAAGTGCAGTGTTCTGTCCAAAATGTTATCATCAGAGCACTTGACATAAACTGTCCTGTCCTCCTTGCTGTGAAATGTCTGTCAAAGAGTCCTTCTGCCTTGCTGGCTGTGCTGTGCCAATCCCTCACAAAGCCTGCGAGCACAGAGGATGTCCTGGCTTCACCTCCTGCCTCTCATTGAGGATCTCTGCACACCACACTCTAGTTTTGTCCTATTTAACATGGATTTCTGTCATTTCCTCCATCACTTTTCCCCAAGTCACACCCTTGCCTCCCCCAGGGTGGGCGATGGGGCAGGGGTGGCTGTGGCCATCTGTCCCCACAGCCCCGGGTGCAGGAGGTGCCCCTTTCTCTGGCAGCTGCCTCACAGAATCATGGAATCTTTTGGGTTGGAAGGGATCTGTGGAGATCACCCAGTCCAAGTCCCCTGCCAAGGCATGGTCACCTGGAGCAAGTGATACAGGAACATGTCCAGGTGGATTTGGAATTTAATCTCCAAAGAAGGTGACTCCACACCCTCCCTGGGCAGCCTGTTCCAGTGTTTCCGGCACCCTCGATGTAAAGAAGTTCTTCCTCATGTTGAGGTGAAACTCCTCGTGCTTTAGTTTATGGCCATTACTTCTCATCCTGTTGCTGGGCACCCCTGAAAAGAGTCTGGCACCATCCTCTTGGCACCTGCCTATGAGATACTTATATTCTATATGAGGTATTTGTTCTGCAATACGGAATCACAGAGTCAACTGGGTTAGAAAAGACCTCCGAGATCATCGAGTCAAACTTGTTAACCAGACCATGGCACTGGGTGCCACCTCCAGTTTTTCCTTAAACACCTCAAGGGACGGTGACTCCACCACCTCCCTGGGCAGGCTGTTCCAATGTCCAGCCATCCCTTCTGTGAAGAGATTCTTCCTGATGTTCAACCTGAAGCTGCCCTGACACAGCTTAAGACTGTGTCCTATCGTTCTGTCGCTGGTTCCGTGGGAGAAGAGCCCGACGCACACCTGGCTACACCTTCCTGCCAGGGTGTTGTAGAGAGCGATAAGGTTCCCCGAGCCTGCTTTTCTCCAGGCTGAGCCGCCCCCTCAGCCGCTCCTCGCAGGACTTGTATTAACGAGATCCCCTCTCAGCCTTCTCTTCTCTAGGCTAAGCAGTCGCAGCTCCCACCGCCTCTCCTGACGCCCCGAGCCCGTTTCCCAGCGGGACAGCTCAGGGGACGATGCCCAGCTGTGGAAGGATTCGCTGAGGCACCAAGATGGCGCCGGGCTGAGGGGGGGCGGGACCCGCCACCACCCCCCGCGCACGATCGGGGAGGGGGGGCAGGCGGGGCGCGTGCCGCGGGCGGCCGCCAATCAGGGGGGTGGCGCCGGGCGGCGCGCGCAGGCGCGCGGGGGGCGGTTGGCGCGGCGGCGGCGCAGGCGCAGTGCCGCTGTCGCTGAGGGCGGCGGGTGCCGGCGGTCCCACGATGTGGTTCGGCGGCTCCGTCCCCGCCGCCATCGCCGCCGCCAAGGAGCGAAGCTCCGTCTTCGTCGTGTTCGTGGCAGGTACGGTACGTCCCGGGGCCGCCCGCTGCTCCCGCGGGCAGGCCCCAGCAGCGCCTTCCCAACTGTGTCCCGCCCGCTGCCCCTCCCGCCGAGCGGGATTTGTGCTGTGTCAGCCCCAGCCCGCGGTATCGGTGTCCGGCCCCCGCCCGCCCGTGTAGTGGAGCGGAATCGCCCGTCCGATGTGTCGCTTTCCCCTTCCTTCTGCCCTTCTGTACTGGGTTGTCGCCGGTGCAGCTCTCGGGGCTGTTTGGTGTGTTTTGTTTCCTTTCCTCGTACCGACAGTGCGTGTTTCATAACAATGTAATTGGAACCTGTAGGAATTCACATCGTCTCATGTACACTGCCTTTCTGTCTGAAAAAGAGATGGGAAGGAGGACATAGTGTTAAACTGCGCCAGAGGAGGCTTAGGTTGGACACTGGGAGGAATTTCTTCCCAGAATGGGTGATTAGACATTGGGACGGGCTGCCCAGGGAGGCGGTGAGGTTCCTGGGGGTGTTCCAGGAAAGCCTGGACGTGGCATTCTGTGCCTTGGTCTGGTTGACAAGGTGGTGTTTGGTCCTAGGTTGGACTCGATGGTCTCACATCGAGTCTTTTCCAACATGACTGAAACTGTGATAATCTGATTAGACAGGCTCTTTAACTTATTTTTGGGCTTTTGTGTATCTCAGTGTGTGTTGTTTCTTAAGCTTTTACTGTTTCAAGTTCTCGTGGCTTGAAGTTTTTCAGATGTCTCATGAAGCAACAGCAATGTTAAACGTGTGGCTTAGTGTTGTTCTCTTAAGAACTGTTGAACTGTGGGACTTGTGTGGCTTCAAGAAGTTCACTCCCAAAGGGCATGTGAACAGAAAAGTGCAGTTAAATTCCTTTGCTGACACAACTCTCTATGTACTTGGAGAACAGCATTTTCTGCTGGACAGTAAACATACTGAGAGAAATCAAGGTCTTGTCAGACCACAAACTGAGCTGTGTTGGTGTTGGAGTAAGGGATGGGGTGGAGCAGTTCATGAAGAACCACAGCCCGTGGGAAAGAGTCACGTTGCAGAATTTGGGAGGGACCCCACGCTGGAGGAGTGTGAGGAGTTCAACCCCTTAGGAGGAAGGAGCAACAGAGACAAGGTATGAGGAACTGATTGCAGGAAGGGTGGGGAGAAGATTTTTTTTTTTTAATTTCTCATGATCCTGCTCTGACTTTTGATTAGTAATAAGTTAAATAAATTTTTCCCCAAGTCAGATCTGTTTTGCCTGCGATGGTAGCAGGTGAGTGATCTCTCCTTGCCCTTATCTCTTCCTACGAGCCTTCCATTACATACTCTCCCCTGCCCAGCTGAGGAGGGCAGTGACAGAGGGACTTTGGTGGGCCTCTGCATAGTTTCAACTTGATACATATATCAGGGGCTGAGAAATGCATGTTGTAACTCATGTCCAGTATTTTTTATGAAACAAAAATTGTGCACAAAATGGGGCCTGTTAGATGCCGATGTTGACCTTGTGGATATTGGAATATGTAGATATACAGGGGAGGTATATTTATGGTTGCAGGGATGTAACCTAGTTTTGTCATTGTGGTGTGCTGTGAGGATTTGTTTTGTTTGTTCTTACAAGTCCTGGAAAAGGGAGAGTGTGACTTTAGCCAGCCACATCTCTGAAGTGGAAGAGTTGGAGAGTTCTGCCAACATCTGGTCCACTGTGGGCACCGTGGGATCAGGGCAGCTGACCTGTGGCAGAGCTGATCATGAAACAGTTCTATTACATGTGCTGGGAAAGGGAGTTGGGAAGCCCAAGAACTTTCTTGCTGTGTGTGGAAGCAGCCGTGTTTGAAGGATGTGGAGTGCTGAAAGAATAGTCTGGTTTTGTGTTAGCAGAGACTGGGTTTGTTGTTTGGGCAGAAATATGTTTCAAACTGCACCATGATGGTAACTTTGAGCCTTTACACTCCACAGTTCCCATTGGAGACAGGCATTTGAAAGCAGCTGGAGAACAGGCTTTCTGCAGTGTTTGATTCTGTACGCTCCATCTAATAACATCTAGGGGACAAAAAATGACTAAAGGAAAAAAAGTTAGTGAGAGAAATTGAAAATATAAGTTAACTATCATTTTGGGGTGGCCATTGTGGAGGATAGCTATTAGGTACAGTTGACAAAAATTAGGAAATTCTGATATGTCCATCTGTGTTTGGTTTCTGCCACCATCTGCCTGTCCTTCTTTCCCTCTCCTCTGCACTTCACTGACATTTTCACTAGAAAATGAAGAAGTGGATTATTCTTTCTGCTTCCAGAAATATTTTCTAGTCAAGCAAGGAATAATGTGGTTATTTATCTTAAAAATGACATGGCGTTTGTGACTGTAAGTGCACATTGTTCAAGCAGGTTTCTCCTTAAGCGTTTTTGCTTGCAGGTATAATCCCAGCATTCTTGAGCTTAGTGTTTAAAACCTTCATGGCACATTCTGGTGATGGGATGGTGTAAGTGTATCAAAGATCCCCTTGAACTCATGGGAAGTTACAATAAAAGGGATTGCTCCATTCTCTTCAGAGAGCATGAGGCGAAGCGTGTCTGCCTTAGGAAACTGGTTTGAAGTATTAAGGTGAGATGTTAGAGGCCTCTGAATGCACCAGGAGAAGGAGCTGTGTTTAGGGAACAGACGAGTTACTTTGTGGCATCAATTAATTGCCAGCAGCAATTTCCCTGTGTTGCTGCACAGGGAGACCATTCCTGACAGTGAAACAGGACTGGCAATGCAGGTGCCCCAGGGGAGTGGTGTGAAGTTGTGTCAGGGGAGGTGTAGGCTGGACATCAGGAAAAGGTTCTTTCCCCAGAGTGTGTTGGGCAATGGAACAGGCTCCTCAGGGAGGAGTTTAGGGAGAATTTGGAAAACACTCTCAGCACAGGGTGGGATTTTTGGGGTGTCATGTGCAGGGCCAGGAGTTGGACTTGATGATCCTGGTGGGTCCCTTCCAACCCAGCATGTGTTATGATTCTCTGGTATCTTGTTGGTAGCTGTTCTCTAGATGATTTTGTGGCCTACAGAGTTTAAAAAAGCCTTTTGGTTTTGAGGCACTAAACTAAAGTTAATAGTTCATTTGATACTAAACCTCCTCTATTCTGACTGAGTTGTATAAGAAAGTTAGACATGTTCTGATCATGAAAATACCAGGCCACTCATAAAAAGTGCTTTGCAGAGTGAAAAAATGAAGGGGTGTATGTGTGACAATAAAAAGCTTTAAGCGAAAATGTTTGTTTCTTTTTAATAACGTTTGTAGCAACCCTCCTCCCTTTGTTCATGACTTTATTAACTTAATAATTTTTTTACAAAATGGTGATTTGCGCTCATAAGCTGTTTGTTAGTTATTTGTAGCCAAGATGTATCAAGGCACTTTTCAAGTTAAATAAGGGAAATGACGCAAAGGAGGAGGAGGAGGCGAACTGTTTAATGTCCTGGCTTCCTGGCATTTCCATAATGGCAGTCCTATTCTTACTGAGTAGTTATGAAATGTTGGACATGGAAAAGTCAGTTGGTCTTATCTGTCTCCTTCTGAAAGGAAAACACTTCCCTGATGACTGCGTGCTGAGGAATAAGGGAATTAAAGTCTTCTGACAACTTGTGATGGTTTTGAGTAAGTTCCTTGTACAGGAAAGAAATTATTGCAGAAAAAGAGTCTTGTCCAGTGTATGAATCACTTGAGAAATTATTGATATTTTCCCTATATAAGTTTACCTGATCAGCTTTAAGAGATGAGGAAGTGTGACTGTGAATTGTTTACAGATCATTCCACTAAGTGAAATAAAGTGATATTTTTGTTTGAGAAACAAGAAATCCGAGAGTTTTGGGAACTAGAATTTTGAGGCTGTTGTGCTGGCTCAGTGTTTAGCAGAATTATGAATTATGTCAAGTTCTGCTGTGCTTGACCTCTTGACTTTTCTGATGTTTTTCTTGTGACCGGGCAGTTTTGATTTCAGGATATAATTACTACTACGAAACTGTAATAAATGAACCGTAGCCTCTAAATGAGAAAGGGTTATCAAAACAAAAAATGTATGAGAATAAGCAACTGTTCAGTGGGTAGTCACAATATTAATCAGTGCATCATGGCACAGAGCTTTATAAAATGTGAGCTATCAGCATTTTCATTCAGTCATCTCTCAGAGTGTACTGTGAGCAGTCTCTGACCTGTTTGTGTCTTTCAGCATTCTTTTTTCTCCAGCAGTTGTTTGTGTGGAAAAGTTAGTGTTAGGCAATAATTTAGATATTTTTAGTAGCCTAATCGGATGAGCACATGTCCTTTTGAAAAAGTGTCTGGTGAAGCAGCTGTCTGCCTGTGAGCGTTTGGAAACAGGAGAGGAGGCCGAGCTGCTCTGGGCACAACAGCTGCATCCATTGACCACACTTGGAAGCACTGCACTTAAAGCAAGAGGAAAGGTCCCCACATAAAATAGCATAAATATTTGCTTGCTTACACAGAATAATAAGAATAGAGGTAGGTACTTTCTTACTTGCTCCAGTAATTACAGGGAAAAATTGAGACATACGGTTGAAAAACACTTTTTCAAAATTGTATTTTTGATACACGCCCCTGTGAGGGGCCTTGTGACCAGACAGTAGCACTTCACTGGGAGATTCCACATATAATTCCTGATCTTTAACAAGTCAAAAATATTGCATGGAATGGCAGCTGGGATGAAACAAACAAGTGGTTTGTTGTTGTCACTGAATAATGGACTACTATACTTCTATACTTGTGACTCAGATTCTTCATCAAGACTGCAGTCCATTCCAAGCTGCTAGGAAGTAATACAGATTGAAGATAAAGAAATGGTTGCAGGCCAGTGTACTTGTTGAAAGATGGTTAATACTCATCAGAATCTATTTATTAACCCACACGCTCACTAAACTGGTGCTTTGGAAGATAAATGTATGATTGATATGTTTCATCTGATTAAAATAACACCTCTGAATCTGTGGCCCCTGAACACCTTCTCAGCTTCTCTTACCCAAGTAGTTCCTCTGGTCTTGTTATTCTTGTTCCTCTGTGCTCCTCACTCTTTTTCCTCCCCTCCTGTTACTGTTCATGTCAGGAACGGGCATACAAAACTAAGTTACAAATAATCTGCAAATAAATGTCTCTTGGTTTGGGCATCTTTTTAACACTGTCAAACTGTGAAACCTTACCTGCCGAATTATGTGTTACAGGAAGTGGAGAACATAGTTTTACCTACTAGCAGCTGATGTACTAATACGTAATTAAATTCATAACGAGGGGCAAACAGAGGATAGTTTTGACATGTTATCAAGGTGAACAAGCTGGAGTGAATTGTCTCCAGATGACAAAAAAAGCCCATTATAAATTGACTTGAAAATAATCCCCAGAGTGTCTTACAAAAGTGATTCCAAGTGATTGAAGCAATGCTAGAATCAGGACAGAAACAGCAGTTCATGGTGGGTTTAACTCATGTGTGCTGTGTCTTGCAGGAGAAGATGAACAATCTACTGAGATGGCTGCAAGGTGGGAAGATGAGAAGGTGACTGAAGCTGCATCAGATGGTTTTGTTGCTATTAAAATCGACACCAAAAGGTTTGATTCTAATTCTATCCCTTATACAATCTTTCATTGATGATAATGAGAGTAAGAGGCTTTTGAAGTCCTCACCCTGATTAGGAGATAGTCTAAACACAGGGTTCCAGAATAGAAGTGAATTCAGTACTCCTGAAGTCACCAGAGCCTGAGAAAATGTCAAAAATTATTGTTGTGTTCTGCACCTACTTACTGTGTATTTCAGACTGTATTCCAGTACTAGTAATAGAATCCTTGAAGTTGCCCTTTCTCAACAGGAAGAGACACAAAAATGCTATTAAAAATGCTGGAATAAAAATGCAACTGCTAGAGGCAGTTCTTGATTTGCCAAGTTACATAATGAATTTTAAACCTTTCATGAATTTAGAAAGATAAAAATCTGTAAAGCCCCAGAGAAATTGTGTTTGCCTCCATTGTAACACACAGAATGGAGAAGCATTTAAGTTCCTGGGTAAATTACTCATCTATTTTTGTTATGTTTGTGTTCCAGTCCATGTGCACAGAGTGCATTGACATTTCCCCAAATGGTATTATTTTGAAATGCTCTATAGACTTTTTATTAGTTTTACTACATTATTTGTGCTCAATAGACTAGATTTCTTTTTCCTGAATTGCCTCTTAGCGCTGCTTTCCTAATTCTTATGTAGTCAACTGTGATAACCAAGGATTGTCACCATGTCAACACTTTTGCAGAATGTTAATGATAAGATGCAATGCAAATTTGCTTTTAGTGTTCTCTCAAGTATTTAAATAGTTTTGTAGGACAGTTATTTTTATGATGAAAGACTTAATCTGAAGTTGTTGCAAAATGATTGCTCCTCCTAAATGAATCTTTTCTTTTAAACAGTGAAGCATGCCTGCAGTTTTCTCAAATTTGTATCCTTTGAGATCCGTTTACATGCTACATTATGATTACAGATAATTGCTCTTTACAAGTTAATACCGTTCTTAAGACAAATACTTACAAGCAATGTTACTGAAAATACTTATTTTGGCACAAAACTATGCAATGAACTGTGTAGTTAATAGATACCATCTGTGTATTCAACTTGCTTTCAGTTATTAGAGAAAGTGAACAAACTAGGGTTTTTTTATGTTAATCCTATATAATTCTCTAAATAGAAAATTATCTCAATCTTTATGTAATCAAAATAACCTGTTGGTCCTACTAATCAGCATTAGAAAACAAACAAAAAATGCTTTCAATTATGAGCTGGGGCTCACAGGTGCAGAGGAGGAGGAACAAGCAGTGGCCTGGGTTCTGTCACATACACAGGTGTGAAGTCAGGCAAACCCCTGCCTTCCTTAAGTAGGTCACTGCTTACAGGTCATTAATTCTGTGTGATGCTGGGAATTCTGTATCTTAACTTGGATTTCCATCATGCTGTGGAGATTTCATTACTGTCTATTTAAGATGTCTGACACTAAAACAAAATCATTCTCAAATCAAAGCATAATCAGTTGCCAGAAGAGTTGAGGAAAAATATTTTGACTGAAACCAGTACAGAGAAAAGAAGAAATACTATCCAGTTGCATGTAAGATTTGCCAGCATCTTTTTTTTTTTTCCTTCCTCTCTTGGCCCTGACTACTGGTGACCAGCTGGAGATAAGAGTGTTGGGCTAGAAGCTCCTGTAGGAAGCACGTCTGCTTTGGCCTGTACAGTTACTCTGTCAACCTCTGTCATTCATTGCCCTTAACTGTCGCTGTGCAGATCCCGTAGTGTGCGTCCCATCCAGTTTTTTTATAGGAGACAATGGAATCCCTTTGGAAGTTATTGCTGGCAGTGTTTCTGTGGAAGAGCTGGTTACCAGAATCCATAAAGTCAAACAGGTAATGCTTGCTGACACACTGGATCTTCCAGATGGACTTGGGTGTGCTCAGGACAGTGATGGCCCTGGCCCTTAGCTTGTGCCTTTGGGAAGTGTGAGTTACGGGTTCTGTCCTTCCAACAATAAAATCTGCTACCTTGAATTCAGTACACAGGTTGGAAGCACTGTGCACAAGTGCTGCATTCATTTTTGTTTGGTTTAGGTTGTCTGTGTAAACCCACAGCATTGAAGAAATGTGTCAAGAACTCTAAACTGAAATGACAAAATGTGACAACTCACCTTTAAGGGGTTTACTCTTCAGCTCATATGTGGTTTTGGAATATTGTTCTGTAATGTAGATTTATAAAATTGTGCTGTAGAATATAAAATAAGTGTAGATAGCTTTATCGCTTTGATTTCAAGTGGAAGACTAAAATTAGAAAAATGAAATGCATGACTGCACCGGACTCAACAACATGTGGTAATTCTAGTTTTATGTTTTCAGTAGGACTGATTCCTCAATAATAATTCAGTCTTGATGTTTGAACCTGTGGAAAAAATTTGAACTTTCATAGGCTCCGTTGTTTCTGTTCCCAATTTCTTAGATGCACACAGGGAAAGGGCGGCCTTTGGAAAACGGCAGTCAGTCATCTGTTCCCTGTCCCTCCCCTCAGTCTGATGGTGCTCCAGAAAGTGCAGAACCCAGAGCAGCAGGGGTTTGTGACTCTCCTGAGTCTGTTACGCCTGAGACAATAACATTTTCTGCTGGTAATGGTTAGTGTTTTGACACAAATGCCACCTCATTTGCTTTGGAAATGGTTTTTCTTAAGTTGTTACATGATGGTACATAAAAGGCAATATATTGAGCAGACTCATTGAGGAAAAACTTGGATATTCGAGAATGCTTTGTTCAAGTCTAGAGGGAAAGATAACTTGTCGTTCTGCTTAGTTTTCATAAGTGAGGAATCTATGGTTTATAACTCAATAAAAATTGTGTATGCTTTCCTGAAAAAGGATTCAATTAAAAAGTTCTTTTGGGTTAGTAACCTGAAACCAAATAGTTGAAGGGGGGAATCTAAGTAGCAGAACCTCATATTTCCTTGGGATATCCCAGTTGCTATTAATTTTGACTAACAATGAGCCTAATAATTCTTATGACAAGAAATACACCTTTCCTTTTTTTCTTATGCATTGCTTTCTTGTAAATCCCTTGAAGATGGAGCAAATTCAGGTCAAGCAAGCCAGGAAGCAACTAATTCTGCAGATGAGCAAGTGAATGATGCTCAGCCTGTGAATGATCTTACACTCAAAGTAGAAAGGCAAGTCTTGTTTTGCAGACTTCTTAATGTGTTGTATTTGTTTCTCAGGAGGTAGTTTTGTTGGGTTTTGGGTTGGTTTTGAGTTTTTTTAAGAAACATGTATAATTACAGGATTTTGGTGCTTAATCTGTTGTCATCTGGCAAAGATTTATGGGGTCTTTTTATTAGATGTCTGTGACAATTCTAGGGCTGATACCAAATGAGGTTTTTAATTAATCTCATTTTTCACGTACTTTGAAAGAAATAGGTAATTTGGAAAACTGTATATGTTCACCTTTGATATAACTTCACTAGAGATTATATGTTTGCTGCAAGTTCTCGAATGAATTGAAACATTGAACGGAAAGCACTGGAAATTGGTGTAATAAAATGCCAACCTAGGTTTTGTCTAGAGATCATCTTATTTCTTCTTCTTCTGATTGATTTGATGGCTGTAGTTTGGGGATATTGGAAACGTCAAAGGAATCCTATTCTGAGACTCGTGCTTTGATCTGTGAACAGTAATGAGTTGAGTTTAGTTTTTTGAAGTATGATGATCAGAAACACCAGGTTCAAAATATGATTAATTCCTTTCATTCATTGTCTTTAAATATAGGATATTGTTTATAAACTTGTTTTTAGTAAGACTGATACTGTTTGAAATATCCTGTCTAAAACTGTAACACATATTTAGCAAATAGGAATATTTATACTGCTAAAATATATTTTAAAGCCTTTTCATGCTTTATTTCAGTTTTCTTCTGAAGTTATGGGACAAGAAGGGATAATTTTTACTTATCACTGATAAGACAATACAGTCAATATTTTAATATAATTATCATTGTTCCTTTTTTAAAAATGCATTCATCTTACATACAAACATGGCATAATTTATCTGCAGCATTTTTTGCAGGGGGGAAAAAGAGACCAAGCTCTGTGGTAATTACCACTTTCTTTTTAAGAAAACAGCTGCCATACAAACATTTTTCTGTTTATCTGACTTTTCATGTTGGGTCATGCCTGCCCTTCCCCAGACTTCAAATATGTTGTGATTTTATTGTCAATCTGTATTTACAAATTTAAGTTCTGTTCTTTTAAGTCAGTCCTTATTCTGAGGCATTTTTCTAGATAGCTGAAACAGATGCATGTGCATCTATGTCAGGGCTATATATTACTTGTGTTCCATTTTAGGAAGTGATATGCAGAAGAAACCAGATGGCTTAAATAGCTAAGAGATTGAGATTTAGTGTTTCTGTTACCACAGATCATACATTATTGTATGTCTTCATAAGTTGGCTCAACAGTAAGAATATGTAGGATTCTTCATTTACTGGGTGGAAAAAGGACAAAAGGAACACGGTAGAACAACTATTGAATGGGAAAGGAGGTGGTGAAGTCACCACTGCCCTTTGCATCATGGTGCACCCACATGTGAATGAATCACTGCTGGTACACAAGGTATTAGCAGTGTGCTACAGCTCATTTTCATGTGTTCTCTTCTTCTGGGTTTGCAAATGCTTCATTAACATTTGAAAATACTGCAATTATAACACTTCTCACTACATTCTTAAATTTAGGTTAACAAAAAAGCTTGAAGAAAGACGAGAAGAGAAAAGGAAAGAAGAAGAACAGGTAACACAAAAATGTAAAACCCCTTGCAGGTTTTTTCTTTATGCCCTTATTTGAATAAATGTTTAATTGCTTCTTAAACAAATATACTTCAGTCTTCTCTCTTGCCCAAGACAATTTTGTGGTCCAGTTTTTATCTCTCTCTATTCAGAAAGAAATTAAGAAAGAAATTGAAAGAAGGAAAACTGGTAAAGAAATGTTGGAGTACAAAAGACGACAGGAAGAAGAATTGACCAAACGTATGTTGGAGGAAAGGAACAGAGAAAAAGCAGAAGAGAAGGCTGCTAGAGAGCGCATAAGGCAACAGATTGCAATGGTAAATCTTGCACTTTGGAAGAGAGCTTGCTGCTTCTCTCTCACACAGTGTACAAAAATGATAAATTTTCTCATTTGACGAAGCTTTGAAAGATTGTTCACTTTTCCATTTGGAATCCTGTGGCCTTGTATAGTAACAGTTTTAATTTGGGGTTTATGTAGCATTTTCTATGTATAAGATGAAACGTCTGCTTTCATTTTCACAATTCTTTTCTATCTGAACAAACATTTCTGTCATATTGCTTGAGCCTAGTTGAGAATTATCATATAGACATAAAAATAATTGCAATTTAGGCATGGTACTAAAGGAGAAGCACAGGGAGTATTTAATTGTAGAACGTACACAAGAGGACTGCTCTCAAAATGGTGAGGAGGATTATTTTCTAAGTTTGTATATATGTGTGCCTGTATATGGATGTAAATGGTTGATAACAACTGAAATTCTTCCTCATTATTAAGTTTTGGTGTAGAACTCTTAGAATTGCAGTCATGTAACTTGTCAGAAGATTTTTGCCTTTATCTTCCCTGTTGTGTTAAGCTTGCATGGGAAGATCATCTATTAACAACTAGTTGTGGGAAGTGACTCAGTGAGAAGAGCCATCTTGGCTAATGACACAAGACTGTGCAGTTTGGCAGTGAATAATTCTTTGCAGTTCTACTGTCTTTTTCTCCATATGGTCTGCTTGTATCTGTGCAGTTGGTTCATGAGTATGGATCATAGCTGTCTGTTTTAATGACTGTTAAGCAACAAGATACGTTAACAATTAAGGTTTCCCTTTGATCCTTCCACAGGATCGTGCTGAGAGGGCAGCTCGCTTTGCAAAATCGAAGGAAGAAGCAGAAGCTGCAAAAGCTGCAGCTCTTCAGGCTAAACAGGCTGAAATAGAGGCCAGAAAAGAGGCAGCTCAAAGGGAGAGAAGGTGAGTTGCAGTAGAGACACAGGTGTGTATTTTGGGGGAGAGAGGTAAAGAAACTTTTTAAAGAGAGTTAATATATCTCCTAATCTCTTGACAACGTATTGCTGTGTTGAGCTGTTTAAATAGTGACATTAAAAGTAGGTATTTACATGAACACTATGTTCTTTGATAGCTTTTATCCTTTTGACATTCCTGATCATGAAACACTAACCACCTTTTCTCCTGTGTTATTTTAGTTAGATAAGAGCTTTTTGTGTCTGAACTTTGATTTAAATACCAGTATAATGGAGCTTGGTGGGGGACTAGATAAGGTGAGAATGTGAAAGATAATGCCTGGGCAGAACAATGTCAGCACTAGTGGGGAGCGGTGCTGATGCAGCTGCAGGGCTGTGCGTGTGGATGGCTTGGATTCAGCAAGGCTGCGCTGGGGCCATCAGCTGCCCATGTCAGAGCTGTCTCCTGCTTTGCCCAGCACTGCTGGTTCAAGAATTGTCCGAACCTATGGAGTCCTTACGTGGAGTTATGGAAGAGATGCATTGTGAGAAACTAGCAGGTGGTTATCCACTGTGAATTCAATCTTACAACCCATCTGCACTGCCCTGAGCAGGATGACTGTCTCTCTCTCCCACATTTCAGTACGACCAAGCTAAAGGCCCAGAGCCTTTGTCTGTAAGTGTTCATGTCCTGACTGACCCCAGTACCTGTCCTGCAGTGCAATAGCCAGGATCCAGTTCCGCCTCCCCGATGGATCTTCCTTCACTAACCAGTTCCCATCTGAAGCACGGCTAGAAGAAGCCAGGCAGTTTGCTGCACAGGTAAATGGGCATTTTGTTTCTCAGCTACGTGCAGATTATGACTTGGTGAACATCAAGTAGTTGTTGATTGTGGCAGTTGTCATCAACTCCTTTCCTTGTTGTTTGAAGGGAATTTTGTAGCAGCCTTCTCCAGTGCCACCAACTGCCTTTGTGTTGCTGCAGTGTATCGTTAGTAAGAGATAGAGAGAAATGAGGGATTTTTCATATCCTATTCTGATAATGATTGATAGTTTGATATAGAACTCTTGTTAAGGTATATTCAGCTGGCAAATCTGCAGTAGTTTGAAAATGAACAGTTATAATATAAATAAAATGTTTTCTTTATGTGTTTGACAGACGGTTGGTAACACTTACGGCAATTTTTCACTGGCAACAATGTTTCCCAGGAGGGAGTTTACCAAAGAAGATTATGCAAAGAAGTTACTGGAACTGGAGTTAGCACCCAGTGCTTCAGTAGTATTGCTGCCGGTAGGTGTTGGGTTTTGGTTTGTTTGATTTTTCCTTGTCTTGCAAACAGCAGTACAGTAGCTGGATATTTGCTGTCAGTCAGCCATTATAGTATTTGGTTTGAATTTGGGAATTTTGTCTAAACAGATGGCAAAATTACTTTAGTTTTTGTCAAGACTGATTTGGAGAAGTTTTTCTGAAGTAGGTAAATGGTGATACTTGTCTAATGTGTAACCAAAGTTGTTCTTTTTTGTCCGCTGAGCTACTTCAAAATTATGTGTGAAATACTCTGTCTACAAGAGCACAACTTTAATGCCTAACAAGTTTGCTTTGTGTGTTCATGACAGGCAGGAAGACCTGCTACTTCTGTCGTTCAGGCTTCAGGCAGTGATCTGTGGAAGTTCTTGGGCACAATCCTTTACCCCCTTTTAGCGGTTTGGAGATTCATTAGCAACTTTCTGTTTACGAGCCCACCCCCCTCACAGCCCTCTGGGAGATCAGCTCATCAGCAAGACCACTCAGCTCCCTCAACATCAGGCAGTGTGGAGCAAAGCAGGTAAGGCAAACTGTTTAATGCAGCTATTTCTCAAGCTACTTGCTGCAATTGCTCTAACCTTGTGGTGGGGAACTGAACTTGTAATTACACAGTAGAGAAAGCATTGTCTTGCAGTCATTTATGAATAGGGAATTTAGCTGTAACTACAAAGGTGAGCTTCACTTCAGCTGATCCTGTTTGGAAGATAAAAATGTTGAAAATGAGATACCAAACTGTGTCAGTATGGTTGTACAAGAAACACAAGCAGATGAAGTCTGGTTTTGACAGGGTTTGTGTTGCCTGAAGAATGAGATCTCCCATGTACCAGGAGAGCTGCTCAGCTGTTTCTGGCAAAGCAGCAACATATTGCTTCAATGACAGGGAAAATGAGAGTCTGCCAACTCTGACTTGTAAGTGACAAATTTTCACCCGGGTATTGCTTTCCAAGGAAACAAAAGGCTGAAGAAAACTACTGTTGAGGATAAGAGAAGGAAGGATGCATGATTTGTGTTTATTGCATTTGCGGCTTCTCTTGTGTAATTATTACTGAGGAAACTGTCAAACCTCACTGTTCTTTGTGCCCTAGGCAAGCAGTGAGGAAACGAGTCGTGGAAAAGCGGGGGGAAGACTTCAAAAAAGAAGGCAAAATATACAGACTGAGGACTCAAGATGATGGAGAAGATGAAAACAATACTTGGAATGGAAATTCTACACAACAAATGTAGTTTTGGGTAACTGCAGTTACTATTTGGCTGCTTTTTTTTTTTCTTCTCTTATTTGATCTAAGTCAACTAAAGCTTTTGGACAAGTGGGGCTTACTCTACACTGACAGAATTACTTAATTCTCATTCCTGTGGTGGATTATGGAATCAAGTCACCTATGTCAGAAAAATCAAGTGGGTGTAGGTGAAACCTAGTAAAAAGACTGAAAATCTCCATCAGCTTTCATAAATATTGCCCTCTGCCATAGAAAGGCACTTTTTAATCTATAAATATTCTGCTACATGAATTTAAGGGCCAGATATATTAATATAAAGGTCATGGTAGACAATGACTGTTTAAAATGAGGGTTTCAGAAGCACTATAAGTAGCAAATCAGATAACTAATTTATGTTTAACTTTCTTCTTGCTTCTGCAACTGCAAGCAAAACCTTGTAGTTTTTAATTCCCTAAGCACTCAATAAACTATTTTCCAGAAAACATAAGTGTCTTGTGAAGTTCCTCTGACGTTCTGGTGTCACAAGGAAGCAAGCAGGGCCATGCACTGAAATTTAAAATACAGCAGACAAACATTTTGTTCCAGTTAAAATGACTTTGTTGTACATGAAGTAAAGGAAAAGAGGGGTGAAAATGCAATCTGTAAAGTCTAAGAAGCAGAGAACTTCCACAGGTTCCTTTCAGAACTGTTGATTGATGATGATGATGAAGCAAGGGCAGATGCCAGCTGAAGTTGAGAATCCTTATATGCAGATAGCAACAAGCAATTTTACTTTGGTCTTTAAGAAATCAAATCAATAATGCCCATAGACAAAAGAGAAAGTTAACATAGAAAAGTAATTTTCCTCCCCCTTTTTAAATTGGAAAGCAAACAACAAAATGCTGGGGAGCCATCTCTGAGGCAAGATAGCTGCAATACTGCAAGCACTGGTTTTCCTGGTGGTATAGACCTTTTTTTTAAGAAAAAACAAACCAAACAAACATTTTATCAGGTGGAAATGTTACATTTTATTACTAAGTTCCATGTGTGATTGTTTATGGGATCTTTTGGATGATTTTCCATATTTGTATGCAAAAAGAGCCAAGCCCAATGCTCCAACTGCAGAAAGAGCAAAAAGCACATAGAGTGCTATTTCTGCTCTCTGGGATGTCAGTTCCAATCCCAAAAAGCGCACACTGGCAGCTGCTCCTGGAGTGGGCTCTGTTGGTGTCACTGAACGGGAAAACAATGAGAAAGTGTTAGGACAGAGCCTGGGGGACCCGTTCCATGCAGGTGTGGGCACTGCTGCTTCCTGCCTCCACAAGGCTTTCAGCAGTGCTGTCCAGTATTCTGGCAGGAGCCGTAATTCTGGGGAATCAGGGGTTGAACCAATTTCAGCTCAGAGTAAATGCACAGCTGAGGCTGATAGTGTAATTCCTGGTAGTACCGGTGAGTATTCTCATTCCCAAACCCCCACACTAACACTGGTGGCTGTTCATTGTACTGCTCCAGTTGAGAAGACACAAATCACAAAAGAATCGGTATTTCCAAAGCCTTACCCAAAACAAGGATTTGTATAAAGTATTCAAAACTTTTTCTAAACAATCTTGTGGGAGTATTGAATGTGTGCGGTTTGGAAAGCAGCTTGGGCAGTTCTGTTAGAGAAAAGTCTAATGGAATAGCTTTTGCTACATTTTGGAGACAGGTGTGTTAAGGTGCTCTTGCACAAGATTTTGTTGTTAGTCTGGTGTTGCATAGGGAAGTGACATTGATTGGAGTCCTTAAAAATAATATTGCAGAAAATGGTGGTGTCTCTAAAGACCTTAGATTACGGAACTCTTTTAGGATCAGATGCAAACACAAAAGCACCATTTCTGCTGCGTCACTTACCTTCTGGCTCCTGTTCCAGACAGGGATGTGGGCCTGTTGCTGGGTCTGGAAACCCATTGCAGTTTATGATCTGTGAGTAATACTTGGCCGAGGCCTTGGGGCGCCGTGGCAAGGCAGGGTCTGAGAAATTCACGTGGTAGAGCCCAAACTTTTCCTGATACCCCACTGCCCACTCGAAGTTATCCATCAGTGTCCACGCAGTGTAGCCCCGTAAGTCAACGCCGTCGAGTGCAACGGCTGCAGGCAGAGAAGAGAGAAGAGAGAGCAGGTTGGTGGTCACCCCTCAGCCAGCCAGGGCAGGAAGGTGCTCCAGCACATCCACACTTAGCACACAGTGAGGTTATTGCCACTTTGGCCTCATTGGTTTTGTTCTCCCTATTCCCATCTCTTTCCTGTGTTGACTTGGCTCAGCGGCTTTGAGGTAGCTCAGCTGCCAAGTTACAGCCAACAAGCAGCCAGGGTAGTTCACTCAGTGCCCAGGACCGGGCGCTGCTTTTCTCTGCTCCAAAAATCAAAGTTTTTGTTCAAGAAACAAAGGTTTAGGAACAGAGAAGAAAAGCCATCAAAATGCAACCATTGCTTAAACTACTGTATGTGGGGCCTTGCTGCTACAAGGCAGTAAATGAGCACTTCCTGAACACCTGGCTGCCAGTTCCCAGTATGTCAGAAAAGCAAACTGAAAAAGCCCTTTCCTGAAGTTGTTTGACCACTGCTGTAACTGAAACCAGTTTGGGGGTTGGGTTTTTACGGTTTTTTAACAAAGATGCAGTTTTTAGACACAGCAGTAGTCAGACTAGAAGCCAAAATAGGAGTTTATCAGGTAGTAGTACCTTGTCTCACCAGGTGCAGCAAATCAAAGAACCTGCAGGTTACCCCACTAAACCCAGGGTTTGTTCTTCCTTTAGATCATCTTTCCTGGCACAGTTGTGACTATCCATGGGGCAGTTTTTGGTAAACCCAAAGGCTCTTGGTAGTGGATTTGGTAAGCCCATGTGACTGTGTAACTTGCAAGTGTGATGGCAGTGGCCTTTCAGCTCTTCAAAACTTGCTTTACACACATCAGTCTTATGGCAGAGCCACTGCTGCTCTCTAGAGCTTTGGATGACCAGATGTCAATAATCACTCTTACCTTTCAGTGCCTCATTAATGTAGGTCCGATAGTAATGCATTCTCCAAGTGTCATTGAATTGAAAGGCTCCCCTTTCCGAGACCCCATTTTCGGTCACATAAATGGGAGGGTTGTTGTACTCTTCCTTTATCCACCTGAGGATCTTCCTGAATCCAAAGGGTGTCACCTTCAGCCAGCTGGAACCAGAGTTCAGCCAGCTGCGGTCGGTCACTGTGGCTATGCCCCTGTGGAGAAGGACACTGCTCAGGGCCAGTCCCATGTGCCAGGCACCTCCATGCCCAGGGCTGAGGTGCTGCTGGTGCTTACAAGCCTGAAAACCACTTCTCATGCTTTGCTTTACAGTCATACGCTGTGTAAATCAGCTGTGGCTGAGGATGTGATGTTGGTTCCAAACCTTTGTATGCTACAACGCCATTTCTACTTTTCAAGACATAATGCAGTGCTTGAGCACACAAAATTGCCCTTTACACCTATGTGCAGGACTGAAAGACAACCCACTGTCCTAAAGGGCTAAACATTAAGGGGCTGGGGATGTAGCAGCAAAGGGGAAGTTAAAACAATTTCATCTATTCCGTGTGGAAACATGTTGGAAAGCAGACAATTTCACCTCTGTGTGGTCCCACCATTACCTGAATTGTCATTAGAAGCACTAGTAAACTCCTGTTGTTTACCTTTTGAAGCTGAGGAAAGAAACTAGTATATAAATTTAAAATCTTGACTTAGGCATACTTAACCATGAAGTGATTTAGCTATTTAGGGTTTGAACTTACATTTATCCAATGCAGTGGGGGACGTAAATCTGTTAAACAGCAAATGGATCAATATCCATAAACCAGGATAACACAGTTCAAACTGCAGACTGGGGGCAGGAAATATGATAAATATTGTTTATCATCTCATGTCTGTAAAAAAAAGGGCTATTGCTGGACTTTTGTGAAAATAAAAGCACCACAGGTACTGTTTGGATATATTTTTCCTGGTATTGGTTATAACAGCTTAAAACACCTATCTCAGAGCTTTATTTGCTATAAATTTTATACTTGTCAGTTGACCCAGGCTCCAGGTATGGAGATTTTACTTAACCAATAATTTACATTCATCTCTTACCTATCAGAGTCATATGACATAACACCCTTAGGATAGTTTAGGTTGTATGTTAAAACTGTGGTATAATGATTTAGACCAAAGTAGTCATATGTGCCTTTAATTCTTTGTTTTTCACTCTCAGTAAATTCTGGAAGTCTGCAAGAGAAAACAGAGAATACACTTTGCACACACTCCGTGGGTACTGCTGGGATCCCTGGTACCAACACCACAAGCACAAGGAGAGAAAGTGGGAACTGGGAATGGAAAATTAGAATGTAATTGAGAGGGACCAATGAGTTTACTACATAGTTTTAAGAAAAGTTAAACCAATTTACCACAGGCATCAGGTAAAGTACTGTGTCTAATGCAGAGCAGTTACTGTGTCACTGAGCTGACAATTTATTACCCCAAAGATACGTTATATTAGTAAATTTAGTTTGCAAAAGAGGTAAAGACAGGGAATAGGCAAAGCCCCCCTGCCTGGATTGGAACGAAGTGATTTTTAAGGTTCCAACACAAACCATTCTGTGGTTCTATGAAAATGTACACTAGAATTTTTCTGTGAGGATATAATAAGCTTTGGTACAGTAACATTGGAATAGAATCATTGAAATGTATCATTTCTATAAGAAAAGCAGGTTTCAGCACAGTTAGTGAAACAAAAGCAGGCGTGTGCCTGGGCTCTTACCGGGACTTGCTCAGGCCCTGAGCCAGACTTCGTTCCTGAATCCTTCTTTTCATCACTTCATTATAATCACCATTTTTGAAAATGGGATGAGCAAACCACCCTAGAAAAAACTAAACCAGGAAATAAGGGAGGATAAATCATATATCAAAACATGGGATTTAGCCATTCCTCTGTCATGTGCTGCTTTATAGGTGATACCTGAATTTATAACAAACAGGCACATGGAGATATCCAAGGATGGATGCCAATATAACAGGAGTAAATTTAATAAGCTTTTGTCACTGCAACCATATTTTGTCTCATTTCTGTTGCATTCTTGATCGGCCCTCATAAGAGGCTACATACATTTCCATGGAGTGATGCCTCTGCCTCATCCTTTTATTTCAATGAGATGCTGACCTAGGCTCTGGGCACATCCAGCACCTGGAGAGGGGGTGTGACCAGGAGCAGCAGGGAGAGCTATGACCAGGGGTCTCTGTACCTGCAAGAATCGTCTGGCAGCTTCCACATCCTCCTGATTGTGCGGGTTGCGTGGTTCTGCCCAGTCAGAGTTGATGGTGATGGAGATGAGCCCTCCCTGCTTGGCCCGGTAGGTCTCGTTGTAGAGGTGCCAGACCTCTGCATGTGCCTTGATCAGGTTGTGTCCCACCACGTAGGGAGCGCGCCCTGGCCGAACGGAGATGCCTGCAGGGACAGGGACAGCACAGGCAGTGGACAGCACTTCCCAGCCCTCTCATGGCTGCCTCCCAGGTTAACACAACCTCGGGGCACCCAGAACTGCCCCTGGTAAAGGAATGAACATGCAACACCTGGTGCCCCGAGCCCAGCCCTGGGCTGGGATCAGCGCTTGGCACAGGCAGCTGAAGGAGCAGCTGCCATGGGAAGGCTGTGCAAGGAGGACCCTGCATTGCCCCCTCCTCCCTCAGGAGCGGGACATGGGCTGCCAGTCCTGGCAACAGGCTGCTGCTGCCACCATGGAGAGCAGAAAGCTGTGTGTTCAGGTTAGCTCACATCCCCTCCTCTTGGTTCTACCCTGCTGCTGAGCTGTGTCCTCCTCCAGCCCTAACTCTTCTCCACAGTCCCCAGAGGTGGTTTGGAAATGAAGTCTGCTCTGGGCAACAAGTGTAATCTAGAGGCTGCAGAGGAGGGGTGGAGTAGAAGAGTGGAAGAAGG
The DNA here is from genome assembly GCF_965178545.1 of Coloeus monedula. Lineage (NCBI taxonomy): Eukaryota > Metazoa > Chordata > Aves > Passeriformes > Corvidae > Coloeus > Coloeus monedula. The sequence goes on from NC_138787.1 coordinate 34,276,428, forward strand.
AGGATGGGTCTTGGAGGTGACAGGCAGAGAGAAAGGACCACAGCAATCCCATCTGTCCACACCACAGCATCTTCCTTGTTCTACCTTTGCAAGCCCCAAGCAACTTCTCTGCTGCAGCATAAAACAATTGTGCTGACAGTGCTGTGAAGGCTGTGAGGTTATGCCCAGCAGTCTTACCTGGAGCAGCTGTGCCAACACCATAGCCAAGATATGCAGTGTTGTAGGGTTCATTGAAGGTTATCCAAAATTTCACTTTATCCCCCAGCCTCTGGAAAAGGACCTCAGCATATTCCTTAAACCTCTGAACTATAGTATCATTCTCCCACCCACCGACGTCCTGCAGCGCCTGTGGGAGGTCCCAGTGATAAAGAGTCACCTGTGTGGAAAGACAGCAGGACAAGGGACTCAACCAGTCATTCTTGCAGTAACTCAGACTCATTCATGAACACAAATAAACTGTGCTTTGATCTACAGTTACCTGTTCCTAATGTAGTTTGATGTTGTAGCAATCACTCATGCACTCAGTAAAATACCTTTTTGCCAGTTTCTTTAGGGACTGCCTAATGAAGATGGAACCTTTTACCAAAAACCACCTTGTGACAGCAAGAACTCATCAGTCAAGGACTGCTGCACCTGCACTGACTCTCAGGTGCAATACAATCCACTAGAACACCTGTCTGGGCTGGTGCAGAGGTATGAGGACAGCTCATAGTCACTCAACAGTGCTAAAAGAGCTGATTGATGCAGGGGTGAGGTCACCATCCATTGTATGTGACAAACAACACCGACCAGCGGAGCTTCCTGACTCCCAGGAAAAGAACAAAGTTAGATCTGTCTCTAAGAAAGGCAAGAAGGAAGATCCTGGGAACTATGTTAGTCAGTCTCACCTCAGTGTCTGGAAAGAACCCTGCGTAGGTTCCTGTGGAATCTATTTCCAAGCACATGAGCGATGAGAAGGCAATTGGAAACAGCCAACAATAAGGTTACTGTGGTCTTTCTGGGGAGTAATTTCAACATATCCCTACATTCCAAGTTCCTCTGCTTATTCAATAACCCATGTTTCTTCACAAAATGAAATGAAAAACCATGAAAAACAATTTCTGTGTGGAGAAGGGTATGGACGGAAACACACATGTTGCTCTGAGCATCAGATTTGGGGTTTACTATTTTTTAGTTACCTGAAAGTTACTGGGTTTAGTTACCTGAGGCATAATGTTGGCTGCCAGAAGGGCATCGATCAGCCTTTCGTAGTAGTTCAGTCCCATTTCATTGATGTATCTGGTGGTCCCATCTGGGAGGACACGGGACCAGGAGATTGAAAAACGATAGTGAGACACCTTGAGGCTTTTCAGCATTTCCACATCCTCCTCAATCTTGTGGTAGCTGTCACAAGCTACATCTCCAGTTGCATCATTGCCAATTCTCAAGGGAGTGTGGGAATATTTGTCCCAAATGCTAAGTCCTTTCCCATCTGCTCTCCATCCTCCTTCAATCTGTAATTGAAAATGGGGGAGATATTGTTAGCAAACCCAAATTTATGTCTTGGCCTAGCAAAGAATTCAGCCTGTTATTCTTTGTGGTGCCACACAATGAGTTAACTCTCCACAGATACTTCAGGAGCCCATATCAGTTTCCTGACCTGGTAAGCTGCAGTTGCTACACTCCACCAGAAGTTGTCTGGAAACTCTCCATACAAAAATTCCTCTTCCTTGGGCAGTGGGATGCCGTTATTGCGGATGATTTCTGCATAGTACACAGCAGAGCGCTTTGGCGTTCTTGGCCTGTTGGGGTTGTCAAAATCAATCTGGTGCAATCCAAATTTTGGCTCATAACCATCCACCCATTCAAAGTTATCCATCAGAGACCAAACGTTGTATCCTTTCAGATTAACACCATCTACCTTGTAAGCTGAAAGACCAGAAAATAAATGGAGGAGCATCAGTGGCATAATCACACTTCAAATGAATCCTACAGAATTCACATGCAAGCACATACAGGCTCCTAGTTACATACAGGTGGCGCTGGTCAACTAAGATCATTAAGAGTATCTTCTTGTTGGAGGAAACAAAGCACAACCATGCAAAGGACATAATAAAAACAAGCACTATGCTTATATTGTGTTCAGACTATTTAAAAACTGATATCAATCGCTTTTAAAAAGTACTCTTCAAAGAACTAAAATAACCAGAAATCTAGAGAGGAGACACACAACACCAACAGAACAAAAGAAAATTCTGGTACCTTTTAAAGCTTCATCAATGTATGTTTTGTAGTAAAATATCCTGGCATTGTCATCAACATCCGATTTGGTCTTTACGCCCACTCCATTCTCAATGATATATATTGGGGGGTTTCCATATTCCTCTTTGATCCAGTTCAGTAGCCTCCTCAGACCCCAGGCCACAGCCCGATGGTCACTAAGAGCTGAGGAAGGCCAGGAGCTGTCAACTGTTTTTGAAAGCTCCTGGTCATACTCATAAGAGAAGGGCTTCAGAGGTGTTGTTGAATGGGTTACAATTTTGGAGGAGTACGTGTTGAAGCAGAAGACATCTGCTGTGCCCCGGATGTATTCACGCTCCTCCTCGGTGAAAACCGGCAGGCGCGACGACGGCAGGTTCTGGAGCTCACTCCTGTTCCCAACTTTCCACTTCATGACCTCGGGGTAGTCCCCATTTTTGAAAATTGGGTGTGTGAACCAACCCACCAAAAACTGCAGGTACCTGTCAGCAGCTTCAATGTCCCTGGGGTCGCTTGGTGTCTTCGGCTCAGCCCAGCTAATGAAGGGGCACAGGGCAATGACCCCTGCCTGACTTGCTCTGTATTTGTCATCGTAGGTGTGGTAGGCCCTGGCATGAGCTTTCAGTAAGATGTGGGCAACCCTGTAGGGAGCACTGCCAGGGTCCTTGACACTGGGTGGGAATGTCCCGAGGCCATAGCCCAGCCAGGCAATGATGTTGGGTTCATTGAACGTAATCCAGAACTTCACCCTGTCCCCAAAGGTCCGGAAACAGAAGTCAGCAAAGCTGTCAAACAGGTCAATCAGCTCATCACTCTCCCAGCCACCAATGTCTTGAAGAGCTTGTGGCAGGTCCCAGTGGTAGAGAGTGACAATTGGAGTGATGTTGTTTGCAACCAGTCCATCAATGAGACGGTTGTAGTAGTCAACTCCGTGGCTGTTGATTGAGTTGTTCCTTCCAGTGGGGAAAATTCGAGGCCAGGACAGGGAAAAACGGTAATTCTTTACCCCTAAGGCTCTCAGCAGGTAAATATCTTCCTCTACCTTGTTGTAGCTATCACAAGCTATATCTCCAGTATCATTATTGTTTATATTCCCTGGGACATGGGTGAAGTTATCCCAAATGCTGGGTCCTTTGCCATCGGCATCCCAGCCTCCCTCTATCTGGTAGGCAGAGGAAGACACACCCCATGTAAAATCCTCTGGGAATGTCCCATAAAAGTACATGTCTCTTTCATGAGCAGTCTGGGATGAAAACTTCTGCCAGACAACCTTTGCTTTGGAGGGAACTTCTGATGCTGGTAAATTAGGCAGCTTTGATGGCACAGGTCGGTCAAACACCACTGGTGCAGAAGATCTGCCCAAGGCTTTGGATGGAAAACCATTCTTTTCAATAACACTGGAATAGAAGTAAGCAGATGCCTTGGGAGTCCTTGGTCTGTTGCTATCTTCAAAGTTCACGTGATGCAGCCCAAATTTTAGGCTGTATCCCACTGGGCCCTCAAAGCCATCAAGCAGGGATCGAGCAATGTAGGACCGAACATCAACAGCATCCAGTTTCACCGCTGCCACAGAAACAACGAGACACTGTAATTACCCACCTGAACATTTCCTGAACACAGCTCAGCACAACAGAAGCAGCACAGCCAAGGATATGTGTGACAAGCCAAGCACTTACAAATGGTTTTAAAGGCTAGAAAAACCTCCCAAACAATTAAGAATATCTGGCAGAAAAAGCAGTCAGCACAGTAATAGGAGCTGGTGATATGCTTAGTGATAGAAATGTGTGAGAAAAGAAGTATTACTCAAGAGGTATCTGAGTACAGGACACTTGTGCCACTGGTATCCCTTCCCTGTGTTCTTGTTTTCAAGCAGATTTCATCAGTTTGGATGTATGGTGCACTTTTAGATTTAACACTGTAATTAAAGTGAAACATTGCAGGTATTTAGAGCTTGTCTATATTCCCTGAGCACAGGAGAGCTTCTTTTAGCAGAACAGTGTACCCAATACCAGCAGAGGCAAGTCCAGCATCCCTCCTCACATTGCCTACAAAAAAAAGCACGAAATCTCTCTCATTCAAAAAAAGTTCACTCCCATGTGCAGTCCATCCTCTTTGCTTCTGATGAGGCATAACAGCAATGCTAAATTGTGTTTTCTGTAGCTCTTTCAACACTTCTAGCAGTATGTTGAGATCTACGTCAAGAAGATCAAATGCTGATCTTTGGTACACACTGATCACCAACATATTTAATGCATCATATTTAATGTTTTCCTAACAGTATTGTTTAGTCTATCTAGAGAGCATCAGTCAAATCTCTATTTGAAATCTCAGCTCTCTATGCTTGTCCAGAACTTGCCACTAACACTATTTTTATGTCAAACAATACACATCTTGCAAAGATACAAGCATAACTTGAACATTCTACAAGCATAACTTAAACATTCTCAAAATGATTGAGGTAGAAATTTTATGGAGATATTTTCAGTATGAAGTGCTTGCTGCCAGTTAGATCCGATTAATCGGTACAGGCAGTTCAGCCCCAATTTATGAGATTAATCGGTACAGGCAGTTCAGCCCCAATTTATGAGATGTCTTCATGCAAGAGCCTGCAGGCCAATCATCTCCAGGGGAGCAGGAGTATATAAAAAACCAGTGTTCTCACAGAGGGACTGACCTTAGGGTCCAGGCTACATTAATCCATAAATATGAAAAACGCATTCCAACATCTAAAGAGAATGGAGAGTTCCGTATCTGGACACCAGAGAGGCTTAAGTATATAGAGTCACACTCATTACCTACACAACAGGCAGCTGACATCACATCACTGTGCAAGTGGTGATGTTTTAAAGTTAACCACCATGGAAGGGCTAGAATAACTACTTGCCATGATTAAAAAAAAATAAAATAATGTGATTTCTCCATACCCTTCAGGGCCTCATCGATGTACTGGCGGAAATAATCCACTCGCAGAGTGTCGTTGAGAAGATCCCCGGTGTCTCCTGTTGGCACACCACTCCCTGCTATGTATATTGGGATCTTTGACCCTGTGTATTCCTGGGATACAAACTTCAGCAGCCTTCTTAATCCCCAAGGGACCACATGGATCCAAGAAGAGGCAGCCTGTGGCCAGGAAGGATCTACATGCAAGGAGAAGTTCCCAATGCTCTCGTAGCCTGGTGTGCACATCCCATTAGCCCCGGCACTGACCAGGCGGGAAGTGTAATGGGAAAGGCCAAAGAAATCTGCAGTCCCTTTCACCCAGGACTTCTCCTCCTCCGTAAACACAGGCAGCTGTGCGACTGTTGTGGAGCACTGCTGGTTCACTTCCTGGATCTGAGCCTTCAGCATATCTGGGTAATCACCATTAACAAATATGGGGTGAGCAAACCAGCCAAGCATGAACTGCAGGTACCTCTCAGATGCCCTCACATCCTCGGAGCTGGTTGGAGTCTTGGGTTCAGCCCAGTCCGAGTTCAGCACGAGCCCCACCTTTCCCAGTTGCTGAGAACGGTATTTGCTGTTATACAGGTGCCAGACCTTGGCATGAGCCTTGAGAATTGTGTGAGCAACCTGGGAGCAGAAAGCAGAGGAAAATGTGTCAGACTGCATTGCACAGAAACTCTTAAGCATTGGGTTTATTGCCACGTGAAAATGTCCTCTCCATCCAAAAGAAAACACCTTGACAAAACAATGATAGACAAGGAGTGTAGGAAGTTTTGGAATAAGCAAAAGAATCTAACTATCCATCAACACCAGCTTTCAGAATAGAAAAATGAAGTAATAACACCTAGCCTCTGTTAACTAACCCATTTTTAACAAGTATCGTAGATCCAACAACCGCATTGTTGTCTCAGAGACCACTTTAGGCTTGAACATAGTTAAAGCACAGGACCATCAGAGGAAAACAACCCACCAAGAGTAGCTGCAGGATCCCAATTATTCCTGTGCCCCTACCTTGTAAGATGCTGCTCCCGGGTCAGTGATTCCTGGAGGATGCTCTCCAGTGCCATAGCCAGCGTAGCTGATAACCCAGGGCTCATGGAATGTAATCCAGAGCTTGACTCGATCCCCGAACGTGGAAAAGCAGAAGTCTGCGTAGCTCACAAAAGCATCTATGATACTTTCATTCTGCCAGCCACCAAGAGCCTGCAGAGCTTGGGGCAGGTCCCAGTGGAACAGAGTCACCATGGGCTCAATGTTAGAGTCTAACAACTGGTCAATTAATCGGCTGTAATAATCAACACCCTTGGAATTGATGGTCTCATTGGTGCCAGCAGGGAAAATTCTAGACCAGGATAAAGAAAATTTGTACAGCTGGGGGTGAAGACCCCTAAGCAGGTAAATGTCATAGCTGGTTTTATAGTAGCTGTCACATGCCACGTCTGCTGTTTGGTTCATGTGGACATGGCCCCCATGCCCAAACTGATCCCAGATGCTTTCTCCTTTCCCATCCTCTGCCCAAGCTCCTTCGATGTTAAAGGCACCTGTGGATATGCCCCAGAGGAAACCACTTGGGAAAACATCTTGCAGGAAAGAATCCCTCTCCGATTCAGACTGTTCAGCAAACATTTCCCAGACTGTTTGATAGGAGGACCGAGGGGCAAGAACAGCATCTAGATTTTCCTGCAAAGTATTTGTTTCGCTGGAAGTAGAATAAATAGAAGTTAAAATCTCCAAGGTAGATGCATGTACCATAGAACTTGCAAACATGGAGTATAAAGGAATCATGTGGTTCCCATTCAGGTCACATTAGTCACCTATAGCTACTTTGACATCTGAGCAATCCAACCCTGCTGTCTCCCAGCTGGGACACGAAGGTGGAGGGCAGTGGGGTAACCACAGAACAGCTCTTTGCACATAGAGTCTCATAATTCATTAGTTAGGCCAGAGGTGCCAACAAAATCCTTGCAGTGAGCAGCAATTTCCCTTGCTACAACTGCTTCATGAGTTTCCATAGGATAAGCTAAAACTAGTCAATCCTGCTACTGTAATCCTTAGCATCTCCCTGCACAATGAGATCTCCCACGTTTCCATAAGCTCAGTTGGCTTCTCCCCTAGGAAAGCCTCTATTGGATTTGTTTATTTATAACCACTTTGCTCTTGAAAAAAGCAGAAGGCTTGAAATATGTACTTGTAATTATTGGCTTGAAGGTGCAATTTGGGTAACCAAGGATGAGAGAGTAGAGAGGATTACATTATAGGATTAGTAGCAGGATAGAGGATTGCAAGTAATTGGAAGAGACTGGCTCAGCAGAAAGACAGCCCTTTGCAGCCCCTTCAGCAAATAGCAGCAGACTTTACCACTAAAATGTCTTGTCTCTCCCTGCACATAGGTTTCTAGAGGATGCTGTTTATTACTGTACATTTTTGTAGTGTTATACAGTATTACGGTATTTGATTGTAGTACCTCAAAACCTCAGAAAAGTAGTCCAAGAAATCATTAACATCACACCCAACCATACGTGCTTCTTCTTTATTAATAGCTGAAAACAAACAAATGGTAAGTGAGGGGTGTAGCCATAACTTAGAAGCCATGGACTTCATGACCCTGTTTGTGCAATTACACCTTGAGAAACAAGGTGCACTTCATAACTAATAGCTATTTTTCTCAGGTCAAATGTATTGAGTTTTTAATTAAACTTACAAATGCATATTAAAAAATTATCATAGTATCATAGAATCACTTAGGTTGGAAAATACCTCTAAGATCATCAAGTCCAACTGATAACCCAGCACTGCCAAACAACACTAAACCATGTCCCTAAGTGCCACATCTATGTTTCTTTTAAAGCCCTATGGGGATGGTGACTCCAGAATTGCCAACCATGCCAATCCAACACGAAACCATGTCCCCAAGTGACACATCTGCATGTGTTTTAAGTTCCTACAGGGGATGGTGACTCCCCCACTTTCCTGGGCAGCCTGTAACAGTGCTTGACAACCCTTTCAGTGAAGAAATTTTTCCTAATATCCAACCTAAACCTCTCCCACTGCAACTTGAGGCTGATGAAAATGACGAAAAGATTTGGGGAAGATTTCCTGCTTCTGCTCCCTCAACATTCACCATCCACCCTTAGTTTTCCAATAAGGCTATAAAAAACCATAAAGTTATTTTATCTAATAGCAGCAGCCTAGATTGGATGATTTGGAATTTCCGCCATAAGTTATCATGCAGATTTTAAACAAAAAACTCTCCTCCTTGAAACATCACTCACCTGTGACAATGGCAGCTGCTGGTATGAAAGGATTCTCTTCCACGGAAGCACAATCAAGGACCTTTAGACTAAAAACCAAGATGTCTTTGTCCTTCCAGACACTCTGCAAAACCAGAAATCAGGGAGCAGTATGAAGAGAAGCATCAGCCATCTAGTAAAACCACGTTCTTGGCATTTTTTGCATTTTACATGGGCAGCTCCTTATCCTGCTACCCAGATGCTGGAAGACTCTGTGCTTATGGATTTTAAGAATGCAAAAAACTATCAGAGGTTAATTTATGTAATAATAGGTACCAGCCTACAGCATCACTGATGTTGGTGCTGCCATGAGATCTAATCCGTTAATAAACTCACCCTCAGCAACATTTCTAGCACTGCCTCTGCTGATGAGGAATGTGAAGTTTGGTAGCACCGTTGTAGAGCCCATGCTAGAGTTTAATAATACCTTTCAGCGTACAGGTATTAGTCTAACAGCCTATCAAACACTTAGCATGCGAGAGAGAAGGTTTTTCAGTCCTGGACAAAAGAATTCTGCCATTCCAGTTGTTAATGCAGCAATAATAAGCATTGACCAAGATGATCCTTTCCAGCACTTTCCATCAACTGTTTTTAAGTCAGAGTAACAACAGAGAAATGAGCACTTTGCAGCTGCTTCCTAGTGTAGCTCACAGAAAGTCAGAACTGTTTAGACATGCATCACAGCACATGAAATTCTGCTCCTATTTATGTTCTGTTGTTTGCTGCTATAATTCTAATGCTGCGCATAACATTACCTGGAATTCACTCAATTTCTTGTAGAAATCTGTTTCATTTCCACAATGGTACTGAAGGCTAAGAGACACAAAGTCTACTGAATCCTGGAAACAAGAAAAAGAAAAGAATCATGCTGGAGGAAAATGGGGTTTTTTTCTGAAGTATTACATTAAAAATACATAAAACTGTGTAAGGTTTGATAAAGACATATTTCTGGAGTAAGAAGCCATACAGCTGCATGGGAGCCCTGGACAATATAATGAGCCCAAACTGGATGCTGTATGGGAAGATGTGTTTTGCGTGTCTCTTACTAAACAAAGAAGAAGTTAAACTAAATTAAATTCTATTTTATGAATTTAATATTAATGATTTACAGTTAATTTTTTAATTAGTAAGATTATGTTTATGATTAATCAGAGAAACCTTTTTAACTATGTGGTTCAGGTAGGCTTTATCAATAACCCTTGGTTGAAAGTCCACTTCAGAAATCTTTAATCATTCCATATCACAAGGGTTTTCCCACTAGAAGTCAACAACCTTAAAGGAACAGACTGCATTCTCTTATTAAACCAGCTGATGAAGTTGGAAGAAAACTGATAAGATTTGAGTTTGTTTTTCAGTCCAAGGTTCAATTCTAGTTTCATCAGCTCATCTAAAACAACTTCTTTGCTCTCTCTACAAACCACACCTTGCTGAAATCCTTGCAATGTCACAGCTACAACGTTGCTTGACCTGGTTCTAAGGTTTGAAGGATTAAGCAAAAAACCCCACAGTGTCATCTGTGCACTGTATCCTACATCAACATCCTCTGGGTGAGGACAGCTATGAACAGGGAGCTGGATCTTTAAGAAAGGATGTCATTGCCTTTGCAGAGATTATATTCTCCTCGTGTTGTGCCATCTCTGTGAAACTGCATCACTTTTAGCACAGCTCAGACTGGGATTTAACAAAATCAGCAGATCTTTTAAATAGCAGCTAATTAAGATAAAGTATTGATATATTTGGTGGTGCATTAAGTACACCTGCAAAGAAAATGGTAACAGGTACACTTTTTGGAGACGCCTTGTCATTTAGCAAGTATATTGCTAAAATTGTCAATTATGAGAACAAATTTGTCTCCATGTAGCTTAATCAGTGCCTACCAGCCAGGAAAGGATGCTGAAACAATTTTTAAATCAGCAGGTTTCACATAATCAGACTAATCCAATAATTAAAGCTTACCAAACTGTTAACTGATCAACCTGCTAAAATCTTATTTAACTTGCAACAAGTCATTTGATCCCATACATAAAAACAAAGCTAAATCAAGGCAAATTTATATAATTTTGGAAATATTTCCTCAAGGTGTCACCTGAAGAGAAACTGAAAGCAATTCTGATGGAGTCATGTCTTGGACAGTGCTTATTTCCAAAGCAATGGACAGCTTTCCACCTTGAGAGAGAAAGAGGCAGTCTGCTAGTAACATATTAAGGACAAATAAAATTTCAGTTTACTGAAGTTATTTTAAAACCAGTTTTAAATTGTTGAAGCTGTGGAACATCAGACAGTGCTCCAGGTAGTTGATTTCAGAATACCCATTGTGGTTTCAATGGAGAGCTGAAGAAGGTAGAAATTCAAAGGCACCATTCAAATTTTCATGCCTTTGTGATGGTTCTACAGTTTTTAAATTTTTTTAATCCATTCTATACTGAATGCTTCTGAGATGCTGGGTGGCAGGAACTTGGAGGGACAGGAGATGCAGGAGGGAAGATGGGCAACTTCCAAGGACTATCACCAGATAGTGTGAACTGTACAACAAAGTATTCCTGACAAATGCAAGAATTAAAAATTTGGGAAAAGAAATGGTAACTCAGCCAGCTCTACTGGTTGTCTGTCTGGGACAGAAAAATTCCAAGGCCAAAGAAGGCAGACCCAAGGTGACAGCTGCTTGGAAAATCCCAGGTACCCATCATGGAAGAGGTGAAATTCTGTTGCTCTGTGTAACACCAGTAGATTTGGGATTTAATTACTGTAAACCCCAGGCTCTGCAACAAGGAAAGTCAAACAAAGGACACTGCAGACTTCCTCACAGTTATTATCGCATAGGAGACTTCCTGTGCCTTGTTTTTTCACACTTTCAGGTACATTTCAGAAAGGTTTTAGTCCTTCCTCTGCAGGTCAGAAAAAGGTACACAAAAATATCTACGCAGAGACTGCATGTAGCAGTTGCCATTTAATTCCATCATGAAATATTAATGAGTCATATTGAAAAACCCCTCTCCCTGCTCTCCTTACCCGCTGGTGAGATCATCTCATGGAGAGTAGTGTAAAATCCTTCATGAGCAGCAGCCACAGCCTGGACTTGTTCCTGGGGGTCATTGTAGGGCAGGCTTTGAAGGACCTCTGGCAGATCACTGAAGGAGAGCCATGCATCCACCAGGTCCCCAAAGGCATGGAAGCTGAACTCTGCATACTCCACAAAAAGCTTGTTAAAAGCCCTGCCATTCCTCCCGCTGGCCTGCGCGGCCACGGCGCCGGGCACTCGCCCCTTGTGCAGAACCAGCACGGCTCTGAGGCCTGCAGCAGCCAGGGCCTCCAGCAGCTGCCGGTAGCACCACACCTGGGCTCCATCCGCCTTCACGGCGCTCCCCTCGGGAAGAAGGCGAGCCCACGGCAGGAGGACTTTGTAGTGCGTCACCCCGAGCTCACGGAGCGGGGAGAAGTACCGGGCCAGCTCGGAAGCCACAAGGTCTGGCTGGCACTGTGCTGCAGCCATGCCAGGGCCCTGCTGGTCCTTGGGCAGGACCTGGTCCTGCAGACCCAATCTCGCTGCCAGCTCACTGGGTAGAGGCCCAGCAATGGTGATAAAATTCCGAGCAAATTCCCCATCTATCCCAAGGCTGAGAGACGCCAAGAGAAAGATGACTGTCTTACAAATCAGGTCCATTTCTGAACCTGGCTTCAGAAACAGTTATTCCACACTACTTATACTCTAGCAGAAGTAATATTTAACTGAAATTATCTGCTGCACAGATAAGGTTCCCTGAACTAGCTGACATGGGAATAACAGACCAGGACTTCCAATCAGTAGATAAACAGGCAAATGGATGAACACAAAAAACACTCTCACTCAGAGAAAGGTAATGTGAAAACATTTTCTGAGATGCTCACGTTTCCCTTTAGGCTTAAATATCAGTTGACATTTGCTAATATTGCCTTCCATTTAGAGGAAGATGAAATAAGGAGATAAACTTTCCTTCTCCTTTTGGCCTTTTTCAGCTTTAGAAGAATCCCAGCACAGCTCTGGGTGCAAAAAACAACCATAGCAGAGTTATCTGCATGGCTGGGGCTGGGTCCACGGCTTAGGGCATGGAGGGCAGCAGGAGGCACGTTTGCTCTCTAATTCCTGGGTGGATAAAGGAAATCTGAGATGTGGTACCTCACCCAGCTGGAAAAGTGACTCTTAGGTGAATTCAGGCAGCAGCAACAGTGTGCTTCCTCCTACCTAATAACATCCCAGGAATCTGAGTCTCATTTCTTTGCTTTCCAAAGCACTCCCTCCTTCAGCCCTGAAAACACTGCTCTCCTGGCTGGGTGGACACATTCAGGTGACCCAACTGCTGCAGGGCAGAGGTAACTCAGCTCTTCTACATTTCAATACAGCAAAACTGAGGAGCTGAGAACATTTTTAAATCAACTAAACACAAAATCCTACATACCTACAGTGAAATGGTGGGTCCATCTCAGAGTTCATTTCCTTTAATAACCAGAATTTTGTCTAAAGTGTACCTGGAATCATCTGGGCAAGTTCTTGCTGTCAAGCAATACTGATCTTTAAGTTACAGCAGAAAACATCTCTCAACATTTGCTGTTACTCAAACCTTATACAGAGATTGTAATTTGTGTACTTTGATGTTACTTCATTCCCAGATGATTTTTTTTTCAGGAAGCTCTAAACAGCTCGCCGTAACATTGTGCTGACTGCTCCGAACAAGTTCCTTTCACTCTGATGTCTGAATAGCAAGTCTGAACAGCAACCTTAGGGCACCACCTGGTGCTTACTTTTCAGTACAGCTGCATTAACACAGAGAAAACCCCTCTCAGCCTACAGAACTGGGGAAAGAAGCAGAAAAAATACTTTCTCCTACATGAAGTGTACTTATTTTCAAACAAAGATTCAGAGGAGGGGAGGGGGAAACGCATAATGAAGGCCAAACATCTTCCTATCCTAATTTTGAAAGTAAAGGAGCAATATAGAATAACATGAAAATGTTGTTGCAGCTGGGTGGCTTTTTAAAATGAAATAATGAAAGGCAGTTATTTGCCAAAATGTGGTTTAGTAAAGAAATGAGTGGAGAAGGAACTGCAGTTGGAGTTAGTGCCCAGTGACGGGGTAGCGCTGATGACAAATATTTATGATTCCCTCTGTTCCTTAAATACAAGTGTTATCTTTAATGATATGCTTAGTAAGACCAAGGTGTATCTCTCCAAAGATGGGAGAGACTAACAGAAAAAAGAATACTGTCTTACAAACCAGCTCCATTTCTGAGCCTCCTTCAGAAATAGTTATTTCACACTATTTCTAATTAGAATATGTAACTTTGCTATCTTTCATGCTATTACAAATGTTTCTTAGGCGCTGGTGTCAAGTCAACAAGACAAATATTCAGGTATTTTCAATTCTTAATAGATTATTTAATGATCCCAGAGTTTACAGTAAAAAATTGAGAACAACAGAAATCTAAGCCAAGTTGTCATATAGAAAAATCTACAAACAGGTTTACAAATATAGTCTTAAAAATCCCTCCAAAATAGTGGCAGTTTTCAATTCACTTACAAGTCAAGACCTTCATCAAGGTTGGGGTTTCTGCCCTGCTGACTTAAAGCTTTGCTTTGGGCTGGGCTATTTGCAATTTTCTACTTTACATATGCAACAGGAGCCTGCACATCTTTAGCCCATCTAAAAAGAAAGAGAAGCAAACAGTTTCTCATTGTCTATTACTGAAAGTTAAAAAAACTTCTTGAAAAAGAGCATCTGTCATCCAGGAAATTTGATCTTCCTTAAGACATTAAGCATTTAGATCACTATTTTTGTCAGCCTCAAATTACAGGCATAGAAAACAGCAATCTCACATGTGAGTAACAACAAATCCACCCCCAAACATCTCCAAATATTAATGAGCTTTTATTTATGTTTAGTGAGCTTTTATGTTAAGAAGAAAAACAGTAAAAAGCTATAGCATAAAATGTCTATTAAATGCAACAGAAGAACAATTAAAATTAATCTTATTTAAAACAGAAACATCTACATAGCCTGATGGTGAAAAAAGCTATTGGATGATTCTCCTCTGCATCCAGATGATGGCACTGAAATTCAGAGTTAACAGTGAAACTAATATCTGTGTGTCATGTCTTCAAAAGCTTTCCAGGTATATTCAGTGTAAATGAGAAATCACACATTACTGACCACTCTCTGGAACGTTCATAGGAATTTAAGGCATTAGCCATACAGCAACCCCTGCAGGAAAAGAATCCATTTTCCAACTTGTAACCAGTCAGTTCTACAATCCCATTCTCAGCCCTCAGTCTTCCAGCAGATAGTTTGGGTTGACAACCAGGTATGGATCATCATCGAAAGTCTCCTCTTCACTGGATCCTCTCAGTCCTGACTGGGACAGTTCAATCAGAATGTGGTCCTGTAACAGACAAAGATTTGTGTTAAAACAAGGGCAGAGAGGTTTGTTTCTACTCTCTAAAAGGCATTTTTATATTGGTAGGACCTCTCATTAATTACTTAACCCTTTCAATTGTGAACTCCCTCTAACAGATTCTTAAAAACAGCATTCAGAGGAAATCTCTTCTATGTTGTATCCTTTCTGGGAACTTTCCAGCCTCGTGCTTTCCAATCTAGTGGGTTTGTGTCTTTAAAAGTGTAAAGTAGTTTATTTTGTCATAGTTTTTCCTCCAAAACACCCTCATACCCCTCTGACTCAAGGCTAACCATTGAATACAAGCGTTAATTGTATTTCTGTATCCTAATGTATAACTAACATTATAGAAATACAGAAAAATATCACACTTCTATAGTGACATAGTATAGAACTTTGACCTTTTACTTATACACATGTCTAATTTATTTCAGTGTTTTTTCTGCAATTACAGTAACACAAAGAAGGCATTTTTACTGCATCAGTCAATATCATGGAAGAACAAAACCGATTTCCCCAAACAGGAATATATTCCATTAGAAATGAAACATTGCCCTATGTAAGTTAAAACCCTTTTTCACTATCCACAGATCTCCATACATACATAATGTGTAAGTCGGTGAATGACCCTCTCTATGATCTTCTTTTTATTTATTAGTTCTTCTTCAGATTCAATTTCAGATTCAATTTCCTTCAGATACCAATTAATAAGTTCACTCCTCTTTAGTGCTGCATCGTCCTCTTCTGCAGAGAAAATAATTTGCATAAACTCAGCAGCAGAAAAATAGCACTTAAACCAAACAAGAAAAGGATTTATACATTAACATTTACAATGCTGAAGAGAGAAACATGCTTTTTAAAATATTTAGGAAACATCAGACTTTAGGGGTTTTTTTCTTAAAGCACCGTATTTTTCACAGGAGGGTGTTGGGTCATGGTTTAATTGGAGATAATTAGATTGAGAATGGAAGCTTTCAGTTCTGTGCACCCAAGTAGCTTCCAAATCCCATCAGCTTTCAGCTTCAAGAAAACCAGTGGCAAGGACTCACATACCTTCCTCTAAGGGCTAAAGAAAAATCACTGTCACACAAAGCCAGAGGAGTCATCCTTCTACATGTAGTCAGCATTCGAACAGACACTGTCATCCCCACACCCTTCCAAAAGCTTTGTAGCTTTAGTATCTGCTAAGAGACAACTGCTGCCTTTCATTGCAGGAGTAGCCTCATTGCAACTGAAATATTTTAGCTTCTGAAGAACTAATCCAGCCATTTGCTTAAGACAGGATGTGGTTGCTGGCATGCATTAAAGCTCCTGCTCCAGTTTTCACTGCTGCAGACTCTTGTAGCTTGGTTACACCATTGTGTGCTACAAATCCTCTTCTGGCTCTGCTCTGTTGACTTGCTCCCCAGCTTAACAGGTTTTGACAAATGATTTAGATAACAGAACTAGAAACTCCAAGAAGTCATACTTGCATCACCAGATGTAGTATTGTCACATGAGCACACGTCCACACCTGACCTCACAAGTTTGTTGTCTCACAGAAGTGAAAATCCCATGTACAACAGCAAGAGATGCAGTAACAATTGCTCCCTGAACTTGGGGTTTGCCTTCTTTTTAATAAACAAATTCTTACCTTCTTCTGCTTTCCTGAGGTGCAGCACCAGGAGATTAGAAATTCGTCGGTACTCAGAGAAGCCCAGCTTGAGAGAAGCTTTGGGTGCAGCATCCTTGTTCACATCCTCAGAATGGCCATTGATCCCATTCACAAGACCATTGACCCCAGCTGGAGCTTCTGCCTCACCTGTTTGGACACATGCCCAGGTTTAAAGCTGCAACATCTTTTAGCTATTTAATACTCTGAGCCACTGAAAAGCCTTGCATTGACCAACCAGGTGAGCTGGTGAAGGAGGCTGAAGAAGCAAGCGAGTTAAGAACAGGAGCCAAGATTTCTAGAGCTCATTAGATGAGACAGGCGAGAAACAGAAGAGAAGCACAAACTCCAACAAGGTAAGCTGTAAAGGCTGGAAGGACTTTCCCCTTTGAAAAAATACTCCGTAAATAATTTACCATTGACTCCATCTTGGTCCTCTCGATCCTCCATTTGCTGTTCATCATCTTGGTCTAAATTGATGTCAGGAGTCTCAACTCTAATGATGGACTTATTTAAAAGCCTGAAAGCTTCCTTCACATGTTTTGGGTGAACCTGAGGAAGATTTGAAAATACTTAGGCACAGTTAAATAGGCACAGGGGCTCTTCTAGTTTTCCATCAGCTCCAGAAACTCATCTCTAACCCTGATAAAGGGCTTTTCTACACATCTCACCTGATGAATCCTAAGCAGTAAAGACTGGGCAAGTTAAATTATATCCCACTACAAGCATTCCAAGGTCATGCAAGGTTATGGAGGGAAAAGCAGGCTGATTAATCTTTCAGGGTTTAGCAATCATGTGGAGTCAATAAAATTTTTACTAAGCCAAGAACATTTGGGAGAAAGATCAGTGGAGCAAGAAACATGAAAGAAATGGGTCTGAACAGAGACAATATGAAAGAAAGAGAGATGTAATTAATGATACTCTCCTCCAGAACTGAAAAGCAAAAACTGGAAAAATCATCTGTACCTGAGCCATAAGCTAAAAGCTATCTGTTTCTTTATAAGCTAAATTTAATTTAAAAGAACCCAAAGGGCGTCCTTACACAACCAGTGAGCAAGGTTCCATCCCTGCACATGTCACATAGCCTCTAATCAACATTTCAAAAGGCTGCTGGGTTTTAAAGCAGGGACTAGACAGGCAGTAATCACACTACAGTCAACAGCCAGAACACAATGTGCTTTTCAGCAGTGGCTCATATGAGTAGGAGCCCAGATCATACACACAGATACTCCTGGGGTGGTCCAGATACTTTGATGAACTTTGGCTTTTTAGACTGCAAATGGAAAAGAGCCAAGAGATTACAAACTATGAAAGATCAGGAAAGAGACTGCTGACAGCCCTGGCTAACAGTAGTAGGTGACTATCATGATTTGATAGGTAGGAGGCTGAGAGTGCTGACACAACTGTGATATAAAATTATGCAAGTTCCCAGTTTGGACCAGATGACCTCAGTTTTACAAGTCATCTCTTAAAAACAGTGTTTCTGGCATACAAATTCAGACTGAGTACGGCCATGACCCCAAGCTCTCCTCCTCACCCACAAGACTATGTCCAATACCAGAGTCAAATAGCAAATGCAGAACTTCCACACATTTCCATAAGCATTTACACAAACTTCCATCAAGCCCCTGCTACCTCATCACAGCAGTGCATCCTGGCCATGGCCTCAGACAGGCGGATCATGCTCTCCAGCTGCCTCACTGTGATCCTCCAGGATGACTTGGTCACTCCAGAGCCATCACGCTGCCGCAGCCGCTTGTACTGCTCCACTATGAAGTCCTCAGACTCCTTGGATATCTGTGTGGCAGCAAAAAGTAGTTTCAGTGGTCAGAGTATTAAAGTTTTCTCTTCTTGCATTAGATTGGCAGGTCCCAGCCTTTTCTGTACTGGTTACTGCTTTTATCTGAAATATTCTATGCTTATGTGGAGTAGCACGTACTCTACATAAGTATAATGACAATCACATTATGTTGAAATTATGTTGTAATAATGATCACACTTACCAAGGATAATGATATTACAGTAAGTACATAGCTGCATTAATTATTTTACAGCAGATTTTTAAACAATTTCTATTTTTCTGTTCCACTGGCTTGTTTCCAGGCATAATCCATGTCTGTCCCTACTAGACTGCTCTGTTATAGACTTCTGAAAAATTCAACACACAGCCCATCCAAGCTGCTACTTGGATAGACCCCAACAAAATCTGTAGTAAGACCAGTTTCCCATGTTCTGTATTTTACCAAAAAGCAAAGAAATATTGAGGCACAATACCGTTTCAAAAAAAAGATACAAAAACTGATTAAGTAGTAAGTCTATAAAATACAAAAAACTGCAGCAGCCATGTCAAATAACTCATGCCCATGAGGTACGACAAAGCTATGAAATGGCCCCTCAGTTGTTCTAGACAAAGGTTAAGAACTGCCACTGATTACAGCAGTCTCAGCTTCTGGGTTTCTGGAGTTTAAGAGTACCAGGCTCCAAAATATGCTCTGTTTCTAGGTAGTAACATGAGTTTATGGCTCCTTCCTTGAGAGAACACTACCCCAAGTGTTTTGACATTTGCTGGAGAAAAGCCTACAGCAGAGTGACTGTTCCTCTGGCTTGGACAGAACAACTGTTCCACAGTCTACTTAAAATTACCTTTGGTTTAAACTGCCGTGCAAACAGCAGATACCTTCGGATATCATCCAAGGAATAGACGCGATCAACAGACTCCTCCACTCTGGAATGCAGATCCACGATGCGCCTGGCGATGGCGTAATCTATCACCTGGATCAGCCAAAGAGCAAAACAACAGTTCTATTCTTCCTTCCCATTCCCCTTGCTCACTTGTGATCCTCATGGCAGAGCTAGTCTTTCCAGAAGCCCAACGTTCTGCCAGAAGGCCCAGGAGAATGCCCTGGGGGTTTTTAATACAAGGAAACACAGCAGAGCAGGGATAAAAGGCAGTTTTAGGATTTATGACCTCTTGGAACTCTCCTGGGTTACAAGTTAGCCACAGAACAGGCAGAAAGCAGCACTTTGTAGCGTGGGAACTGCTTTCTTCCTTTTCAGCCTGCTCTGTCTCTCTCACCAGCCCCTTCTCAATCAGATAATCACTCTGAGCAGAACAGTGGCTGAACCAACAATAATCTCTGGATCTCATGCGTTCCCAAGGCAAATGCCACATAGACAGGTGGCAGCAGTCTCAGCCTTAGTGACCAGCCATTTGTAAAAATGACTAATGGTGTTAAGTTTGCAGGTCAAACCACTGCAGGATGAAAAGGCAATGTCCTCGTATTCAACAGAGCATGTTCAAATTTGTACTGCCAGCTTTTAGCTGCACAGACAGTGAAAAAAAGCAGAAGCAAGACACTCTCATGAGATTTGCTTCACTTATAATTGCAGAGGGCCACCAAGATGGTCAGAGGGCAGGAGAACATGATGTATGAAAGGCTGGAAGAGCCAGGTCTGTTCAGCTTGAAAGGAAAGCAACTGCTTCAATGGCCAGCATAGATGTGATGGAGCCAAACAGTTCTCGGATAAGAGGCAACCCACGTGAACTGGACCATGAGAAATTCTGATTAGATATAGAAGTTATTATTATTTGAACATATGAGAGTTGTCAAGCATTGCAGGGGCCTGGAGAGACTGCAGAATCTTCGTCCTTGGAGAAATGCAAAACTCACCAGGCCAAGTCTTGGCAAACTATTGCAAATCTGTCTGAGCATGAGGTTAGACTAGAGACCTCCAGGCATCTTTTCTGACACAAACTATTCTATAATTCCTTAAAGTTACCTCATTACATTCATCTACAAGGATGAAGAAGAGATCAAAGCGGGACATGATGGGAGCTGACAGGTTGATGTTCTGTTTCAGTGACTTGGATCTGTCATAGCGGCCACCAACTGGGTTTGCTGCAGCCAAAATGGAGGTCCTGGCATTCAGAGTAGCCTGACAAAGGGAATAAATAAATTAAAAAAAAAATTGTAACTGCGACCACTTCCTAAACCAACTCATTGCAATCCAAATAGGTCAGCATAACATCTTTTAGATAGACTTCAATGGAGGTATTACAACAATTGCTCCTCAAAAGCACCCAAACTCCACTAACAAACCCTTTCTAACCAGGTCTCTGCTCCAAGACACAATCTGATGATCAATATTTTAACATTGTCCCACTCTTGCCAACAATACTGAAACAAGCCCTTAAAACTGCTTTTCACAATATCCTGTTTTTAGCAGCACAAATACACACTTACACAAACACACACAATTCTGTAACCTTTTTTGGGGTTACTTCAAGGTTAGGTTTTTCCCATTTTCTGTTTCCTGTCCACTACTATCTCTTTTTAACTCTCAGCAACATTTCTGGCCTTTTTTGGGTATGTGCCACAAAAACTTTGCAACAAGTGATTTCTGTCCTGCCACAGTGAGGCAGCTGCAGAGGTGACATGAAAATCTGCCAGGTGAGGCTACATCAGTACATGTAACAAACAGTCAGGTGATGCTACAGACTACACAGAGGTGTAGTGCAAGCTACCTTCACTCCAGCTTTAGTAATGGATATTGTCTGCTGTTCCATCGCCTCATGAATGGCAACTTGATCCCGCACATCCATCTTGTCAAATTCATCAATGCAACAAACCCCCTGCAGCAGAAGAATGAAAGTAAGTGACCCAGATTCAATTTGGAACAAATAAAGATCATTAAGACAATTTAGGACTCTCTGTCATTAATCCAACCCATTCTTGTGATGCAGGAACCTCTCCCCTTCCCAGACTCACGTTATCCGCCAGCATCAGTGCTCCAGCTTCAATGACAAATTCGTGGGACTCCTCATCTTTCACCACAGCCGCCGTCAGACCTGCAGCACTGGAGGCTTTGCCACTGGTGTACACAGCACGGGGACTGAACTCATCCACATGCCTGTGGAAAAGAGTAATAAAAACCCCAGTATTTTATCTATCTCTGATATTTTAAAATGAGCAATTAATTTGTATTTTTAATATCAATGTATGTTGAAAGTATTTGGAAATTCCTATGTTGAGTTTGCTTCAGCCCTGTTCAAATACTTCAACCACATCCACACAAGCTCTGGGAATTATTCTCAAATATTTTACTTCCTTTTCCTCTGTTTAATACAGCAAAAGGCAGAGTGCACATTTATAGCTCTAGTCACACTGGTCAATATTTAAATACTGGGTTTTAATCTTACTTTAGAAACTGACTCTTGGCTGTACTTGGATCACCAACAACACAAACATTGATGTCCCCACGCAAAGAAGTGCCTTCTGAAGTGGTCTTGGGAACTCCTCCAAAGAGCATCAGCAGGACCCCACGTTTTACTTCATCGTTACCTGCCCCAGAAAAGACATTAAACTAAGCATCCAAAGAAAACACCACATTTTTCCTATTAAAAAAACTTCACCCTACTAGAATTTTTGAGCACTTGGGCACATCTGCTCAGAATTCACCTATTTGCTAAACATCCACCAAAACCTGTAGAGTTCAGTAGCAGAACACCCAACATCAAACCCAACCCTTTTGACTGGGCTTGCAGGCCTTAATGATTAAACACCACAAACAGTCAGGAAACAGATTCTCTTTTTTTAGCACAACCAGTGCTGAGGAGGAGAGTTTATAGTAGTTAGCACAGGGCTTTCAACCTTTCCCAAAATGACACTACAGAGACAGCAAAAGGAATTAATATTTACACAAGTGAAATTTTCCCTCTCTGAGGCCACAAACAGATTCTTACCATGGATAGTGGGGAAGAGGCTGGTGCACAGATTATGGTAAAGGTTCTTATCTTGGCTCATTTCAAAAACCTTTTCCCACTCTTTCACAGACATTTGGTTTTTAATGCTTTCTGCAGTCTGTTCTTCATCTCGGAGCTCTTTTCCACCAAACTGAACAAAGGAAGTAAAACAGTAATAAAAGTAATAACAGGATCACTAATGAATGTGAGCACTGCAGACAGGTCACAAAAACTTGCTCTGTAAGCTGGATGGGAGGAACACATTCTAAAAAGCTGCCCTTAGGCTAAGTAAACTCATCACTTTATACCTTTAAAAAACAATAGCCAATTTCCTAGCAGGCAAAACCAATGGTGTAACTTCAGTTAGTGAGAAAATCCCAAGTGAGTTGCTTGTACAGAGATTAAAAAGAGTAAAACCAATATGATTTCCTTTGACTAAAATTGCCTTTGTAAGCATTCTTACATTAACTGGAACTTCCAAAGTCTTTTGCGGCTCTGAAATAGGGGCCAGAAATTTCTACTCCCAGAACATAACAGATACTCTTTTTATCCTATGTGATAGTGAAGCTGTTAGCAGAATGATAGACTACAGTGCCACACCATGCCAAAACCCAGACACAGTCAGTATTACTCATTGTGTTGCAGTAACATCCCACAATGTCACTTGATAAACTAGAGGGAACAAAAAGGATCCCTGTTTTGCCTGTGACAAAACACAGCAATGGGATTTCCTGGAAGGAAAGGAAATGCTGCAGAAATGAATGTAAGCTGAATGGAAATACAAGGGCCAGTCAGCTGTTTAGAACAAATTGTAACATTGGCGAATAATCACATCTGTGAAAAATGCTATGAGTGACAAAGACAAGAAAAGAATCTTGCTATGTAAATTCAATGAAAATAAAAAGACAGTCAAACACACACAGGAAGGTTGCACACACGGACATTTAAAGCTTTATCCATTCCTGCTCCCTAACTGGAGGGAAAACCACACAGAACAGAAATCACCAACACCTTTAAATCTTTCTCTCCAGACTCACCCGTGGATTTGTTGGTGCAACATAACAAGCCAGAAAGACGAGCTTATAGGAGAGCTCCCGGACTCCGAGGGCGCGCAGTCCCCGGATACCTTCGGTTTCATAGCCCTCTGTCCCTGTCAACCGGGAGCTGGTTTCTGCGCGCAACCCTGCCAGTGAAACAGGAGTCAGCACAGCAGCTCCCAGCACGAGTGGGAAGGACATCTCATCAAGGTCATGTGTAGCAACAAACCTGGTGTAGAGAGCTGGGACACATCAGGCACGACAATCAGTGAGCCGGTGAAGTCACATTTGTCACCTGCCTGAGCAGATTCCACGGCCTCTGCGCGCAGGATCACCTCCACACTCCGTGGAATGCTTCCGCGCGGCAGCTCACCCTGCGTCTCCTGAATGCGCACCTGGCAGGGAGAGAAGGCTCAACACTGAGCAAATGTCACCAGAGCTGAAACTACTTCAAAAGATGGGTTAAAAAGCATCTGATTGCTGCCATCCATGTCAATCCCTCTTACAACATGACAAACAACCAAAAATTCCTTCCCTAATCAGCATCTAAGGAGTCTTGGTGCAACTTAAGAGGATGTACAAGGGCCACAATGACAATTCTGAAAAGCGAATTTCAGTTATTATGGCTCACATAAAATACAATTGTGGGATGTAAAGTGCTGAGGATTTGGGAGAGTAAATCAACCCGGAAGAGTAAAATGCCGCAGATACCAACAGACACCTCTTTTTGTTCTTGTACAAAACAACTACACATGATGTACTGGCAACAGGAGACTAACTCTGGCTTGAATATGTGGGGCGTCAGTGGATTACTTAAGACAATTAATGTCGCACAACAAAACTGGTTTGATACTATTAATAATTTCCCATTCTTAAACATAAGTCTTCCAGAGACAGGAAGAAACCTTTTGCAGAAATTCTGCCTTTTCTTGAGGTCTTTTCTTGATGTTGACAGAACAAAAATTAACTGTCTTCAATGTGTAGCAGTACAAACAACACCTTGGAACCACCACAGGAACATCATTGATTGTCATCATCCCCCAACATCACCTCTGTACCTTTTGGAAATCAACAAATATTGATTTGTTTGTGTCCAGCAGGAATCTCCTTCTGTTGGCACAGACTGGGTTCCTGCAGATGTTTGGCTGGGTGTATTTGAATTGCTGTTCCACATCTTTGATCACTGTCTGGCAGTCGAGGCACAGGAAGGTTCCACTGACCAGCTCTGGATGGACAGGGTGGGTACGAACCACCTGCCCACTGATGCGCAGCAGGGAGCCAATTTTTGCTGAAGTCAGTTCTCGAATTCTGTTTCAAACAGAAATTCATAAGGATTAAATTACTGCATTAACAATTCTAGGCCCAGGGTACTAAGATACAATATATTTTCATTCTGTCTCTGACTAAGGAACTGCTGTAACAAACAAAAGAAACAAACATTGCAATATATTCTCATTGTATGATTTTACGTAAACTTTTAGATTATTACTAAAGGTCAAACCAATGCAAAAGTTACATCACTGGTACTTCAAAAGCAACACATACTAATTCTTTTGTTGTTTTTAAACTAGAGAAGTTACATTTGTTTGTGAAATATGATGAATCTAAGTATCTGAGTGTGATGCACAAATGAAAAACCATTTCAAAAAATATCCTGCACAAGATCAGGAAACTTTGTCACAACTCTACTGGCCAGCTGCACATTTCACACTACACAACCAAAACATTTTCAGCATGCTTTGACATGTTTTTGCCCAGTAGTAAAACAGCACAAGTTTCTGGAATTAATAATCATCTTACTTGTGTCTGGTAGGCAGGTCCTGGAATGCAACATAAAAGTCCTTGTTTGCAGGAACATTTCCATGGTCTCTGGCAAAAGTCTTTGTTGCTCGACAGAGGTATGGATAAACCCTGAAATATGGGAAAAAAGTTCAAATTTTACAGAAGCTATCAAAATGCCTTCTCTGCTTTAGATTACATCAAAGGCTTGTATCAGATTTCCAGGTTCTGGCTTTTAATGCTATGTCTCATAACCCAAAAAAGCCACTCTAAATATGCTAAAGGTAAGATCACTACACAGTAATGTTATTTGCACTACTGTTTGATACTAGACTTTTAAAAGTTTCATTTTATGACACCTTTATACTTATACTAAGAAATGTATCTTCAAAATAAGTGACCAACTCAAGAAAGCATTTTCAGAGCATGAAATCTTAGAATTTATTCTGTATTCTCATACTGACCACTTACTTCTTTATGACAATAAATGCAATTACCTGGTTAACTCATAGTTTCCAGAGAGTAATCCACTGAGAAATGGTTTTAGCCAGTTAAAAAAGAATAATCTTACATATAAGTGTTTTCAGGATGCAGAAAGAAGATATGCCTCTCATTTTTTACATAACAAGCAAGACATTATAAGCCTGAGACTCCAGCAGAGCTCAGCTTTACCTGGAAAAACCCCGCTCTACATTTTACCTGTAAAACTCCTCCTGAATAGTGGTAGAGAGTTGCTGATTGAACTGCTCCAAATCTGCAAAGCTGACGATCAATGTGTTCCGCTCCGGCCGGATCAGTTCTTCAGCATCTCTCAAGTACTTGACCTCCCCATCGCTGTTCTGGAACCTAGAAGTGATTCAGGAAAACGTTTCACAGTCACCAGGCAGCAACTGAATATTTCTGAATTCAGGAGAAAAGGCAGAGAAAAAGATCACTCACATTCAGGCATCCTGCAGCCCCTTGCAAAGCCCTTTTACAACAATATTTCTACTTCCACCCCCTTGCTACATCTGCTCTATCCACACCCCAGCACAGACACACCAGGTTTACATTTCATACAGCAGGAGAGTTGTCCCAGTGCCAGACAAAATTTTATTTAAGGTTTAACAATGGCTCTGCACCAGCAAACAAGGTTTTGTTTCCTCCGGGTGATGCTAATGGTTTCCTTATTTGATGCGGATGGGCCCCATAGGAAGCAAAAAGCAGTGAGCCAGATGTATTAATGTGTAACACCCAAGCCGTGGAAAGGGTTTTCAACACAGCTGTGACACAACATTGTTAAAAGGGACCAAACGTACCTTAAAAAGCAATAATCATAGAACGGTTTGGTTTAGAAGGGATTTTAAGATCATCTCGTTTCAACCTCCTGCCATGGGCAGGGACACCTTCCACTAGGCCAGGTTGCCCAAAGCCTCATCCAACCTGGCCTTGGACACTTCTAGGGATGGGACATCCCAACTTCTCTGGGCAACGCTCCCGCAGAAACTCTCCAAGAAGGGTTTTACCTACCAAGAGAACACCGTGCTGCCTTCCTACAGGTTCCTCCCGGCAGAGCCTCAGACCACAGCAGAGCTTTTCTGACCGAACGCCAAGGAGAGAGGGCTCCAGGCCCTGACAGGATCTCACCAAATGGCGGCCCCTCCGTGAGGCGCTGCCGGCCCGCCACCCGCTGCCGGCCCTGCCCGCCCGCCGCCAGGCTCGGCCCCCGGCACTCACTCCTCTAGGAAGTCCAGGAACAACTTCTGGCACTTCTCGGCCACTTCATCGCGGATCTGCTGGTGCTGCGACGCTGCGCCCGCGCCCCCCGCCGCCGTCACTGCCAAATCCATCCCGGTCGCTGCCGCTGTCCCGGGCCGGCCCCGCAGCGGTTCGCGCCACGCCGCGCACCACGTGGGCCGCGCGCCCACAGCGCCGGCCAATCAGCGGCAGCCGTGCCGCAGAGCCCCGCCCCCCACGGCCGTTTTCGCGCCAAAGGCGAGGGGCGGGCGGGACTGAGGGCGGGTACTAGCGCCCTACCCTGAACTGCGCTCTCAGCGACAGCGAACGGGACCGGCTGGTGGGCTGCTCAGCGCTGCTGAGGGCTTAGAGCTGTGCCAGAGCCAGCACCACGTCTCCCATTGAGAAACAGAGGCATAGAATACTAAGGGGTTGTAAGGGACCCTAAAGATCATCTAGTCTCAACACACCTGCCATGTGAGGGACACCCCCCACTAGACCATGTTGCTCAGGGACTTACACCCAACCTGGTCTTGAACCTTGTCAGGGATGGGGAATTCAAAATCTCCCTGAGCAACGTGTTCCAGTGTCTCACCACACTCACAATAAAGAATATCTTCCTAATATCTCATTTAAATCTCCCCTTTTTCAGCTTGTCTCCATTCCCCTTGTCCTGTCACTACAGTTCTTGACAAGGAGTCCATCTCCACCTTCTCTGTAGCCCCTTCAGATACTGAAAGGTTGCTATGAGTTGCATAGGTTGCTCACACAACCTTTTCTTCTCCAGGCTGAACAGCCCCAACTTTCTCAGCCTGTCTTTGCAGGTGAGGTGCACCACTCCTTTCATTAACTTCATGGCCCTCCTCTAGACTTGCTCCAACAGTTACATGCCCTTCTTATATTGAGGACACCAACGTAATAGGCATGGAGGTGTCAGCTGTGGGCATCTTCAGCACAGTAGCTGCAGTGAAGATTCCACAAGGCACTGCTTTCCCCAGGAAGAAATCAGCTATGGTAGCTGGAGTTAAAAACTACTCTGGTGTGGTCAGGGCACTGCTGAGGAATTCCCGAGGGACGCAATCCCCACACTGTGTGCAGGAGGCACTTAAGCAGCTGCTCGCTGAGGAGACCCACGCCATGCAGCATCTCTGGCTTCTGAAGAACTGGCCCAGGTGGTAAGGGTGTAAATTAAGCTAGGTGAGGATTAGGCCACAGTCTGGACACTTGGCTCCTCACTGGCACCGCTGTAGGATGGTTGAAGACAACATTTGCCAAGCGGTGCCATGGCTGACAGCCATTCCCGAATGGCAGCTGCTGGCACACAGCACCTGCCAGCAGGAACCACTTCAACATCTATGAAAAATTGCTTAGAATTGCTCTGCCACCTGCAAAGTCATCCATCTCTGCCTAAACTGGGAATTTTGCTGTAATTAAAGCAGCTAAAGGCTCTTTTTCAGTTTTGAAACCCTTTCAGAAGTACCAGTACCAGCAGCCTCCTGAAGAAATGTTAGTTCATGTTATGGTGTGCTTGCCATACCGTGAACAGAGACTTAACTGCAAAATGGTAAAGAAAATAAGAGACTTGTAGAACTAACTTGGTAATTTTTAAAACGCTTCTGGTGAGGAAATGGCATATTTTCTGAGACCATACTAGCAAAAATGTGCACAAGTTGGTTGTGAGGCTTGTTTTAAAAGAAATAATCCATGCTAGGTAATTTCTCTCTCAAAAAAAAAAATCTATTACCCAAAGAAGAAACAGTAAATAAAATCTATTTAGCGAAGTTTCTGGAACCCCAGTATGAACCAGTCCAAGGCAGCCATATGGTGTTCCACAACAGATATTGTCAAGGCATTCTCCTCCATCCCTTTATTTTGCATGGAGTGGTGTCCAATATGCATGGAATTGACAGGCACTGGGTGAGAGCACAAAGCTTTCCTGCTTTTACTCTTCCTTTCCTTCTCCCCTGGCCCACTGGGCAGGGAGCAAACATCTGTGTGGTGCTGCCCAGGGTTACCCAGCAGGTGTGGGCAGCCATCAGGAGCCAGGCATGCACTTGGCTGCCAAAGGAACAGCCCGAGTCCTCTTTCCCACTGGGCAGATTCAGACAGCTCAGCAAACACAGATGGGTTTTCACAGGAAAATGGTGCAGTTAAACTTCAGAAGCAAACTGAAGCTTTGTTTTGAGCAGACTCCCTGGCCATTCCTAACCAATATGCTTTAACGTTCCTTAAAACCAGTTTAGAAAATTGCACTACTGTATTTACCATCTGTATATTATGAAAGAAAACAAAACCAAAACCATTTTACCTGGTGGAGAGGCAGCAGCAATGGACTCGCTGTAAGCTGCTAAACTTCCTGCAAGTTACTGGAAGTAAAGAACAGTACAGGTTTTACTTTTCCAGAACTATTACACCAGAGTTGATACCTATCAAAACACCATAAAGGTCTGGAATTATTATTTGCAGGGTTTCAAACTACGTTCTAACACTGTGCAGCTCCCACTAAAGTATCCTGTTAAGATGACATTCAGGACAAATGCATTTTGCATTTTGATTTATGATCATAATTATTTTCTGTTAGCTAAGAAAGGCTGCATGAAAGGATTCAGCATACAAAAGAATCGGGGCCTCCATCCGAATTCTTGTTCTTGTGCAGTTACTGTGAATAAATCAAGCTACAGCCTAAGTTTAAATAGCTCCTAACAGAATTGGTGTAAGCACAGTTGTTACAGGCATGTATGCACAAAACTTGCTGCCAAATATAGAGCAAGAAACAGCACCCAGGATATTTTTTTGTGGACAGGAAATTTAAGTCAGTAATTTTGCTCCTGGTTAGAAGAATGCACATCCAAAGTGGAATATATTACCAGTTCTGTATGAACAAAAGTAATTAAATCAAATTCATTCCAGTTGGCTTAGCTAAATAAACAACAGTTTTGAAACTTGGATCCATCAGTACTAAGTCTGTGACAATGAGCTGTGTTTATAATCCATTTAGCTTTGCAAAGTACAACTGGGTACAATGTAAGATTTTCAAGTTAATAATTTGGGGAGGATTCCACAGTAAATTAATTACAACAGACTCATAAACAAAGCTCCAAAGTGTTATTCCTTGAATTGTGTGACTTCTAAACAAAGTTTAACTTCTACATTTCCAGTACTTTACCTGACCTTTAGTATGATTGTTTTCTAATGGAGAACTCTTGTCATAAGACATTAAAATTAAGTCTTGTTCAATGGCAGCTGCAAAGATGATTTGCCCTTTTGTGAAACTCTATACAATTTATACACAGCCTCACTGACCTTTCTGTAGCAGAACCAATATGTGACTTCTCTGACATTTAAAAATCAAGGTAGCAACAATAACACAGAATCATCCAAACCGTACCTCCTACTGAAAGCTTGATCATGTAAAATGTTAAACAAAAATTAAGTCAGGAATTACAAATATGTATGAGTATTAGAGTAACTATTGCAGTACCCAAATCAGGAATTTAATCCTTTGGTCTTTGGCAGCAACACTTACAAAATGTTTTAAATTTGAAAACCAACTCTCAGATGCAGTCCACAAAAGGAAGTTTCAGATACACTGGTGCCTCTGCAAATGTAAGGAACATCCTCTGGGTTGAGAGGAAGAGGACGACGAGAAGTAGCTTTGTGCACTGCTACAAATTGAGGAGTTCAAGTAAGTGAATAATCTAAGAAAAAGTATGTCTACAAAGAATTTCAGAAGTACTCTGCCTTACAGAAACATTAAGTTTCTCTACGTGCACAAATATGGGCTGTTCACAGCATTTATAGATTAAAAAAACCTCTGAAATAGGGTAGCTTACATAATTTGGGTTTTGTTTCCTTGGTGCATGAAATCCTTGTTTTGTTTGTTAGCCCAGAGGGTGGGTCAGGCAGGAAAACACATGACCTGCTCTCAAACTCACTATCCATTTATTTTCTGAGAATATTATATTTCCCTTGTGTATTCCATGAGCATGTGCAAACTTGCAACCATTCTCAAATAGTAACATAAAATAAAGACCATGCCTATGGATTTTATACAGCTTTAAAAAAAAAAAAAAAAAGGGGGAAGAGATAGAAAGAAAATAAATCTAAACTTTAGACAGTTATTACATCTGTAAAAAAAACAAACCAAAAAAGCCTTATTGATTCATTATTATCTTGTGAGGAAACAAAGCAAAAAAACCAGACAGATTTGTATCTAATTTACTTTGTAAGCTTTATTTCAACCTGTTTTAACAACTTCTTATGAAGACTTCTTGTTAAGAATGTTCTCACCTGCTTCCCTACCTGACACTCATGTAAATGATCAACTGCCTGGTCTCTCCAGATTTTTAAATTGCAAGCATCCAGCCACTTTATCTCGGAGCCAGTACTTCAGAATATTCAATCTTGCTGATGTAAGTTAAAAATGCAAAATGGTTATTGCATAATTTATTAAAATGTTTAGAAAAATGATACGATTTAATGTGACACTAAAATACTAATTCAAAGTATTCCATTTTCATTAAAAATGTGCAGTTGCCAATACAAAGAGTCTTGATCCGTTAAAATAGTTTACTTTAAATAAACAACTAAGGATAAAAAAAATTACTGTGGCACTTAATAAAGGAGAATTTTGTTTTTAATTGCATATCATAATGCTCAAATCAATCAATACACGTTCATCAGCAGCAGGGGCTATGCCTGCAGCCAGATCCTATTTGCCTGGCAGAGCATTCCCAACTCTCAGAGCAGCTCCTGTCAGGGCGTCAGGCGTTTGGGATCCCTCGGGAACATGGAGGTCTGACGGACGTTGTGCAGCCCCAGGTACAGCATGGTTACTCTCTCCAGCCCTACAACAGAGAAAAACAGCCCAGCAACACAGTCAGTCTTTGTTCAAAACCCTTAAGGAGCTGCAGGTGCTTCCCAGCTGAAGCCAGCCTCACACAGCAGTGTGAGCACAGCGTGAGCTGTTCCCATTATGGAACTTCCTAATCCATAGGGCTATAAGCACCCCAGCCATGATGGGGTGGAACCAGATGCACACTTGTTCTTCCATACACCTCCTACGTTAAGGTTTCCACCAGGAACAGCTTGAACCCAGGGTTAATTCTTGTGGTATCTCCTGTTTGGCTGGTACCTTGCCACAAGGACCATCTACTCTGAAGAAAAGATGTAGCTTCAGCTTCCTTGGTGTCACTTCTAACTGGCCTAAATTATATTGGATTACCTGCAAATGTTGCATGCTCCCAAACAGAAGAAGCAATCACTTATTTCTCCTCACTACAAAACAGCTTTGTCAAATACACAGAGACCAGTGCCTGCTGGTATGATGGTGACTTTGATAAATCCATACATAATACACTTTTCTTGCTTCCTTAAATTCTCCTCATTGGTCAGATTTGAAAGTGATGTGCCTGGCTAGTGAGGTGGCACCCTTGCTTGTGATCACCTCCTTTTTAAACTTGCCAGACTGTGCCATTAATATTTTGCCTATTTATTTTATGATGATCCTTACATTTGAGCTTCTCTCCTTAAATTCTCCAGGATAAACAGCCCCACTAATTTACCTAACAAGGTCACTATTCTGAATTTTATACTGAGCTCTCCTTGAGACTGAGCAGTATAAGTTAGGCTAAATAAAAACCAGATACTTACCTATTCCACCACCTGCGTGAGGAGGTGCACCAAACCGAAAGGAGTCAATATAAGCCTTTATTTTCTCCAAATCTAGAAAGGAAAAATATTGGTTTCTCACCTGCTTAATAAATCCCAAGCCAAACAGACAAGTGACTGCAGGACTACAAACACAACAAAAAATTTACAAACTAACAGTGAGGTTTTACTCACTGAACATATAAATTGTCCAGGGCTATCTAGAAATTATGACTGTAACAGTTCTGTTATATGATATTGTTAATAACTATTCAGCAAGGTGTTGCTGGAAGACTCACTAGCTTCTTAATACCCCACTCTATATGGTCAAACAGAATTAGATGGATTAAGAATGAGACAGTACTGTGATTTTACCACTCATATAACAAATTCTGCCCCAAATTCTTCCTCTAAAGGACACAAATCCAACCATGACTTATGTTCTTTTAAACTGTCTTGTTACCAATGCCATGATGCTTTGCTCTTTCTGTCAGCAGCTGGGGGTCGTGAATTCTCTGAGCTCCAGACAAGATCTCCTCCCCTCTCATGAACATATCATACGAGTTTGAGGTTTTCTGGAAACACAAAAAGGAGTTTAATTCCTACCTACAGTTACTGCATACGTTGCAAATATTCACCTCTCAATAACTTAACTTACGATACCCAAAGCTGTAAAAATGACTATTTTCTCCTGAAGTGTCTGCTTAAAGTGTCTGCTGCCCTGGAAGAATGTTTTTTGCCACTTTTCAGTGATGGCAGCAGTGTTTGACCATGGAGATCTCTTCATAAAGCTCTTGCAGCTTTTGCTCATTTCTTTCTGGTATGTCTTCACCAGTAAAGAGTAACTGAAAACATCTGACAAATCATGTAACCCTGACCTGATCTTGTTATCAGAATTTTAATTTTAACAGCAGATCATAGGGGGGCTGGAACTAGATGATCTTTAAGGTCCCTTCCAACCTAAACCATTCAATGATTCTATGGTCATATAAATATACTTTATCTGCACTGTCAAGTTATCCCTACATGGAATAATTAAAAAAAAAAAAAGGAAAAAAAAAAGGAAAAAAACCCCATTGACAACAAGAAGGCATTTTACTTACAGGGTTGGCTGGATCTGGCATTGTATAAAAAGGCCTCACAGCAAGAGGATATTTGTCAAGAATATAGAAGTCTGTGTCGTACTGAAAGAAGGTAATTTAGAACAATTAGTACAAGAGAAAACTACACAAAGAACAAATTACAAGAGAAAGACAGAACCAGTGAATCTTTGAAATAAAATTTTAAAAAATTCCCCAATAACTTCCCACAATATTGTCTAAGTTTTCAATAAAAGTGGTGCATTCTTTCTCAGTTTTTCAATACTACTTCTTGTGTAAACTTACAAATGTTGAGCAGTAAAATGTTTTGCTCTAACAGGTACTTTCTTCTTTCCTCCCAAAGATCTCATCTTCTCATAGATTTTGTTAGAATTTGGTTTGCCTTTTTATTTTTTTTTAATTCTCCTAAGAACTGGCTTTGGAACACACTAGCCTGTTTGGTGTCCTCAGCACAACATATGACAGAAATAAATATAAAAGATTGAAAATGGTTTGAAACAGCTTATTAATGACAAAGACAAAACTGACAGTAGATGAAATACACAGCACCAAAATGGGAATGCAGTCAGATAATTAAAAAAAGGTAATCACCAACTCTTCACAACTTCTGCATGTTCTGAGATACTGTCTACATGTAGGTATTTACATCAATCCCGCAACTCTACAACATTAGGTTTCAGATTCAGTGACAAATTTATTTGTTCTAAAATAATTGTTACCTTTTCCTTTACCAGGCGTCCCAGGAGTTTTTCATTAGGTGTGCTGAAAAAGATTATCAACATTAAAATGAAGTAATTTAAATTTGTACTGCTTATATACTTCATAATGCCCAAAAGATTACAAGCTACAGAGCTGCTGCACCCTGACCCTTAAAAATCTAGTACTTGTTTCTGACTTTTCTGGGTTGTGCACACAGAAATTGCAAAAATAAAGTATATTTATTTGTTTCTAAATATTTTGTATTGGTCCTAGAAATCCCTTAAATTAACTGGTACCTAAAAATATTCTTGCTCTTAATATAACTTCTTCCTAGTCACCATACTGTGATTACTGAAGAACTGTGTACTCTATTTCCTATTGCCATACATCTTGTGTATGACACAGTAAGTGAGAAACACCATGAACAGTTGTTGAGCAAACAATTTTCCTCCATCAAACTCTTATGATTGAAACTTTATTTGATGCACAGATCATTTAATTTAAAATCACACACTACCCTAATGGTGCTGGATATATTATGGGGTAGAACAGAAATGTTTTAATTCATTAAATGTCTTTAGTAAAGTTTATATATAAACTGCTAATTAAACCATCTCTCAGTAAATTAATGGGAATTTATCAAGATTGTTTAATCATTTTCCTGAGAGGTGGAAGGAAGAAATGGAAAGGTGTTACCTAAAAGAAAGACCTTAAGGCAGCAGAATTTTTTTGTTTAATCCTATTCAAAGACGTGTGACAATTCACGTGAAGGACTGCAATTGCTGGACACACAAACACTTCTTTTCCTTAGAAGATTCAAGTTGCTGTCACTTTATGTTGTCGGTTATTTTCTTTCAGATTTCAGAGTTTGTACCCATAGTCTACATTAAAAGAAAGGACTATTTTCACATCCACTCATTTACTTGTCAAGAGATCTGGACAGAAGTGCTGTTTATTCCTCTAACAGTTGTGATTCCTTGTTGAGGGCTGTCAGGTGCACAGTACAAAATGACACTTCACTACCACTTTCCCAACTCTGACACAGTCAAGGTACTGCCAAGTACCTCAGATCCTCTTCATCACCCATCTCCACACCAGCCTCTCGCAGCATGGCCACACCTTCACGGTATTCCAGCCTCAGAGTTGGCTCCAAAA
Organism: Coloeus monedula; assembly: GCF_965178545.1. NCBI lineage: Eukaryota > Metazoa > Chordata > Aves > Passeriformes > Corvidae > Coloeus > Coloeus monedula. The sequence goes on from NC_138787.1 coordinate 34,311,850, forward strand.
ACTTAAATGGCTCACATGGGAACTGTTTGCTCACTGTCTGAATTTCAGTCTGGAATCTATAGATGAAGAAACAAGAACAGAAGCCAAATACAAAATAGTCAAGAACTTGCACCTAATAATGATTTTGTGATTTTGCCACAAGAGGTCCCTCTTGCAATATAAAAACTGTATTAAAGCCACTTCTGGAGAAATTCTGTAATGAATTGTTTCAACAAAGTTAATGCATCTACTTCAAGGATGTTGATATTTCACTATTCAGTTTAATTCCTTTTGTAAGAAATAATCGACTAGGTCAAATTTTCACAGTAAAGGCACCGAGAAATCATACCTTTGATTTGTAGTATTTACCTGGGTTCTTTTCTGATTTGAGTAATAACCAAATATACACAAGAAATTTCCCTCTGGACAGATAAAGATTTGCATTTCTGCTGGCAAAACAGTCTAATTTGTAAGCAAATGGAAACCACTTTCTAAACTTCTAGCCTGGCTTTTTAATGAGTTAAGACTGTGAATAATGGAAAATAATCCTTGCTGTTAATCATGGAACAAATGCAGGCTGGTACAGTAATTTTTATTCAGGAAAACTTTCTTATATAGTAAATATTAAAATAATTTTTGAAATAGAAAAATCCACCAGTAGTGGCACAAAAAGAAGGACATTCTAAATAACTGACGGATCACTACTCTTAGGAAGTCCTTTCAACAGCAGACAGCAAGTTTCTTAGTGCAAGCCAGCATACTCCAGGAGATGCTAAAAGTAGTTTACTGGCCTATGGCTTGAGTGAACTTTAAAAGTCAGGCACAAAGAAATAGTTGAGAGCAAAGCAAAAATATGTTTTGAAGTTGTGCTGTAAATCAGATTGCCAATGATCATCTGATCTGAGGATAAAAGGTTTGCCTACTTCATACCACAGTGCAAGAGATGTCAAACAAAGAAAGTTGCTCATTAAAAGAAGGAAGTGCTCTTATTACCTTTCCTGAAGCCCCTTGAATATCTGCACCAAGGTATCTGCAATCTCATCTACCACTTCATGATAGTGGTAATTAAAAGCCATTTCAATATCCAGACCAACAAACTCAGTCAGGTGTCTGTGTGTATTGGAGTCCTCAGCTCTAAATACTGTAAAAGTAAACAACAGAAATCCTAACTGACCTGAAATTATCATTCCAGTTGCAAAAATAGCAATCATTAGCATTTGGATTAGATAGACATGATGACTTTAGACGTGAAAATTCTCATTGAAAGACACAAATGAAACCAGCAGCCTCAGAGCATCATTTATAACAGTGACAGCATTACTGCAGCTGTAGTACTCAAAGGATACAAGACAGACACAACCCATAGAGAGGATCTCCAGTTAGACCCACAGACACAAGTGGAAAAAACAGACAAGTCTGCAAGCACACAAGAACTTTCAGATTTGAAAACCGCCTTTTTCACAGGAAATGGACTTCTACACATGTGTGTCTTCTGGGATGGGTACATGAGTCTAATATAAACACGTCTTCCCATAAACCATGACTCATCTGTTAGTGATTACCAAGAAATTTAAGATCTTCTGAATTACTTGGAATTTTTTTTTTTGTTTTATACACTGTTATTTACTTGTTTTCCACCATTTAGAGGCTATGTATCTTTAAACCATTTGAGGTCTTCGAAGAAAACCTGTTGTATTACCACCTAAAGAGGCTATGTCCTATCAGCTTCTGAGAAAGAGCATGGGACTAGAATTCATTCATTTTTTTTATTATTAACTAACAGCCCAGTTAAAAGTAAGCTTGTTCTAAGTAATGTTGTTTGGTACATGTACAGCAACTTCTCTGTCAACTTTACTGTCATCAGTCGGCTCAGCTGAAATTCGTGTTTGGCAAATAAAACTACACCAAGTGAAACCATTCAGAGCTTTAGTGTGTGTGTGTGTTATCTTACTTGTACCACAGCTGCTAAAAGCCACCAGGGCACACTTCACACATCACATAAAGCAAAGCTTTTCTTACCTGGCCCAATGCAGAAAACCTTTTCAAAGTCAGCACATATACACATCTGCTTGTACAGCTGTGGGGACTGAGCCAGGTAGGCACTGGTTTTGAAGTAAGATACAGTAAACACATTGGCTCCTCCTTCACTGGCAGCTGGAAAGCAAGTGCTTTAATAAGGAATTATTGAAATAAAATTAAACAATTATTAAAATAAACATGTAAAAAATAAAACAGAGGTAGAATGATAGATTATTGGTCTTACATTTAAAGACCAGACAGAGATTTTTCTTCAAAGCATGTAAGAGGAAAAGGATATATTTGCATCCATCTACTCATGCCAAGGTAAATTTTGCAGCTCAGGACTGTCACACGTTGCAAATCTGCAAATTTAGTTGGGGTAGTTTAAAATGTTACTGTTCCAGCTGACCTTCACCTTAGAGTGAGAACAGCAGAGAATACATGTCTGTATCAACACATCTACCAGCACCCCCATATTTTTGTGGAAACCAGTCTCTGCCAGCTGCTCAGGCTGCCATGGGTTCACTGCAGAGCTTAAGATCAAAGTGCATATCCTGTTTCGCCAGGACCATCCTCTCTAACTGAAGGCATAAATATCTCTCACAGCCAATACCAGCTTTACAAGAGGGCATAAGCCAAAGCCATAAAGCTTCTTCTCAGTTTGAGGCAATTTTCACAGACAGCTACAGGAACAAGGATCACATGCATTTGTATTCCTTACTGCAAAGCACCTACCAAAACTGCACCACTTTACCTTGCCAGTTCCCAGCGTGTGACATGACAGGTGCAGTGGCCTAACACAGGTAACTTTTAAACCCTCCAATCTTAAAACAGTTATGATGTTTAAATTGTAAGTTTAATAAGGATTGCATTGACTTGACTTAGCTGATTTTACAAAATATGGTCTCATCCAACCTTTGATGATTGAAAGCTTGCTTGCTTTCAAAGGCAAACTGCACACTTCCTCAAAGGTCCTACATAAATAAACTACTTGGGAGCCTTTTAGTACTTCATACTATATAACTGTCTCCATAGGAAAAAGTCATCCAATCTTCTAGTTCAATGACAATTTTCATGTTGAAAGAATAGTTGCTTACATGCATTTTGTAAAAAAGCTCATTTTTTATCTCAATCGAGAGCTGCCTTCCAAAATATAAATACAGAAGCATAAAATTCAGTAAGCAAAATGTGTGCACTTTATAAATGTACAAATAATAACACAATAACACAAATGATCTGCTCTAATTTTCCATGCCATGTATCTTAGTGGCATCAATAAAACCTCAAAGAGCACCAATAAGATAGAAGAAAAACCCCCATCAGTAAATCAAGGCATTGGACTTTTGAAAACAATACAGCAAACCAAAAGAACTAGAAGCAAAATCTACATTTCCAGACTTTAAGGCTGAAGCTGTTATTCCACATTTTCAAAAAGAAAAAGGTCTACCACCTTGTATTTTGCCACATTCTCATTGCTAAAGAAGTGACAAATTGTGCCATATAATGGCATCATATTTTATACCATGTTTTTTGCTACATCTTTATGATGGAATCTGCTTTTAATCTAAATTAGAGTGTTATTTTTTTATACTGAGAATGGAAAAGGCAGTGCTCAACACTGAGAACGAACACTGACTGGAAGAATAATGCATGTGATCAAGATTAAATAATTAATTGCCAATTACATAAACCAGGTATATATAGTATTTTTCTTGCCATTCTTTTAACAGCCCCAGTCAGGAGAAGAGTAAAGAACAACTCAACACCTGCTAGAAGTTTGCTACGTTGCATCTAAGATAGAAAGAAAACTTTTATGTTTTTTAAATAAAAACTTACTACATTTTTGTCAGATAGGTACACTGAGCAACTGGAAAAGAAGCACACCTGTAACAGCTGGATCACATATACAATACCTGAAATGATTTTGGGAGTCTGAATTTCCACAAATCCCTTGCGAATAAGAGTTTCTCGGAAAAGCTGACAAATACCAGACTGAAGGCAGAAGACTGCCTGACTAGTGGAGGTCTATAAGAAGAAGATAAAATAATGAATCCTAAGTTAGTTTTTCCTGACTCTATTACTTCTTTTGAACAGCTGGAAGGATGAATCTCTTCCCTCAGGAATACCTGATTATTGTATCTGCCTAAATAGCAAAAAGTCCAAATCACTAATTGTTTATTACACAGAAGGAAACAGCAAAGGAAACCAAAGAAATTATTAATTTAAATTTATAGCACATTCAGTTACAAACGAGGCACTCTGGTCAATTCTACATTTTAAAAAAATAACTGATTTACGAGATGTGCTTCTGCAAATAAAGGTTTTATAGTAAGAAATTGAATAAAAGCACTAAATCTATTAAAAAGCTTTCAGCACACTAAACTAGAACAGCTGCAGAATACACAGTGCATGATAAAAGCAAAGCCATTAATAACTTACATAAGGTAGAAATGTCTGTCTGTTAAAGGCTACCAAATGCAACATTTTTCATGTAAAAACACAGCCACACGTTAACCACGTACAACACTGCCACAAAAACATCCAAACCCCAAGGTTTGAACTCCCAACATTTAAGCAGCCCACGTAACACCTGTTGATATGAACTGCAGTTCTTTTTTTCACGTTACTTTAAAAGTACATTTAGCTGAAAACAGAAGCAGATTTAGCTGAATCGATCATTTTGTTTATGCATGTGACACAATTGAGCTGCTACACTAAACGTTCCTGAACACTTCTGGCATGAAGAATAAACAACCACCTTAGTGACTGCTGCAAAGACTGCAAGGCATCAGCTCTGAACCCATATCTGATTTTGTGCTTTTCAGCATCTCAAACGTGACAGTGAGTAACCTAAAAGGGTACAAAAAGACCAACGAGTTCCTGCAAACGACCAAGAGAACAGCTCTTTACGACAACCTGCGTCACAGCACTGTTTACTTCTCTTTCACCCAGCTTTTCAGTTAGGGTAAGAAAGGCTTTGTGGGCTTTTTCACATGACTCCTACCAAACCACAAAACAAAAAACCCCCAACCAAAACAAATTATATAAGCAGCCAAATTTAGACAGACTGTCAGTAGAAACGCTGAAATAAAGCCACATCCATCATCTCTTCAAGATAAAGATATCCCTTCACCAACAAACCCAAAGAGAAAACTGCAATAATACTGCAGATCTGTAGCTGTTTGGAGTTATTTGCCATTTTAGCTGACCAATGAAATATTTCAGGCATGTAAGTGGTTGAGACTAGTAAATAATAGCAGTTCTCACTGTCTGATAAACCACATGTCTGATAGACCACAGCCGCTACTCCAAATGTTCAAAATGAAGGAAATGAGGTTTTGAGCAACAGTTACAAAAGTACCCTAAAAGTTTTTCACCTTTTCACTTTTTTCACATTGGTCTCCCAGAATCAGACCTATGGCAAGACTGCCTGAGTTACAGGCAAAATTTGGTAGTGTTATATCCAAGTACCAGGATGATTCAAAGGGATTTTTTTTCTTAACCATCTCCTACTTGAAAGGTGAAAGAGTTGACAACTTTAACAGTCGCATTTGAGTTTCCCAATAAAGTTTTTGATGAACTAGACACATCTAAAATTGCTGAGAGAAGATGCGTAACATTTACATAAAGCAGGATAGAAACAGTGCCTCTTCTACATTTGGTGTGAACCAACAGTAGTTTCATGCCAGAGCAGGTGAGAACACAGTCCTAAGTCAAACAGTCCCGGGAAAAATAAAACTGGTTGCTAAACCCGGTCTGAAAGCTATTACATGGTCTGACCTAAAACTGCGCAAGAAACACAGCCAGTCAACACCTAACACAGCTCTCCAGTAATGAAGGATCATCAGGCAGCAACTCCTGTCCTTTGTGAGGATGCAGGGCAAGGACTCTGTCTTCCTAAGCCATCTATAATGATAAATTATGCTTAGAAACAGCAGTTATGAAACCAGCCAAATTCATAGAACTGGAGACTGAAGCTTTTATTTAACTACAGCCCAAGAACAAGCTGCAATTCTCTATACCTCAAATTAGATCTGACAAGACCACTCTTCTTTCACCAAAGGTGGCTGAGTTTCAGTGTCCATTCATTCAGAGACTGCCAACATGGATAACTGTTGGAATCTGTGATACTGCAGCCCCCTTGTAAGAATTAAACAGACCACCAAGACATCTGAGATAAGCTCCTAAAGAACTGCATCTGACAATGTGCAATGGAGTTGTATCAATGGCCTCAAAAGTTTTACGTGCCACTACAGTTTCCAAGTATTTTAAAAATGGAGAAAAAACTTTTCAGATATAGTAACATTCTTTGCACTGGTGTGATGTTCAGAACACAAAGAGAACAAATTAATTTGAAGAAAATAATTCAGTAACTGAGATGCTGGTATATATAGCAACATGTTTGGTACAATGGTAAGTAACACAGTCACAAATTGAGCTTCCACACTTAGGTAAAATACAGCAAACTAAAGATAGAGACAGCTGCCAAAATTAATTGAGTTTTACCTTTGTCTTAAAAAAAGATTTTGACATGGCATTCTTTTTGTGTAGTGTTTACTCCAATATGAACCCTTCCACATACATACTGACAAACTATCTTACCTGAGACTATGGCAAAGATAGTTAATATTCCTTCAAGAGTTAAGGAGAAACAGAAACAAACTTATGAGACTTAAATGCTGTTGCCGTTAACAATGTTAATGTTTTAGTTCAGTCTGCAAAATTAATTTTACAGAAAAACTCATTATTTTCAATAATCTCCTTTGTTACAGACAACAGAAGAAAAGTTTGGAGAACAATGCTGAAGTACAAGTTTCAGTCATAACCTAACTCTAATTTCACCTGTGTGTTTATTATGCAGATGCCACAAAGGAAGATATTAATGATAAAACTGAGCACTGTAAGATTATAAAAACAATTATAATTTTTCATTTGGCACAAGATGCAGTGTCAGAACAACAGGCACGTGTGCTACCAAATGTGTTTCAGTGGAATTGAGGGCAGTTCAAACCACAGTGATTGTATCTCAGAGAGGTGAGACCGACACAGAGATATGAAAAGTTATGAACGTTCTCTTTACTCTCACATTAGCTGGAGGATTTGTTCTGCTCTCCCCTCATTTTTGCTTTCCTGTTTGCCTGCTGTAGCTACCTATCTTCCACCAGGAGCAACCACTAAATACATAATTGGCTAAATAATGTAATCTATATTCTTTTAAGTAACATACACTAAATAATGTAACTAATTTTGCAATTCCTCTACTATATATAGGACAAATGAAGGTTTTGCTAGAAAATAGAATTTCTGTTAAATAACATTTTTTTAACCCCAAAGTGACTGAAGTCAGCTTTTATTCAAATTTCAATATTACTTACAGTATAAGAATATATGAACATGGAGTTTGTTGTCTAAATGACTGGGACTGTGTATGTACTCACTGCCAAATCACTTCCCACAAGAAAATAAATTGTGCATTTGCTTGTTCATTACCGCTTGGAACCAGTCAGGAAAAACATAGTTTTTGCAATGAGGAAATTGAATCCAACACAATGAAATCAAGCTTGAAGTAATCAAGTATTTGGAAAAAAAGTGCATTAAGATCAGTGTACAGCTGGATTATCACGTAACACAGTCTGACATCCATAAACTACTAAAGATACAGTTTAATGTTAATGCTCTACCCTGAGCAGTATAAACAGGATAATATTGACCCTAAAATGGCTTTGCTTTGGTCTCAATGAGCTGGGCATTAGCAGACAGAACTGCAGCAACAGGACTGCAAACGGCATATAATTCAAGTCACATTTGGACAGATACCATTAAGATAAAAGTCCTGCTGAACATAAAAAATAAGCCAGAGCAAGGACATCGGTCAGGTCCATTGTAAACCTGAGTGAATCTGAATTCATTTTTTCTTCAGACTTTTTCAAAGACAATCTGAGAAGTAAAACCCAAGAATTAGTGTTTCTTTCACTGGTTGTTTCTTCATTGTTTATTTTAAACAATGTAAAACTTGATAAACCTGAACCAGTATTTTGAAGAAGCAAACTACAAAAATCAGTGTTTCACAGGTCTTTTCTTCACTGCTTTTCATCTACCACAGAACTTCATGAAATAACAGTTTCTGCAGGTCTTTTTACAGACATGGGAAGTCTACACACCACCGAATACTTCAGTGAAACTCAAGAACAGCAGAAAAGTAGAGATTTAAAAACAGAATCAGGGTTCTACTTTGCCCTTTTAAACTGTTTCGGTAAGTTAATGGTAAATCAAACATCTCTCCGATCAAGTGGTTTGACTTTAATTAAGCCATCGTGAAAAAACAGATACTTAGGTCAACAGTGGTTTCCTCACAGTCACCTGTGGTTATGTGAAAGAAAATCTAGTCTATACAAGGACTTTTCTTTCTTCTTACCAGCTCTCTTTTCTCTAAAACACCAACTTTTCTACTCCAAGTGTGTGATCTGTATTTTATGAGTTAACCCACCAAGAACAAGTTCATTCTTCCCCAGCAATCATTCTTTGGAAATGATTTTCAAAACCCCTCAGCCCTAAATAAACACCATTTTCTCTCCATACATCACAATAACAACTACAGCAGTAGCTTGGCATCTTGGCATTTAAGTACTTCCCATACCTAACCTTAAAAAACCCCGAACTACCAGACACTTCTGAGAGATCTTTCTCAGCAAACAAAATGCAAGACTGTTAATAATTCACTGCAATACTCAGTCTACTTTCACATGTACACAAGAGTGGAAGTCTTGCAATCTTTGCAACATACTTTGCATCTTTCATCTCCACTAATGTAATTTCCTTATTATTAATTACACTCCTTGTATTGCATCACAATCAAACCTTCCTTGGTATACATCATAGCTGGGTGGAGTGATGCTATTTTCAGAAATCCAGCTTTTTTCATTCATGTAATAACTGAGTTTCACAGCTCCACTTTATCACGACTTGGCCCCATCCAATTAACTCCTTCGTTAATAACTATTTAAAATTAGCTAATTACTTAACTACTTTACATACTGCATTTATGGACAAAAATAATTCTAGTTGCATACAAAGCACTTCTTTTAGTCTGAGCCTAACCAAGATCTGTGCGTTTAGTTTGTTAAATCTTTCTCAAAATAAGTGTCCCTATTTATGATGTTCAGTGACCTCCTTCTTCCTTAAAAAACTGGGGCACTGAGGAAACCAGAACTAGATGATACTTTTATCTGTGGCTGGACTCCCTCCCACACTAGTAGGAACAGATCATCACATCATCTGTTAGAACTATTCCGTTAAAATTTCTTCCCTGTTGCCTGTGACTTGGTTTTCCTAGAAGGAACAGCTATGGGAACAATGGTTTCAGATAACACGTCATGTTTTCCAATCCTCCTTAGGACATGCCTCCTTATGCTGTGCATTTGAAACACTAAAGGCTCTTTGAAGCCCCATTTGTACTCCAGTAGCTTCAGTCTACGGAACCAAATCATTGAAAATCCATTACTACTATCTCAGTTTCTTTGTATTCCTACTCTTGTGATTCCATTATGTACAATGCTTAGGATATATACATATATATATGTGTATATTTACATGCACATGTTCTCACTGAAATTTCCCCTTTCTTCACTAAATACCTTTTCTGCTTATTCAGCACTCCCTTTAAAAAACAGAGAATCTGCTTTTGTTCTGAAACAAATAATGAAAGGTGCAACAGAAAAGACAGACAGAAATGTGACACAGTCTGAGACAGAAACTCTTCCTGTGCAGAGGAGGAAGGCAAGACAGATACCCAAGCCTGACCACGGGCAAGCTGTGGCCAGATCACACCCAGCCACAGGTGTATGCAGAGGATGAAGTACTGAGATCTGGCATTTCATCCTTCCACCAATTCCGTCAAAAGCTAACCTGAATTCCTGTTCAACATGACACAGCTGTTTAGCACCACACTGCAGCAGCTGTTGGAACTAAGGAGGAAAACAGCTCCTTAACACAGAGTTAAGGTTCAGAGCTCAAAACAAGGTGCTAGACATTGCTGAAGAAATGATGTCCCAACAATGGTTGGGACACACCAGTTAGAAGAGGTTACAGCAACATCCACTTAGGTCACCAGCTGCACCCTCCAAGCAGAATACTGACAACTAATGCCCTGTTGCTGTACTGACAAAGATATTTCAGGAGTATTGGTAGGGTCATGCCAGACTACTGGATGTGTACAGGGACAGAAGAACTTTAGTCCAGCCCTTTCCATTCCATCTCTTGTGTTTATTCTAGCATGCGTCTTCCTTCTTTTCCCATTACTATTTACCTTCTTAGGCATTGCTCTGCAGATACCCTCAACTACATTACAGCCAAGGATACCTCCAAGCCATTTTCACCCAGTATTTTTAAATGTTATTTCCCTTTGTATAATTTCTCTGATCTCTTTGGGGCTCATGGCTCCTTCCAGTTTATTATACAGGTGTTTCTTCAATTTAATGGATTTTCTTAGGTTTCTCTGGAGTGCTGTTGGTTATTTTTATTCATCACCAGATGTTCAAATAAAGCTTGCACTTCAAGCATCCCAGATTTCTCCCCTCAATTCAGTACACTGCCTTAGCACTACATAAGATGATGATCCTTCAAATGATTTTCACTTTCAATCATTAGTATAGAATTCTTTTCATTAACAGCTTAATTTAAGACAGATGAAGAGACCAATATGATGAGATACTGAGTATCCTCAAAGGTAATCACAAACTGAAGTTACTCAGTATGGTACATAAGGTCAAGTGAAAAGCAATTAATTTTGGTACAAGTAAAACAATTGGCACAAGTAGTTTTAGTTGCTGAAACATGGAGATCAGATGTTGAAATGCTTTAAATATCTCAGTGCCAGAACCTTTCCAAATTTTCCAATAAATGACTTTTTTGTTTCATTTCTCAGGTGCAAAGATTGATTTACTGCCAAACTGCCATTATCAAGAACTAGAAGGCAGTACTAGATATCAAGAAAAAGAAAAAAAAAAGAGCTAAGCACAGTCTTCAGTCAATGTTGACTAAAACTTTATTGTGGAGAGCCTGAAATGGCTAAAAAGCCTGGGAAAAGGCCAGGATGCCTCAAGTCAGTAATGGTTAGTTACTTACACACTTAAGTGTTAGCTGCTGTTTCATTAAAAAAGAATCAAAGTTCTGTAAGTAATTTAGTAGACAGTATTTTGCTGCTGATCAGAAATGGTAAATATTTGGGAGGTCTGTGAAGGTCACAGAAGGCTGGGTCTCTATGACCTGGATAAAGAAAGGTGTTTCATGTAAAAAAAAGGAAAATACATGACTGCTGTGGAAGAAACAAAGAGAATGAGATTGGTATTGTGGCCTGGTACAATTTCTCTGTCAAGACATGCATTAGAGCACCTCAACTGCCCATTAGAACTCAGAACTTCCATCTTATACTTCAAAACCAAGCTCTTTACAGGCTTTGGATAACAAAAACTACATCTGAGAAAAAACGTCTCTAAATTGTCCCTATTCAGTCACCTTTGACTTTTGCAGATAAAAGCCCGGATGTACATGGCCACATGTCAAATCATCAGTGTTTGCCTTTGAACTACCAATATATGCTCTTTAATTAATGTCAGCAAAGGCGAACATTTAGGATTCAAAAATCCTGTGCTTTCATAATACCACGCAAAACCACAAAACATGTTTATTTTTCTTCTGGCCAACAATACAATTCCATCAAATCCATGACTTTTGTTGCTTCATGGATTAGAAATATGAAGAATAAACACTTGAAGCCAAGCCTGCAACACTGCATGTTCCTTACCCTCAGATCAATGATTCTGTTGTCCAGTCTTGTATCTTGGTTTACAGTAGCTCTTCCATCCTGTGCAAAAGCACATGGTGAATACACATACATCCAAAAAATAAACAAAACCAAAACTTCAACAAAACAAAAACCACCCTCTGGCTAAAAACCAAAGGTTAATTCTGTGTTCAGCAGAACTTCTATATCATTCTAGAGAGAACATACAGCACACTGGCAGCATAGCGAAGTTTAAGGTGTAACTTCCCCCACAGGTCAGAGGCAGAACCCAACTATGAGGATGCAGCAGACACACACAAGACTGGAAAGTCTCTGGTTTTGACCTTCTACTGCAGTTCAGCAGACATCAAAGCTATAGAGATGTTGAACACGCTTCTGGATACACAAAGGAAGTAAAATGCAAGCCTAACAAACCCCCAGAATCACCGCATTAAGGAAGTTGCCTGGCTTTCGTGCTTTTGTTCAGCTACAAAGACAATAAGAAGCATTTGAGGATGCAAAGTTTTCACCTCCTCTCCTTCCACTTCTGGTCGAACAGCATCATCCAGCTGTAAGGGCAGTCGGGGTTCAGCTGAGCTGATCACATAGATCTGAAATTGAGAAAGAACAGAAATAGCATGGGGTTCTGCTCAAAAGGAGGTGTGATTTACAAAAGGATATTTCTAGCAGAGACTTGAAACAGTGTTTGCATAGGCTGCTCGCTCTAAGGCTGTGATTTTATTCCAGTACTTGAGATAGATACATGGTGCATTCTCCTGACAATACTGAAGTGCTTAGTTCTTGCTTTCCCTTTGAAAGATTTAAAGTATATTTTTTTTTTTCTTCTGGGAAGCACCAAATTGAGCAAGTTCAATCGAGCCTGAGGGACAAGCCTTTTGAATGCCAGCTCCGAATATACCAAATTTCAGTGAGTTTTAGGTTCTGGTTCCAGCAAGATCATCCTGTTCTTCTCCTTGTTAATGTATTATTTACTTATCATCTGAATATAGCTGAAAGAGCTGTTTCAGATTCAAAAATTTATGAGATACCTAAAATACAATCAGAGAATGAAAACCACCTTGCTGTGCCTTACGGTCTAGTATTGCTCATAGAGCAGCAGTGAATTTGATGTTCTTTCAGAAAAATCAAGCATAGGATAATCTGCACACATACTAAAAAATGTTTCTTCAAAATCTGCAGGTTTTCCCCAATGCTGTTAGCTAAAATTTATCTCACTGCCATAATAGCCATTGTGCTCTCCTCCTGAGGCGACGGGGTTTCAGCTGTATTGTAAGCATACAGTTTAGTCAAAAACCTTTACAAAAAAAAGGATATTACATAAAGGTTTAAATATGCTTTCTATTTAAACAAATTATAAAGTTACACTTCCTCCACCCCTACAGCACAAGCTCCAGGAACTTTAGATTTCAAAAGCTTCCATGTAAGCCAGTGAGAGTTTATTTCTGTGAGAATTATGTATTCCAGTCCATTGTATTGAGGGGAAGATTGTAACTCTGATAAAGAAGAAACTTCTGACTTGCACTTAAAAAGCAGCACATTTTATTCCAGTATCTGCTGCAGTTAAGAATCAAAAACTAGAATTACAAGCTTTCCTAGCCAAATTGTTCTAGTGAGATACTTTATTTTCGTAATTCAAATGGCAGATAAAAATAGGAAAATATAAACTCCAAATATCTTAAAACCAGAAGTGTTTAATTTTTACATATGATATGCTGAAATTTGTAGTTTAAAGCAGTTTATTTCTCTGGCATGGGATTCCTTACTGACAAAGTTCATATGTGTAGACAGACAGACAGTCTCAACAGATAATCTATCAAACAATTAACCAGTGCTCCATTTGCTCAGAAATTTACCCTTTGAACATGAAGCTCAACGTCTTGCTGAGTACAACTTCCGATTTTCTGATATGCTTTCCTCACAACGCCTTCTATGTCCACAATGCTCTCTTTGGTGATGCTAGCAATAAAGAGAGGGCAGAAGGCTCAGTAAGTTCCATTGCACACTGCAGCACATCACACTGAGCACCAGGACATTCATCTACTGTATGGACTGCTGAACAACAGAACAGAGCTAAGGATCTGGAGTTACCTTTAAATCTAATAACTGAATAATGAAGGAGTTTGCTAAAATATCCCCAGCCACAATAAATTCAAACTGGGATGGAAAACTTGTGAGGGAAAGAATTATGATTAAGTTCAGTGCTTGCCCATTCTCTGTGTGTGTCTGTGTTTATACATAAACTGACAAGTGACAGAGCCCTTTTTGTAGGCCACAGACACTCTTCCATGTGTCAGCTGATGCAATTATCTGCAAGATGTGTCTTCACCAGCACAACAACAAACTGAAGGGAAGGCCTAGAACTGAAGGGGAAAATCAAAACTGATTCGGCTTGTTTAAACTACATGACTTGTTACTGAAAGATGCAAGATGCTCCAAAGTCATTTCTCTGTGACAGGGGATCCTAACTGCTCTCCACTAACAGTCACTAATAGTACATTAAAACACCACACACCATCCTGAAAGTCTTCCAAAGATATGATATAAAGTATGTGTGCTATAAGCAAACAGTAACAAAAGGCCCAAGAGTCAGAGGTGAGAAAAGAATTTGGATGAGCAGTTTTTATTTACGCATTTAAGGTACTGGACACTTCAAACCAGCACTTTTCTACAGATAATCTCACCCTCACTGGAAATATATTTTCACTCTGTCTCTCTTTTAGCTTACAAGAGGCCAAATATCTAAAAATTTTACTTTTTAGGAAAACTAATGTTACAACCAATCTTTCACTTGTGAGGCCGCCTTGAGAAAGCTGAAAAGCACTTTCTGTACATCACTTGACCACCTAAGCCCTTAGACAGCAGGAAAGTATCAGGTCCACAATTTAACTGCAAATAATAAGAGGTGAGTGAGGATGTCATCAGACAAGTTAGCCATTGCTGAAACCAGCAAAGCAAAGAGCCATTAACAACCCTCAACTTTAAAAAGCCAGCGCATTTTTAACTTGGCAGTAAAAATCCTGAAAAATCTGATGATATTCAAGTAACAGTGGAACATTCAAGCATCAAATTCTCAAAACCTAACAGTGGTACTGTAAGTAAATTCCAATTAACTAAAAAATAAAAAGCCAAATTTGAGTACTTTAGCTGATTACGCTATTTTTTGATGGTAATATTTTCAGATGGTAGAACTTATCAGCTGCTCTACAGTTAATACAGACCAAGGTGCTTCATATGCTTGACTTACTTAACCATTAGGTAATTACATATACTGCATTAAACTGGTGAACAGTGTGTTCTTCTGGTGCATTTACACTTTAGAAGAGCTACAGTTGCTCAAATCACAACTAAATTTGTACAAAGCAGAGGTTGAGAGCAAGCTTTAAATAAGAATCCACTTAGTTATGGGTGAGCCTCCTTCTCCATTATTTTAGCAGAGGCAACAAATATGAGAAAGGATAACTGAAATGACACCAAGTGCTTCCAAGTACTTTCTGGAACAAATGATTCTGTTTAGAAGTCCTTAAAAAGACTGTGGAACCAATACAGCACTTTGGATGCAAGAGAACATGATCATCTATGAGAATATATCATGCTAAACCAGCATTAAGTACAACTATAAATTCCTTTTGCTTTTCAAATGTGTGAATGTTTAAAAGAATTACAGTTTTACTCTTATGTGAACTTTTTTTCCCTAAACAGTTCTCCTCTATATGTTTTTCCCACTTCCTTTTCCATGTCAACATTTTGGCAAATGTTCAGAAAACACCACTAATGACATGACTAGCAGTGTCTTCACTGAAAATACCAGTTTCTACTCTCCTGAATAAAAGCCCTCTCACTAATAACGGCAAATAATGTTTCAAACTTATTGAAGGAAACTCCCTGCACAGTGAAAAAGAAAATAATAGTTAAATATAAATGTGTTGTATGATGGATTCATAATTAGATTGGTGGACCCGTGAAGAAGAAGTGCTAGCGAAGTCTGTACAGAGCTCTGATCAGAACATGCAAGGAATTCAAGACATGGAAAATGATATCAGATGAAAAACACAGGAAGAAACTGACTTTTAAATCACTCTAACTGCAATATTGCTCTGCAAATTTGCATAACAACTTTAAAACTTTGCACGTAGGATAAAATGAGCTTTCTCTCCATCTCTATGCTGGAGTTGCAAATAAAACATGTTTCTTGATCTGGAACATATTTAAAAATGTAGCATTCCTTAGTCATCACATTTGCCATAATTTTAAGATGTATTTTAACTGAGTTCCTAACTGTGTAGGTCCCTGTAACCAAATATTCAAGTAATTGCCTGGGCACACAAAAGCACTAGGAAGGTTCCCACTGTGTGTGACCATCTTTGTATTTATAAACATCCCTCATCTCCTCTAAACTTTCATTTGATAATTAAAAAATGTGCTTTTCCTCATTTAAACTCCACATTTAATCTGGTATGGAAACAGAAGCTTGTGTTTTGAGCTCTGTTTGAATCATGCTCAGCAAGACCTAGAGCTGTTAAGTGTCTGAAGTGCCTAACACTGCATCTAACATAAACTACAGAAACCTGGAAGGTTCTGCTTTGATCCCAACAGGTAGTTCCTAGGATGTAACTGAAATAGCATTTTCAGTTCAAGTCACAACAAGAAACAAGATGTTTTAACAAAATGCCAGTAACTGCAGCAAAACATTCGCCACAGCAGCAGGAATAAGTAATCTGGGAGATTTTTGATAAAATTCCCCTGGGTAACAAAAATCCCCCAAACACCAATAAAAGTGAACAAGTAGCAGAAAAACATGGCAAAGTACCACCATTTCCATTAAGGATAACATTTATACCTGTAATTAATATTACCACAGAGTAGAAACTAAATTAGGATGCATAAGGCATTAAGAAAAGACAGATGACATCTTTACATTGTTTAATCCAAGAAGAAACTATTTTAGTATATAGATTCATAAAATCCAACAATAAAACATTTTCCTGTATAAAAAACTACTTTATGTGTAATATTCAAAAAAATCAACATTATATTTACTGAAGTGTCCACTAGATGCCTTATGTCCCTCTTAATTAGCTGCATGTCTATTAGCCAAGACTTTCTCTTTTAACCACAGGATTGCATTATTGTAGATTTTATGACAACATCTTTCATCAACAGCTTCATGTTGCAAGCTGAACCCTACGCTGGCCTCCCAAAGTGAATCACAATCAACACTTTCTTGGTCAAAAGTCTGAAGAATAGGAAGAAACTTGATTATTTATAGACTTTAAATAGAAAATGTTTTACTTCTTCTACAGCATCTATACTTATTATGGTATCTTCTTGTTTTTTTCTTCAACACCTTTCTGTAAGCAGACTGCATAAATTATATTAATACAGTATTAAAAATATTAAATAGTTGTAATAAAACATAATAATCAATGATCCTTTATCTGAATGCCAGTGAAAGTGAAAGCACTGGTTTACTTTCAAAAAATGAGTGCATTTTGTAAGTAATTAAGAACATAAACATTTTATACTCAACAAGAACAACTGTAATCCTGTCTGCACAAATATAGCAAGTATGCAAGGAGCCCCCTAAAAGGAAATTAACTGACATTGTATACAAGAAAGCCAGGCAAACACCTATTCTTATTCTCTTCATCCTAAAAATATAATGATCAGTTTCCTATACCAACATTCTAACACTTGGTTAAACCCAGATATCTTCCGGGGAAAAAAGAAGCCAAATTGCTTTTAAAGATTTTAAGCAACAAAATCCACAATGTATTTTTAATAATCTTCACAAAAAAACCTACACTTTATTTTCCTTCTAAATTCCCCTAACTTCATCCTCTGTTTATTGCATCCTGTCATACCTTTGTATCTGCAATGTAAAGAACCCCACTGGCAGAAAATCTTCCTGCATAGGCACCATCAGACTGGGATTTAAATTATTTACTAGCTTCTCTAGGAGTGAACAGAGTTTTCTTTAGTCTCACAGAAGGCAGATTTGCCTGACCATATATCATTTCATCTTGCAACTTCACCATCAACCTTTTCCAATTTGACATGTATTCAGACAGAAAAACAACAAAAGTGGACAAAAAAATCCAGAATTGCCTAAAACCAGGCACATGTTATATTAATGGCATTTTATTCCTCTTTTCCAAAACTCAGAGAACTGCATGGGCTCCTGTCATGTCAGTTATCTATCCCAATCTCACATTTCTCTCTGTACTTTTATATTTTTTAATTCTGAGCACACACAGAATCTGACCAAATGATCACAAAGGTACAAATTCACACTGAAGAACATTGAAGTGATTATTCTAAAAGAATCCTGCTTTCTATACACTCCTGAATCCCTATTTACCAGTCCAATTTCTGTGTCACCAGCAAACTTAGCTGCAATTTGACATTTTCTTCCAGTCTTCTGATATAAAAATTAAACAGAAATGGATAAAGAAAATATTCTGCAATATCCAGCAGTTTTCCTGGTATTACCAATTTATCTAGCTAAAGAACTACATATATTTTGCTACATTGTGAATTATTTTCATACAAGTTAATATTTTTTTCCCCTCTCCATTTTAATCTCTTTCCTGCATTTTTACTCTCTAGTCTACTATGAAGAGCCATCAAGTTACTTCCTGTGCAAGGGCAAATTTTTTGAGCAGCTAAATTAGAATCTGTTAACCACCTCTCCCAAGTGCTCTATCAGCTCTGGCAGTGGGGTGTCAGGAAAGGCTCAACGCTGATGCAGAAAAGGAGAAAGAAAACCAAAACCAGCCACACCCAATGCTTGATGGAAAAAAGCAGGTTGATAAATTACTAAGCTAAATTACCAACTGGCACCTCTGCTGTCTAAAAGAGACAATTAACTGTTTCTCTTCTGCAGCATCCCTTGCTGGGCTGTATTTTTTTTTTCTGATAAAAGACAGAAGAACAGTTCCACAGCTGCCAATCCAGTATCTCAACTGGCTCTGTGCTATGTTTGTTTTGCAAGTTCAACTAGAAACTTTCCAGGGTTAAACTCAAAGAAATTTCTTTATAAGCCTGAGTGAAACCACTATAAAGTATCTTTCACTATAAAGAACTCATATTCTAATGATAATGGAAGTAATTATTCTATGAATGTTGTTGACCACAGAACATTATGAAAGTTCTTGGTTTCCATGTGCCAATATCTACAAGAGGAACTGGTTTGTTTATCATTTATGAAAATCTGTACCAAAAAAATGCTCATTATTTAATCAACTGACATTAAAAATTCAAGATCCAGAATTTCACAAAACATTTTAAAGAAAGTTGTGGACACAGTATGAAAATATGAGAAAATAGCATGTGGAAAATATAGTTTATGCACTATCAGTGAAAACATTTAAAAATTTAATTGAAATTTAAGATATTTAAGTTAAATGTTTTCTTCAATAATGTGTTATTTCCTCATTTAAGGTGTAGGAAATGAGATGATAAAAAAAGACACAGAGAAAGGCAGGGAAACAGGATAGTTATTTTTAGACATCTAAGCCCAGCCTCATCTGCTAGAAATAACGAGATCATTCCAAAGCAGGTGAAAGGAGGCAGGAAAGTGACTGAGGACAGGCACGTACTGGGACTCTGCTTCAGGTGCTGCTGACACAGTGACCCCACGTGCACTCATGAGCCAGGAACAGCAGCAGCCTCTGAAGGACAAGAGGCAGCTGCAGTGACAACAGCAGACAGAATTGTAGGAGATGAAATGCTGGAAAAAGTGAGAGCATGGCAGGATATTAATAAAATAGGTTTGTTGGTGGGAAGGAATCCTGAGAAGATGGCTGCGCTACTGGTGTTAAAAAAACCAAAAGCAAACCCCCAAAAGAAAATCCAGAAGGCTGTAACAGAGACAGTTACACCATTCAGAGAACATGATGATGAGCATGCAAGCATTTCAGAAGCACAAATAATAAGGAAAACACGAATGCTACAAAGCAAGTGAGGCTGAAGTACCAGGGTTCAGCTAGCAAATGCTATCCCAAAAAAGAAGCAGAACGAAAATTCAAAACACTATAAATATCATCATTCTGACTGTTCTGAGGAATTCAGGTCTGCCTCATCAAGAAAGTGGGGAGATGACAGGGAGTTGGGAAGAACTTAAGGATGAGGTTCTGCCTGGTTTAACAGGTCACTGCTGCCAGAGAGAAAGGAGCTTTACCCTCTACTCTTTCCAGATATCCTCTTCTACCGTTTACCACTCCTTGTTAGCTCTGGACTTCCATAACCTAATTTAAATCACTAATCTGGCAGAAAACTAATTGAGTAAAAAAAGATCAGTGAATTATAAAAAACCACAGCAGGTTTACAAGTGGCAGTCAGCATACGGAAAAAAAGAGTAAAGATCAACTTCCATCTCATGAACTCCTAACCACTAAGAGATCTACCAATCATGAAGTGTAAGAAATTCAGCTGTGGAGGAAAGAACCATGAAGAAAACTAAAAAAGAGAGATACATTGGAGAGAACTGGAGCATAGAAGAGGGTGCATCACAACTCTGAGAGTTGTTCCACTGTTCTGTAGCACAAGTTTTTTGAGGGAGTACAGGCAGACTGTTGGGAGTTTAGAGGGAGATGAATTAGGGAACAAGTACATTATACACTTAATTCTTTTCAAAGATTCCAAGCACTGGAGAGTACAAATCATTTCATGAAGAAACAGAACACTTCACTTTGGCTCATAAACACCTGTGAACAGCATGTTTCACACTGGCACTGCCAGCACTGAGCACCGCCAAACAACAAACACTGCTGGTTCTGTTTTCCCGTTGCCTTGAACCCCATAAGCAGAAGCATTATCCCAACCTTCTTAACTTGGCTTCTGGAAGTCTCTACTATAATGAATCCTTCCCCTCCCTGATATATTGAAGGTTGAAGGCTGTAGCACTTTTGCAGCTAATTAGTGGGGGCTCCCTTCCCAGGCATGAGAGTATTGCCAAGAACTACACAGAAGCAACTCAAGTGCCACATGTTAAACATATTCTGCACCGAATAAACTGCACAGAATTGATCCACATTTCTATTTGTGAACAAGTAGATACACATTATTAAAAGCTCTACTATAAAGCACATTTGTCACACAAGCATATTTATCACAGGACAACCTGAAAGCACAATCTTGGGGCAAGTAGAAGGG
The DNA here is from genome assembly GCF_965178545.1 of Coloeus monedula. Taxonomy (NCBI): domain Eukaryota; kingdom Metazoa; phylum Chordata; class Aves; order Passeriformes; family Corvidae; genus Coloeus; species Coloeus monedula. The sequence continues at coordinate 34,332,803 of NC_138787.1, forward strand.
AAAAGTAATTCTTTATCTTTAGGAACAAAACAAACCAAATAATTGAATTCAAATTGCTTCAACAAACAGTTTTTCAACTGGCAAGTCTATCACCCCTGCCAAATTTTTTTAAAATTAAAATTAACATTCTAGTGCCAAAAATAAGGTGTAGATAAGTGTAACCCAGTGCACAGAAGCTACTTTTAATTTCTTCAACTCAGTAAGCCACTTGCAATATGGGACTTCTTCACAGCAGTTCTAAGTGTAAAATGTATTACTACACTGTATATGTCTGGTAGAAGAAAAACCCTGAACATGTGCAGACACACACCACCACCACACACCAAATGAAGTGTCCCACTAAGCTCAGCTTGCCAGACTTTTTGTTAGCCAGCTTGGAAGAAAATGTAGGTTGTCTATGGCAAGAGAATGCTGCTTCAGCAGTTCAGAATGAATTTCAAGCCTGTTCTCTATTTTATCTTTTGTCAGTATAATGTATTCAACGCAATAGAGAGCTGACAATTTAAATAACTACATTTTAAAACAAACGAAGCATTGATGTTAATGTGTGAAAATGGTCCCAACCCCTGGGAGTCCTGGTTCCCACCATTGTTTACTCTGACAACAGGATATAATTGCTTACTTACTTGGCAGCAAACTTTACCATCTGCTTGCTTGCATGCTGTCCCACAGCCACAAGAGCCTGGATATTAAACTGCTGCTGACGCAGGACTAAGAAACACTGCTTCCCTGAATACAAAGAGAAACAACACAGGTGTATTAAGGACAAGTTACTCGAGGTCTTTGTGAATGAGAAAAAATACTTTACTACTTAAATACAAACTGAGCTCTTAAGAGTGTGCGTCTCTCTCTCATTCATCGCTGCCCCCCCTCCTTAAAGCTGCTTCTAACTTCTCAGCTGTACATGTACACACACACACACACACACACACACACACAAACACTGAGATAAATTAAATAATCATGCCTTACATCTATAAACACTTGAATGGACATTTTCTAAAAATAACAGTAAGCCTTCCAAGATAAAGAGTCTTTAGACAAAAGACAAACAACAAACCATAACTTTTAAAGTATCTTTTTCTTCAACTGCAAGAAATGTATCATACTTTTCCTTGTTTCTTTGCTCACAACAACTTCAAGTCTAAATTATTTTTAAAGATGTTTTTTCTCATCTTCTCAAATCAAAGCTGCAGAGTTCACTTTACAAAGCTGCTCTGAGAGAAATAGGCTTGATTTTGTACCACAAGGACTAAACCAACAATGTTCATTCTATAATACACCAAACATTCAGAATGAAGGGGAACAAAAGGAGTATTGATTCTAGTGAATGACAAGAACCTAAAAGACCCAATTAAAAATTCCTGTAAGAGCAATTTATTCATGAACAGCTTAGGGAAAAAGAAGTTAATAGGAATTAGTAATAATGTACAAAGAACTTAGTGCATTTTGTTGACTTTTAAAATGCGTGTTTCCAAGTCAACAAAGCTCTTTCTACTCTGTTTAGCTGACAGTTACAATCATTTCATACCTCTTCTCACATCTCTAATTTACTCCTTAACTTAGTTTTAAGGAAATATGGTGATTTTAGATGCTTCTTCTGAGACAAAAATTAGCAACAAACATATAACTGGTGTACCAGTATCTGATAAAGGCACCACAATCACTTTAACTCCAAGTTCTGACTCAGAATGTCGTAACATTTCCATTGAAATGGTGAGAATAGGAAGAAGCCAGAAGTTTTGTTATAGACAGTTACTTCCCTGTTGTTCACTCAAACTCTAAACCAATAAGCCAACACATGCCTAACTCGAAAACTGGCACTAAAAAGCCAGTTGCAGTTTTCTGCAGTGTAATTAAGCAGATTACCATTCCTGACACATAGCTACAGATAATTCAAGAGTATCAGAAAATAAATGCAGAACCCTTGACACACAATCTCATGGAAATAAAAGCAAACATGGGAAACTAGTACAAAATGTTATTAAATATTAATTATAATTATTGGAAATAACTGATCTTGTCCTACGACAAACAACAATGCAACAAGATTAATTACGTATTTTCAGAAAACAGAGTACAACTATTTCTGTATTCCAGAGGCTGCAATATCCAATATGGTACAGATGCATGTATTTCTTGCAGGCAAACATTAAACAACAGATTTAAATTAGAAAAATACAGGCTGTGTTTCAGATCCAGCAAGTCAACAAAGAAAGGACAATTTTTCCACAGGACATGATATGCTGAGTTTCTTCAGATAAGGCAGTCATATCTCACATCTTTGACATCTCAGTATTTCTTACAGAGCTGTTGGATACAGTATTTCCTAGAAGATAGTATTTGTCTCCATGAGTTTAGTGACAAACAATTTAGCAAAATATGATCAAAGTTTCAGCAATGATGTACTAGGTGTTCAAACAAAAACCACACAGTTGAAGACTGCTACGACGTCTCTCAGCTATAAAACAGTGAAATAATGAAGGGACCTGCTGTCATAGGATCATAGAATAGTTTGGGTTGGAAGAGACCTTTAAAGGCCATTGAGTCCAACCCCCCCGGCAATGAGCAGGGACATCTTCACCAAGACCAGCTTGCTCAGATCCTCATCCAAAAGTCTGGCAGTTGTACTCAATCCCAAACACTGGAAGTCTGATCATTATCTGCATTATAAAAGGACTCAAATGTGTTTGCCATGAGTAACAGTAGCTGTTTTCATGAAGGAAGAGTATGTTTTGCAGGACGCAAACACTTCTAATCACACAGAAGATAAGTGATCAAATGGAGTTCACTCAGGACTGGCTAAAATATCACAGTCACAAAGATTAAAAGAGGGACGGGAACTTTTCCTGAGAGCTGAAGCCATTCAAAATAAAGTATCAAAAAGACCAGCCATAATCAAATCCAGCTCATGCTTAGAAGCCTTTCCAGATCAAGAGATGGGAAAAAGGAAGCATCTGAGTGAGAAAAAATTTGGACAATGGGATCTTCTCCATGTGTTTCCAAATATTTATGTGGTGTTCAGGTGAAAAGTATAGCACCAACTTGAGTCACATTCAAAAGTAAACTACACTAAGTTCCTATTAAAAAAAAACCCAATATCATGTCCCACAAGAATGCCTAAAAGATGAAAGTTTCAAGAGAAATTTGGTTAACATTATCTGACACAGTATAATGCATAGACTGTTCAGACCCTGAACAAGTAAGAGAAGACACTGAAAGGAGAATTCCATCAAAAGTAAGCACACAGACCAACCAGTAATCGATCGATCGTCTTGGATAAAAGTACCAAATCACACAAAACCTTATGAAAGAAAAGGATATAAGGAAGTAATGTGTATAAAGAGGAGAAAATTTTGGTCATATAAATTAAATGATGGTTACATACATTTGCCAGCAAAGAGAAGACTTTACACAGTTTATTATAAAACTTGGCCCAGTATTTAAATTTATCTTGATGGAATTCTTATTTTCAGATGTTTCATAGACCTATGCATTCATAACCCAAAATCTAGTTCAGGTCTAACATTCTGCACAAGCCCCAGCTTCCTGGCCAAACCCAGACAACTTCCCAAGGGTTTTTCAACGATAAACGTGATCAGTAGATTAGGCTGGCTTTAAAATAAGGCCAGAAATAACATTTATTCAATCTATCATACAAGCCACAGGGCCCTGTGCACTTTAATTCTGGTACAACACACAGAATTTCCCAACACCCCATTCTTTACACATCCTTCAGTTAATTTCCATCAGACTCCATGAGTGACTCGCTATATGAGACAGCTGGAATCTGCAGTTGTTCCCATTAATTTTTTTTGGTTTATTGGTCAGAACCAGACAGGGTTAAATAAAGGCTATGTTGGTTATTTAGGAGTCAAACTCAAGTTTCTGAGAAAAACTAAAGCTTGTTTTTGTGAAAGATTCTCCTGTTTCCTGCAAGGCTTTCCTTTCCACAGCGGTAGGAATAGTGCCATGTTGTGTGTGGGAAAGACTAAGATTACTTTTTACTCTTAAACATTTGCTTTTCTTGTAAGATTCTTTCCCCAAAGCTTAAGTAAACAAGCATATGGCATTCCCTAGCAGCGCTCCCTGAATGTCAGAATTGTTCTGTGTTGTCAGACCAAGCGGTAACAAGAGACACCATCAATAAATTCAGGACATTCATGCCCATGATCAACTCCTTCTGCTTTCATTCTTCAGGTTGTGTTAAAGAGTTTTGAAAATAAGCAGTGTTGTTTCATCAAAAACAATAGTGAGGTCAAAGTGAAGGATTACAACTGCTTCTTTTAAGTTAATACTGCCTTGTTACAGAGATATTACTGTGTTTGAAGTAAACATATATATCATGCAAGATACCATGAACCAATGTCATACACAGACAGCAATCAACAACCATAGAACTTTACACTGTTTTCCAGGTCTGCATAGACACCTGCCTATAATATCCTGAATTCTGTTAATAGCCTGAACTCTTCCAATAATTGCAAAAGAAAAGCCATAAGGATACTCTAATTCATATCCTGACAGTAACATTAGTAACATTTAAAGCAGATGGAGTGTCTCCTGTCTGAACAACTTCATGTCGTAATGACCAAGGCTTTCACAGCTTTTGGAGTTGACAATTTCTTTAAATAATAGATTTCCATTTCCACTACAAAACTATTGAGGACTCTTTAAGTTTAAAGATTCTAATATAAATTAAAATATGCATTATATATATATATTTGAATGCAGCTCCTTATTTTAACCAACTGCAGCACAGACACTACTCATTAAGAGGGACATGTTTTAAGAACATGAATTCTCAAAAAGAGATATGAATCTGGTATCTTCAACGATACTTGGTACTGGATTCTCGCCCCTAATTTGCATCATTCCCAATTTTAAGACTACTGTTAAGTTTCATTTGTGAAGATAATTTCTTTACGCTTTTTTTTTTCAGTTCTTGGAAAGACAAGTTATTTATATCTACAGAGCTGCCAAACATAACTGAAACCAGCACAACAGTTGTCAGCATCTGATGTCAACTGCAAAGGCCAAAGCCTATTGAAGTTTGCATATGGCAACCTGGTCTCCAGGGGGAACTTCTGATTCCAGGGAAGAAATATGGCTGTCAGACAGCCAAGTGTGACAGCCCACACTGCTGAGAACCTATGAAAGGGTTTTTCCCCTTTGTCTTGCTAAAGAAAGATGATGCTTCTTATTTGAAGTTCAAATTGATATAATTAGATACCGGTATTCGAAAGTAAGAATTCTGAAATTTTAACACAGATTTTTGTTTCCTGTCAAAGAAAAGGTGTGGTGAAAATAGTCATGTGCAGCAGAAGAAATATGATAACAACTGATACATTTATAATACAAGCATGTTTTAGTGTAGAAGCTTAGAAGTGCTTTATCTCACAACTATGAACACCTTAAAGAGAATAATTCCATTTTAAAATTACTATTATTTACAATTGTCCATCTGGTATTTAGCAACACAGTAAAACAAAAATTTACTTTTACTACAATAACTGATTTCCACACAGCTAAACCCAAAATCTCCTTTTCCCTCTTGCGAAAAAGAGAGGTAGAAAAAGAAAATAACCAGTCAAAGTAACATTGAGGCAACCCTGAGTAACCAGGTGGCAAAGTTTTCTTGAATGCAAGACATAAGCAACAGGTCATGAAACCAAAACAAACATTAAGGTTGTACTAATGACATGAGGAAATAAAACCAAAAACCCTGGAGGCCTCTCACCTTTAGCTCTGCTGGTGTGAATTCTGCCACGAACCCAAACCTCTTCATCAGCCTTCTCCACTGTCAAGTCTTTTATGCGAACCAAAACTCTATCTGAATTACAGAAAAAACCACACATTTTAAAACAGTTTTGTTTTTTGCAAAGCAAAACATTTTTTACTTTAAACTCCAAATACACTTTCTATCATGGCTATTGATAAAATTGATAATAAATCCAAAACATCACTTTTTGTATCAATAGCATAATTGACTTACTGAAAACACACAAGATCCCACTTCCTTTCTTAGTGACTTGTACTTGATCCAGTAGCTTTAAATTACTTCAAGCTTATTTTTGACTTATACAGCAGGGTCAAACTGCACTTTACCAACAGCAAGACTCACTGTAGTTCACGGATGGCAGAACCCAGCACGACTACACTGGTTTTGACAGGACTTCACTGTACTACCCGCACTTACTAGTCTGAATTTCTGCTGCCTAAGGGACGTCTGCCCTGCTGCACTGCTCAGGGTGAAAGCTGCCATGTTGAACCCAGAAAAACAAAGGCTCAGAGTTCTGACTGTTCTCTGTATCTACCTTATATAAGTAGGATGAATATAACCATAAAGTAACTATTATTTAAAATAAAGAACAGAAAGAAACCACATATAAATGTGCATTATAACTTTTAAAAGTTTTATTTTGATTAAAACAACAGCATTTTGGAACAACGAGAGTATTACTGTGTAAAATGGGTAACATTTATTTTAGGAAAATCTGTTTGACAACCTGATCAAGCACTACTATCACTGTCAGAGCCAGGACTGATTAGAACCCTTCAAATCCAATGAAGCTACAAAGCTAAATAACAACAGGAATGCATGGCTTGGAAAGGACAGACTTTGGATAGCAAATGGAAAAAAAAAGTAATCAAGGAAAATATTTTTAAATAAATCAGGACTTTAAAAATTGTACACAACCATTATGAACTGACAATATGCTGGTACATGCCACTATTCCTTGTATGATTCTGTTGTATGATTCTTTCCTCAGAGACTTCTTCCTCATTTCAAATTAACATTAAATTTGCTAAGACACTTCCACTGTAAACTTCTCCTGCCAGAACTTTTCCAAAGTTTCCGGAAAAAAACTCTTTTGCTACTCCAGGTTACCATCTGCTGTTCTGGACTCCTTCCTTCTGTCTCTGAATACCAGTCACAGCTTGCCCTGCAAGCCTGTTATTCTGCACTGAGGATTTTAGGGGATTTAAAACTTTTATTAGCTTATGTCAGGGCAGTGCAGTTCTTTCTTCACAGACACATATCAAATCCAGAACAGAATGAAGTGCACAGAGAAATGGAATAGGAAATTGACTCAAATATATTCATGAAGTGTGTATACGTGGGGGGGGGGGAGGGGGGAAGGGAGAAAGGGGAATAAAGATGTTATCATTTGCCAGCAACTGATATTCAAACTTTAACAGTGTTGTACTACAGGAAACGTGCAACCATCACAATCCACAACCTTCAGTATTTCCAAGAGTGATATTCAGACAGTTAAAATTATCTCAGTCAACTTGAAACTGTATTGTTACAAATGTTAAAACATTTCTAGGCACAAGCATAAAGACAGAATGAGGTGTTACACCTTTTGTGGATCCTTAGTGTTTCAGGAACCATTTGTATTAGATAAATATTTTTTTAAGTCTTTTGGATACCTAGTGGTTCATGTTTCACCAAGAGTAAACAAGACACATTTAACACAAAAGTTGTTATATTGTATTAATTATTAAAAAACATTTCACCTTTCATAAAAAGGGTAATAAACAATATCCACAAGAAGACATCATAAAGCCTTTTTTTCCAGTAGCAGACTGAGCTCCACAGCATGGACTGAGGCTAGGAGGAGCCTCTGGAAGTCATCCCACTGAACCCCATCCACAAGCAGGGTGACATAGTACCAGCTGTCCAAGATCATGTTCTGATGGTTTTTTAGTATTTCCAAGACAGGAAACTCTTCCTGGGCAAACCTGTACCAATCCTTGGTCACCCTCACAGTCAAAAAAGAGTTTCCTGATGTTCATTGTGCCCACTATGTCTGCTCCTGTCAATGTGCTCCACTGCAATGAGCTGGATATAGCAACTACACCACTTTGTTTCCCTCCTCCCACACTTCCCAAATCTCACCTTCTTTCTCTCTCATTTCTAAAATGCCAGTAGGTCATGACGTTGCCTGTATTTGTGAGTGTAAGCAACCATTTGTCTTTGTCACTCGTTTCCTCTTGTCCAACCAACACACTGTATATTCCCTCTGCACTCTTGGTATACCATTTCACCTGAATTCCTTTCAGTTCATTTTTATCTCTTCCATAACAAAAATGAAACTTCTTGCTTTCACCTTTAAGGTCCTTCCAACACTTCTCAGATGATCATCTACTTGTTCTTTCGCAAATGCAAGCTGTACTCACATTTTCTGCCCTCTTGCCAATAAATTAAGTGCAAAAATAAAAGATGTTTTTAACTTTGCTACAGTTGCAGTGAAGACAAGGGAACAAAGATTTTAAACAAAGTTCAAACACAACACTCTGTAAATGTGAAATTACGCTTTCTGCCCCAATTCAGTATTCAGGCTATCTCACCTTTACTGCCACTTGGAGTCATGTTTATGGGGAAGCTGTAATTTTTTTTTCTTAATGTACAGCCCAATCTCTTCTTTCCAACATACTAAATATCCTTATTTTTCTCTCAGAACTCTAACCTCTTCTAAACATGGGAAAAGAGGATAAAAGTCCAAAAAGCTGTGTGGGATACATAAAACAACACTTTTTCACCTCCAGATCCCACTCCCTGCCTGTCACATCAGCTGTTTACTAAGATAATTTATCCTGCATCATGGAATTTTGAACATTATGACCAATATTTCTGTTGCCTCTGTGAAGTGCCAGTATCTTTACAGTACCAGAAAATTTTGAAAAAGAGAAGGCAAGTTTGACATAAAAACCTGAAAATCAAAAGCAGCATTAGAAAAGAGGCATTAGAAAGCAGCTTCCAGGGAAGGTAGATGAGATAACGGGACTGAAGGGAGAAAAAAGGAATGGCAAAAAATGGAGTTTTAGTAGCAGGCAGGAAGGACCTAAAAACCTGACATGATGGGAATCAAGAACATCAGATAGCCAGGGCAGCCAACATAACCAGAAGAAGGACTTAAGTGAGCCAAGAAAGAAGGCACAGGTATGTGTGAGCTCAGCAGAGCAGGGTGAAGAAACAAAGTTATGAACCTGAGAAAAGAGATTTAATTTGCCTGCAGAGATACAAGAATCTATCAGCATGGCAAAAGGACAATATCGTTATTCCTCGGAAAGGAAGAATAACTTCTTCTGATCACTGTAAGCTGTGTGAGTTCCCAGGTGCAGCCAGTGTCCTCTGGACAGTGTGGCTCAAGTGAGCTGAACAGCACCACTGCAGCAGCTCCCCGAGCTCCCACCTGAGGTTGTGCCGCGCTGTCTGACGGCTCTGGTCACCAGAAGCTGCGTGGGCTGCACACTTCATACCACCATTAGTTACTGTGATTTAGAAATGGCAGGTAGCCACACAGACTTCAAAACCAAATTTAATACACTTCAGATAGCCAGGAACATTTCTGCTTCCCCCTCCACCCCCTGTCCCAAGCAGAAGCTACTCCAAGACACCCAAGGCAGTGGAGCTACTGATGACAAGTGATCATCTCACCCTCCCATGAAGCCTTTGGCAAGAGCTCTCCCTGGCAGAAACTACTGAATCTGTAAATAAAAGTGCATTAGTCTCAAGGAAGGGACTAGGCTGATCTTCGGTTTCTTTGTTACAGGCATTTTGTTCTTTATTGTTACCCAATTTTGGTGTTCTGGATAACCACCTTCTACAATTACAGAATAGCAGGAGTGCTGTAAGTTGCATTTTAAGCCCCATGGAAAACCCACTCAACATTGTCCATACACTGAGAAGTTTTTTTAAACAAGGATCAAAAGTCAAGGGGACAACACAACTAAATATGACACTCAGCCTTTTCCATATAATTTGCTGCTGCTTTCACAATTTCCCTTCTCAACATATTTTTTTCTCCAGTACTTTTGAGTGTTTCTTTTGAATATGAGACAGTTGGCATTTCTCCATGAAAGCAGGACATGATCTGCCCTCTCAATCTGCCAGCCTGGGTCCCCCACACAGTTGTTTGCTCTGGGGTGCAAATCTGGGAGAGGAAACACAGGAGCTGGGCTGCTTCCAATGTGATTTCAACTCCCGTTCCCCTTCTCTAGCAGCTAGAATGTATTTTACTCAACAGTGACTGTTAATGCAGTCTCTGCTGATTTTTCTGTCCCATTACATTGTTTATATAAAGCTCCCCTTCAGTTGCTTTCAACCTGTGAGTGCTCTGTTGACTGCTCCTCTTCCCTACATTCTGCATTTCCCTTCCTAAAGGGGGATCAACCAAAACAAATATTCAAAGGAGAAAAAAAAAAATCACCTAATCACAGATGATGTTGCTGTTTTACATTTTACTATGAAGAATTTACAAGAAGCCAGTCTGTTATTTTCCCTCATTCCCATTTCATGCACTGAATTTAATACAAAGATTAATATTTCTTGGGATATTGGCCTGGGAGCTTGTTCTCTAGCCACTAAGTTTTTCCGAATCCCAATTCCCCATCAGGAGAAAATCAGGACTTCCTGAATTCAGAGTGGTATGACTGATAAAAGCCATAAATATTAATATCCAGTATTAATGGATTTGGTGCTCATATACAGGAGAAATGGAAGGCTGCATAAGCAGGGAGACCATATGCAGAGAGAGAGCACTGCTGTAGTAAGTCACAGCAGAACTTACTCCAAAAACGGAAAAAGCCTGACATCTCAGGACTCAGTACATTACAAATAATAATAATTTAGTAATTAAAAAAAAGTCTGCAGTGATGGACAGACACAAAACTGACAAGCTGTGTAAGGCACGGTCCAGGCAAGGGCAAAGATTGAGATTCCTCTCAATCTGGAAGCCAGCTCCAATATGCAACCACACTCATGATTTTTTTTTCTTCCCTCTAATCTCAATTTCCTGTTCTGACTCGTGTCTATGACCTCCAGTCAAATTACTACACACCTTCAAAGCCTGGCTTTATCTTTCCTACACCCTCCCATTAAGTAGATTTTAACTACAAGAAGATCATCCCACAGCTTCCTCATCTCCAAGCTGAACAAGCCCAGCTCCCTCAGATCCTGTGCTCCAGTCCCCTGAGCAATCTGGTAGCTCTCTACTGGACTGGCTCCAAAATTTTTATGTCTTCCTTGCACTGTAGAGCCCAAAACTGGACATGGAGCCCAAATGCAAGTGTCTCACAAGTACCAAATGTATCCCAGAAAAGGAAAAAATTCCACTGGCATTTGAACAAGAAAGCTTGGTAAAGATTTCTCAAGGAAATACTGACGGTATTTGGCACATAACTTCTTTTTTCCTTTTTTCCCACCCCATCTCTTTTGCAAAAACTTTTTTCATTTTTCAACTGACCTGGTTTCTCTTGGGATTGTATCATTGATGACACTCCATATCTTTCCTTAGCATAATCCTAAAATGGAGGTGAGAAACACACATCAAAGAAGCACACACAAAAAACCTGAACAAAATCGTCACAGAGTTAACTGAGGGAATACAAAATAATTAGCTATATTTAAAAAACTGCATTTTGGACTTATAAGAGATACAGAAGAGAGAGAAGACAATTGTTCCCTGAAAGAAAAAAATAATTCCAACAACAGCAACCATGCATGAAGACCATTACTTGTTTCACAGAAAGTTAGTGTGATTATCTCTACAAAGACCCTACTCCTGACCTGAGTCCTATGTAAGTATATACATTAACTATTTCCTTCCCATATTCAAACACGAGCAGATCACATGTAATCATCACAGCCCGGTGGAGCTTGACTGTTAACAAAATCTGCCAGGTAAGGCACAGAAAAAGGCAACATTTTCACCAAAAATGCCACAGTTCTTCTTTCCCAACTAAACCCACGCGTTTCCAAATAAAAACCCCTTGGTTTATTTATTTTATTCTATTCAATACGTGAACCAAAGTTCCTACTAAATACTTTATTTGGGGAAGGTCTTTGCTTGTCTCCTTTTGATGAATCGTGCCGTATTTGTAACTTTAGGGAAGCCACCAGTACTTGGAATTCCTTACTGCTGATGCAATAATAAGCAAAAATTACTTCATAACAAAATGAACTGATGCTCATTGTTAGTACTTTTTTCTTCTTGAATAAATACTGGCCTACAATCTTTCAGCACCGCTGTGTGATCTTCAAGTACAAGGGAGAAGCACCTGCCAGGCCAGCAGGAGCCCCCTCCCTACTGTGGAGGGGGGGCCCAGGTGTTTCGGGGGGGGGGAGGCAGAGCTTTTCAGGGAATCACAGGCTGGGCCTGGCGAAGGGGGGAGCGGCACAGTAAAGCCAAAGGCTGCTGCGCCTCCGGGCCGGCCAAACCCCGCCTGGGCCCAGCCCCCCCCACCCGGAGAGCCTCGACAGCGCGCCCGCCACGTTCCCTGCGGAGACCCACATCAGCCGCCGACGAGTCCTCGTTCTCCGGGCGGCGGTCCTGGCCCTGCCCGCGGCCGGCAGCGCTCGGCATCCTGCAGCAGCCGGCACGGCCCTCACGGCCCCTCACGACACAGCCCCGCGCACGCCACGCCGCTTCCGCGCGCCCGGCTCTCGCGAGAGCTCCGCGCCTGCCCCTGCCCCGCCCGGCACCGGCCGAGCGTATCGCGAGAGCTGCCCCCGGCACGCGCTGCCCTGCTCCCGCCGCGCGCGCTCTGCCGAGGTCCCCTCAGGGCAGGCTGAGGGTGGTGTCGCTTTCCCGCTGTGCTCCCGGGGCTGGGACAGTGTCGGCGGCTCCCCGCTCCCCTCAGAAATTGTTCTTTCACGGAGCCGCCGCCGTCCTGGCAAGTCTCGGCGCCTCCAACCCCGCGCTGATGCTGAGGCGAGCGCTGCGGAGCTGGGCAGGGCTGATGCAGGGTGCGTTTCGTCCTCGCTCGCCCTGCTCCGCAGTCCATCACGGTGTGGCCAGAGGTAATATCCGAGAATCACAGAATTAATAGGGTTGAAAGGGACCTCTGGAGATCATTCAGTCCAAGCTCCCGCCAACGCAGGGTTTACCTGGAGCAGTGACACAGGAACGTGTCCAGGTGGGTGTGGAATGTCTCCAGAGAGGGAGACTCCACACGCTCCCTGGGCAGCCGTTCCAGTGCTCTGCCGCCCTCAACCTAAAGAAGTTATACCTTGTGTTGAGGTGAAACTTCGTTTTTTAGTTTATGGCTAATGCTCCCCGTCCTGCTGCTGGGCACCACTGAAAAGAGACTGGCACCATTCTCTTGGCACCTGCCTTGAAGATATTTATATGCATATAAATATGTTGGACTGTGAGGTGGCCAGCTAATGAGTGTGGAGCCAAATTGAAATGCACTTTTGTTCTATTATGCCAGCAAATGTGGCTTCTCAGTGCTTAAGCTGGTAGCAGTTCTGAGCCCTTGCCCAATCGCCCTGTTTATAATTAGCTGTTTACTAGTTAGCTACAAGTAGGTCTGGTAGTTTTGAGAGGATGAGCAATAGTGCAAATGCAGGTGTTTCCCTCCAGCTGGGTGCTTGAAGCAATGCTACAGTTCTGAGCCAGGGCTGGCTGCAGGTGCCAGCTTTGAAATGACAGAAATCAAAGCTGGATGCAGCTGGTGAATCTATAGATTCATAGATTGTTTATTTTGTGCAGGGCAAGAAAGAGTTAGCGGTCCTGATTTAAACTGCAGTTTTGAATTTTCACATTTGACTAACTAATCCCTTTTGTGGTATCGATTAGAGTTCTTCATTTCCTGTCCTACAGTTGTTTATTTTGCAGCGCTTTGTACTGCACTGGTTCAACATCTTCTCGTGGGAATCCCCTTGCAAAGTTCCCCTTCTTCCTCTGTCTCAGAGAATTATCACTTCACCATGAGACCGCACGGCTTTCACAAAATCCTTTCTTCTCATGCACTGTTGCAAAGAATTAAGATTCAGTGACAGAGAAGGCAAATCACTGTCAGTTTTCATTGTTACCACAAGAAACGAATGGTGGGGTATTGTGTACTGTGCTTAAATGCTAATGTAACAGTAACAAAGCACGTGGATTTCTCTCAGAGTGTCAGTTGTGTCTCTTGTTACCTGTCACGTAGAACCACTGCTCAACCTTAACCTGAACCAGCAGACAGATGCAAATCTTGCGCCTCACCACGGAGAGCAGACGGTACCATCTGCACGACACAGTGCTCTGTAATTCTTGGCATTTCACCGGCACTGCTGTAAAATTAAATCAAAAGAAACCAGCCCTGTAACCCTTGTTTCTGTGCTGGGAGCCTTCCAATGGTGAATAGCATGAGTATTTCCTCTGGGGCAAATAACCTGAAGGTGGTTCTGAAGGAAAAGCCCTTTTAATATAATGAGGGTGTTAACTGAACCCAAAATATGGCCATTTAAAGGGCACTGTGGCTAATTATTCCATTGCCAAACTTCCAGAAGAAGCATTTTGCAGAGTTCATGCTCTCAGGTCATTTGTCCAGGATTCCTTTGTCTTGCAGTGTGGAAACGGGTTTTTTCAGCAAAAATCTGTAATACACTGAAAATAGAAAAATAAATTAAGAATAATATTTGATTGAATAAACCTCTCAAAATTCTCCACTTAGCTTGGATCTGCAGCAAAAATTTATTTCCCATTTCCATCTCACTAAATTTATTACAAATCCTCTGTGAAGAACACAAAACACCACGTGCAGGCGATGCAGCTCATCTGCCACACCTTCTGTTTCACTGCACTGGTATCGACAGTCGTGCGATGGGGGCAGTACCTGCGGTGAACCTGGGAGCGATGAGTGGGAGCAGAGCCGGAGCCGAGCCCGGGTGGGGGGCGGAGGGACTGGGGGGAGCGGCCAGCGCTGTCCCCCGGGGCCTGGCCCAGGATTAGCACATGGAAATGACATCACCCACAGCCAATCGGGGGGCCCCGGGGGTGCAGCTGGATGGAGGCCATACTCCACTTAAGTAACAAGACATGACATACCATGTGCTAATGCTAAATAATTTATCCCTCAGGCATATAGTGAATTGCAAAGCCAAGCTGAGGCCTGGTCAACAGTTTGTAGTTTAAATTAAAATTGGCTTTTCTATCTTCAAGGGCGGGAGGGGGTTGTCAACTGTTGTGATGAAAAATGGAATGCAGAAATCTCTTTTTTCTCTTCGCTTCACTTCTTTCTCCTGTTACAATTTGATCTTATCAAAACACTTTTCAGTGATTTTGGAGATGTACCCCACGTATCTCTATTATATGAAGGAAAACCCTAAAGGGAGGTTTAAGACATTGTGAATAATTATATCCAATATATCCTTGAGACTTAGGCCTTAGCACCTGTAATATCCTAAACCAAAGCAATTCCAAGATTTAGTTATATGTGTTTCAAGTTACAAACGTTATGGGGGCGTTTCCAAAGCAGAGCCATAAATTTGTCTCGTTAGGGATCTGGAGGCATTTGCTGCTGCTCAGGCTGAAGCTCAGGCCCAGCCTGTGTGTCAGGATGCTGGCAGCCGGCAGCACACAGAGCTGGGTGTGATGTTAAACCACAACACTTGCTGATGGCTACTGAAACAATGTAGCCTTTCCAACTCAGCCGTCCAGCTAAGCTTGGCCAAACCTTTGACCTGTCAAAATACTGAGCTGATTTTACATAAATACGCTAAACAACATTTTCACTGAAACCACAAGAAGCTGAAAGTATTCAGCACTTTCCACAACCTGTCCTTACATAGTATCTTACAAAAATGGTGGCTCAAATATTCTTTAATCTTACACTGTACTATTGGCCACGAAATCCAAAGTTGCAATATGCTCTGTGTTGGTGGGAAGGAGATAAGAATTGCTTTTAAATTATTTCAGGAGAAGAAATTAAAAGGACATCTGCCCTATGGAATAAATCAGAACATATTTACCTAGTCTCTACTTGTTTGGCAAGTTAAAATCTAGAGAGCATGTGGGGAAAAAAATACAAAACAAATTGGTAGTGTCTCTGAAAGGTCTTCAGGGAATTCAGCTTTATTGCCACAATAGCACACTTTTCTGTGTGCAATTACTTGTTGTCATGGGAATGGATTTTGAAGATTTCTCCTATTTTGAATGCTGCAAAGCATGCTTAATTTAATTAAGAGGTTGCCTTTGATTTTTTCCTTTCCATATTTGTTTATTTATCTAGGTATGATTGTAAGGCCAGTATCCAAGTTTGACTTAGATAACAAAAAGAAAAAAAACATCCCACTGAAAAAAAAATGCAGGACCAGCTAAAATATTAATATATTATTTATTTTGTGAGTTATATCAGTTCATAGTATGCCTTCTGTGATAGGAAAAGCTCTACTATTAATAATTTCAACCTTGGCAAAAGTGTATTTTGTAATTGATCATTCTTTTTTTGCTAAAACATTTGTACCATGAATAACAAAGCCTTTGCATCTAGATCCAAGTAGGAACAGAATTTGGCAAATCTAATTCCTTCCTGGATTTTCGCAGCTCTACTTCCTTTAGGAAGTTTTTAGTCAATGGGAAACAAAGGCTTATTGAAAGGATTAAAGTTGCAACTATTCTCTTTGTTTTAGAGCTTCAGTCACGGTTTTCCTCTAGTAAACAACATTTGCAATTAATAAAACTTCTAAAAAAACAGGAACTTTGGGGAAGTACGTGCTTATGATAAGCAGCAGGATTTCTTTTGACAGAACTCTATACAAAGGTGTAGTCTTTTTAAGTTAAGACAATTATAACAATTGAGTTTCTCAAAGCATTTTGAAAGTGTTGCTTCTGATAAACACAAGACAACATGCTCTGCAGTCAGGGATGGGCAATACATTTAAATAGGAGATATCTTGTCAACAGTTTTTGTGTCCCAAAATTATTTTAAATAGCTGCAAACAGCTCATATTTAATATAATGCAGAAACCCAATAGTCATGTCTTACATGATGAAATATCTGTGTGCATTGGACATGCAGTGCTGCATATATTTATGAACTATTATCCATAAATTGTTTGTTGTTTCCTTTATATGGCACTTGAAAAAGGCATTAGGATAGCAGTTATCTGTGCATGAATAAGAACACAGAGAATATTTAATCTTTGTAATTTATTTTGTACTCTTTTTTATGTCACGAAATATACACGTTTTCATGTTTATGTCCGCTGTATTTCTCTTACTTGCTTTATGTGTTTACTCCCAAGGAATTCTCTCCTGCCAGTGGGAAACTGAGGAAAACATGGTAAGTTTCATGATGGCCCTCCCTGGAGGGCAGTGTGGAGCTGCCAGATGAGTGGGACTGGCTGGCACAGGAGATTTTTCATGAACAGCTCATCTATTGTTCTCACTCAAGTGTCCAGTTCTTTTTCTGGGGTGGCTGGTGTCCAAAGGGTGCTGAAAACAGCAAAGTGGAGCATAAAGGGATGCAGTTCTGGCTGGGCCCTTAAGTGCAAGGACGTTGTTCTTTCTTACATGAAATTTCTCATTTACAAAAACCATCTGAAGCTCTTGTCCTTCTGATGATAATTTTTGCACTTCTATCTGTCATGTGGGCAGATTTTTTTTCATTTTGTCAGCTAAGTGTTCCATATCCTTGCTAAGCTCTAACCCAGAGTCAACTTCTGGTGAAGTTATAAACCTTTAGAAACAGAAAGTTTGATGGGAATCCTGACTCAGACTTGGTTTCAGCAGCAGGAACAGTGCTCTGTTATCAGTAGATGTGAGTCAGGCATCAGCGCTAAGTCTGATCTTTGAGATTGCCAGTTAAAAGTAAGTGTTCTTTGTTGCTGTCTGAAACAAA
The DNA here is from genome assembly GCF_965178545.1 of Coloeus monedula. Taxonomy (NCBI): domain Eukaryota; kingdom Metazoa; phylum Chordata; class Aves; order Passeriformes; family Corvidae; genus Coloeus; species Coloeus monedula. The sequence continues at coordinate 34,350,422 of NC_138787.1, forward strand.
CAAGAAGCAGAGACGAGTCAACTAAGTGATTAAATGTGTCACAGAGGATGTTAAATGCTATTTTTGAGGCATTTTCCTACAGCAATTGTGAGCTATTTTGTAAACAAAGTGTGTTATTGGTCAAGGGTGCTCCATCAGACATTCTGCATATACCCATTGGCTCAGACTGGGAAGACAGTCACACAGAAGTTTGGAGGTTTGTGTAAATGGACAGACTGATTCCTAGAGGAAATAAGTGTTAGCATGAGAACAGCAGCTGAACTGAAATCCCATAAGCCAGGAAAAACAGCTACACAATTACACTAACAGGTGGTTGGTTTCAAAACAAATTTCAAGGTCTGACAGCTCGGTGCACCTGCTTTGCGCCGATTTCTTTTAAGACTTGGGTTTGGCATGAACCATTGATAAAAACCATAATTTTTTGTGTCTGAGAAAAGTCATCATTACCATATAGTGATGATAAATTGCTAAAGCTTTCTAAAAGTTGTGCTTAGCCAGAAGGTAATGTGGGTCATTCTGCACACTCTGTCAGTAGAGTTCAAGCTTTTGTCTCTCAGACCTACCAGGCAAACATCACAGACCTCTTCTGTAAGCTGAGATAATTTCATTCACTAGAGTGATGTGATTTGAATTAGGTATGACTTCAGCCTTTGCATTCACCACCATAAGAAAAATCAAATTTTATTTTGACAAAGATTTTGGCAAAGGTATTCAGCAAATTCTGAGTATCTATTATATATTATACAATTTATATACTCTGTAAAATTCTGAATATCTGTAAAAGTCATACTCTTTCTTCTACATTACTTTTAATTGCTGACATTTCATTTGGGGAGATTTTTTTCTTTTCTTATATTTTATCTCAGCTTATAGATATTTCTCATGAATTTTGTACAAAGGGAGGATGGTCGTTTTCATTTTGGGGAAAAAATCAAAACAAGCTTTTATCATTCAAATGTCTGTACTGGTGGTCCTTTATGGATGGCTCCCACATCCTAAGAAATAGGATAAATCTAAAGGTTGATCAGAACAGACTGATAAATTTAGCTTTTGAGATTGAAGTTGCTTAGTTTCTACAGAATTGAAGTGAGATTTTCAGAATGGTCTAAATAACTAGAAATTCAAGTTCCTCTAATTTTCAGGCAGTGGGTTTACAGAGTACCAAGTTCCTCGCATCTCCGTAAGATCTGGGCTTTCATTCTGAACACCTCACTTTGCAAACCGTATGTGTCAGGGTTTTATGTGATGCAATCCTGAGTTCTGGAAATGTGTGGGGTTTTATTTTCTTCTAGAGACAGTAAGAAGAATATGATCCCAATTTTCATCTCTGAGCAACTAGTGTAATTAAAAAATATGCAGCCTACATGTGGCCTTGTCCCGTGCTGGGGACACCAGTGTGACCTGCACTCTACTCAGACTGCAGCTACTCTTCACTGCTGTGCCTCCTCTCTCCTCTTGTCTGTTGAGCAAAACTTGCAGCTATTTATAAACTTCATGGTGTTCAGAATTGTGGGGGGTGCACACGGAACTGGTAGTGTAGTTCTGTAGTGCTACTGTGGGCCTTTCCCCTCCCCATTTTGTTGTTTTTTCAAGACCTAAAATTGTGATTATATGGTTAACAGCTGGTACCAGAGAAACAGAAAAATAGTGATTAACCTGGCATCTCCCATCTCCTTTTAACAAATGAAAATGCAAATCTACATAATAACAGGTTTTTGTTTTAACTGTCCTTCATTCAGAATGACTAAATACGTTACCTGACAGCAGTGGTGGTTGCTTTTTTCTTAAGATTCTGTTTCTCAGGTCTTGATAGATTACTCTTTTTACTGTATTGCAGAGGATATTCCTATTTTTCCTTGGCGGCTGTATATGATTTGACTGTGTGACTGTCAAGGTCTGTCTGTTAGATTTTCAAATTTTTGTAGTTACATTCCAGATTTCATGATCTATACACTTGAACCCATCTAACTGGAAAATAAAATATGAAAGATACTAAGTTACACCTTGTGAAATATACTTTAAATGTCCACCTTTCAATCTGCTGTGTCAGTTTTCCAGGTTTGCAGTACTTTTTCCTCTGTTGCAGTTATTCAGTTAACAAAGACTGGCGTGCTTTTTTTTTTTGGCTGTCAACTTAAGACAGACACTAGCACAAAGCTAAAACTTCAGCTGCCTTCCTTGAGGAGGAAGAGTTAGCAAAACTGAGCATTAGATTCAATAAATGGGTACCAGTTTTTATCACTTGAAGGATCAAGATATAGGAAAAAAACCCCAGAAGATCAGGTGGATGAAGAATCTGAGGATCTGCAAATTTCCCCTTGTGAATACCTAACAATGAACCAGGGACAAGTCTTTTCTGCCACTGAGCTAGGAGAGACTGACTGTTCCCAGAACTGTCTGACAGGTCAGCTTCTGTGGTCACCTGCATTTACACCAAAGTTCAGTGTGAAACCACATTCTCAGACTAAACTGCTCCTATAAGGCACCACTGTCCATTCCAGACAAAGTCATCCAGGTCACCAAGCTCTGGTGTTTGTTTACCTGGTGACCTTACTTGAAACACAGTGAGAAATGCTCAGGTGAACACAGAGCAGTGATAAAGGTTAGTGATTTCCTCTGATAAGGGTTTCCTCTGAAGTGAGCCTGATGAAGAGCTGAAGAAGAGCCAGTGGGCAGTTGCCTGTAGGGCACAGCTGTTTGCCAAGGCATGTTTGTCTATAGGGTGAATCATCCTGAGAAGATGTGCCCTTGGGCTTTCTGCAATTGGAGAATGGAAATGCTGTGATTAACACTTTCTGTAGCCAATGTGAAAGTGCTCAGAGTTGTGTTGTACTGTAATACATCAGTAGATTTCAACCTGCTAAGGAGTGACTCTTCGTTGCTTTCTTAGAATGTGGCTCTAAGCTTTCCAGAAGATCATGACATCTCAGGACTTAGTTTTGAATGCTTTTCTCAGTGACTTACCTGACTATTGAAGAGTGCTCAGATTTTAAATTGAAAGATTTGACCCCCTTTGTAGAGGAAGAGGAATGGATTTGGGAGTGGGAAGGTCACTGTTAATAGCACATTAAGTACTTCTTAACAAGCTTTAAAATTGCTTTGTTTCTTCCTCTCCTAGTGCTGTAAACATGACAAGCCAAAGGAAGACCTTAGAAAACAACTCAAGGAAGCTACAAAGGCTATTGAGAAAACAAGGAAGCCAGCTGGACTGGTTAGTGTCAAGCACAACATTTTCTAATAGCTGTGGTGGGTTGATTTCTCCACATTTCTCAGTAGATACATATCACGTATTTTGAACAGTACAGTGAAGTGAGAATATTCTCATACAGAAAGTTCACTTTTTTAATGCATAACAATAGGCTGCATTCTATTTGGAGTCTTCCTAAATCCCTGGTAAATAGACACCTGCTTAATACAAGGTTGAAGAGAAGAGGAAAATTTTAAGACATTCTTTTTTCATTTAGAGTTTAGTTACTGGACTTTCTGTTAAAAGACTCATTTTTCTTGGTTTGGGCACAATTACTAAAGCATGCATTTGGCAATTAGTTGAGAAATATGTGGGGTTTTTAGAAATGTCAAAATTCTAAACCTCATGCTTAGGAGACTGTATTGTTTAGAGGGAATGTTGCTAGTAGTTTGTGATATTTTATATTTGAAGAATCAAGGGATGGGATAATACTGACAAAGTCATAGGTTGAGCTTCTTAGTGAGAGTAAGTTTGTGGATAGCAAATCTCTTATCCTGGAATCATCTAGCTCTTCTTAGTTTGTGATGTCTAAAAAAAGGTATTGGCACTAGGATGTATGGTTGATGAATGCAGGAGATCTATCCATGTCTGTAACTTGAAGTAACCATCATGTATTTCCAGAGAACCCATTACCAAGGTCACTGTAAGGCCATGTGGTATCCACAATCTCTGTTCCTTCCTTTCTAATTGTGGATAAGTAGAAGGATGAGTTGCTAAAACAACATGCAGTGGTCAGGGTGATCTGCACAAGCATTTGCACTGTGTGCAGTGCACAGTGGGAAGACTTGGTATTTCCTGGCTCCCTGATTGCTTTCTTTTCCCTTCTTTCCTCCACTGGATAGCCTGTGTCAGCCTCCACAGTGTGTTAAATCCTGCTTGCAGGCAAACATGGTCGTTTGGTACCTGTCAAGGAATGGCAGTAGGGATAGGTGTTCCTCTGTCACTGTGTTCTACCTCTTGCCACTGGATTTAATCTCTCTCCCTCAGTATTTCACTGCCTCCCAGATGAAGTCTAAGAGACATCTCTGAAGTAAATCAAAGGAAGATTTCTTTTCCTGTTATGTCTCCAAGAGCCCAATTCTCCTTGCATACACTAACTCCAATTTGTAAATAGTAAGTCTGTCTCTGTGCTTGGGTGGGTTATTGAACTACATTTCTCATTCTGCCCTTCAATTTAATTTTCACAAAAGCAACCCATGGCTCTTTACATTAGGAATCAAGGGAAGGTTTTTTGGAATGTGTTTTGCAAGCTGAAATATTTCCAACAGTAAAAACAAAATTCTCATCTCTGTTAAGAGCTTAGTTACAATATAGTTTTTTTCCAGAACAATTTACTCAGTATGGAGGGAAATTTGAATTCCGAAGTGATACTAAATGAACTTTAAGTCATATGTATGCAGAGCATGAACAAAAGGAAATGGTTCTTTATGAGAGACAGCAAAACTGGGCAGGTAGGAAGAAGGAGAATGCTGGTTTTGCAAAGGCAATGCAAAAGAAAACATTTAGTGTAATCAGTTTAGCAAACAAGAATAATAATAACAGAAACATGAATGTGGCAAACAAGGAAGGATTAAAAAATAATACTGGCTGAACTGATTGAGCTAGAATTGCCTTTGTATGATCTACTGGTGTGTACTTTAAAGCAGATTAAACAGTAAAAATGAGGGAAATGCCTAATAAACTGGTTTTGACTTAGAGCTGTGAAATGTCTTTTTTCAAGTATTTATTTGTTTTTGATGATATCTATAAGTGGTGACTGGTTTTTTCCTACACAATATCTATTCACTACAACTAAAGAGGGATGGGACATTCAACCTTTGTCTGTGGAGTGAGAAAATAAATTGTACATGCAAAGAGAACAGATTGTCTGTTATTGCTGTGTCTATCCCAGTGGGTCTATATGAAGCTGTCAGCCTTTGTTAATTATAAATGTCATATAGCTTTTTCTAGCGTGGGTTGAATAACATCTTAAATTGTGGTCTAATGATAGAAGTTAAAGCTGTAAACCGAGGTTGACACAGAATCACAAAGGAAAATAATCTCATTGTAACTGGCTCTGTAGGTGATACAGTGTTCTACAGAATCACTGAGCCATTACTTGCTCTCTAATTGTCCTTCATTTTCCTGTGCTGAGAAGCTATTAGTGCAGGATATAAATTGTATCTGTACTGGATTTCTGCAGCTAACTGGTAAGGAATCAAATTTTTTATTTGTCACACAGAGCTCCCCAAACACCCCTAGAACTTCAGACAATAAAATGTGCTTAAACCTAAGGAGTTTGGAGTCACCCATATGAGAGACAGTGTTGATAATTTAAAGGCTTTTTGGCCAATTCCAATTCCAGGACCCATTTTCTTTGCAGTATACTGCTTCAAGCTAATGGATTTGTAATTAGTGGGGAAGCCAAATTCATAAGGCTGCTCACTATTTAAAGTATCACAATTCAAGCTTAAGAGACAGTTCATTACAGCAATAATACTTCTTTGTCTTCACTGCAGTTATAAAAAGTGATTTTTTACATGTTGTGCTTATTTGACTCGAGTGAAGCCATGGTGCCATCATGAACCCTGTAGTTTTCTTCTGTTCTGCTTTGTTTGTCACAAGGCACTTTCTGCTTAGGTGGTTAATTGTAGGTTTTCTTTGGGAGAGTATTGGTTCTGGCATCTTGTCTCAAAAGCAGTGGCCTTAAACTGAGTGGAATATAGTCTGGAATAATTGAAATCCTATTGCTTCCCAGAACCTTAAGAAGGCTCATAAAATATGACATGAACTCTGAAGAGACAAATTGAGAGAGCTGATGATGAGTGGGAGGAAAAACTTTCTGTCCAGAGCAAATGGTTTGTCTTCTCTTTATCATTTGGAAATGTCTCCATTTCCAAAACCACCTCCAAACAGGATCAAAATCCTAGGATTTGCTTTAGCTATTAGAGTCAGTGTTTTATTTTGCTGTAAGTTTTTATTGGATAGCAGAAAATGTATGTGATGTATTTATAAAATTATTATTCTTTTTTCCTTCATTGTGATCTTTTCTGAGTCTTAGCTGGGTTTTTCTATCTCTCCTTACTTGTATGTCTGTTTCTAGAAGTTCTCCCAATTTTCTGAGTTTCTTTCTCAGGAATATTCTCAGCCAGAAGTTCTCCATGGTACGAATTCCAATAGATTATTTAGTTTTTCTTCTTCCCTTCATAGTCTTCATATGTTTAGCCAGCTTGGAGGGGTATTGCATTTGAACTTATGCATCATTAGTGAAGATCTGTGTGTGTACAACTGAGACCAGAATTGGCTTAAAGTCTGCTCCAAAAGGAAATTGAGTAGGATCCTGCAATTCCGACTTGTTTCCCTTTCCAGCAGCAATGAGCTGAATCAGAAGGGAACTAATGAATTCTGGTCGATTTCCTTCAGCGCACCAAAGCTCTTTAAACACATACTGAAGAAGGGAAATGAAGTAGGATTAGTCCATTTCCCTTTGAAGCCAGCTGTGTGTTCACAGTGCATGTACTGGAACATTATTTCACTTGCCAGTTTCTGGCCATGGGCCAAACTGTAGTATCATCTTGAATTGATGCAGGATCCAAAAATACATAGAAAAACACATGGACTGCCTCTGGACAATAAGTGAGAAGTTGGTGTCTGTATGGCAAATTGGCTTGTGTTTTTATTCTTTAGTTCATTACCTGTTTGGCAAGGGATCACCTAATTATTTTTATTATTGTTTTTTCATTAGCTTTGCCATAGGCAGAAGCAATTATTTTCCCCTTCAGATTGACTTCAAATGGGAGTCTGAATTTTTAGTGTAATATTAACTTTGTTGTTTCTTAACTGCTGTTGTGTTTTTGAGGGAAAAAAGTCCCACGTGTTTCATCTTATACAGAGCTTTGGGGAAGAGGGATGTTTGAAGAGTTGTGTAATACTGAAAGTTGTGTGTGTGTGACTCATGCACTGTTGTTGTGCCTGCATATAGCACCTTTCTTTCCAGACGGTCTCAAAACATTTTGTAAATAATGTGGTGATTTCCTAGTTTGTGACACTCTCAGGGACTGAAGAAAGGGCTCTTCTATTCCAAAAGGACGAGACTTTGCCAGTACATTTCAGCTTACTGCTGTTGCCACACAGTTGAACAGTTCTGATTTTTTGTGTAGGAGATAAGCAAAATATAAGAAAAAAAATAGGCAGAGTCTTATCCACAGCACTACACACATTAAGTACACTGGAGTGAAGAGTGTCTGCTATCCTGTAAGTACTGTGCCATCAGGAAAAATTGGAACATTTGAGCTGGAACCTTTCTTCTACAGAGTTATTGGATCTCTGTGTCTTACAGGGCCTCTCTTATAATGTGCTCAGTGACAGCAACCCTGGCCTTATCTGTTACAGGGCATCTGTGCTTTCCGTGTTTTCCCATGCCACTGGGTTTTGCCTGTTTAATTCCAGGACACTTCTGAAGGCACAAACTAAGCTGACAAATGTGGCATCTGGTGGCATAAAGGAGGGTGAACCAGGCATTTACTGGTGCAGCAGTGTCAGCTGGAGGTTATGCTTTGTCACAGTTGTGTTGATGTAGCTATGCTAGAAGAAATCTGTAGTACAGTGCTGACTCCAGGGATCAGTGGATGAGGGTTCTTGGCTGCCTTTAAAGTAGATGTGCACTAACCAAATTAGGGATTTGTAAATTAGGACTGGGACTTCAGACTTGATCCAGAAGTGAGGGGAGGACTGGTGGAATACCCAGAGCACCAGAGCAATATTAGATTCTGTCAGGCTGAATACAGTGCAGCTTCTCTCTAAGGTTCAGGTTTGCTTGCAGGTTGAGTGAGCTGCTGAGTTCGTACCACAACTGACAAAAGGCAGCTAGCGTAAGTAACCTTCCTATGAAAAACATGCTACAGGAAATTTAAGGAAGCTAGCAGGAGATGTAAGGAAATTTGTCTCTTATCTGACATTAGTTTTTACCTAATGATAATACTGTCTGGAACAGACAGTGGAGGATTGTGATTGTAGGGCTGAGCTCAAACCACCAAATCTGAATACGTATGGGCCTGCCTTTTGAGAAGATTAGGCAGTTCAAAACTAAATCCACGGATAAAGCAGTGATCTTTCTTCAGGCTGTGGACAAACCAGAGGAATTTCTTAGTTTGCTGTTCTTTGTTCCCAGGAAAGCATGGTGAAAGGAGGGAAAATAAGAAAGGCTATACTTGCATTCCCTAAAGAGGCCTTTAAAAAAACCCAACCAACCAGGCAATAAAGAGTCAGGTAGGAAAAGATGAATGGCCTTGAGAATTTACATGCAAAACTGCCCTTGTGGGAGAGCTACAGGGAAGCTTAACAGATCTCCATAAGTACTATTAACTCAGCCAAAGCTAACAGAAAGTTGTCAGTACTCTGCAAGCCCAGGGAGCAGTCCCAAACGAATGCATGCAGATTAGACATGCATGACTTCTGGGGGCCCTCAGATGGAAAGGGATGCACCCGATCAGGAGAGTGGGGGAAAAACAAACAACAAAAAAAAGTGCAGATAATTCAGTACTCCCTAACCCTCAACTCTGGAGATGTTCCCTTTTGTATCCAGCACAAGAGAGGTAGAAATTAGGCCACAGCATCACTGGAGCAGACGGGCACGCTCTGTCTGCGCCGCAGCAGCATGTGCTTCTTTTCAGGGAGTTGCCTGGCAACGGAATGCTGTCCGCCCGAATGACTGCAGGAGCCCATTGAAACCGTCCGACGGGCAGGGCAGGGGGAGAAAGGAGGAAGGGAAGGAGGAGGGGGAGAGTGAGCTCACCAGTTTAGAAATTTCTGTCAGCAAAGCCAGGACACCAAGAATGAGACAGGGAAAGGGGAGAAAAACTCTTGGTATTCCAGAGTAAATCTTTCCATACAAGTCTAATTTTATTTCATACAAGTCAGAGAGAGGGATCTGATTTCGTTGATTTTATAGGATGTGTGAGGACGGTCACACCCAAAGAATATATTGTTTCTAATATGTAGAATATTCAAGCTTCTGAGAAACAAAAGGTGCTTGTTGGAAGCTGAATGCACCCTCACAACCTTGCTGCAGGTAGTGAGAGGCTCCTCCAACTGCACCCCTTCCCTCGAACCGCACACCAGGTGATGTCTGTGCTCCTGTGTGCCCAGCGACGGGACATGGGAGCTCTCTAATGACGTCATTAAATGCTGTGCTGGGGACCGAATCTGTTCTGGTGACCAACAATCCGATTGCATCGTTCTGACAAATGACTGATTTCTGTTTATGTGGGAATTAGTTAAATATCGCTTCATCCGGGATTTTAAAGATCCTAAGGGAGTGAAGTGTTTAACTCTCACTGCATTTTAATTGCATATCTCTCCGGGAAAATTAATGAGCTCAGTCCTAAGGAGCCTTGCTGTTTTCTAAAGAGCTAAATGTATTGTTTGTTGTCCAAGTCTCTTTCTCCTTTCATATATACTTACAGAGTGTTCATTTTTACATGCAGAAACATTTGGCAGAAATTTCAGTTGTAATAATTTGGAAATTTGGAGTCCTTGCTTTTATGGAACAACCTTTCAAACGATTCCAACTAAATTCTACTGTGAGGGTTGTGAAGCAAATAGTTGTCAGACGTCTTGACCACTTTAAGAGTTAGCAGCTCTCTAAACTAAATGGTTAATTCTCTCAGAAGTCAAGATCAGACTCAGGAAATGAGCATGAAAACAGCCTTCACTGGAGGCTCTTGCATGATGCTTTCCCAGTGAAAACTCAAGCCCTGGAGAAAATAATGGAATTAGTTAAATATTCAAACAGGAAATACTGTATTAAATCAGACCAATATTCCATTTGATATGAAGCCAATTTTTGGCAGTTACCAGAAGCACAGGAAAGTATATTAAGAATAATTTTGAAAAGGATTGCCTGTAAAGGGTATGCCTTAAACTGTAATCTCTTGGTGGTAGGATTACTTTTTTAAATGCAAACATTAAAGAAAATATATGTCAATATATTGGTCATTTTAAGAACTCTGGAAGGACTGTAAGTCCCTACAGACAACTGTATATATTGTAAGTTTGAAGTCTTTTTTCAGAGTGAACAACTTCTATGGTGCGTGCTGCCAGGAACTGTGCTCACACTCAGTTGTCGAATCTTCTTTGTTTTTCCTGTAGGTATGCATGGAAATCCAGCTAGCAGTATGAAAGTGCTTAATAAGTTCAAAGTTACTAGACAGATGTTTTTGTACCTGAGGCTGGTGAGGTGTTAGGGATTGAATATACCTTCCAAGAATATGGATTTGTTGTCATACTGTCCTGTTGTGTGAAGGCCACCATTCTGCTGCAGCCAGCCGCTTTTGAACTTCAGGACTGGTACTAACAGACTGAGGTAGAATCAGTATGGATCATTTATCAATTAAATAATTTGGTTTATGGTGACAGCAGAAGAAACTCTCTTCTCAGAAAGATACACCAAGAAATGGGAGTACTTCCCTTATATCTAAAAAATTATGCCCAATGAAGTAACAAACCCAATGAATTACACTTTTTTTTTTTGCATCACAAGGCGTGAGAAGAAGCTGTAATAAAATAAAGTTTAGATAAAGAAAATAACTTTGTTTCCTTTGGAGACTGGAACATAAATTGCTGAATTTTGTTGTCTTTTAATAACTGTTGGGATCTTTTGAGAAAGAAGTAAGAATGGGGAGAATTAACTATCCAAGTAATGGGTGGTTGTGACAGCTACAGCTGTAGCTTATAGGGTACTAAAAGAAACCTTTTGGGATCAAACATCCTGTGTGCTCTCCCTATGACATTCATACTTTAATTCAAAAGTGCAGTCTTCTGAGATATTTTTTAGATTCTATGTTGCTGCTGTCATCAAGCATATAATTCCTATTATTCTCAGTTCACTGGGTTGTGCAAGAAACAGTTTTTCTCCCAAAGCCCAGGAAATGAGCCATGTTGATTGTCCATCAGAGAATACAACTGAAGTTTAGCTTTGTGTTGGACTGCAAGAGTATTTTCTGTAATCAAAAACTGTGTATCCATTCTGTGTCTGAAAGTAGGATCAGAAGTTCCCAGGTTTTCCAGGATGTGTGATTATTTCAGCCATTCTGATACAGTAATACTGGGCTCAGTCGTTGCTTTTCTCTTATCAGATTTGCAATATTCTGCAATACAATAAAAGCCCCCACAAAAACAATGTTAAAATAAGTTAAGGTGTGGACATATACTCACAAAGGAAGGAAGTTCTGAAATACTGTTTTCATTAAAATCTTCACTCAACAAGCAGAACATTACGAAAGATGAAGGGTCTGTGGCTGAGCACTGAAAGCATCCTAAATTCTTTACTACTGTGGTATGATCTTTATTGGACAAAAGGATTCTTCAGTGATCTGACCCATCTTGATACTCCCATCCACTATCAAAATGCATGAAAAGTTATTGCACTAGATTAGTTGCAGAGATGGATACTTACTGTGGTATTTTTTATGCATCAGTGGTTTTTTCTTTGATATCCAGAGACAGCATTCAAAACTGAGAGACTGTGTTCCGTTCTGAATTTCTCTGCCTTTCAGAGACATCCACTGGTCATCCTGTTCTGCATGTCAAGCTCTGAAATGGCAGCTGCAGTACCTGATTTGAAGCCTGTGCTGTCAATTGTTGTTCTTTTACAGCCCCACATGGAGCTATTTAGTCTTGTTGAGACACAGATTTCCAGGCACATTCACTCAATTTCACTTGGACATCACAAAAACTGCCTTTGATACAAATCTCGTTCACTTTGATGAGGTTTCCATAGACTCCACAAATATGATTTGACACCTAGATTTTTTTCTTTATTGACTTCCCCCTATACTTGTCTTCATTTTGGCATGGTATTATTCCTACATATCATTTAACACTCACCTAGATTATTTTGAGGAATTTTGTGCTGTTTTGTCTGAGCTTACTTTACTGGAAAGCCACAGCATATCTGAGCTGCTATATCATATGCCAGTGGCAAAATATTATTAAAAATGTAAATAATAACTTTCAATATATTTTTCCTATTGTATTTGCTATCAAGAAACATAATTTTTCAATTAATTCAATATAATCATCCAGTAAGTATACTTTGATGCTAAAATAGTCACCTGATAATAAATATACATCTAGCAAAAGCCAGAATTGCTAATAATGAGGTTGTATGGAAGTACCATGGTGAAACTGTAATGACAGTACCAACATCAAAAACTCACACCTTTTGCAGATATTTTGTGCCCTCAAATGAACAATGAACAAAAATAGATGGTGTTCACTGAACCATCTGAAAGAGGAGGAGCTGTGATCTTTTTTCGTTAAAGGCAAATTGTGCCTGACAAATTTGCTGGCCTTCTACAGCGGGGTTACAGCCTTGGTGGATAAAGGCAGAGCAACTGATGTCATCTACTGAACTTGTGCAAAGCTCAGTTGGACACTGTCCCACACAGCATCCTTATCTCTAAACTGGAGAGACATGGATCTGATGGCTGGACCACTTGGTGGATAAGGAATTGGCTGGCTGGTTGCACTCAAAGGGTTGCAGTCAATGGCTCAATGTCCAAGTGGAGACCAGTGATGAGCACTGTTCCTCAGGGTTGGCATCAGGACTGGGGCTGTTCAGCATGGATAATGGGACTGAGTGCACCCCCAGCAATTTTGCTGATGACACTAACCTGTGTGGTATGGTGGACACACTGGAAGGAAGGGGTGGAGAAGAAAAGGTTCTGGGAAGATCTTAGATGCCCTTCCAGTACCTAAAGGGGCTACAAGAGAACTGGAGAGGGACTACTTACAAGGGCATGGAGGGATAGGTCAAGGGGGAATGGCTTTAAACCGGAAGAGGGTAGATTTTAGATTAGATATTCTGAAGAAATTCTTCCCTATGATGATGGGGAGGCCCAGGCACAGGTTGCCCAGAGAAGCTGTGGATGCCCCATCCCTGGAAGTGTTCAAGGCCAGGCTGGATGGGGCCCTGGGTGATCTGGTCTAGTGGAAAATGTCCCAGCCCATGGCAGGGGGTTGGAATGAGATGAGCTTTAAGATCCCTTCCAAACCAAGCCATTCTATGATTCCAAGATTGTGTACAGGAGACAAATCATGTATTAAAATAATTTCTGTGTTTTTTCTTGTTACTGTCACTCTTGGATGTTTTTATTATGGAATAAAAATGTCCATTTGGAGAGAGTTTAGATTTTTGGAATTTTTTTAAAGTAGTTGTTCTACTTTGAATGTGTACTTGTATTTCGTCTTACTTGGATGAGCAAGTTTAGGCAAGGCCTTAGCTTTTATCAACACGCTATTCCAGTCTATGCAGATTTTTGTTGCAAGATGCTATGGAAAGCTGTGGGACAAGGTAGAATATATTCAGTTTAAAAATTCTGTAGAAAAGTCTGAACTTGTATGTATGCTTGTAATCCTGTGCTCAAGATACTGCTGCTGTGAGGAGATCTGTATTTTTTCTCATTTTACTCTGTATCTTTTTTGTTTTGTTTTTCTGTTTCTTTCTCTTAGCTGTTACTTTTTCTTTTCCTTGTGTTAGAGAATAAATTTAGTAAATTAACAGAAAAAACATATAAGATAAGAAATAAAAAGATTTTCAGTTATAGTGGGCATTTTAATTATCATTAGTAGGGATGTTCTTTAAAGGAACATAAATAACTGTAAAAATACGATGGCTATCAGATTGACAACAAATCTGATTTCATTTATTTTCTGTATAGGTACAGATCCTTTGCTGTCTAAGTTGTCATAACTGATGACTTGGTGAACTGTGATATGTTACTCCAGCTAGGGAGGGGCCAGTGTAAGAATATTGATGAATCAGTGGTTCAGTTTTTCTTTCATTTTACATTTTTCCCCTAGATTTTCCTTGATTTTACTCTCCTGTGTTTTCCTCTGTCTTTTTCTCAGCTGTGTGGTTATTTAGGGAACAATCATAGTGTTTTTAGTATAATAAATGTTTTCACATTTAGTTTGGTATAAAATTTACATATGTTTGGCAGTGCTGTGTGAAATGAGAGTAAATCCTGAGGAGGTGCCCCTGACTTAACCCAGTGTCTTGTGTTATCCAAAGAATAACTTCAAAGCTGATTATTTCACCGAGAGGAACCACACAGGGCAACCCTTTGATTTTCCTTTTTACTGCTCACAAGCTCTGATAAAACAAGTTAAAATAAAATTTTTCAAAGACTACTTCTTTATATTTTTAGTTGCCCTAATAAAAGAGATCACCTCCACGTTTTTCGTTGTGCTATAACGTGCTTTTCTGTTGAGCCAGTGTGATTACCATTTGCACATTCCTTAGTTTAAAGGAAAAAAGAAAGCTTTATAACTTGGAGCTTGTATCACACAGCCCTGGCGTTGTGTTTAACATGATTCAGTACTGCAGCTGTTTATTCCCTTTCTTCTTTTCTCTGACAACAATTTAAGATGTTTTTGTTTAAAGTGAAACCATATTCCTGTTATTCACCTATGTTATAAAAATCCTGCCATATTTGAAGGTGTCATCAGTTCAGCAAATGTTTGAAACTGTACTGAGAATTTAATAGATCTGAGCAGATGGGTCCCCAATTTTGATCCCTGTAGTGAAAGATGTGCACTGCTGAGAACCTGCCTTTAAACAATGGCTATACCATATGTTGTAAAGAAACACATTAAGGTTTGGCAAACTGTTTAAAAAGATACTTTGCATCGTTCAACCTCTTATTTTAAGACTTCCAAAGTTATCTCAAGACATGGAACAAATAATTTAAATCAAACAGTTTAGCAGTGCTGATGAGCATTTAACCTGGTGTGTCCTAAACAGCTCTGTGCATAATTGAGAAAGGCTCAGAAAAGTGCTAGTGCTGTATCAAATAGTATGTTGGCAAATCTGGGCTGTCCTGAAGTTTTGTTTGATGTGTGAGAACACAGCCTTCTCACACTGTTTTTATTATGAATGCAGGAAGTAATGGTTATTAGGGCCTGGGAATCCTGTTAATACATATACTTGAATTAACATGTTACCGCTGACAGTAGACTTACTTTGGTAGCAAAGAGCTTGAAGCATTCGTGTAAAAAATAATATATTCAAAGTCCAGTAAAAGATGAAGTAACAACTTAACTTTTAGTGCATAAAAAGTAACCGCACACTTAACATGTGATCTCTGTTAATCTACAACAGTTGGAAACAGCAAATAAGAGAACATAAAATAAGTCAAGGCTCGTATGAAGAAGTAATGTCATGTAGTAGACAAATGACTTAAGTGAAATAACAGCTGGACTTTCTAGGGTATAAGGTCTTATTTAGGCCTGAACTAAAGCAACCACTGAATATTTTGTTTTGTCTAGTAAAAACATTAACTATCCCTAGACAGCTTAAATCATTTATATGCACACTCTGTCATAGTTGCAGGTCATTGCTACTAAGCCATGATTTGTGAAACATATTTGTGAAAACAATTTTTTTTTTTTTTTTAATCCTCCATTCTGCTTCACAAAGTGATTCCCCTGCTTTTTGGGAGGGAAGTCAGATACACTAGAAGTACAGAGTCAGGGCCACATACCATGCAATCCCAGTGAGAAGTGGTATGCTTGAGATACAGATCCTTAGATAACAGTTTGTATGGAATTGTCATCAGATTCCATTAGATACGGTCCAAATTTGTGGCCACAGTGATTGCTAGAGACTGCTTCTAGACACTCTGCTTCCATAGCCTGCAGCCGAGCATTTACTCTTCAAGGCTGAACCTGTCATAACTTGTTACAGTTTTAATTCCCAATTTGTAGACTTCACACAGGGAAAACTTCAATTGTAACTAATACTTGGTATTTTGAAATCTGTTCTGAAGTCCTTAGTAAGTTCTTAAATTTTATTTCCTTCCATTGCTAAGATAATGGTGTATCCTGGCAGAGGATTGAGTCCCTCATTCAGGCTGAATGAGCAGTTGTGTTGAATCATGGAATCCAGTGGGCCGTGCTGTCTGCACAGTTTGGCATTCTGGCTCACTCTCTGGGGGTGCTTTAGGCTTACTAAGATATTTAAAGCATGTGAATGCAGTAACTCTTTTAGAATGGTTTTTGAATGGGAGAGGAAGGTAATAATTAGGTGGCGAAGGAATGCACATTTAGGGATGTAATAGCATGGTTTAACATATGGGTGGTGTAAGCGCATCCATGACATAGTGCTGTACCTATGGTTATCTGAGAACACAGAAGTACAAGCAAGGAAAGGCTTCTAGGAAGAGCAAAATCTTATTTATATGAGTTTTCAGCTGGAGAAAGGAATAAGCTTTTGAGAATGCAAGACGGAAAGAGACACAGTGTAGAAGCAACAAATGTCAACCTGTATTCCATTTGGGAGTAATTGCTTTGATAATTTAAATTACTTAATTACATTAAACAGTTTGAAGGAAAAAAGATGGCAAGGACTGCTGCAGCACAGGGAGAGATGGAAAAGTCATTAGTCACTGCAAGACTGAAGGATGATGATGGAAAACTACAATAAAAGGAAAGTTTAGAAGCAATTACTAAAAAGAAAAAAAGTGTATTGAGATAGGGATGTTACTACAAAAAAACCTCACAACTATGTTCTTCCAAAGTAATCCTGTGAATTTTATTAAATTCTTGTGGGTTGTGTTAGAACACCAGCATCCTTGCCAGACTGTGATTTACTATCTGTGATGTAATTGTATTAGTGTTTGTATTTAAAGTAACTAGGTTCTTTCTTTGTTCTTTCATTTCCTTAAATTGAATGTTTTCTCTTTTTAAGTGTGAAGGCACTTGTTCTTTTATTTGGTGAGAGAATCAAAGCAGCTCAGATTGCATAGCATTGTTTCTAATCAAATGAAAGTAGATAACTCTGTAGTTTGAAAGTGAAACCCAGCAGCGGTTCCAATGAAAACAAATCTCATTAAGTGTAACTATTTTCTCTATTTATATTGCCTTGTTTTCCATCTCCTTGCAAATTGCTGTTTCTTCCTTCTTCTTTTGTAGTTCTAACAAACCAAAATGAAATTAAACATGCTCTGATCGCATTTACATCATCCAAAAATTCAGTGACTCATATCATATGGAAGGCACATGATCTAAAGACTCAGTTATGTGAACTTGGTAGAAAGTTTGTTGTTTGGTATTATCAATACTTCTTCCAGAACAAATGTGTCTGAAATACTTTCAAAGAAAGATAACTTAAACAATTTCAAAAGAAGACGTGGTGTGAGTCCTGCTGAAGTGCTTTCTGTAACAATATGATTCTTTGTTACAGTGGGGATACTGCAACACGTGTATTATCCCCACTGTAACAGTTCTTAGCAAGTCTTGATCATTAAATATCTTTGTTAGTGTATATATTTTATTTTTAGCAATGATAAATGTAGATGTTTGCAAAGCTTTTTTTTTTTGCCTCTGAAGTGTCCTACCAAAATGAAATACAGTTCTACTGTGAAGCAGAGACAAGATTTATGATTAGCATTGGTCACTAGTTACTGCAAAAATCCCACTGAAAATCTGCATTTAAGAAATTATAAGTTACATGACTAATACTATATACTTTAATTATGAAATTGATAGAATGACAAGCCTTGGTCTGATTTGCCAGTGTATGTCATAACAAAAATCCAAATACCTAAGCTAGTTTTCAGAGTGGCACTTGTGTGTAAATGCTGGTGTTTGCTCTCATGCTTGCATATGTAAAACCAGAAATTTGTGTGTTGTCATCATACCTGTACCTGCAAAAGAGGTTTTCATATGCAAATATGAAAGTAGATAATTTGAAAGTACTTCTAATATCAGCAGGGGTGAGGACAGTAAGAATTGTGTCGTATTAATTCATTAAGTGTTTCTGTGAGAAGTGTTTCTGTGAAAATAAAAGGATTGTTTAATTGACTCATAAGATTGCATATTGTGTGCACTTAATTTACAGTAGATATTCAAGGATGGAAAGCTAAGATATTTGAGTGCGTGTTTATAACATAATTTCTTCTAAACAAACTGGATTTTCTAGATCAGATGGTGCATATCCTATTAGTTCCTTAACAAGATCGGTTTTACAAAAGGTATAAAGTACCTACACTGTCTTATATAATGTTGAGGATTAAGCATAAAATTACTTTTGTAGAAAAGTTTGACAGTTTGAGGAAAAATCTGAAAATTTCTCTGCAGAAATGTTTTTTTGGTCAGCTGCCACCGAGTAACAGCAACCTTTCAATTGATTGGTGTAAGATACCTTTTATGAGAGGAAAACTACTGACCTACATAGTAGGGTTTACTTTTAAAATTCATACTTGTCTCACCTGTCAGTATTCCTAGGGTATAAGTGGTTAAAGGTAACCAGTGCCTTAAGATCTGGATCTCCAATCAATTAATTTTATTTTGGATAATTGCTTGCTCTGGACATCTGCTGTTATTACTTCTATCACATTGCTTTCGTCTCTATTTCCTCAAGACATCTGCCCTACAGACATTGTTTTCATTGCCAAAAAATTCTAGAAAACCTGAGTTAGTCTCAGCTAGAGAACAGACTACAGACAAAGTCTCAGTGAACACAAGTCAGTTCGTGGATTCCATAATGTTTAGCTTGTGACCTTTGAAGAGCTAGTTTAGCTAAAACTATAAATTACATCAGCTTCCCTTAAATTTCACTCAAGTTAAGAAGTGCTTATTTTTCTTCATTCTCTATCAGTTTTATATTTTGCCATGTGCAACTCATCCCTACATCATGGCTCCTAAAGATGCTGTTTCTCTAACATTGGCAAAAGGACATTGTCACAAAGATGTTTTGAGAAAACATCAATTCTGAATACTGGTGGTAAAGAATATTCCTTCATTTGCTGGATACTGACCAGCTGAAGATTACTCATATAATAACTTCGTATTTCTATTCTGCAGAATGCTGGTATACTGGTGAATTTGAAAGCTGTATGAAACAGTGTTAGCTTTTTGGTTCTGCTTTCGTTTAAAATCATTGCTTTTACTATCTACTGAAAAAAAAAAAAAAAAAATCAAACATCCTGTTCGGAATTATATAGCATAACAAATCCAGTTTTGGAGTCTGAGAAATGTAAGTCTCTTCGGAGTTCCAAATTAGTGGACACTCTGACCTGAAATCTGTGCATATTAGCAATCTGCAGTATTCCTTCCTCCATGTGGGTATTCAATTGCTGGAAGAAGTTGCTGAAAGGGGAAGAAAATCTCATTGTATTTTCTCATATCAAATTGACTTGACTGTCTAATTATATCATGCTTGGCTGTCAGCAGAAAAAGTGCTTGGGTAATGTTTTCCAAGAACATAATAAAAAATGCAAAGAAAAAAACAGCAATAGTGGGGCTTTTTTTGGTCTTTATGCTGTCTGCTTGATAGTGATGTTTCCCTTTTAGGCACTTCGGGTTGTTTCCATTTTTTTAAACCTTGTGCTAAAATACTTCTCCATTTTGCTGTACCCACTAAGAGTTTCCCATGCCAAACTGCTTTTACTGGAATGATCACATGACAGTTCAAATTCTAAAAAAAAAGCCTTTATAGAATTTTGAAAGAATACATTTATAGTCTGATCCTGAAATCTTGTGGCTTCTTCTACTGTCTCATATAAGATTCTTAAAATATAGGCCACTTTTTTTCGCTATATTTACTTGAATCTGTGTAGTCCACAGCTGTTGCCTTCATGGTAGACCTTCCAAATAAAATAGCTGCTTATATAATCTAGAAGCCACAGATTGTCTTCTCTTATATATCAGAGAAAATCTGTTTTAAAGTACTTATTTTCTATTATCAAAAGAAGAAAGGAGGCTTGGGAGCCATCTCAGACTTTAATTTCATTGAATGTTTTTATTGTCCAATTCAAGCTCAGGATGATTATGACAGTAATAATACCATTGTCTCAAAGGGTTAACACACTTTTCTCTCTAAATCTTAATTTATTTGCATGTTGTAATCCATTCCATAGGAAATGTCATCACTTTGTTACAGCCCAGTGTCACTGTACAGATTGTGGAGTTCAATCTTTCTGTTACCTTGGGGGTCAATACCAAAGGTTCTTGCAGTGGCCACTGCTCATGTTAACTTATTTTCTATCCTTATATCTTGGTAGATGGCAAGTAAAATGTTTTACAAACTCCACAGTCCTCTTTGCTTATTAACCCTTTAAGACTCACAGTCAATATGTCACAGTCTCCTCTGAAGTGCAGACCATGATGAACATGAAGCAACCCATGTTGATTTTATTTCTAACAGATCTTACGTGCCTGAAATCAATTCCATATGTAGGATCTATCCTTCAAGAGGTGGAGACTTGTTCTTTCATGTCACAGAAGACCTACTTAGCTTGGGGAATCATTCCTTCCCTTGAGAATTTTAATTCTAAGAATATAAATGTGACTTTGAGCTGTGCACCTCCAGTGAATATGGTGAACACAAAGTCTCTAGGAGTCAAATTTTTCATTACATATTGGAAAAACCCACGTAGTGTTAGCAAGGGAATGTTCTGTTATCCTCAGTCACTGTCTAGGTCATCAGTTGTGTACACATCTCTAGGCTCTGGCATTTGGACACAAGGTCTGTCCTGAGATCAGCAATCTCCACACAGGTTAATGAAATTTGTAATGCATTTCTTCTTTTACCAAGGGTTGTAATAGTAATGACAGATATTAGCACTGATACATTTTGTATTAACGTACAAAACCAGCATGGGGTTCCCTTTCTCTGCCTGTAAATGTTCTGACACTGAGACTGGCTTGTTCAATATCAAGTTGCCTTGACTCTTCTCTACCTCTCAGGAATCCCAGACACATTACGGTACAACCTGTGCTGCTCAAGTCTGACGAATTACAAATGATAACTGTGGAGCAATCCCCTTCCAGGATTTGTGGGTACCTTGAAAGTAATCTTCCCTTCAGAACCTAAAAGAAAAGCCACTCTTTCTTTGGCAGTTTGTTTTCTGGTTTCTTGTTATGTATATTCCAGCTGCTGAGGGGAAAGTTTCTCATATCTTCAGCTCTGCCTGATGGTCCTCTGGAAGATGAAGCACAATGCAAACAAGGTAATTACAATAAGCTAGGGTTGGCCAAAGCTGATCTCTTCCTGAATTTGTTCCAGCTCTTAGAGAAGGCATGTGAAACCTTGTCTCCCTCTTGTACAAAATCTTGCTGTACTAAAAAATTATGGTGAACAGAAGAATGTGACAATTTCCTTAGACATTCTAAATGCATTGTCTTTGTTTGTCTTCCATCCCTATTACCTGTGATGAGGTGTCACAGTATTGTCTGTTAAATGCAAAATAGGTAATATAATACATGCTTTCCTTTTCCATCTGTATGACAACATTTTCAGTTTCCACATTTACAAATGTAGCTGGCTGTTTCTGACACTTTGATCACAAACTCCAAGGAGCGTCTCACGTCTGTAAGTTTATTTGTAGGAAGAACTATAAGAGTAATTAGAAATTATCATGCTGCTGAAGTGAAATATTTTTGATGTAAGGATAATGTACTTGTGACTGAAGTCCTTTTTCTCTTGGGGTAAAATATATTCTGTTGGTGTATTCTGTGCTTGACAGTACTCTTAATATTGTTCTTTGTTTTCACCTTCAGGACCAAAATATCAGAATTTACCTTCACACACCAGTTTTTTCATACACCATTTTTTCATTCCTCTTCTTGTTGAACCCTCTGCCTGTCATGATCTCCATGCTGTAAGTTCTGGACACTGCTCCTGCAGTCTGCAGCTATGTTTTAGTCTCAGCTGTGATAACTCTTGAGTTAACTCATCTGTAATTGAGGCTTTTGCATGTTCCTAACATCACTGAGAATACATTTTCAGAAAGGGCTGGTGATTGAGGGTGCATAGGTGGACATTTCTGTAAGAGCACTGAAATTATTGATGCTGAAAGTGGGACATGGTTACTGAATCTGGACAGTCCAAGTGAATTCAACTAAAAAACCCTGACTCTTATTATCCCATGCAGGAGGGCAACAATCATGCCACAGTCTCATTCCAGGAATGTGGTTCTGCCATCAGCCTCAGCCTCATTAGCTTTCTGTCTAGTGCCAAATGTAGCAGAATTATCTTCCTGCTTCCTGTGTTTTCTCATGATACTGCTTCATCCTCTCCCACAGAACTCACAAGCTCGGTCCCTCCACTACTACCTTTCTTTAAAGCTGTTAAAAAAAAAAAAAAAAAAAGAAGGAAGTCTCTTTCTGTCTTTTAGTAAGTTACGCTTTCTCTTGATTGTTCCTACAAAAAGCTGGGTATTCAGATCTGCAGTGTATGAGAATTTAGACATCCAACTGATTTCAGTAGGACTTTTCAAATTCCAAAAACTGAATGTAAGAACCACTTCTCTTGGTCAGACTAAAGGTTTGTCTTGTCTGGCATTGACAGCACCAGAGTACAGGAAAGCACATCAGAAGACAGTAAGTATATAGTGCTATTTCCCCAGAATGCTCTCCAGCATCCAGTAGTTTTCAGAGCAAGAACTTCTGAAGCCAGATGTGGTCTCTTTGCATTTAATTGTTCAGGCTGGATTTTCTTCCACTAATTTTATGATACCACTTTTTGTGTCCCTATGAACTTTTAGCATCTTTTAGTTCTACAGTTTAGCTATGTACTGTGAAGCAGTACCTGCTTGAACCTGATGCCCCCTCATTTTTATGTCAGCCTGGTTGTACACTCTCATCTATTATTTTCTGTGTACTGCAATAATTGATTGGTTTATCTGTCTATCTATCTACAGCTGTAGAATCCCATGTAGGTTTCTGTTCCTCATACAGAACCCATTCCACACCTGTGGTGCACATAAACACACATAAGTTGTGAAAAGGAATCATGGTGTTGGCATTTTGCCAGACAGAATGGCAACAAAAATATAATCTATTAATTGTTTAAATGGATGAGTCCTGGTAAACATTTCATATTCCTGGATTTCAAGCTAGTTCTCTCTTGGTATTTGAATCCTTATACTTCTGGTCATGGTTCTTTAATTTGTAAAACATGAATTGGATGCAGTTTATCACTTCGGTGTTCAATGTCCAACAGATATATTGAGATAGAAATCAGGTGGGCTGTCAAAATAATAGAATTCTGTATTAATATTTATGTAGTTATATATATTTATAAAAATATATTAATATTTTCTTATCTCTGAACTTTTCAGTCTATCTACCTGACTGGGGTTACTCACCACTTAGGATCTTAGCCCTTAGCATCTGTTCTCTTTTCCTTCAAGTTAGTTCTTTTAACCTAGCAATGCTTAGTTTCTTGACTAGGAGTTTGTTAAAATACCATTCTTTTGTCTTCATAAGCTGTTTTTGTGACTATACGTGCATCAATGTAGAGGAATTGGTACTATTTATTTGTGTAAGGTGGAAGCCATCTCAAATTTTTACATTTATTACATTAGATGAGAAAATTCATGCAGGGGTAGAGAAATTAGTTCTTTGAGGGCTCTGTGGAAAGGAAAATTCCTTTGTCACATGGAGTACAGCAGAGTGAGCACACAGGTGCTGTCAGGTGCCTGCAGGAGGATGTGAGCTGCCTGACACATTTGGTTTCTGACCAGTCACTGTAGGGCAGTGAGCTACAGCAAAGCCCCTGGGAGACAAATACCTTGTCTTTGTGATGGAGAATCAAGTACTGCAGCAAAACATCCCCAAGAGGAAAACATGAAACTGGGAGAAAGAAAAAAAATGAAATTACGGAAAGGTATTAATTGGAATAAGTTTTTGCCTTGCTTCTTTTCTAAAGATCTTCACTTTTTGGAGACATGTAGCAGAATGTTTTTAGACAGTTCTAACATATTTTATTCTCCCCTCATTTCTTTGCTGTTCACTTCTTTTTAATGCATTTCTTTTTTGGCCTTTTCCTTTCTACCTTACTTTTTATTCCCATCAATTACCCTTTGATAGCTTTATATTTACCTTTCTTTGTTTGGATCAGTTATTGAAAGTAAGCAACTACTTTTGATGTCTCATTAGCACTTTTTGAAGCTTTCTTCTTGCCTCTCAGTTTCTGGTTACAGAAGCGTAACAGTTGTCACGAAACCAATATCATAAATAATGGAATCTGTATGTTTGTGTATCTGATGAATATATAATATTCAGTTCCCATAATTAAGGCAACTGAAAAGCTTTTAGCATATAAATAAAGAAACACTGTCTGCATTTTAAGCTTAAGAAGTGCACACAGGCGGCTTCAGAGCAGCCACGAGCAGAGGTGCCAACAACAGAATCAGATAACACTGCTGGGGAAAAAATACATTCCTGAGTTTGACATCTGGGTCCTGCAGCTGGAGTGACTGGAAGAAGAAAGGGAAACAGTACAGACTGTCATCAAAAGGAGATACTGGTGCCAAGTGGAAATTGCATACAGATGCCACTTTTTTACTTAAGACAAATAGCTCAGCTATACAACAGCAACAACATCCAAAGATGTGCTTAGAAGTGCCTGATGGGTAAATGAGCATTGCTCTTTGTGAGTAGAACTGGCTTATAACTAAAGATGTGAGATTGTGAAGTTGAATTAAAAGTTGGATATGTTTTAATGTTTGAACAAATAACCTCCAGAGAATTTTTATGTATAAAAAGGCAAAGAACAAACATGGTGGATTCCAGCTATTTTCTGAGTAACTCATTGTTTTAGCTGTCCTGCTCAATACTTCACTCTGCAATATACCACTCTTGCTGAGCACATCAGTTAACCACACAGGGCCCACTGTAGTCACTCTGCTGAAAAGCCCCAACTATCTGAAGCAAAAATCAGTCAGAACTACCTAGACAACTTTCCTAGAACCATGTGACTCAATCATCTCAACAGAGAAATAGTGTGTATTCACAAATTAAATGGAAAAAATAATCTAGACTTTAAGGTGTTTTAGGAGTTGCTTGGCTGATCAAAATGATCTTCTGGGGAAGACAGATCATCAGGAATATCCACTAACGCATAGGTAGTGCTGTGTGCTGTGTAATGCCTGCTGTGAACACAAAAAGGTTATGTGCCCTCTTTGTTGAGGAAACTGCACAATAAGGGCAATAACAAAACAGGAAACACAATAGCATAAAATACCAGTAGGGATGCTAGAGAAGGTCCCTGCAACAGCCCCAATGAGACTGTGACTGGAGAAGAGACTGGATAATGCCATAGAAATAAAGAAGAAGGCTGTAGATTTAGATTTTAGATTTTATTTATTTTTAATGGTCTGAATCTATTGTACAATGGAAGGATGTCCATGTAATGGAATCACTTCTACCCTGTTGTTGACTTCAGCAGGAAAGCTGGATAATCCAGGGGTCCTAAGGATTTTCCTTTGTTTACAGAGGCAGTCCCAGGCAAGTTGTAAAATATTTGGTATAGTTATCTTTCTGTAAGTGTTTAGAGGTTGTACAAATTCCAGCAGCATCAAACCAGGCATCTTCTACATCATGAATCAACCTTAATTAATAAAACTGTTACATTACCCTGGTATCTGATTTCAGAGATAGAGTATTTAAAATTTCTCTTTCTATTACCAGATCTTCAGCATCTGCAAGTGTATTCCAGGCTACTTTACTAAAAAGAGTAAGTGGGAATGCTTTTTTTGGGGAGTAAGCAATTGGTGGTTTTGAAATTCTGTCTACTGAAATACTTGAGGAAAAATAATGTAGTTTGGCAGCTAAATAACTTCTTCACTGAAGGACACTTTACATAATATACTGCAAATTGAAAGGAAAAAAGCTTGAACCCACATCAATCCTATACAAACAAGACCCTTTCTTGTTTAGCTTGTATTATAACTTGCTGTCTTGGTGCTATCTGAAGCAGCATCAATGGGTCTTGCTACCATTTGGGAAACCTGTGTGTGTTTCAGTCACACATTGTTCTTGCAGGATTTCCTTAGGCTAAGCCACAGAAGTGAAAGAGCTCCATTTAAGAGAGTCTGTGAATAACTAGGAAATGAGCATCAAACTCGGCATTATCTGAAGATGTTTGTTAACATGCAGGATGTTCCTTAAGGCCTCTATCTTGAATGAGAAGAGTTTTTATTCAGGATTGCTTTTTGAAAAAGCAAGAGTTCTTTTGCATGCATGTCACTATGGGCACTACTCAGGCAAAGAACGCTGTTTGATGCTCTTGGCACAGTTTCCTTGGATATAACTGCTATAGGCAGCCTTATTTGGAAGAAGATTATAACTTTTGAGTGGTGAGAATGAGCACAACCTTGTATACTTGCCTAGAAATTACTCCTGTTCTATTGCAAAGTTGTAACAAAAATCATAAACCCCCCTGGTTCTCTACTGAGGGATCTCTGGAAGAAAAACACTGTCATGGACCTACGCTTCAGAAGATCAACTGTGACCTTTGCCTTATTTTATAAAAAATGCTACATTTTTTATCTAGCTGAGAAAAAGGAAATACCTTTGTACAGGCAGTAGTCTCTGCTTCCTAAAGAATGTTAAGAAAAACTATTTGTTATTATATAGTAGAATAACAAACAGCTGGAGGAGCAAGTTTTAGATGGGTGCCAACTCAAAAATACAGCTGTGGAGATAAATGAAATAAAGTTTCCTATCAAAATAAGAGATTATGACCCAAAGTATAATCAGTCTGATTTGTGGGTGTGTGTCTGTGTGCTTGCATGGATGTACTAAGAAGACAAACATATGTTTCTAGAAGTATGTTCTTACTTGAGGCCTTGCCTACAAAATTTACACCAGTGAAAAAAATCTAGGAAGTTATACTGTGTAGTTTTCTGTAATATTGGCAGAGTCTCAGAAACTACTTAAGAGAAGAGAAAAGAATTAACCTTTAGACTGTGAAATCCTTAAACTGTGAAAGCCATCCGCCAAAAAGTTAAGAAAGCATAAAGCGGAACCTTGTTAATTCAAAGACAAAAGGGATCCACTCATACATTCACTCTTGTGTGCTTTGTATAAGCATCATCCTCATCTCTAGGGAAGCAAAGACTTAGAAGAATACAAATGCTGTATTCATGTTTATCTAATTAATTTATAGAGAGATTCCTAACTCAGCAGACAGTTTTTTATATATCAAAGTCAAAGGTCCTAACATATGTCAGCCTTCTTATGCAGATGTTATGCATTTGATATCTAATAAATAATTAAACATTAGATTCAGCAAAGCTACACAGAATATAGGTTTGGCCTATTTCATATCTGGAAATCTGAAAACCAAAAATAATATAGATACCATGATGATTTTAATACGGCAAAGTGAGGTTGTTGACAAGATTTGCTTTGGAGGCTATGTCAATTTATGTTAATTCAGTACAAAATCAGGCTAGGATATTGAATACATTACCATTTTCTACTTTGTGCCCACTGACTTGTAAATCTTGAATTATTAGCTTTTCACTTCTGATGGTTTTATCAATTACCTATTTTAGATCGAGG
Source organism: Coloeus monedula (assembly GCF_965178545.1). NCBI lineage: Eukaryota > Metazoa > Chordata > Aves > Passeriformes > Corvidae > Coloeus > Coloeus monedula. The sequence goes on from NC_138787.1 coordinate 34,378,005, forward strand.
AAGATCTTTTAAACATGTCAGAACAGCATAAGTTTTCTGTTTACACCATCTTTTCATCTACTCTAAATTAGAAATGAAGCCACCATGTAGTGTATATGAAGATACCTGCAATTCAGAAACAATAGGAGCGTGGCTGAAGTGTGGCTACACCAGCAGATGTGAACCAATTTCTCATCCTTTCCAAGTCATAAACAATTAACTGTTTCTTTTCCATGAACCCAGACCATCTATTGTAATGTAATGGAACAACTACAAAGCATCTGGAAAGAAAATAATTCTAATTAAATTAGTCTTTCCAATTAGAGAAAATGGTGAGCCTTTCCCTTGATTTAGAGTTATAATAATCATTTGTAATCTGATTTAAAAGGGGCTTATGGTTGCATTCATAAAACTGGGAGACATTAGGATTGACATGACCTCTTAGGTATCTAGAGAAATTATAGGTCTACAGAGGTAAGAATATATCATTAAGTCCTGAGCTGACAGCATTTTTTTATTTGTACTGACCTTTGGTTGGATTAAGTCCAATCATCAGAAAATAATTCCATTTCAAGCAGCTGAGCATTAGTATCAGGTTTTGCTGATTCAGGATTAAGTGTACCTCGGTGGCTGAGGAGCTCATTAGGATGAGCTGTCCGTTCGCTGATGTGGTTTGTGAAAAGACTGTGGAGGAAAACGCGTTGTAGCTGTTTCTGTCTGGTGTGTGAATATCCTCTACAGCTCGGTTTTTAGGTGGTACAGAGTTCTGTAGTGTTCTAGACTCCACTTACTGACAGCTAGACTGCAACACATTATGTTTCTACAAATGATATGGACACTTAAATGTAAACATAAACCTTAAGAAGCTTTTGTGTGTTCCTAGCAGATCTGATACCCAGATATCTGTTGCTGCTAATGCACAGAACCATTTCAGACTGGATAGTGCCGCTTGACAAAGTAGATCTGCCTAACCTCCGGCAGAAGTCATAAACAAAGCACTTCTCAGCTTTTTCCGAGGACAGTGCTTACTCCTATAGGTGCTATTTTCATCCTACACAAAACACTGAAGAGCAGGAGGAGGAGCCCTCTTGCAAAAACAATGTCCCTTGTCAAGGGACATCGGGGCAAAAGCTCGGGTTTCCTCGCAGTCTGAGAGCCACTGTCTCTCGGGAGGTGCTTAATCACCATGCTGTTGTATTTGATGGGGTGCTTTTGTCTTGTGAGTCCTTTTGAAAATGTTGAACTTTACATAAATAAATATTCACCAAGTCGGAGAGAGACTAATTCTGTAGCCCAGTGGTCAGGACAGCCGGGATGGATAAAGGGACAGGTAATCACAGCTGCTTCCCTGGCTGCATTGATATTACCTCGGCTAATATCACCCAACAGCACCACTGTGGGCTCAGTCAGTGTCACCTCAGCAGTTCAATCCCATGTTCCTCTCAGGACGTGGCTTGTAGAGGGCATAATGCGCCCCAGTTTGGCTGGCGACTGAAAGAATGCATGTAAAGTGTGTGCTACTAAGAACAGAGGATTTTAAAAAGGATTCTGAAGAGTACAAAAATTTGTTCTCATTTTTAAATTGTTACTGAAACTGGATGAATGAATGAATGAGATCTCTTTCAAATACCTGGGTAGCAGAGTCATCTTGAATATCACAGACCAAGGATCTTGTATCCTTCATCTGTTACAGTTTTTATTACAGAGTCCCCACAAAGTACTTAAAGAGGGGGCAAAGTTTCTTAATCTTCCTTCCATATTAGCTTGTAGGAAGAAGAAAGAGTGAGTAGATTCAAGGATCCGTGGCTCCATTGACTGTTTATTCTCTGGGCTGAGTATGGCTAAACTGTTGGACTGGTGAATACACTACACTGAATATTCATGCAGTTGCCAGGCTCTCCCCTTTATTGCAGAATATTAGGAGAGCCATATAGCTCCATACATTCAGACTATACAATCCGAGGATATTTAGTCTTCAACATGACCGGGCTGACTACATTTCTTCAGTGAAACTAAGTTTGCCTTTGAAGCAGGGATCTAATGTTTTTTCCTAAGCAGTTTTCATACTAAGAGGCAGCTGCTTTCCTTAGGTGGTGGGTTAAGGAGAGAATCACAGCATAAAACTCTAACTAAGTGCTTTGTTGTGGGTTTTTTGGCTTTTGTTTGGTGATTGTTAAATGGGAAAAGACCTGCTCCGTGCTTTTCAAGTATTCTGCTTTTAAAAATCGCACTAGCACCCACCTCATTCAAAAGTCCTGTGGACTCTATATATGAATGTAAAATTGCTGTGTGTCTTAAATAGCTACATTAAATCTGATGAGCAATATAGTCAAGAACATGGCTGATCATTGAGATCTACTACAGATCTCTTTAGTTCAAAACACTTATTCAAGACCTCTTTCTTGAGCTTTGTTTCAGGGAAAAGTGCTCTGCAGGACCATGGCCACGTAGTGATATTTTACCTAAGGAGCAAACAGGGCTCACTTCCCTTAATGAGGGGCATCTGTCCTTTCCATACTTTTTCAACCTCTTGCCCCGTACCTGAGAACTCGTGTGTTTGTTTAACAGTTTGGCTGTTTACTTAAGGAAGTTTTGACAAGATAGCGAAACTGGTCTAACAACTCACTGGTCTCAAAAGCAGGGGTCCCACTTCTTTGCTCCCCTGACAGCTCCCAGGTGCATGAATCTGCCCTCAGTCTTGCAATTGCTCCGATTTTTGACTTCTTGGTGAGACAATTCAATTCACTGTGCTGGCTGAGATCCATTCACTTCCTCCTGTGTGTTTTCTGTGGCTGGTGGGCTTCACAAAACAGGACTCCAACTAAGAGCTTATTGCTGCTGAAAGAAAAAGTGAAAAAAATAGCAACTGTTCTTTCTTTGCTTACCCATGTATCTGATTGCTTTCTTTTTTATCTTGAGTCTAATCAGCCCTGTTTCTGAGCTAACTTCATTAAAATAGTATAAAATACATTTTTAAAACAAGATACTGTCTATTTAATCAATTAAGTCAAGTGTGACTTATTCAATAGATAATGCACAGCAGGCAACAGGTCCACAGGATTTAGAATCAGAGTATTGAAGATATCAAGAGAAAAGATTAGAAGAAGCAGGGAGGGAGGAAAGAAAGGAGGGAGGGAGTCTGAAGATCTTCCTAATAGAGGAAGTCAGATTGCTTCAAATTCCTGTGAAACTCCAATCTTCAAGAGCTGAACTGGTTTGCCAAGGAGTCACAAGAGCAGAGGCTGAGGGGTCTGCATAGGTAAGAGTAAAGGAGAGAAGGAAGGGGACTGTGAGGTGTGGGACTCCTTTTTGTCCTGTTGATTAGTAAATGAGCTCAGTTACCTTGTGTCAATGCATTATTAGTGCCCAGCTCCATGCGGGAAAGCTCTGTTAGGGGATCACCTCCATGGAGTTGGAGAGAAAGAGAGCAAGCAAAGCAGAGTGAGGGCATGACCTGAAAGGCCTTGGAAAGGAAGGTGGTGAACACCAAGGGGCAGGGGAGGACAGGAACTCTACATTTCCATTGCTGTCAAATTAAATCTAACATGAACCTTGCCCTTGTACAATAATCCCTTCTTCTCTTGAATCCTTGTTAGACTCTTGCTTCTCTTATCAATGCATTCTGTACTGAGTTCCAACAGTGACCTTTGCACTTTTATGAGATGTAATTCCTCCCACAAAGAGCAGGAATAATAGATTTTAGGCTTGCAATGAACCTAATATTGACAAGACACATCTATTGCTATCACAATAAAACATGTCAACATGTCTATAAAAACACCAGAATTAGTCTCTTACTTCCCACAGATTTTAGAGGTGGAGTTGATCTGTGGACACTCAGGTCTCAGTTTCATGTTCTACTATAAAGCATACCAAAATTTCTCTGTTTGGTGAGCTCATGTTCAGGCTTGTTAGAATCAGTGGTTTTAAACACATTTTAAATTCTAGATATTTTCCCCAAGGGAAAAAAACCAAAACATAGAAACCCATAGACATAGAAACAGTTGTGAAAGCTGTAATTTCTTTTATTCAAAGACTTTCTTTATACTTTTTCTTGTTTGTCCTGGATATTGTGTGTAGTCTTAACAGAACAGAGCCATTAACAATTCTATAAAGATATATTTTTAAAGGAAAAGTTAAGTAGAATAGAAGCTGTGAGAAGAGGGCAGGAGGAACAAAAGGCAGCACCAACAGCAAAAAAATCCAAGTCAAAACCAAACCAGAACAGAAGCCAAAGAACTCATTGCAGTGTAAACCTTCAAAAATCCCTCATAATTACTGATTACTCTGACATGTTTGTGTGGTGAGAATCTGCTCCTGGTGTGAATTCCAAAAGACAAGGCTATTTTAAATGTTGACCTATTTCTTTCAAGTGCTGTGCTACTGAAGACAAATTACTGCAAGACTGTTGATAGCTGGGTGTGCAAAGCTTGCAAGCCTTCAGTAAGAGAGAACCATTTTGCTGAAAATTTATTTCTGTTATGTTCAGCAGAACAATTCCACCTGCTCTGTACTGAAAGATTTAATTTCATGTACATCTCTGACTGAACTGAAATCAGCACCTGGTAATCTTTATTTGTAATTGATTTGGGCTATAAGGTTGTACCCTTTAGGAAGCATAATTCTTTAGGTACCCCGCTGTCTCTGAATTCAGTTGGAGTTTGTCACTGAAGCCATCTGTCCTTCAAGAAAATAGTAGCTTTAATCAATACCTGCTGCATGTGTAATGAACCCTGACTCCTCTGAAGTCAGTGGTAGCTGTGCTGGAGCCTGGATCACTTGAATCAGCAACTGAAACTGGTGCTTATAATCTACATCATCATATACATGTAGATATATTTATGTTACATATATATAAATAAGCAAATACAAAGTATGCTTATAATCAACTTCTATTAAAATATGCCGTCAAAACCAATAAGTATAGCATTGTTTTATTGTATGTCCTGTTAGAACTAGGATGGTGGGAAGATAGTAAGAGAATTGTTGTTAAAACAAATTCTCTTTACACTTCACCCTGTTGAAGATTAAAGATTTTCAGAGATAATTAAAAGAATGACAGAAAAATTTTTCCTAAAGAGAAAAGATTTTAAGAAATCTGTTCCTTCTTTATAAGCAATAATCCCAGTGCTCATGTAATTTCAATTGACATGTGATTTATGGCTGTGAAAAGGAGTCTGTATAGCTCTTTCAAAACATAAAGTGAGGGAGTGGCATCCTTTGAGCAAAAACCTCTGGGGCTCTATCTGCTTAAGTGTTTCCTAAGTTTCAGCACTATGAGAATATGAGAATACTCCATTGTTAGGGAATTTTGAAGGCATGCCTGGATCAAGGAAGTACTTCCTCGTCATGCTGTTTCCTTTCCCAAACAATGTAAAAAATGGCCTTTTCAACCAAACATCTAGAGGTGGTCACTTTGTACATTGTCCAACTACAGCACAGCCATCGTAAGATAAACCATTCACTTGCATGAATGGCTCCATGTTATTACTGCTACTTCCTTTTTATTTTCATGGTGATTTTGTTTTGATTTATGTATATGCATAGAAGTTCAAGCCCCTGCATAATGATTATGTCATAAAACTGGCCAAGAAAGGAGCAGTAACTACCCCCTGCTCACTGCCCTCTGTACATTCGCTTGGGCAGCCTCACTGCACCCCCCAGGCTTTTCACTTGCTCCTCTGATGTGGGTTTGGTACCACCTGATGAGAGTAAAAACACACCTACAAATAATGGATTACCACACAAATAATGGGTTACAGTGGCATTTTACCCCACTGCTTTAAATGTTCTGACTTTACTTCCAAAAAACATTTCAGAGGAAGCAGAAGTTTGTGTACATGTTCTATTCTTGGTTTAGCCTTGCACGATCGAAAGGATTTCCAGATAATCTTAGGCACTCAAAATGTGTGCATTAGAGTATTAGGTGAATATCCATGTTTTAGTCCAGCATTGCTGTTGGCACATTGCAACAACCATAGCAAAATACATGGCACCTGAATTCAGTGGAGTCTTTGTACATACATTATAAATCTTTTAAACTACATTTTAAACTGGTTTGTAACCAATACTCAATGATTTATAACCAAACTCATATTTGTGCTCTCTTCTGTGTCTTGAGTTGCATATTTTAAATTACTTGGACACAGCTATTATTTTATGACTTCGAGAAAGTGCCGAGACTATGCATTGTGTGTATCTTGAGGAATGCCATACATAATATACATTATTCTGTATACTAGAGAGGAACAATCTGGAAAAAGGCTTCGAAAGTCCCTTTGAAAACTTTGGAAAATTCTTGATCTGTGTGGACTTGTCCAATGTATAAATGACAATATTAGGTTCATTCACCTTTTCCACTGAATTTAGGCTTTGACAAATGCATTTACTGGGACCACTTTTGCTTCACAAAGATGCAAAAAAGTCACAGCCTCAATAAAAAAATCAGCTTAAAGGTGATTTTGTTTTGAAATGGAGTAAATTAATATTTTTTACCAACATGGTATATTTGGAATAGCTCAGTGGATTTAAAAGAAATTTGCCTTATTTTCTCTGACTTACTCATACGTAAAAAGACAGAACTGGATTCATAATTTCTTTATGTTTCCTCATGACAACTTCATTCAATTTGCAAATATTTGCTCTGTAAACAGTGCAAATATATATTATATTCATATTTATAGGTATATAAAATTATTTAGAAACATATACATGTGGCTTTTGACTCATTTTTCTTGCTGAGGCAAAACCCCAAAGAATTTACAACTCCTTTTCAAGGCAATCTTCCATCCACAGGTTCATTAATTCCACTGAGAACAATGGCAGTTTTATAAAAATCATCCCTCTGGGGCATGGGTTTAAGTTTTTTAAAATTTTGCTAATTAATTTTCTACACAAATTCTTTCTGTTGTTTGTTTAGTGTCCTTTCAGTGGTCTTTGGCAGTAACATGACTGCTGAGTTTATTCTCTCTTGCACCCTCTTTCCTGTTAACTCTGCTTGAGGTAGAAGTTGGTTGACTGAAGCATAATGGGAATCATCTAACTTAATGCTGGAGGCTCTAAACATTTCCTCAACAAATAAGCAGCAGCGTGTTGATAGCCTGTAAGTATTTTATAAGTGCAATTAAATCACAGTGATTGATTGGGCTGGGCTGAAAATCAGAATCATTAGAACAGCAAATTCTTCACAGGGAAACCCTCACTAAATTAAGAAAACACACAAATGAACAACAAAAATAAACCATTTAAGGAGTTCTGCTCCTATACCACCTTTTCCTCATTTCTCAGCCCTGTTTAGGAAGAACAACTCGATCAAAGTGAGACCTTTTGTTTCTTGAGAATGCATCTTTTCTGCTGTTAATTTATGTTGAATGAAAACTCAGAGTTAACTGGTCTAAAAGTTTAGTTGCTAGAAGTGGGGGAGGAAATCTGTGTCTTTTTCATTTTCTCTCCCTTTTCTCTCCCATTGCTGGCTCCAGGTTACAAAATCTTGCCCTTTTGTAGTACTTGTTGGATTCCTCATAGAAAGCATTCAATTCACTAAATTGCTGGAAAATTACCTATTTTTCTGCCAGATTTTTTGCTGGTTCAGCACTGAATCAGCTCAACACATAATCAGATGATTACTACTGTCATTGCAAGGGAAGGAGTGCAGGATGTAGCCAAGGTTGCAGCCTCCTCACTGGAGAGAAGGGAAGTTGAAAACAGAAGGGTCTTGTATTTATGAAAATATCTAATATAAAACATGGAATTTAATGTAGAGTTTAGCATAGTGGTACTTGCTCCACAAAATCACTAGGGTGCTGTGCCTGTGAAAAATTTGGATAATACCCCTGCCATATCCATGTTGCCTATTTCAGCTCTGTCTGACTAGTAGATGTTATTTTTTTGCTCTTTTTGACTTCCAAGTTGTTTATCATGTATTTTTTTATTTAAGTAACCGTTGTGTCTGGTTTTTTAATGTGAGAACATACAAATACTCTCAATGGCTCTGTTCTCTTGGCTATCCCATTACTTGTGAATGCACTCTGCTAATGTGAAGACATGACTAACTAGACAATTAAGATTTCAGCATTAATCGTTGGAAATTCTATAGTCTGGCTGATTCCTACTAAAAATATTTTCAAGATCTGGCCCACATTCTGTGTTTTTAAAAAGAACATGAAGATTGTAATATTACCTTAAGAAAATCTGGATGTAGACAGGATAGGGAAAGCTCCATAGGGGAAAACCACTTACCTCCTTCAGAGCAAATACACTTTAATAGAATAACTTTATTTCTAGTCAAAAATTACTTTGATTCTACTACTTTTGATTACTATTAACACGTGAAACTAAATTTAGAAGAACAGCAAAAGGCAGAAGAAATGTTGGATTGACTTTATATGTATGGCATAAAGGTTAGGCACTTGAAGTAATCCTGATGCCTTTCCTGGTCTTAAAATCAAGAGTCAAACACAGTTAGAAGGGAAAAAGGGATTTTACCTTGGCATTCATTTTAAGGATCCTTAAGATGCACAGGTCCAGGTCAAATGCACCAAAATGCACACCACAATTCCCCCCCAAAAGATCTGTTATAACATTATAGGTTTTACTAATTAGCATATCAATCAAAAATTCCCCAATGAGAGGCTTGAATGAGCCCCCCTCCCCAAGGAACCTTCCCCTGGATGGTTCTGTCTTAGTTTACAAGATGTGTTCTGGAGAGGACCTTGGGGTCTGGGCCCACTATCCTCTACCTAACAAAGCTTCTAAAATGTTTAGTCTCTCAGCTTGACAAACAAGTCCAAGAATGTAGGCAAAAAGCACTAAGAATACAGAAGTTGTAAAAAAGGTATAACAGGGTATAAAAGAAAAGGCAAAAATCTTCATGGCATCAATCTGAGTTTGACTCCTGGGGCTGTAAACTTCAGCAATTGCTTGAATAGATTCGTTTTCACTTGCAGATATTCTGCCTCAAAAAAGTTCTCCAAGTGATAGTTTAAGTAATTCTAAACATAATGTTAACTGGAATAAATGTATTTTGGTGAAAAAACATGACATGGAACTCAGAGGTAGGTGTCAGCTGAATAATCAATGTTACTGAAACTAATTTTCCTGCTTTTCACAAGGCATTACAATTTTCTAAGACATTATTGTGTATTTAGAATGATAAATAAAAGCACTGAGAAAAATTCAACCAGAAATGAAAATACCACTCAGAATAACTTTTTTTCATATACTTTTATTTTACCTTGAACAGAAAATTTTGCAAACCATCAATTACTGAGAATGGAGGGAAAAACCCTAGCATGTAACAGAGGAGGCTTTGGTTATAAGTGCCATTTCTACAGCAGAGTTAAGCTATTGTAAACCAAACATCTTGTAGTAAGGTAAAAATATCCAGCCAAACTTTTAAGAATAACAGCAACACCAAAGACATTTACATATAAACAACAGAGAAATATTTTCTAAACTTTTAACAGTCACTTTGCTAAAATCCAAAGTCTTTAGTTCACACATCTATACATACAGACAGTCACTAAAAGTTTTGTGAACCAACCACTTGTCCACAGGACCTGCCTAGACAGTTTGTCATCAATACGAAAGGTTTTTTTATATAAATAAGTCAATTAAACTTCACAGAGACTAAAAGAAACAATATAAAATCCCAACTGTAAATAAATCTGTACATTATGGTCAGTCTTATTTGTCTGAAATCTTGCGCAACTTTAAAGTGTCTCTTTATAAAATGATGGCAAGGAGCAGCGTTAGCTGGAATGGAAACTCGAAGACTCAGACTCTGTAGAAACAGAAGAATGTCCTGCACGTTTGCCCTTTGAAAGAATCTTGAGGCTTGATCCTCTGCTTACTGATGTCAAGGCATTTTGAGCTGATGTTTTGAATTTGGCACCCAAGAAGGCATACAGAATTGGATTCAGGCAGCAGTGGAAGAATGCCAGGGCTTCCGTAATGGAGATCCATTTATGCACTATGGTTTCCAAGCTGCAGCGGTGTCTGATGACTCCCAGCAAGATGAAGGTGTCGATGCTGATGCCGATATAATATGGCAGCCAGCAGGCAAAGAAGGCAAGGATGAGGATAACCGTGGTCTTCAAGGCTTTGCGCTTCTGGTGGCCTTTGGAGTGTGACAGCTTGGATATGATAATACAGTAGCAAGTCAGAATTATTAGACCAGGCAAGACAAGTCCTACCAAGATATGCTGGAATCTGAAAGAGATCAGCCAGTTTTCATGAGGGTACATGCGATCACAGAAATACTTTCCTTCTACTTCACTGGTACTGGCAAAGATTATATCGGGCACTGTCAGTAGCAAAGCTGGCAGCCACACACCTACATACACCACCTTCTCAGCCAACAGCTTTCGTGGGCGCTGGCTGTTGGTAGCGTGGACTATCGCCAGGTAACGATCTAAACTTATGAAGGCCAAAATCAAGACACTGCTATAGAGGTTGACTGTGTAAATGACATGAACCGCCTTGCACAGAACATTCCCAAAGTACCAGCTTATGGCTGCATCCACAGACCAGAATGGCAAGGTGATGACAAAAAGGAGGTCAGCCACAGAGAGGTGGAGCCTGTATTTATCAGTCATGCTTCTTTGCTTCTTCTGGTAGCCCATAACAATAATAACCAATCCATTGCCGATTATTCCCGTTAGGAAGATGATGGAGTAGATTGTTGGCAAGAAGATCCGGTTGAAATCGGCATTCTCATGCTGAAAGCATGGCTCTTCATAGTCTCCATAGTCACCCGAACCAATCTCATCCGTGCCATTTTCCGAAAATTCAATTAATAACCCAGATGACAGCTAAAAAAAAGAAATAAAATTAGATGTTAGCTCCTCTGCAAAAACTTACTCTATATGACAATATGTGAAAAGTTGCCTGAACAGTCTCCACCATCACAAATGGGCAAACTTTTTGAAAACCAATACAGTGTTTACATATGCATATATAAAATACACAGCAAATAAGAATAAGTTTTACAACTTCCTTTGTCTTTCTCTGAGGCATAAGATCTTGCTAAGGGTAGGGCATGAAAGAGAAAGAAAGATAATAGCTATTCCCAGAAATATTGTAGGTTCTGGACACTTCAGTGCTCCAATCAGATGGACACTACAAATGGGAGAGCCCAGAAAGTGCCAGATGTGAGAGGTCTGTCCACACAGAGCATGACCTATCATATTTAACTCTTACAATAGAGAGCCATAAAAAAAAAAAAAAAAAAAAAAAAAAAAAAAAATTACTTAGAAATGCTGCTGCTCCGAAGTCCCTTCTCATTAAGAGGATGGGGTCAAGGGGAAATAGAGAAGGTACCCTCGGCTGATGTAATAAAGGATAAATAATAGCAAGAATTCCCTGCTGAGAAGCAATTGACAGCTCCACACACTCAGAGAAGGGAAAAACCCCCAAAGCCCATAAAGAAAGAAAGAAAGAGAGAGGTGACCTTAATCAGGGGAACTCAAAAGCCCGTGGAGGGTCACCACGATGGGCCACGTTCCCTCCCTTTGTTCCCCACCCTCTGCGGTTGCGGGGCAGGGGGTGAGCGCGGCCGGCGCGGGGCTGCAGCCAGACGGACCAACTGAGCATAGCGGTGGAAAAAAGGAAGCGAAATTTGGTGAGGGCATGAAAGCGCGTCAGGAAACCACCAACGGTTTGGGCCACCGCGCTAAAAGCAACGCTGGCGGGCGAGTGCCATCTGGTTAAGTGCAGTTCCTCAGGTCTTCAGATTTTTGTTATCATGCCCTGTGTCCCACGGACCCCCGAGCTCCGCGCAGGGCGCGCCCGAGGGTCCCGCAGCGCTTCACACGCGGAGGCACCGGCTCCACGCGGGGATTAACTGCGGGCCTAAAGTTGGAACTTGCCAGAGATCTCCTTTTTGGTACTAACTACCCTCAAAACCGAGGTAGAGGAGCTGCCCCCGGAAGAGTGGGACGACACTTAGTTAGTTTCTCCCGGGGAGCGGGCGGGACGGCCGGGCGCTGCCGCCGCTCCCAGTCCCGCCGGCAGCCCGAGGTCTGGGCGCACACCAGGGCAAAGGGATGCCATTCCCTGAAGTCAGATCGCTCCAAACTTCATCGCCTCTTCCCCTCTCATCATTCCCGTAGTGCTAATTGCTCTACCGGCGTTTTTCAGTCCACAAAGGTGCCACATGTCACTTGAACTGACGGCAGAGCAGCAGAGCCCCAGGGAAGGAGCAGACTCCTGCAGCTGGAATTTGCAGTGGCCGCAGCTGTGCCAAGGTCCGAGGCGCTGCAGGCAGAGGCAGCAGCGGCCGGGGCTCAGAGCCGAGCCCTGCCCGTCCGCGCCCCGCAGACCCCTCCGCTGTCCCGACCCCCGCCGCCCGCAGCCTCCGCCGAGGGCACCTTTGTTTGCAAACAGCGCGCACATGGGCAGCCGGCCGCGCTCCCGGCACTTACATCCAGGCTGTCGAGGCTGCTGTCCATGCTCAGAGCCATCGGACGGCTCCGCGCTCTCGGGCTGTTGCCGCTGCCGCAGCCGCGCCTCTCTCGGTGACACCACTCGCCGCTGCTCCAAACGCGCCCAGCTCTTCTGGCGGGCCGCGCCTTTTATAAGTTGCCGCGCTGCCCCCCCGCCCGCGGGGCAGCCGCGCCTGGCTCCTCCCCGGCGGTGTCGCCGCGCTCTCGGGCTCCGGGCGGGCGCCTCGGGCTGCTCTTTGTCTGCCGCCCCGGGCATGGGAATTGCACTTGCCCGGCGCGCCCGCGGGGGCCACGCTCCTCACGGGGGCATTTGCCCCCCTCTGACTGATGTGTTCATACAAGCGGGCTTTTGAATTTCCCCTCAAGAACATTCTTTGAAGTGTGTTGTAGAGCCCTGTGTTGCCATGGGTACCCAGGCGGGCTCCGAATGAAGTCACTGGTCCCGGAGTCGTGGTGGAGGAGGAAGAGCAGAGGTCCTGTATACCATGCAAAATACAGGCAACTCTGTCCTCAGAGTTGTCTCTTTCCCCTTGCTGAGGAGAGAGGCTCCTGGAAGAGGCAGGAAGCAAGGGCTGGTCCCTACTGTGGGATGAGATGTTCCACAAACCTTTCAGGGCTGCAACGTGAGTGGGCTGCAGGTTGCCCTCTGAACTCTTCTGGCACCTGTGGGTTTGGCTGAGAGGTCTGATGATGATCTGTTTCAGGTAGCTGGATAATATAAAAAGAAAACAACAACAACAACAACAACAAACCCTACAACCCCCCCACCCCCCCAACCAAACACAAAACCCAGCACAAAAAACAAAGCAAAAAAAGGGGAAAAAAAAGTCCCCAACCAACAAATAAACCCCCAAACCCTGAGATTATAAATGTAGAATATACATAGCAATCATAGGATAGGTTTGCAAGAGAAAATCAACCCAAATATAGAGACAAACAAAACAGATTATTTTGATTTTATTTATGGTTACCTCTGGGGTCTCAGTACTGTTAATATTCATGCAGGCAAATTAATTTGCAGAAAAGATTTTGATTAGCATAGTGTGTCATGTGTGTCTCCCCTCAATTTCACAACTCACGACAAAAAGTTATAGTGAGTAACTATATTGGGAATAATTAATTCAGTTATATAGATTTACTCTTTCACTTGAAATTTGAACTAGAAAGAAGAAGGGAGAGAATATTCTTTATGTAATAACAATGTGCTCAGATTGCCCCGGTAGCCCCAAGGGATGATAAAGGTGAAAGTCTGACAAAAGTTTTATTCTAAAATGCTCCTGTTACCAGTTTACATGCTCCGAGTTAGTTAAAACACCAGTTTCAAATGCAAATATTATTTTCAAGTATTTGACAAGAGTTACTATCTTACTCTTCCCCTAACAGCTCTAGAACTCTTTCACACACACTACAGAGAGTATGAGTTTGGTTATGATTAATAGCCAAATAATGTTTATCTTTAAAAACATGGTAGGTAAGATATGATAGTAATTCATATATTGTTAGCAGGTCTGGAATATCACATAGAAGTTGCATTAAAAGCAAACTGTAATTGATTATAACTCAGGAAATACCAGTGTTCAGCAAATTCAGTATCTACTTTGTGGTTCTATCCAGAAAAATCTGAGGGATACCATGCTAGAATTCTATAGAAATAAAAAATCTTCTCCTGAATCTCCATATTTAGATGCTAACCCTAGCCTTATGATACCATAAATCTTCTTTTAAAACAAAATTGTAATTATTGCAATTCATTCCTCATTTCCCATAGAATCTGTCATACGTTCACTACTTTTTAGACACATAGATAGGCAAACAGATTCCCCAAGCCATCACAGAATGTGCAGCAAAACATCAGATGATTAGGCAGATAAATGAGCCAATGAGGGATTTTTGTATACAAATGAGTAGAATCATGTTTAAATAATCATCTTTTAGTCTTTCACTTATGGAGGATGCCCAGCTCATGGCACCAGCAATTGCTGCGCAGTTTTCAGCAGGGATATGGTGCTGGAAAGGCTCTCCAGCCTGCTAAACATGCAAACCTGTGAACCACATTTTCAGAAATATGCATATTGAACAGGCTCTAAAAAACTAATCAGGACACAGAGCCGCACATAGGGGAGGTGAGCTTTAAGAAAAGATTGGTTTCTACCTTGCCAGAAATTCATATGGGTGACAGATGTGCTTTTTTGGAGAAGTATTCTCATCTTGGAGCGGCATAGATGATTAAACACTGCTGCTTCTCTAAGTGTGCAGTGCAGGACATTAAAATATGCTCATAGTGCAGGTGATTTGTGGCAGTGCATGCAGATGAGCAAAAGACATGTAATATAATAAAGTAGAATAGAATAGAATAGAATAGATTATTTGTATGTGAGTTCTTGAGCTGTTTGACAAGTTTGGGAGTTGCTCTTTATTGGGGTGGATAGCATGGAGTGTGTTGACATGTGGGGAGGGATGCACAGAACTGTGAGTGTAGTTACACCCCAAGCAGACAAATGTTCCCACAGCTCAATTTTACTGTACAGATAGACCTGTAACAGCAAAATACATGATGTAGAGATTGATTATGTTAATCAATGGCATATGGGACAATCACTCAGTTATTTGTGTTCATAGGTAGCCTAAGAAATTTGGAACTGAGGAATGGTTCACTGGATTAGCCCTGAAGCATGGTAGTATTGAGTGGAGGGAAATTTGGGGATGATACCGATCTGATGAGATGTTACTGAGGCTTGTTTGGATGAAGGTCCTCTAAAACTGTCATTCACACTGCTGCTTTGTTATCTATGATCTCTGTTGTTTCCCCTATCAGAAAATCCATGTGAAAACTTCCTTTGTTGCACAGAGGACCAGTTAATGATTGTTGCACAGAGGACAAGTTAATGATTACAAAGTGATAAAAGAAGGGAGCTGTTTCTGCAGAGCATATAATTCAGAGTCAGCTACAAATCTTCTTGAGACAGAGCTAGCAAATAGCAATTTCCAAGCTTGTGTTTTGCGTTACATGTTTCTCTGGTCACAGAATTACTGTGAAAATCAGACTCTTCCTAACCCGTGTAATACATGTTTTTATCACTGAAAACATGCCTTCTAAGAGTCAAAATCCTACGTGTTCTTACACTCTTGTACTAAGACTGCAATTCCTCAGGTTGTGAATCATTAACCTACACTTTTCTTCTAAAAAGTGACATAAGTGATTGTCACGGGAGAGCAAGGTAGTTACTAACAAATGTTTCTAAGGGTAAAAATACTCTTTTGATTCAGTATCCACAGAAATAGAAAAGTAAATTGCATTTTATTTAACCATGATCCTATGTTAAATGATTTACTTTATTTGAAGGCTTCACAAGTACCTTTAATAAAGTAAACTTTTAGCCGATAAAACTTTGATGAGACCATTACCTGTGGGCAACACCTAACACAAAGGAGGTATGATCCTTGGTTTGTGTAATATATGAATACCACCATGTATTAATTACAGTAATGTATTAATAAATTGGTTGGGGGTTTTTTAGCATTAATGGAGCTATACTTTCAGGACTCAGAGAAGGTGTATAATAAAAACACATAACCAGCAATATGGCTGAAATAACTGTACTATATAGTAGGAAGTGAATAATAATTTTCAAATATTTACTGATTTTCTCTGTGCATGTCAATTCCTGTACTGGAAGGCTTCTGAAAGTGGAGTGTCATCTGAAAAATTAACAGAGAAGGTGCTCAGGAGTTGCAAGGCATCAACTTTGAGTAGTGGATTTTTCTATTCTAAAAAGAATTCCAGGGAACTGATGCTGTGGATTGGCTGCTAGATGAAAAGCGGTTTCCTGATAAAACTCAGAAGTTTATTACAATACACTGGATTGACTTAATGACAAATGGGTCTTCAAGTGGCCTGAAGTTGTATACATAGAGAGGAAAAGGATATACTCTCCCTTTTCCATCTGATCTTTCTGTTGAAGTGGGAAAGGTATCAATCTTACGCCTGTTAGAATGGTTACAAGAGGTTTGCTGGGGTTGGGTTTCAGTTAATGGCTTTCTTTGCTCTTGGTTCTCAAAGCTGCCTTTCTCCATTTCTTCCTGCCTGTGCTGCAGTGGATCAAGCCTACCAACTGTTACCCTGATCCTGGAAGGAAAGTGCCTGCCCAATTTATGGGCAGGGTGCCACCTAAACTTAATAATTTGAAAGCACAAAGACAAAATAAAACCTATAAAGGAGCAGGACATATCTTTCAATTAGTAGCATGCTACATTGCCACAGAAATAAGTCCCCCTATGAAAGGAATGATACTTAAATATCAGAACAAAATTGTAGGAAAAAACTTAACATCAGTATAAGGAAACAAAAGTGTTATCAGCACAAACCCCAGATTTCTCTCTGTTTCCTTGCTTTTAACAAGGACAATTTATTTTGTTTCCTTTAAGTATTACCACAAGGCCAATATGTCTAAAGTCAGCACAGAAAAGTCAGCAGGGAAAAAAAAGAAGTGCTATCGTCTAAAAAGAATCATAGTGACTCTTGTGTTTTAATCCCACCTCCATCTGTGGCCTGCAGCAAATCACTTAACCCTCTGACTGTGTTCAGCCAACTGTAAAATGGGGATAACAATACCTACTTACCTACCTCAGAGGAGACTTGCAGGGATTAATTGGTTGATGTTTGCAAGGCACTTTGAAGACAGAAAGTGCTTAATTTAGAGCCTTTTGAAATTATTGGTGACACTGATCAGCTAGAATTCAAAGGGGACCAAACTCATTAAGGTTCTGATCTTCCTCCATTTGGCTATGTTTATGGGTTAGCAAATCTCACTGCATGTGGACAGTTTATTGTTTGTTTGGAAGCAGAGTAGACTAAAAAGATGCTTTGAACAACTTTGTTAATCCTTTTAAAAAACATGTCATCATTTGCATATCACTGGAGCTGAAGGGTTTATCTTTGATGATTCTATAGCAGAACATTTCTGGAGACATGCTGAAGGGTTTTTTTTCCAGAATTGCAGTGAGATCAAAATTATGAAAACAAAGTAAAGCCTCCCTAATTATATCATAAGCAGTTTCTTTCCTATAACCAGACAGGATTTTGACTTTCAAGAGTATTTAGATAGATTTCTGTTTAGCTATGAGATGTACTTCTTATGTTCTTTTATGCTGTAAAGAACCATTAGGAAGTTTCCATTAGAAACTTCCAGTTCAGTTTGGGTAGGATAGGATTTGCTTCTGGAAACCCATGCTAAGAGTATGCTATATCTTAAAAGCGTATGGATAAATTAGAACACCTGTCCAGCTATTCATGCATACATGACTATTTGCCAAATTTCATGCTTTCTTGTAGATAGCTTTAGAAACACAGTTATATTTGGGACTGGCCATTGCTGCTCCTGCCTGTGAACACAGGACTCAGCTACTTGGAGACAAATAAACTGATCAGGGTCCTGAGCATCCTGGTCTAGCTTGGAATCCACAGGTTCCTTCCAGCCTGAATTATTCTGTGACTCAAAATGCCTCCATCAGACCATGTCCTCATGCCTCTGCTACTAGCAGTGCCCAGAGTTATCTGGATCAAAGCACATCTCTTTATGTTTAATTACATTAAACCTGTTTGCGCTACACAATGGAAATGACATTTTGATGTTGAGTTTCCGCCCTGACAATTTTTGATCAATATTTTGTTGAAATGGTGCCTGTGGAATTGTGTGCTTGGGATGTAGCATGTGCCATGTTTTCTTTATCATTTTCTCACATTTCTTCTACTTATTTTCTTTGGATGCCATAGTAGGCATTTATTTTTCACATGTTGTGAGCTTCTGAGCCTGTCGAAATAATTTACTTACCTCATTTGCCCACTTGTCTACAAAGTGGCACTGAAAGCAGAGCAGGAGCAACCACTCTTCCTGTTTAGCTCAGTTTGGCATCTGAAGCTCACAAATGTTTTAGTTTTATTGCATCAGCTTTGAAGTAAATTCTGGACATGTGGGTGCTGAATGTCAGCTCAAATACTTGTTTTAGAATTCAGAATTTCTCCTGGTTCAGCAAGTAGGAAAGTCACCCAAATTCAGTGATGAGCATTCCCCTTGTTTCTTTTGGATCTCTCCTGCCACTATTTCCCTGAAAATTCACTTTAGAATTCCAAACTTTTTTTTTTTTTTTTTTTTTCCCTGTTAGGAACCAAGTTTGCCATATGCAATTGAGATATGTGCGGTAGTGAAACTTGCCTTATGTTTTTGAGTCAGTCCTTCCCACTTAGGTAATATAATTGACAGCATTGGCTCAGTAGCTGGGATGTCTGTTGAAAACATGACAAACATTTCTAAAACAGTCAAAAAAATCTCCATTAGATGATACCAAACTTTTGGTCCTGCTGTCAAGTCCTCTATATACAGTACTTGGCGAAATACCATGAGTAAATACCCATATACAGCCTGCTCTATCCATTTATTTATAGCCAAACATAAGGATGTAGATGGAAAACTGTAGGAATATTTATGGCAGGTACATTCCTTTCTCTGTTCATTAATTGCCAGTGAAATGAGCATGATATTACACACTCATTATTTTGAGCTGATTTATTATGAATAGTGATATTTGCTCTTGCTGGTTTGAAAATTTAGTAGGTAGGATTTGGGGCCTAATCTTCGTAAATAATCACTGAAGTCACATAGTGGGATTTCTTCTCAGTCATTAGGTGACCAGCCTTTTGAAAGGAAGAGAACTGCTTGAAGAAATTATTGGCATGTTGAACCTTTTTTTTTGATTTAATGGGGAGGTAAATCCAATTTAAAAGGTTATCTCTTACCACGTAAAGTCACATGATACAAAGAGCTGATCTCTTACAACTGAACTTGCTAAACTTTCCTCTTGCTGGTTTAGATTAATTTTTAGGAATTGGAACAGACAACTTCAGACAAACTTTATGCTGAATGAGGCATCATCTCCATGATTTCCATAATGACTGGAACAAAGGCTTTATGAACATCATGGCATGTGCTCTGGTTAATTCTACAGAAAAGTGGCAGCATGCTAGTGCCAGATCCAGGTCAGATCCATAGGCAATTGGGAATTCAGCAACAAAATGAGGAACTGTGGAGCTCTCACCTCTGCAAGGGAAGTTGAGGCAGAATCCTTAAGGAGCATGAAGAGTAGAAGATGAGCACCCTAGAAAACTAAAGGCATTAAAAATCTCTTCCCACCTTTTCCTTTTCCACAAGGAGAACTGCATTTGGCTTGTACATGGACCTTAAGGTGAAACTGCTTTGTTCCTCCCTGCCAGGGAGAGGAGAATTTACTATCCGAGCTCAGATCAGCTCTTTTGCCACTGTCTCACCAGACTATTGCAGACATCACAGAAGCATCTAGAAGCTGAGTTGTCATGAATATATTTGGTCATGTGTGCTCCGTTGTTCACGCTTCAGTATGCATAGTTATGCATCAGGATACATAGAAAAAACCATCTTCCCCAAACCTACATACAAACAGAGAACAGGCAAGTGTCAGTGGAGAAGAAAGAAAAAGCACCATCCAAACAAACCGTGTCTGCATGTAGGTTTATTATCACTCCCAAGGTACACCTGAACACAAGAATGGGAGTATAGGAAGTCCAATACTTAAAAGTGATGGTTCCAATTTAGCTTAATTTACACTTTGAACCTTTTCCATTTAAAACTGTAGTCTACAATCCTGTTTCTCCATTCATGAGTTCAGTGCAATTGAACATGGGAAGAAAAATGTTAATCCTTAAATACTCAATTTATAGATGAATTTGCTATTCTAGGAATTTGCCATTATTTTAAGCAGATGGTTCTATATTTCTGAGGTTATTTTTCAGTAGTGAGTGAATATTGTGAAAAACATACAAGAGGGGAATTCTAAAAATACTCCTATCTTACAGTCTGTGTTCAGGACAGTCTGTACCAAATTATATTCGATCTTTCCTTTTTTTTTTTTTTTTAACGTAGAAAAACAGGAAGAAGTCTTGCTACTTCTGAGGACCCTGACAAATGTTTCTACCTGGCTCTTTCTAGAAAGATCTCTTCAAGTGCCAAGTGGGGTCATTGTAACCATGGATACTTATACTCCATTTTCCCTGTGGTTTTCTGTGAAAAACTTGGTAGGATGCCCAGTTTAAACCACATTTTGAGTTAGGTAATCATATGCTCAGTCTGTTCTTAGGCATTGTGGTTTTAAGTTTTCAACGGTTTCTCTGTGGTTTGAAAGCTGTGTTTTTTATTCCCTCTTCTTTTCTAAGCAAAGAAGATATTAAAGCAAAGTTGCTTGATAACATTTATTCCACCAAAATAATATCTTTTGAGAAGGTTTGATTGCTGTGTGGTTTAAAACTGAAAAACACTCAGAAAGCACTTTAGCATCACGTTCAATGCAAAATACCTAACATTTTACTTCATCTGGAAAGAGACTGTTCAATTTCTGGAATTTGTCAACATGCACTTAGGAATTAAGAAAGACTTGATCTGTTTTCAACATGTATCTTACAGGTCAGTGATAGAAAGATTTCTAAATGCATTTTAGTGAAAAGTAGAATACTTAGTTTTCAT
Source organism: Coloeus monedula (assembly GCF_965178545.1). Classification (NCBI taxonomy): domain Eukaryota; kingdom Metazoa; phylum Chordata; class Aves; order Passeriformes; family Corvidae; genus Coloeus; species Coloeus monedula. The sequence goes on from NC_138787.1 coordinate 34,398,976, forward strand.
GATGTAGCCTGTCAACCCTCCTTTTCTGCTTGGATATAGACCTACAAATGATCTAAAGACAGTAGGAGTGATATAATCCAGCTGAGGGGAGAAACTAATTATAGATTTTTCTCACCTTTTGAAAACACTGAAGGTGTTGAATAGGTGGACAAAGGCAAAGATACCCAATATGAATGAGAATGAATGAGTATATGGAAATGGAAGCTGCTCTGCTGGATGTGGAAGCAAAGCTCAAGAAGATCAGAAGAACCCTATCGGCTCCATCATATTCTGAAAGGACTGTGTTAAGCCTCGAAATAGTTAAGTTTTAATAGATCTGTCAAAATCAGGACAAAGTTGTGTGACTACTGAATGCAAATGCACAGCCACATCTGAAACGAGTAACATGAGTTGCTAGTGCTTTAATTGTCGTATTGGAGTGCAAAGCTTTAGAACAACCTCTGGTGGGAAGAATACTTAGAAGTGTGGAAACAAATGGAAAACAGAGCAAAAAGGAAGTTGAGTTTATAAAGGTATATTGTAGTAGGACTACTTAATAGCTTTTATTGATAATCACTTCTCTAGGCAAGTGAAATACAGTAGGTTCCACTTGTCTGGACCTTAGTAAAGCATTTAATAGGATGCTTTTTAAGTGCTGACAATTCATTAAGCTAGGCTTTGAGAATTAATACAATGTGTCTAATATGAAGGAGGACATTTACAAAGGAAAATAACAGTGAGGACACTGAAAGGCAACCAGTGGGCTGCTGGAAGGCAACCAGGTGAGCTCTTCAGGGTTCATCAGTGGAACCTTGGATACTCTCACTATTTTGCCTTGGCTTTGGAACAAAAAGTAGTTAACTCCTGAAAATCACTGCTAGTGGAAAATGAGGTGCCACTGCTGAAATTGCGATATCCTCAGACCTGAGAGAAGTGGGAACACACAAACAGAAGAGCCAGTTGCAGGATGAGTCTGAATTTCTTCTGTACAGCTGGGAAAGCTACAATGCTCATTGAATGCATCAAGTAGGGTATACTGAAAGGAGAAAGTGCTATTGCTGCCAGACAGAGCACTGAAAAGGTGTCTTCTGAAATATTTTTTACAATTCTTAAGAAGAAAAATGGATTCAAATGGAAGAGGTGCAGAGAAGGATGATTGGGGTGAAGTGTAGAATGGAGAGCTGCTCCTGCAAGAGCAGGCTGAAAGAGCTTCTTTTCATCAGTTCACAAAAGGGATGTTGAAAGGGACAATGAAGCAGTAGACATCTGGAAAAGAAAAGAAATACTGGGACCAGTATTGGCACACAGATGACTGGATGCAATACCATGGTGAATAGACACTGTGAAAATATGAAAAAGTTGTTAACTGTCAGAGGAATGAGCTTTAGGAACAGTTTCTTCATAAAAGAGGATTTTAACCAACTGACTGCTTTGATGGATTTGTTGGGATTGTTGACCCTAGATCAGTGCCATTATCCTAGGTTATGATCTGAAATTATGTTCCTTTGATAGCTGCAATATCTGTGGAATTTAAAATATCACATACCTGATGATCACAGAATGTAAACATTTGTGCAACTTTAATACTATGCATTTTTGTTAAATTCAAAACTTTATGTCTCTTTCTTTTGGGTCTCAGGAGCTATCAGGGTAGCAAGGTCAGTTTTATGTGAGATGGAAAGCGCTGCTGAGAAAGTACTGTTCTGGTGCCTAAAGACAATGTAATATTAAATAGTTCATAAAATCCTATCTTGTTCTAAGGGAGAAGCAATTTTCAGCCACAAATGTCAGATTTTAGTGTCCAAGCTATGCCAGAGTTGGTGAGCAAATCTCTGTTGACCAATACAATAAAAACTGCTCATGTCAAGTGTATTTGTACCTTGAAAATAAGTATCTTAGAGTAAAATCATTCATGTTCTGTACTGCTGCTTATCAGAAGAACTCAATCAGAATCATTGATTCAGTGGTTTCTGACTGATTGTGTGAAAACTGCTGTTGTAGAGAAGATTCAAGAAAGGCAAGGGTTAGTCTTTGAATAGAAGTCAAACACAAACAATTCAAATCTTATGAACAGAGGACAGAAGAGCCTTTCCATCATCTGTCTTACTGCCAGTGGAAGGTGGTTTCCTCTAGGAAAGGTAGAAATCAAAGGCAAGAAGAGGCAAGTAAAAGCAAAATGTAAACATCCAGAGCCAGAATCTAGGGGTCAGGAGGAGGTCAGTGCCTGACATGGTAAAAGCAAGGTTTAATTGTGTTCTTAGACTTTGATTTTTAAATTAGTATCCCACTAAGGGAAAGGCTCCACTTTAAACAGCAAAACTTTGGGTGCATTGTGTTAGATATTAGGGAATGCAGCCATAACCACAAATCCATTGTAAAGTTGGTTTTGTTAATTATGGCAGCTTGGATGCTACCAGAATATATATTTTCATTTTAAATACTCTGTAGAATTTGTATGCTCATTTGTGTCTGTTCCTATAAATTGGAGGTACACAATGAAATAGAGGTAATGTAATAAAGAACAACAGCTTGTCTCTACTTCTAGATACTATCTAGTTGATGGCAAAGCAAAACTTGTGCATCTTCTTACACCCCAGTCAGAGGCAGATAGACAAGAAATGGCAGTGAGTGTTTAACTGGCCTCATGCCCGGTCTTTAATGTAAAGTCCCTGAAAAGGCTCTTAGTTCTGGGTAACAAAACACTGGCAAGTCTGCCTGTGATTCTTTGTAATATTCATGACAGGGAAACCACTTCCCATGCAGGTAAATTCCATCTCAGAGAGAGAACTTGTGAGCAGAGACCACAGAACAAAACTTAAAAGGCAGTAAACTTCATGGTAAGGGATAAAAGGAAAACACGTAAAAATAATGCTGTATTTACAATGTAATGCATGTCCAGTCATTCCAGAACAGCTGGTCCAACACAAAGTATCATGCATGAAATAACAGAAGGAGAAATATCAGCTCAATAATTTACTTGCAAGTGCTGGTACCAGAGGTGTAATCTCCCTAGGAGCCAGACTAACTTATGCATTGGCTTTTCACAACAATAATGTGGTCAGTTGGGAAAGGAGTGTGGAGCCAAGCACAGCCTGGATCCTGCTGTTGTGCCCAAGGTGGAGAAATCACCTTGATGGCAACAGCTTTTTATTGTGGAATGAGGGCTACTCAGGTTAAACAGTGAAGAGAGTGAGGACAGCAGAGAAGAAAGATGAACAATAAGTTCAGAAGAAGCAAATAAATAGGAACAGAGACAGTGGGGTCACTGAGGGACAAGAGCACAAAAAGATGGTGACAGATGAAGCTGGTAGTCCCTCTTTTTTATTTTCGGTTGTCACAAAACCAAAGAAAAGCAACCTTATCCTGGTGCATGGGAAGAAGTGAAGATTTCTCAGTCAAGGAGCAGGTCTGTTTGAATTGCTGCAGGCTGAGCAGAATGACAAATGAAAATGGAGACAAAAATGGGGGCCTTAGGGGAAATTTGTCCTAGCTCAGTACAGACAGCGATAGTACCAGAGTCACACAGACTTATTCATCATCCAAGGAAAAAAGACAAGAGAAACTAGAGAAAATAATGGACTTACCTACACTTTATTTCTGTGAGAAATGCTTTAAATACAAATAGGCAGACACAAAGTTCTTTGATAATATGAGTTGGTGCCTTTGTGCTTGTGTCTACTCTAAAAAGAAAGGAATAGAATGCATGTGAAAGATTGGCAGTTTTCAAAGCAAGAAAACCTGTTCTATTCCTAGTGCAAGGAGAACACAAGTAGAAGTCAAATATGGATGATGTTGTCATTTCCATCTCTTGCTGTTAAATACCAAATCTCTTTATTTGTTTGTCAACCATGTTATTATTCAAACAATTAAAATGTGTTTTTATATCTATCAAATAGCAATTTTCTTTCTAATACTGTTAAACAGGAAACCTTTGTGGGTTATTCCTGTGATTTCTTGCTTGCATGTGGAAGAACACGTACACACATTCTCTGCCCTTTGAACTGTGCAGTGGTGTGGAGGGGACAACTCTCCTTTTAGCTGTAATAGAGGACAACTAGTAGCGTATTCCCCTCTGGACCACATGACAAAGGACCAAAATAATCACCACAACAGCTCACCAAAAGAGCATTTTATCTGCTTGGATAACGGGATTTCCATAGATGGAGGGCTTTATTTTGTGTAGAGTAGTGCTATAACAGCCCCAGGAGTCCCACCAGTTTCATTGCTAACCATGAGGGTCTACCTACAAAATAAAAAGAGTTTATTTAGTTCTTTCCCTGCAGTAGTCAATGGGGTGTCACTCAGGTCGAAGTGTAAGATGGGGCCACTTGTCCATTAGGAAGTGGAATGAAACCACTAATTCATTTTATGTAGACTACAAACCAGCTGCCAGACAGTAATAATTTTCAGTCAGAGCTGACCTGGGGTAGATTTAACAAGTGACCTAGAAATGAAAAGCTGGGTAGGCAACTGCAAATCCCCTGAGTTGTTTGAAAAGGCATGCGTCTAAAAGATTTAGAAATGTATAATTTAGTAAGGGACAGACAGTATGTTTTAATTAATGTGCTTGTATTGTTCTAGGTTGGATTTTCTTTTTCAGTTTACTTGATACTGTAATTTGTATAAGTAAAGAATGGGTGTAAAATATTATTTCCTAAGAATAGTTACATTTTGTATCAACTTTACATGTAATTAAATTAACCCATAAACAGGAAAGTAATACAGAATCAAATTCCTGGAGGGCAGATTTGCATATATGAAAATGAGTGACAAAGCTATGAGTAAATGCAGTGCATTTTGAAATCACTAAAATATTTCTTTGGTTGTCCCTGTCAGAGGAGGTACCCAGGAATGAGTAATGAGACTTTTCAGGGCAAGGGCCTGGGCAAAAAAAGCTGACACTGTTAGTTCTGCACAAACATGAATAACAGGGGGGCAAGTTATAAAATAATGAATGGCCTAGAGAAAACAGAGGAGGAGCTTATTGTCTTCTAATTTTACAAGACTAAAATAAGGGGACAGTCAATGGACTTAATATAGATGTGACCTATTGCTCTTTGGGTGAGGAAGTCACACAGCTGGGGTGCCTGAGAGCCGGTGGCAGAGGGAGGTCACTGCCCTGGCGTGTTGGAGGCACTGCTGTGATTTTCAGATTGCTGAACCTGAAAATGGACAGGGATTTCAGAAAGGAGGAGACACTTATTAAAATATTGTGTATATCCAGAGCTATTACAATCTGTAATATCTGCTCCCATAGTAATAAGTTTCAAGCAGAAAAAATATTGATGCCTATTCACTTTTTTTTTGCCTGGTAGAGTTGATCTTGTGGCATTTTACTTCCCTAAATTGGTTCATTGTGGAATTGGAGCCCATACAAGGGAAATGGTGGGATTATACTGCTAGGATCAGCACCAACATTAGTGGAGCAAGCCATTAGATCTTCTTACCACTGATGTGAAAATGCATTTTGAGAGATCCGTGGAAAACATAATGGCTGACATGAGGGGAAAAAGCAAAACATTTATCAGCTGGGTGGGGGGGTGGTTGCATTTTCTCCTGCTGCCCACTGACAAATGAAGGTAATATGTGCTAGGACCTAATGCGGTGTAGAAATTCCCATATTTCTATTGACATAAACCACAACATTTTAATTTACCTAGAGAGAAACTACACTCCAGTCCTTGCTGCATAGAACTTGTCAGTTGAGGCTCCAGGGTTTTGATAATGGCTCTACTTTTCATGTGCTGGACGACTCCAGGCAAACCATTTCCGTGCTGCTGCAGCAGCTTAATGCTTTTTGAAAAGCAGATAACACATTGTGTACTGGACTCCAAGAAAACATTGAATACTAGATGATCTTGTAGCATATTGACTGGGTTTGGAAACATGCATAAGTTAATGTTTCTTGTGTTAGGCTGTTGGGTTTTTTAGGAGGAAGAAAACTCAAAAGCAACCAAAAAACCAACCAAATTTGGGTTTGATCTGTTAATAAAGGTGACCTCAAATTACCTTACATTGACTGTGGCAATACTGTGCCTAAGAAGAGGAGACACTGCAAGTGTGCCTGACTCTCTGTCACAGTCCCAAAGTCACCTTATACCCCCTCAGTTTAATTTAGGCATTTCTCCCCAAAGGCTGACCATGCACACCTTTCACCTCTACTACATCAAGGTGATCTGTTGTCTTATTCCATGTCTGTCATGGTACTGTTCTACTCATTTTCTGAAACAACAAGATGTACAAAATATTTTTCTTTTACTTCCAGCCAGCAGAAACTTTTAGCCATATTTTGGGCTGTTTGATGGAAATACTAAACTTTGATGTTTTCCCCATAGATGGTGAGGTTGCTGACCTCTGTTGAAAGAGTTTGTGGGATAGATGCTGAGCCGTTTTTGTCTTCTGCACACCTAAATTTTGCTCTTGATGTTGACAGTTTCATAGTTCCAGTAGGATAGAGCTGTCATCGAGGGAAGTTGAGATCACACAGCATGAAATGGCCCCTCATCTAAACGACACTGAAGGAGAGCTTGGACATGGAGAACAAATAATTTTACCCAACTGAATGTCCCAATGAGAGGAATGGAGAGGACTGAACATCCAGATGATGATGGACTTCCAGTGCTTTGCACTGGTTTGAACGTTTAATGAAATATTCTTCTGAACATTGATTATATGTGTAGATATAGAAAATTGGACTCCTCAGACCATTAGTCTATGAATTTCTATAGTAAATTTCCAAAGAACTGATGAAGAACAGTTCTTTTTCTGATCAAGGTAGAAAAGGTTTTAGCAACTAGGACAAACTTCACATTTCACTTATGGTTTTATCTTTGCAATCCAAATAGAAATGTCTGTATTTGAGGTTAGATATTTGCCTGGAATAAGTTATCAAGCCAGGGGGCAAATAAATTCATAGTTTACACAGAAATTCCCTATTTTGTAATATGCATCCAAATTGAATGACTTCAGAGTTAATAATGCCCATCTATGGTTGTCTGCAAAGGGAGTTACCTATCAGTTGGTTAGGGAAACATTCTGAGGTTTCTCATGAAAAAGAAACATGGCTATTTCCTCAAAAATATAAATGAATTTAAAAATAATGAGGACCAACAAACAGAGCAGAGTTAACATGAAAAGCAATGAGTTCAGAATATAGTTCAATGGACTGGACCCTGGGTTAGCATCCATTCTCTTAAACCTTGAAAATTAAGAAACATCAAAACAAGGACTTCTGATAATCCCCTCAAATAAGGCTTAAATTCCTGCAGTGATTCCTTTGCTGAAGTAGCTGCTTTGTGTAACAATGAGCCCTATACAAAGGCTCCCTGCGGCAGGAAGATAGGCAGGATGCAGGCTGGAAACTTTGCTGGCCCAGTCAAGACTTTTTATAGCCTTCGGCTATACAGCACCAGTTACTTTGGGGAACTGTTTAACTGACTTTTAGTTGTACAATGTTGCTCTCTCTGTGTTTAACTGAAAGCTCTTGGTTACACCAGTTGGCATCACTGTAGTCCTTCTAAGATAACTAGAAAGCTGAAATCAGTGAATCCAGGTTGCAGGTACTAGTGAATAGAATGAAAACAAAGAAGTGAAATCGAGTTTTTGAGTACTTTTCCTTTTGCTACAGTTGGCATGATTTGTTTGAAAAGCAATAGCCAGTGCCACTGACTACTCAACTGCAGCTCCAAAATAAAACCCCCTGTTCCTCCCCTTGTTCCTCTCCCTCAACCCTCCACCCTGAAAAATCCCCTCCTAAGCTTCATTCTGAAAGCAGAAGGAGCAACACACATTTCAGAAATTACTAAATGCATCTCTATTGTCAAATTAATTTTTCTTTAGTGAGATCCACTGGAGTTTTCTTTTGCTTGTGATGTTCTCGTGTTTGTATCTCTCAGACATCTGTAAGAACACAATATATTATGATTTTTAAGCATCTTTTCATTACTTCATTGGAAAGTTCACACCACATGTGACCAGTAACCATTTTCTGAGCACTCTGCAACCAAGGATACAGTGACCACTCAGGAGGGATGGCTCAGACCTTAGGTTTCTAACTTAGGAGGTTGTAACTCAAATTAAAAATGAGAGAGCAAAGTTAAAAAAGAAAAAAATTGGCAGCATCTGACAAGAACATAGATGATACATTGGATTTTTTAAACACACAAACTAATAATTGTGATCTTTAGCAAAACTTTATTGTGTTGCTAAAAGGAGGTCTGTTGTATTTTTGAGTAGAAAATTGAATGGAAAAGAAAGCTGCAACAATCAGGTTCTACTTCCCTTTCCTTAATTGCAGACCCACCTAAAAATAAAGCCTTAGTGTGGTGTCACATGAGAGGAGAAAATGCCATCAGCCTGCCACAGATGGCATCCTGGTTTCTGTGGTTCATGGTGAGCATCTTCTGTTCATTAGCAAAAGGTGGTTGGTGACATCAATTGATCTGAAACCTCCTGCACACTGGCACTTTTTCTGATTCTTACCTCAAGGCTTTTCTGTGTTTGGTTTCAGCTATAAGTGAAAAATGATTTGGACTTATCCCTTGAGCTGAGTATTTCTTGGTGTAATTTATATTAAAGACTTTTTTTCCCTCTTGAACAGTAGTAGAAACAAATATAATACAATCAATTCTCTGTCAGAGAAATCTTTGTTAAAATAATATTTTCTCTTCAGAAATCTGGGTTTTATTTTGTTGTTTTACCTCTGTTTTTCAAAGGCAGAAGAGGCATCTAGTAAAAGCCAAACTGCTTCCTTATGGGAACACATCCAGCTTAGTCTTCTCACCATCTATGAGATACTTCCCCAGAAATCTTAGCATCATACATAAACGGAGGTAATGTGAACAAAAACACAGCAGTTCAAGTCATTTTTATGGAGTGGTGCCCTCCTCTAAGCTACTATATTGATTAGAAGGAAGTAACTCAGTTCTAGAGAGCTTGAATTACATGTCCACGCACACTTAAAAACAGATTTGGTGAGACTACTTGCACAGAAAAGTGTACAACCAATGCAAATCTTTCTTTTTTTCTCTCAAATAATGATGCATTAATAGAGAATGAAATGTGTTTCTTTTATATCAAGAAAATTTTAAATAGTTACGTGTAGAGATGTTTGAGCTGCAGGCAGCAAAAGGAGAAGTGTACAATAATTATGGAGGCAGGTAAGAGATTTCAGATCTTGCAGGCCTAACATGTCAGAACTCTGAATAAGAACCTACATTCCAGCAACATTTCCTATTGCAAGATTTCCAAGATTTTGATGAGAGCTCAGAACAAAAGCTGCTCTGTTCCTCCTGGGGTTTGTGTCAACCAGTTGTCTTATTATTCCTGATACTTTGCCAATTATATTGTACACTTGGTGAAAGGGATGAAAAAGCAGCTTTTCTCCTTTAAAGAGATTTAAACTTCAAAATCTTGTTACTGTGACTCTGAGCTGTGGAAGACTGGCTGAAATGCCAGCTATGGAACACAGCAGAGGTACTGCTGGCAACATTTTTACAAGGTTCCACATAATGGCATTTCTGTATGATGACCTTAAGGTTATAGATGCTTCCATAAATTACAGATTTAAATATTTTTATGGTTTGGAATTGTAGTACAATTGATGGCATTAGAAACAAATCCAGCATGACGAGCAATCTTTATTTTCTAGATTTCTTCCATTTTCTATAATTTTGAATGCTTGGATTTACAAACTTGTTACTATTTTAAACATATTTTTGATGCAAATATATTTAATTTGGTTGTCTGCAACTGCCTTAAACATTAAAGCAATGTGAAGAGGTACAGTCTGCTATGCATTAACTGTGCTTTAAGGAAATGTTCTTTTATACTTGTATCTGTGGAATAGCTTTGTCTTAATAGAAGTGCTTTATTAGTATTTGCATTATATTGTGTGTATAGATAACCTTTAACACAGGTTTTGCAGTGCCACAGAACAATTTAGGTTTAAATCTGCTTCCAGCTCTTAATCTGCATCTTAAAATTTAATCGCTAGTATTTACTTGAAAGATGTTTTTTTGCCATCATTAGCTAACTTTCATTTAATCAAGCCTTCTATTTGAAAAGTCTCTTGGGGAATAAAATTTCCCTGATTTCTTGCATTTTTAAAATCAATGTTTTAAGCACCTTTTGATAGCTTTACTAAGACAAAATTGCCACTGAACATGCTCAATACAAAGTGAGTAAGTCTGGATTCATCTATTTTTCCTTAGCTAAAACCGTCAGAATTAGATTTATTATTAATGCTGCTAGTCTTGATTTTCTTATAAGATCACAGCCTGTAACAAAAAATGATATTTCAAAAGTTCAAATCTATGTATATCGTATCATAGTCTGAACCAGCACCAACTGGAGAAATTTTGAGTAATTTTCATCTGATGTGAGAAAGTTATTCTCAAATTATCTGCATATGGGCATTTAGAATTGCTAGTATTAGTAACACAGTACCTCAAGTATTTTTCAGTGAGAAACTGTCAAATACAACAAAGGAACTTCCAGTCAGTTTATGAGAATTTTAAACATTTTTATTTATACTGTCCAGAATCAGAAATGAAACTGAAACCTGGGTTGTGGAAGAAACAGTCATGTGGAGTCAGATATCTTTTTCCCAGGACTTAAACTAAAACCACACCAAAGTATGGAGCTATGAAGAAAGTTTCCCCAAGAAAAGTCCTGTGGATAGCAGGAGGTTGACCAGTAGCAGGAGGGAGGAGCAATAACAGAGCTGCAGATACAACCTTGGACAAAGACACCTTTGCATCTACTTGTTATTTTATGGCAATTTTTTCAGTAGGAGTTGCTTATTTAACTCATAGTCTCTCTTGATATCTCTATCTGTTTATCTATCTATACACCTGCAGTTTCTTTTTCCAGTGGAAACTTTGTTCTTTTATAGTACACATTTTCTATGCAACACAGAGCAAGATCACTCTTAACCAAGGAGAGAGATTCTCACAATTATACAAATGATTTTTTTACTATCTGATATACCAAATACCCATAAGGATCAACAAAAATGAAACAAACCCTAGTGGGGTGCCCCACCAGTAGTCGCAAGGCTGGTGGCAAAATCACATATGTGAGACCACAGAGAAATTAAAAGAATTTTAAGGATAGCTAAAGTTTTGATATGCTTTTCAAATTTTTACACTGTTATATAAAATAGTAGAAGGAAGCAAAGAAATTGGTTTATTGCTGCAATAAATTAACCTAAAAGAAAAAACTTAGAGGCCATGGGTCTGAATCATGATGTTGGTATTAATGGCACAGGAAGGCAGCGTTCCTTGTATAGCACTGCAAGTTTATAAAATTGAAATGTCATGCTCATGCTGTATTTCATAGATGGGAGATGAATTGAACTACATGTCATGAAATATGAAGGACTAACAGAATCTGGTAGGAGCACTTTGTGAAATTATAAAGGTTAAAAAATGTTATCGCAGTAGAGAATCTCCATCATCAAATCTAGGGAAAATGAGGTCTTCACAGAGTTTATTTCATTACATTGGCCTTTTTTTCATACACTACTTAAAAGGTGTTGTTGAGGACTGGCAGAGGGCACGTTGCAGAAAAAAAGATCAAAGGGAAAGGTTTGTATTTGAGACCAAATTCAGAGGAGAAAGGGTGTGTTAATGGGACTGAACTTGTATGCAGCATTTTCTTTGTAGATATCCAAATGCTCTGATGCAGAAAACCATTATCTCTGTTTCACAGATGGTGAGATGGGGCACAGAGAGTTATCTACCAGAGCCATGTTGAAGATTATGAAGGCAGGAGCAGAACTGACTATATTTCTTTAACTCTGTCCCAGGACAGCACAACAGGTATGTATTTGTATATTCTTAAGTAGCTACACTCATCATCATACCTGAATCTCTCAAAACCAAGTTCAGTTATCTCTTGATTGCACAGCAATGCTCCCTTTCTGCTGTAAATTTTGCTAGCATTAATTATATTGGTGCAATTTACTACAGACAATTTTGCTGAAGCAATAAGCCAGGTTACCATTCCATCAAGTCTGATAGGAGTCCTTAGGGGAATGCTGGTATGGGATCAAGTAAGCCTCCTTCTCCTCCTCCTCCTTTTTTTTGTTATTATTATAGTTACTCCTTGTTTGGGTAGTGTCTGCAACGTTCTGGGCAATTTCCCAACATAAAAGAAGGCAATATTTCCTTCCCTAAGAGGTTACATGATAAAAAAACAGACAAAAAGATAAAGACTTGAAAAGGTCAGAATAGAAACCATTAGTGGTTTAGCATCTTGTCACGTTTAGTGAGTTTGCTGAGTCGCTGAGTCACTGGGTAGTTTCCAAGAATCCCTCTCTGGCCATGATCAATCTAAAAGAAGGCTCTTCCCATTTTTAATATTTTGGCATGTTTGTGTGCAGATGACTGCTGCCTATTCTTTAAAAAGTCATCTTTTTTGCCCCAGCTGTTGATTTGCGAGGGCACCATTAAAAAACCTAATGTTTAAATAGGGTTTAGGCATAGATCTCCTACTGATGGTGAACCACTCTGCACAGAACTTCTGTAATCTCTACATGCTGGCTGATTTTTTAGTGTGTGAATGGGGGCTATTGTATTAAAAATACAAATCAGTGCACAGGAGCAAAGCTGCACACACAAACAATTGGTAATAATCCAGCTCATAATCACATTACAAAAGAATAACACGTTAAGAAGTCAAATGTTGCAGAGAACAGTAATAGGACAGATTGTCTAAGGCTTTTAAGTCCTCAATTCAAATCAAGTTTAGGTCTGTATCTACCAAATGTTACCGTTTGATTGTTTTTCACAAGACCTATAATAAAGACATTTCCCTGTCTTAATTTGTGTGCTTACAGCATGAAAATTATGACTGCAATAAAAATCTTGTTTTAGCAGACTTCATAGATGCCCTTAATTTACTTTTGACAGCATGGGGACACTTGGAAACTCTTAATAAGTCCTTTTTGGGAATTCCACCTGCATAGAGACCTCATCAGATAGGTTACCATCCTTACAAGGACTACGTTGAAGTTTAAAAAATGTGTATTTATAAAATGCAAGCATCAGAACAGGGTTGAAAACAGTGATTACACTTCTGAGAAAACAGTGATGAGCCTGATGAAAACACTTCTGAGCCTGATGGTTTTGAAAATTCAGAATTTATCCAATTATTTTGATATTATTAATGAATATATTTTTATCTAGGATGATGTTGTTTATCCTTGTTACCTTTCTAATGTACACATTAAACCACTTGATAATGGTACAAGTAACTTAATAAGAGCAACCTATTCTTCCGACATTATTCTATTGCTGTATCTTTGACTGCCATAAAAGATGTTCTTTCTCATCTTGCAACACACCTTAGAAGCTAGATAAAACCAGAAATAGCACAAAATAAACCTCAGAAAGGAACAGTATGCTTATCATCACAATACTGCCCAGATAAAATCTAACAAACAGGAAAGACTGGAACAGGGGAAAAAAGATCTTAATTGCTTTATAAGCAAAGTTAGCAAAAGGTACCTGATAAAAATTCACAAATTAAAATCTCCAATGCCAGGTTAAAAATGCATAAAATTTTAAAATAATCAGGTAAGAAAAATGTTAAAGAAAAATTAAGAAGTGAATGACAACATTTTCATGATGAGTGTTTTTCTTGGATCATATTTCTCATGTGAACTAAGTCTTTGTAGATTTGAAATACATTTTGCAAAATTAGTGTTTTGCTGAAATTTGTTTTAATTTAACTGTTGTTTCTTATACATTAAGATCTGTGAAGACTTGGGATTTCTAAACTGGAAAAAATTTGCTCTTTTAAAATATTGTAATTGCCTGCAACAGACTGCCAGGTTTTTGTAGCATCTCACTTGTTACTCAGTTATTGATAAATTCCTTTTTTTTTGGCTTCTGTCTAACGGTGAGGTTTCACAAACAATTTATTCAAGGGTTAACTGTAGATTGTCACACAAAGGGGTGTTTTCAGCTCTTTGGAAACTGGCTGAAAACTAAGTATTTTCAGTGTTAGTTTTCAGTAGGATCAGTGAGCTGATCATGTTTATCCTGTTGCTGTATGATCTCTAGAGCCCACACAAGGGATGTGGTGGGAACACGCAGCTGGAGATAAAAGAAAGTTAGATTGCCCTGTTCAGGAGCAGTGCAGTCTTAGATCAGCTTAAATTGACTGTGAAATCTCACTTTTAGCAGAGAGGGAAATTTGCTGATTTACAGAGCGAGCACATTGGCACTGATGTCTGATTTCTGTCTTACATGGGTTTAAATTAGGAGGAACTTTATTGAAGTGAGTGTGCTTAAAGTAGTAGGGAAGTGCTAGGAATATTTTTTAAATTAGGAAAATTGTTATACCCATCAAAAGAAACAAGTTCATTTCTTCAGTAATATATAAAAAAAGCTTCTTATATATTCCATTTGAGCCTTTACAGGCTTCCCATTTATGCCCAGGTTCTAATGGGACTGTGGGATCTGCCCAGGCTGACTTCTCCCATAATAAATTTACTTAAAAAGTCGAAAAGCCAAACATGGAAATGTGTGTAGCAACTTCCCCAGTGCCAGGCTGTGGCTCTATCAAAATAGATCTTCTCTTATGTTGGGTGCCTCTTTGCCTTGGAAATTAGTTGTTAGAGGTGAACATTCCTGTATTTCTGGTTCAATTGATAGGTGTTACTATTAGCTATCAGGGCACAGAGGACACTAATAGCCCTTAGCAGCCCCCATGGCACGTCTGCCACCCCACCCATGACACAGAACCCCATTTCAGCCCCCAGTGCCATCAGTCCTTGCACCAGTGAGATGCCACAGCCCTGCCTGGCCATGGGGTGCTCCCAGCTGCCCCCAGCCTGCCCCACTCCCTCGTGGGGATGCTGACAGGCCCTGGCTCGTGCTTCTATGCAGTTTAACTGTGGTAAAGCAGGCAGTGGTTTCAGCTCTTCCACTGTATTGTAAATCAATATCCATCACAGAAAAGAAATGGATATTCTGCTGGTTGTCCCTTGTTTTTTTTTTTTTCTGCCATCTCATGCTTCTTCTGGTGAGGCTTGTTTTATAGTAATTTTGCATGGAGCTAAATGTATATTTATTACATTCATTACATGAATTATTACTGGCCAATCAATAAGTATCTGATACAATTATTTTCTAGCAGAAAAGAAATTAAACTGGTAAGTGGGTAATCTCTGTGGTCAGTAAAGTTTAATATTTAATGAAATTATTGAAATGTTATTACCGTGGTATTGATTTTCTCATTAAAAGTTACAGTTGAAAGCATAATTTATGCTATTTTGATTGGGTTTCTCTTTAAATCTGAAATATATTTGTGTACTTTATCTTACAAAAGATTTTGCACAACACTGATATTTCTGCCTGGCTGGCTCGAGTAGTCAGAGATTTCTTTTTGTTGTTAAGTGGGGGAAAGTCCTTTGTCTGTCACTCATCTTCGAAACAGAAGCAACACTTGAGTGAGAGCTTCCCTGTCACCTTCTTGTGTCTCCTTTTGTTTATCTGACACTGTTGTGAGGCATTTGGAACCCTCCAGCTCAATATAAGACATTTGTTTGGCAGGTTGGGCCTCCTCATCCTTTGATGGGTACAGCACATGTGAAGAAGAGTTGTTGGACGCATCTGATCTTGCTCTGTGTGCCTGGAGAGCTTAGTCCTTCTGATTTAATAACTTAGAAAAACTCTCCTTCCTGTCCTTGAAAAAGAGCAGCTCCAAACTGTCTGCTGAAAATATTGCAGCTTCAGATCAGAGCAAAATAACATACTGCTACTGTTCAAGCATTACTGATAAATACCTACTACTTCACATTTCTGCTCATTTTCTGTTTTCTGAGTTGTCTTTGCTGGGATTTGATGCCAGCTGAGAAATGTGCTTTGTGCTGTGCACAAGTCCAGGAACAGTCCATTACATTTTAGATACCACAGCAGAAGCAAGACTTTTTCCGTTTTCTGTAGTTAAGAGAGACTAGTTTTGAATTTATACCAAATTTATACCAAATTTCCTTATCTGGAAAGATACAGAGAGAAATAAAGTAAGGAAGAGCTTTTGAGATCAAAAAATTCTGTGGTGCATACGTGCACTTGGATATTTTTTCATTTTGTGTAAGGGAAAATGTCACATAAATCTGCTCAACTAATTAAAAATGCCATCAGATTTTATTTTCTATAAAATTTATATAGATGCACACCTACAAGTTGAACTACTATTGTTCAGTGCATGGAAAAGTACCTGTTCCCATTGTTTTGAGTAGGGAAGTCTAAGTGGCCTCTTGCAAACCATTTTTTTCTGATAAAAATGTAAATATAAGGATTTACACTTTGCCTGCTCCTGTTCTTCAAGCTACTTCAGCAGAAGTGCTGTGTCCTAGGCCGTGCAGAGCAGTGTTTTGAGAGACTGGGGGATGTACCAGTAAACACTCAGAGAGCTTGTTTGCACATCTGCTGGTTATTGAATTGCTCCATTTGGTCAAGTGATGGACAAGCATGTTTTTATAGTTTGAAGTTGCTGGGTTCAAATCAAGCTGGTTTGGGGAAAAAAAAGATGTGATTTTCCTTAAGGAAAGGTGCTGTTTTCCTATTAGCACAGTCCTGCTGTGCCACAGGAGTGCCTGTACACCAGGACTCAGATGAGAGCTTTCTTACATGAGTTTGTAAGAAATGGTAGCAGGATGTGGGTGTTGAGGTAGAAAAACTCAGGTGATGGTGACATTTTCTTGCCACCGAGTGACCCAAGACCTACAGTGAGAAGCCCATGTGAGTGGCCTGAGAGAGCTGTCTGCTGCACATGCTGAACTTGCTGTGAAATGGATTTGTTTTGACAGTTTGCACATTAGAGAGAGCAAAATAATATTCATTGTTTTTTTTAGATAGCACAGAAGCTCATAGCCACTAGTGGTCTGCAGTAAATGTGTGTAAATACAAGTACATGTACAGGGATAAATAATGAACCACACTGTATGTGCCTGCTTGAGGATAGATGATAAATCATAGTGCACGTGGTATCTTGGCGTGTGTATGTGCAAAAGGCTGCCCTCAACCATGTAATAATATTGAATTACATCTAAGCCACTCTGCTTCTTTGTGAGAGGAAATCAAACATTTATATTCATATAGAATACTTTGTGCAATGACCTAAGACACCTTTAACTACAAATAGATCTGGAATCCACTCTCTGTGTACCTGTCAGTATTGCACCAAGACTCTCTGAAGTGTAATGTTGGTACAACATTTACCTTTGAGTTACACGTTCTGTGCACTTCATGCATATGGATCTTTAGAATTAGAAAATCATTATTAGAAAATGCTGTAAATATCTACCAAAAAGTTTTTTCCCCTCCCTGAAGTGATTGTTAGTAACCTATCATCACAATTAAACACAGAGGATAATAATTATTTTTCCTTCCTAAACACTTCTAATCCCTTTATGCCAAACCAGTGGAAGCACAGAACATTCTCTATTAATTCTCACTGATCCAATCTCAGACACAGATAAGACATATTTGACTGATTCTGTTGACCTTCGCTGTGAAGAGGAAAGATGAGTCTCAGGAGAAGAATGAGCAAATTGAAATTGCAAATTCAGGAAACAGTATTGCAACTTCAATTACTTGAGTGAGGAAACAAATTGAAGCTCTGTCACAACTTAAGTTGCAAAATGTAAAAACACCAGGCATAAGTAAAAAAAAACAACCTGTCATTAAATCCATTTATCCATTTTGATAATGCTTTTTAAGTTTTTTCTCCCAAGATTGTAAACTTCTTTATCTTATGGGGAATTGTGTGCAAGAAAGTTTGAAAGCACTGTAAATATATCAGAGAAGTTTCACAGAAACTGCAGTAACTCTACTAATTGCATTTATTGAAAAATACAAGGCTAGCATTTAATTGGGATAAACTAAGTTTCACTGAATAGTTACTGAGGTATTTTCCAGCATTTTCATTTGCCTTAATGCTCAGCCTGAGCCCTTTTGGCTTTAAAAAGATTGCCAGCCCTTGAATATCCATCTTAAAATGTTGTGTTTGGTTTTCAGAGGTTTACACATCTGTATTTTCACTACAGATCAATGTACATGCAGGTACCAGTTTATCCCACACTCCTGCCTTGTGTTTCTTTCCATGCTATTGCAACACCAAACCCAGTTCATAATAGCAAAATTAGCAGTAAATATTGGCAGTAAATGTCATTTGAAGAATGGGTCCATAATCTCAAAATTAGTATACAAATTTTCAGAATGCAAAATGCTACATTATCTTCAAAGTGCAGACCCAAGCCTATGGGTCTCTTAATTTTGCATTTACAAAATATTGATGACAAAGGAAACTTCACTCGTTATTATTGTAGTTTTTGCCTTTCCTTGAAGAGATTTTACATCTCTTGTGAATAAAATAGTCACTAATGATGGTGACAGGTGCTAATGATCTCTGTGTAACCAGTAAATATTAACAGAAATAAAGCTTTTGGAAAGCTTCTGAATTAATGTGGTTTGCTCTATTGATAGCTGCCAGGTGAATTAACAGTACTTTTTTATACAGAAATTGCCAAACCTATGATGAAAAGAGGTATGCAATAAAAAGGAAGCTTTTAAAAATTCTTTTATTTCAATGTCTTTTTCAGTCTTTCCTGTTTCAGTTTTCTTTTTCCCATGTGTTACAATTTAAAAGAATTTATCCACATGCTTAAACAGAAGTTGATTCCCTAAGACATGCATGTGCTGAAGCCCCTTGGCTTCAGGAGGTCACTAGGGCATGGCTAAGCTCAGCAGTGACTTGACGGCCACTCTTTTAAGAGGGAATGATATTTTTTGAGGTTCACTGTAATAAAGAAGGCAAGGGAATAAACAAGAGAAGTTGGAAGGAAAAAAACCCAACCAGATTAAAAAGGAACTTCAGAGAAAAAATCATCTGAGCAAGGTTTGTGGAAAATACCAATGTTGTTTGTGTGGTGAAGTGTTAGATCAGCTGTGAGCTATTGCGGATGTTTGACAATGCAGAGTTTACCTTCTGTGTCTGCTGGCTCCAGTGCCTGAGTTTTGCAGAGAAGTATCTTCTGTAGGATATGTAGGGCGTAGTTTTATCAATCCTTCCTTCTCTGTAGACATAATGAGGATGAGAGTTTTTCTCAGAGAGGCAGAGGCAGAAATTACCTTCTGAGTTTTTGAGCACAAGGCTGATCAGAGCAAAGGGAGGTTGGTTACAGAACACAAGGATGCAGAGGAGCTCTGAAGCTGGAACACATGGCTGCTGATTAGACAGATTACCTAGCCAGGAGTCTAGGGATGAATTATAGTCTCAGATAAATTAAATGTATATGAAACTAAATTTAAAACTTCTGTTGTTTCCCACAGAGTGGAATTAGGAAAATTTGAATGTAACTGTGGCAGCCCTGGTGCAGAATAAAACTGCTTTCAGGCATCTGTGTAGATCTAGATTAGGGCTCTGGCAACCACCAGTTGCTCAGATGTAAATGTCTCCATTTGTTTCAGCGGTGTTATCCCTGACTTGCAGAGCTGCACCCCTGTTAGGTTTAGACTTTCTTCTGCGCTGGCTTATTCTGTCCCCAAAATGAGCACTTGTCTCTGCTGTAGGCACATACACTTGTGTCTGTAGTGTTTGTATAGAAATGTGGTCCCGGGAGGTAACAGCAACAGACCAAATGTAGCTGCTGGGGAAATCGTTGGGGAGCTCTGATGCAAACAGGATGTGATATGTTTCTGGATGTGGGCTGTAAAGGCTTTGTGTGAGCCTGTGGAACACTCTAGAGCTCAAAGTGCGGAGAGGCAGGTCCCCAGAGAAGTAAAAATTGCTTTACAATAGAGTGTCAGAGGAGCAGAAAAGAAGTGCCTAATGGAGCAGGGACTCTAGCAGTACCCTGGGAGCTGAGAGAGAACTAAAATCAAGGTTTAGGAAACCAAAGAATAAAGATACCAAAACCCAGAGCTTTTGAATGGCTTGGTTAAGAGAACCTCGGGGAGTTAGGCATCCTGTCAGTGTTCAGTTTATAGTGGACATATAGTGTTTATGAAAATGTATGCAGATAGATTAGCTCTTTGGAACACTGTTGGAAAATTGTCAACAATTCTTTGCTCTGTTTTTCTATAAACATTTATATTATATGTTCTTTTATATTTTATGCTTCACAATGACATTTGGCTGTGCCAAATGTATCTCGGAGGAACTTCATTATTTTTGTATTGTTTGTGGTATGAGCATGAACTTTGACTTCCTGCCTTCCAATTTAGTTTAGTGTCTAGCTTTTTGCTGTCTGGGTCACTCATGTTACAGCTGGAGTTTCCTGTTTTCAAACCCATATCAGCCAACCATGTAAACCTGAGGGTCAGCTCGTTTAGAAATGATGCATGATTCCAGTCACTTGTTTACTGAAATAAATTAGATTTACGTAATGAAAGCTGTCAGGTGCTGCATCAATCTTCTACACTAGTCAAAGTACTTCCTTATTTACAATTCTTGTTTCTTGATGCGCAACTCAGCCACCCAAAAATGTGTTATTTCACTTGGAGGACAACTGAAAACTTCTCTCAGATTAAAACTATTATTGAATTTTGTGAGCCTGGTACAAAAAGTCATTACTAATGAAAGTTAAGAGTATTCTGTGTGTAAAATCTTGGGTGAAATAGTAACCATTTGGGTCTAATATCTTACCTAATATCTGCCAATAAGAATGTGCATCTGTGTATTATTCCCTCTATCTGGAAGAGGCAGGGGGAGTGGAGGGACATCCTTGGGTACATATGATCCTGAAATCTAGCACTTCCTAGAGAGTTTCTTTAGGAAACAGGAAATGCTGTTTCCTGACTCTAAAAAGAAACCCCACAGTTTCTGTAAGGATGACTATGGTGGGTCAGTGTGAGCTTCCCAGATCCATCTCTCCAAGAGTAGAAATACCAGGTCATTTTAGAGAAAGAGTCCCCACAGGAGGTTATCTGGAGATTTGCTCTCTTTGGGCAGGTCTGGGGGTTCTGGAAGGCAAGGCACTTTGCCTCTCTCTTGGCTGTGAGTGCTAGATTTTCTCCAAGTGGCTTTCTGATGCCATAATTTATAAAATATCAGCAGCATTGCCAACCACAAGTGTAAGCTTCTCCTCCCTTGCCCATCAGTGAGCCTCCAAAGCATCATGAGATTTGCTTAGGTCATGAGAATTTGAAGCTGCCATCCCTACGAAGTTCTTTTTATTTGACTTCTTGTTTTTGTGTCTTCAGGATACACCCAAGTCACACTGGCAAATGTTCCTCCTAGAGGTCACATGGTGGCCCACAATTACATCAGCCAAGGTCTGAACCAAAACATGAAGGTGTTACGTGCAATCAAATCCTGAGAGTTCCGAACACTGTAGCAGAAGGAGTGTAGTCAAAACTGGCTTGCTCTTCCTTTCCTGATTCAGCATGAATTCAGAGTAACTTTTATTAAATCTGAAGAGTGTTTATTCTGGAGCAAAAGAAAGTACACTTTCACCTGGTTTGTGTTGCTTGATTAATTATATCCCCAGAAGAGAAGATTACTAATTTAAAAAGAAAAAGCATTTAGAACATTTAGGTGTTGCTTTTATTTACAATTAAGGAATCTTTGCAGAGCTCTAACAATGTAAAATGGCCCTTAAGTGCATTGAAATTGCATTTAAGCTGCAGAAAGGTAATAAGAATAATTTCCACTGATTTTCCTGTCCATTTAGGTTTCTGATCACAGCTATGGAGCTGTCTGTGTTTGATGAACAGGCCAACAGGTTTGCCTGAGCAAAATGGGTATAGCTTCTTCATATCTGAGATATTCATTGCCAATAGAAATTGTATTCTAATCAATGTACTTGTCTCTCTTGTGTTTTTTAAAAATGAGTTTATTGGATAGATGATAATATGATGTGAGTTTCAGCTCAAACAAATTCAGATTGTCAAAGCAAATGTCGCACTAAGAGTGTGAGTAGTACTAATGGAAATAACTGGGTCACAGACAACCGTGAGAGGAATCAGAAAATTAACATTTTCTTTTACTTGACATTCATAATATATGACTGAGAGCTTTGTGCATATTTGACCAGGCCATAGTCAGCCGCATGTCTGAGTTTTATATTTTTATATTCACAGCTTTTAAATCCCAGTAATTTTCCTATGAGTCAATTTTGTTTGTGTGAACTTACAAGGAATTATAAAGTTGAACATTATCTTGTAACTTTTAAAAGAAAGTGTGCTGGCAGCAGATGGGGGCTATAACCCTGTTAGCATCCTCCGTGCGTGGAAGTGGTGGTGGTTTGTTCTAGGCAGACTCAGGTATTGTGCTCATCCCTGGAGGCCCTTCCCACTGTACATTAAGCCAGATGCTTGGCGTGCTCCTTGGGAGCAAGCATGCACATAGTGAATTAATCTGTCAAGCTTTTAATATGCAAATTTATACATATACACACACACACATGCACAGAGAAACACAAAGAGAGGTGTAGGCACACATTGGTATGCACAGTGATCTTCCTTTGTTTTAGAGAAAATAAGGCTAGACAAGTGCAACATAAACATGGACAAGAAAGCACACTCTCCCTCTCGAAGGAATTCCTTCTGTAGGCCTGTGTCAGCAATGCAGAATATTCCTGCTCTAGGATGGATGAGTCAGTGTCACCATTATGATCCAGTTCTGAAGGTTCAAAGCAAGAAGCTGTCAACCACTAGTCTTTACCTAAAGGTGTATAAAATAATTTGTACATCTTGCTAGCAAACTGGGGAGCATCATATGATTAAAATAAATGGTCTTGAACTTTATTCATCATTCTGGTGGATGTCAAGGTAGGGCATGTTTAATACATTCATGACAGTCTCCGTTTCAGGGGATGTGCATTGCTATAATTTGAATTGTTGGCATTTCCTGGGGACCAGCACCTTCATACACGTTCTGCTTTGTTATGATCTAGTGGGTAGGTGAGAAAGAGCAGCCTCTCGGGTGTGAGCGTCCTAGAGCAGGATCACGTGGAGTGTATCTATTTTTAGAGCATTTTTTTAAGCTGTGGCTTTTCTGTGTCTGTGCTTCGGTGGTGCACTTTAGTCTCTGCACTACCGGGGTGCAGCAAGCAGTTTTGTGACTGGTAGAAACCAAGCACTATGCAAAGAGCAATACTTAGGATGTGGATACAAGGTGCCTCCTCCAGAGGAATGTGCATTTTCTTTGAGGATGATCTCCCACCAGTTTGCTTTCTGCATGTGGGATTTTACTGGTAACAGGAACATCACAATGGGGATAGGACTGAGGAATTCAGGGACAGTTACAGTCCAACTTATAGGTAGATGCTGAAATGTTCCTAGGCCTTTGCCTTTGGAGGGCCTTTTACAGAGATTTTGGTAAATGCTTGTTGGGATCAAAGGTGAGGGTCTGACAGAGTCAGGGTGATAAGAGCTGGACTGGCCAAAATGTCAATCCTTTGTGGATAGGACTTGGTGAGGCTGTCAGTAACAGGTCTGTTGCATGCCATGACAGAGAGTAAATAGTGATAGAGCTGTGACCAGTGTAGCATTCAAAAGGTTATTTAGGTTGACACCACTGATTAACAGATCAGGAGTCCCTCATCTGTTTGTGACATACCTAGTTTTCTTCAAAAGTATTCAGCAGCATTCCTACTAAGAATAGTGTTTAATTTAAATTAACCTTGTAACTGATTAAGTACATAAAGTGTACCTTGGTTTTTTAGGCTGCTGCAGAACTTGCGTTGATGGTAGAGTAGCAACAGATTCCTCACCCTCCCTTTAAGTTTGGTATTTTAGTGGTCTCCCATGCAAGACAAGTTTCAGCCTTTACCTAATTAAACCTGAAATTTATTAACTCAGACAAGATGTAAAAAAAAATTGAGAGCTTTCAAGCTGCAGTGATAATTCCTAATGCTCCTACCTTACTCCAGTAGAAATTATATGTACTCTTAACTTTCCCTTCAGGAATCCTCAGTAACCTGTAAGAGCTCTCTAAGTCTGCCATGAAGATTAATTTGTATCTGTGGTGAATATTTGAAACACTGACTCTTGCTTGTAATTCATCTAGATTAGGCTTCTCCTCTGCTGTGATTTTACCTAATAGTGGTGCAGCTTCTCCACCTGCCAAATGAATAAAAGCATGAGCTCCCGTGGCTGCAGGAAATGTTCTGCGGTTAAATATTTTCTTTTTGTCTCTGTCTTCAGAGATCACATGTGATAACAAAAATTTTAAAAAAACCTCTCTTTATTTCTTGAATAAGACAGATATTTGAAGGGGATAAGAAATGGAAAGTACAGTACCAGGTAGCACACAGTTCTGGGTATTGATTTATCCCCACCTTAAATCCAGCATTTCACTACAGACAGCCTGCTGCTGGATGATTTTCTGCTTTAGGCAGATTCGCTACAAACTTCCTCATATTCTGTTCATGCGGGGAGGGAAAACAGCTGGAACTTGTGTGGTTTACTGAGTAGGCAAGTCCTGTGCACTGGAGACAGAGACTGCCCTGCGTTTAATCGGGGCTCAAGATTCTGACTCATTATGTGATCCCGAGCAAATCATTTGACCTTCTTGATCTTCTGCCAGCTCAGATGGAAAATTAGGTAAAAAGCAAAGACTGCAGTGGAAACTTGGTTCTGTGACTGAACTGAATAGATGAAGTGAGTAAACGTACAGGTGTTTCCCTGCGTTTACATGACTGATACCAATGGGAGCCACAGCAGGATTTAAACAAAAGACAGAAAATAACACATTTGGCATTTTTTCTGGCATTTTTTCTTTCATAATGTGTAAAATTTCACTGGAAACAACCCATTGCAAATATGTTCAAACAAAGCAGTTCTGTGTGCTGTTATTACCAAGGTGCCATCCACGAGGAATGTGAATTTGATAGCCACAGTAATTTTTTCTGCTCTTATGTTTCTCCTTGGCTTTGGCATGGCATTTGATAGCCCTCACTTCCACTTGTCCTGCCTTGAACAGAAGTGTCCCAGAAGTTCAGAAACCACTATGAAAGGTTCTACTTAATGGGTGGAAAGGGTTCCCACTCTCAGAATCGCAGGGTCTTGTTCGTACTTCTCCCATTCTCTCACACTGAGCTTCTGTTTTTATCTTGCCCATCTCTGAAGTACTTGCACAGAAATGTTCTCTAATATATTGAAATTAGCAGTACTTAAAAATTCTAAGATCAAGTACTCAAAAAAATTGGTTTGCTTTGAACAACAAAACTGTGATGAAAGCAATAGCTGTGGTAATGTTGAGGTTTTAGTGCCTCTAGAAGGGAAGGTACAATTAGCAAGGAATGAGGTACAGGGTATAGTCTGAGCAGGAATTGAAAACAGATAAAAAGGAAAGTTTTACGTTATATTCCTTCTCCACCCACATTCCTAAAACTCCTTTAAAAACTGAAATTCTGGAAAAAATTGTTACGGCTGTGGTTATATCATAGGCCACTTGATCAAGCTTGTTATGTCACCAGAGCTGCAAAATTATTTCAAGTCTTACTGCCCACATTGCTTTTATGATTTTTCTTTGCATATCACTGTTACATTAGAAACTGTTAACACCAACTGCGAGTTTCTTTGACATTCCACTAAGAATTCAAGAGTGACTGACTTGGTCCTAGATGGAGTTTTATTGCATTGTTTTATTTTTATTACCATGCCATGGAAAACATGTTCATATTACTGAAATCCATCTGAGAGAGATCTTATTACCTGAAAAAAAGCGGGTTTTGATCTTCATACATCAAAGGTAATCCTTTTTTACTCTACAACTGGTTTAGGACCAGCCACGTGAATGCTGCTTTTATACTTGTTTTCTGAGAATGTCAGAAACCTCCCTGTTACTCAATGCTTTTTATTTTACACGATTTTTATTTTTCTATCTAAAAACATATAACTATATATGAATTACATATTTTTTTCCTCTGGTGCAAGGCAGACTCCCGCCATGGATGCCTTAAAGCATTGACTTCGAGTAAGGAAATTTTATTTCCATTGTTATTAAATCTGGGACATTTTCCCTTTTTAAAAATTATTTTCTCATGTATTATTTTCAGTTCTTATGTGAGCCTAAAATTATTTTGAGTTTTTGGCTCTGAACATCTATTGCTTCTGCTGGACTTCAGCCTGGTGCAAGCTACCTATGGTATAGGCAAGATAAAATCAGAACCTTGAACTAATCCCATCCTGTAGAAACTGCTGTCTTTGAAATAGAAGTAAAACTTTTATCTGAGCTTCTGGGAGGAGTGTCTGAAAACAGGACTGAGATCTGAATTTCATGGCCTGATCCTGTCTTGCTGATTGGAATTGTCCTATAGTTACACCGAAGTTATTTTGATTAGGGCAGGAAGGGAAACTGTTTCTGATTCAGTCTGATTCACCATGCCCAGGCTTCTTTCTCATGACTGATTAAACAAAACACCATTTATTGTGTGTGCAGGTTACCATGGTGACAAGAAACACTGAACATCAATGAAACTGATTAGAAATTGTGATTCTTTATCTTCAGAAACCTATCTTTTGTGTGGAGACTTTCTTATAAGCTTGGATTCATGAGTTAGCTTTGGGAAAGCAATCTCTAAATTTGCTCCCACAAACATGTATGGTCATAGGTGCACACTAGTAATTTGTATGTGCAAATTAGCATTTTCAGAAGCAAACAAAGGCGAATCATTTGTTTAAGATGTGGATTTGGGAAGCCTGAGTCCTTTCCCAGATTCAAACACAAACATCTTGTTTGGCCTTGGACCTTGTCACATAAAGACTTTTTTTAAAGGCCTGTTTTTTCAGACACTTGTATTTTCAGGCACGAAAGGTACTTTAAGCCTGCTTTATTTCAGATATTCTGTATATCTGTGATTTAGCTGTCATCTGTGAGAAACTTTACTGGTTTCCCACTCTAAAATATGTGTCTTAAAGCAAGGCAATATAGCATAAATACTTTGTTTTCATATCGTAGCCCACTGTGCGGAACATCTTTTCACTTCCCTTTTCTGGACTATTGATGACATCTTAAAATAAGAATGATGTTGTTGTTTTCTTCTACCAATAGGTTCCAATTGATGGGTTTGTTTGGTGCTGTCTTTCTCAAACAAGTAGCATGAACTAATCAGGCTCTTTTCGTGTATGAATGAAGATTATACATAATGGATGTAATTTGACACAAAGATTATAACAGAATGAATCTAACTTCAGAAATTAATCTAGCTTGGCCTGAGTCAATTATGTGGAAAAGAAGCAGCTTTGATCTTGCCCCATGTAACAGAATTCACTGGATTTTACTATTCCTGTAAGAGCAACTGCTTAGGCCTTGGAAGACGATGCTAAACATATGCAGAAATTATCTTTGCACTTACTCTTGTATCTGTAAAAGGCTTTCTCCCTCTTTGTTATCCATGTCTGGAGTGAGATTCCATTATTTTTCCCTGTTTACATGAATGCTTCGGGGACAGGCATCAGCTGCTAATGCCTTAGCCCTTATAATGTCCTGGTAGATGATTCAGAGACCTTCAATATGAAAGCAGTCTGGCTGGACTGGGGTAGAGAGAAGCTTAGCATTGCCAAAGTCTGAAACATTAATGAGGTGGGTCCAGTGTGAGGGATCTGAGGTTTTCTTTTTCTCCACAAGGAGACCCAAAATGAGCCAGCATGAAGAATGAATTTATGAATTCCCTATAGAATATGATTTGTCCTGGCCATGGAAAGGTCACTGGTAGGGCAGTGTAGGTAGGATTAGACATACAGACTTGGCTTGATGATTTATTTTTGGTTTGAAACTAATATCACTTTTCTGTTATAGTGCTCAGTTGCAGTCCATGACAGATGGGAAGAATCCACAGCCATTTGCACTGCTTATAATATTTCAGCATTTACCACTGAAACCCTCTAGTTCATTGCATGTTATTTTAGAGAGAAGTGTTTAAAAAAAAAAAAAAAACAACACATAAATCAAATTTTCTTTCTCTCCTTATTTCTTCTCTCTCTCCCCCCTCTTCTGTCTCCCCTTCTTTTCTTCTTTGGAAGGGCTCCAAGAGATACATTAGGAAATCTAATGCCAAATGCCAACAAAGACTGAACCAGTATCAGGATGAAACAAAAAATGTATTTTTTGTTAGTACATAAAAAGGCATACAAACTAAAGACTTCTTTATTTTACTGAATTACAGATAAAATACTGAATACCAGTCATCTCAATCAGACATGAAGCTTTTTGAAAGAATTCCATTTGACTTTAATAATTGTGTAGCAACTTTTTCTCCAAAGCTTTGTTTAAAATAAAACTTGGGAGTTTGACACCAAGACATGTTTGTTCCAATCAACTTATAGTAGAAGTGTTTAGTACTTCTTGACTGCAGATGCCCATGAACTTTAAAAGGTGCTGAAGCATTGTTCAGCACACAGGGAGACTCAAGAAAAAGATTTTATTTGATTTTATTGTGCTCCATGGGAATATTAACTTCAGCAACAACTTTTGCAAGGGCAAACTTATATTTGCCAACATTTCTTTGCTAGTGATATGAATGGATAAAAACATTAGCAAGTTACAGACTATTCTTTATCATTGTTCCTGTGGTTAAATCTCGGCCAGGTGATGATGAAAGGTGGAAGGATTGACAGACAATAGCCTGGCATTTGTTTGATTTTCGAGGAAGTAGTATCTTATATAGGACAAATTCTCATATTCCTCTAATAAACACAAGCTACAGTGTGATGAATGAGATATCACAGTCATAAAATGCATTAAAATGTCCAGGGAGGTGGGTTCAAATCTGTCATGGAATGGGCACTTCCATGGCTCTCTTTGAGAGGAAGCTACATTGTCTCCCACACAAGTGAAAGATTAGCTAGGGAAAGGTTAGGTAGGAAAATTGCTTGATTTTGATGAACCAGAAGCAATAATCACACAAAAGTGAAAGTGGAATAGTATCTTCAGACCCTGCCTAAAGTTGCTGACTCTTTTGTGAAATTGCATAGGAGCCTGACTAAGATCATAAGACTTAATTAGTGTATGGTAGGTATGGATGAAAACCTGAGACATTTCCTTAGGAACAAGGGCTGAGTGAATACATGTCACAGCAGGAATCCTGAAATCCACTGAACACAGAGGCATTGAATGGTGCCACAAATGTGGCTAATTTCTGCTAATGCCACTAATAGTTTCTTTGTGGGCTATCTATTCTCTCTGTGCCTTTCTCCACTATAGTGCATGGACCACTGAGCTTAGGCTCCCACATCCCTTCGGGCATGTTGGTGGCTGTAGACTTGGCTGACTTTGCCGACAATATGGGATGTTGCTGCCAAAGATATAGGGGAGGGATTTATCCGATAAAACAGATTCTGCCTATTTCATATGAAAATTTTCCTCTGCCAAAAGGTTGTATACACTCCAAAGATAATCAGTGCTGCAAAACAAGTGGTCTTTAGTAGACAGCAATTAAGGAATTAGGGGGATTCTCTAAAAGGGAAAGTCCTTTGCAGTAAAATAGGTGCCATGAAAGTGACAAAGTGATTATGTGTCTTCTTTGGTGTGGAAGGGAAATGCCCGGCACACTGGCTCCAAGACCCAGCAGGTGGGTTCCCCACCTGAATGGTCCCGGGAACATGTGGCTACACCTCGGAACAAAAGGAACATAAACAGTTTTGGATGGGCTTACAGGCAGAGCCTGAGCCAGGAGATAAAATCTTGAAAGAAAGGAACAGGATTTAAATTCACTTTCCATTCTAAGGAGGAGGATGTTTTGGACTAGGATGAAAAAAAGGAAAACACAGAGTTGTCAAACGGGACTGTAAATAAAAGTAGATTAGGATAATTTAAATATTTGATGTCCACTGTCAGATCATTTGTTTCTTGAAAGAAAACACTTCTTAAATTGCTATGGAGTAAGTGATCAGTACAATGAGAATTCATCAGCAGAAACACAAACCTTTCCTGTTATTATTGCTAACCCATTTTTGGTAACCTGTTGTTCCAAGTCCTGTGCTCTGGGGACAGTTACAGGATCTAAGTCAATCACTGACAGAAGGGAGAGAACTTTATAAGAATGGGACAGAAGCAGCTGTGTGATGCACAACTACATCCCCATTGTTATAAATAAGCTCATTTATTTTGTCTTTTTCTGGTTGCTTTAATTCTATTCACTTTTGTTCATATTCATTTTGTTTTCCTCTTTTCATTTTCTGTGTTCTAGCTAAGACAAAGAACACTGTTGGCCTGAAGACCTGGACTGCTTTATGTTCTGTTTTTGCCTGCCTCACTTGATTCCCTTTATATCTGCTTTTCTATTTCCCACCTCTGTATTCTTTTCCAAATAGTTTTTGTTTCTGCCCTTTGTTATCCCTCTCCTTCCAGTGGTGCTTTCTGTACTGTGGACACACATTCACCAGCAATTGGTTTCATCCCCCTAATTTACTTCTCAGTTGCCCGGCTGTGGTGACTTTCAGTCACTGGAGGCCTGGATCCTATTGGTACCTCTGACCTGAGCTCAGGGTTCTCTAGTGGGCTCTGATTAGCTGCAGACAGGGGCTGGGAGGAGAAACTACAAATCCCTCTATTGAGAAGTAGTCTGACCCTGCATTTGCTGAAGTCAGTGATTCCCGAGGAATCAGAATTGGATCCAAAGTCTTGGAAGAAGATTAAGCTATTTAAATTTTCATGTGTAGCAACAGAAATTACATTCTTGGCTCTCTAAAGTACAGCTTTCACAAGGCCAATGCTGCTATTTATTCTCTCTTGCCATACTATCTCAGTTATGAATTCATCATGTTTGAGACCCTAAAATACAGAGTCAAACAAAGCCACTTGCAATGATCCAGAGTCCTCATTACTGCCCCTCCTCAGCTGTGGGTAGCTAGCCTTGCATACATCACCCAGCAATATTTACCCAGAGCCATGAAAACTGCTGGAATTGTGCTTTGCCCCTGCTAGACAAAGTGCACTTTTTAATAGGCATGGGTTGAAAGCAAATTGACTTTTTAAAGGGAAACAGGCTGCTCCTCAAAAACTATTAGATATTCTGTCATCTGGAATATCCCTATCGTGTTGACCTTATTTACAGATTTCACGAAAAATACAGCATCATAACAGTGATGTATAGACCCTCTAGCATCCAATTTCTTTAAAGGATGCCTCCATATGAAATAAGGATGCTGGTCGTGAATCCATGCATGCTGAGGCAATACTAATGAGAGTAAGCACTGTGGAATATATTGCACACAAAGGCTTTTTTTAAATGTAGTCGTACACTTTGGAAATAAAGCAATTTGGCATCTTACCATGGCTACAAATGAGGTGGTGTTATGGGAGGGGGAGTCAGGCAGTAAAAGTGACAGTGGTGGGGTGTTATTGACAGCTCTTTTCGTAATTACAAACTGTGTATGCATCTATCCACATTATCTAAGCTCTGGTCTTCTTTAGGAGTAAAACACAACCACAGGACAGTAACATTTCATTTAGTCTGCTGGAATAATAATTTATCATAAGCAATTAAAATACCTCTTTTATTATTTTTATGCTTTTTATTGTTACAATCATGCTACAAACATAATTTAAATGCCCCAAGGACAAGTAGGTAAAATAGACACAAATCATGCGTTTTACAGTCCAAATTTACAGTGAAGAGGTCAGTATTCCTTAGGGATTCAGGGTGAACTGCTAAGGAAGATTCAAGAGAGCTGAAAACAACGCAAGTGATAATGTGTTCCTTTGTCTAGAACTGCAAATGGCAGCTGCTCTGGGGAGCCTGTTGGAGAGAATAGACTTGAAACAAACAGGCTTGGGATTCCTGGGCCTCTTGCTGATAAGGGCTGGTAAACTGAGAAGCTGTAGTCCAAAAGATCGACCAAACAACAGTCTACTGATGCTTGGGCTAATGTGAAGGCCATTGGGGAAGGGAGTGTCCAGTTAAGGGGGTTCTGTCAGACTTGTGACTTCTCCGGTTGTTTTTAGTGTCTCCATCTTCTCTCTTATTTAAACAAACTTAGCTAGAATGCTTGGAAGTGTTTATTCTGGTAATCTTTCCTGTAATTCCAGGGAATTCTTTACTTGTCTGGAATGCTTTAATACCGTCTGTGATTTTTGGGTCGCAATACAATGGCGGTCATTGTAAAATGATTGTATTTAGGAATGTATGATCATTTTTACCATTTATATATGTCCTTTACAAAATGACAGCAAAATACTACAGATATTATCTAATTATCTTTCAGAATATTTTCAGTCTATTTTCTCTTTTAAGTTGAAATGTAAGTGCTTTTTTATTTGAATTGGTATCAGTCTGTGAAAGCTATGCTACATCCTGCAAAGAAAATAATTTATCAGTGTGAAATAAGTCATCATTATTCACCATTGAGATGTACAAGCATCCCATATAAAATACATTCTGTAGTACTTTCAAATAAAATAAAATAAAATAGTGTTTCTGTGATACAAAATTTTCTTTTGCCTGGAGGCTAAACTTATCAGGAGCAGAGATCTTTAGGCTGAAACAAGGATGTCTGTTTGGCTTTCATACCTTGGCCAGCAGTGCATTTTGAGTCTGGTTTATAGAAATTTATAGCAAGCGTTGCACACACTTTTAGCCTGCATCTTTTGTATGATCAATAGATCAGAATTGAATGATATCAGTACTTTAGAGTCAGCAATTCAATTTAATAGACAACTTATGAAATTATGCAGAACCTCATAGGTCTTTAAAACAAGGTTAAAACTGAATTTCATGTTTGGCAAACAATCAGTGTCTCTCTGTCGATGCCGAGTGAGCACTGAGGTCATACAACAGCAAATTCTGCTCTCGGGTGCTCAGGTAATGAACAAATAACACCGTTAAAATCAGTGGGGTGACTGACTTTAAAACGGTGTGTACTGGGGCATGATGTGACTTTAATGGGAAGAGTCTCTTCCCGCTGGATGTGAACAGTGAGAAGCCGGATGCAGACTACTGACATAAATGGAGTTTGGATTTTCATTGACAGGTGGGGGCCTTTGCTGACAAACCCCAGCATATCTATAGGGGTTTGTCACACGCACATTGATTATACATACTGACATATTGAGTTAGTTCAGAAGTAATCATTCTTCCAATAAATGATAAAATTATGTTCTATGCAACATTGCTTACTGGAAATTTGACCCATGACTCTCATATGTCTCCTCAAATTGTGTACAACAATGCAAATGCTCATACATCAGGGTGCTCTGTGCAGCACAAATATGCTCTTTTGAGAAAAAGAAACAAGTTCTGGGTCAAATCTCCATTTTCTGTAAATGTTGTGCTGACATGTAATGGTTCATACACTTTCAGCAGGTAAAATTAGCTCCTTTTCCAATCATCGAAATTAGTTTCTTCCCTTAATAATTTATGTGCTTTTGTACACACGTCAATAGAGTCAGCTCCTTAGGTGGTCGTGTGTGTACCTGAGTTAAAAGGAGTGTTGTTTTTCTGAGTAACCTTTGGATGTGACTGCCTGCCATTCTCAACTTGTGCCACCAGAGAAGTTCCTACATGTGAAAGGCTTGAAGATTTCAAGCTCTTTGTTTTCACCTGGAAGAATTTGAACAATTAGTGGATGGAAACTTCAAGGCTGTAACTGACATGTGTCCTTTCTTTGAAAATAAATTAGTTTAACTTAAGGCTTATGGCAATTACAGAACATCATATGAAATGATATTTATGGGACCTCATCCATCTTAATCACTTGTGACAGAAGGCACTTTGTTGGGTGGGTTGAGCAGGACTTCAGAACAACTCATTTCACCTTCAGTTGCCTAAAGGGGAAAACTAAGGAAGTTCCAAATGTTTCTGGTTTAGTTTTTGTCAAGACTGAAAACAAAATGATTATTGTTATTAGTGCTGGTATTAGAGCACTTTATAGATTTTTGTTTTGTGTCTTCAAGGGTGTGCTACCACTTCAGGGAAGGTGATCGTGGTGCTGAGGGTGATCCCTGTGGTGGCAGGGCCCTCACTGATCCTGGCACAGTCCTTCAGGGTCCAGCCATGGTGTCAGAGACAGGAGCTGATGACAGGGTCCATCAACAGTCCCAGACAAGGCAAGGGATGAACCAGGTCCAGGTTCCTTCCAGGGAGCTCAGTCAGAGGTAAAAGGAGACAGGGCCAGGGGTGGGACTGGAGACAAGGCTACACGTGGGTTCAAAATGCAGCCGGGGGATGAGGCTGAAGCCAGGATATGGAGCCAATCTGTAACACACATCTGCAGTGTGGATGCAACTAGCACGCCGCCCACCACATGGATCCAAGGTCCATCCGGGAGACAAGCCTTGAGGCAAACATTCCTACAGAACAGCTCAGGCAAGGACTGAAAGCCTGGAATTAAATGGAGCCCCGGGGCCCAGGGGCAAGGGAGTGGTTCCAGGCGAGGCAGAACAGGGCCATTAGGACCTATTAGTGCCTGCTAATCCCAGCATTTTAGAAAAGAGGGATCCTTTCACTGGAGATCTTTGTCTACCAGTGGAAAATACACAATACACAGAGGGTTTTTTTTAAAAAAAACCAACCAACTGTGCAACTCAGTTTCTCAATGTGTCTTAGTATCAGGTTATTTCTGTCTTTTCAGAGGCAAAATAATAATCTAACCAATATTTTATTTTTTTTTTTTTATAGAAGGAATCACAACGTAACAGGAGTTGAGAGAATAACTGGGAAGGCTGTTTTAAAATTTTGGACCTTTAATATGTAATCAATACCGAAGGTCTGAAAACAGATGACAGAATTTGAAGTTACTCTACAGTAATTTTTGACTATTGTCTTTTAACTTGTGTATTATTGGGCCATAAGATGCATTAACCCAGTGTGTTTGCCTAAAAGGCAGTGGAGAGGAAGAAGCAGGAAAAAAGAAATTATTTCTGAGAGGTGCCTTATCTCAATCCCACACTTGAGAGCTGTGAGGGACAATGGTTGAGCCATTGGTTTTGAGAACTTTGTCTTAATCTCCTGCTGAGTTTACAGTACTGGTTTTATCTAGGAAGGGCAAACCCTGAGAATACAGAGGAATAACTCCCTTGTGACTGGGTGTTTAAATGGGGTTCTTCCTCAGTAGAGAGGTCACTGAGTTGCTCGAGGACACAGGCTGGAGTGTGCAATGTTTGGAAGAGCAAGGTCTGCCCATCCCAATGGAATGAGACTTCGACAAAGATAAACCAGAAATGTCTCTATCTTCTCACAATCTCGTTTTCAAATAACTGATTTGATCCTACAGTTAAAAAATGAATGTTTTTTACTTTTGGGAGCTGTTTTGTCATTACCTGATGCCTGTCAGTATGTCTGAAGTGGGACTAAACAGGCTGTTAATACCTGACCCAGTGCATATGTCCTGATTCCTGTTAAACTGAAGGTGTCTGACTAATTGATTCAAAATATTAGTTTTGTATTTATTTTTGTTTAGGAAACCAGGGCTAGGTAAAGACACATGATGGCTATGAGCAATGAACTTTAGCAGTAAGGGGAAATTACAAGTGTCTTGTGCCTCACAGATCGACTTCCATGTATATGCTTCCATATAAACTTCTGTTCTTGGTCACTGTACTCCAAATTGAATGGTATAATGTATCCTCCAACACAGGCGTTCTGGTTTTTATATTGCAGACATCTGAAGTGAGAAGAAACTCAAGGAAGTTTTTAATAGTTTTAAATACCTTTTACGACTTGAGGGACTTCTTTAATTTATGAGCTACTATGACAAATTTTGCAAAGCTGTGAAATTGAATGAAACAAATGCAGCTGTTTACTTAGTAATTATTTACCACATAATTTCCATACCACTCTGTGGTACTACATTGCAATTAACTGATCAACAGTGATTATGAATGCCAGGACCACTCACATTATATCTGTGGCCTGCAAATAACCTGTTACCAAATGCAATGAGCTAAACTGCACTGGAAATGCTGAAGGTACCATGCCTTGCTGTACATGAGGATGTAGCCGTGCCTGGCTACATCTTCAATTCTGTCTATAAATGCATAAAGATAGCATTGCTATGTCACCTATCAGAAATGCAGTGTGAGCCTGGATGCTGAGAGGCCCATACAATTTATGCCATAGATAGATCAGTTCAAAAGAGAATCAGACTGTTTATATTCCCTGGAAATTCAGCTTTGTAACTCACTAGGAAAAGAAGTCCTTGTTTCAAAAGTTATTCACTGAGAAACAAAAAACCAGCGAGTTTATTTCTCATAAAGGAGTGGAGTATAGGAGTCAAGGGCCTCTTGTCTCTTCTTGTAGAGAATCCTCCTCTGCCTGGCTCTAGAACATGGAAAGCATTGATACTCCTGCTCTCCTATCAAGGAGAGATGGATGAGGGTGGCAGAAGGTATTAAAGCTTTGTGTTTGTGCAGCCAGTGAACAGTATAGTGTAAAAGTGGATTTTCTCATTCAGTGTCCTGCTGGTTGTTGGATTCAGTCTTCATCCATTTATTACCAGTTTCAGCAGTTCATCCTGTGGAAGTGTGGCAGGTATGGTGATGAAACCTCAGTGGACTTTGCCCAAGACTTCCCATGAATTAAAACTCAGGAAAAGATTCCTCCTAGAAGGAAAGACAAAGCTGTTAGTGTGCCAGCCAAGTGAATTGTAGCATGAGATGTTATACTCTGAGTTTTGCTATTAAACTTTCATTGGAGTAGGACCAGAAGCCTTTTTAAGAAATCTGTTGCTTTGTAGAATGGGGAGGCCAGTGAAATATTTCTCCTGGCTAAAAACTGACTGGATATTTGGAATGAAGAGAATGGTAGCTTAGAAGGAGAAATTCCATGGCTTTCAAACTACATCAATGAGTTACTTGCAGATTCTTCTCATTGTTTGCTCAACTGGTGTTTTCAAATGTCTCTCTTTGTCAATTTTTGGCATTGAAATATGAGTAGGGCCACGACAATAGAAAGTGAAAAGGCACATTCCCGAGTTTTTGGGTACATTATTCCATGAATCTATTTTGTCATTGCACATGACCAATTGACCTTTGAAACTGTGTCAGAAATAACTCCACATCTTGATGGATGACACTGACCTTAATAACAATAACAAAAAGCGGGTAAAAAATGCAGTCCCTTTTCTCTGTAATCACCATGGACTGCTGGCTGTCAGGCTCAGGCTTTCTTTATTGTTCTTCTCATTTACAAGCCAGACAGCATTACAATGGTTTTTACTTACTGGCTACTGCAAGAGCGAATGTGGGGCTGGGTAGTGCAAGTGCAGTAGCCAGAACTCCATGGTATGGTCAGAGACGGAAAGAAGTTCTGACTGCAAATACATGGCAGAGCTTTGAGGCAGGAGTGTCACAGTCTGTTGGGGCACACTGAGACTCACTGGTGTTTTTCCAGCTTATTTCTCCTGTAAAGAAAAGGCTTTCAGACATTGCAGTGATAAACACGGCATTTGCACCTAGCAGCAGGCACAGATGAAGACATTTCTGACTCCTGATAACACACAATATATGCGTTATTGTGTGCGTATTCCATTAAGAAACAGACATGGATTAGATTCCTGTGGACACATTATGGAATGTTTCCTTTGTATTCATGGCTGAAATGGACTAATAGGATTTACCTGATTCAGAGATCAGATCAGGCCTTGTTTAAAGGAACAGGCAAACCAAGAATGGGAACAGCAACTTTGTGTATCAACGCAAGTAGGGAAAAATAAAGAAATAGAATGGCTGCAACTTCTGTAATACTTTTATCCTGGTGTGTCATGATACAACCTACTTATTACCATTTAAAAAAAAATCTTTTATGCAACCATTCAGTTGAAAATGTCATAATTTAAAAGCACTGATAAAAAAGAGGTAGGAAATAATGCAATGTCTGGAGTTAATGGGAAAAGTGCTATATTGATCTGATACACCTTTTGTGCCTCTAAGTTTAGGAAGCAGAGAGTATTCACAGTACAAAATTTACTAAACTTGTCTAAAGAAGTGTGTCCAGTATGATGAGCTTTTACCCTCATGCTTTAACAAAGGTCTTTGTGAATCTATTCCAGTCGGATACTTTTCCAGATTTCATGCCCATTAAAGCATCAATTACCTCTGACATTTCTATCAGTCTCCTATTAAGTTTGTACTTACTAAATTTCCAGAAATCCTGAGCAAATTAATCCAGGCATTAATCAGACTGCAGAGGGAATGACTTAAAAAAGGAGAAAAAGAGAGCGGTATAATTTATGATAATAGATTTTCAAATAAATTGCTTCCTTGAGTTAATAACTTGTTCTCTTGTGACTACATACTTGATATTACACTGGAAGCAGATCTTTTTGTGTCTAGATCAATTAGTTATTGTTTGCACAGCACTTTGAAGGTGCAAAGCACCATGTAAATGCAGGCTTGTTGTTATTATTGCTGCTTCAGTCGATGATCTACCAGGATCATATTCCTCTTTGCAAACATATTTAACAGCTGTCCAGTTGCCTTTACTCATCCCATCAAAGTGGTTGTCTTTTCTTTCTCTTCCATAGTTTTAGAGAATCCTCAGTTGTGTTGATGGGTTTTCAATTGGAAGGTTTCTTTTTTATAATACTCAACAGCCACCACATTGTGCTGAAAAGACCCAGGAGGGAGACAGGCCAAAGTTATTATTACCTATTATTACTTATTATTGCCTCAATTAACGGGTTTAAAAGCCCCCCAGACCTGGAATCAATAAGATCAGAAATGGAATAAATTAGTTTTATTTACTCTGTTTGTTTTCCTCTCCCTACATGACTGAATCTCTTACCACAGGGACAGGGTTACATCTCCGTGAATTTCAAAGCCATTAGAGTTTTGAAATGATAAGGATAAGGATTAACTGAATTGAAATAAATACTATGTTCAAAGGGGCTTGTTTTGGGGCTGCACAGCAGGGGACATTCTGCATTGTATGCTGAAGTCAAGTTAGATATGGAGATACACAATGGGTAAGTCGTTAAGCTTCAGTTGAATTTAGGAGCTTGAAATACTCAAAGCTGGTGGGATTCTGGCTGTTTGCAAGGAAGTTCTCGGGTACTAATCCAGTCATTCCTAACAAAGAGGTGGAGTTGCTGAAATACAATGCTTGTTGTTCTCTCCTACTTTTTACAAATATTTGAGCCTATTGCTGAGCTTTTATAGTACATCACATCCTAATTGTTCTTTCAGAACAAAATGAAAGCTAAGCAAAAAAATGGGAAAGTGAGAATAGGGACATTGCACACATAGACATCTAAGAAATTGTGATTAATGCCACTCACCGGTTTCATAATGCTTTTGTCTAGTGGCACTGGCCTGGAACAAACAATAACAAACCAACCATAATGTAACATCCCCTGAGAGCCATTTGGATCATGCAGGAGCTGGAGAGCCGACAGCATGAGCTGGTGAAAATTGCTCTAATTACTTGTTAAGATACACTCTGAAATCTGGCAGAGGAAGCTGCGCTGAGCACCACAAATGGTGCAGCAGTGCCACCACCTGAAAGAAAGGGAGACTCTAAGAGGGGAGGAGAAAGCAGTGAGGACAATTCAATGAAATCATGGTAAAGGTCTCATTCTGAAATCTAAGTGAAATCCTACTGCAGCCATTCCCAATGAGGCCGGCCTTTGACCTCGGACCCAGAGATCAGTTT
This sequence comes from Coloeus monedula, assembly GCF_965178545.1. NCBI lineage: Eukaryota > Metazoa > Chordata > Aves > Passeriformes > Corvidae > Coloeus > Coloeus monedula. Next base: position 34,438,505 of record NC_138787.1, read on the forward strand.
GTTTTCATCTCTAGCACTAAATCCAGGATGTACTGGGTATGGTACATGTGTGAAACCTGAGCAGTAGAGAAAGGAAGCTAGGACAGGAAAGGATTCTCTCCTTGCATGTGGAGTAGGAAGGTGCCACATAGGACCTCTTGTTCCCCGAGCTCCTCCTGGAGACTGATGTTCCTTCTGCATGCCTCCTGCTTTCCCTTCCTGCTTTTGCTTTTGGTCTTTGCACAGGATTCCAGAGGTATTGGAAGGTGAAAGAAGAAGTAAGAAAGAACCACAGCCTTTACACTCTCCATATCTTTACATCCATCTCATGTTTGATGACTGGGTGACAAGATAGTAAGAGGTGTGATCACTGAGCAACCTTGCCTTCAGGCTCTTATCTAGAGAAAGAGACACTGTTCTGGTGTCCCAGAGCCTGTGGAACACCTGATAAGGCACCTTCACAGCCTGACATGCACCAGGGCCAAATCATTGGAAGAAAAGAAGAATTGAACTTCTTTCTAATGGCAACTTGTCTCTCTGCTATATGACAGAGATTATTATGACCTTCTGTTAAATTAAATGGCCAAAGTTTGAACGTTTCTGTAAGAAACCCCAGTACTTATTGAGGAATCTCAGATGTTATGATTAGGACAAGAGAGAAGATCATAGAAAGACGTGAAAGTTCTCTATATAAATTCATCATTTTAAACTGTTAAAGGATTTAAGATTGTCATTCTTGGCTGATTTTGTCATCTGTGGATGATTTTGTAGGATTGTCATCCTTGACTGATTTGAAAGGCCCATGTATTGTAGCTTCTGAAGAAAAAGTAAGACTGAAACGTGCTGTTTAAATAATTAAAATTTTTAACCAGGAATAACTGTAAATATTTTCTATGTGTGAAATGGTTTTTCATTCAGAATTTCAGGCTCAGTTGCCACTTCTAGTCCTCTTCGACACTGCTTTCTATGAGTTGGAATCATTAGCTCTTAGCAGTCAAGGCTCTGTTGTCATTAGCAACGTTGCATTCAATTTAATATTGGTTATGTGGATTCAAATTTTTGGTAATGTTTCATTTGTTATTCACGATTCAGGCAAGCCTCCCCAAACACTAACCTGTTATCAAAAGCAACTTCCTGATGATTAACCAGTCACAGTCTTTGCTGTCTCAGTTATGTCAGGTTTCCACTGTAGATTTTAAACATGGATTTCTAATAAACACTATTCCTAAAAAGTAAAGTAAAGAAAAAGTTTCCCAGTTGGGAAATAAGTTGCTGAAGTGTTTCTATCCATTTATTGGCAGTGTGAATGATGAAAAAGCCAAACAGGTGCACAACAGAGAGCTAAAATCTTCTGTGAGCCTGTAAAAACAAACTCTCCCTCCCTCTTTTCTGCTGAGGTGAGTGTCAGAGGGAGCCTTCCTGTTTGTTTTTTCCCAAACAAGGAGGAAGCACTGGGCTTTATTTTCCTATATCTTGTTTAGCCACCTTGATTAGAGTCTACATTCAGGTTCCTTAATGGACAGAGTATTATATAGGTTGTTTGAGGTTAAGTAACAATGGGGAGCATGGCTAGCACAGTTTCCCATGTCTCTAAATATAAACACAATAAGAATCCTGTTAAGACAATGAAGCAAGATAGAAACAGGCTTGCTGCTCGAGCATGTAGGTTCTTTTTCTTGTTTTCTGGCCATTATGTAAACTGACATTCTGTTTTTCCCATTTGAGGGCAGACCTCTGCCTTATCATCATCACTGCAGATGTGCCCAGAGAGTGTTTACCAATAAGGAAAAGAGACATTGCCGTTGTCTGGGCTGTTATTTCCTACAACAAAGAATAGGGGAGCTGGGATGAAGGAGGAGGACGGAAGGCAGCCGGTGTTGAAACGCTACAGGCAACAATGTAAGCAGAGCCCCTGATGTGTGGTTAGAACAGAGCTGTCGCACAGCTCCCACCTTCACTCAGCAGTGTGGGTGTATGGGAGAAGTGCTAACAGCTGCCATACTGCTGTGTTTGCACCATACCCAGAGGCACAACGTTGCAGCATCATCTGATGAAAACTGTGAGCTTTTCTACCCCGCCCCCCGTGATAGTTACACCACATCAAACCCTCCCGTGCAAGTTTGCGACACCCGGCTCAGCTGGGTCTCAGACCACACAAACCATCTCTGTGTCAGCTTGGTTTTGTTCTAGTGCAGTCCATTTACACCAGAATTAGCTGAATTATTAGTAATGTAATCTCAATGCAAAAGCTCCTGCATCAGTAAGTCCAACAAATATTTCGCACAGATGGATGAGAGGTTAGTTCCACTAGAAAACTGAATTCTCTGCAAAAATAGACAATACTTGCTTCAGAGCAAAATCAAATTAAAGTATAAACAGAGGCAGAATATAACAATTTGTAGGCTGGAAGAATGTTTGTGCAGTAATAACAATATTTTAACTGTTAAATATTCATGAAGATATCAGAATTTAATAAAGACAAGAAAGTTACAAAATTCAGCTGAGCTCTGGATCAGAGCTTTTCTCCTTGCTCAGATACAAGATCGTCTTCTGCCTAAAGTGACTGTGACTGCTAAAAAGCAATTTCTGAGAGTCATGGAGTATTCAGGCTTGGGATTTTAGATTGCTTCTTCATCTGAAAAAAAGCAAGCTAAATGTCTTTAGAAAGTGTTCATGAACTCCACCAGCCACTAAAACCTCCCTGCTAACCACATGGCTGTCACTGCACTTGTGGCTCTGTAGTTTCTGCAAAATACAAATTATAGCTTTCCCTAATTAATTGTTAGGAGAAGGCTTTAACAGATATTTTATTAAGATCTTGGGGCATGAAGAGTTAGAGTGTAAAGATCTGAGAAGTGGTTTTGCCAGTGGTACAGCCTTATGCTGTTTGTTTCTCAGTGACTCAAAATGTTCTTTAAATTTTTGCAGCGGGAATAACAAGCACAGAGTTCAGGTTTCACTTATGTGGCTAAGAGAAATAAAAACCAGAGGTAAAAGTGAAATACTGACCCTGTTAACAAGTAAATGTAGGGTGTCAGGGCTTGAAGTCATTCTGACTTCTCCAAGCTATAAATGTTAAAAACCCAGCAGTGTCTATATTGGAGTGAAAACTCCTCAGATTCTGTTCAGTAAAAACAGCTTCATTGTCTCTGCCGTAGCTGATGAAGACACGCTCAGCTGCAGAGCAGCACAGGTATAACCAAGAGCAGAATTTGTGTTGTTTAGGTTGTTTGTACAGATTCAGCCTCCAAGATAAAGTGTCACCATCTGTGAGTGAAGGTCTTGGCAGCTGTATTCCAGGTGGCCATTTAACTTGTATTAATATAACTTCACCCTCTGCATTGATCCCTTTGTGACAGGTTGAAGATGCCATAGATATGGAAAGCAAGGGCACAGGGTTACTTCATCTGCACTGGAGTCACACACATAATATATTTTGACCTCCTGGGATTTGGTGGAGTGGTTCATTAGTGCAGTGGAACTCTAAGCATTTTCTGCCAGGTATTTGTCTCTATAATTACACCTTCCCCCCCCCCCCCCCCCCCCCCCCCGAAGTACTTGTTTCTGGAAAGCTATAGGGTTAATGAGCCTGGAAATTTAAAAGAAGCCTTTATGTAACTGTTATGGCACATTTTATATGCATTGCAACATCATATTCTTATAGAGAAGAAAATCTATATTTCTCCATGATACTTTAAAAACTAATTCCCTGGAGTAATCTCTATTCTTTACTAGTTTATTCTAAATAAAATTGATTTTTTCCTGGGAGATTAAAACCTGCCTTGAAGATTGTGAATAGTTTTGTTGTGTGGGACCTTATTAATAGACTCCCCGCAGCTTAATTCTGTTTATACAACTTGAAAACAATAAGAAGAGTTGACAGTTTTGTCAGTTGTGTTTGCTTAAAAAAAAAACCAACCCAGTAAAAAAGGAAACAGAGAGCCCTCCTTCCCCCGATGTAGCAAGCGACAGCGCTGTAAACAAACTTCAGCGGAGCGTTTAGGAAGATGTGAGTCATTACTCAGTGCAGAGCGGGCTGGTGGGTTTATCTGTGAAATGAAATGTTCCATCAGGCAGGGAGGAGCCGTGGCGCTCGGAGCGCGCTCTGTGGGGCGGGACACGCCGCTTGACCGCGATCCGCAAGGGCTGCTGCAGGAGCCCCTGGCAGCCGAGGATCCCGGCGCTCCGGCCCGGCCTGCGCGGCCGCAGGGCCACGGAGCGCTGGAACGGCCTGTGGGCAGCGGCTTCCTGCGGAGACATGCAGAGAGCGTGCCTTCGCTTTGGGCGTGGGGAGGGAAGAAAGAAAGAAAGACAGAAAGAAAGGAGCGCGCACCGCGTTAATAATCGCATTTTGCACCGGCAGGACTTGCCCCGCGGAGGCGTCTGCCCGCAGGGAGCTCCTGCCTTTGAAAGGCTGGGTAAACTCTGCAGTACCGCTTAACAAATGCAGTGTTTGACTGGTAGATAGTAGTGCAAATTTACAGTTCCTAGGCAATTGTATTCGAAGTGAGAGAAAGGAGCTGAGATCGGGGGTGTTAATGCGGAGGTATTTAATTCTAAACGTGGTTATCTTCACGGAACTGAGGATCACTTTGCAAGTGATCGGAGAGACTTCTCAAGGTTCTTACAGTCAGAGCCTTTCTAATCTGCCTTACTTTAGGAGCTGAATGAACCGTGGCTCTCCCCCCTTTGGCAGAGCGGCAAAGTTTTTACTACTATAAAAACAGGGCGAAAGCAAACTTTTTGTTCAAGATAATTCGACAGAAGTGATTTTTGAGCTTGCCTGAATTTCCAGCAGCTCAGTTTTGGTATGGGCCAGGCTACCACAGCTGAGTTCTGCCCCCCGAATTCTGCCACCAAACCGTCGATCTTGAAGTTACAATATTATGTTATTTAGCATCTTGCATTCATTTCAGATACACGGTTTTACTCAAGACGCATCCTCTATTTCTGCTTTATGGCAAATTGCTTCAAGTTTTGGAGTTTGTACTTAAATCTTTCTCAGTAGTCTGTTACCTTAGAATGGATAAGGATCATGCAAACGTTTTCCTACATGAAACACCGTCAAAGCATCTTTCTTAGCTCCTTCCTAAGAACTTCCACTGAGTTCTTCAGCTGATAAATATGCTTAGTAGTAAGCACGTGTGTATTCCTACCGATTTGAGCTCAAACTGGTCTTAAATTTCGTCAAATAATGCCCTGAAACTAATGGTGGCCTTTTAATTGTGGTAAACCAGAAGTGACTTTAGAGATACCAAAGCGTGATATGCATTTAAATAGCCCAAATCATGACAAATAATGGTCTTATGACAAAAGCACCTTGGAGGTGCTTTACATCAAGTGCTGGAAATTTTGTATCTAATAAATTTGAATAAAATTATGGGAATACAATTTACAAGGTGCCATCCATTCATTTGTAAAAGGGTTAAATTTCACTTTCTTTATAAAAACTCGGGAGAGCAATCCCTAAATCCCGTAGGTAAAGTGTGTTTAGAACACATAAGAATAGGTTACAAATGGGTGTATCGGGAGTGGGTAACTTAAAATTAAGCCTTTGTCACAGAAATGAGAAAAAGAAATAAAATCACAATCTGTCTTTGGCTGACCAGCAGACCGAGGGTGCAAACCAGGTCAAGGAATCCTGGCAAAGGCAGAGGCTAAGAAGTGTGAAACTCGATAAAGGAAATGAGCTAAACAGCAGTGTTTCTGAACAACCTGGAGGTCCCTGTGTTGGAAAAAGTGAGCTCTCCTATCTTCCTTAAGTCAGAACTTTAAAAGTTTTGAACTTTAGTACTCTTTTGTGCTTTCTGCTTGATATGGGAATTATCTTCAAAGCAGTTATCTAAAGTTTTCTGTCCACATTAAAAAAAAACCCCAAAACTTAAAAGGAATACTAAATACAACTGAAAGCAGTATTTTTACTCAATGCTGAGTAAAAAAAATTGTCCTTTTATCTATAAGTAGATCATTGATTCTGACACAACCACATCATAGAGTGGAGGGAAGGGGAGCTCCAGAAGAATAGATCATCTCAGAGAGGATAAAAAAAAGAAAACTCTTTTTACCCCTGGGAATGATATTTAATTTTATGTGGTCTTTCAAAGTATATTTGTATAAGACTGGGTTTTTATTGAGCTAATAATAAGTCAAGAAATTTGCTGTTATAATTTCTTCATGATCTATGTTCTTAAGATTTCTTTTTCCACCCTCTGAAAATGTATTGAACTACTAATGAATGGGGACTCCAGGCCCCTAAATAGAAATAGCCAGAAAAACTTAGCTTCTGATCTGGTTATGGGAGAACTTGCTCAGTTTCATGGAGTGATTTGCTCCAGGTACTATGTACAGTGTCCTGGATCTCCTTCCAGTGTCACTGGAGCTCATTACAGGCAACAGGATTAATTTGTGTGAGAAAGAGGAGAAAGTTGGTGCTGCAGCCTTCTGTTGTAAATAGAACAAAAGAAGAGATGAACAGTTAAACTTGTTCTCATGATGGCTTCAGTCTCATCTAGTCTGATTGTTGTAATTTAGGATGTACACACTAACGTAGAATAAAAACATATTCCAGTTTCTAGTTACTGCCTACACGTAGTATCTTCTGATGAAATACTGAATTGTTTTTTGAATGATACTCCTGCTGCTGTGATACTCCCACTCCTAAACAAAACTGAACCCATTTTCTGTTCTTCTAAGAAAGAAAATATTTTATATAAATAGAAATATCCGATAGTGGTGGATGTTGTCTGCGTAGACAGAGATACCATGGAGGAACAACGTCACATTAGGAAAAAAACTACACAAAAGAACAAAAGCTACGAAAATTTACGTTTGGTATTTTTTAAGAAAACAAACAGATTCTCTTTTTGTATTGGATCAAACTAAATGTAACACTAATGGAGTTAGACTAAAGTAAAAAAGATTGTAACAGGGGAAAATCTAATCAGATATTTTAAAGCAAGAATAATATTTACATGCAAAAAACCATAAGATCCTTAGTGATATTATGTAACTTATTTGTGATGTGTTTTTCTGAGATATAATCAATATTGTTTGAACCTGTCTTTTGCTTAGAAAATGATTTTCAGCACCAAGGAACAGAGGTGGAAAGCAGTCTTAGCATTTGTCAGCAGCAAATCTCATTAATTTAAATAATGCTGCTCTCAAAACTTATCCAACAGCAACAGTTCAGTTCAACAATTTCCTTTTCAGTCCAGTTCATTGCTATCAGCCTTTTACCCAGTTTCCTCATCACCTCATAGTGCCCATAGAGTTGTGCTGCTCATTTCCCTTGTAGCACTGTTCAAAGGCTGTTACTGGACTCCACACCCTGTTCATAGAATCTAAAAGTAAATTAAAGCTGAATGTGGTAAAAGAGGTTAATTATCACTGCTGCCAAACCCCTTGTGTGCATGTAAGCCTGATGACATGGGACAGTGGCGGTCTTTGGGAAATCCTAAACTCCTCCAATTTCTGTCCAGCATCAGTCTGCAGGGCACAATCACCTATACACACACACACACACACACATATATAATAAAATGTTAAATTTTTACGCATGCCTCGATCCTTAAGGTTATTACGAAGGAACTTTTTCAACTGCTGAGAAAGTGCTTTAAATGAAAGTGTGTATTTGATATATATATGTGCTTCTTAAGTTTTTGTGAAAGGTCATTTTTTTATCTTATGAAATATGCTTTGAGAATATACATCTATGAGACAACCAAATGAAAACAAATACTTGCTATGTCCTATTCTTAGTAAAAGGTGTGTAAAGAATAATTCAAGTTGCTGGTGAATGAATTTCATCTGTACTTGACCTTTATAAAGCAATAGAATAATAATTACAGGTCTTGCTCCATCGTTATTCCATTGTTTTTAGTCTCCTAGAGCTGTTCATACACACAGGTATAGTACTTACAGATGCATTATCCTTTCCAAATAACTGCTTCAGGCAAACGGTTGATGGAGTGCTGCCATCTCTTGGTTATGCAAATTATATGTTGCAAGATATTGGGCACTTTTCTGAGATGGAAATGCCCTCCTTGAATAGCTTTGTTATGTGAAGGGTGATGCTTAGCTCTAATATTCAACATATTTACAGACATTTTCCATTTGTTGTGTTCAGCAAGGTTACTAGTGATTTTTGAGGGGCTTCGAGTTTGTCCTTTCTGTTAAAGATGGGGAGGTTGGCTGCTGTTGTGAAAGTTTATCTTTAAGCTGGCAAAAGCATTAAAATGCTGGTCAGACACCAAAGCACATGGACCCTTGTTCTGAAGCTGGTGATGTCAAGGAGAGACCATGCACATGTAGCACTAATGCTTATTGTTATATGTACTTCTGTAATTAATAGGTAGTAATGGCAAATTGTCCTTAGAGTCAATTATCCATGACCTTACAATAAAACACAAAGTAGAAAAAACCAGGCAGGTGATGGGACCAGATCCCTTGGAATTGTGGGCACAGGATGGTACCAGAGGTCCCAGGATCATCAGATGAAAGAACCTTAACAGCCACCTGAAATGTTAAAGTACCTTTTCTATAATGCTGAAAATAATGTGGATTTAATCAGAACCTCAGGTACATTTGTCCCTGTGGATCTGGAGGTACTCGAGTCAACCCACTCATGGTATTCCACATGCAGTTGCTCTCCTAGGGGCACTCATTGCCTACTCCAAGTCCTTATAAAGCTACACCAGTCTTCCTCACAGTCCATTTGCCGTGGCAGTTTCCCTGGGAGAGCAGGATGACAGATAAACACAAGACACTGTGCTGATTAAATGACACACACTGAGCTTTGGCAGCCCAAATTTGAAGGAGGGAAGATGTGCATCCCCTTTGTATTCCAGCTCCTACATCATATTATGCATTCTCCTCCTGGTTATTATCTTCTGTAATGCAACTTTAAATTGGTTATTTATCCATGCATAAACATGTAGAAAATTCTGCTTACTGGCAGCACTATTTATTCAGTTGGTGATAGGTATCTTTAAATACTCAGGTTAGGTACTTCCTGGTCTGTACAGGCTCATAACAAGCCACAGGTATGTTGGGTAGATTTTGGTTAGTTCTTTGAGAGTTTACAGATACTCTGTTTGGTCATTAATTTTCTGCCTGCTAAGCAGTCACTCCACTGTTTCAGTTGGATTCAGACATAATAATTAGGGCTCATGTCTTTCAGGCCTCCACAGGCTTTCAGTGACAGCCTAAAAAATGTTCCTGTCTCAGCTCCACCTACTACAACTTTCTTGGTGTCATATCCAAGGCTTTCAGTGTTGACCTCTTTTGGAAGAGTTCTAGTTTTGAAAAGGTGTGAAAAGTCAAATTGATTTAAGTGGTGTTGAGCAAATAGGCAGTGTTTACACGAATACCTACAAGTTAGAGATGTGACTGTCACTCTGTTTTAAAATAAATGGCTGAAAATATACGTCCAACACTCTGTTCAGGGAATATGGTGTCTCTAATTAGCAGAGTAAGGAAATGACACGTCTGCTGTATCCTAGGGACATGATACATGCATGGGCCTGAGTAGGAAAGAAAGGAAAGTACCTTCTTAATTAAGCTTTAGTTTATTTTTCCTAGTTCATCTTTCTTTACTCAGTTGTTTATAGAAGGTGACAGCAACAGTGGGAGATGAAATAATTAAATGAGATTTTTTAAAATCCTTGTTGTCTGTGTGAAAAGTGGCTGCAGTCTATGAAACACCCTGATGGTTTGCATACTCTACTGCTCTTTCAGTATTCTCAAGTCTCCCATGTTCCTTCTTCAGCAGAAGCACAAGATAAATAGTCCTGCTAATTGGTTGATTCAGTTTCTGGTAACATCATCCTTACCAAATTCCTTGCTAAGTGAGTGGGAAGGAAATAAAAGACTGCAAAACTCTTTCAATTTTCTTGCTTTGTCTGGGTAAGGATCAAATATTCAAGGAGAAAATGAAACACTTTCACGAGACCTAAAATTCAGAGTAAGTGGTTTTGAAACTACTGCCTAAGGACACGTTTTATATAGCTTGGAAAAAATGGTCTGTCTATTCTTACCAGCTATAATCTGTATGTGAAAGGTGTAGTGGGGCTACATTGAGAATCCTTTTCCCTCCCTTTCCACTTCACCAACAGTGAAGCAGTTTAAAGAATGTGAAGGAATAAAGAATGTGAAAGCCTTCTGAATTCACATTGTTATTAGAAAGGTCAGGAAACCTTTTCTCCATTGCTGGCATTGTGTACATTTGCATGGACAGTATGGACACCACATTTCAGCAGTGGTGTGAGAAAAACAAGGTGTTACCTCCATCCCCTACCAGGACAGCGAGCCTGAAACTGCAGTTTAACTTTGGAATGCCTGTATTTCAGGTTTCCTTCCAAAGGGGAAATCTCCTGCTGTGTTGCCAGCAGCTATGGACAATGTCACTCTTCACTGTATATATCAGAAGCCTGGATGGTTTTTTTTTAATGGCACTGTTTAGGTCAGAGGAGCATTTTGGAGGTACAATAGCTATGTCTGCATTATGTGAGAATTCTGAGGCACCTGCAATACAACGACAGAAATGAGATTCCCTTCTGCAAGTAAAAATAGATAGGCAGGTGTGGCTGAATTAGAAAGGCTGCTGGAAATCAGGGGAAAAAAGTGTTTCATGGCCTTATTTAATATCCACAGATATTCATGTGTTGCCTGTCAATTCTGATGGATATTTTACCTGGCCTGTAGGACAACAATACAACCACCTGCCATGATGACTACATGACCTCTCAGGGGATTTTTTCTGCTCACTTACACACTACCAAGTGAGTTGTAATTTTCTTTCCCAATCTACTCTCTTGAATGCAATTAATGCATTTGTCAATAACATAGTTATTTCTTCTTATACTTTCCTCTTGTGTATGAGGAGAGTTTTTGTGCTTCCTGGATCCACATAGGGACACCCCATGCAGTTTGGGAGATGCCTTACTTTAAAAATATATTAACTAGTTTCTCTTGTCACTGTCAGTCACAGATGATTCGAGGGTGCCCCATGTGAGCAGTTGACTGCTGTTAGGTTTGGAGGACAGAAGTAGCTCCCTGGACATGACAGTAGCAATGTGAACATTCAGAGTGTTGCTGATGACGAAAGACATGCTTCCTTCTCCAAGACTCAAAGCTTGGAGACTGACAGTGAGAGAGGGAATGAGCCAACTCACCTTGCAGAAGGCAGCCATCAGCGGCAGAGATGGCAGTTTACTGGGAAATGGCCATTTCATTTTCTGTGTTTGTGCTAGTAAAGGACCCTGTCAGCACACATTCACACACACAACTCTAAGTGCAACTGTCTTTGATCGATTACACTGCAAGGAAGCTGCTTGTAATTCTTTGTTTGTTCCAGTTTATATACTAGACTGTCTCTTGGTCACCTTATTATTTTGATCCTTGGGTGAATATTTAATACACAATCACATATTTTTAGAAATTATTTTATTTCCAGGCTCCTATGTTAAAGCTAATTAATATTTATACTTTATTCAAATGAGGGATGGTATTTTTTCTTCTACGTTTTTGACCTTGTATAAGATAACAATTCTTTCTCTGCTATAAAACTAGGATGTTTTCAATCACCTCTTTCTTCACTGATCTAGATGCTGGCAGCAAGTTTTACAAGCTTTTATTTTATTTCCCACTCCTCTTAGATGCTCCTACTCAAACGTATTTCAAACAATTGGCTATGAACTATCTATATTATTCTGATCCATATGTCAGTGAAATTATGTCAACAATATTTACTGCACTGAAAAGCTTTGAGAGCATCCAGCAGAATATCAGCTTGCTTGGTAATAACTTTGAAACAGAAATAGGTTAAATTTTTTATAGCTTAAGAAAAAAAGGTCAATATTGATTTGAAAAATTCATACACAGCCCTTTTTGTTTTTAGCATACTCAATAAAATAAAGGAAGTGTGTGTATGGGTCAGTTTTAAGAAAATGTACAAATAATAGGAATAATACTGTTTAGTCAGACTGTTCTGGCAGGTAGAAATATGTAAACCTCAACAGCGTTTGGTTATGCGTTTTCGTGTTGCAGGGAGATTGTTATGTTACAAGTTTTAAGTATTTCATGACACAATCAACTTATCAAACTGTCCTAGAGAAACAAACTCTAGCATAAAATTCAAGTACTGTAGAGACAGTTACATTTCTGCCATAGGTGAGCAATGCTGTCAGGTTCAGAAGGTGAATTGGCAGTCACTGGTTTTACACTGCATTTAAGGAAAGAATAGTTTTATTTGCCTGGGTGTGTGTGCTGTATTTCTGCTCTCACTGTTCTTTGCAAGTTTGCTCTTGTGCTTCATCAGGAAATTGAAGTAAAAAAGTGCTTCGAGCTACATTATTCTGTGGCAGTGAAGCTGCTTAAATGGTTCAATTTTTATGCAGGTGAGTCAAGATTTCATATCATTACGCATCTGTTCTCTTGATTCTTTGGTTATGGCTCACATGGCCTAGAACTTGAGATGACAGCACTATTGGCTGGCATTTGGAAAGGAAGGCTGCTAGCTCCTATCCTTTTCAGTGAGTTACAGAAAGTTGTCTTTCTAACTTCCTGTGGAATATCAGTACAATTTGCACAAACCAGAAGAAAACACAAACCTGAGCTGAATAGCAAAATACAACATGAAATCAATTAAGGTTATTAATAACACTATTCAAAAAAATAACGAGAAATCTAAGTGCATATATGTTGTCTGTGCTCCTGGACTAGTGAAAGCATCTTTTGTAGCAAAACTTACTTCCAGGCATAGCACAGAACTTTACATAGGAGAAAACATGAAAAAATGTGTTTAGAGCTCTTAAAGCAGCCAAACTATTTCTGAGAGACTGTCTGGATATGCAGAACAATCTTCCAGTTAACAGAGGAACCTGCCTTGGCATGATACTGATGTGTTTTTCTTATGTAACTTGAATGAAAGGGTGTAGAATGCACACCAAAACACGCACCAAACACACACCATCATAACACGAAAATACTCACACCATGAAGTTCTACCTGACAGCTACAGCATCCTCCTTTTTTAAAAAGGAGAATGCTGCAGCCTAGCTCTAACCCTAACTCTAACCCTAATGAAACAAACAAACAAACAAACAAACCAACCAATTCACGCACTGTTTGTGCATGAATAACAGTTCAGGCAGAATGAGTACACAAGTCCTAATGCAACTTGACACCCACTTGAAATTTTAAAGCTCATTCTCTATGATGCAAAATTAATGAGGATTTAATCAGAAACCCCTGAGAATATGGGGCACAACTGCAGAGCTACAAATGAGAGGTATTCACTAACATGTAATTGAGAAGAAAATCTGCTGGACACTTTGCGGGTATCAATGTTTTTTCCTTTATTTGTGAACAATTAATCAGGCAAATCTATGCTCCCAAAGGCAGAAGTGTTCTGAAGGGCAATGAAAATGTCCTCACAGGAGCTCTCAGAACAGAGTTACCAAGAAATTTTAAGTGTTTTACATTTAAATATAACTTAACTAAAAAGCAACTCCCCTTGTTTAGTCACTCAAAGACAACAGCAGAATGACTAGTAGACCTTTCAGTGAAGAGTGACTGGCACCCAGTCAGGAGGAATTTCTGGTTTTGCCAGCACTAGTGATATTAGTTTGACTATTTCAAATTATTAGGAAGTTAAATCATGGCTTATTATAAAAAAAAAAAAAATTAAAAGGTGAAATATTGTTAAGAAAAATCATTAATTTGGCTGCAGGAAGTTTGCTGCCTGTGGGTCTTGGAAAGTGTAGATTGAGGACATTGTCTCACCAGAGCAGGTGTGTTCTCTGTGTGGCAGAACTTGAGGATTTCAATTCTGCAACTCTAACAATGTAACTCACCTTTCCTGAGGTGTTTTACTGCACAAAGTGGGAACTTCAAATAAAGATATAATCCCTGTTGATAAAGTGATTCATAACACTGTAAGCGAGTAGATAGCAAACCTAATTAGGCTGTTTCATAATGATCACTTTCTGTATTTGCCGTTGTGCTCTGGGTCACTGTTTGGGAAAAAAAAGCAGCTGTGACCACCATGTGATCCAGAACCTCCTAAGCCATGCTCAGCTCTGCTCTGTGACCCACTGCTGGTCCATGAAGTGAGTCATTGTCAGGCACCAGGAGTATCAAATTAACACTTGATAAAGTTCACCTCCCAAAAAAGGCACTGCGTGGGGTCATCCAGCTGATGACTGCTTGCTGCAGTATCAATCCATAACTTCTGTCTCAGTCCAAATGTGATCCCAGCTGATCACCCAGAAATGCTGCTCGCTTGTACTCGTTGTTCAGGATGTGACAGCAGAGGCTAAATGAGTATATACAGTTTAAAAAGGAAAAAACGGGATTGCAGTGCTCATTTGGAAAGAGTGGGAATGAGAAATCAGGAAAAACAATTTCAGCATCCTGACTTGGGAAAAATGAGGCTGTGCCCATGCTCTTCCATGTGGTTCCAGGATGGAAATATATCTCTGAACATGTCACACCACATACCCCACTCACAAAAAGCACAATATAATGCATATGTGGATTAAACATGGTGGTTTACAATATTTTTTCTTTTATAAACTGCTTCATTAACTTCATCCACTTTAACCAGGAAGTTAAACAAGAGGGTAAATTAAAGGGAAAAAAATAGTCCCCATTCTTACTATGATTTTTAAAAGGATTTTCTTTTACGCATTTTTAATCTGCTGTAATATGTTACGATGTATTACTCTTCTTATGGATCACTGGTGGATAATCTTGTACTACTGCTGATTTACATCACTGCAAGCCATGCCAGCGTGTGTGTGACAATGTGAGGCAGAAGTCATTCAACTCACTTTCAGCTTGTGGAATTAAGAAAATTCATGCATATCCCTACTGTTCAGACCTTGAGAACTATTAATTGCCTTAAGATTAAGCTTAGGAACAGAGCAGAACACTTAATCTTCTAACAGGTCTAAATCTTATTTACCCTTCAGCTACAAGCTCTTTATTTAAAAAAAAAATCTTCAGCAAGAGGAGGTTTTAATTGTAGAGATTTAACCCTTAACCAGATTCCTGGTTGGATAAAATCTGATCTAATAAGCTAATTGTTAAACAGCTGATGATGCGTGTCAAATCTCTGTGGTCAGTTGCTTATGGTAGTGCTTGTACCATGTGCGCCCAGGTTTGTGGCGCTGTGTATGAGTGACCTGTTCGTGAGTCTCCTTTATGTGAGTGCCATATCCCCATTCACATTGTTTTTGTGGGATGCTTTTTAACCTTAGCAGCAGAGCCCCCTTTTACACAACTCTGCAAGGCACCCTTTCTCTCACACTTAGCATAGACATGGTATAATTGAACAAAGTGCTCCCTCATGCCATTAGTGTCCTTTGCAAACTGGGTGATCCTTCCCACTTTGGATATCAAGGGTATTTTCCCTTTTTCACACCAATGTTAGGAAGACCTGGCCTGGCATTTGACAGTTTTCTGTGACAAAATGTGTTATAAGACAGCCAAGGTGGAACTATCAGTGATGTTTTGGGCTCATAGGAGTTGAAACAACCTCCAGTGCATTCTTATAAAACATCTCTGCACCAAGATCTGTAGAGTACATGTGGCATTAGGTCCCCTCCTGCAGAACACCAGCCTTTTGCAGAGTTTGCTAAATAATCATGTAACACTTTGCATCTCCTCTGGCCGTTGTCCTCTCAAAGCTGGAGGTGTTATTCCATGTAATTGTGTTGGAGAATAACCCTGAAATCCTAGTTTGAAGGAAAATAAGAGCTTTACCAAAGACAGAAAGCAAGAGAAGTTGACCTCATGCCTACTGACAGATCACTGACTTTCAGTGCTGGCTTTGGCTACCTCTGTACCCTGTCAGCAGCCAGAGCTGTGACACTGCTGCTTTCCCCACCACGTCCGGTGTTTGAATTCACACACAAATTCAGATCTTTGCTGCGGGGGAGTGATTCTTGGTTCCAGGTGACTCAACTCCCACGCCTGTTGTCCGAGCAGGTTGAGCATGAAGAGGAACAAACCTGCTGCATCCCACTGGCTCCAGGTGCAGCCCCTTTCTGCACTGGAGCTGATTCAGCTCTTAGAATACACGGTGGCAAGTTACTAAATCTTTCCTGTTTTTGAGAGGCATTCAAAATCGAATGGGAGCAGGTGAGACCACTGCACTCTGAAAGTGGCACTTCCTTTTCTTCTCTGAACACTGATAATAGCAATTGACTTGAGGGTGATAGTAACCATCTCTGAAAATAAACGTGAAGCATTTCCCATTCATCTTGCTGTAATTACTAAAGGAAGCAGTTTTTTTGTAGTGTGTAAAAACCAAATGCAATTATTGCTTCCTTCCTAATACTGACCCAGCAGCTTAGAATTGGTCCCTGAAGAATCACAGGCAGGTTGAAAGCATCAGCTGAACACACCATCCCCACAGGCGGCTCACGGGGACATGGAGCACCTGGAAGATGCTGTCCCCATGGACACGGGTCACAGGGACATGGAGCACCAACTACTGGCAGCAATGACACGAGTTTGCGGCAGCTCACTGCCGTTTAAATTTTTATTTCAAAACTGGTAAGAGATGACAAAGAATGTGTTCTGCTGTCTCTGGTTCACCCCTCCAGAGCGGGAGGTGAGTTACAGCCCGAGCGCGGGGAGGGAGCTCAGGCACGAGGCTTTGGGAGCCTGTCCCGCTCACAGGCAGCGCTCCTGAGCCTTTCGGGATCCCGGAGCCGCCTGTGCCCCCGAGCAGCCCCGGCCGGTGGGTTTGGTGTGGGGAGGAGCGGGGGAAGCGAGGCCGGGAAGCGGCTCCGGCAGAGCAGGGAGCAGGCGCGGCGCGCCGGCCGCCGCCGGAGGGCAGCCTGGTGTATCCAAACCCCCAAACTCCCTGGTTTGGAAATCAGCCCAATCTCCAGCGATGAATGGCTCCACGGAAAATGCTTCCATGAAAATACTTGTTCCAAACCTTTAAACTCGCCCGTGGTTTTGCAGAAAAACGCGCGGCCAGCACGGGGACATTAACAAGTGCCCGTGCAGCCAGCGAGCGGCTCGCGGGTATCACTCCAGGGAAAATGCAAAGCTTTATCCCTTCATTTTCCTCAGAGGAGCAGGGAATTGCGGGCAGGGCTCTGTTACTGTGCTGTCTGCAGGAATAGGACATGCAGACAGACGGCTGCGTCCCCCAGGTGCGCACAAGTGAGGACAGGAGCGCTGCCACTCAAAGGCTGTGACAGAAAATCAGGTGCAATGCTAAAGCTGGAGGGAAAAGAGTGAAAGAAAACTCACCACTCCCCAGTGTTTGGCATTACACGTTTGGGTGCAATGGCAGACATATTAACCCTAAATTACATGGAAATGTCAAAGAAAAAACCCCATGAAACCATCTAAAAGCACATTTATTCCCTGACACTCAATTGCCTTTGAACTGTTATCTTATGTCTGTCTAGCTATAATTTATAGATGTAAGGGAGAATTTCACAAAATAGGCAGAGGAAGTTAAAAAGCTCTTCAGAGGAGCAAGCATCTATTTTAAGAAAAAATTACTACCTTGTAGAAGGGAAAGCTCTTATTTAGATTTTGGTGTTTGTAGCATTTCTTGGTCTAACCAGTGCCAGAGGAAAAAAAAAAAAAAAAAAAAAAAGTAGTTTTTTGAGTCCCAGGCTTTGCAACCAGACAGTGGTGCCACCTACATATGTGGGTTTCAGAATTCCTCTGGTCTGGAGGATGCTGGTTCAGGTCAGAGGTGGCACAGGTGCCACTTCCACAGCTCATGCCGTACCACAGAACGGAGAGAGGAGGGAAATCTTTTTGTGCTGCATGAAAACAGCAGCTGATCAAATCATCCACCTGTGAATTGCTTTAAGAGAAAACTAATCATGTGATGACTCCATTGAAAACAGCAAAGGGAAGTTGGTTTTATTACCATTCAGGAAGGTGTCAAAGGATGACCTATGAAAATATGAAATATGAAAATGCTTTATGACACCCCTTAGGTGTGTTTTTGTCTGATCCTTACTGTGTCGAGTAAGACTCGAGAGAATTCAGCTTTAAAAAGCAGCTAACAGATGTGCATGCTTTTGTGGTGTCTGTAACTGTGAAGACTAAAATAAAAACCTATAATGTATTCAAGGATACAATATTCAACAGGGATAGAACAGCCTATCCCTTAATATCTTTTGTGCAAGTTTAGGTCTAGATTAGGCTTAGGAGCAGAGCAGTAAGGTTTGAGGATGAACATAAAGGCTGTGTGTTAACATGGATGAAGTGTTATGCTAACGTGGTGTTCTCACAAGACTTTGATCATGAATGTTACAAGCCTTGTGAAGCCTGGGGTGTGCAGAAGAAGGATATGCTTCTATTTATACTGGAAGATATCCTTTCCTATTTGGGATCCAACCTAGGACTTATATCCCAAGTATCAATTTGCATGCAAAATCCCTTAACTTTTGTTGTTATGGTTTCCTAAGTTCTTCTATAATTTATCAGTAGCTATCCAGACTATAACATCTCATACATTTTCCATGACATCTAAAAAGCTAAATTTCCCAGTAGTTTAAATTATTTGCTGTATCAAGCACAGGTAAATGATTTTTTTCCTGTTGTCTGTCATTAGATTCCATACAAAGCCTGGTTAACTAGATGGAGTATGTAAGTGGAGTTTGTGGTTGCTTCTTATGCTGCAAGTCTTTTTGTGATTGCTGATGTTCTGTGGAGTTTAAATAAGACTTAGTGACAAGATATTCAGTAAACAAAATGAATTAAAAAATTTCAGTACTAAAATAGTTCAGTGCCACCACCAGAAAAGGGCGCTGATAAGATGAACAGCAACTTCCCATGTTCACAGCTGCAGGGACTTGGAAAACAGACTACATGTCTGATATTCTGCAAGCTAAATAATCATGTAACACTTTGCATCTCCTCTGGGCATTGTCCTCTTAGAGGTGTTCTTCCATGTAATTGTGTGGGAGAATAACCCTACAACCCAAAACCGGAACCCAAAAGCCAGATGGAAAGGCAGGACGAGGTCTATAAACTCCTGGATGACAAACTGTCATGTCACAAACACCCTTGCAATGCATTTTAAAACTGAAAGGCTGGACATGGCTAAGCAGCATCAAAAGCTACACAGTCTCAAGCTGGGATTCTCTCAAGAGATCCCTCGTAGCCACAGTAATTCCTAGCTGCAGCCATAGAAGTCAAGGTGATGCTTGGAGCTGAACTCATGGAAGCAAAGTCCAAGCAGCATCTGAAAATATTCACTCTAATTGTAGAATCTGGATGTAACACAAAATTACATAATTAATCTTGGATAAAGGCATAGCTATATAAATTGCAGCACTAGCAGGCCCTTTGAGTAACAGAACAAGAGGTTCTCTCTGACAGACTGCAGTGCAAGGACCTCTCCTTGTCGGTGCCCTCTCTGATGGTGGTTTTGGCTAATTCTCTTTGGGTCTATCCAGTTTGAAGATTTTTTTTCCAGTTCTTATTTTCCATAGAAGGGGTAAAGATTTACCAGATATTTGATTGCTGAATTTAGCTGGAAGATACAGACAGCTCTAGCTTAGGAGTTTTCCTGAGAAACCTTTGGGAAAAAACATACTCTGGACAGGGGGTTCCTACATGTACGGTATGGGAAGATGGCACACCACAAAGCCTGGGGGCTGCTGGGGTATCACACTCCCAGTGCTGCCCCTACATGACACTTCTCCCTCCTGTCTCCCATATTTCCATTCTGATGCTGAAGCTGTCTCCAAGAGGCCATGGAAGCAAATCACAGATCACACAGATCACAGAATGGGTCAGCTTGGGAGGGACCACAGTGGGTCATCTGGTCCAACCTCCGTGCTCAATCCACAGGGACCCCCATCAGGCTCCCTCTTGCTGGCCTGGAGAGGGTCAGGTCTGCACATGTGTTGGGAATTGGGAAGCTGGGAGGAAGACACAGGCTGTGCTCCTTCCCAGCCTCCTTAGGTGAGTATCTGGCATCCGTACTCAGGCAAGGGAATTTACAGCTGGGTAAATAAATGAAATGTGAGGATCTGCCACACTGTCAGCATTTGTGGGATTCTGGCTCCTGAGTGTCTCTCTGATCCTTTGGACTGGGATATTTCCTTTGTAGCCATCGAACAGGTTTGGGCTGGGATGAAGAGAGAAATCAAGCAGCCTCCAAAGCAATGCTTTTGCTTGCAAGCACTGCGGGGGTTGGTTCAATACACTCTTTTGCTTAGGAAGACAGAGACTTACTGCTAAGCTTAAATTCAGAAAACATATCTGTAAATCCCTTCTCCTCCCAGTGGAGCTGAAAAAACAGCAAAAGGCCAACTGAAGTAAAGTTTAATTTGACAAAAATAGGGAAAATAGCTATTATTTATTCATTAGCTTAAGCGACGGATAACAGCATAGCACTAAAAATGTGAATGACAAGAATAACACGGTGATTCCCATATAGAGCCACAAAATCTTGATGTAGGCAGAAAAACTAGTTTGACATGACACTGATGTAGACAGGTAATTCCAAACAGTTGGTGTGTATTATCTTAAATGCCATTAAAATAATCAGTTGTGAAGGTACTACAGACTTAAATTTTCAAATATCCCTGGATGATTTGAATATAATGCTATGGATCTGAAGTGAAATCTTCCTTTAATGGATTTAAATCCATCACACAATATTTGAAGACTTGAAAAAGACTAATTTTCAGGATTTTGACAGACATAATGTGAGTTCTCTTAGGCTTAGAGGTAAGTATTAATAATACAGCAGAATGGATAACTTCCTTTTACTTTTCTGTGATTTATATATAAAACAGAAATTTCAAAATAATTTCGTGTCTTCAGCCTGTATCTTTGATTCCCTAAGTAAAAAACATAAGTGTAATTCCAAAGACCTTTTCTGTTTCTTTTAAAATGTCACATATGTAATTATTTGACAGTAAATACAGGCTCTTCATGTCTAAGAGGAAACCTAAAGAAAGAGGTTAACTGAAAAAAATTCCTTTTAAAACAGTGTGAGTGATTTTGGAATGTGAGCTGTTTCAAATGTGTCAGTTGAACTGATTCGATAATGGAGTGATTTTTGGATACCTTGGGTTTGCACAGCATTACAGTGTATTTTTTTCTCCCCATGCTTTGTTATGCACTGCAGACTCAGTGAGACATCCTTACTGCATGTCCTCTGTACAGATGCATTTTTAGACCTGCATATAATCTCTTTCATTAAAAATACTGGTTTTGATGTTAAAAAAATGCTCTTTTCCTTATCCTCACAGCCCTAAGGAGGTAAGCCTTCAGTGACAAGATTTGTTAAATCCACACTCTTCCTATTTTTAGAACGGTACAACGGAAGAGATACATTCTTGTGTGCATTATTCTGAGCTTCACTAATCACTTCAGTCTGGAAGTACTGGTATTAATGTACAGCAAACATCCATGCATATTGCATAGTGGTTTTACAATGGGGAGAGACACACAAATGAAGTAGAAAACAAACACACTAGGAATTACCTCCTGGGAGTTCTTGAAAAAAAAGGCATTGATAACTAACAGAGGGTGTTTCAGCCTGTTAATGAGCAGATGTAGCTGGCAATCTTT
This sequence comes from Coloeus monedula, assembly GCF_965178545.1. Lineage (NCBI taxonomy): Eukaryota > Metazoa > Chordata > Aves > Passeriformes > Corvidae > Coloeus > Coloeus monedula. The sequence goes on from NC_138787.1 coordinate 34,460,060, forward strand.
CCTACCTTGCTCTTTAAATAAATCATTATATAAGTAAAACCTAATTTCTGATGTGCCTGTGGTGAGTTGGTTGTGAAACATGCACAAAAGAAAGCAGTCCATGCTGCACCATTCATTAGGCTTCTTTAATGGTTATTTATGTATATGTCAGAAATGTGTGGTGCTGGTGAGAATGAAATACATGAACAGCTGTAAAGGCAAAACAGTATTTTGGAAGTTGTGCTGTTCGTTCCTGCTCATTACCCTCAGGTATAGATATTGTCTGGGTGCCCATTTTGAGGACTTGATGTAAGAAATTGGAAGTGGCAATTTTTTTGGGCAATGCCTTGATATTGTTTTCTTCATATGAATTTAGAGAAGGCTCTTGACTTTGTCACATGTACTAGCCAGAAGTATTGGTATTTTCTCACATGATGAGTCAAAGATTTAATTTAATTATATAAGTTGAAATTGTGCTGTGTTTTTTTTAATCTCCTTTTATATCTGGGGAGCCCAGAAGACCCAGGCATTGTGAAAACATTTGTATAAGTCTTAATCTTTTTATTTGATCTACAATGCTTCATATGAAAGCAGCTCAAGGACTCTCAAGAAGAACAAAAAAATCACTATGGACCATTTCAACAGTCAAATTGAAAAAGATCTGATTTTGATGTTGTGATCCTTTGGAAATCAAAATACTTAGATGTAGGAATTTACCATTTTATATTCCTCTTTAATTATTCATCCACACTGATATAATTTTTAAAATATGGTGCAGAAAGGTTTTCAGATTTCACTAGTGAAGCAGTTAACCTGACATGCACTGAGCAAGCCTGGAGCTTAGGAGGAATGCCAGTCTGGCAACTTGGAAAACAGATACAGGATGTTTAAAGTGGTGAGCCATGGTTCTTCAAGCACTTGAGGAATTATGTGCAAAAATATGTTGCTCAACTATCCTTGTGCCTGGTGATAGACATATTTAAGTTCTCAATGATTTTTTCGTTAAAAAGATGAAACTTCTGGAGTTCCAGTTTTGGAGTAAAGATTTTCCTTCTATGATTTTTAAGAAAGGTTGTTTGTAAGATTGTGTTGCAGAGGGCTATCAGTATCCATTTACAATTGCATTAATTCATTTTTGACCAAAACAAATTAATAAATGTAGGATATGTGGATGGTCATTAGAAAGAAATACTCCCTGACACCAAAAAGGAAGTAGTGAGATGAATTGCTTATACTTGAGCAAGATCCAAGACAGTTTTAGGGAAATTGAGAAGGTCTCAGAAGATATTAATCAGAAAAATATCAATAATGCTTAACAAACACCAGAAAAAGCAGCATATCCGCAAAAATACACAATACTTTATATACATTAGCAATACCTAACTTTTATAATTGTATTCCTAAATTCCAGTCAGGGTGATCTTCAAAAAATGGGATAGGCCAGAAATATTAAATACTATGAAAACAAATTTAGCATCCTACTAGTTTTGGCTTCTTATTCCTGAAGTGTGCATGGGAGAAAACCCAGAGATCTGTGGCTTAGAGAAGCTATTTCCAAAAGCACCTTAGGGCTTGCAAGAAGTAAGAAGAAACTCAGTGTCACATACTGAGAAACCCAGATTCAGTAGAGCCTGTAAAAGTCAGCTCATGAACTGTGCCATGAAATGTCCTCAGCACCAACAATAAACAGACTTTGGGTTATCTGCACGTGGACAGGGGAGAGGAGGACAAAATGGTGAAGCTGTATTTCATATCCTCTCTAGGCAACTGTGATAAAGTCAACTCATATTTGTAGCTTCAAGCAAGAGGAACAGGACTTTGATAATTCTGAATCATAGATGATTCAGAGTTTTGGACTTGTATTTATACAAGTGTTGAGGTGTAAAATTCATGTGGTTTTCTACTGATGGAGGGGATGTACCACATACATGCAAACACAAAAGCTTAAATAGGTAAATTACTGCATTCCACCACTGCAATTGCAATTACAGCATCTTACACCTACATATTGCTTTCCAGCAGTGAAGAACTGTCCAAATATGAATAAACCTTCTTCTATGCAAGGGCATTACTGTCATACTGTGCTCCTTTCCAAACTGAAATAGATTGGTACATGAAATGCACAGGCATGTTCAGTGAGTGAGAGAAAATTTCCTCATATTTTTGCATCTGAAATGGATGAATTCTCTGTCGCTGTGTTTTTCTCCACAAAATATTCTGACATAAAGGCTGGATGGCTCATGCATAGCAGCACAAATGCCATTATCATGTTGATTGAGGTAAAGGGCAGAAGTGTTGGTCATGGCAATGCAGAAGAGAAGAAAAACTTCTTTAAGCAGAAGTTTAAGCAGAACTAAAGCTTAAATCCATTTAAATGAAAAACCCTGTACTTTTTGGGGGGGAGGTACCCTCACAAAATCTGGGAACTGATAGTAGAGATCATCATAGGAGGGGAAAAAATGTGATGTAGAGAGAATAAATCAGCAGAAAAGAGAAAACTGCCCTGGAAAAAAATCCAAGTAGAGCAGAGGAGAAACATGAAAAGCAAATCAACTCCTTACTTTCAGACTTAGCAAAGCCTCAGTGTGGATTGCAGCTTGAAGTTAAAAAACCCCACAACCTCAAGTTGCTCAGGTCAGAAACCTCCTGAACACAGCTTCGACTTTCTCTTGCCAACATGTATCATTGGTTTTATCTGGATTGCTACAGCCTCTTCTTTTCTGGCCTTTCAGGACCCTTTATGGTCCATACCAAAGAGCTCCATTTTATATTTTTCTTTCTCATACCCCACTTGTCCCTGCTTTTCACTGGTTCTGATAATTCCTTTACCATCTGCTCATATCTACTGCACTGCTCCAGATCTCCCTAAGCTTCTACTTGTGTATGATCCTTGTGTCTATGTTAACCTTTCTCTTTCCTTTGATTTTTCAGGGTTTTGCATTCTGATAGCACCTCTTTTCCATAAAATGCATTTGTGGTGTCCTGCCTTTCTCTTAACACAGTCCTTGTGCTGGACTTCATGCGACTTTCCTTCAGTCGCTTGGTTTTTTTTTGGAGACTGTTGACAAAGCACTTTACCTCCCTTTACTTCAAATTTCACAGCTGTAATATGGTGATAATACTGTTGACTTCCTTTGTAAAATGTTTTGAAATCTACTGGTGAAACTCTGCATAACAGGTGAATATTATTTCTATTGAAATCAGTGAGCACTAAGAATAAGGTGAGCAGTGGATATCTCTTTAATGTAAGATCCTGTTTGATCTTCCTCTGTCCAGCTGAGACAAAGAATGTGCATGCTGTGTATCAAGTGCAGGCTGCAGCCTGAGCTCCAGCTCAAATTTATTTATAATACACAGTGTGTACACGATTTCAAGGTTGTATCATTGGCTTGAAAAGCCAGGATCTTGTCTCAAGGAGGGATTGTGAGCTGCATTTGTGCCTCCCTTCCTGCCATGGGCACAGGTACACAAGAGAGAGCGAGGGTAGGTGCATGGAGTTCCATCACTGGTCTGATGGACACATGGAAGCACATTGTTAAGAGCATGTAAAGCTTTCTACATGTGCTAATTAAAACATATGGTCATGGCTTTCCTTAAAATTTTCCTCAAAAGTCCTTTCTCTCTATGTTGAGAATAATGCAAGAGCAATTCTCCCCAGAAGGTGAAGTTCAAACTTGCTATTTCTAAAAACAGAAGTTTAAAATGCCACATCAGTTTTGGCTCTGGCATCTTGTGAGCATTTATAGATCTCTTTTAACTTACTCTTTGTGAAACAAACAATACAGGTAAGAAGAGAGCTGGCATACACTTATCTATCCTGCATTAAAATGAAGGTTGTATTGAAATTATTTCAGAGAGCTTTTTGATTTTACATGAATTATGAGTTGTAAACTTTACTTAGTGGAAACATCTTGAACGTTTACCTTGTGAAACCATTATTGCCAACTTCCCATTAGTTTTATGTGCAGGAAAATAATATGATGTTTCATCAGATACTGAAATACTAGATATTCTGAAAAGTATATGAAATACTGTGTGGAAACCTGTGTTTCTATAAATAGTGGTTAAGTTTTTCTGAACCTGTCAATGCTAAGTGTTACACATTGGTATTGTATAGGTGTGGTTACATAAGCTCTCAAGGTCATTTTCACACCCAGATTCTCATGTTTATGGTATGATCATAAACAATCTGTCAGTCATGTGTCAGTCATATGTCAATGGATGTAATGGTGTATATTTTATGTTTGTTTGCTTGTTTGGGTTGCTTTTCTTAAATTCATTTAATACTAACATTTTTACAAAAAACCATTGTGCTCAGATCTTTTAGGGATCTTTGGTTGAACATATCACCTACGGTCCCAATGTCTCCCTTTATTTGTACCCACTTATTCTCCTGTTTTGAAACAAGCCTGTTGGTAAGAGTGGTTTAGAGTTTAAGACTACACTGAATGGGCAACCTCCCACTAGCTGGAGATGGACTCGTTTCATTAGGTTGTGCCTAATTTCTTTTTCAGTGCTATTTTCTTTTTTTCCTTCCACAATAACCTAATGTATAAAACTTAAAAGGTCTGCAGACACTAAGAGATGAGAAGGAGAGTGATTCATCTTGGCTGTGGACTGAACAATAGATTTCATCACTGTCACTGCTGAGCAGAGTTCCTTGTCTGCTCCTGACATGATAACAGTCAGCTGCACTACCAGCCTGCAGTGCCCCAGGAGGGAAGCTGACTGCCAGCTCTGACTGTGGATATTTTTTTTTGTAGCAGCACAGAATAGAATCTAAAGCTATGTCTATACTACCTAATAAGGAATTTTAAACTATTTAAATGTTTGCTGCTTCTATTTCCTGTGTAGATTTTATACAGAGATGAGAATATTCCTGGACATTCTTAATTAATCCATAGACTGTTTAAGAAAAGGAAAGCTTGGATAGCTGCAGGCTTGGTGTGCAGTGTTTAGCCCTTTCCAGGCCTGATCTGTGTGGCTCAACCAGAGCGAGCTGGGGCCTCTTGTTAAGGCAGAGGGGTTGTTTAGGTTTCCTGTTGCAGTGTTGGTGAGTTTGACAGAGACACAATCAACAGGCTGTGTGGGTGGTGGGCAAATGGGATTTGGTAAGAGGGCTCAGAGGGCTCAGATCTGCACTTGCCCAGCAAGGCAGGTACTGCCAAAATGACTGTGCCTACTTATGATGGTCACCAGGTTGTTAAACCCTGTCTCTAATGTGCCATTCTCTGAGGTAGCCTCTTCCTACCATTCCTCTTGAGGAAGGAACATACAGTTTTCTCTCTTTCTCCTCTGGTGTGTACCTGGTTAAATATGTCTTAAGAACCTTGCAGTTCTGCTTTCTCCAAGAACAATGACTGAATAGTTTCTTTAAAGCACAGTGTTCACTCCAGTGAAGGCTCTTTGCAGGAGCCATGACACACATAGCTTGCTTTAGGCTTTTCCTTCAGTCATACCACTCCCTGAACCTAAGGAAGATACAGCTTCTTTGGGAACTCTCCTGGAATTTCTCCTCTGTCAACAAGCTGACCTCCATCCTCTCCTCCTATGAGATGTCTCAATTTGGTGGTGTTTGATCTCACACTTCTGCCTTTGACAAATCCATTTGTGGAAGGGGAAGTGGGATCCTGGAGTGTGACTCATTTGTCATCTTCCACGTGTGCGCTGGACATCTGCTGTGTTGCATTCGTCTTTGCTCTTCCTCCTACTACAACATAGTCACACAGGGGATTGTCACCATCTGCCCTAGTTGGTTATTTGCCACTAAATAGTCTGTAAGTAACATTTTATTTGGTAAAAATAATTAAAGCGTCATTTACTTCTGGAGACAAGCTGTTTACTTTATTGACAGTAGAGGGGCATGTACCAAGGTGATGGAATTTCCTAACTTTTTACACTGAACTGCTTCTTGGGAAAAGGAGGAAACTTACTCCGAAGTGGAGATAAGAAAAATCATTGTCTGAATTGATACCATCTGAAGTCTAAGGATGGTAACTGCATAGACAGAGGTCTCCAGATTAATTTCTTGTACATCCACTAGAGTTAATCTAAGAGTGGCATTATTTTGGATCGGTGCAGTGTTGATGTTAGAAAACCGTGGGGAAAGAAAGGAGTTATTTTTATTAGTATCAGGACTGAGCAGAGTGGTACCTGAGCAGAAGATACAGAAATGTCTGTTTGCACTTGATAAGCAGTAAATCACTTTATTTGAAACATTTTCCATGCAGTAAGTTACTATTGTCTTTGCAAGGTACTACTTGTGTGTGTGGGCATCACTCTCCCCATGCTATACACTGTCCAAACATAAAAAAGAGTAAAAGCCATCCTCAAATAGTTGAAAATCTAAGTGAAAGGCAAACATAAAGATAAAGCAAATAGATAAAGGGAAGAGTGGAAGATGTAGGGAGTACAAATGGTTTGAGAGAGTGAGTCTCAGCCTTGTGACTAGTTCCTGCAAGAAATGTAGAGATCATGCTGGTATGGAGTTTTATGAATCATTTTGATAAAGCTGTTATCAAAGAATGGATCAAAAGAGTTCCTGTTAAAGAAAACATTATCTTTGCAGTCTATTAGAATTCTTTCATTGCTTGAAGACAGGAAATCTTGTAGCTACAATAGTAAATACAGTTTATGTGGATAAACCCACTCAAAAAAAAATTATCTCACCTTAAAAAGGAAGTGCTCTTGCGGATTAGGGAGCTCTAAGAAGGTGAGAAGTAAGGACTCGAGAAAAAAATTAATAGCTGAGCAATGTAAAGATCCATACTGGAACTTGTGAAAATTGTCTGGAAAGGCAATAAATAGTACTCTTTTTTTTTTTTTTTTTGTTGCTGACAAGGTGAAATTACATGGGCCTTGTTAGCTCTAGGAGATACAAAGAATGCAGAAGGATCAAACGGTGGTCGAGCACTCAATAAATGACAGGTGAGCTTCAGGGTAGACAGCTGATGGTAACTGATGCTGAAGGGACAATTGGAACTAATCATACTGCCTGATAGATTCTAAATTAGCTGTAGCAACTCTGAGAAAAATACTTGGTCATTGCAGGGAACAGCATTGAGAAGGCTGCTGTTCAGTGCAGTCTAGAAAGAAATTGAGATGTTAGATTGTATTAAGACAAAACAAGTATCATTACAAGAATTTATAGTACACCTTTGCCTGTATTAAAGTGTTCAATCTCAGCATTCTATCTCAAAGAGCACATGAAATAATAGAAAAGGTCCAACAGAGAGCAACTGAAGTGATGAAAAAATATCAAAACAATTGCTGGAGAAGTAAATGCCAGGATATTTGAAGAAAGTGCTAAGGGGAAATTAATATGGGAAAACGTAATAGATGAGTGATAGCGAGGCGAGTCCTCTTTTGTCTGTTTAAAATGAAGTAAAAAGGATGCTTCAATCAACTTTACCAAAGTGTAGTTAAAAGGCAGCAGACTCAAAATAATGAGCAGAGCAAACTGAACACTCTGCTAACTGAACTAACCAAATGTTTTCATTCTTAACACTTTGCTGAGAGAAAGATGAGCTGAGATGTCCAGCATCGGCTGTTCCCCAGTGGCTAGTGCTCTTAACTGGTGCGTGGCCACTCTGGGCTTTCCAGGGCTCTTGGTACCCCAAGGTACAGCTGGTCACTAAAGAGCCACAGCTGGCCACTCTGGTTTTTCAGGACCAGACCTAAAATTGTACCTTCTCCAGCCTCTGACTGACTGACTGAGCCCTGAGCATTCTTGTGAATTCAGCACTGTCTGTACAGGTGAGCAAACAACCCCTGATGCTGCCCAGCTTTCTGGCATCCTACACCTGAGAATTCAAACTGCTGCTCATTTCTGCCTTTCTGCCTTCAGGCCCTTAGATGTTGTATCAAGGATTCTGTCATGAGCACTTGAGCAGGTTAATTACCTTTCATCTTGCAAAGCTTCATTGTCACCGCCATCTGTTTAGTGAATACTTTATCTGGACAAGCTCTGGTCTAAGTTTCCTCCACTATAATACCTTTGATATTTTGTGCAAACTTTTAAAATGGGCAGATAGATGACAGTAAAATGATCAGAATATCTAGAAACTGTCATTCACTCCCTCAAACATGTCATTGCTCCAATTGAATAACTGCAGCAATTGCAATAATTTCCCTTTTAAGGCCTGTGTACCATTGTTTAGCCTAAAAATGACAGGCTGTTTTTTGGCAAATTAAGGGTGATTAATTTTCTGAAGTTCACCTAAAATAACTCTGGAAATTTTACCCTTTATTGCAAATTTTAAAACAAATAATCATAATGGTATTTTTGTTATTTTTCTTAGATTTTCATGGGCAGAACAAGCATGCTTTTACTGAAGGTTTGAAAAATAACATTGAGAAGACAAGGGCAGCAGACAGGATTGGAAGATATTCTGAGACATCCCTCAGCCCTCTGAAGTCATTCCTGACTGAGTTTGTCTAATTTGTCCTTAAATACTCCTGTCTGCAATTTAAGCATATTAGCAGAGTGGGCAGTAAGGGTAACCTCTTACAAAACTTCTCTGTTATTTGATGACTGTTGTTGTGTCTCCTTGAGTCTTGGCTGAGTTAAACAAACCCAATTCTTTCAACCTCTCCTCTCAGAAGGTGTTTTCAAACCTTTGGTTGTTCCTGCTGCTCTCAGCTGTCCAGCTGAGTCATTTCTTCCTGAAAGTTTGGTGAATTAAACTCCCTACAGTACTCCAGCCTCAGGCTGTTGCCTGCTGAGGGCTCCTTCAAACATCCTGTGTGTGACATCTTCATCACATGCCCTTGTAGGAGGGTAATTTTATTAGCAAAAATATTACTCATGTTCTGCTGGTAATTCTTTATCCTCTATACCTTTTTTTCTAAATTAATTGTGTTATTAGGTATTCCCCATGTTGTATGTGCACAAGTGATGACTTCTACATAAGTACAGTATTGCACTTGTTTTCCCTGAATTCTATCTTATTTGTATCTTCAGTTTGTTTAGATAAATTTTGAATTTTAAGCCTGTCCTCAACAGTCCCCATGCATCCTACCAGCTTGATATTATCTGCAAATTTAATTACTGTGTGTTTTATTCCATCATTGAAGTCATTCATAAAAATGCTGAATAGCACTGAGCTTAGCTTAGGCTTTTTCTTGCAGGAGCTTTGCTCAACGCATCGTTTCCTTTTGGCAGTTAACCAACAATTTTACAGACATTTTTTTAGTACTTGTACAATAACTTCATCGAGATTGTGCCAGCTTAGCTCATTTTTGACAATATCACAAGAGATTGTGTAAAAAGCTTTTCTGAGGTTAATCTAAAACTAATCCTCAGCTCAGAAGCCTATTAACCTGTCCTAGAAACAAGTCAAGCTGACTGTTAGGGAGCTTGCTATTTTATAGGTTGCCTTTTTCTCTTATTAGACACTTGCCTGCCCCTCTGACTTCAAAGGTAAATCACAAATGGATCTAGGTTTGAACCAAACCAGCACAAAACATTTCTGTTACTTGATTTCTTTTCCTAGACTGTCTCTTTCTATTTATTGCTAATGCACTTAGGAAGTATTCTCATGTTGCTGTTTCCTTGTGTATTTATAGTTGTGCTTTAGCTTTTGTATTTTGCCTCTTTGCTCCTTCAACCGCATCAAGATATTAATTTATTTGCCAGGATGCAACTGGCTTTTATTTCAAAGCCAAGCCATTTTTCATCTTTAATAAGGTGACCTAATGGTCACTGCTGGCCTGTGCTTTCCAAGCAGACTGTTCACAGTTTCCTGCATTGTGTGCCTTTGCATATTTTCCAGTCTATATACACTGGATACTGACTCCATTAAAAAGACACTGTGTAAGCTCTTCTCCAGGTGTGTCACTCCTGTACATTCCTTCCTTTCATGTTCAAAGAAATAAACTCAGCTGTAAGAGAGCTAATTTCCACTGGTTATAATAATTTTTGGTTTAGATGGCCTATTTCTTTCTCTTTCTGATGCAGCAAATTGTTGGTGATAATTAGAAACAAAAGAGCTGGTGTGTATACTCATTGTAAATGAAGCATATTTTGTTGCAACAGGGGTGATTAGACATGAACTGTCAGCATATTCCCATGTTCTACAGTTAACTGTGCATTAAAAATAATAATGAGAATAGTAACTTCTATTATACAGAGCAGAGCTGCTTTGCAGTCCCTACCTAATGTACTGTGGAAATGTAGCCCCCACCTGGGGCAGGTGACAATTTAAGAGCACAGATCATGCCAGCTAAGTCTGGGAAAGGGAAAATGTCTGCAAGAACTCACAGAGGAATTAAAAAGAAACGGGAAATTTTCTTACAGCCCAAGACAGGACAAACATTTCTGTTAATTGACTGGCCAGGGATGGGGGGACATTCTTTCTTTTCTGTGGGTTATGTGGGTAAAGATTTAGTGGCTGCATTCTGCCCCACAAAGGTAATTTCACACATGGCAGTCCCTAACAGCCAAAGAAGTTATCTACTCTCTGTAACACAAGCATAAACTTCTTTTAATATTCCTCTCTATTGACATTTAACTGGGCTGTTCGCAGCCCAGAAATGGTGTGACTTACAAATCAACTCTGAATGAGGTTGCTTCAGTAATGTGGACCCTTTCAAAAGGCCTGATTAGGGCACATTGTGAGTCTGTTTGAGACAAATCTGTTTGTTTGTTTGTGTTCACTTTCTGTTGTACTTTGGTGGCAATAATACTCATGAGCAATAATAGCTGATTTTTCTCTATGGTCATTTGCATAAGAAGTTAGATGAGAGAAATGGTATTGCCCAGTGATCTGTGCATCATCATCATCTGTGCATGATCAGCATTAGCCATGGAGCTGACGCTCTGAGCTGTAATACCAAGGAAAGGAATGAGAAAATATAGCTGAGCTGTGATTAGCAATTCTGAAAGATGGGGTCTGATTGGGAAATCCCTGCCCATAAGAATGATTGAACTCATCCTCCCTCAGAGTAGAAGCTGCTCCTGGTAGTGATATGGATGTCTGTGTGCTATAACTTGGACTGAGGCCATTCTTTCTCCTCTGAAAGGTCACCGAAGAGCCATCAAATAGCAGCAGCTTTCAGCTTCATGTCAGAAGCAGTTTGCCGGTCACAAGGCAGCACTTCACAAAGTTTTAAATTCACCCTGTTACATCAAGAGCAATGTAATAAGCTCTGGTAGTCACACAGGACACAAACTATCCTCTTGGATAACACTTAATGTATGCTTTGTCATCCCTGAAATTCCACAGTCTTGTATTGTGCTATTATACTTAAAGAAGAATATGTACCTGGTGAATCACTCCTACTAAATCTGATTTACTTGTGGCAAAGCCTAAAACAAACAGCCCAACACATTCGCAGAAGTGAGATGTACAGCTTTTCCTTTGCTATTCCACACACAGGATAATGACAAAGGAAATAACAGTGAAGGGCACCAAGACACCTTGAGGAAAATGACTGGTTGTAATCGTGCCTGACCTCTATCTGTCGCCCGTCCTTTATTTGTGGTCTGTACAACAGTGGAACCAATGCACATTATTAAAAAACAAAACCAATTCTGTACCTGCTGAATGACAGACAGGGCATGTTATTTTTCAGGTCTACTGTCTTGCCTTCTACCACCTTTCTCTTACTACCGATAAAAGGGCAAAAGGAAACATCTATTTGTTTAAAAATGTTTGCCTTGCATTTCTCTTCTGATAACAAAAACCCCAGTGTTCCTATACTATTATTTATTACTGTGCATTGTCTGCTAAGGCTATGTTTTCTATCATGGGATTCAAATTGCTTCTTGTGCCATCAGCATTTTCCCTTTTCACATTTCTTTCAAGGCAAAATAGAAAATCTATTTCTCTGCAGTAGCAACAGTGATCTGGGAAAACTTTATTTAGGGTGAAAGGGAAAATAATGGAGTCAGAATAAGCATCTACACTAAAAGTCTATTTAGAACATCAAGCCTCAACGTATTCATAAGACAGCATTGTATCTGTTTTAAATTACGCTCAAGAAGATATAGAAACATAGTGTGTAGTGATCACTAACCTGCCTATTTGCATTGCAGATTAAAAAATCTGAAGATGTAGTAATGAGGAGTTGAGATGAAAAGACAGTGTGTTTATGGCAGACAGTGTATTTATTTTGCAGAAAAGCTGTGTAAAGGCAGTGCCACTCTTGTAATGATAAAACCTGGAGCGCATTTAAAACTTAACAAATGCATTTCCATCCAGGGTTATTGCACCGGAGACCACATAAATAAAAATTCAAACACTGCTTTCTTAATTCACACATACAGTTACATTTAATGACACCAGGACTTCCAACATGAGTAAAACCAGCAGGGTTTGGCCCATAAAAATTATTCGTGTTTGCAGCCTGCCTGTTTTCTACAGCTTAGCACTAAGATATCCTTTACTGTCTTAGCAGCAGCAGCAGCAGCTCTGATTTAAGGAGACGCTGACTTCTACCCTCCAGCTCCTCATTCTCCTTCCATGGTACCTCCTCAGCTGTGCCAACACAAGTCTTGGTGGGGCCATTAGACCGACCAAATGTGGAAAAAAAAATACAGTCAGTACCCTCTGCTTATTCCACACATAAATGGCAATGCAGAAGAAGAGAAGATCTACGAAGTTTAACGAGTGTACCTCATCCAAAGATAAATAAAAGTAGTCATTAGGCAATGACAGACAGAGAAGCAGGGTCTGGTTTTGTGTGCCAGACCTCTCCTCTCGTGCAGTAAATCTTTTAGTGACACAGTGGTCAAAAAAGAAAGCACTATGAAGGCTAATGATGTAGTTTAAAAAGCAATATTAAAGTGTACATATTCCAGCATCTTCTGAATTTTAGAGTGAGTCTGTGCATAACAGTAGCATTTACAAAATTCAGCTGTTACAGAAACTGACAGGTTTATGTCAGACAGCTTAAACTTTCAAGTTATCCCCTTTTTACAGGTAATGAGAAACGATAAGAAATTCTGTCTACAATGCAAGAGAAAAGAAGGAACATAAATTGCAGTGCAATTAGCTTCTTTTTCCTTTCTTCTCTGAATATACAGGCTAATGGATACCATTCAAACTTCTGGAGTCACAGACTGGGTACAAGACTCTGTTCTGAAATCATTTAACTATGTGCTTAACTTAAAGATGTGAGCACTGTAAAAGCTGAAAATGCTGAGATCGCTTACTCTTAATCTTTAGGGGCTCAGTATTTTGCTGATCAGGGCTGGACTACTGAGCCTTTACAGGAATGAATGCAAGCTGATCTGCTTATGAGAGGGTTTAATGGAAATTTCATTTTCCCTTTCATTTAAAATTCTGTCAACAGTATGTCCTTCCTGGCCCCTGCAGGAAGAAGTGTATCTACATAATTGTTCATTGTTGCTGCAGCAAATGGGCTGTAAAGTAAATGTTCTAATTAGTCTTTGAATCATTAGGGTGGGTGTAGTTTGTCCGGCCGAATTGTGAGCTGGTTGGTATTGAAAAGAAAAGAAAAGAAAAGAAAAGAAAAGAAAAGAAAAGAAAAGAAAAGAAAAGAAAAGAAAAGAAAAGAAAAGAAAAGAAAAGAAAAGAGAAAAGAAGAAAGAAAAGTCCTCTGCACATTTTCATAATTTCTTTTTGCTTTAAGACTGTTGTGACTCAATAGTAACTCTTCTGCTGCCTGATAGCAAGGGGAGGATCCTTATTTTTGTTTTATTTCTATACTTGCTATTTTTGACCTGAGAAGAGAGGCTGGTATCCCAGAGAGCACACTTAGCTTTAATCCTTACTTTGAGGATTTCAGGTGCAGTCTAAGCATTCTGCTTCAGACAATTATTTATGCAGATGAAAATATTATTTTGCCCTCTAGTATCTTTTTAAAATGTGAGACTTAGGCATGTCTTGGTGTCCAAAGAGACTTTTATGTGGGCCTTGAATAAGTTAGTCCTCGTACTAACAACAATGCATGCTGACATGACTAAGTGTCACCTAGAGAATCTCTACATAGAGGCACTGTCTAGCTCTGAGTACCCCAGTGAGCTTTTCAGAGTGTTGAGGTGGCTTTCAAATACAGAAGAAAGAAGCAATAAATGTATAAAAAGTGAACCCTTGTGCAAGAGAGAGCTGCAAATGGAGTTTGGATGTCCAAGATCCTCAATGCGTGAAATATCTCAGGCTGTTAGGAGGATAAATGCACTGTAATAAGGAAGAAAGAAAATAGGGAAGCTTGAGATGAAATTCTACAGTTGCACTTCCAGGTTGGTTTGGGTGTTTTAAACTTTGTGTTGTGGTGTGAAAACGCTCTGAGGCTCGAGTCTTTTCTGTTAGCTCTTCCAATTAAAGACCTTATTGAAACCGAAGTGAAAAAATGCTCTCATCTATCATGTGTGGCTCTGGACTTGGTCAATTCCCTCCAGAAGATGTCCATAGACACAAGAAAGTCCTTAGGAAATATCCTGGCAAAGGATCCAACCTGTAGTGACAGCTCTAAGTGAACTGTGTGGTTGAGGAACTCAGACTCACATCTGGCTAAGACACTGCCTGGAGATTAAACAAACAGTCCTGCTTTGCAGGAGAACTGACTTTTGGAGCAATGACACTGGGAATTCCTGTGCTACTGTTTCACCTTATCTTATCTATTAACATGTTTGCCCTGGGTTTTATCTGTGCCCTGAGCACTCCAGCAAAGCTGTGGGCAAGCAGTGATAGTGCAGATTGACAGTAAGAGTGATGTGATGTGATCTGATTTGATGTGATCTGATCTGCCTGGGAAGCAGTGTTGGCTCAGGTGCAATGCTAATGCAGAACAGCATTCAGAGTGATCAGATTTACTGGCACAGACCAGGCATCAAGGTTGGCTTAGTGGCAGAAATGGCCCATAATGGCAAAAATGGCCCATTTGCAACTGGTGCTGTCGGCTGAAGTTGCACTAAGTCTCAGGAATGGCTGGTGGCTGTTGCTTTCTCTGTGAGCTGTGTGATGAGTCTATTACTGTTTATCCTGTAAATATCTATTTAGGGACCTTATAAACCTGCCTGAATTGTTGCATCTCTAGACTAACTGCTCCTTGATAGCCTTGGTGGCTTAGTTAAAGGACTATCGAAAGTGCATGTCATTAACTTGATTGACTACAGGAGCTCCAAAGGTTTATCATACCAGTGCAGGTGTTGAACTGGAGTGTGGGAATAATTCAAGTGGCTAGAGCAGAAGAATAGGAGGCTGGAAATGTCATGGAGTCTCTCACTGGTGTATTTTGAGTCTCTTTTAACCTCACTTCTCACCCTTCTTACAGAAGTATTTGAAGGGAGAAATAAATGTCAGCAAAGGCTTTCAGAATCTTGGATTTTTGGTGCTGTAGAAAAGCAAAACATTTTGCAAGCATTCCAAATCAAATGTCTCCATTTAGGAAATAACTGTTATTAATTCTTTTGATCAAACGACTCAAAGCTTTTATTCTTGTGTAAAGCTGTAGTCTACAGCCTATTTAAGTTAAAAAAAACCCCAGACAACCAAACCCAAGCAAACCAACAAAAAAAGGCTTTAATAGGAGTACACTATAGGAGTACCATAAACCTTGCCACTAAAATTGCACTTTTGCAGAAGAAAAATGGCAGCTAAGTTCTCTCATTAAAGAGATACTGTCTAACTGCATTTAAAAAAAAATCAAAATAAAAAATGTAGTAGCTTAAGTTTGGAATGAAAACTTTGGCCCTTTCCAAATGCAACTCCTTCCCATGGAGTTTGTGAATTTGCAGCATAGAAAAACATAGTTTAGAAGAGACCTTTGAGGCCCATCTGGTCCAGAGTCATCCCCCCCCCCAGAACTAACAACGTCAGATCAGGGATTGCTCAGCGTTTTGCCCTGTCTAGTTCTGAATATCTCCAATGGCTCAAATTGCTCCCTTAAAAAAAAAAAAAAAGAAAGAAAAAGCCAGACTATTTTGGAGGGATTAATCTGGCTTCTGCCTTTGGAGTCATATGCTTAAAGTTTAGGTTTTCAAGGTCATTGAGCAACTGTTGATTGAAGAAAACAAGAATGGCTTCCAAGAGGAAGGGGCAAACTGTCCTTACATATCTGTAAATACCTTCTGAATAACTGTCCTTTAGTACCTAAATAGTAAAACAAACAAACAAACAAACAAACAAAAAAAGAGCAACTTTTCTGTCTCTTAGGTTTCATTTCTAAGCTAAATTTTAAACACTGCAGTGTTAGGAGTGCTGTACATAAAATTTTTGGCGTCAGGATAAAGAATGGAAACACAGACAGAGCTTTTATTACAGTGCTGCTGAGGATGTTGCTGTAGTAAATAAAGTACTGTTAATATTTTAAGAATGGCATCCCTGAAGTATCTTATAAGATATTTCTTCTCAACTGCCTTTCTTTAGCTGGAAAAAGGAAAAGTGGTTCTTGTAAAGACATGTGCTTCTATCTCATCAACTATACATGTAATTTTTTTAGAGGATAATTAAATTTAAATATATGAATTTTAAAAATCTAAATTAAATACTTGATTTTTATACTAAATATAAATTAAGAATTTCTGAACTGAAATAATTTGTACAGTTTTGATTTTTTTTCTTTAAGTGGACATTCACTGCCTTAGAATAATTATTATAATTATAATTATAAAAGAATGCTCCCAAAAGACAGAAATGTGCTTAGCATTGTTTCT
Source organism: Coloeus monedula (assembly GCF_965178545.1). Classification (NCBI taxonomy): domain Eukaryota; kingdom Metazoa; phylum Chordata; class Aves; order Passeriformes; family Corvidae; genus Coloeus; species Coloeus monedula. The sequence goes on from NC_138787.1 coordinate 34,476,660, forward strand.
TCCGAGCAGAAAGCTTGTATTTACAAAGCTTGCCTTGTGCACGTGGGTGGATCATGCAATTATTTATCAAATTATCTCAAATAATTAATGAGATGATTGCAAACTGTTAGCAAATAATTGAAACAAAAAAAAGGATTACATTAATCAAGTAAATAATTAATTGTGAACCATTTGCCCATCTCAATTCCAAACAAATTCTTCCAATGTCAGGGAAACAAAAGAAAAGGATATTTGTAATACCCACAGATTGCTTTCACATTGCTCCAGCATGAGCACTCCCTCACTTATATGGAGTCATTGGCAGAATTTTTCTGTAATTTCCCTCAATTGCTTTGCGTGCATATTGTGTTAAATGGACTTTGGTCATAGGGAAAGTCATCTGAGGGGAAAAGAGGTCACTTCAGAGCTGTAAGACAAGAAGTGACTTAAAAAACTCAAAGGAGTAGTATATATGTATAATGATTTTAAAGTGGTTTTGAAGCAAGGAACATTTTAATGAACTATGGAGCACAATAAATGAGTTTTTAAGTAGAAGGAGAGGACAGAGAGGAATGGGGGAAGAAAAGAAATGGAACTGAGAAAACAAAATGGATCAGGTATGAGGAAAATTACTCTGCCATACTGTGAGAAAGAAGAGAGCAAACCTCATGAGTGCCACTTCACTCAGTGTTTAGAAAAAAGCATTATTTCTTTGCTAGGAAATGCAGGCCATTATCAGCCACTGATATTTCAAGCATAACATGGGGAAAAAAAAATTAAAGTAAACTCAGGTTCTATTTTCCCTCCCCTCTTCACCTGCTAAGTGCAGGGACAAAGACTTCACTTCTAAAAGATGCATTTATCTATTTATTTATTTACTATGTTACCTATCAAAAGTCAATGTACAGTTGTATTTGGTAATTTATTTCACCATGAAACATGCAGGGATCTCTTTTCTTCCATGGAACATTTAATGTTATGTGAACCTCTACTTTACACTACTCTACTGATAAGCTAACCAAGAGGGATATTAATTATCTCATATCAGCCATGATGTGCATAATTTCAGATAACAAATGCACAGCTGAAATGTGTGTCTCCTCTTATTTCCATTCTATCTCCATCTATTCATAGGACATGGCTAAAACAATATGGAAAAAACAAGGGACCCAGAGATAAATAAGATATCACTCCACAGCAAATGATTTTTCACTGCAGATACCCACAAAATAGCTTTTTTCTTTCATTAAATATCCAAGTCCGAACCTGAAAAATATGTATTGAAATCCCTGGTTTGATGGAGGACTGATCCAGGTATTCCAAAGAGCTCCTGGGTGGGGCACTCTGATGAATGGGGTATTTCAGACAAAAGTATTCTAGTTTTCAAGACAAAATGTTGTGGGAGACTTTTTTTGTTGTTTGTTTGCATTTTTTCCTTATTCCTTTCAGGCAGCAGTGACCTTTCCACAGAAAGGGAGCACCACTTGTAATTTTTAAAAAAAATAGAGTTGTAATTTTTTATTCACTTGTTTAAATTGGGACTTTGTTTTCCCCATCCTATCCTCCACTTTATGCGTGCGTTGCTGGGTTTTGGCTGAGCCACCTGTTTTGCAGATCTGTGATAATCCATTTCTTGGGTGGTTTTCTGCTTGTTGTGTTTAAATTAGAGATAGGGAAGGGGATTGAAATATTCGCCTGCCTCTCTATAAATGGTAATTCTGCTGCAGAAATACAGATGAGAACAAGACTTTGTCTTCCCCTGTGAGATCTGTAAAATATACAGACAAAAAATATTTGTACATTTTCAACAACCAGATAGTTTAGCAAATCCTTCCTTAATTTTTTTCTATATAAATAAGCCCCAATGAATGTTTTGGCTTTAAACACCTTGATTGTTTAGCATGCAGAATTTTAGATATATCAGCTCTGTTTGTTTGATTTATACCTTTGACCTATCTCTAATTATTTTAACCTTATAATTTGCATAAATCCAATCTCTGCTGTCAGACTTGGAAGACAACAGAAATCCCCTTATGCATTGTGATTCACTAAAGAAATTAGAGGTGTGATAATGGGTGGGCATTTTCATTTGACCCTTTGCAACTTCTTCTAACTTTGAATTACTCCAGTGAATTTTTCTGCTATTGTAAGTAAAAGATGTAGAGAACAGATTACTTCTGAGTGCTGCCTTATGATACAGAAATGCGTTTTGCCTGCTTCTGACAAAGGGAATCGATGACTCCCTGCAACATCTGTGCTGTACCTGAGCTGAAAACTCAGCGGGGAGGGTTGGACTGTGGCTCTCGAGAAATTCAGGTCAGAGGCTCTGGTTTGCTTCATTATATCAGCTATCAAACTTGGAAACTTGGATTTGAATCCTGTTTCAAATTCCACATGCTGATTCATCAGGCCATAGGGAATTCAGTTTTTTTAGACCTTTGGTTCAAGCCCACTTGGAGCTGTGAGGATGCTGCCAGACTGCTATTGACACTTAGCACTGTATGAATTGGGAGATGTCTCTGAGGGGCAAACGGCTCTTTCTGACTTTTCTCAGCTTCCTGGAGCCAGAGTGAGCATCTTTCCTGAGTGGGTGGTGGAAAAGTACACAATGTTTTATGTGAAATGACAGTTTAAACTTCCAAAACTTATTCCTATGGAAGAAAGTGTTTTGAGAACAGAAACGGTGGCCTTATCAGGCATGGTTTCATACATAAAATTGAAAAGTTTATTTAGTTGGCATTTGCCTGGTGCTTTACCCCAGTGCAAGAGGGTGGTTAGTACCTCCTTACCTCACAAAATGTGGTGACAGGCCTTCATCTGAAAAAACTGGGAGCTGTTCAGATGTTGCAATAATGAAGGCCATTACTATCTATTAGCTCAGATGGATTAAAAGGTTAAACCAGTTTCTGGTGAAAATTAATTATGCTGAGAATTCAGTTAGAAGTGTTCTTTGATGTCTGGCATTTGCATGTCTGTGATGAAGAATAGGTCACCTGCTTTGTGCATAAACTCTCAAGGCTTACAAGAAGAGGAGTAGCATAGTTCCCTGCTAATCTACTTCTGCTGCTTAAGGATGAGTTTCCTACTGATGTGGAGGGAGTCACACCTCGCTGATGTGATTATCTGCAGGCTGGCTAATATTGGGCAGGAATTAGAAGCAGCTTTGTGGCTTTGTTTAGGGATAGTCTCACTCTCCTACTTAGCTGCAGCAAGGAACTCTCCATCCTCTTTCATTCTGCTCTTGTGGAGATGCTGGGGAGAAAACTGATGCTAAAGGGTGGAAATGCAATGTATTTAATAGAAATGTGACAAATCAGGCATTCACTGGTCTGGCCATGGGCTACATGACCCTTCCACACCCTGAGGTTTGATTACCTGCTGACTTTGACAGCACTGCTCACCTGCTAGAGTTCACCTCGACACAGGTACTTCTGTGTCAGTGATGGAGAGCTTATCATTTTGTACACCTGGCACTTAGCAGGCTTGGGTTAGTCCTGCCCCCACCTTGCTCTGTGTCTCTGTGTCATGAGGCAGTGTTGCTGTTGACAGAGTGTCTAGCACAATTTGGGAGTGACCTAAAATGCATCTTTATATACACCCAGTCCTTTATGAAGAGAAGAAAAGGAACAGGGTTATGATGACCTGTAAAAATAAAAGCCTTGAGAATGAGATCAGTGACACATGATTAGGAAATTGCTTGCAGTGAAGACTCATTGCATTCAAGGCAGTAAATATTACCAGTCTGTAGTTACTGCCTTCATGAGAAAGGTGCTGTATACTCAAGAAGTGGCGAGGCCCTTCTCTTGGTAGCTCCTGACAGTCACAGAGCACATGGGGTTAGTTTCAGAGCAGCCTCAAGGATGTTAAAAATCTGCAGTGCAAATTCCTACAATCTGCATGCTTTCTCTACAGCCTCTGCTGGCTTCAGCCTGAGAGTTAGTCATGTTAGTCACACGGCTTCGCAGCCCTCTTACAGACAGTCTGAATTCAGAATTTGCACATAACAGCTGGTTTGTAAGCCTGAGACATCAACGGATCACTCCAGTTACACTGTGAACAGAGCCGAAAGCAGTGCTCAGGTAATTCTTATGATGATAGAATAGACTTGCAACTGTGTTTAATCTGAGTCCATTATTGCTGAAGAAATTGTTGATTCCACATAGGGCAATTAAGCGCTCAATATTGCTTCTACCTGGAGAGAGTCTTGCCTTTCAAAGGACATAAAAATAGAGAGCCCAGTCAGCTCTGTGTTTGCAGCACTTTGCTCACCTCTGCTTTTGACCTTTATGTAAATGAAATAGCCATTCCACATCATTGAAACCATATGCATAGAGCAGTTTAAAATATTGGATACTTCTCGGATCAGTGATGCCAGAACAATGTGGAAGCAACAAAGAGGAAGATGATTATGCAAAGCAAGAGTTACCTTCTCAAAAGAACAAGTCACAAACGTTTTCCTTTCATGACACTTAGCAGAAATGTCAAGCTTTGCAAGCAATTTAGGTCTGCTAAATCCAAAACTTTCCACCATCGAATATAGCCTGCAATTAAGTAATTATCTCCATTCTCTCCGTTGTCTTCCACTATACAGGAAACCTGACTGGAAGTGAGGAGTTTATTAGCTGACTTGGTGATTAAGCTTTAAAGATAGAACTTTGGAAAAGTTGTACTAAACTTACTTTCCTAAGTTCTGTAAGTGCCCAGTTACTAAAGTGCACAGCATTAGAATAAAGACTATAATTCCTTACTCATGACTTGAAACTCAGCTCTTACCTATGTATCCCTTTAGTTAAGGGCTCTGGCTTCATGCAACTGTTTTGTTTCTAGGTCCACTCTTTATGCATGTAACATAATCTTTGATGAGCTATGGCTTGTAAATTGAGTATCTTTAGACAAGTGTTGCTTAGCATCTCTACTTACTGTGGAACTAATGAAAAGAGTTTATGCCTAAATTAATCCCTAATGTAGTTCTGGTAAGGAAAATGGAGCCAGGAATGCATACACTACTAAGTGGGTTTTTTTCCCCTACTTCCCTTTATTGAAGTTTCTGATGCCACTGCAGAAGAGGAAAATAAATGTAGCTGAGGAAGAAATAAGAATAAATGGGCATTTGGTGACTTTGTGACTCCACTTGTGCCATGGTGGAGCAGCGCGAGTGTGCGGAAAAGCGAGCAGCACATCACGAGGATTCCGGCTTTTATCTGAAGAACATCTCTTATCCAGAAAGATCATGAAGAGCTTTGCACTCGGGGAAGTGTGAATAACACTGCTAAGTCCTTCTAGTCAGAGAGGTGAAAAGGCAGTCATTGGACTGGGAAAGGGTAATTGACTGATGGCTTCTGTGACCCTGCTACTCAGAGAGAGAAGGACCCTGTCAGTCAGACAAAAAAATACTGCTTAGGAACAAGCCCAGAAATTCAGTAATAAAGCTCAAATTATTAGTTAGGTCTGTGCATTTTAACCCTTCATGAAATGCTTTAAAAATGCTAGCAGCAGTTGGAAGTCATTTATGCCTTTCATGAGAGACATTCTGGCTGCTAGTGTCCTTCCTTTAAAAGCACAATTAGAGAGCAGCAGGAGGGAAGGGAAGATGGTGAAACCCGAGGGAGCCTCTGGGATCTCTGTGTCCTGCAGTGCTAATGGTGGTCCACAGAGGCACCTTCGTGTAGGGGGTGTGATGTGTGCCTGGCGAGGAAGGCTGAAGGTCACTGCTCCAAATGTTTTTACACTGAAATGTAAAAGGAATTGCTCAAGCCTTAAAGTGGCTGAAAGCAGATTTTGGCACAGTCTTCCATTTGTAGCCCTCCCTATCATAAGATGAAAGCTTTGCAGTCCAGCAAAGTTTGAATGACCTTCACATTTCAAGGTCAGGCAGGTTTTTTTGTCGGAACTTCTAAGGCTTTCCTTGCTGCTAATCTTATGTGTAGAAATAGAAATTTTTCCTGGCATGTAAATGCACCTGCCTCAAATCAAAGTCTGACTTCCGGAAGATGTCAAGAGAGATCTTTCCTGTTCCTGTTCTGTTGTGCAGTAGCTCTGAATACACTGACTTGTAGATTTTGCCCAAGGAAGATCTCAGGAGCCTCCTGTGGAAGTTTGTTACTATCATCAAATGGACTTAAAAGAAGGAAAACAACTTGCTGTATTTTCAGACAAAACGAACATATTTTATTTTTACTCCTTGGAGACTGTTCAGAAGGGGGCATGTACTGTTTCAACTGACTAGAACTTTCCAGGTGTGTTTTATCACTTTCTGATTCAACATTTAGGTCTTTGGAAAAGTTGCTTAAAGCATTGAGGTACCTCTGTTTTTTTTCTTTTCCCATTTGAAAGGGAATTTCATTTCTTTAAAGTGTCAGCAGGTGTTTAGAGTATAGCCTTTCTGTAAGGAGAACCAGCCTTTGTTATACGTGATTTATCTGTGGGATGTTCCTTCATTTGTCATTGGCAAGGCAGAAAAGCAGGCAATCTGGAGGCAGGCTGGAGTGGTGTGAGCAAAGACGAGTTGTCCTGGTAAAAAGCTTTTTGCTGGCCAGCTCTGCCTGAGGGTGAGCAATGTGGCTAGAGAAAGGCAGAGCTGGGCTACAACACAGTTAAATCAATTTAGGGCATTTTGGAGCTGAATTCTTTCTGATTGTTTGGCCTCAACTACTCTTGACCAGCAGCGAGCATAGTTGTAGAAACATGTCCTTCTCTGCCGTGGAAGTGAGCATTTACTGTGGCATGCAGAAAGTCAAACAGTATCTTTTTCCCTTGCTGTAAGACAGATTTTTGTGGTTGTTTCCAGAGATCAGACAAAGGCTCTGATCTGTGACTGAGCACATCACACCAGCCAACCTCTCTTTTGATTGATTTTTGATATTTACAGATGCTGTGGTACTGCAGATGGAGGTTATGAGCTATAGCCTATGGTTCTGTCTGTCCAAATCTGAATACGTGTCCTATATATTAAGAAAGGCATTAACTTAGATAAACAAATTTATAATGAAGTAAAAAAACCCCAAACACCTAAATACAGAGTTAGGATATAACAAAATAATCTTGGATCACTTGTTTCAGTCTCATAATTAGCAGTTCATCATTTCTTGACCTTGTGTAAAGTCTGTAGGACACAGTTCCTGTGGTGCTGTGCTGGGCTGACCCTGAATGGGCACCAGATGCCCACCAAAGCCACTCCATCACTGCCCTCTTCAGCTGGACAGGGGGAGAGAACTTTATGAAAAGTTCATGGAGAGAGATCATTCAGTTACTGTCAGAGGCAAAACAGACTCGGGAAAATTAGTTTAATTTATCACCAATCAAATCACAGCTGGATAAGGAAAAATGAAGCCAAATCTTATAAACACCTTCTCCTTACCTCTCCCTTCTTCATGGCTCCACTTCAGTCATGATTTTCTCCACCTTCTCCCCTCACCAGCAGCACAGGGGGATGGGGAATGGGGCTGTGGCCAGTTCATCACACGTCTCTGCCACTCCTTCTCAGGGGGAGGATTCCTCACACTCTTCCCTGCTCCAGTGTGGGGTGTCTTGCATGGGAGACAGTCCTCCATAAACTTCTCCAGCATGTCCTTCCCATGGGCTGCAGAGCTTCAGGAGCTGGGTCCTTTAGGAATGTGCAAACAGGCCGAGACTCAGTGTGACATAATTGTTATTGATTTGTGTAGGCCTGACATTCCAAGGAGCTGATGAGCATAGAGGTAATACCTTGTGCTGTTCAGTGTATAAAATACTGTCTTCTTTTTTCCTCAAGTGGAGCTGAAGCGACTGTTTATTTTTCACACTCCTAAGTGAGGAACACAGTGATTGACTGTAGCTATGAGGTGTACATATCCTATTGAAACAAATTATGGGGAAAGAGTTGTATAATTCATTCACTGATGTGAGCTAAGTTCATATAACACTGTCTCAATATCTGACTGATATTGCTGTTTAGTAGATGTGACATTTAAAAGTTTAATCATGATCCTGCAGCATTCACTGGCTCATTCTAAATTGTGGAATAAGAAATGGGGCATTTGGCATGCTTTCAGGCAGACTGCTATCTGCTGCAAAGTACTCAGTAATATTTCTAAATGCATGGATCAACCTTTTCATTTATTGATCTCAGAATGTTTTACCGAGTTGAGTAAGAATCATCACATTTCTTATTAAAAAAAAAAAAAAAAAGAGAGGTAGGAAGGAGGAACCTTTACAAAATCTCTTTCTTCTGACCATATGTATAGCAGGAGACCAATGTCCAGCACTCCTGTGGTTTAGGAGAGACTTTCAGGGTCTTTGAGGCTCATGTCTGTTTACAGTGAGACTTTATTCCTCTTCAAAATACCAGCTCTGTCTTGACAGTGTCGTAGGAGGTTGCACAGATGAGGACAGCATGCCACATGTATTGCTTTCTCCCCGCTTTCAGATTTTATGTTTGTTTGGGAATTTGAGCAATAAATCACAGGTGAGAAAAGAAAGAAAAAGTAAATTGATATGTTGATATTGAATCTTTTCTTATTACAGGCATCAAACAGCAAGACTGGACTTGTGGAGAACAGATTTAAGGTACTGAAATGTCAATGCTGTTATGCACATGGCTTAAATTACTTTTCCCAATGAAGAAGAAACATGATAATATGTTCAAATATTTTCTCTGTCTTCAGTGACCTAACATAAATTCAAATTCACAGTTTTAACTTCGGTTGTTGTTTTTTTTCCCCCCATGTCTGTTAATAAAATGCTACTCTTGTGGATAACTGTAAATATACTCTATACTTCCAATTTAGTTTGCCTGAGACATTATATGGACTATTTTACATGGGTAAAAGCACATAGCCTGTTGGGAGGAGTTTCTTTTGCTAATTATTTGGGGGATTCTGAAAATCTGATTGTATGTGATTCAGACTCAATTTGATCTTCTTTTAAGAAAAAGGCAAAACCCCCCGACACCCCACATCCTCGCATACATAGAAGAATAAATACAAATAACCTTTGGACTCTTTCTTGATATTTCTCTGAGGAGTGAAACAGGGTTTGCTTTTATACCCCCTCCAAATGTCAGCACTGTTTTGGAGAGTTGGGGTGGAAAAGCCTTCCTTGCAGTTATGATCTAATATTTTTGGAAGTTCAGGTGCTGGCATCTGTTGTGGTAGTTGGTTTCAGAATTTTAGTTTTACCAAAATGAAGTAGCTGTGCTGGCTCTGGCCTCATTTCTTCCTGGTGCCTCTTCCTGATGTTGTTAAACTGGTTTGATGGTCTGGTTTTACCTGTGTTCTCTTAGGAATCACCAGTTCTAGCCACCCTTGTTTTGGGGCTGGGTACACAAAACCCGCACACGTATTTTTACCCTGTGGCCTTGAGCATCACTTAGCATCAACCTTGGTGCTGTGCCAGGGATCCTGGAGCTCTGTGGGGTAAAACAGCTGCTGCACCTTGGGAGAAGCAGCTTTGGGAGTAGGGGTGCAGGCTGACAAAATGTACTAAATATGCAGGTAGTAAATATGATATTGCATTTCCTTAGTTTGCTCTTGATCTAGACCTGTCCCAAGTAGTTTTTTACTGGCCTTATACAGTGAGTGCTCTTCCCTCCCTTCAGTTCTGGTGCAAATTTGTGATGTTCACCTAATGGCATTTTCATTGTACAGATTTAGTAGGGAACAACAGGAAGTGGGAGGACGGAAGACAAAAGAATCATAGTGCTGAGAGGATCCAAACCAAACCATCAAAGAAAGATTTTAGCACTTGCTGCTCACAATATGTTTTGGTAGTTATAACATGTGATTACCTCTCATAGTCACAGTGTGTAACACAAAGTAAGGAAATATTTCCCATTTTATACAGGTGAGGAACTGTGAGGAAATGTGAGTATTAAAGAAAGCCGACAGTTGAACCAGGAGTTCAACAAGGTTCAGGGGGAAAGAGCCTTTATTCAGTTCTCTCTAAAACCACTCTCCTCCCTCCTTTTACTTGTGCTTTTCACTTCTCTCTAACTGTGAGTTTAACCTGCTTCTCCTCTTCAGTATCATTTACCCTTCTACTATTTCCCAGAAATCAAAAGCTTTGCTCGTGCTGGTCACCCACAAAGCCCAGCAGAGAGAACCTCTGCAGTGTAGAGTGTTTGTGCAACTCATGGAGAGAGTGAAAGGTGCTTGCATGAGGTGATAAACCTCCTACTCCAGCCAAAGCAGTGGCAAAAGGTAGACTGTCAGTCAGGAGAATTTGTCTACTGGACTCTAGTAAACTGGCATGATAAAGCCATATGTAGGGAAAACTTAATCCCATTTATTATGCAGAGATTAAAAGTGCCTTTAGCATCATGTCAGAGAGATGACAGATAGAAACTTCTTATTTATACATTTGCCCAGTGAATTCTATTAAGATGCAGGTCTAGGTAGAATTTAGTATGCTAATTTCAGAGCAAGTCCACTACACAGCTGAATCTAACAAAATATGTTTCCTTAGTAGATCCTACAATGTTTCTTACTGAAAACAATGTTCAATATGCTAAACTACAGTCTGTGCATATGTAGAGAATGGATTATTTAAGAGCAAAAAAGTGTTCAGTCATGGTTTCCTTTCTGGACCCAGCAAAATTCCCACTCACTTAGCATTTTATTCCTCTGAGGTCTGTTAACTTTTTCAGCAGTCATATTCCAATGAAAATTGCACTCAGGAAAGCTTTATGTACCCTTTAATATTGGAGTTTTCATTGACACTTCTTTCCTCACCCTGTTACCTTCCCTATGTGTGAAGGGGTGCAGTTCCTGAGCTGTAATTTCTGTCATTGGTTCAGAGGAGGTTAAATACCACTGGTGTCCCTCCAGGGAGTCAGACACGTGTTCTAATCCTGAGTTACACAGCTAACGTGGCTGAGGACTTTTCTCCCACTTCTCTCCAAAATCCTTTGAGTAGCATTATCTGACCCTCAGCACTCAACCCCAGCTATACTTAAAAACTCCCTGAAATACCAGGAAAAGGGAAGAGGCAGCACCCATCTGGGCACTGGCTGTCACCCACGGCCAGCCGGTGGGATGGCTCTGAGCTGCCTCCGTCTCACTTGGTGTGGCAGGAGGCTGTCAGAGCTCTTCAGTTCTAGGCAAGGGAACCCAAAATCTTCGACATTTTTCTATTTTTTTTCGCTTCATCTTAACCATCAGTTTGTATCTATTTTAACTTTTCTAGTGAATCAGTGGGTGGCACAGACTTCTGCAGGTGAGGAGGTTTTAGTCAAGGCATACCTGTTAGTTAAGGAACAGGAAAAGTCCACCTGACCCTATCTGGTATTTTACAGGAGTGCTGAACACTTGTTTAGATCAGAGAGAATTCTCCTAATGGATCCTTTTTAGATAGTGTTAAGTTGATAAACAAGAAGTAAGTAACCAGACTTACAGCAAGTCAGGCTTAGACTTAAAACCTGAATCTTCATCTCCTTGCTGCTGTGCTGGTCCTGCTGGAGCATGCTGCTTCCTTAGGATGTTTGTCTTTTATTCCAGAAAAAAGTATATGAAAATAAATCAAGAACAATAAAAGAAAATACTTCCTTAGTCACAGAGCATGTGCATCGATGGAATGCAGATACAGACTAAGTTCAAGTGTTACTGTCACCACTGACACCCGGATTGCCCTGAAGTGTGCCTGGGTGTTAACTTAAGGTTAACACAGTCAATCCCTCCAGGAAGAATATTTTTAAGAGCAAATATGTTGAGATATTCCTTTACTATTTCTGCTAGAAATCAGTTGTGATTGGATTTTAGGAAATGGCTTATTTTTTCAATACTTTTATTTTTTCACATCAGACATTGAAACTTCTGCCATCCTATACATCTTCTAGGTACAGATAGTGCAAACCCATCAATTTCATATGTTCAGAGAGATAAAGTATTAAGGAAACCGTGACATATATACTAGAAATACTGTGTACCTGTAGGAAAGACAGCCTTGTATTTCCACATAACCTATTTACATGAAGTTATTGGCACCCAGAATTTCCATACTTCTGTACCTACCCAGCAGCTTGCTATAAAGTTTCTGTGGTCAGTCATTCCCTGCTTTGCACCTTATTTATGCATTGCACAGTTGAAGTCAAATCAGACCTGGCACTTTGTTTATGCTGCACTTATTTTGCACAGATATGAATGATTGACAGGACTGCAATGCAGAAAGGAACGAGACCCCTATTTCTAGTGTGTGTGTGTGTGTGTGTGTGTGCACGCTCTTCTGGATTTTTTAGAGCAATACAAAAGTGCATAATCAAGTCTAAGGGTACAGAAACTACAAGGAAAAAGACTATTATTAAAAAAAATCAGTGATTCCACCTTGAAGGTGAACATGCACAACGTAGATTTGCTGATGAGGTGTTACTGGGGCAGATGGTTTCTGAATGGATGGATAATACAACTGCAATATGACTATTCTGAGCTGGCTGTAGGTAAAGTTCTTTCTGTGAAAGTATGGGGCAAATGTGAATAAAAGGGAAAAATGATTCAACTGAAAACATACTAGCCAAACCCCTCAGCCTGTTAATTCCAAGTTAACAGTATTTCACTCTCTGTTTTTTTCTCCACGTTGTTTGAAATTAATTTGTAAAATAGTTTCAGGTAATTTAAGTGGAAAGATGTGGATTTTGTTGTTTGAATCAGAGTATTCTGTCCTGTGATACAATATAGCACTCATTCATGGAGAGCTCATGACATATTTGATTATCCTTTTGTATAAGAAGCAAACTTCATATCAAATTAAAATGCTGAAATGCAAAGACTAACGTAAGTATTTTCATGAGAAATGTTGAACTGTAGCTTTTTCTTACCAAACACTTGATACTGGGAAGATAATGAAAGCTGTGCTGCAGGTTAACTCCCTCTTCCACTACTAATGGTAGCTCTAATTTGGATACTGAAAATACATGGTTGAATTCCTAGTTGTAATAAAAGATAGTTGTCTTTTTATCAATCCTTTCCTGTTCCCACTGCAAACAGAGAAGAAAGATGCAGTTCTTGACTGAAACAGGGCAAGCCAAACTTGAAGAGCTGTCAGGTCCCTCTCTTCTGTCTGGTCATGGTCTGAAGGCACTATAAGTCAGGGGATTGGAGGAAGCAATGAATTCCCACTTCAAATGGAGCTCAGTCAGAAATTAGTGAAAATGCTTCAAAACTGATAAACCAGCTGGGAGTTGAAAGAATGGGAAAGACGGTGTTCTTCCATCCTAGGGGTACACTCATGGCATCACTGAAAGTAGTTTTAAAATCTGAAAGACACAGGAAGCCTTTGATTACAGACTGATTACCTCAGTTGAGTTCAAGTACAGAGCCTGGGTTGTAAAATGATGGCAGTCTATTTTTTTCTGAACCACGGAAATCGATCACTTTTCATGCACAGAGAGTTGATAGACAAGCACCAGACATCACTGGACATAACCTTATTGATTTTCTTGATAATCAAGAACAAAAAAAATCACAGGGGAAACAAGAGACAAGATGAACTCCAGACCTCTGACTGGCTGATCTCTCAGTTTTACCAGTACTTACAGCTTGTTTGTACATGAAAAAAGAGCTCATGTGTCTGTTCCCATCCTTCTCCTCTGCTTTTACAAATGTGGGTTCTCTGAATGTGTGCTCGAGCAAAAAGAGAAGAAGGAATAATCAGATGCAAGAATTGAAAACCAAAATTTTTTTGAGTTTAGACCCAAGTAATGGTTGGAATTTGTCAGTAATTTAAACTGTCAACTTCAGCCTCCCTTACATGAATTGGCACTTTTAGGACAAAACTTCATTGCTGAGAAATTCCTTGTGGTTTTTTTGTCTCCCAAATTTGGTTTTATTTATCCAGAAGTTGTGAAAGGAACATCTGAATGAATTCTCCTGCTTTTGCCTGTTCTTCTGGGTTAGTGTGGTACTGTAATCAGGGACAAATGGTGTAATTCTCCTGGACATCCAGCTCTGCTCCTACACATCCAGCTAAGCAAAGGCTTCCAGGTTGAAAAAGTTGTTCCTGTTAAGGCAAAAGCCATCCTGGAATCACAGAGATGTTTATTGTAATTTTCTGTGGATTTTGAATTATGTCAGTCTATTCTCTGAGGTTATCATATGTAATAATGACAGTAATAAGTCACTGTAAAATAACTGTGCATTTCCAGACCATTCCAGGAGAAATAAATATCAGAAAAATATGTTATGAAATAATCACAAAAATAATGTTAGTGTTTAAAGTGAGGTTTCTAGTCACCTTCTCCACCTTGACATTGCTTTTTTATGGGAAGTGATGGGACTGGAAGCCTGTGTGTAAAATGAAAAGAGAGGAGAGGGTGGAGGAAGGAAAACTTCCTTGAGCTGTTGTTTCAGCCTGGGGGTAAAAAAGCACTTAATCCACTCACATCAGCCTCCTAAACTGAGTGTTCTCTCCCTACAAATGCTGGAAACACATAGACAATTTCAGCCTCAGCTATAGGAATTTCAGTCAGATGCAATTCCACTGATTTCTCTGGAAACCTTTGAGTGGTTGAAGAGAAAAGGAAACCATGGCAATAATTTTTGCAATGAAAGTACTCTGCATTGGGGTGTTTTCTGGGGCATGTTTCATGCTCTGGGGTTCCTGGAGGACTGGGACAATCCATGTGCTGTGGAAAGGAGGACAGGAATTATTGTCAACAATTGGAAGCACAGCCTTAGAGTTCTTATGATACTCCAAACTCTGGAAATAAGGTGCAGGTTACCAGAAGCTCGAGCCTCTGCAGGCTCTGCTGGAGGTGACTGAGGCAGTGGGACAAGAAACACAGCTGCTGTTTTCAGTTTTGTAAAGCAGGATTTGCTCCCGGCATTGGTTTAAAATCTAGGGAAGACTTGAAGCACATGACGAAGAACATTTTAATTTTGCACTGAAGAAATTGAAAAACTTAAAACTTGAGGCCATTAATGGAATTCAGTTTGCCAGAGATCCCTCAGAACTATGGGGAAAACATGAACTGCCTGATGAGGTTTATACTGTCGAGCATTTTGAACATTCCCTTAAGAGCTGTTCGTGCTTCAGCCACAATATGGAGGGCTGTCCTGAGACCATCCTGGATGTTTCTATGCAGATGGCTTGAGTTTTCATTGTAGGTTTCAATAAAATAATGTTTAAAGTTGATCGAGATCTCTCGGATTAAGTAGTCTCTGTTGTGTCTTAAAGTAGTCTTTAGCCACTACAGAAAAGACGGATAACTTACAGAATCTCCTCCTGAGAGAACCAGTTTAGACTTTAAGACATAACTGAAGACTTTCCTGGGAAAACTTGGGAAGAAGTACTCCAAAGTTCAATACATTTATCACCAGATCTAAATTTTATGTAATATCGGGTTCTTTATGATTATATTTCAGTTGTAACACTGCCAGTCTTGTGCGTTTTGTTCAGTGCCTGCCCATTTGTATGCTGTGTAATTGGAAAGCAGGATGAACAATGGGGAAATAACTGCTACACTGGTGCTTTAAAGGGCTCTATATTCAAGGAGAAGTCAGCCATAAAGGACTCCCCCAGTCCGCATCCTCCCTCAGAAGAAATGTTCCATAGGGGTCGGTGGAGGAGTGATGCAGACCGTTTTTACTTCTGGCCAGATTCAGAAAAAAATGCTGAAATATTTCTTGCATTGTCTTGCTGCAGTGAGGAAAGAGAATAAATACCTGGGAAGGGCTGAGTTTTCTGTGGAGATGCTGAATAATGCTGGGAGAGTGGGACAGTGCTGTGCCTGTTGCTGCCAGGGGGGATGGCCCTGAGGGCACAAAGGCAGAGACAGATATTCCAGGGCAGGAGAGGGGCTCCGTCTGCCACTCAGCTCAGTTTGTTCCTCTTTTACAGAGCTGAAAACTGGTAAACAGATTTAAGAAGGCTTTTTCTCATGCACTTAAGAAATATTTTAAAAAATCTTTTTATGATCAAAGAGTTTGTCAAAAAGTTTGTTGTTTTCCACCGAAGAAGAGTGGAAAAGTAGTGAGAGTTCTGGGTGTAAAACAGACAGGAGGTGGTCACTCTGTGGCTTCACTTGGCCATGGCAGAGGCAGAGGTGAGAATTAATAAGTTTAACAGGAAATAGGGGAGAAAATGTGAGGATCCAAGTGTCTATGAGAGAGTATGGCTTACAGGCATGGGGAGAGAAGGGGCTCTAGGAGAGAACCACTTGGCTGTGGAGTTTCTGCTTTGGATTTGCGGGGCTGAGATTGATGGAGCTGAATGAAAAAGTTAGTGATGGAGAAAGAAACTGAAGAAGTGGTTATAGATCAAATTTGAGGCATTGAGGAGCATTTGCAGCTATAGGGAAAAGGAGGTTAGTGCTGGTTTGTAAAGAAATAAAGGACAGTGTAAAAGAAGGAACTCAGATCAAGTTCATGCAAAGAGATGGAGAGGAGACAGAAACACAGTTGGAAGAGTGCTCGTGGAAGGGAGGAAAAGTAGAAATGAGGTCCTCATGTCCTGCATGACATCCCTTTGGTACAGGGATAAAACCTAACAGCAAGAGGACATTCTGCGGAACTGCCAAAGTTGCCTTGGTAGGAGGCACAGAAAGAGGGAAACTGCAATTAAGTTTGTAAGAAAATGTACAACAGGGGAAAGAGAATTCCTGTGGAGGGAAGGACAAAAGTGAACAGACAATAGAGCTGCACTGAATAGGTGAAAACTGTTCCCTTCTGCATCAGCTGTCTGATGGCACACTTTCTGTGGCACTGTAATAAATGCCTGCTCCGCTCCCTGTTATTCCTGTGACTTCTGTTGAGGAACCACAATGCACACGAGAGGGCTTTTATAAGTGACCAATTAGAGGACAAACTGAAACTGTTTTCTTGGCAGAAGTGCACTTGAACTGCAGGTTGAACAGAATGCTCTGGAAAGGATCCCACAGTCTCTGGAGACAGGGACAGGCTAATGGAGATGGAGCATTGCTGAGCAGCCCCTGCAGTGTGGGGAAGGGCAGGATGTGCATGTGGCTCTCCACAGCCATCCAGCTCCATTCACCCTTCTTAGTTTCTACAGGCATCATTATTTTAGAATATGTTTCTAAGCTAATGGAAAGGTTTTTAAAAATCTGTTGGGATTTTCAGACTTTAAAGAGAGGTTTCAAAGAAACTAATTGGCTTTGCCTTCATTCAGACACTGAAGCTCAATTTTCAGTGCAGGAGAGCATTAAAAACAGCAAAGAAAAATGGCCTAGGTGCATATAGTTGTAATACATGCTGCATTTGTAGCATCCCCAACAGGATACAAAAACAATATAGCCGAGGCACTTTGCTAGCATGAAAGAGCATCATTCCTTTGGTATTAGTTTATAGCACATGGAGTCATCTCTCACTTGCAGGAAAAGTCACTGAAATAATTTATGTCACTATTAAACAGCTTCACTGCTGATCCATTGCAGCCTCAGCACATTAACTATATTTACCATCTAAGATACAGAAAGGAATCTGTCCTGTCTGACGAGGAAGCAATAAAGTTTTAGTGAAATGGACGTAAATCAAAGTTTAAGTTTGCCTAGTAAAAATACATAAAGCTATGTTTCACATCATGTTTTATGCATAGCAGTATTCTGCATATATGAATAAAACCTGCATTTGTTGGTAAATACTGCTTCCATATTGTTGATTGTTTTGGTCTGTAAATTAAACCTGTGTACCTGCAATGATCTAAAGAAAAATGCATTTTTTGGCCCACAAGTGTTTGTAAAAAAGATGCATTGAATGGTAGGAGGAGGAGAGGAAATAAACTAAATATGTAAAGCATTCACTTTCTGGTATCTTCTTGGTTTCAAGTGCACAGTTTGCTGCATATACCTGGATTTTTACTTTTCTTATTGAAGCTTGTGGTCTTGCATTGAGCTGTCACTTTATTAAAGTCTTGCAGAGTGTCTCTATATGTGTCAGACTGGCCACAGGATGAGGTTTATTCCTGTAAGTGCTTTCCTGGAAGATGATTTGGCCACCAAGAACCTTTGTATGTACAAGGTAATGACACTTTACTTGGTCATAGGGAAACATAATCCAGGCTTTTTCTGTCCTTGCTTTGGTAATCCTGAAATTATCATTCATTGACTGCCTTTGTTCAGGCATTTACTGAAATTCTGGGATAAGAGCTGTTGGACGGCTGTTGCTGTTGTGAGTCAGGCCCAATGTCTGAATGTGGCTCCTTTCTACAATGACAAAGAGCAGCAGGGTTGGAGGGAGTGGGATCAGGCCCTGGGTGTGCTCCAGTGTGGAGTGACAGTGTCTTGAAGATGGATTGCAAAGCTGATGAGAGTGGAGTGCTGGGTGAGGCCACGGAGCTCGAAGGAAGTGCCGTAGGGAAGGCAGCAATAATAGGTGTCTAAGGTCAAGGAAATTATCTTTTTTTCTCCATGCAATTATTTTGTAGTGTGTTTGCCAGTTTGAACGACACAATCTAATGACTGCTGGCTCTCTGAGGTGTTGGGTGAGGCTGTTTTAAATGTGGTGATGTGCTGGATGTTCTTCCATCCCACATAGAGGGAAGAAAGGGCCAACCAGTGCCTAGAGAGAAAATCCTGTTGCAGTTGAAGGGCTTTGTGTGACCTCTTGAAGAAGAAAGACTATTTTTATGTGCTGGCCCTCACCTATCAAGGTTAGAAATGGGGAGGAATAGGGTGCTTAATTTTGACGCTATATGATATTTCAATATCATCTCAGTATCATGGGTACTTTTATATATCCCTTTTCTTTGTATCTTGGAGGCTTAAAAAGTTTCCCTGAGACATATAAGTAAGATGGGAGCTATGCTGAAGGAGGCAGGTATCAGCTGTCCCAGAAAAAGGATATTCAGAGTCCATCAGAGTCTGTAGCCATCACCTTTCACATGGACAAAGCTACCATGCCCAGCAGGCTGTCTCAGTGTGTCCAATTGTCTGCTTTAACAAACACATCTTTAGGCTTCCAGAAAAGTAAGGTCATTGCTTGGATGAGTAATCTGACACTCGGAAGGAGATGCAGTGGGATAGGTCTACTGCTCTCCAAACACTGTGCAGAAAAATAATAGTAAAACTAAAAGATAACATATAAGCAATAAAAATAGCAGGTATCTCTTCCTAGGCACATCAATCCCAGCATCATCAGCCCAGCCAGGAGTTAGATGGTGAGGGAAAAACAGAGACAAAATGTGTCTCATTCCAGCACTGAAGATTACATGCCATCAAAAAGATAAAATTACCTGAGACCCCTCCAGATCACCTAAAAGCTGGGGTTGTGTATATGCAGCACATTGGAAAACTAGCCCAATTTATCATCTTTGCAAGAAAGCAAATACTTGGCAGGTTTTGTATTTTAAACAGCACTCAAAGTGCATGAAAATAAATAAATAAGGTAACCCTAAAGTCTAAGCCCAGGAATGAAAATCTGAGCAGACTTCAGCCTTCATCATCAGCTTAGCTCTCTGGGTGTGACAGGCAATTTTCCTTTTTAATTTTCTCCAGCAGTAAGGAAGCTAATGGTACATCTTAAAAGATATGACCTTATCCTTGTAAAGCTACCTGAAGCTTGGCAGAAAATAGGATGGCCTCACTGTCTAAGAAAGGCTGGCTTGAAGGGAAAAATTCCCTTCTTTCTTGCATCAATGGGCTGAAGAATGGGAGGGAATATTTTATTCTTGTACACCATTTTTATTCTGCTCCAGATACAATCCCTGTGGTGGTTTTTAGAGGTGCCATTTTATACATTTTTATATTATGGATGTTCCACATAGATAGATATGACTCTGCTTGGCCAGAATAAATATTGTTAGGGCCAAATTTCTCAATAGCATACCTAGGTGCAGACATTTCTTCCTCACAGTCCTCTTGAAGTCAACAGTCTGGTGTGCATTCATAAAGCTATGTGTATGCTGGGCTTTAACATGGCAAGGGTTTTGATAAAATAAAAAGTATAAATTGCAGCCAGAGCTATTTCAGTGAGCAATCTGTCAAAATATCATTGGTGCTCTGAATCTGTCATAACTGTGGTGAGAGAAAATAGTGAATTCTGCTGTGTTTGTTTCTGCAGGGTTGCTGGTCTGGATATACCCACACTTAATTGGTAAATGATACATACAACTGTATTAATTTTATACACACACACAAACACCCTTCTCTATCATGTTCTGTGGTTTTAGCATAGCCAGGCATTTCCCCACTAGTTTTTGGCAGTAGTTACTCCATTATCTTACTATTTCATCTGCTGTCAGAAAATGAAATGTTTAAGCACCATGAAATTCCTTTTTTAAGATGTCATACAGGCTAGAGCCCACGTCACAGGGCTGTAGTTACAGGATGAGTGTATTTTCCTTTCACTGCACAGCTCTGTTGCTGTCCTGCTTTTCATTTGTTGTACATTTTCATTAGAAATGCAATGTTACATCCTCTCGTGATTCATGGAATTAATGAACTCCGAGATCCTGGTCTGTTCAAGGAATACAATCTGGTATTTGCAAATATTTTGAATGGATTTCCAGTCTGGGGGCCAAAAGCTGAGATTCCATGCAAATCCAACCATATCTGGCGAGCAGGACAAGGGAGAGCAGGGGGCAGAGCCCTGCCATTCCGGCACCAACCAACCTCCAGGTTCTTCCTGTTGCGAAGAACGTGGGGTTTAAACCTTCTGCCAAACAACTTGTCCAAATTCCCATTCTCTGTGTGGCTCAGCAGAAAACTAAACCTGAGCATTACAAATGCCAAAATAATGATCTAATCATTGGACCATGTGTCCTCTGTTTAACTTGGCTTTAGAATTTGCACTCTGCTGGCTTGACTAGGACAGTTCACACATCCAACTACTGTTATTGCAGGTGCCTAAAGACTTGAGCACACATTGATGAGTTGCTTTAAACTCATTTCATATTTCAAAGGTTTGCTTTGTGGTCAAAGGGGCCTGGAGACTTCTTTCCAAATGAAAGACAGGACAGTTTGGAACCATTTTGTCACTATGGCCACCAAAGAAAAGAAAGGGCAGGGAAGAAGGAGGGGGACTGGCAATCAAGCCAAAGCAGGCTTCTTTTTTCTGGTCTGACTGCAAGATTAAGACTTGGTTGGAAAGAAGAATCTAGGTGTGTTTAATAAGGAAGATTTTGAAATACAACTGGAACTGAAATGGAACTGAGACCACTTCTAATGGATCTAAACAATGTTTTTCGATAATAGAACTTCGTTTTGGGCTACCAAGTAGGTTCTGTGTCTGGCCCTGAGTATTTGTGGAACAGTGACCCAGTTTCAGGAGCAGGGATGCATCATGGCCACGCCTGGGAGCTGCAGCCTGTGGGTGCCACCATTTAGGGGGAGTTTGGAGCCTCCTCATCTGTCCTGTCAAGGTAAGAGTTACTAGTTTGTTACCCATTTTCTTGCTTAAACCTTCTGAAATGTGATGCATTTTCTTCATCCAAGGGCAAAATCTATCCAGTTTGGCTGGACTGGCTCCATGTCTGTGACTCTTTCCAGTTTGCTGTGGACCCCCTGGAACTCAGGTGACCCTCTGTCAAACTATGGCCCATTGCTCTGTATTTCAAGAGCTCTCACAGATCTGGCAACTGTTTTTCGTGACTGGTATCAACATGATCTGTAGAGATACCAGGCAGAGAGAAAGAGAAGATTCAGATGCTGTCAGGAGTTGTCAGGGTGTTTGTTTATTTGCTTTAATAGTTGCAATGAATGTTCTGGGTCATTAGTTGCAGTTGAGGAAGATTCAAGCTAAGGTCACTTAGCCCAG
Organism: Coloeus monedula; assembly: GCF_965178545.1. NCBI lineage: Eukaryota > Metazoa > Chordata > Aves > Passeriformes > Corvidae > Coloeus > Coloeus monedula. The sequence continues at coordinate 34,498,313 of NC_138787.1, forward strand.
CTGGAGAGAGCAGCTCAAGCTGTTTGCCTCCACATGCAGCTGGTACAGATGCAGATGTTATTCTGGACAACTTTAATGTTAGTTCTGCCTCCTTTGAAGCTTTGTAGTTTTAAGTGTCTGAAGTGAGGGAGTGTCCTGGCGCAGGCCCTTGAAATTTATGGCATCTGCGGGTCATGGTTTGAAGCGCAACTCTGTATTACCTTCAGAAACACAAGGAAGAGATCTCCTGGTGATAGTGTTTTATCAGAAAATAATAATTGACTGGACCTATCAACACTTGTTTGCTCTCTGACTGCTAACCCTGACTATTTACTGATCATGTAGCATGTTAAACTGATTTCTGACTTGAGTGATGTATTGATAGGGATACCCCAGTGGCTTTGAAGTCTAGAAGAGTGATGATTTATAGAGGCTGTGCCTTTAGAAAGGGAGGAACTATGTTACAACAACAGAAGCTCTCAGAATGCAGGGTCGGTGGTTGTCACTCATTCCCCAGAGTCCCATTATTTGTTCCTTCATCCAATAGCTGAGGCCAAATGCTTTCAGATGTTTTATACCCCAGGACATGCCTGCTATTTTGGGAGAAAAAACAAGTATGGATGAGTTTCTGGATTTATATTTGCAATGCTCCTAAAATGAGAATCCTTCACCTCAGGTTACCTTTTGCAAGTGATCTGTGAAAAATTTGAATATCCAAGGACTATTGTAAAGAGTGCTGTGTAATGCTTATGAGCTTAATCCTTAGTATAATCCCCAAACTTAGTGTATCCTGGCAAGTTTCCTTGAATAAGTGTGCTTTGCAGCTAGATCCAGCAAAAAGAATTAACTCCATGAGTTAAGCAGAATGGCCAATATTCATTTTAAAATTAATTCTTGCTTATGTGGCTGTAGTCTTGCATGGCTGGGGTTGCCTCTGCATTGAGTATTGAAAAAAAATAAATGTTTTAAATCCCTGAGAATTTCTAATGACATTTCTGAAAATTAACAGCTTAGTTTTTTCCTCTTCTCTATTTTCTGCCACCTTTTCTCACATCTGTCTTAGCAGACTTGTCAGAACTCAAGACAAGAAGTCAGCCAGAACAAGTGGGAAAGCAGAGCATGATATCAAGGAATGTCTTTAGGACTTGGTAGATGTTTAGTTGGGATGTTTTACCGGTGATTTTATGTGCGTATTGGTTGGTGCTTGTCATGTCTGATCTGTGAACAAGAGTACTTCCCATGAACACATCAATCACATGCAATAAGAAGTTGCAAAAAGGCTTGGTCTTCCTTTGAAATACCAGTTCAAAGGCTTAGTGTTCCCCAAATTATCCTTAGGATGGAAAAAAATGGTAAAAAGATGCTTTCCTGGTTAATGATAGTTAAAACTGAAGTATCATTTTCCTTTTCTTAGAGCTTTGGGATAGATTTCTGGATGTATTGCCTGATTTCTTAACGTATTTCCAAATTTCACAAAATCCTACGCATGGTTCCAGTTTTAACCACCTTCATTCCATGCTCGTTCCAGATCAATACACCAATTCTATGAGTACAAAACTTCCTCCTGAAACACAAAGATCAGAAGAGGGTCCTAGGAGGTGGTGGTTACAGACCCTTTTGAAGGGAAGGGGGAACACGCCCCTAGTGAGCTGGGATTCCTTTGCCTTGGCACTGTCAGCACCAGAGCTCTCAGGATATTGTTCCTGGCAAGGACAGATTAACAAACAAACATCACAACTGACAAGGCAGAGCAGCTGAACAAACAGACAAGGGTATAATTTATCCCTTTCCCTGGTTTGCAGTGTCTATTTAATGCATTAGCTGATATGATCCTTACTGTGTGATGTCAGTTGTGAAAGAAGCTGCTTCATCTGTTGTTTTTAGCCTGGGTTTAATTTAGAACAAAGGAAGACCGGGCAAGTGGTGGAAGGGTTGGCACAAGAGAGGAAAATGGGAGGGCTGGACAGAGAAGAGAAAAAGGGCACTGTCACCAGTGACTGTGGGACAGAGAAATCCCTAATAATCTTGTCTAGACTTTAATTACTTGTGCCTTGGCTACCACAGATAATTTTCTCTGACCTTGACAGCTGTAGCCGTGCCAAATGCTAACTTTTTTCCTCATCCCCTTGGTCACGATGGATCATCTCGCTGAGAAGTGACAGATCATCCCACATCCCACGGCACCAGCCTGGCTTTGTTGCATTTACAAACACAAGGTCTTCTCTCAAACTGCCTTCCCAGCCTGAAGACACATCTTGAAAATGTCTTTGTTGCCATTCCTCACATTGCTCCTTATAATTCATGCTGGCCACAGATACACGTGAGGCTCCTCATGTGTGGAGACCAGGGCCTGTCATGCCGATGGATCCTGTCTCCTTCTATTCCTTTTCTGGCTTCTTCCATGTTAGGTCCTTTTTGCTTTTGGTGCTTAATCCATCTTTTTACTCTTTGTTTACAAGGGGTTTAGCAGAATGTGATTATCTCCCAAGACAAGGGCTTTTGCACACCATGCTGATAAGAATGACAAAAATATGTGAAAAGTTATATTGATGAACAGCTTTTCCTTGTATTTCAGTCGTGTTTTTTTATAACTCTGATACCAATAATTTCTACTTGTCCCTCACAGTTAGGTGATGACCTCCAGGGTCTTGAATACTGAATTCTTTTTGGTTTCATTTGGCAGAAGGCGCCGCTGAACCTGGCCTCTATTACCACCGCTATTTCCATGTGAGTGCTTCTGCAATAACTGTGATTCACAATCACATGGTAGGACACTGCAGAGCTGGAAAACTACTACCTATGAGGAAAATTAGAAAAAAATTTCTGCCTTAGAATGAATTTATCTGATTCCTGTCTTCCTCAGATATACAGATTGAGGCTTAACTGCATAGAGGAGTTTTTTATTGTTTCTGTCAAGGAGGATGAAGTAAGGATTCTGATTGAATAAATGATGTGTGTGAGGCATGGCTAATGACTAGCAATCATTGATTTGCCCAACTCTAGTTTTCAAACACTGCAATTGTTTTCCTATTTTGTGTCCACTGTCTCTGAAACCGTATTATGTGTAAGTACTCTGAATATTTTATATTGCCATGCTTCTTTTTCCCCAGGTTTGTGCCTCTCTTCTTCTATCAACATTGTAATGGCCTGGGCTTTGAATTGTTTTATCACTCTAAAAGAGATTGACTGAACAAATAATGTTGCTCCTTTGTTGATTGCCTTGTTGTCACTTAAACACTGTTCCAATATAATGGGTAAGTTATTACTTCTAAGACAGATTTGCTACTACATTTTTTTCTCTGTCTTTGAGAAGAAGGAAGTTATCTCAGTAAATATTGTATTTCTTAGGAAGGAAGAAAATACTGTACATTTGAACCTCATGAGGATAGCTGATTTTCAGTTTAGGGTAATACAGTCTTTAATTAATGAAGAGGAGTCTTTCAAAGGCAAAAGTGCAAGTAAGGTTCATGATATTCCCTGTGGTTTCTCTTTCCTTCCCTCATTGTGTGACTTTTCAACTTTTTTGACTAGTGGCCCAATAAATAAATACTCTTTCATCTATATTGCTCTAATTGTCTAGAGGAGGAGGAATCCAGAGCATCCAAGCAGAAGGGGAGTAAGCCAGCAATCCTGTTCTCATTAGAGGTGTCTGGCCACACACGCTTTGCCCAAGTCTTTGAAAGCAGTGTAGTTACTCTGAATTTACTGTGAGGAATTTGCCACAATGAGCTGAGACAGAATGCAGGTCTCTATTAGATGTGTAAATAATTGCACATTTGTCACATGTGGAAAGCTGGCTTGATGTATGTGTAAAGATAACTGTTTCTTGATGAGCTCAAGTCCTTGAGTTTTAGTGCTTTAAGAGATTTATGGATAGTTGCCTGAGACAGCACAAAGTCTATGCTTGGAACAATGTATTTTTAGAACCTATGCATGCAGGTAATAGGTCTGATATTTACATCTAAGGAATACCCCAAACTAATGCTGCAATCAATACCAAATCTGAATGGTCAGCATCTCTGAAAGACAATGACCACAAAGAGAAGCAAGTGGTTTTCCTTTTGTAAAAGAAGAAATCAAGAAACATACATCAAGAAATAAAATACAGAAAAGGGAAAAAACACCCAAACAAACCCTCAACTCTTCTCTGCAGTTCAGAAAATAAGGGTTGTGTACCTTTTTTACCATTTATAGCTCTTCTAAGTGTGAAGAACCAGCCATGAAGAGGAAAACTCCCAATCAAAGGTGTCATATGTGGGAGAAAAGAAGCTGCTTGTTTTCAGGCTGAAGAGGTAGAGGTTAAGTGACAGTTTGAAAACAGCTGAGACTCATTCTAAAAAAATCTGAGTGGTGTACTTATTTGTAAGGGAAAGGAGTAAGAGCAGAGGTGCTGATTTCTGTTTCTCTTTGAGAAAGAGCTTTGGTGGAGTTTGTCTAGCCTGCTGTCAAAAGTAAGTAATATTGTGTGGCATTAAAAAAACTAAAAAACCCCCCTCAAAACCCTCCAGATGTTCTCTGCTTTGTGGCTGCCTGTATCACGTTTCCCTGCAGCAGAAGCAGAGTGAAATCAAAGGCAGCTGTAGCAAGATTTTCACGGGGAGTGAGGCAATGGTAAAAAGGCGCATCAATAGGGAAGTACCTCCTGCCTGGGTCAAAACAGCCTGAATCAACTGTAGCCTCTCCAAATCGATATCTAGGATGATAAGGGGTATAAAACTTTTAGAGTGTTGACCTGAGGAAGTAGTAGGAGCTATCAGAGTCCATCTGAGAGGCAGGTGGTGAGCAAGAACATGAGTGGTGGGAGCGGAACTGTGCTTTTCTGATGAGGAAAGGTGGTTACCTGGGGTGAGGGGTCTCCCACGGGCACATGGAAATGTCCCAGGGGGATGCGAGTACTGGTTCTGTGAGCTCTGCATCCCTTTGAGTAGCTAATGGCACTGGAAATCCCAGGTGACTCTCTGGGAAAGAGGAATTCCTGCCCTGTTCAGGACCCAGAATGCCAGACAGTTCAAGATGGCCACAAGGTTCTTCATCCTGTCTAAAACACATTGAGAGCATCCTGTAAACCCCTGTTTTATGACTGACTGGAAAACAGAATTTAATTTACCATGTGGAAAGCAGGAGTGTATTATTGGTATAGGGTAACAGATAGATAAAGAACAGTTCTATGACGCATGAATGTAGAATTATATAAAAATAAGGTTTAAGAATAAAAGGAAGCAAAGAGATATTAGATATATTGCAATTTTCTTTTTAGTATAAAAATTATTATGTACTCCCTGCTGGGAGGGACTTTATTAGTCTATTTAAATTGAAGCTTTACAAATATATTATGGAGGCAGCTTCTTTGACTGCAGCAGAGAACTGCTGGGGCTTGCACGAGTCTTTGTGTCTCTTGCTTGATTTTGAAAAGCTATCAAAAAACAAGCAGTCATTATAATTTATAGGTAACAGTGTACAGAAAAGCCCATTTGTTGCTACTCCACACAGTTAAAAGATAATTGTCAGCCACACTTTTTTCTCCAAAATATGAGTCTGTCTGTCTAACCACAGTGTGGCACTAATGGTATAAATGCAGCAGAACACAGATGGAAATTAAACAGCAGCTGGGTAATCATCTTCATAAATGTAATATTAAAAATATCACAATCCTTTAATTTTTTGTTCTGCTTGTATAAGGCAGAGCTGCATGACAAATAGCTATCATAACTTTACTGAGAGAAATGCAGCTTGTGGCTGGTTTAAACCAAATTACTCTTTCGCCCTGCTGTCCTCACTTGGGCTTTTGAGTACCAGTATTAACAATCTGGTAAACACCAGATCGGGATCATAAGCACTCATTAGCCCCTCAGAGAAAGGCCACCTCTGGTTTGTTGAATATTGATTAGGAGGCACAGGAACACACCAGTCTGATGCCGCCAGGGAAGATGTTGAACATCTGAAGCATTTCCTCTGCATTTCATGTAGCTCTGGATCAAATCTGCTTTGGCCCCTCATTTCCATTTTTACTGACTACTTTCTTTGTCTTTCTGCTGTTGTACAGCACTGGGCCCTGTAGAAAGCTGATTGAACAATAAACAAAAGTATTGCTGTCACCCTGAGCCTCTTGTGGGATGGAGGAGTACTCTGACAACTTAACTTGGCTTTTCCATCCCTCATGGACAAGCCTACTTCCTTTCCTTCCTCTGATGCATTGCAAGTGTAATGTGTCTTGTCCTGCTGCCAATACCACCACAATAGATTGCAGTGCTTCTCTGAAGAGAGATACTGGTGAGTCATTTTGATCTCTACTGAAATTAATTCATACTTTTTCCCCCAGTTTGCATCGAAATCAGGTAACTTGACTGATTTAAAGTCCAAACTCGCAATTGGTAAATACAGAAAGCCCTTCTAAACACAGTTTCTCGAAATTGGTAGCATAATGGTAAATGCTGTTGAAGATGACCTTGAGGCAATAACTTCAAAAGCAGATAATAGGATTTATGCTCTGGTAGTAGTAGGTGTTTAAAAATTAAACAAGCAAAACATTGTTTCAGTATTAAAAAACCTCATATGTTGTCTTAATATGTTCTATAATCCAAGCCTGACTGTGCATAATAAGCTTGTAATTCCATTGATCCATTGATGGGGAGATAACAAACCCCTGCAAATGGCAAATGGATTGTGTGTGAGAAATGCGATATTGATGGACCTGCTCCAGTGCCGCAACCTTTCTGTGGTCTCGCTGTGTCACTGTCCTGCCTGCACCCAGCCCATTGCCTGGAGATGCCCTGCCTTGCTCAGTGCCCTCAGCAGGCTGGAAAGCAAACCAGTGAGGCTTTGCAGATGATTCCACCAGTTCAAGCACTGCTTTGCCTGCGCTTGGCAGCCCTCACATCCTCTACAGTATTCAGTGATGTGAGCATGCACAGCTGAATAAAGTGGTCCCTGGACTGGTTATGACACAGGAACCATATCAGTTGCTTATGTTGCTGGTTTTGTAACATGTTTCTCAGAGTAGTTTTCCCATTTTTCCCTGTGCTCACAATAAGAATTTTTGAGGGGTTGACATTTTATGGTCATACACACAGGGTGTCATAAGGGAGGCAACCCTTTAATGTAAAGTTAAACATGAATGTTGAATAAATGTGGGATGTAGATATAAACATTAAAGGGGAATGTTACAGTTAAAAGAAAGTGTTTAATATTTTGAAATTAGTGGCAAAGGGAGGGCAAATTGCTCTTCGGCTCATCTCACTCCCACAAAAACTGCATTTCTTAAGGCATGATCCTCCACTGTTGAATTCAGTGACAAAAAAAAAATCCATACTTCTTTAATAAGTGAATGTTGAAGGCTTAAAAGAGCTGTTAATATCATCTTGCCCATTAGTTGTTTTGGAAAATGAAACAAGCTCCTTTAGACCTCTCTTCCTATCTCTTATGGCTCCAGAATCAGCAAAACAGATTATGGGCTAGAGATACAGTTTCACTTCTCCTCTGCTGTCTAGGGAGTACAGGGTTGTCTTTGCCTTTATGAAGCATATCCCTACAGAAAAGGGGAAAATCGATTTAATTTTGTTCTGCATTATACACTCCAGAAGATGCAACTTCATCTGTATAATGGTCTGTGATGAGGCAGAGAGCAGGAGCTTCTCATCTAATAATCTACTTGTTTCGAATTCAGAATCTTGCCACACTTTCCTGAGGCAACACTGATCCAATCCATGCTAATTGCCTCTCTTAGCTCAATGTGGACTTCATAAAAAGTAAATATCAGGTTCATGCAAAATAAGTTTTGCTTTGCTGAGCGTTAAAGTCTGCCCTTCTCATGCAGACCCTTATTTTTATTCAGAGAAAGTCAGTGGATGAGGCTCATAACTTTTTGGGAACATTTGTACCATCCATATGGTTGTTTTTTTCTGAAGAGGAATATGACTGGAGTTAAGGCATTTGCTGTTAAATAAATGTTTCTTGTTTTAATTTCTCATCACTCCCAAAGGGTTGAGATGGAAATCATAGTGCTTTAATACAGATGGAGCTCTGAGGTAGACTGCTGCAGTGATGAAGAGATATTATGGACTTCTTAAATGGTGTGTGGGTGTCTGGGGAGAGTGGAATACAATCTTGTCTTGAACATCAGACAAGGTGGTGATCTTGAGAGCTCTGCTTCCAGGGTCAGAGCTGGAAACAGCAGCTGCCTTCTGCCCAGATGCAGGGACTGTTCACCCTGCAGTGCTGTTCTGACACACTGGTCACCTTCTAGCTCAGTCACGGAGCCAGCAGTGTCTTATGTGTGTTTTAAGCAGCACCTTCTTGCTAGGTTGGTACAAGTGCCCTGGTTTCCCCCCAGAAGCACTCTTTCTATGATTTTAAATCAAATGAGGACTTTGCTAGCTGGGAAGTGTAGTTTATATATTCGAGTCCCTAAGGATGTGGAGAGGAAAAAATGGATTATCTGCAGGGCAAGATGACCAGCTGAAGGGAGTGAGAGGAGGCACAGCTGAGATGCACCAGGGCTGCTTGGAGGGGTCTCTTGGGTTCAGCTGGGTGCTCTAGGCCCAAGCACAGGGCTGCAAATGCCCAAAGGACAGCAGTTTCTCATATTCTGGGCTGGATGACCTCCTTCCTTTGGCTTTGGAGAACCCTCTCCTTGGGCTGGCAGACAGGGAGTCACCCCAAGCTCTCTCTCATGACTGCCCCTTGCAGAAGTCTCTGTTGAAGGGGACGTGCACACAAATAAGAACTACAAATGCACCGAGATGCAAAACGTGAATCTTTCAGTCTGTGTACAAGCTGTGTGCTCCTTGATAGGAAAAAATGAAATATTGCAGTGTTCAGATACAAGTTTTGTGGGAGGAGTTTAGAACATTTCAAATTAAGGCAATGCCAGTGACTCAACACTGCCAGATTGTCTTCAAGTCATAGACCTCAACCTCTTTTCTGTTTGTGTTCAAGATAAACCTGACAGTTTTCAGTCTAAGCTATTTTTTAATTCCCTAGCCAAGATTGTATACCACTGAAAATAGAGTTTATAATAGAAGTTACAGCTTTTAACTATGAGGCCTTCAGGATGGCTCCATTATATTGCAGTTCTGTTAATTAAAATGAAGGGGGAAAATACATATAATAGGATGTGGTAATAAAGCATGAAATGAGCAGACTTACCTTAAGACACTTGTCTATCTGTTTTTCCTTACTGCTTGAGCAGTTGTCTTTGTCTTCCTCAAAATACACTGAAATTGAAGGAAGGTTTTTTTTAAAAAAGGAAACTTCTAAGCCTTCCTATTTACTGTCATTCTGGCACCCTCTGATTTGTCACGTAATTGTGTTTAGGCATCTCTGGGCAGTGGATGGGAACACAGTGGAGCCTGGTTGAATAAGTGCTTTGTGTTGAATTCAGATTGCCAAGTGCTACAGACTGAATCACTGGAGCTGCTGGATTAATAGACTGGGATTTTTTTTCCCTGTGTGCTTTCAGGAGAACTTGTACTGAAAAATAACTTTCACTTCTCACCTTAAACCTGGAGGGTTTCTCAAAGAGTCTGTGGTGTTGTAAATCTGCAATACAATTTGTAGACTCTTAACAGTAATCATAATGCAGAAGCAAAGCTTTTATATCAGTATGACTGTACCAGGAAAGAAAATTGAATCTTTCCCCATGTTTTCTGAATTAAAATTTAAAACATGCAGCAGCAGTGTAGATCTAGAAGCTGTAGGTAATGTTGAACTTGATTCTTTGAGCATGATATTATGCCCCCAGCATTAATTTTTTTTGCATGGTTGTACTACATTTAGCTTCATTCTTCATATGAAATCTTTGCATTTATATTTTTAACACATTTCCACCCAACCAAATTGGAGCTCTTATGAAATGGATTGGAGTGACCTCAGGTGCTCACAGGGTTGGGAACAATAATGGCTGCATTAAATACCATTTAAAACATTATATTTTGCTAATGCTTTAAAGTATTTTGTATTAATGTGAACAGTGTTCACAAGAATATTGGTTTTTAAAAGAAAAAAATAGTGCAGCTGTCAGGTTTAAATAAAGAGAAAGTTCATGCAGAAGTCAAGTTTGTCCATGCACTTTCCAGGAGAATTCAAAGGTAAGAGGAGAGCATGGAGTTCAGATGGGCAGAGTTGCCTGGCACCAAGTCGCCCATGGGACTTCTGCCAGTGACAGTAGCCTGCACAGCTTTCAAATGGGTTATAAAATCCTGGAAATCAAAGCAGAGGCAAGATGTAAAGTATGTTAACTTCTGTCACTTGCAAGGCTCAGAGAGACACCACTGTAGAAATAAAAAGTAATATTCTGAGTAAACCAAAATGACAGAACATGCATTGCAAAGTGCTGCTCAAGCATATAAAGTGCAATCCAGCCACTAACTTGAATGAATTATTCTACAAGCTGTTATTGAGCACCAGCCTCACACCACAGCAGCATCTGCACAGAAGAGCTCTGGGTAAGAACTGGAAGAAGTTCTGATAACTTATCCAAAGGAGTCATCACAGCTACTAAGGTGAAAATTTTTGGGGTATAGCTGATCAATCCATCTGAAACTGCTGCTAAAAGGAAACAAAAATATATTTCTTGGTAAGAGTTTTGATAGCTGAAGTGAGGTGTTTCCAGAGTTGAAATACATCAGGTTTCTGATAGCCATTATTAGATGAAATACTGTTGGGAGACTTCAGCTCTGAGCTGATCTTGTCCCATTTCGCCAGAATTAAAGGGTGATTTGTGAGGTTGCTGTGGTGGGAGCAATAGTAGTAATTTTTTGTTGCAGGGCTTAAGACTTTATTGAGTGTTGTGCAAGGGAAAATGAAAAATCTCAATGTATGTTCTCAATTCTACATTTTTAAAATGTGTAACGATGGAGCTTAAACTGGGCATGGCTTTTGGTGTGTGAATAGTAAAGAAAAGCCAGCTTTTTCATCATGTACTGGCTGTGAAATATTTAAAAGTAATGAAAATAACCTGGCTAAAGATTTTAATCTCAAATATTAATGGATGTCTATATATTTGTCTGCTCAAACTGAAATTGGATATTAATTAAAAAAAAAAAAAAAAAAAGAGTAACTCCAAACTTTCTACTCCTCCTCTGATGGTAACAAGGAATGTGAACAGCACACTGCAGACTGGGCACTGTCCATCTGGTGGTGCCACACATCACATCCCTGCTCTTCAAACTCTTCCTACTGCTCCCAGACACCACACTGCACTGTGTTCCTGCAAGTCTGCAATAGCCTGTGTGAATTTGAGTTCTTGGTGCCTTGTCCGGGAGTCAGAGTGGTCGTGGTGTGCCCTTCACCCCTGGCCCTGCAGGCTGCCCAGACTCTGGCACGTGCCAGAGCTTCCCAGGACAAGGGGCACTGTGCTCCAGGGCAGGCAGTGAAATGAGCTCAGCCAGAGCTCTGCTGAGTGTTTGCACTGCTGCAGCAGGAGGGAGGAACCCGCTGCAGGAAAGGAGGAGGGTGGCCAGGGGAAGATCTCCCGTTCTGACACCAGTGATGGAACACCAGCCACCAGCGAGGTGGCACAGCTGCAGCTCTTGGTGGCACTTGCCAACTTGTCACAGCTTCTTCCTGAGCTAAATCTCCCTTGGAGTGTGTGCTTTGTGTGAACAGGACTGAATCCACTGGTTTAGGCTGCCAAGCCCATGGCTTGTGTTGTGACAAAGCCTTGTTCTTCGAGGAGCGTGACTGCAAGCCAAGCTTTTCTCCGTGACTGCAAGCAGAGTAACAAGTGGAGTTTCAGAGTCTCTTGAGAGCATCTGGAGTTGTAAATGGGATGTGCCTGATGCCGTGGTGGGAAATGGACCCGGAATCTCATGCTTCTGGGGCAAGACATCAGTCTCTAATCCAGTCACTAAAGACAGACATAATCATACACATTTAAGACTTATTTTATGCCACAGACTGTGTAACTAAATTGGCCTGACATGTTTGATCTAGATCCTTGTGCTCACATTGCATTTTAGCTGTGGTCAGAGCTGCCTGGGCACTCTCCTTTTCTCTGCAAGGTGCTGCTGCAGACTCAGTGTCCTGACAAGGACGCCTGCCCTGTCTCTGTCACACGTTTGGCTACAGTGCATATGTACCATAAACTTGTGGGGTTTATTTCCATAGTGCTTTTCCATTTGGGCTCACATTTAGATTCTTAGCTAGTGCTAACTGGGTGTTTCTCCAGTTGTTTTAACAGTGTTTTTCTTTGTGGAATGAGACTCTCCAAGCACACCTCAGGGATAAAGATAAGATTTGAAACTGGGAGCCGTATCGTTCAGGAAAAATTCAAACCCTTCAAAAAGAAAGAAACAGCAGGAATAATTTGATTTTCAAATCGTGTTAGAGGGAAAAGTTTATACAACAAGAACAGAAATAAAATTGTTTGTATGATTGGTGGGGTTTTTTTGCCAGGCCTCAGATTCAGGGTATCAAATGGATTATTATTGGTTCTTATCTAAGTTTAGAAAGAGCTGTGAATATATAATGAATACAACAGAAAGATTTCAGTGTTTATTGGTTTACTGGTTTATTGATGCTTCACTTGCCTGTCTTTGCAAGATGTGCCATTTATGAATACTTGGCTAATCTCCAAAGACAGTCTAGATTTGTTCAATTTATTACTCTTCTGAGTTTGCCTTTTGGCAAAAAGTCTCAGAGCAGGAGCTGTTTGCATATCAAGGCTCACAGGTCTGCTTTGAAAACCTGCCAGGTCTTGGAAGTCATGAAGCCTCTCGCTTTAAATTAAGGGAACAATAATTAAATGTATTAATTCTAATTCTTAACATTTTTTTTTGTAATAGGCATACTTAATTTTGCCATAACTTCATGTAACTGAATAAAGATGGCATGTAGTGTTCTGGCCTTCACTCAGGGGAAGTACAAGGAAATGCTGCAGAGGGCGAGATATTTTGGACATAAGTTACAATGAAGTTTAGGTTTATTATGCTGATAAGGGAACAGCCAATGCAACACTGGTCATGCTGCTGGTGGTGTCTGTAGAGAAAGGTCAGGTGCACTTGTTTCATCCCTTTTAGAGGGTTCTGAAGCTGCTTCATAAATGATGGTTTATGTTGATCAGTGAAGCAGGGATTGCTGCACAGCCTATTAACAACAACCAGAGCAGGAAGAAAATACCTTAACATCTCTGCTCTTGGGAAGCAGTCTGCTCTGGAAGCAGTCTGGCAGCAAAGAGAGCAGTGGAGCAAGCACAGCTTGGGGTTGGACTCATTCCCCTGGAGCCTGTGGGCTGGCTGTGCCTGTGAGCAAGCTGGAATCACCCTGAGGCACTGGCCTCAGAGGGGTTAGCTAAGGATGGCTTTTTCCTTCTGTAAGTGCCCAATTAGAAATACCTCTTCTGAAGGAGCTTCAGCCTGCAGAAGGGGAGGGAAAATGCTGTGCAAGGAATGATGAAGAGGTGGTGATGAGCAGGAAAAGCAAGAATTGGCAAATAGTAGGAGCTGCAAAGGCACAATCAAGTGCTTATAAAGGACACTCTTGGGTTTGGGAACAGGAGAAGAAGGCAGGAGGATCTACTGATGGCACTGCTGAGGGAGCTGATCCATGGTTATTGAGAAGCATCTGCTCTGGCTACTTGTTGAAAACAAAACAGCGCTGTCTCTTTCCATTTTTAGAGAGCAGGAACTGAGCTTCTCTCTGTCCGGCATTTCCTTCTGTTCCCAGATCCTCATTCGTGTCACAGGAGAGCTGGACTTGTGGTTACAGAAAACAGTGGCACTGCTATACCGAGTCAAGCACCCACAAACCACATGTCACTCCTCACAGCTCAGGAAGGATTGATGCCCAGAGAACTCATCAGTACAGAACAGCCCCAGCTGCCCTGACTTATTTAATATTTATCCCAGACTTTTGCAGTGCTCCTCGCTCTGGAGCTCAATTCCAGATTTTGCTCATTTGATCCATCTTTGAGCCAAATAAGGAGGTGTTCTTTTAAGGGGGGAAGAAAATGAGTGCCATCAGCAGGGAGCTTGATGGCAAGTGTGCACCTCCATGTATTCCACTGTCTGTTCTTCTAACAATCAATCCATAAATGACCTTTTTCATTCTCACTATACTCCATAAGATGACCAGCTTCTTTCTGTTTCTCAAATCTTCCTATTGTGCTGTAATTGCCTTATTAAAATTTCCATGAGTGTATGGAAATATTATAAGTTTCTCAATATGAAGTTCTAGCACTGACTATTCAGTTCTGTAAGCTATAGATCATATCTCATATGCTTTTGAATCTGGTATTGATGTTGCTCTATATTATAATGGGGTTATATTTAATTTTCTTAATGTCACATTTTTATTAATTTCTGCTATTGGTACCATACTAAGTATGTTATTCATATGAGCACAATGTCTTAGGTCGAAGGTATAATTAAATATGCACTGGAAAGGTGTGGTTTGCATCTTGATACTGAAAATGACTTATAATCTTTGTAACTGTTACATATCCTATGTTTCATAGACAGGTGTGTCATATTCCTCTTAATGCTCTGATAGTGAGGTTCCTCAGTTGTTGTAAAACATTATGTGTATTCTGTATTTCCTATCAGTCTTAAAACTGCTGTTCCTTTCACTCAACGTCTCCTTTTTGCTTTGCCTCAGAATTTCTCCCCAGTCTATGACTATATTGATTCTATCACTCATCCTTTATTACCTAATTAGTTTTAGTTGCATTGGTAGGACTTACATACCAATTGTAGTCTTCTGGATCAGCTTTTCCAATGTGACACTGCTACTATGAAGGCAATGCTTAACAGAAGAATCCTAGCAGTGGAAGTCACATGGAAGACTTGAAACAGCGAAAAGCAAAGTATCAAAGTCTGGGAAGCAAATAAAACCCCCTGAAATTTCAGTTCTGATGTGAAGGACAGCCTGACATGGTGTATGTTGCCTCCTGTTATTGCAATAATACTGTGGGAAATAATGCCGTGAGTGACTTTCCTCTGGAATTGAAAGCAGAAAAGATGTCTGAGTGCAAATGGATACAGCTCCTGTTAGCTGCTGGTGTGCACAGAGGTCAGGGGAATTTGCTTGGTACAAGATATGGTTCATGAGACTTGTGATTTCCTGCTTTGTGTAGTTTGCCTTGCTTGGCATCTTCTGCTAAGATTAAGGGAGGGTGCCAAGCAGATAAAGCCAAAGTATCAATTGTGCGTTTTAGAAAACTGAAACATTCCAAGACTAAAATATTCTTACTTTAATAGCATCTTTTTATGCAAGATATAAGAAAACCAAGTCTTGCATAGGGAGCTGGTGTGGAACATGCTCAACAAGGTTTGAAATTGTAAATCTGCTGAAATATGGAGCTAAATCTCAAAGTTTTCTCTATGAATAACCTGTTTTAATGGTCTGAGTGTCAGCTGCATGAAGTTTGCACTATTTTCCTTAGACTCCAGTGATTATGAATGTTCTTACAAACCTTTTGTTTTTCCAACAAGAAAAAAAAGTAGTGTTGTTTCCCAGTATCCCTTTAGCAATAATAATGAATCCTCTGGTACTCCTAACTAAGCATTTAATGTCAAGTTTACCTTTCACCCTTAACTCATCCAGACATTAACTGATCTATAAAATTCACTCGAGAATTCATTGCCAATTATAAAACTCTTGTTCTGAAATGTGCATTTTTTCTTTACATTAAAACATTTTAGTCAGTGAAATATCAAACAAATGATGGATGAATGATTGATTGCCAATACATCTGGGTCATTCACTTTTGCATTTTATTACTTTGTGGACGAGGCAGATATTATCCAAATTCTTCTGTCAATGACACCAGTGGAAACCCGGACTAATTGATGCAGTGCATGACACTGATCTGCATTTTCACACATCATTGACCAAAATACAGCCCAGAGCACAGAGGAAGAGATGGCTCTTAGGGAAATCTGTGAAGTCATAAAGCTCAGAGCAACTGAGCTTAGTTAAAAATCCTTGGAGTCTTGCCTTGCTACAAGCAGATTTGATTTGATTTTTCACCAAGTCTTTTCACCTGGGCTAAATGCTGCTGCTTGGTGGGAAACAGTTGGTTTTTTTAGGGGCAAGCTAACACCCGTTCCTTAAAGGGAGTCCCACAGCAATGGGCTGGTACTGATCCTCTGGGAGGAAGCAGGCTGAGGGGGTCGTCATGGAAAAGTCAAATCCCCTCCTTCATCTAGAATGAGAGGAAAATGTAGAAGCCCTCTGCTCTGTTCTTTGGGAAAAGTTTGCTGGCGTTTTTTATGGACTTGGAGGCAGATGTCATCGTAAGATTAAAAGGACAAAAATAAATAGTAGATGTGGAGTCAAAGGAAAGCTGCTGTTTGGGGCCCTTCGATAGGACAGGAAGGTTTAATGAACTCTGCAGAGTGACAGTGCTGTCCCGGTGTCTGGCACTGCCCACCTAGCTCAGTAGGGTGTTGGCCCATCATTAGATCAGCTTTCACATGCACAGCCAGCCCCATCCTTGGGGCTCTGATGTTATTAGAAAGGAGCTCAAATGAAAAGACTGTCAAGACTTCTCTTTACCTTGAGGAAGGAGTAGAAAGAAATGAGGTGAGAAGCTGTATTTGCAATGAATCACTCCCAGAAAATGGTTTATTGCAGAGATATCTATGAAAGCAAAGCCAGGATGAGGAGCACAACTATGAGCCCACCAGATCTGTTAACTGAGGTTGTCCACGGTAAGAATCAAGAAGAGAAGATTTTGCCCTTATTGCTGGAAAAAATGTCAGTGTTCCCTCGGGAATTCTGACTGCCCTTTGATAATAACTGCAGTGTTTTCAGGATTTGCAGGTGTCAATCTAACTCATGTTTTTTCTCACCTGTGATGTAGACTTCAGGTTATGTTTATTCTTAAAGTTTCTGTAAATGTGCTGCAAAAAACCCCCAATCCAAAAACTGCAACATGTTTAACTAGCAGACATCAGTTATGTAGATTTTAAATGTATCATTCACACAGAGTATTAAGCATAAAATGGGTTTTCTCATGGTCTGAAATGGTCTGAATAATACATTTTTAAAATGCCTTTGTATTTTCTGGAAAATGAGGCCACAGAGTTAATTTAAATGTTTTTTTATGATGGTTTATCTCTAGTATTTTAAAGAGGTGTGTCATTGTGTGAAGGCTTTAAAAAAACCAAAACAACAAAGGAAAGCAAAACATTGCAACCTCTATTTGTAGTAGTTTATGACAGTGAATTGGAAATGTTAAACAAGAAAAATAAAATGGCTGCAGTGGTCTGTGATAGTTCTGTGTATATTCTTGACAAATGCTTTGATGTTGAAAACTCCCATTGTGGTATTTTTCAGAAAGGAACACTTCATTTTTTTATTATCCAAACTGCTTTTAAAGTATGTCATTGTTTCCATGTTTACAGTTTATGTAGTCTAATAACAATGTTTAGGGAATAAAAGCAACTGAACACTTCTCATAGGGGCCAGAGACACTTTTTGAGAGTGAATATTTGCAATATTAAACAGGCATTTTTCTTTGAAATGGGGAAGAGGAAACAGTCATTCTTGAATTTTACTGTGAAAAGGCCAATTCTGCATTGGGCAACTAAAATACTGGTTGTACGCCCACGTATCAATGAAATAGATTCCACAGCTGCTTTTCAGCTGTTGGTGCTTACCCAGGCTATGATAATGCCATGAGTTTCCAGTTCTTACTCTGAAATGCTGTAAACTCACCTGAGCTGCAATTACACACCTGCTTCCTGATGCTGCTGGGCTTAAAATCACCGTGGCTACATTCTCTGTGCTAACTAGTGTCTTAAATACATGTATTTTTCAGTCTTTGTGGAGATTTGTGCAGCTTTCCCTCAGGCCAGCAGCTTGAATGCGGCTCCTAAATGCTGCAGTCTGGAAGTGTCTGTGGTGTGCCTGTCAGGAAACACGAGTGCATTTTCTCACCTTGCTGTTTGATGTCTGTCAGAGCTGGAGGTTCAGCTGGAGCCCTTCACACTGGGAGAAATCAGAGCTGGGTTTGTTGGGCTTTTGGCTCCAGCTAGGAGTGTCTAAATGTTTCCAGAAGGAAATGACAGCCTTGCTTGGGGTTGCTCTTACACCTTGGATCATCATTCTGACTTTGGATTCCCCAAAGTCAGAAGGGTTGTCCTGGCTTTATTAACTGATCTTCTTCTCTGTTACACTAGAGCTCTGTGTAGGTTTTGAATGGCTGTAGGCAGAGAAATTCATCCCCAAAGATGTTCTTTTCTTTGTCTGCAGAAGTTTCTGTCTTTCGGAGAAGGCAGGTACATTATCCTGCCTAAACAACGTCTTTGAGATTGACTGTGAGAGTACACTGTGAGGCAGCACTAAAGACACTATAAATAGTGAATCATCTGTCGCAGACAAACCAGCTCCTGTAATGGAATCACTTGGATAGGTGCCATTTATCCTTATCATTTTTCTAGTGAGAGTTTTACATTAGGGGAAAAAGACATGAAGAAATGTTTTCTAGCTGCCTGCCCGTCATCC
Organism: Coloeus monedula; assembly: GCF_965178545.1. Taxonomy (NCBI): domain Eukaryota; kingdom Metazoa; phylum Chordata; class Aves; order Passeriformes; family Corvidae; genus Coloeus; species Coloeus monedula. Next base: position 34,516,739 of record NC_138787.1, read on the forward strand.
TCGAACCAAGATTTATACAGGATCTGATCTTTGTATCTTTAACATTTATTGATATTAACAACACAGGAGTGTAACAAATAGTTAGACTTACCATTTTTGCAAGATATCAAAGAGGTCAGGAATCATTTTTGTTTCTTTTTTTCTTTCTTCTTGGAAGTCACAAGGTCGTTTATGAAATAATATTTGGGAGGAATATGAAGAAAGTTAGAAAAGCTGCTGCCTGTCCTAGTAAGCTATTTAGAAAGATTTACTAATGAGGCCCGTGAAAGAAGCCAGATGAGCAAGAATGCAATTATTTACACTAGATTTGCAACACGAGCTGTGTAACAGCTACACCAGCTTAAGGAGCACCCCGCTGCCTGCCCTCGTCTCGGCTGGTGAATTCCCACCTGTGCGGTGGTTGTTCCTGCAATTGTTCAAGGTGGCAGCACAAATTAGAGCAGTAAAATGATCTGGGTGGGGCAGGTTTTAGCCTGGATAATTTTACTGATCTGCAGTGTAGCACCACAGAGTGTGGCATCAGAGTTTGGTGGCAGATTGAAATAGAAATGCGAATGAACAGTTGAGAGCAGAGTGGAAGAGTAGAAACTTAGATTAATTTTGGTACAGTCTTGCTATGTCCAGATCTGGCATGATTGATTAGAAGCACATGAACTAACTGTGTAACTTGTCTTTCATTGCTTCGTCTGGTTTACTATTTTATTGGTCCATGTAGCTCAGAGTGAAAAAAAAAGGCAGTTTGTCTCTAAATGGTGTAATTGTTCACTGTACCATTCCTTATGTATTAGAGTTAACTGTAACAGCCTGGTGGAGAAAGTGGAAGGAAACCCTGGGTGAGAAAGATTCAAAACCAGCAACAGGAGGGGGGGAACTACCTCAGAGAAATGCGGTACTGTAGGAAGCTGAATCTAAACACAAGTCGAGACTGATTTTCTAGCAGCAAAAAGACAAGGAAAAAATCAAATGTGAGATGCAATAAAAAACCAATGATGGCAAAAGTAAAACAAAACTGTTTTCTGACTTAAGATCAGTCATTTTATTGATTTTTAAAATAAAAGCTCTATTTTATTATGTGTGCCTGAATATACCAGGCAAAACTTAAACCCAGAAATGCTCACATAGCCTTGGGCAGCCTCCAGTCCCCTGGCCAATAACTCTTATCTGGCTCGTGCTGCAAGTGCAACAGTGTGTGTACTCTGTTTGCAAGGTCATTTATCCACAAAATCCCAGAGAACCGCATGAGAAGGGTCAAGAACAATCTCTTTTGACTCTACATTAAGCAAATCACAGAATTTTTGTTAAAAAAATCGTAAAAAATCAGGGAGAAAGTTAAAAAAGATCCAGTGCAAAGATACGTGATTACTACAGTGTGTGTCTAGAAGCTGCTTCTTAAATGTAGCTCTGCAGCAGTTAAACACTAAGGTACCCCTGGAGCTCAGCTTTGTCTGACAGAGGAAATCCAGGGATAAAATCTTATTTCAAACAAAGCCATACTGAAGCCCATGAAAGAAAAATAAAGACAGATGATACTCATTGGGAGTATCTAGAAAAATATTAATATGGTAATGTCGTCATATCTATGGATTGTGCAATTCCATTGCCTTCAGTGGAATTGCACCAGTTTAGCCTGCTGAGCATTTCAACCAGCACACCCAGCTCTGCACTGAATGAATCTCCTGATAACAGACTCGAGAGGTGTGATTCGATAACTCCTGTTCTCTTAGGCGCCAAAATGCTTGTAGCACATCTAGAAATGTAAGGCACTTGATCCTGCCAAAGAGCCCTTCTTCTTGAGGAAGTTGCCAGTATAACTGCAGAAGGTGAAGGGGGTTAAGTCTGTGACAGCTGATCACTTGAGCCCCCTTTAGGGAGGTGAGAAAGGCACCGAGTCAAGTGGCACTGCTGAACTGGCTCCACTCCACCCTGGAGAGGTGATTCAGGAGCCCAGTGTGGCTGTGGCATCTCGAAACTGCTGTGAACGTGATCCTGATTTGTAACCAGGTGTTGATTGGGAAAGGTGGAGCCATGGGATATCTGTGCTCATTTGGAGCAGCTTCTGACCGCTGACAGGGTGGATTGTGGTTCAGAAAGAATTTGGAGTGTAGCCACTTGTTGATTGAGAGATGTGGAGTTAATCCCACTAATTGTTCTAGTGCCCTGTGACTTTTTCGTTCCCGAGCCTCATTTTGATAGCAGGAGTCCTCTGTGGGAGTTGTGCGAACACCTACAAAATAGTTGGAGACAGAGTGACACAAACCCCTTTTTGCATTTGGAGGATGAAGAACAATACATACATTCAATTCCATACAGTCCAGCCCTCTATGGTTGTTCTGTTTATTCCTGAGGATCTGGATTGAAAATTTCTGCATTTGGTCACACACTGCAGTATTTTAGTAGCCTTTTCAATGTCTTTCTGGGATTGCTTATACACGAGTCTTATTTTGGTTTTGGACTTTGCACAATATTTGAAGAGAACAGCAGAAAATCCAAAACCCTGTATATGTCACTTCAGACTCTAAAATTAGCTTCATGCATTTCATAAAAACACCATTTGAAAGTGAGCCTTATGTTGAACAAAAAGTGAATGTATTTTAAGTGAAAAGAATTATCTAATGATTGGACTTATCAGAAATTTACGTGTAATTAGTGTAAAAATAGATATTTATCGATGCTTTAGCTTATGTTAAAAAAGGGAATTAATAGAATTTATAGAGATTTGAGGATTTTTCTTAATTTTGAGTGATCGTTTTAATAAGAACTTATTAGGGTTTTCCTCAAATATATCAAAATAAAGCTGAAGTCTCTTGAGTGGACTTAAGACATGACTAAGATTAGTACTTGAAGCCAGCTTTTTTCCCTGTTAAATACTGAGGGCAGTTCCTAGGATCCCAATGACAACTCGCTGTATTGAGTCTTCTTCCTGAAACTGTGTGTGTGTTGAGTCATAGAAAGCTATTCAGATATCATAATAAATCATGATAGAAAATCCTACACAAAATTCTTATCAGAGCACAGCTTAAATACTGAAGGCCTTACTCAGCTCAGATGGAAGCTCTGACATCAAAGGGAAATGGAGTAGAAATCTTTCCATGAGCTCTGTTAGAACTGACACATGGCCTTAGGGGCTCTGGAGGTACCTAAAAGTTAGCAGGTGTTGCTTTCTGGCTGATAGCAGAAAGAACAGAAAAGTAAGAGTCATGGATGAAAGGGGGAAAAAGCTTCTTTCCATTTCACAAGACAGTGGCATTTGTAGGTGTAACTACAGCACCCTTGAGTAAGAAGAATGGCAATGTTACTTGATAGTGCCTAAGACCGAAGTTAAACTATGCTGTGCTCAGGGTATGAGTAAACTGGAACACTTCTCTCTTAACCATGGGCCATTTTGCTCAGCAAATTGTGAAATACTTGATAAAACCATTCTTTAGTCTAGTAGTGCTTCAATAAAATCAACCCATTAGTCAGCCCAGGACAGGCTGTCAGTTCCTCTGCAGCGATGGGACTGGCGTTGAGTGCCAGCAGCCTCATCACTTCTTTTTCTTGTCCTATTCTGTATTACAAGAGAAAGTTAGCAGTTGAAAAGTTATTTTTATGCTAGTGCAGAGGCAATATCTCAAATGGGAAGCTTCTCCTGGAATTTATTTTGCTTATCTAAAGAGAGAGGTCCCACTGCAGAGCAGAGCAGCCACTACCTGTGTTTCTGTAATATGGGTGAATGTGTCAGTCAAGATAATGACTATTCCAACACAATCTGGACTCTTTATTTCTCCGTCCCTTTATTCCTTGACTTGTTATCATACCCACACCTGGAAAATCCAGGTCAGCCAGGCTCCTTTCAGGCAAAACAAATCCAGTAACAACCCCCACACTATTAGCCGGGAATGGGGACGATTTCTTGACGTGTGAGGAAGGTTCTCAAACATTCCTTCCTGGTGAGTCATCCCGGAGAAGACCAGCATGAAAGGTTGCATGGCTCCCACACCCACACCCCCCAGCCTCTCTTGTACAGACTCCTCATTAATGGAGGGATTGCGTTAAAAGGACTAAACCTTCCCTCAGAGGATCAATTAGCAACCTTAAAAATAGAATAAAGGAAGACAGAAGCCCTTGCAGAGCCTTTCTGCCAGTAGCTCTCCTTCTCAGTGAAAAATCCAGGAGTAGGCAAGAATCTGACAGGTGATAGAGAGGTTTCTGTCCTCATTCCCTTTTAACACTTCCTTCACTGTAATTACTGGAGTGCTACTGGTCGCAGCAATCCAGTTAGAGCTGCAGCAGCTCTTCTATTAACAGTTTCCATTTCCAGGGCTTTTCAACTCAGCTGTAAATACTTGCTAACGGGGATAGTTTGGCACACAAGGCCTTACTAAAGACACAAAGTTCAGAAGGATTTTTCCATGCAATTGTTCTAAATCTCAATATTTCATTACTGCAACAAAAATACAATGCTGCAACAGTTTCTATGTCTATGACTTTGAGTGAAGAGGTCAGATGTAAAATCCAATCCAGCTCTTGGATCTGCCAGAAATACCTTATTATCTCTACCAATCAATTGGCAACATCTTGGGAAATGATAGTGTTTTGATAATTAAACGTCAACATGCAGCTGCAAAAGAATACTGAAACCTTTTGATATGTATAGCAAAGGCAGAAGGCTTAAAGTATCCCTGAAAATGTCCGATGCAGACTTCCTTATTTAGGAATTCATCTAAATAGTTGAATCTAGGTCACAACTAGATAGCATTGCCCAATGTGTCTTTAAAATTTCCTGCTACTTTATTTGTACTTTACAATTCATATTACTGCCCTCCTACAATTGGCCTTAAGTGTTACGCTTCTCAAAAAAGTGAAATGTATTTTTCAACACCCTTTGCTATCAGTAATTTGACACAAAGGACACAAAGCAAAGATTTCATGAAATACCCTTGACTTTATCACATTTCATTATATAACATTTTGTCGAAGAGAAAAATGATTAAAATGTCTCAGTCCAAAAAGTAGCTGGAATAAGTTGCAGATTGTGTATGTTCAGCTGCCCTTATATAGCTTTGATTTGTGTGCCCAGCACTTACTCAGCAGTTCAGTATAACTCTTATTGACCTTGGCAGCTGTCACATCGCTTGCTGGATTTTATGTCGCTGGAGGTGTCAGTGTTCAGGGGAAAGATGTGCAGAATGTGCGTGGTTTTATTTGCAGGCGGGAATGAGGTAGAACCCAAACTGGATTTCCAAGAGCATTATTTCACAGGTGACAGTCACAGGAGACCTGTGACCAACTTTAACCTTTTAATAGTATGCATAAATTAAGGCTACAAGAGAATACTGAGCTGCCAATTATAGAAGCGATAGTTCCAGGGTCTGTGATTAGCATATTCTTCCCTACTTGCCCCATGACAAAAATGAATAGCAAAGGCTTTATGAAATGTTTTCTGAGCGCAGAAACTCATAGAAACTTATCTCCAAATAAATTTAGTGTGCAAAGTGGGTTACTAAAACTTTCATTAGCTACTAAATACCCAGAGTGAGAAGGTGGAGCAGAGTGTAGACCAATGTGCCAGTTTCCTTTGTTCCTTAAACAAATACCTGATGGGGTTTTTTTTGGCTTACAACCCCTCCTGCAGAATACAAAGAATGAAGTCGGAGGCTGACCTTCCCCAAGGCAGTCAAGTTCATCCTGAATCCTTATCTGCATAATGGTTCTGCAATAAACAGATGTGGCTTTGAAGTATTTGTAATGTGAAATGTAATGTTTTCTGAATGACTTGGATGTCCTCTTTAGAGTGTCCCAGGGTGAGTTTGGATTTCAAGTCTGAATGCTGTTGCACCTCAAGGCTTTCTTTGGGAACATGCTTCTAGGTGGTGTGCAAGATTCTTGGTGTCCACAGCCTGGTATGACCGTTGCATGCTGAAAAGGTTGAGCTCTGTGGGTTTGGGGTTTTTTTTTGGTATATTTTTCATTCTGTTGATCCATCTGACCTGTCAGTGCATGTAAACCACTACTGGGCATGAAATATGCCTGAGAAATGGCTTGTGGATGTTGCCTGCAGAAGCTCCCCACAGAAATGGCCTCAGCAACAGCAGGTGCAGCATCGTGCCAGCTCCTGCAGTAACTCTTGGTGACAGATGTCACCTTTTTGAAACGTCCAGACCCATCTGTGACACTTTTATTTTGACCTTGTATTGATTAGCCCTTTGTTTTTTTAAAGTTCCAGCAAATAACGATGCTAATCCAGATAAACCCAGTCACAACTGAAGGTCAGCATTATCTAGATGCCAGCCTCCAGCCCCTTCCTAATGGGAGCTGAAATGGTACCTGAAAGATTTTATGATTTCAATGTGCTTTTAAGAGGGACTGATTTATTGATATCATTCTCTAGATGGTGATTTCAATCACTGCAGTTAATTGTGCATTATTTCCCAATAAATTTAAAAATACAACAAATGATATAAAAAGAATAAATTGCAAAAATTAAAAGCCTCAGACAGATTTCAATCTGTGTTACACCAGGGCATTTTTCTTGTATCCTGTGTTTACATAGTGCTTTTAAGCAAGCATAGAATAAAAAGCAAAATAGCATGAAGGCACTGAATATGACACCCTGAGTGTCATATTTCTACTGATTTCTACTACATGGGTAAACCTTTATAGTTCCATCCTGTGTTATATCTTTAGTGTTTTTAATGGCAGATACTGAGTTAGTTTAGTGGCTGTGCTGTGAAAAGTGTCTAAACCACGTCCTTGCAACCCCAGACATTTCTGTCTGTCATACGAAGCTGAGACAATTGGATACTGATACAGGGGTTTTGCACTGTTTCATTGGAACTAACTGTTCATTGACCTTTGGCAGAACAAATCTCTTTAACTACAGCCTGGTCTTTTATTTCCTGGAGAGCTGGAATCAGAGTTAATGAGTGTATATTGAGGTGAGAAACCCTGGTGCCCTTTTCTTGGAAACATGCTCCTCTCTCCACTTGCCATTACGGGGTGGCTATTAGAGAAGCTCACAGTGCCACAGAAATAAAGAGCAAAGCAGCTGCTTTCTCCCTTGCTTTCTTCTGGACAAGAAATTTTCAGTTTAATCCTAGTTTGGTTTTTTTCCCTGCTTTCCCCCCCTTTTATTACAAAGAGGAGTATATTCAAACACACTCCCTAAGACCAAAATAGATGAGGTTGGAAAAGTTTAAGGATGTGGAGCTGGTCACAGGCTGCAGTTTCCTACTTTTAGTTACCATGTTTAAACATGACTTGAGATGCTTTCCTGCCCTTTTACTGTACAAATTATGCCCTCTCTACCCTCTCTGAACTCCTCTATGAATTCCTTGGCTATTCAAGGCCGTGAAAAACAGTGGGAGATACTTTCAACCTCACCAGAAGTGCTGTGGCTATTGTACGACGAGAGCTTTGTCATTTCCTGCTGCCCATTGCTGTGTTGAAGGTGTGCCCCAGAGGCTCAATCAGACACTTCCATTACAGCTGCTGAGTCAACAGAGTAGGGAGGCAGAGGGCGGCTGTGTCATACTAAACAGTTTTCCTTGCAGATCCTTTCCTTCCTGAGTCTCTTTTGTACCCCTGATCTTATCGATTGTATTGGCTCTGCTAATTTAGCAGTCCTTTGGGCTGATGATCATAATTACAACACACAGCACAGCTTGAGTAAACAGGTCCATTGCAGCCCTAACGTTTTTGGCTGTCCAATGGCAAATAAACATGTTTGGCAAGAAGTGCTTCTTTAATGACTTTCACTGGTTGCTACAAACCCTGAGGAGCTATTGCAGTGATATGCAGAAAAGAGGAGCTATTCTGTATAAAGTTCAGCTCCATAGCCTTTTCCATGTAGCTCTAAAACTATTGTAAGACTGAGTTCCTTTGAAGCAGATAGACATTGACAGGATTCAAGATAATTTTTATTATGCCTACCTAACTACAATCCTTCTATTGTTAATAATGAGGTAAATATTTATGCTTGATTTTATTTCGACAGCTATCTTGGAGTAGCTGTGTCATACAGTTGGCAGAGTGGATTTTAAATTAACATGTTTGCTTTAAAGTTCAGTGGTAAAATGTAACTGCAGAGTAGAAAGTTGCATATATTATAGACAGTAATTGGAAATAATTATAAAATTCTCTGCTAGAAAATTGTGATGAAAGAACACTTAGATGAATGACAAATGAGCTGTTCAAAGTTCCAGCAATGACAAAGGTAAGGCTGTGTGGGCAAGGTTAATTCTCTTCCTTAGTGCACGTGCACTGCAAGTGCTAATGATCCCCCCTTGCACCTTGAAAGTTTTCTGCTGCAATCAGTGGGCAAGCCCCATACTCTTTATTATTTTATGCCTACCCTTGAAGGTGTAAAACCCAAAACCATTAATTGCAGTTGGGGTTACAGTGTGCCCTGGTGCAGGCACACAGGTTCTCTTCATTAACCCAATATGACAACAGAATCTGGACAATAAGCAAAAGCCCTTATTTTCGTTATTATATATTCCTGTCCCAGCCACTCTTTCCTTAATTTAGCCACAAGGTAGAATAAATAATTCTGCTTTGCAAAATAAATGTTGTGACTTAGAGGGATTTGTGTTTTCCCTTCCTGGCATGGCATTGCAGCCTCTGCCAGGGGCACTGTGCTGGCAGTGGCCGGGGCACTCGCCAGGTGAAGTCCTTGGTCCTGGGCACCCGGGTGACTGCCCAGGTGGGGGTGATGCCCACTAGCTGCTGCCCACTCTGCCAGGTGGCTGAAGTTTTCAAGCCAAAACCTACCTTGGGTCCAGGGATGCAAGCCTTTAGCATTCCAGGTGAAGTGCACAGGGACTTTACAGAATTAGACAAAATTATCTCCTGAATTATCCTTTAAATTAATTTAAAAATAACATTCAGTCAGTTCTGAAGTAGGACAGGTACTTGAAGGCAAGTATTTAAAAGGAATTTAGTGATCCAAGATATGTCTTTAGGATGCAGCAAAGAGGAGTGATCACTGTTGGGAAACAACTGATGTGATCGGTTTTAGCAGCATATTTTTCTGTCAGTTTTATCCATGCAGCTCTTTGGATAAAATAGATTTAGTGGGAATTCTGGGCATACTGTGATTCATGTGGCTGGAGCACTTAAAAATGTCTCAGCAATTTGTTTTTAGTTTAAACAGCATTTAAACTCAATCTTTTAAGTGAGTACAGACATTATTTGTACATTATTTAATCCTATGCAAAAATTTCTTCAGTTTATTGCTAGCTGTGATATACCCAAATCAGTTTGCTGCCAGCACATCAAGTACTGTTTGATCTAATACAGCTTTATTGGATGAAGATTATACTGTAAGTTAGGTCTACTTGTGAAAGCTGTTCTTTCCTGTAGACAAATATTTAATATCTGCACTCACTTGTAAAACTCACTTTACAAGAGAGATAATTCAGAGAAAAATGTTATCACCCCCAACATGACTTTACCTGCAAGTGAAGTGCTAAACAAGAAACTGTAAGAAAATGAGTAGAAGTAGTGTTCTCTCTTGGATATGATCATAAGACAAGTGTCAAGCTGGGAAAGCCCATTTCTGGCCAGTCTTGCTTTTGTTTTATTGGGATGTGACTGTTGAGCTTTTGCCACTGCTGAAGATTGCAATTAGGTCAGAGGGATTTTCTGTCTGCTTGGTCTTCACTTGATTTGTGGACTGTCGTGGTACAGTCTGAAATGTAACAAACTGATTAAGGAATTTTTGGGCCACAGTAAGCTCTATATTTTCCAGTTACCCTTTTACTAAGTGCGAATGTACTTTTGGGATGATAGCCCTTGATTAATGATTACCTGTTATTGATCATTATATTTTGAGGAAGAGTTCCTTTTCGGTTTTTTTGGGCTGAGTAGCCTGTCTGTGTGAGCTAGTGCTTTGCAGAAGAAGAATCTGTGTGATCATGACATATATAGGAGCAAAAAGAAGAAGTTTTTCAAGAATGTCCTGCTGTGGCATTATCTCCCCTGCAGAAGACAGCAGCTGAATTTGCACTCTGTCAGGGAGCTGAGAAGTCAGGCTCTTTCATGTGACCCACAACCATTTCCAGAACAGTCTGAAGAGCAGAAAGTGATTTTTTTTTTCTATTCCTTTTACCTGGATGACAAGATGCAGACAGCCCGGTACAGATTTAGGTTTATGTGGAGAGATTGCTGGGCAGCCAGGTGCACCCTTTGTTTTTAGCCCTTCCTCCTGTTTGCACTCCTGCACATTTAAATGAGCAATGCATGCCTGACTTAGGAGTAGCAGAAAAGCTACCTGATATGAATGAGGTTTCCTCTCTTCTTTCTTTCCTGCCTGGAGAAATCTAAATGAAAGATCATCTTTGTTATTATGAGACAAGATGTGCCTGGTTGTTCTGCAGGATTATTTATGAAGTGAATGCCAACAGGAGACTTAGCTCTCTGAGGATCAGTGCTCAGGTCTGAGCTACTATCTTCAGCACAGTAATAATACCACTGTCAAGAAGTGCAGGCTTTTTTCCCCTTCAACCTACAAATTTCTTATAGCATATCTTCTGTATTATTTAAATTTTTGTATGATGTAACTCAACTGTGCAATCTTCCTTGGGATTAGGTCCTTAAATGCTTGGCAGTTCAACTTGAAACTCAGGGAAAAGTGCAGGCATCAAAACATTTTCATAGAGGGAAGGAGGATTTTTGAATATTAGAACTGTGTTGAATGTGTAGTTGCTGTTGTGCATTGCAGGGAAGCCCTCAGATGCTGTGGAATACAGACCAAGGAAGAGTTCTCAGAATTATTGATATTCAGACCAATAAATGTCTGACATTTACTCCTTGAGAAGATGGTGACCCTTCACCTCCCAGGTATGCTGCAGCTAGAAACCTTATGCAACCACTTCTCACAGAGCAGATAATTGAGTCACATTAACTTCAAAGGTATCACTTGCATAAGAAAATGAGATCTAGTGCAAGGTTTATAAATATGCTATAATTAGACCACTAATTGTGTAATCTTTTTGGCACAGCAGTTGACATTGCCTGTTCCTGTAAGTACATGTTATTTCATAGTTTCATTTGAACAATTGTTTTGTCTCACACTGAGGAAGTTTGACATATGCAATGCTGACAATGTGGAAATACGGCAAGTCTAAGAAGACATGAGATGTGCATGTTAGTTAATTGCCAGATGTTTTTTAGTTCCTTATTGCAAAAAACCACTTCTAACAATTATTAAAATTGTGTATTTCCACTGACTAAAAGATTTGCTGGATGCCAAATGAATATTAGATCGATTTCCTATTAAATGAAGAAGAATGAGTCAGTATACAATGAGACTAGTGGGCAGCGGGGTTTATTTTTAGATTATACTTTTAAAGCTAAACACTATCTTTAAGTCCAAGAGGAATGTGCCATTTCTTTCATTACTTTCTTACACTTGATTTCTTTTGGCAGGTTAAGACAGCAACTTTACATGAAATGGATGATTGGTTGGGAGATTGTGAATCCTGGTTTCCAGGTTATTTCTTTCCTAATAAATCATTTATAGAAAAAGTGGTCTTCTGAAGTTGTCTCATTAGTCTTCATTTTTTCTGTCTTCTCTGGATTTTCTTTTAAAAAGACTCTGGTTAAATAACCACCATCCTCTTTCAAATTCATGGGTGCAACTAACCCCTCAAAACGAACAAATGGCCCTTCTTTGATCATTGCTGTGGTTAAGAATTTAGCTTTCACTATGAATATAACACTGAAAACCTTTTTTCTAAACCTAGAGGTGAGTCCCTGCCCCTTATTAAGGTCCCTTTTTGCCTCCCTCAGTACCCAGGGCATTCATCAGTGGCTGTGCACAGGTCCTGGCCTCTGTAGTGGCTGCTGCAGCCAGTGCTGCAGTGATCCCAGGCTGGGAAATGTTCTCTGGAGCTTGTCAGATCTGGAAATAATTTACTGTGCTGAGGGTCAAAATGCCTTCTCACTGCCACTATGGTTGTGAGCACAAAGGAAATTTTAAAACTACCTTTGTTCTGCTTTCCTTAGCAGAGGCACTGAAACCCAGCCACCTCAGGCCCTAGCCCAGTGTGTTTGCCGTTTAGGAACCCATGTAGGGTTTTTTCTTTCATTCATTTTGCTGCCAGGAACCAAATATTTAATCATTTACGAGCATCCTTTTCAGATTTCTACCTGGATGAGAAAACATCAATCAAATTATGGGCACTTGCTGGCAATCTTATGGACTTGATCTGCCTGCTAAGAGGACCATGAATGAATTTAGAGTAATGTTTAACAACTCAGAAAAAAATTTCTCTTTTTGGTCATCTCCAAGTGAAACTCTGTTAGTGTCTGGGGATTAGGGTAAACTGAATAGCTTGTGACTTCCTCTTCCCATTCCCTTTCTCCTCACCGTGTTTGCTCTTGAAAATGAAGGAATGAAAGCTGCACGAGTCTCAGATTTCCTCTAAAACTTCAGTCCATTTAAGCCAAGGTGCCCTCTGTAGGAGCTGGGGGAGAACTGAGTTTCCTCTGATTTCCTTTTGTTTGGGCTCGTGTAGTTCTAGATACAAAACAAAAAAGAAAAATGTTTTGAATTCCTTTATCACTCATATTATATCCAAAAATTATGTGAAGTGCAAAAATAGTTGGTGGCTCATTGTGGATCACCCCTTTCAAGCTGCAATAGTTTGCTGTCACCGTCTTACTCCCTTGTCAAGGTGAAGCAAGTCAGACCCCATTGCTGGCTCCAGGGTTTCAGAGATGACCGTAGGAGACATAGAATGGTGGAGGCTGCTCTAAATTTTGTCTGGCAGTTGGGAGTGTTTGAAGGTATAAAACCAATTTTGGGCTTCCTGCAGCTGCTGGCAGCCTGAAGTGTTAGATGGGAAAAGTATTTATCAAGGAACAAACATTTTTTAACTGAATCAATGCCTCAGAAAAGAGAAAGTTGGTTTTGAAGGATTTCTGAAGACTAGGAATAAGTTTAAGGGAGTCATGGAGGATGAAGTCTTCTACAAAAAGTGTCTGACATGGTAAAGAAAGCCATTACTTCTCTACAGCAGCTGGAAACAACTCACCTTATCTGATTTCCTTTGGAGACTTTTATGAGCAATTATTTTATTCCAGGTATGAAATTCCTCATCAGTTGCTACTGACATTTAAATATATCATTAAGTTTCTCTCATTCATGTTTGAATGAACGGTAACATTGACCCTGTTCTCGCTTTATTGATAGATGAAACTTTTCACAGCTTTGATTTGCTCATAAAAGGCAGGGTCTAGATGTTCCTCCTTTAATTTGATGGAGTCAGATCCACTGCTGATAACTGTAGAATCAGAGAAAGGTTTGGATTGGAAGGCACTTTAAAGACTATCTCATTCCTACCCCTGCCATATCAGGGACAGCTTCCACTATCCCAGGTTGCTCAAAGCCCCATCCAACCTGGCCTTGGACACTTCCAGGGATGGGGCAGCCACAGCTTCTCTGGGTACCCTGTGTGCCAGGGCCTCACCACCCTCACAGGGAAGAATTTGTTCCTAATTTAATCTAACCCCGCCCTCTGTCAGTTTACATCCATTCCCCCTTGTCCTATCAATTCACCCAGGGACGTGGCATTAGAGCTGTGCTATGCTTTTCCACATCTGGAAACACATGAGGATTTACATGGATTTATCTATCTCGTGTAAAGCAGACTGGCATTGGTTCACCTCTTCAGATACTTTGCCCAATGGATGCAGCTATGCTTTGGTGGGTCTTAATGAGTGTGTTACAAATGTCATTTAACTTCAGAGCAGCAGATCACCAATCAGTGAAGGGTATTACCTTATCTACTCAGTAAACGTAAATGCACAAGTACAGCACAAAAGCTGAGCAAATGTATATTTTCCCCACTTCTTTACATCCAGTTGAAATGTTTTGGTATTGCATCTTTCATTAAATGGTGTTTAAATAATCTTTTTACTCCGTAAGTTTTCATAGTAATGAGTTTTAGAAGGTTGCAGAGAGACTGCAGAAAGGAAATGTTTTCTCCTTCAGACTAGAGAAGAAAGGCTTGTGCTGCATAAATGGGAGAGGGAATTAAGCCATGTCCCAGAGCTGATCCCATGTATGGGATCAGAGATGATCCCATCCCAGAGATGATCCCATGATGCTCATGTATGGTGTGGCTTACCTGCCCACATTGCAAAATGAAACCTTGGCTTTGGTAGGAGCTTCCTCCTACAAGGCAGTGAAACCCTTACACCTTACACAGAGTGTTTCAGCTACAGCTCCCAGTTACATGAAACAGAAGTAGGGGGGAAATCTCTTACAGTTTGCAACTTTGAGAGAAGTATAAATCTTTTTCACTTGGGGTAGTATCTGCTTGTATTTTCTGGTTCTTAACACAAGAGATGTCTTACTGGATCCGACCAGGGCTCTGCCTCGTATTCTGTCTGCGCTGGTGGCAGTAAAGTGGTGGCTATTCAGGGAGTGCACAAGTGCCCTGCCCTCCTATCTGATCATTCCTCTCCTAATTCCCCAGAATAACTGAATTACAAGTGTTTGGGCATGATTTTTAACTGAAAGTACATTATTCTGCTATAAAATATGACTGATTTTAATACTGCTTTCACTTTTGTATTGCCATGCATTTCCACCCCAAATAAACAAAATCTGTTCACATGGGAATTGTAAGTTTTAGGGGTTTGTGGTGACCCACACAAAAGTGACATCCTTTACTATCTTAACATCCACAGTTAGTGATTGCTCATAATAATTTCCTTTAAGTATACCTTTATACTAACTGTTGTTAACATTTGTATTCTGAAAATCGTCATATCATAGGTGATACATTAGATGAAAGCTTTCACCTATCATAGAAGTGGGAGATATGGGTTCTGTTGACTCTCAAGATGCTGCTGCAGAGCTTAGAGACCTATATTAGACTAGGAAAACCCCAAATTGTAGGTAGTTTTATGTTATTTTTAGTTAGCACAGATTGCAACTGGTGAACTACCATTAGTTGTCATCAGCTCACTGATGAATTCATGTCCTTTTAAATTATTTTTCAATGTGTGCCTACAGGCTCCAAAAGGCTCCTTGAAACAATATAAATGAATAAATCAGCAAGAGTTACCCCACCAAACTATTACACCAGGGGGTGTAAATGGTTTAGAAAGGAAGCACTTACTTAATATTAAATATTTGTCTTAAACTGCTTACAACTTCTGAACAACTGACTCTCCAGCTGCTGTTAAAAATGCGTATTTTTGTGTTGTAGACAAGGCACACATTCAATGTGAAAATACATTCATGTGTGAAAACTGAGGCATATGTGGAGAAGAGCTTGTGACCCCTGTGAGTTAAAAATGAAGTTTGGGATGGGAAACAAAGAGAGACATTTTAATCATGGTTGCTGCTAGGGTTATTTTTTTTTTCCCCCCTTTTTTTTCATCCGAGTCGTTGGGAGAAAAATGACATGATGACAGTTAATTATAACTAATCCTGCAGTGCTTCAACACAGACTAATATAAAGTTCAGAGAGTTCCACCAGCAGTTAGCTATATCCTTAGGAAGCAATGAGATTTTGCCCAAAATAGTTGTATTGTTTCTTGGCATCTGAAAAAAAACCCCACATTGCTTAAGGAAATACGTCTGATATGGTGCTGAAAACCAAGGCTATAGTGAAAGAAGGGATATTTCAAGATATGTATGTAGATTCTAGGATTACTAAGTGTCTTTCAAAATAGTTTTGGTTAAAAATAATTACAGAAATGTCATTCAAAAATGAAACTTAGCAGTTAGTAAGGCCATGGGTCAAGCGAACTGTTTCAACTTCTACAGGCATGCAAATTGGAAAAGAAATAACTGCAAAGCAAAGGAAGAAATAACTAGGTGAGGATTTCAGAGGTAGGAAAACATTAAAGTTAGTAACTGTTGCCTTAATCAGTCAGTAATATGAAGGCATTAAACACCATGTGATCTTTGCCTTTAGAAGGGTTTGGGTCCATTATTCCCCATCCTGTTGCTGCTCCTGGATGTGCTGCATAGGATGGCTTTGTGGATTTATTGAAGTGGGAGATGACTTGTCATGGAAAAAAAGAGGAGCAAATACATTGAACTAAGTCCTAAATGCTGTTAGGAGGCTGCAGTGTTTTTCTGGCAGGACAGCCTGGGTGGGAAATGATGTGCACAGTAACCAAGCCTTCAGGAGAAATGAACCTAAACACATGGCTTCCCTGGAAGTGTCAGACAAATTCACTATCACCCTTAAATACAGAGGAAGAAAAATGTAGGGGTTGATTTTTTAAACCTTCTTTTAAAAATGTAACAAAAATAGTTCCAAACTCTTTCGTGGCTGTTCTTGAACTTCATCTGAGGTCTTTTCTACGTATGTCCCACCTACATAGATATGAATGATGTTTGAATTGAATCTTCACGTTTGAATTGAATCCTTACTGCTGGAAACTGGTTAAATTTAGTAAGTTATTTTCTATTAAAAATTGCAGAAAAGTGCAATTCTAGAAAGTTATGAAAAGCTTGATAAAGTGATGGAAAATTGTGTATAATGCATTTATTGTGTTCGCATGTACAGACAGAGAGGACATATACTCAAATATTCTAAGAGCTTTTCAAAGGTACACAAGGTGCATACAAATTCTGGAGAGTGCTGTGATGTTTAGTCATTAAACAGGTAGACCCTGGAGAAAGAAAGGGACCTGGTATGAAGGGAAGGCTCTTAGCTGAGTTGAACATTCCTCTCATCTTTGGTTCTTTAGGCAAAAAAGTGATGACTGCTTTTTAGTATAACTGAAATCAGAGAAACCTTCTGAAAAATGTGGCTGAATATTAGTCTGTTGGCTGAATTTCTGTTCATTCTTTCATCCCATTTCTGTTCTGTAGTTTTAATGTTTTTTTGTCTTAAAAATTGCATCCATTTATAGAGTGAACAGTTTCTTATTTCATGGAGTTTTTTTTTCCATGTATGACAGGGAATTTAACAGCAGTTCATTGAAATAATAAATTGCAGCAAGGTAAATGTTTAAGGCCAGACTGGATGGAGCTCTGAGGAACCTGCTTTAGTGGAAGGTGTTGCTGTCCATGGCAGGGGGTTGGAGTGAGATGATCTTTAAGGTCCCTTTCAAGCCAGGCCATTCCATAATTCTATGAATCTGTAATATTACCAAGGCAGATTTTTTTTGGTAGTGTTAGAAGTACTTATGTGTACTGGCTTTGTAAAATATTCACAAGATAAAAGCAGCCAAATCCAGTAAAGTATGGTAGGAAGTGAAAGCCGTTCATTATGAGCTTGGCTGAGTCAAACCAGATTTCTGCAGATGTGCAAAAAGTGCTTACCACCACTGGCATGTTTGGAGGGACCCTTCATCTCATCCAGAAGATTGCCAGAAGAATGCAACAGGATTCACAGGATTCAACCTCCTTGAGAGAAAGTCCTTCTTGGGAACCTCCTGTGTAGCTGCAGGGCCCAAGGCGTGGCTAAGGATGGTAGGCATAACTAAGCAGCATGTTAAAAATAGCAAGTCAATTTAAAATCAGCATCAGAATGCCATTATTGATTGTGTAGAGCAAATCCCTTACATTGTATTCAACACTTAATTAAAGCAATGGAATAGAAGCAGTAATGGAGAGAAAAAAAACCCCAAAGCAAAACTATAATGATTAGAAAATACCTTTAATTTTAGTGTTCTGCTCCATAGTCATCAATAGATTTCAAATCTAATTACTAGTCAGTAGCATGAGCTTTCTTTATCTCTTGTTATCACTTTTTCTACTAAATAAGTAGTGTGTCAGGACAAAAAACCTTAACACTTGACAGGTTCCCAGCTGCTAAATTATTGCCAGTTACTATTTGCAGGGAGGCCCTTCTTTGAATAGGTGCTTGCTGCTCTTTCTGTAAAGCAAGACTCCAATCAGGAAAGGTTAATAGCTTGTGAAGAGCCTCCATCGCAGCTTTTCTTGCCCTGCCATGGCTGGTGAATGGGTGGCAGATGCATTGCTTCGTGCTGCACCCTACTCATGTTTTTCTTTAACCTGCACACCATGGTACTTAAAAAGGACTTTCTCTTACTCACAAATACAACTGTCGTATTTCTTCAGATATTAACAAGGGTATCACAGTTTTAAGCTCCAGGGGCTCTAGCCAGCAAGATAATTGGTCTTCTGTAGGAGTTCTGCTCTGTGCTTTAATTTGTAGTGATTATTTATTTGGTAAGTGTTCCTCCTTCTTCAACCCATCACCAGCATCAAAAGTTCTGATCCTGGCATCAAAAGGTCTGATCCTGCATTCTCAAAAATAACACTCTACATGATCTTGATATTTGAAAAGGACAAAACGATTCCAATTTACACCCTCTACTACCTGCGCCTTGAACTATGGTGTACAGTAGGGTGATGTAAAAATGAGCTTTGTGTCCCTTGAGAAACACTTGCCACCATTTGTGGACAGTAGGGTGGAGAAGAATAGGAAGGGACAGATGGGTTGTGGGGGAGAGGGGGCTGTTGTGCTGATCAGCCCCTGCAGGCCCATGCCACAGGGAGGATTGATTTCAAGCCCTGGCTTAGAAGTTATTTCAGGTTCAGGCAGGAATACAGCACCACAGGGATGCACACTGGGGTTTGGGGTGGTGGGTTGGGATCCAACATTAAGACCAACTGGATCTATTCAGAGAGGTGTGCTCTTACTAGAATGTTGGTAAAGATAAATATCCTGCCTGAATGCATTTCTTCTGTTGCTAAAGAAGTCATCACCTAAGGATATGTTCACAACAGGGCTGCCATCAATTATGCTGGTATCTTGATAACTCCATAATTAAAAATAAATTATTCTTGGTCCTTAATAGGACTAGTATTAAACTGAATACCTGTTTACTCTCTGTTAAATCTGCCACAAAGAAATGAGACCATGAGAAGTGTGAATAAATGATATTCTTCTTTCCCCGTCCCTGATTCTAATTACACATGATGGCACTTGCAGTGTCCCTTGTGAATGCACAAAATTGGTGCAGCAGGGGAAATGCAAGCTTCCCTGTGCTGCAGTCTGTTCATTAGCATCGATTTCTGAGGCACTGCCCCTAAGGATGAGAGGATAATTTCTTTTTTCAGTTTCTCATGATCCCAGCTTGTAATAGTCTATTAAAAATAACTTCTAAACCTCAGTGTAAGTTCTGGAACAGTGAGATATTCACAAAACTCCTCATAACCCACCTCTCCATGGAGCATTAAAGCCCAACTAACCACTCCTACTTTGTTCATGGCCTGCATGTAACCCTTACCTAAAGCTGTGCCTTTGGGCTGCAAATCCATTGTGTCAGCCTTTCATTATCTGCTTGGCTTTCTGCTGCTTTTCCATGCTGCATTATGAAAACTGATACAACATACTTCCCATATGGAAAAAGCTGTCATTTATTCGCAGTTATGAACATTCTGGTAAAGCTCACATAGTTCAGATTCTTCTCCCGAATTGTGCTAGCTTTTGTGGTACAGTGTAAAAACATCACTATGACCACACTTACAAAGTCTTCACTACAAGAAAGATAGAAACCTAGTCTATTCATCTAACTGGCTTTCGTACAGTCCCTTTTATTAACTTGGAGCACAGGAATAAATGCTGAGTATTGGTGAAAATAGTCCGTATTTTCTAAGTTCCACATTAATTATTATTACAAAAATTGGACCCAAGATACTTTCCCTAAGTTTTTTTTAATCTTCCTCTTTTAAAAAAATGGCCATCTAAAGAAAGAATAAAATTTAAGTCCAACTAGCTTCAGTAACAAATCATAGTGTGCATATTAATGATAAAGACTGAGAGAACAAATCATAGGTGAGCCCTAATTTTGACAGCTCTTCATCCACATTACTCTAGTAACTACTTTTAGATAACATAAAAAATGAATTATGAGAGTATTATGAAAGACTTCCTAACAAATGCAGAATATAGGGACATTCCGTAACAGTTTGCTCACTTTCCATTAATGCTGCAGTGGGTGGCTTGTACCATTTTGCTCTGAATCTTTGCTTCCTAAGAAGCAGACAAAAACTTGGCGCTGTGTTTTTATGCAAGATTACCTCTTTGTTTTTAAGCCTGGAATGCCATGTTTTGAAACTGTTCTCTGTTCCTGCATAAGCTTTATTCCAGATGCTGTGCAGGCAGGTTGGTTCAGGTCCCCACGGTACCGAGTACAGGAGGAGGTGGCTGCTTTGCCCATCTTGCTGAAGATGGACCTGCCTGTAGTCTGTGGCTTTCTGCCCAGCTCTGCTGGAACTGGCTGTTGCATCGCAAGCCTTGCCAGAATTTTTCACAATAACAAGCTCCAATCTACATAACACCTGGCCTGTACAAACCAGGTCATTATGAACTTGATCCAAGCTGTCATTCAAGCGGCTTTGTTATTCCCTTCTTAGGCTGAGCCAGTCATCCATAAGCAAGAGCTGGCTTAAACCTTCCAGCCCTCGCAGCACTTGGGTACCAGTTTTCTTTCTTTGAGCCCCACCAAGCAGGAGAGATTCATGTAACAAGAGGATCACAGGTAGCAGAGAAATGAAGGAACGAGTGATCTGGGCTAAACCCCAGCCTAACAGGTTACTTTGAATTATAAGCTCCTTCCACTCTGTGTTTGTACTTTTATTTTCTTGTTGCTGCTTCTGGGTCTCATCCTTCAGCCTTTCTATTCAAATGGAGAAAAGCAGGTTTACTTAATGTATTTCCTGCATATTCACCCCCTATTTATTTCCTACACATCTTTTAGGTGTATACAGTCATCCATGAATATTTTGAGGAAATAGAAAGTCCTGAGGAAATGAATCAAAGCCAAAATGTGTGCGATGAAGGGAGTTGGCACTCAGCTGGCTGGAGGACTGCAAGGACTCTCTTGCCCTCTTGTGCTGCCTCTTCGTTTCATCAGTGCTACTCTTGGGGCGGCAGGGAGGAGCTCAGGCTCCCATATCCAGATGCTGGATTAGCTGCATTAATGCAAACCCTGCATTGGCAAATTAAGAATTGCAGCAGTGCAGTTCCCCATATGCTTCAACTCCAGATTAACTATGAGGGGCAAAATGTGGCCATTCTTAGCAGACAACAGCATGAGGGCTGTGGGGAGGCCAAGAGAGTGTAACTGCCTGTAGTCCAGAGCCAGTCAGGAAAAAGGAAGTGTCATTTGTGAAAAACTCCTGACATTTCAAGAGGTGTCTTCCATTCTGTATCAGGCAAAAATGAGACCTTTAAAATTTTTCAATGGGAAAAAGAGAGCAATGAAGCTGGGGCTGGTACAGCCCTGGGGTGCCCTTTGCCACTCACTATTGGGGGTAGGGCTCTCTGACCTGGGAAAGAGCCAAGAAAAAAATCTTCTTAAAACAAATCATCTTTGACCAAGTGTTTCCACTTTGAAAAATACAAATTTTCTCACAAAACTTAGTTTGGAACATTCCTGACCAGCTACAGTGCAACCTCTGGTGAACTCTCCTTCCCCAGCAAATACCCTGGATTTTGTAATTCATGAAAGCAATGGGAAAGGCTGAACCTGGAGCCAGGAATTTGTGTTTCAATCTCTGATCAGGATTTCATATCTTATGATATGTATCATCACATCTCTCTGCCTTTATTTCTACTCTGCTGTCTCCCATCTTTGTAAGGTACCTCTCTCTGAAAGTAGGAACACTGATTTTTTTTACACAGCATCTAGCACAAAGAAGTTCTGGTTTCATTTTGAGTTTGTAAATGATGTGAACAATCCTTGCACAAAGACTTAATATTTCTGTAAAGAATAAATAATCTGAGGATCATAGATTATGCAACCATGTCCATTAGAATATTATATATGTTGCTCTTGTTAAATGGAAAATGTCCAAGTGAACCTGGGCATTTTCAAAACCTGAATAGGTTATCCCTTGGGTTCTTTAAAAACACAGAAATAAAAACCATGTGAAAAGCAGGAATGGACACTGTAGTAATTTCGTTGTGCATACAGTCGCCTCTTACTGGCTGAGTTGGATATATGCATTAACTTTTCCTGAATAACACCTAAACTTAATGACTGGGTCTCAAAAAAAAAAAAAAAAAAAAAAAAAAAAAAAAAAAAAAAAAAAAGTTCTGCTGAATAATGCCTATTTGAATTTTTAAATAGTGCAGATAAAGTAAACTGAGATCATTCACTTCATGTATTTAAAAAGTGATGGATTCAAATCCTCCCTGCAACCAATAAGTATTCCCTCCATAATCGAGGGCTTCCACCAGTTTGGTGATCTCTTGCACTAATTACTTCCCTCAAAAATATGACTTAGATGAATTTGAAATTAAATGGGACCAGTGTTCCTTGGGCAAAGATGGTGATTCTGTGTCCAGTTCTGGGCCCCTCAGGAAGGACATTGAGGGGCTGGAGCGTGTCCAGGGAAGGGAACAGAGACGGGAAAGGCTCTGCAGCACAGGTGTGATGAGGAGCAGCTGATGGAGCTGGGAGGGCTCAGCTGGAGAAAAGGAGGCTCAGGAGGGACCTTCTCAGTCTCTGCAGCTCCCACCTGGTGCAGCCAGGTGTGGGTCAGGCTCTGCTCCTGGGTAACAAGTGACAAGACGAGAGAACAGGGTATTAAACTGTGCCAGAGGACTTTTAGATTGGACATTTGGAGGAATTTCTTCACAGAAATGGTGATTAGACACTGGAATGGGCTGCCCAGAGAGGTGGTGGAGTCACCATCCTTGGAGGTGTTTAAGGAAAGTCTGGACGTGGCACTCAGTGCCATGGTCTGGTTGACAAGGTGGTGCTCGATCACAGGTTGGACTCGATGATCTCAGAGGGCTCTGCCAACCCAACCGGTTCAGCGATTCTGTGATTACCTGGAGCGGTCAGGGAAGCACTGCAAGCGCCCTGAGCACTGCATGGCGAGCAGCATGAAGAGGTTGGTGGGAACGCGGTGTTGGGAATCCGGTGTGGGGTAAGAATACAACTAGAATTCAGTTTTGACTAGTTTTGTAGCGCTACCGTGTATTTAACAACACACGCGGAAACCCTCGCTCTCCGTGTTCCAAGCCGGCAGCAACTTCCCGGGCGCCCCCTCAGCCCTGTCCCGCCGCCGCCCGGCAGAGGGCGCCGCGCGCGCCGCTCCCGCGCGGGGCTGGGCGGGGGCAGGGCCGCGCCTCCTCCATCTTCGCTCCGCCCGCGGCCCCTCCGCGCCGCGGGGCCGAGCGGGGACTGCGCGCCCGTCCCGCCCCGCTCGCCCGCGGCGCCGGCACCGCAGACCTCCCGCCGCAGCGCGCCGCGCCGGGCTCCATGCCGCGCTCCGGGATGCGAGGAGGTGCGGCCGCCCCGCTGGCGGGGGAGAGGGTGGGTCCGGGGGCTCGGCTCCGCGGGCGGGGGTGTGGGTGCGTGGATGGATAGACAGACCCGCCGGGTCGCGCCGCGCGGGAGAAGTTGCCGCGGTTCTGGGACCGCTCCGGCCGGGATCTCCCGTCTCGCTACTGGGCGGGAGCCTGTCCACATCTCGCTGCGCCGGTCCGGCTCCTCCGAGCGCCCCGGCTCCAGCCCCCGCGGGAGGAGCGGGGCAGGGCGCGGAGCACCGTCAGCCCCGTGAGACAGGTGAAGTTGGGATGGGGACGGGCAGCGCCAGCCGCGGCCGCCGGCGGGCTCGGAGCGGTCGCCGCCGCCAACTCCGCTCCGCCGAGCAGCGCTGAAAGTAGCGCAGCCGCCGCGGGCAGGGCGATCGCGGCTGGGTCGGGGCTCTTTGACGCGCAGGTTCGCTTCTAATCCCCTACTTTTTTTACCTACCCGCCCACCCCCCAGTCACAGCATCGCAATGTGTTTGGGTTGTCTTTTTCCCTCCGTCGATTCTTCAATCAGTGTTTTTAAACAAGGCACGCTTATACGCTTCTCCATTAACCACTCATTACTTTGAACGTTCATTCTTAATTTGTGCTCATCCTTGTATTTATTTTGTGTATTATTATTCATTCAAGGTCAAACCGTATAGAGTTTGGACTTTATTTATGAGAAGATATGATGAGGACTCTGTAGTGCTGTTCCTTTCCTCCTCCTCTCCCTCCTACTCTTGTGCCTGCCTGAGCGTTTTTGTAGGCTTTTAAAAGAATAGATGAGGGTCATAAAAAGTATTTGCTGACCACTGCCTCCAGCTCTTTTGTATAATTGAAATGCATTGGTTAATTCCTCTAATGAAAACAGAACATCAGCTTAAAGAATTGATTGCCTGAGAATGTATTTTTTGGAAGAAGTTGTATGGGGGATGTCTGTGTGTGCGCAGGCGAGTGGGATAATGTACCTGTTAGAAGTGGGTGCCACTGAAAGTACCTGTGAGAGGATGTGGTGACAGAGAGCTGCTGTTGTTTGTGCCTCTTGTCACACAGATGCCTTGCATGGCTGCTCAACTTGCATTGTAAAATCTTCAAACTTTAAGGAAACTGATTGAAAAAAGTAGTGAACTCTTTAGTTTCTAAAAAGATTCCAGTGGAATTTAGCTAATGCCATGTCAGAGGTGAAAGAGATGGCATTAAAGTGAGGTGCTGGAGTCCAGGGATACTTCCCAAGGAAGGCAGGTATGGCTGTGTCAGGGTGTGTGAGGTGTGTTTGGAGCCGTGCGTGGGCTTTGCTGGTTCTTGGCTGGTTCGCGGGGCTGAGACCAGCTCAGAATGCACAACACTGTGTCTTTGTGGGGCAGGCTCGAGGTGTTATGTGCTGAATTTCCCTACGGATGGAAGCAGGGGGATTCTGTGCCTGCCTGTGCCTTCCATAGTGCCGATATGGTTTTAGAGCATTGTGGAAGTTGCTGCTTTAACTGCTGCGATCATCAGCAAGGAGAGCATGACTCTGCTGTAAGTTGTGACGGTTTTGCTGCTTGCTTTGGTGTGATTGGATAAAGTTTTCATTGTTAATTATTGCAAAAATTATCGAGATGCTGTTCTCAGCAGTCTTTTCTGCAACACAAGGGAAGAGCAGGAGATTGTACGCTCTGCTTTTTTATCTTGGTTCTGTGAGGGGAAGCTGTGTCTACTCATCTTTATACATGAAAATGGGATTTTTTTCAGATTACAGCACTGGAAAGCATTTTCTGGAGAATCAGAAGTAGACATCACTCATTGGTAAACTTCCTCTTCTGCTTTGCCTCAGTGGTGTTTCAAAGATCCTATTTCACTCTGGTAATGGAAGACCAAAAGAGCTGTTAAGCTCCATCTGTATGCATTAGGGTAGGTGGTTGATTTGCACCCTGGGGCCATATTATCTGCTATTTCATTACTTCTGGATCGGTAATGATATTCAGGAAAACTGTATTTGTAGTGACTGCTTTCTAGGGACGCCTGTTCACTAGAAAGCCTCACCGATAAGATCGCACGCTGCGTATTTGCTGACGTGCTGCACTGGTGGAGGCACTCGGGCTGCTGCCTTTAGTGGCACGGAAGTTCTGGGGTTTGTGAGTGAGAAATGGGATTCCCACGGGTCTCCTTGCTCCTTAATATAATTTTTTTTTTACCTAACCAGTATTTGGTGTCTTACATGCCTTCGGATGAGCTGAGCTCTTGTGCCTGTTTAGATACTTTCTCCTTTTGTGTTTGGGCACAGCAGCAACTACCCCAGTGGCTGGGAGCAGAGGAGAGCACGTGAGGAGCTTGAGCTGGAGCAGGAGAAACATGCCAGATTCTGCAGGTACCCTGTGCCAAGCTCAGTGCTGAATAATAGCACAAAGGTAGCAATGTAAGAGTGGTTTTGGGCAGTGGAAAACCCAGGTGGTAGTTGTACTTTGGAAGCTCTTGATTCCCTGTTGGTAGGTGAGCAGGGGGGTTGTGGTGGAAGATGTGCTGTGGTTTCATCCAGGTGTCCAAGGCAACTGAGCTTGTCTGGCTTTGCAGGCTGTAAGCAAAGAGTGGGATAAGAAAATACCAAAAAATAAATTACTGAGTTGACAGTGCTAGACTGACACCACAAGTACCTGTGTGTGCTGTGCTTCCCTGCCCTGCACTGCTGCTGGCACCCCCATACCTTAACTGAAGTGGGTTATGAAAGCTGAGCAACAGGGATGCTGTTCCAGATTAAAGAGGTGATGGAAATGCCCCCAGGCTGTTGTTCAGGGAGGTAAGTTCTTTATTCTCCATTAGAAGTGTATGCTGTGCTTTAATGGGTTGTGCTGTGCTGGGCTCAATGCTGTGGATGGGCTGGATGGGGGAAAGCAGAGAGACCTGTCTGCTTGAACCACCTGACACAGAGCCGGTTTTGGAAAGTTCTCGAGGCATTTTTGTAGGTGAGGGAAATTGCTCCAATGGACTGCCTCAAAGTGTGTTCAAAAAGTATGAGTCTGGGTTGTCAGTTTTCAGGAACTTTGTTGGATTCTGGGGGGCCTTGTTCCAATATGGTGAGACAAAAGCACTGTTTTCACAAGACAGAGCTGCTCTGTGGTTTGTTAAAACAATAGAAAATGAAAATTTGTCTGGTTCTGGCAGCAGTTCACAAGCTCTGATGTTACCGGTGTGGCTGAGGATTGGGAGTCCTGCTGGGGCTGTCTAGGGGTGGGTGTGGTTTTTCTCTAAACCAGAGAAGCTGAGAAGCTGTGGATGGGCTGTCGTGCCTCATTATAACTGAGTTTTATGCTATGATGGCATCATACTTCATGGCCAGACTCTGTGCAGTTGTGGTGTGTTTCTGTGTCTCTGAATCCTTCCACACCACTGAGTTCTTGCCCACACATCACTTCAGTTCTTTACCTGAACTTTGAAAATGTTGATTTTTTTTTTTTTTTT
The DNA here is from genome assembly GCF_965178545.1 of Coloeus monedula. Lineage (NCBI taxonomy): Eukaryota > Metazoa > Chordata > Aves > Passeriformes > Corvidae > Coloeus > Coloeus monedula. The sequence goes on from NC_138787.1 coordinate 34,543,411, forward strand.
TTTTTACTGAGATCTCATTCCAGCTTTTCTGTTATGTGCCCCAGGATAATGTAAGGTAAAGTCAGTGTGAAGGTGTGGTATGAAATGGGAGTGTGACTGCTGGGTGAGACCAAGATGGAGTTGAACCATGCTGTGCTCCTTCTGGAAGCTGGACATCCCACCTCATCCAAAGCTGCTTCCAGGGTGGTGATGAAGTGGATGCTGTGGTAGGAGAAACAGCTAAAGCACCACAGGCAAAATAAGTGCTGTTTATTTGAGGGGGAAAAAATAAAAAAGGCCAGGAGTTTGTGCCAGAGGATGAGAGTCGTGTGGGTCATTTAGAACCAGAAACTCTGCAAGGAAGGCAGGTTTCTCTGCTTGCTCTCTGAGGCTGCAGAGGTCCAGCTTCTGAGTCACTGGTGATCTGTCCTACCTTACTTCTGTGTCTAAGCGCAAGCGCCCACTGTCTGCAGTCTGGTTTGGAACATGAGAGCAAAAAAATACTGTGCTTTGGACCAGCAAGCTTATCAAAAACATGCTGGTAATGCTCTTTCTGCTTTGAATGCTTCCTTATTGAGTCATCTTTAGGAATTCTTTTGTGTTTCTGTTGTATTTAGTTAAAACACTTGAGTATTAAGGACATGCTGCATCATTTTTGTTGGGAATGCTTTTAGCTGCGCTTCCTTTCTATTGTGATTTTTATTTGTTAAGCTTTTGTTCTGATTGAAACAAAATCTTCTGCTAGGTTTTTTTTTTTATTTTTTGGAAAAGCATCTTGGTTTTTCTTTTCAGTCTCATCTAGCTGATACTCATTTTTGTGTCTGAAAATAAGGTGACTGCTGTGAAAGGGTTGGTTTTTTTTTTCTACGTCACCCGCACTCACAGAAGAGGCAGCTGTTTTGAGAGGGTGTAAGGAATGGGTAAGGAAAGAGGTTAAAGGCCCACCAAGAAAGCAAACAAAAAGCTGTATTAGTGATGTAGGGCCAGAATGTGTGTGTGATGTGTGGTGTCTGTGCATGTCCCAGGCAGGTGGAGAAGGAATCACACACAAGATAAGCTGCTGTCCGATCCCTGTGGCAGCTCCCATGTCCCTTGGTTGTGCAGACTCCCTGTTGGTAAAGGCAGAATGTGCAAACACAGTTGCAGTGCAATGAGGTATCTCATTGTGACCTGAAGGGGTAGTATGACCCAGGAGAGAGGGAAAAGGATTTTACAAGGGAAATGAACTTTTAAAGCTACTTAAAAACTACTAGAAAGTGGAGAAATAGTCACCCTCCTGACTCAGTTGCTTAAACAGAAAATGTGCAAGAAAGAGATATTCTGGTAGTGAATAGTGGGAATTTTTGAAAGGTTGGAGATAAGATAACTTAATGTGGCAAACTTCTGATCCCAGCCTTGTTAGGAGTGAGGGGGGATTCCTTATGTGTCTTGAGGTTGCCAGGAATGGACAGAAAGACACTATGTGCCATTTGGCTCTGTCAGACTGGCATAGCCTTCCAAAAGAAAGATAAATGAAACAGTCTCTTCACTCATTAGGTATAATTGTGGCTGTTTCTGATCCATCTCCCACAATAACTTGTAATTCACATTGGCATTGTTTCAGCACATGGTGACAGCAGTGTGGAATTCTGTCTGCTGTGTTCAATAGGGATTTGTGGAGAGCGTAAGTCGCTGTAGCACATAGTGGGCTATATAAATATGTATATATTTAAAAATATACAATTTTTTGTACAAGTACAATGGGACAGTGGTATTGAGTCTTTAGATAGATGTTTTTATCTTGCTGAAGCACCTATTTTAACTGATTTGCTGGGTTTTCATTGCAAAATTGATGTTAGCAAGTAACAGAGAACAGAGCTGAGAGCCTGAGGGCACTGCAGTGTGGGGGAAATGACTCCTGGGCATTAACATATGCCTTCTGAGACACTTCTGAGAACTGTAGGCTGCAAATATTTATGATTCTGTAATTGATTTCAGTTATCTGTAGTAAACACAATATACACCTTTGGTAAAGGAGGGAGCAGCAGTCTCTGTGATTGCCATTTTCTCCAGCAATGGTGTGCAGTTTATGGAGCATCAATTTTTAGTGTGTGGTATTCATTCAGGAAAGAAAACTTAGGTGGTGGGAGGCTTGACAGTAATGGCAAACTTTATTTTACAAAACTGTCCTAACAGAAACACACAATAGGATTTCTTCAGGTGTTTCTTTTTTTTTTTTTTAAATCTGCTTGTGTCTTGTTTTGCTATTTAAAAATTTGTCTATGTTCCGCTTTGTGAAATGTTTTGAAACAGAAAAATTACACCTGTCCTGTGTAGGACTATCTATTTAATTAAATTACTGTTAATAAAACAAGAGAATACACCCGCAGCACCAACTGTAATGGATGGAAGAGCAACCTGAGGATGCAGCACAACGGTGAGCGCAATCCCGCCGTTAATGAATGGGATTAAAACTCGTGTTTATGAGTGAGGGAGGCTCTCCACTGGGATGGAATCTGTTTTGTGGCTGCCTTTTTGTCTCTAGTGGGTTGAAACAGAGCTCTCTTCCGCAGCCTTTCTGAAGCTCAGCACTGATGATTTGTATTCTCCTGGAGAGTAATTTGTCAGGAGATGAACAGCAATATGCTCGGTGTTTGCTGCAATAGCAAAGACAAGTCCAGTTAAAGACTTATTTCTTGGGGTAAAGTAATTTTTAAACTTTCCATCATAAAAAAGTCATAAATACCTCTGCCTGGCCTAGTTTTTTTTTTTACATTTCAAGTACTTTGGTGGCAAGTTCAGCTGTGCAGAAAATGGAACAGCCCAGAGCTTCCAGTTGGGGAGGACACAAGTTTGGTCCCTGGAGAGCACATTGCTTGTGAAAGGTCACTGTCTCAGAAGTCCGATGATTTGGGAACTTGGAAAATTTGTCTAGACATTGCAATGTATTTTTAAGTAAAACTCTGATTTAAAATGGGAATTGAAACAAAATAAGCAAAAGGTTAAATTTTCCTGAAACGAAGCCATAATCTTTCTGTAATAAAACTTGGCTGACTAAATGAAAGCTTTAGTGTTGTTTTCTAGCAGAGGCAAAAAGAAAATAAGCATTCGGTTCTAGTTCAGTTCTTTTTGCTTTTGGGAAGGGAGGTGTGGGGTGTGTGGTGCTTTTTTTTTTTTTTTCCTTTTTTAAAAAATTTTTTTTTCACTAACAGGGAAGCCAAATCATATCCAGCTCTGAGAGCACTAAGGATTTCTGTCTTCCTGTTGCTTCTATGGGGCAGAGCTGGGAGTGATTCTTCTTCGGTATCTGGTGTAAATTAGATTTTATGCCCAGGCTGGATGGGGCTCTGAGCAATCTGGTCAAGTGGAAGGGTTCCCTGCCCACGTCAGGGGGTTGGAATGACATCATCTTTAAGGTCCATTTCAACTCAGACCATTCCATGTTTCTATGATTCTACTGAAATTTGGTATTACGGCCAGGGAAGGATGATGTGTGAGTGACAACCAGGAGAAGATGGCAAATTGGAATGGAGCTGTGGTATGATGGGAAGGAGTTTTGGGGAGTGCCAGTGGAAACAGGAGAGGTAAGCAAGTGAGCTGGTATTCAGGAATGGATTTGGACTGTAAATGTGTTCAGAAATCAAAGGGCTTGAAGCCTCTGATTGGCAGGGAGGGAAGAAAAGACATGAAAAGGAGACATGATGCAACTTCGATTTTAGTTAGCTGCAACAAAAAAAAGGATGTTATATGCCACTCTGGCTGTGATGGAAATAGGAGCCAGAAAGGAGAGGAGAAACTTTAACGAATAAGAAGATGGAGACAGACATGATGGAGGCTTGTCAGGATTTGTTTTTTCCCTTAAAATCTGTAAAACCCTATTCCCATCCTTCAAAAAGCTTTTATATGTTTAGGAACATGGTAATATATCATGTCAAATTCATTTGTTATATCTGCTTATATCATGTCTAATTTTGGCAGGAATTATAACACTAATTACATTTGCTGTCAAGTTGATTGCCCCTTCCCTGTGCAGCTCTAGCTGAGCCTGTTTTCCTCTCTGTTTAAATAGGTATAACTTTTTTTCCCTGGCTATTTGGAAGAGTCTTCACTGTGGAATACACTTTGTCTGGGTCTAGAGAAATATCAGCTTGTCAGTCTTCCAGAGGAGCTGTAACAACTTTCTTGTCAGGAAAGGTTTAAAGCAGAAAGGTATTGATGGTCTAGAATTATTAGATTTCTTTTTTTTTTTTTTATTTGAGAAGGGGTTGGGATGGATAGGATATATATATATTTTTTTTTTTTTCTTTTGGGATATGTGTGTGAGGTGTTTGGGACCTTGTAAAAGACCACATATGTTAATTACTCTTTGAAAAGAGAATGCAAGATGTTTTGTGGGGTAGTTCTGAGCATAACATGCTCTCTTGGTTTTTCAGGGCATCAAATCAGCCTCTGTGTTTGACAGTTTAAAAATATGAATTAGATGAAGACAGTAAATAGTAGATATATTATTTTGATTCTGGGATGCTCTATATGGATATTCCTGAGAGAAGCAACAGGGCAGCTGAGTAAGGAGGTGTGGGGAAAAATGTGAGGCAGGAAGATTTGAGTGGGGAGTGGTGTTAGCAAGAATAAAGAAAATGGAACTTGGCACTGTAGCTTCACTGAAAATAATCATAGCAATAGTCATCCTCCTGCAGAGGATGGAGGGGGAATGCAGTATGGGATGCAGGACTTTATACAGCTATGAAAACATTTTTGAAGTGTTTTGCCAAAATACCACTGGAAGGCAGAACCTAAACTACAGTAGTTCGGGAAGCATGTGATCCTGCAGAGGAGCACATTTGGAAGAGAAAAACTTGGAAATTACTTTTCCAAAATGGACTCCAATTTGAGGTTAGGATTAAGGCCTGTCTGCCTTTAGGAAGATACAAATAGTTACTATTTTGTGCTAAACTTGAAAAGAAAAATCCGAATAACACTACTGGGACTGAGAGTTAAAGGTCAGAAACTCTGAATAGCAGCATTAATTGCTCCCTTTAAAGGATATAAAGGATCAGAGTCTTTCAGGGCTTGCCTAAGGAGGAGAGCAATATTAATGTCAGTAAAGGATGATACAGCAAGACTGAAAAAGGGGAGGTGGGGCAGGTTTTTTCCCTTGTTACTCCAAAATAAGATGAACATACAATTAACTTTGGTGTAACCTCGGAGTCTGAAGTATTGCAGTGTTGCTTCAGTTGTGTGTTGTGTTTAATACTTTTTATTCCATTGAGCAGGATCAAATTGCAAGAAATATTACCAGCAGGATTAGATGTTGCAGTGCACACAGGATTGCCTTGGCCCATCCAGCACAGAGAACTTCTTTCCTTATTTTTAAAAATTTTTAAGTCTTTGCTAAGATTGTTATCACAGCCTTTCAGCAAATGATGCCACACTTGATTTTCCTTTTGTAATCTTCAGGTTTGAACCGTTGTCTTTGCAAGTTGTGCTCCATTCTCTTAGGTGATGTTTTAATGTTGCTGACTGATTAAAAAAGATGGGATACCTTAGAATAAATGAATTACCTTATGCATACTCCTACTGTTACTGACCTCTTATCATTAGTTCAGGCTACATCAGAAAAATGTAAATTTTGAGGGAATCAGTGGTATGTGATAGAACTTGCTGTTGAAATGGATTATGCTTTTTCATCATGGCAATAATTTTAAAGGAACTTAGGTTTCCACAGCTGCCTGTAAGATGATAATGAAGCTTTTTCTGCTTTCCTTCTCTCACTCATATTCAGAAGATTACTTACATGCTTATTCATGCAAGGAAGGGTTTTGGTTTCTTCCCAGTGTTGAAGAAACAAATAAAAACCTTTGTTGTATCTACAGTTAGATTTGCAAAAGAGTCTGTGTTGTAAAAGCACTGGATACTAAAAACGTTGTTGGGTTTTCCTTACTCCTGAGATGCCTTCCCAATTCTTTGCATCCCTCGCTGCATCCTTTAGGAAAAACCCTCTTGTCTCTAGGGAATGAGGAGAGTTGAGGGGAATTATCACAATTTGCAAACAAGAATGCTTTTTAAATATTTAAGTTTGTTTAACTTCATAGCCACGGGTAGCAGATTTTTTCTTCTTCTCTTGATTTCATATATGCTTCTTGATGATCTGTAAAAGGATTTAGATTTGGCTTTTTCAGTTAAAAGTAAGAAAAGGTACTTGCCTGCTGACTATTTTTTGTTTAACTTCTAGGAGGTTGCCTTCTCTGGGATAGATTTTAGATTTTGTAAGCAAATCCTGTTGGACTATGTAATGATGTGCTTGGATTAAGTTTCCTCCCTATTGCACATTCTACAGGAAAATGTATTTTCTGTTAGTCTGGTAGATGGTTGTATAGGATAGATTTTGATTGCTTCTGAAACAGCAGAAGTCTCCTAGGCAATTCTATTAAATTCCAGGTAATTCAAGGGAGGGGAGGGAAAGAAGTTCACCTCCTCCCCTTTCCCTGCCAGACCGGCTCTCCTGAGCCTGGGTTCAAGTGAAATGCATGTGAAGCTGATGGTCGTAGCTGAGAAACTTCTGATGCTGATGATCTGGAATGGAGTGTGGTAAGTAAAACATAAGGTTGCATACAAACAAAAGATGGTTAAAAAGTTGTATCCAATACTTCAAGCTCTTTCAATACACTCTTAGAGTACCTAAGTGTTCTTGATTCTTGCATTTTCATCTCTGTAGATTCATGAGTTCTCTGAGGATGGTGTGGGCTTGCCTGTTGGATCAAATAACAGTGAAGAAGGGAAACACTTAAACTTTAAATGCATAAGTATTTCATTATAGTAAGGGTATTTTAAAAAGTTTAGCTGACATTTGGCAGAGCCAAGACTTACGTGCTTAGGGTGGACAGTGAAGCCTCTGTTAGGCAGGTCTTCAAGATCTGGTGTTCTCCCTGTAGACTGAATTTTTGTACTAACAATGTCTGCAATTATGCATTATTGAAAATACTTGTATTTTCTGTGGATTCAGATCCCTGAAAACAAATAGTTGCAGGTTGAAATATTGGCAGCCTGGCAGTGTATTTAAGCTTGCCCTGTAGATAACTATTACATTTGTTTACTATCTGGGGATGCTGCTTGCAGAGCTAAAAACCCTCTAAGCTGATCATTATCAAGCTTTTAAAAGCAAAGGAGGAGTGTCAAATTCTGTCTGACATCTGAATAAAGGTTTTTTTAAAGTGAACCTACCTAAAACTTCAAAAAATAATACAGTAATTAATGTCTGACCTTTTAATTAAAAGTTCACTAGTTTTTTAGGTGTTAGTTTTGTCAAGATACTTCTGCAGTGTAATGCTCTTGGTGGCAGAGCTTTTTGTATTCTCCTCGATGGATAAATGATTAATGATCTCAACACTGCCTTCTGGATCACCTTGTAAGAGGTCTCCTTCATCAATCTGGCAAGGGGATTGTATGGCAGTTTGCACCCTAATTACAGTCCCCAGCTGGGGATGTGCTGCTTAACAGATTACTTGTAGCAGAAGTGGAGTCAGTGCAGATATGGATGGCCACAGAGTTGTTTGACGCCCGGGTGCTAAAATTAGATTTCCTTCTAGAAAAAAACATCCACTTCATATAAGCAGTGCAGCAGATAAAAGTGTTTAGCTGGAATTAACTCTGTAACTTAAAGGTTTAATAATAACAGCGCTTCTGCGTTTCCCTGCTTTCATTGTTTCCCTTCCTTTCTCTTGTGGTCTTATAGACCAGGGCAGTATTGCAAGCCAGAAATTTTATTACCAGTGGAAACATTAAGGTATTCCACAGGGCAAAACAAAAGTGATTCAAAAGGTGCTTTTACAGATAATAAGTTTTAGCATTGAGCAGTTTACCCAGAAGGCAACAGATTATTTCTAGTGGTCTGCTGTTATTGTTGGCCTTTTTTTCTGGCTCATTTGTGGTGTAATGCTGCTGCTCAATTAAGATGTATTTCGGTGAAAACCATGAATGACAACGTCCACCAAGCATATTGCTAAGCATATACATCTGTGCCTATTGCTCAGGCTGACAACTCTGAGTGTGTTGCTGAGAAACAGCTCATTTAAGGCCTAAGGCTTGGAGGAAAACTTGCACAGGATCTGGTCAAACACCAAAGCAAAGTGCCCATTTGGTATCTGACAACAGGAATATTTTAGGCTTGGGAAGGATGTAATTGCCAAATGATTTTCCAGGTATGTATCAGTGTTTTAGTAGCCAATATTGCCAAAACAGATAACATTGTGAATATCTTGACAATCTGGGAAAAAAAAAAATCTAACCTTTTTTTTTTAATGGTAAGGATTTATTTTCATGATCTCAGGATTATCTGGGCTTTGGTAACTTCCCGCTGGGTGACATCTATTGGAAGGATAAAGGCAGTGGAAAGGGGTACGAGTAGACTGAGGCTGGAGGTAGAATATCTGCTATTTGTGCTCTTATCCTGAAGAAAACTAGAATTGAAGAATTGCAGGGATTAATTTGTGTTTAGGACAGTAGAAACCTTCAACAGTGCAGTGGCTGCTGTGAAGGTGTGTGTGTGTGTGTTTGACTTCATCTAACTTGAAAGATGAAAAAAAGTCTTTACTACTCAGTAAAGAAGCAGTTGACTACGCCTGCCCTGTGTTTTTAGTGCTGTGAAATGGCACCGAGTCTGGACAGTCTTCTCCCTGTCTGGGAGCTCGACTTTTGGAGTGTGGGAAGTAGGTGATGGGTGTGTGTGAAGCAGGAGTTCATCATGTCCTAGGTTTGGAAGAGAATCTCAGAAGTTTTTACTCCTAAAGATGGTCAGATAGTGTTTGGTTATGGTGCATTGACTCTTTCTAGGTTTCCCTCCCCATGAGAAATGGAGGAATTGACTGTAGATGTTGATGATGATATTGTAGATGAATGTTGCTGTGTTGTCTGGAAATCACATGCACTTTATGGTGAGAACACTTCCAAAAGATCGTTTGGAAGGCTCTGGTTTCTTTGACCTGGGTTTGCTCTGAGTTAGAACTCATGGCTTTCCCTGTTCTGGTTCCCTCTTGTTCCTTTGGCTCCCACCAAAAGCGAGCAGTCCTTCACTGCTTCATCCTCTCAGCTAAAAACTAAAGGCTGGCTCTTCAGCTTCTTTTATTGTCTTGTTAAAAAGCAGATGCAGTGTTTCCTCCCTATCAGTCTTTCAGATGGGGGATCAGCACGGTTTGGTGTTCTTGTGAGCATCATCACTCTTCTGTTTGCAGAAGCAATTGGAAGCAAATGATCCAGGTCGTTGTTATTACTCATATTTTGTTTTTTTCCAGTTCTGCAGCTTCAGCTCCTTATTTGAGCTGCGTTGACACGTCATGAAACACCACATTTTGGTCTGTAGTCGTGCATATAATAGTCAAGTGCTGCACAGCCTCTCACTGATCTTGGTTTTCCACAGTGGCTCTCCCGGGTTTTGTTCCAGGACAAATACACTGTAGGTACTCAAGAGGAAAACATTTTCTCCTAAATTATTTTAGCAAATGGAAACCCTTTTTTACTCTGGCTGAAGACCTTGTATTGGCTGCAAGCCTGAGAGATTTAAACATTTGCAGTTCCTTTTATTGTTCAAACCTGTGCAGCATATTTTAAGTGAGTGAGCAGTCTGTCAAGTTACTAGAAATCATTACTTTGCCAGAGAGTTATCGAATGGATGTGAAAACAGGTGTTTGTCAGATTTTTACCTTCTGGACTGAATATTTTTGATGTTTAGGAACTTTTATCTGCAGTCAGCCATTGTGCTTTGTAGAGGAGAAGGCTTAATTCAGATTATCTGAGCAATCAGGGAGCAGAGATGCGGTTCTGTGATTCATAATTGAAATTTAGCCTTTAGATTAACTTCATTAGTATGCTGTTGAACAAGGACAGGGTGTTAATAAATGAAAAAATCCTTCTGGGTTTAAGCACCAAGAGCCACAATAGGTCTTTACAGTTCATTATAAATTTTTTTTATTTTTGCTGTGACAGCATTATTTTTGATTTGACCATGCTCTTTTTGTCTTTGTTCCTCAAAATTGTACAGAGAGAAATAGAGAAAGGTTTTATCTGATGTGAGATTAAACCCAAAATTCTTCTAGTAAAGCTACATTTATAAGTCCTTCTGAGATCAAGAAAAGGAACTTTAAAAAATAGACTTCAGTTTCCTTTCTAACTGATAAGTTGGAGTAATGAGTGAAACCTGACTTACGTTTTTCAAAGATGTGAAACTTTCTGAGGAAGTAGAGAGAGACTACAGAATCTCCAGTCATTAGTTTACAAATGTTTATAAAACGTACCTGTTTATCCTACTGAGATGACAAATGCTCATTTCTGGCTTCCATATTCCAATTACTTTGTAAATCCTTGATCTTGAGTTTAATTAAAGGACTTTTCCAACCTAAATGATTCTGTGTATATCTCACAGTAGTCCATGGGCCATCAGAAATAGAAGGGAGCATTCAGGCTTCTCCAAGTGGAATTTTCTTGCATGAAATGAAGGTTAATGTAGTTGAGTTTTGAATGACTATGCTGTAATGGAGGAAGTTGTTACTGGTTTCATTTGTAAGGCATTTTTGCTATTTTTATACAATTTTTTTTATGCTTTGCATGGTTTTATGAAAGATTTTGATAGATTCTCGTTAGTGGTAGAGCAGTACTAAGAAAGTAGGTTCACAAAAAAAAATCCAGTTACAAGAATGGAAAAGAAGATATCAGGGATTTTTGGTTCTTTCCCGTCTTCACAGTTGCTCTTGATCTCCCTAAAACCTGTACCAGAATATTTTGAGTTGTCTGTACATTTGCTTTTCAGTGGAGAGTCGTGCACTTGATGTAATTCTCTGTGCTTTGAGGTGCCGAGGCATCTGCTTCGGCAAGGAAGGATTATGGATGTAGCTTTTTTCTGCATTCAGCCTTGAGGGAAGCACAGATTGCTGAACAACAGAGCAGATTGGTGTCTAGTGCTTGAAAGGCTGGGAGCTGAGTTTGAACTCCAGCATGGAGTCTGTGTGGGCCTGCAGGGGTTTGGGAAGCTTTGGGAATTACTGCAGCTGAGAGTCTGGGGTAAGGGCAGTTTGGGAAAGAGGAATGAAGAGAAGAGCAGAAAGTCTGTGTTACAATGAGTGGTGTGTAGTGTCCTTGAGTATTTGGGAAGAGAGTAGATTGTGATCTCCTGACATACATGAATGGGCTCTGTTGCATTTTTCCATAGAGTTTGGTGTGGGGGAACACATGCTTAAAAATGCTAGAAGGTTGTGACTGAGAAAAAATAGCTTGTATGAGGCAGCTTAAGATATATGGAGTCTAATAACTTCCATTGTATATCCCTGTGGAAGATGAGTCCTAACCAGCAGACATAGTTCACATCCCAAAATATCTTAATTCTCACAAAAAGCTGTTGTTGGGAAACCTTGACTTTAGATACACTGATGTGTTGCTGTGAGGGAAAATTGCACTATCAATGGTCTCTAGCTTTCTGCAACCACTCTGTAGGAGAGGTGACATATTTTCCCTCCAGAAGGATCCAGGCCCAAAAATACAAATTAAAAATAATTTAAAGCTTGCTTCCTTTTTTTTTGAAGATTTGCTATGCCTTTGAGCAGTGCCCAGAGCATAACATACTGTTTTCAGTTTTAAGTAGGGAAGCCTAATCTGTAAGAGTTTCCATTTTTCTAAGAGACAACCATGCAGAGTGAAAGAGGAGAGAGAGGAAAGAAAGTAAATTAGAGAACTATGGACTTCAGATAACATTTAGCTATAGTCCAATAGTGCAAAGTTTGAATGATGAACTACTTGCTTGAAGACCAAAAGATAAATTCAATGTCCCCATAATCATTAACATTACACTTGATAGATGCCGTGAGAACAAGCAGTTTGTGAAGATACTTGAATAAGGGATGATGATGGCTTTGAGTCACTCAATGAAGTGGGGCTTCCAATAGGAAAACAGTGTGAGAGATGTACAAGAAATGTCTAAAGAGATTGGGGAAAAAAAAATGTTTTCTTTTCAGGATGCCACTGTTGATGTTTCATTTTGACAAGATGCTATAAATAAATTCCCTGGGGATGCTCGAGTCAAATATGCTTTCCAGTATTTTGTTTTCTATAATGGAGAGCATTTCTTGTTACCAACGTTTTTTTATTCATCCTGATTGTTAAGTTGGGAGGAATCCCCTAACCTTGGCAGCACCAGCAGGGGAATATGTTTAGCCTTTGCACACTCTGGAAAACTTGGGTCACGAGCAAGGGCACCCACTGCCAGGTCTTGGCTGCCCTCACTCAGTAGATTTGCCATGCTGACAGAGAAATACATGAACTAGATATCATGCTTAGTTCAAAAGAGTTAAGGCAAAATGCAAACAGTCATTTATTGACAAGATCTGAAATAGTAAAATCCTGGATGGAGAAATGAGAAAAATCTTCACTTCCTTGTTCGTTTGCAAAGGTTAAACTGCAAAGGTTTGTCTGTGTGATGTGTTGGAGCCTCTTTTAATATGATGGGTGTCAAGTGTTCCTCTTGCATTCTTGATGCTTCCCATGGTGTTAACTGGAGAATATTGGTGAGTATGCTGGTGTTTATGGCCAGTATGATGAAAAATGCAGACAAATTTAACCTTTTAACTATAATCGAGTTTATTTTCTTATCTGGGGGTTAGTGTGATCAGTCAACTAAAACAGATGATGCTTTTTCTTTTTATTTATGCAGGTGAGAGAGCTTGAGGAAATGGCCTTAAACTGAGATAGGGGAAATCAGATTAAATGTAAGGACAACATTTTTCGCTGTTAGGGTGGTGAGGCATTGGAAGAGGCTGCCCAGGGAGGCAGTGGAATCACCATCTGTGGAGGTGTTCTAGTGCAGCTGGATGATGAGGTTTAGTTGTTACAGTGGCAGTGCTGGGCTGACAGGTGGACTGGCTGATCTTAAAGGTCTCTTCCAACCTCGACAATTCTACAATTCTGTGTAGATTCAAATGTGTATAATTTTCTATATTTAGTTGATAACTTAATTATTCCTTGCCTCAATGAAGGATAAAACCTTTCTCCTGCATCTCTTTGGTGACTTGACTGTCTCCGTATAAGGGGTCTCCTCTACTGAATCTTGTACCCTGTTGTGTAGAAACTATGATTCCAGACACAAATACTTAAAATACTCATTGCTAACTACTGGTCCTTGGTTAAGACCATGTCACAATGACAGGTACCTGGTGTGGTGTGACTGACCCAGGCCATATAACCCGTGAGAAGTTGTAACACATGGGTATCCTTATTCTAATGAAAAATTATGGTAATAAAGTTTAGTTTCTGTAAGATAAATGTGTATGAAATATAACCACAAGATGAGACCTTTCAGTGGGCTGACAGCTTCTCTGCTCTGTTCGCATTCTCTGTGCCCCTTTTTGCTCTCATTGCTTTTTTTCATGGATACGTCCAAAAGAGGAAATGCAAAATGGGAAAATGCTGGGAAACCCACTGAAGTCAGTATGACGTTTCTTGTTGATATAAATGGGAATGCAAAAGCTAGTGGTCCTGTCCTAAGCTCTAAATAAATTTCCCCCTGTATAGAAGCACTGTCTGGAAATAGACTATCAACGTGCCTTGAAAGAATTTAAGGAAAAATGAAAAAGCAAGAGTAGAGTCTTTTTCCAGCTTGTATTATTATTTTGGTATTGCAGATTTTCATACCATCCTTTTCTTAAGTAATTCACAAGATCACAGCCTTTAAAAAAGTTTTTAAAACATCTGCTCATTTGTGAAAGGTATCCTGGTAGGCTGTTTCTATTGAAACAGAGCTTAATCTCTGGCTTCACTGATCCTCTCTTTTAGTCAGAGCTGCCACTTACTTCAGGTCAGTTCAGGCACACTATAAATCAAGGACCTTCTCACTAGTCAATCAGTGATTGATTTAGTTTTGCAGCACTCAGAGGCAGTCATTTCTGGTTTAAAACTGAGTTAATGTGGCCTAACAGGGTTGAGCACATCGCTGGGAGCTTCTGGGTTCTGGAGCCTAGATTGGTTTTTTACTGGTTTGCAAGTGTGGGCGCAGGCAAATAATTTTATGATTTAATGTAGAAATACTTGCTGTGCTTCAGTCTTTGTTTCTTTCCCCCCACCTCTGGTGTTACCTTGAGTTCTTTAAGGCCCTGGAGCTGAAGTGTTCAGAGTTATGTAGCTTCCCTAGTTACCTGCAAGTACTTAGAGATGGAAAACCATTCACGCTGGTGTGTGTCTCAGATGGAGACATTTGTGCTAATGGAGCTTTAAAAAACAGAAAAGGCTATATTTTCAAAGGCCTTTGACACTTCTGCAGAATAATTGAAAATAAAGCTAAATGGAATTTTTAATTTCTTTTGAAGGTATGGAAAGCCTTCATTCCATGCCATGCTCTGTCTACACCACAGCCCAAATATTAGAAACCCTGAAATCCTTTGCAGTACTGAGTAGTGGATAACAAGTGCATCATGATGGGACTGAACTCTATGTGATAATATTAAAAAGTACGTGGGAGGGACCAAGTTCTCTGATGAGCAGTTTTAATTTCTGTGCCTCATACTGTATAAGAAATGACTCTCACATGTTGGTATTCCTATGGAGGGAAGAGCTGTGTGTATATACTTGTTCCTCTCTGGGTTTCAAAGTTTTTTCATGTGTATGTTCTGTAACCTTTCCATAATCTCAGAAAATGGGGAAGCACTGCTGGTGCGAAGATGCTAAACATTTCAGCTTATTAGTAAACAGAGAAAAGTCCCTTGAAAAACATCCACTTTTTAAAATGCAATAACGTTCAGACTTCTGTAATTGTTTCAAAATTTAGTATGCTTTACAAATAATAACAAATGAAATCCTTTTTCCTGAGGCAGTTGAAACTACAAGGACAACTGATAGCAAATCTAAGGAAAGTAGGAAAAGACTTTCATCTTCCTATTTCCCCTCTTGCAGTCTGTGGGTCTTCCGCTGCGGTGTTCTACTTTGAAATTGCCCCAGTTAGGTTGGTCTGAAGTTATTGTTGCTATGAGGGAAATGTTTTTTACATTACAAGGGTGTTTCATTTGACTAGCCTTGGAAGGTGGTTTTTTGTTTTTTTTTTTTTTTTCAGTAGTAGTTCCAAAAATACAGCCAACATCACAGTGAGGGAAAGTAAGGAAATCTAAGAAATAGATTTTCTGACAGTATATGGTATTTTTTGGTTTTTCAGGATGACTCTAAAATTCTGTTCTCTTGAAATAACAATGAGGAAGTACTTCTGGTTAGGAAAAAAAAAAGTGAACAATTCTGTCTGATCTGTGGAATATACTTGGAACAATTCCAGAGCAGTGAGGGATGCTGTAGGTAGCGAAGAGGATCCTGCAAGGCAGACTGCCCTCGGTGTTCAACAGAGCATCTCTAACTTATTTAGCTCTTTTATGTCTCAATATTCCGTAGTTGCAGAGGAGTGATGGCTGCTGTTGTGTGCTGGGATTGCTGCTGGTGTCACAAGCGACTGGATTGATAAATCGGTGCTCCCTGGAGGAGCTCTGCTCCCGTGCCAAGCTGACACGGCGCACGCAGCCACATCCTCGGCTCTCCTGCAGGAGCACGAGCAGAGACTGTGGCGAGCTGCACATTAGTCCAAAAAGGTTCTTTCTGTGCATCTTTAGCTTCTTTAAATATATGCCTGTATTTATGCCAGAATTTCTGAGTAATTATTCTGTTAAAACATGAATATTTGAAGTAACTAAAACAAATGAGGTGTGATAACATTAAATACAACTGAATTTGCATAATCTGTTTAATAGATACGAATTGTTACTGTGTTTAGTTTAATCTGTCATCATTTGCCCTGCTTTACTATTGTTTTGGATGCAAAAAAATAAATGTCTAAATACTTACTCTTCTACAGAGGCTTAATGATATCTGTAAAGGAGTTGGTTGCCTGACTCTGGAATGTGTCTGCTCATGTTTCCACCTCACCTTCTCCTTCTTGGTTCCTTCTTGCTACTTTAGAGTTTGACCGTGGCAATGCTTGGGTGGCAGCAGTTGTAGAGATGAGAATGAACTGAAGCCAGCCCTTGTAAAGCAGGGAGTTAATAATATATTTATAAGGATACTATATATAGGTACTTTGGTATCAATATATACTATTAAATAATGTATAAGGTATTTACAGGAAAGAAACTTCAGCTCTGCAGAAGCAATTGCACATGGCAACAAGCATCACACACTGTGCTGTAGGTATAGGTAATGCCAGGCTGTTTAAAAACAAGTGGAAAATTGCTGTAAAAGTCCAGAATGAGCTAAATGCCATCACAGATCTTGAAGCAGGTTGTAAAATTGTTCAGAGAAATCTTTCGAGGTAGTAAACAGAATTTAAAAGCCCCGCATGACTTGGAACTTGAGAATTGGAGCATCTTCTGTGAGAGATTTGTCAGTGTGGGAGAGCAGTGTTTTAGTGAGCTACCCCTAGAATAGATCCCGTGGGGAGCTCAGGATTATTGCAAACCTCTCCACCAAGTGTTGGGAATATTTGTTCGGCCTTGCCTTCTTTAATAGAAGAAGTAAATGGTTGTATGATAGGACTTGGGAGATTAAATAATGGTTTTTGATTATATGGACGAAAACAAGAGCTACTCAGCAGTGTGGAAGATTGGTCTTCAACTCCAGTAAGGCAGGTGGCAGAAATCCCTGTGTAAATGTTTACACTTAATAAAATCGAAGTTTTTCTTTCTGTAATTTCACTGTTAAGGGGAGAAAGGGGAAGAAGAGGTTAGTAATTTACAGTATAAACAATATGTTGGCTTATAAGGCAATTTCTGTTCAAATGTATTAAGGCATGAGTACACTTTCTACTTCATACATGTAATGAAAACCAAATGAAAACAAAAACGCAAACAAACAAACAAACCCCTCAATTCCCCCCAACAAATCCCAAACCAAAAAAAAATCCCCTGAAAATAAATGACCCAGATAGCTGTCTGCTTTGGCCTGGGAAATCATGTCCCATGTCCCATCACCTCATATTTAAGCTGTTTGTTTTTACAGACATTATTTCAAGATTGTTCTTATTTGGAATAATGTAGTAAGTAGTAGGATGAAAAGAAAAACATGAATTACAGAGCCAAGAGGAGCAATTGAGCTTAAGGGAGTTGGGGCTCACTACCAGCAGAGATGTCTTAGGTGAGCACTGTGCTGGAGGCAGTGCTGAACAGGTGCAGGAGATGCATTTGAGGGTGCATCCCTCTCCTGGGGCTTTGGTGAGAAACTGCTTCTGCCCTGGTTTCTTCTGCCTACAAAGTGCTGCTGCCAAATGTGTGTTTTTTTGACTGCCCAAGGGTTTGTTGTGAGGAGAAGCCACCTCAAAGAGCTGCTGGCAAGGACCTAGTGCTACCTTGAAGTGTTTCTTAATCAATTCCCTCATTACTCTGTCACAGCTCCATCCTGGTAACCTCCGACAGGGATCCTTCCCTCAGAACAGGCTGACATTGAGCGAGGAGAATACACTGCTCGATGACGATGATGATGATGGATGCACTAATGTTATTTGATGTGTATTTCATGTTAAAATTAATGTTGTCTTTGATGTTGTGAAGGTTGAATTCAGAGAAGATAATTGATTCTTGAGCTGAAAAGATGTCTTCAAAATTCTTGGCAGTTCCTGGTAGTTCAGGCTGAAGGTTTGTCCTGGCTGTCATTCCAATTGCAGACCATCCTGGATACCTGGTGGGTGAAGTACCAAAACTGCACCTATCACATGAACACAGAGAAACAGCAAAAACTGAGTGGTTTGGGAGGTTTTTTGCCTTTATACTAAAACCCCCAAGGTTTCTTAAGAGTTGTAAAGTGCCTGTATGATCTGTTTTCATTTAGACCTATGTAAATTAAAATATGTGTGGGAAAAATAGATAACTGATTTGCAACTAGTACTAGATAATTTACTAATTACTTGTGTTTTCCAGTGTGTAGGATTGTCATTTTAGAATAAAAAAAGTTGCCTCCAGAAACTCTTTTGAATTTGATTTTATAAAGATAGTGAAGGTTCAGGTACTTGTCCTTGGAAATACATGTCAGGGAGGTGAAGCAGCCCTGAAATGACTCCTTTATCCTCTGATTCTGGGTGGAAATATCATGGATTGCTGTCTGATTGTGTTAGTTGCATAATCAATATTATTGGAAGTTTTTTGCCCAATAGCAAAGAATTCTGACACTAACAGGTCCAATCTCTCTTGTTAAAGCTTTGTGTGGTGGAAGCTACCATTTTTAATGGTGAATTGCCTCCTGGTGTTACAGCACCTGGCACTGTCATCAAAATAAGTAGGAATCTCTAAATAATACTAGCCATGACATATAAAAAAAGTTTATATGATGTTTTGTTATTAAATCAGTATTTAAAATATTTTAAATAATACCTTTCACTATAAATGTGCTATGCCAGATTTAGTTATTTAGTAAGTATTTGAAGTATTTTCAATGGTACCTTTCACTATAAACATGCTATGAGAGAATAAATGCCATCTTTAACGTTTTGTTTCAAAATTCTTCCATATTTTCCCAAATAGTCAAGTGTATTTTCCTTGTTACTTGATTGAAACCAGCAAAATTATTATTTTAATCCATTTTTGGATAAAGTAGTAAGACTGTAATGTGCAGCAGTCTGACAAGATGTTAATTCATTGTAATATTGTTATCAACAGACTTCTAATAACTTTAAATACATCTTTGTCATATTAAATGTTCATGTGTAGATAGAATAGGAAAGGTTGTTTTCAAATTCAGGGAAAGTGCAAAAGAATGCTATTTGTCCCTAATTAAATATTGAGGACTTTTGTATTAAATATTTAATTGGCCAGCTGTACTGCAGTGGAGTGGTGAAGAAATGATAAAACTCTGTATTTGCACTTAAAGACTTGTTTTTGGGCAGTTGAGTGACCTGTTGCTAAACGAATTGGAAGGAAGGAAGAGACTTAAATAAAAAGACTTTTGGTGTGTTTCCCACCACTGCTGGTCCGGGGAAAGGGCCCTTGATAATCACGTGGCTACACCAGGCTCTTCTGAGCCATTTTATGTATAAGTGCATTGATGACCTGTTTCTGACTTCTGTTTTCTGAAGAAGGAGTCCTGGAAGTTTGGGAAGTCTGTAGAACACGTGGAGGAAAGCAGGAAATACTCCTTCTGTGTGATAAGTCTGTATGAAAATTGGTATTAAACCCATGCAAACTGAAATGGTTCAGGGTGATAAATCTCTGTCAGTTTTACAGACGACTTTAAAGCAGATAGTTACCAGAAGAAGTGAAGATGCTCTTTCACAATGTGTGAAGAAGTCCTTGCATGTTGAGGAGAAAGTGTAAAAATAAAAGGGATGTATCAGACAAAACACTCAGGTCTGTTTTGAACACTCCATAGATTTAGTTCAGAACAGGTAACTGCACTGTAAAGGATGCCGAGGCAGAGCTTTAGATGTGGAAATGTTGGAGTTCACCTGTGATATTGTCACAGGTCCACAAAGCCTCAGGAAAATCAAAATGTATGTGTGGTGTGAGGCTGTGTTGTGCTATCGATTGGTCCAACGCCCTGGGGTTTGGGGTTGTTTTCTCGAGCTTAAGTTCTGTGTCCCAGTAATCACAGAGTCACAGAGTAGTTTGGGTTGGAAGGGAGCTTAAAGACCACCTGGGTCCAATCCCACCTGTTGTGGGCAGGGACAAAAACTTTGTTTTGAACTGTAGCAGTTGTTCCTAAGATCCTCTGAGGAATGTGTGTGTTGGGAATATGTTGTGTATGTGTCATTTCAGACATTGTGAGAGGCGATGTGATGGTTCTGCCCTGTTTGCTTATCGTCCCTCTTCCATCCTGTCTCCTACCCCTCCATAAATAACTGATAGGGTGAAGGAAAGATCAACTCCACATTTCAAGATGAGTGATGTGACAACAGCTGACCTGGACACACATTTGTCAAAAATTATTTTAGCCTGGAAACTGAGGGTTTAAACAATAATGAGAGATGTCCTGGAATGGCATCTCAGTCTGAGAAATTTTATGTCTGAAATCTCTCTCTGTCTGCTGCTGTACTCAAGGGAGTTTCACTCTTTGGCATGTAACTTTGAGTATACAGATTTTTGTGGAATTTGGTTATGTTGTCTACAGTGTGTTAAAGTTAGGTCACAGCAGGTGTGGGCTTGGGTTAATTGGATTATGAGACTTCAGGAATGGAAAGCATGCTCATCTTGAGCAAAGATGAGATTTTTGGCTTTCTTCTGTAGCACATGGGGTCATGCATGTTTCTGGATCATCTGGGTGTTTGACCTAAAGGATGGGATGGGAACTTTATTTACTGTAAAAAGTTACTGTAAAAAGTAGCAAGTTACTGTAAAAAGTAGCAAGACTTACTAAAAATGAACATAGTGCTGTACAAGCGTGCTAGCATGCTATAAATTCTGCCAGTATGTCACATCCTGACATTTAGTAGTTACATTATTCTGTTTGTTGGTTGTTTTTGAGCGAAGAGCATCAGATCTACATAAAATGCTTTTTGTTAAAGACCAGTGAGTTAGAGTGCACTTCACGTACAGGATTTGCACACTCTTTTTTGTTAGGTTTTCTTTTTTCACCAGGCATCGTGTATTTCCTCTGAATATTATCAGTGTGTGTGTGATAATTGTTTTTATATTTTAAATTATCTTGAATTTTGTCACAAGTGAACAAGGCTGCATAGCACAGACCCAGGAATATTCAGTGAAGACTGTTGTGTGCCAGATAGAAGAGGAATTGTTTAACACAGCAAACTGAACTTGTGCTCATTCCTCATATGGGAAACTGAAGTCCACTGAGTGGGAAAGGCTACCCGAGATTCATATTTATTTTTATAATACTATGTTAAGAGATCTTTCACTTTGTGAAGATTCTTTGTACTGCAGAGTGAGTTTCAGTTCTTCCTCTGATTTTACAACAGATGAATCCTTCCTCCCAGTTTCTGAATTGCATATGTACACCCATAGGGACACATTCCATCTTTTGAATGTCTAAAACTTTTTCCAACATCCTTATGTAAAGTACTTTTTTATCTGAAAACTCTAATTGCAACTGAGACAGCTTAATGAAATATTCTGGGCTTGATTGAAGTTCTTCAATAATTTTTTCATGTTCCCAGCAGAATTTCTGGTAATTCACTGGAGAGTCTGTAGCTGGTAGGATGGGGGTGGACATTTAGACTTACTTAGGATGAGGGATGCCTGCATTCATATCAACCCTTCTTGGCTTCATTCAGATCTAGGACTTGGATTAATATTCAGAGATTCAGTTGCGTATTTTGAATAAGGAGCTGCGGTGAGGTGCATCTCTCTCATGTTTTTGATGTAAAATATAAGTGGGAAGGATAACCTTCATAATCTGCCAGAACACTAAAAAGTTGCAGGATGAAATAAACCACTCCAGTTCAGTTTTAATGACAGTCAGAAATGAACCCTGCAGCTCCCGAGTGCATAAGACTTATAACTGGGAAAGCTGCTTTAATTTGGCTTGAAATGTGGTCTGTCAGGAAGCCTTATAAGCAACTTTAACTGTATTGTGCAGTGGAAGGAGGCTATTACTTATCTAATTGCCTGGATTTTCATTAATAATGTAAAATTCTCTGCTTTTTCATTCCTCCAGGTGATTAACTGAAGATTTTTCTCAGCAATCTCCCCTCTGTTTTGAGAGAGGAGCAATGAACAGTCCAATAGATCTTTATCTCTGCTTTAGAAAAAAGTAATTGATGTGATTAACCTTTAGCAAAGAAACCATGACTGTTAACATCTCATATGGTAGCTGCGCTGAGCCAGTGCTCAACTGTTGGGAAGAAGGTTAATGACTGATCCTCAGGCTCTGGGAAGACTTTGGGGCTCTTTCCAGTGCCTGAAGGGGCTCCAAGAGAGCTGGAGAGGGACTTTGGACAAGAGCATGCTGTGGTAGGACAAGAGGGAATGGCTTCATACTGGCAGAGGGCAGGGTTAGATGGGATATTGGGAATAAATTCTTCCCTGTGAGGGTGGTGAGGCCCTGGCACAGGTTTCCTAGAGAAGCGCTGGATATCCTGGAAGTGTTCAAGACCAAGCTGGAGGGGGCTTGGAGCAACTTGGTCTATTTGAAGGTATCCCAGCTGATGGCAGGGGATTTGAAATGACATGATCTTTAAGGTCCCTTTGAACCCAAACCATTTTGTGATTCTAAGTTGATCTCTCATGATTTAAATACAGATCCCAGTGTGAGTTGGAGACTGTTGGATTTTCACTGCTTTTAACTTTTGGTGTAAAACAACATCAAAACCTTGGTGACAGAACCTGCACTGAAATTATTAAATTTAGATAAATGGTCCACTCAGAGTTACAGAGGTGTGATTTTTAGCAAGCTGTTTTAGCTGGGGTAATACCATGAACTATAACAGCAAAGGTTGAGTAGTTCATGTGGTTATTGGAAGCTGGAGGAGGTGTGGGATGGTAGAGATGGCCTCATTATCTTAGATATGATGGGTGATACTTAAATTTTACGTGAAAAAGCATCCCTGGATTGTGCACTGCTACAGTGGATTTCTTAGGAGAGCAGCAATTCGTTGGCTGGATTGCTAATGGCCATGGTGGGATCTTCCTTCATCAATTACCTTTTTCGCTCTGGATTAGTGCCATTACCTTAACAAAGCATGAAAACTGCTAATTGCTAGAACTAACAGTTTACCTTTGTGTGTAGCAATCAAAGAAATGTTGTATAGAAACCACGTGTGGTATGTTTTGGCATTAATTGGCTTTTATTGGTTTATCTTAATGATAGTCCATGCTTCACATAATCACAGGAATCCTTTTATCTGAGTAAAGGCTGGGATCCATGAGCACAATATCTGGATAAAGGCACTGACTGTTGCTTCCATTCAAAACATTGCTGTGCTCCAGCTGTCGCATAAAATATAAAATTCTCAAACGTAATATTTCTTAGAATTTATTTTTCTAGATTTGTTTCTGTGGCAGTTGTTATTTTCTGTGCAAATGGCGTGGTGAAAGTCAAATGGGTAAACATTTCCTGAGGCTGAGGAAACTTAACAGAGCAACTGTTGCTGACTTTAGAACAGAGCAATCAACATCCATAACTAATGCCTCAACTTTTTAATATGATTTTTAATATTTAAGTAGGAAAAAATGCTGTAAGATTGTATAATCAATGCAACTGATAGATTTTAAGAAGTAACATTTTATTGAAAGTACTGCATTTTTCAGGTTCCAATCCATAATCATTCAGTGCATTGTTTTTTCCATAACCACATGTTCATTATTTTGTTCAGCCAGCCTTGAACTAAAGGGCTGATGGATTAAACCTAATTCTAAGCTATTGCTTTATTTTTCTAGATACAACGTTAAATCCAGGGATACATTTTAAGTGTAGAAAGTTGTGATTACGATGGTTGTCAGAATCAAAGTAGCATGTGTGTTCCAAAGTGAGCTACAACTTTAAAACAACTTTATAATAGCAGTGATTTTGCTGTTCATCTGTGAGAGGGGAAAACTTGACAGCAGGTCTGTGGAAGTTAAAAAAAAAAACAGTGGAAGCTTATACTTAAGCACTGGCAACCATAAAACAATTTATTTTTTGGAGCCCCCCCCCTCCTGCAGTAGGACATCCCCTGGGATGGGTTCATGAGTTAACTCTGGAGAGCCTCAGTGCTGTGTGTACATTTCTGTCCTGGTGCCTTGGCTTGGTGTCCTTGTGCCCATTGGAGTGTTTTTGTTTCCTCCAGCTTCCCCTGTGTGCTCAGTATTCAGAAGCTGCCCTACAAAAGGGCTGGGTGTGCTGTCCTAACAAGAGTTCATTAACTTCCTTGCCTGCTGCTTTTTCCTGGAGGGAGTGCAGGGGTTATGGAACGAGTCCAAGGCCAAGGGGCAAGTCAAGAGGAGACTCCTCTGCTGTGGAGACAGGCTGGAAGAGCTGGGACTTTTCAGCCTGGAGAAGAAAAGGCTCCAGGGAGACCTTAAAGCACCTTCCAGTGCCTGAAGGGGCTCCAAGAGAGCTGGAGAGGGACTTGGGACAAGGGCCTGGAGTGACAGGACAAAGGTCACTGGAAGACATTGCCCAGAGAAGCTGTGGCTGCCCCATCCCTGGAAATGTTCAAGGCCAGGTTGGATGAGGTTTGGAGCAACTTGGTCTAGAGGAAGGTGTCCCTGCCCATGGCAGGGGGTTGGAACAAATGAGTGTTAAGGTCCCTTCCAACCCAAACCCTGCTGTGAGTCTGTGATTGGATTTCTTGAGAGAAGGTCATGTGTTGTCTTGTCTTCTCTGCTGGAGCACTTCCAGCCTGTTTGTCAGCTGGGTAGCCTTCCTTTCCAAGCAGGGTGGTGGCAGTGCCTGTTGCTGCTGCTGTCCTGCTGCAGAGCTGTAACTGTTTTTGTAAAACAAAATGTAAGTAAGATGCTGTCTGCGTTTTTTCTCAAATGACTTTAATACTCTGGGAAGCTCAGTGGAGAATTAGGTGTTTATGCATGGATGAGGAGAAGTTTAATGAAGAGGAAAACTACAGTCTTTACTCATTTTAGCCTTTCTACTGTTTTTCAAATAAATCCACTGAGAAGTAGCAATATTAACAGTGTGCACCTATCCTTACTGTACCTCTCAGCACTTCAGCATAGAAATTAAAGAGAAATAAACCCCTCCAAACCAAACCCAGAGCCAAGCTTTGAAAAACGATAATGGGAAAAAACCTCAGAGCACTGTGTGTTTCAGGCTTTACAGAGCAAACTTTTTGAAAAATGAGGGACTCCAGGGCTATAGTGCTGTAAACTGAACCTCTCCTTTAATTTTAATTGCCCAGATGTTGAAAAATGAGGAAAAATTTGAAAGCAGGGGTTTTGCCTGGGCACAATCTTAAAAATAAATAAAAAAAAAATACAATAATATAGAAATACACACACACACACACACACATATATATATATATGCACCAAGTGTTAGTTGCTGAGGGCAAAACTTAAAATGCTGTTTGGCTTTATCCTGTTCATCTCCCTGCCCGCATTTTGCTTCCCTGGCCGCGTGTGAGAAGGGGCAGTGTGAAGGAACTTGTTCCGTAGCATTTATATTCATAATTTATGCCTGCAGCCTTGAAATAATCTCATTTGTCTTCCACTGTTACCGGAACAGTTTTGCTAGCAATGAAGAATGCTGGGAGCAATGAGGGATTCTGTTGTTTCAGCTTTTCATTTGTCTTCTGTAAAGAGTGGTTTTGAATAAAAAGATGAATCGGGCAGTGTTGTTTAATACAATTGTCAGGATGTACCCAACCTGATTTTGAAGAGGCTTGCAGGACTCTGGCTTGTCTGTTCAATAGATAACCAGGTTTATTGGGCAGATAATGCCCAATTTCTCTGGGGCACAGGGAAAGAGCATGTCAAACACCTTCTCCTGCCTTTCCAGGTGGTAGGCAGTGCTGCTGGCAGCAGGACTGGAGGAGGCCGTAGCTTTGCTGGCACATCTTGGGGAAGCACAGCAGGGATGAAGGGAGCTTGTGGATCCCTATGTGTCCCCTGCCTTTATCTGCCCCAAGCAAAATGCAAACAGGGCTCTGATCTCACTTGCAGCTGGGAATCATTCCTAAAGGGAGCTTATATCAGGCAAGAGCTGATTTCTTGAATGGACCCTCACCAGGAGGAAGCCCTTGCCCTGTGCACCTGAGCAATGGCTGTGTTGGAGGTGTCCTGGGGGACAGCGCTGGTTCACCTGCACTGAGTCACAGAAACAGCTACACAAACTTTAACCTAAGCCAACTAAACCATTAGGAGTCTGTCAGCAGCAGTATGGCACTCAGTGTGGATTAATTTTTCCCTCTTGTCAGTAGTTCTGTGATTGTAGAGCCGCAGTGCCCTGTACCTGCAGTTTTTGTAGGTTAAACCAGCAGGTTATAGACTGCACTGCAAAGTGGCGAATCGAGTCTGTAGAGAAAAAACAATTTAAAACTTTGCTTGAGAGGAATTTATAGAAGATTTTGGCAACTACAAACCCAGGAACAAAAATGTTTGTGTTAGGCATTTTGTATAACTTCTTACCTTGTTTACTCTGGAGTATATTTGAGCTAATGCTGGTGATTTAGGATTTATTTGGTGTAAACTAGATTAAAAGTCACCCTTGGGGCCTAATTAAGCCGTGTTATAAACAGGGCAGTAAGTTAAACACTTGCAGTAGATTTTGCAGATAACAGGTATGAATAGATGCAAATACATTTAAGTTTTCATTGATATGGGTATTTTAATTGCAGTTGTTGGTTGCTCTGGAGGTGACTGTCAAGAGCTCAGGACTGTGGCCTGTGAGGCTGTATTCCTGCCCCTGCACAATCCATACCATCCCACCTCTGCTTGCTGTGTTTCCCCTTCCTTCTGCCTTCGATCCAAAAGAACATATAAATGCATTCTTTTGGTTAGTCTAAGCAAGGGGATAAAATTTAAGAAATTTTCCTAAAGACTCTTCCTTGTCATTGACAAAATCATTTACAGACAGGCTTTGGCCTCCCAGTTGCACCAAGTGCAATCACTTCCTGACTGATTAAATATCAATTCTGCAGAATTGATCAGTAACTCTAATGTAGTGTCTTCTACCTTGTTCCTGATAGCTAAAGGTGGCTGTGGGAAGTTTTTATACATCTTCCCTTCCGTTTCCCTGATGGGTGTTTCTGCAGTAAGGGCCAAGGTGCCAAGCTCAGCATCAGCCACATCTCACACACAGAGGCTGTGAGCCCCCAGCAGAGTCTCATTAACTTGCTGCATACTTAGTGGTGGGCATAGAGACCTCACAAATGTGTCATTACTGTGCTTAATGAGGGAAACTACCACTTGCTGGAGCACTGGCAAGATGTGTTTCTAGCTTGGCTAGTTTTATATTCTGTTAAATGTTAAAGATTGTTTCTTTTAACTAAAGGCTCTATGGAAGTAATAGGAAACTTGCTTTTTATTTTCTGTTTGATTGAACCTTGAATTCAATGCTAAAAGTAAGAGATAAATTCATATTAAAGTCTCTAACTCCTTCCCTCAAGGAAATTTCATAGCTAAATTCCAAGTCTGTTCTTCTTGTAATATCTGTCTGATTGGCTCTTAATGTTAAAAAAATAATCATAGCATTTCTGAAGAGTGCTGATGTCAAAGGAAAAAGTTGTTAACTTTTGAAAGTATTTTTATTTACTTTCACAGTTTGATTACTGCAAAGTGCTTTGTGCAACTTCAGTTAGGGAATGTCACCTTGTGGTTACCACTCAGCCAGGGAATTTACATCTGATAAGATTGATCCTGCTCTGTTGAAGGTGACAGCAAAACCTTTCCAGACAGTTCTTGTAGTTGGGACAGGTGATATTTGCTCTAATTGCTGGCATATAGGGAACTGAGGCCTCTCCTCCCAAAATCGGGGGGGGGAGAGGATTGTGAGGGAGGGTGTGGTTTGTTGAATTTGAGCTGTATTCCTTCTCCCACACACTTATGCCCAGAAGCCCTTAGCAGTTTGTGGCTTCTCTGAATCTTTTTCCCCAAGAGTAACTCTGTCATTTTTATCACCCTTGTGCTCTGGCGAATGTGGCAGAGGTTTGTAGGACACTAAGCTGCTTTTCACTTGCCATAAAAATAAAAGAGGGCCAGGGGAGCCCCTGTGCAGCAGCTGGTGATGCTGTACCTGTGTGCCTGGCTCATCCTGGGGAGGTGGTTCCTTTGCCTCTGCTGTGAGTCTCATGCCAGGTGTGCAGCATCTCCCCTGAGTACTTTTGTTGGTGAACTGAGCAGAAGGTGAGTGCACGCATGGTTGGGGAGGTGGAACAACACATTCCTCTGGAGGCACTTGCTCCCTTGATGTGGGAGTCCTGCTCCTGGGCTGGTGATGTCCATCAGTGAAGCTCAGAAAACCAGCTCCAGGGCTGGGGACCAGAACTAGAGAAAGTCATGCTTCTGCGTTATACATTTTCAGCAAATGTATAACAAAACAGCAAAACCAACTTCCTCAAATCAGACCAAAGCCTAAAGTTTGACTTCCGCAGCTCTACCTCAATTTAAAGCATTTGCTCTAATTACCTGGTTTGGAGGTCTTTATGGCTGATCCGTTTTCTTTGGATTAAGAGAATAACTGAAGCGAATCATTGCCATATAAGATATGGAAGTTCAAATGTAGTTCATGTTTAAAAGGGTTTATAATGAACTTTGTTAAAAATGTCTACTCATTACCTCTGGTGAACTGAAGTGCGTACTATAAAAGCTGCTGTTTTAAAGTCCATCTTATATAAGCTTATATATTGAGAACTTAAAAGATCTTTTCAGTATAAATTTGTACCAGCTCTTAAAGTGAGATTACACTCTGGGTTTTTAGGATGTGGAGATTCCAAAGATGTGTATCTCTTCTTTCTTTCAAGTGTCTTTGTAGACCAGAAGTCCTGTCCCTTAAATAACTCCTAAGGAACACGGGTGTACAAGGTTTTTACATGGTATGAACCCTTTATTGCATAGGTAGAGGTTTCACATGAAGTTTCCTGGACACACATTACTCAGAGGAACTCACCACTGTCCCTGCTTTGAAATGCTTTAAAAAACTGGTTTCACCTTAAGCAAGTGGTTGACTTCCTCCAGCTGGGCTCTGTCAGGAGTCTTGCATTCCCTGTTCTGCTGAGCATAGGTGTCACAGCACGTACACAGCTCCTTGACCAGTTGTTAGGCTTTGCTCAAGAGTGGTGGAGCAGAGCATCACCTGGTCCCTCACTGTGCACTTCTGTGAGGCTGCAGCTGCTCTAAAATAGCCATGTCTGTGTTCAATATTAACAAGTACCGAATGATGCTGTGAGAAGTCTGTTGGGACAGAGACCTACACACCTTGGAAGAGCTCGTTTTGTAGGAGCCTGTCTACGTGTGTGGGTTTTCTCTTCCCTGTGAGGATCTGTGGGGACTGTCTGTGCCTTAACGTGCCGGTGTTTGGAGCTGTAAGCCCACATCCCTGGGGGAGGGCAGCTGAACAGCAGCAATTGATGGTGCTGTACTGCACAATATCTTGTGGGAATATAAGTTTGTCAAATGAAAAGCTTTAAGGCCAGTGGCTCTAACTTATCCCATTTCCTTTTCATCTCAGTGATTTCTGTGTTTTTTTTTTTTTTTTTTTTAATAAGTAATACTCATGATGTCTTCCTGAAAAATTACTCACAATTATTTTGTGGGTATCAAACACTGCAGAAGGAGTGTGGTGGTTAGTGCTGAAATAGTGAAACAACTGGAGGCCTTGTACCTCGGCTAGAAATAATAATCTCATTAATCTTAACCACATCAAGCCCACCACATGGGGGTCAAACATAGTTTAATCCTCATAGGTGGAAATACGTTGGATTACACTCCAGTTCTGACAGTTATTCCTCTTCCTGGAAAATTTGCTAATATTTTTGCAATGAAATTAGGAAGAAAGAGAGTAGAAGATACTGAGCAAGCTGTAATACATATACTGAGACAAAAAAGAAGCAATGCAGCAGAACTTAAACCTTTATGAATGGGATTTTGAGGAATATTAGATGAGAGCCAACAAATGATAAAGAAGAGAAGGATGTTGGAATTTTATTTTGCCATGTGCTGTTTGGATGCTGGTCAGTTTCTTATCCCTTTGGAAATCGTTGTTCACCCATGTACTTGTCAGTCTCTACTCCCTGAGTCAGATGCTTAATGCTGTACCTCAGTACAAAATAGCTTTTAAGCTTGAATTTGTCTTCTCCTATCATATCTGCATATTACAAAATGCCACATTGTAATGAAGTGGTTGTGATGCTGTATTGTAATTTAAGTAATGTTTCTAACCATTGGCAAATACAGCTCAGGGTCTGGTAAATAATGGATGGAAATAACAGTCAAAATGGGAATGCTAAATAGCCATTCCTAACAGATGGTCATCAGAAATCATTCAGCTTGTCTTTTATAGACAGCACAAACACAGATATCTGTGCTTCTGCTGAATCAATTTTTACGTGAGCTCCTTGAAATTGTGGAGCAGTGTCCCAGCACTCATGGCAGCTCTGGGAAGCCCAGATGATGGGTGGGTCCATGTGTTGGCTGGGCACTGAAACATGGATCTGAGCACAGTGGATTATGGATACCCTGCCTTCAGGCTGCTGCTGTCAAACCTGTGTAAAAAGAACTGGTTTTGCTGAAGAGAAGGTTTTGAGCTGTGGGCTGAGTAAGAGGTGAGAAAGGTATGTCCTTCCTCCTGGCCCTCTTCCCCTCCATCCTGGAGCAGAAGGGCTGTGTGTGGTTTTTTTCTGAGGAACTGGGTGTTAGAGCCACATCCTATCTCATAAATAGGGGTGATACACACCTACAACTGCACCATGGCCACCAGTGGTGTGTTATGCACATATTGAACAAAAACTGGCAGTAAGCCCATCAGGCTGAATTTCCCCTCCCTGCATTCCTGTGAAGGAAAAAGCTGCTTTAGAGCTCTAAAAGAGTTAGTTACTGCAGATGGAGTCTCCTTGAAAAGTGCTTCTCAAGCTCTGATATGCAAACTGCTCCTGTCCATGACTGTGCAAGCAGCTGGTTCTTCAGTCTGTATTAAATACAGGTTTGGGGGTTGGCTTTATTTTATTTTGTTTTATTTTATTTTATTTTATTTTATTTTATTTTATTTTATTTTAGTTAGATTAGGAAGTTTGGAGAAAGTAAATATGAGCCATGACAGGGAAAGGAATGGTGGCTGGTAGACCTGTACTTAAGAAAAAGACTGCCAAAAATAGGAGAGCATAGAGGTACCAAGTTCTTCTTATCAGTGTATACATAGTATGTGTCAGGATTGTCATTAAAGGGCCCAGAACAAGAAAAGGAAAAGCCTTAAATGTTCTATGCTGCCTCAGATGCTCAGTGACTGCAGAGGCTGTTGGTGCTTTTCCAGATGTGAGAAATGCAGGTCCAGTACTGCTAAGAGCCCTGGTAATGGTACTGGAGGGACTGGTAACCTTAAGCAAATGAAAAGGCTGGGAAAGTTTTGTACATGTTCTGTGGTATTGCTCTCATTTCCCCCAGACAGCTTGGGTTATACTGTAGCTAACCAGGGGGTTGTAGGGACAAAAATGCTTCTGATCCCCAGGTGCAGCCAACACAGGAACATCCAGCAGTATGACACGGTTTTAGAGATGGACTTGAGGATGTTGCAGAGAAGTGAGAGTTCAAACATGTCGTTGGTAGTCACCAGTATTTTTAAACCAATAAAGTAATGAAAAAGGTGTTGAAATAAGAAAATTCCAGCTGAGACAGCTTCAGAATCAGATTCTATTTAGCAGTTTTACACTGCAGATAAATGCCCATGAAGCAGGGGCTGTCAGCTGCTGGCATTTCACTCAACAGCAAACTGAAAGATGAATGCTTGTGCTGTCTGATACTGATGTTGGAGTCATTGGGGATTACAGATGTATGAAGACAGACATGAAAAAATCAATATGATTTGGGGTTCCAGAAGTTGCCACCACTTTATGAAATTGTTGCTCTGTGTCTCTCAGGAGGAAGAGGTAACTTCAAGGTCACAGGAGATGGTTGCTCCGTGCTGAGGAGTGATAGGTGGTAACACATGTGAATTGCAGGAGCGCAGGTGATGGCTCTTGATCATGAAATCAAGCTGATTTTCAGGAGTGGAATTTTGTCCCAGGAGCAGCCTGAGTCTCCTCAAGGACTAACTGATTGTTTTTGGCAAACTTGTGTCATAGTTTGGCCGTGCCCATTTAGATGGTCTATATTGCTTAGTTACAGAAAGGAGAACACAGTGAGAACTCTTGAGGATAGGTTCTGCCCATCCGGGCTTTCTCAGACAGAACATCTGAGAGGTGTCACAGAGGTTGGAACATGAAATGCATCAGGGCTTCTGCAAGAAAGAGAAGCAGTGAATTATCACTGAAAGTGGCCAGATCTTTCTTCAGATTTGTTTTGTGGTTCCTTGCTCTCAGTGCAGAAAATACGTTATCAGAAACACTGGTATCAAGTGAATCATCTGTGTTGTTATATAGCAAATAGTTTTTGAGTAGCTAAAACAAGCTCTCTGCTGTGAGTCTAGTCAAACATATGTATGTCGACAATGATACATGATTGCTGTTAAGCTTTATAAATCATTTGTAGTGTGGTAAATGGGCTAAAACCAGGCTGGAAGGAGTATGCAAATTAAAAATGAAATGGAAATTAAGAAGGCTAGAAGGGAAGGGAGAGATACCTACATTTGTGAGAGTGTGTGAGAAGAGGCTGTTCTTGTGTAACATTTGCATTTGTGTAATCCAGCTCTGTGAATGGGGGATGGGAGGTATTCCTAATCGGCACAGCTGTCTCGGCAGCAGGCTCAGGTGAGGATGAAGAGCCTTGCTTTGATTGGAGAGAGGCAGTGGAGA
Source organism: Coloeus monedula (assembly GCF_965178545.1). Lineage (NCBI taxonomy): Eukaryota > Metazoa > Chordata > Aves > Passeriformes > Corvidae > Coloeus > Coloeus monedula. The sequence continues at coordinate 34,575,689 of NC_138787.1, forward strand.
TAAAAGCCAGAACTGTTCTGAGCAGCTCCATCCCCAGGAAAGAAGTATCAGCTGCTTAGCCTGACACTACCCCATGTCCTGGTCTCCAGCTCAGACGTGGTGTGTGATGGGATGGTGGCGGGAAGGGATTGGTTTGGTAATGGAACTCTGCAGGGCAGAAGCGCTGCTGAATTCATCTTCGCAGCTGGTAGCTCCAAGATGCTGTGAAAGGAATCTGCAGCTAAAGATGGACTAAAATTTCAGGTACACTTTGATATTTTCCCTTTGTGACACATTTCAAATATGACCATTAAGCAGGAAACCTTTACTAGTGTCAGCCTGACACCTTGTTCCCTGCCTGAGGCTGCTGATGAAGTGGTGATGGGCAGATCCTGCTGCAAGGGATGGCTCATTGCTCAGGGAGTAGGGGGACTCTTCCTTCTCAGAGAATGCCATCTCACACCAGGGCTATGGCCTCTCAAAAGCTGGAAGAACATTTCTATGAACTTGGGAGGATGGATGAGACCGAAGGACGCCTGCTCCAGCTGATGTGAGCCAGTGGCCTTCCAGCAATTGGTTGGACTGGCTGGTGGGAAAGTGGCCAGTGGCTTAGCTGGACATCTTAAGAATGACTGCAGAGAGATGCTGATTTTTCCTGTGCATGTCACCCACAAGTTGAAGAAACTGGTGTGCTCTTAGACTTTGAGAGGAGTGGAGGTGCCCATCAGCTATTGGAGGTGCTTGAAATATTTAGTGTAGTTCTCAGCTGGTGTAGTTGGATTGTGAGATTTTGCATCCCCTGAGGAACATAATCTGCAGTGAGGGAAGGCAGATAAAGTGCAGTGTGCTCTGACATGTTGTTGCCTGTAAGCATGTGGCTGATGGTTGCTCATAAGATGGGAACTCATCTAGGACTGTCAGTATTGGCATTTAATTGGGCAGGAACCTTAATCCAATGTAAATTGTTATGAGGCTTTCAATTCCCTCAAATTAAGGCTTCAGCAGTAGGTTTCTTTCAGAAGACAGGAAGATTTCCTAGCGCTGTGGTGTGTGATGCATTGTTTGTCTGCCCTTATAATTCAATTTTCTGTGTGCTGCTTAACTGCTGTGAGCAGAAAGGGAAAGCGATTTGGTGCGGCTGTGCAGGAGAGCAGCTGCAGAGCAGGTTGTGCTTGGGCACTCCAGGAGTGCCAGTCGGGGCTGGTGGAGACAAACCCTGGGTTTTGCTCACACGTGGAGCTCCTGCTCTGGGGTGGCAGCAGGATCCGTGCGGTCCCATTAGCGAGGAGGCTCCAGGGCATCCAGGTGACAGCTCCACCATCCATCCCATAACTGCAGGTGTCCAAGGACGGGGCTCTTGCTGCTGCCTCCCTCAGTACCCCAGCAGTACCCAGGCTTGGTTTTTGTCTGCTGAGCTTCACCTCTACCAGCAGATCTGGAAGTGGATGTTACTTCAAACCATTTGTGCCCACGTGGCTCTGTGGGGCTCTAGACCTTGGCCTGGATGCTCATTCAGGGTTCATTGCCGTAGTCCTGTGTTGCAGTTTTGTACTGGATGTTTTAATGCAAAACATCAGGGGATTTGCTCCCTCTCCCCACAGTGTGCTCTTTCAAAGCATTAAGATGTGTTGAGGTGCTTTTAATTTTCTGTTGGTTTTCTGAGCATCCCTTAGGATGCATTCAAGGTGATGTCTGCAGATTTTATGTTGCCACCATGAAAGACACAAAACTTCCTCTTCTGAGATAAAGCAGATTCGGATATAATAGCACAATGTATACATCTGGTCCTTAAGGAAAAGAAACAAAGTAGTGGTGCACTGTAAGAGGAATATTTATGGAGGAATTTTTTTTTCCTGTTGTAGTAGGAGTGATTAATTTTAATTGTAGGTCTTGTACGATGCCAGTTGCAGACAATCAATTTCGTATCAAATAATATAGGATGTGTTGCCAAATTATATATGCTAATTGATTATGAGCTTGTGTGTAATGTATTATTAAATTTTATTTTTAGCCTGGACTGTGCGTGCCTCAGTTCTGCTGCATGGTCTGAACCAGATTTCATGGTGGTAGGTGTGTCCAAGGCAATTACATTTCTGTTTGTGGAATAGGAGCTGGTGTCTGCCTGGAGCAGACACAAACTGAGTGCTCCCACGAATGGGAAGGCTGCAGCATCCCATGTGTGGTGGGCCTTCCACGTGTGGTGGGCCTTCCATGTGTGGTGGGCATCCCATCTATTGCTGCTACCTGTGTGCAGAGGGGGGGTGTGAGAAGGACTTGGAAGCATTGGTGAGCTGATGAAACAGCTGAGGTTATGTTGGAAACTGGAGGGAAGTGTCTAGGGAGCATCTGTACGAATCCAGGGTTCGGTACATCCATGAGACACCTTCTTAATCAGGTAAAACCATAAAGGAAATAAAAATTTACATTTTTCACCCTGATGGGATAGTACTTGAGTTAATTGCTTTTAAAATGAGATCATAACTTTTAGCAAGAAGGGGTAGCTGCTGTTCAGATTTCATTTTGATAATTTTTTTAATATTTTGTTTTGCATCAGAAACCCAGCTTGATATACAAGAGGCCACTTGGATTCTGTTTGAGGCACTGAAGCAGTCATGACTGAGGAGTCATGCTAAACAAACGAGTGAACTTGATTTCTGATGGATTTTTTTCTTCCATCTTTGCACTTTGCTGCAATATATACGTGTTTTCTTGTTATGGTATTTCTAAGAGGCTGTGGGAAATGGGGTTATTAATAAACACATTCAGTAAGTACATTAATGAGTGTATTTTATGTATATGACTGCTCATCTGCATACATTACATGGTCCAGGGCTTTATCCAGAAAGGCAGTATTCCTTCTGGAAATAAAGTAAAACAAGTTTTAACCAAGCAGCTTTTTTCTGAAGTGGATTAGGTTGCTAACAAATTTCATTTGAGTTCAGTGACGGCAGACTCAGGTCCAGTATTGTAATACTTCATATCAAATGGCATAAATTCCTTTGATACAGGGTTTATCTAGCGCTTCTTGCAGTCTTTTAAAGAAAGATTTAGAGAAAGCTTTAAATTCATACTGATTTTCTTCTTCAGAAGAAATCAAATTTTTTGTCATGAAAAATTCATATATATTACACTAATTAAGAAGTGTATGCACCAGATTTGTCTAGACATAATTTTTTGGATGTTTTTTCTCCTTTCTCTTCAGCTTCTCTTTCCTTTAGTACAGACTTTTTGAACTGGATCCTTTCAGAAGGGAGTCACTTCTTTACAAAAGCTTAGACAAGCTGGGTTTTTTAAAACCTTTTTTAAAAGCTGGGTTTTTTTTAATCTATCTTAGTATTTTTCATATGCTATAGCAATATATAATAGATTTTATTAGGATCCTTACAATGTCTTTTTAAATCCCCAAATAACACCTAGCATGTCAGGATTATGTAGAAGCACAACCCTTTTTTTGAGCGTGTCTGGAAATCACAAGGAGCCTGATGGACGCTTATTTTTCACAGGCTGCTGTTCTAACCCCCCTAAGGCAATCAGAAGAGAACTTGCAATGGTGTATGTAATGTGAATAATTTTGGATACATTTCTTTGTCATTTCTCTAAGATGCCTGTAAAAGAGTCTGGCTTCTGGAGTGTCTCATCACCTGCTTTCTGCAATCCCAGCCCATTTGCTGTGTCCTGTAAGGAGCACCTGAAATCACTGGTCACATTTGAGGGTATTTGCTAAAAAGCAATGATGTTTTTTTTCCCCTCAGTAATTTTTTTTCCCATCAGTCAGACTCGTACTGCTGTATTGGAATGGAAGGGTACAGAAGAGACAGGGTTCACTGCTTACATACCTGTTTGTTTCTTAATTTGGTACTTTAAAATTCAAATTTATAGCTGTAAATGGTGCTTAACTGCAAGAAGAATTTACATAAATACACAATTCCTTATTTCCCAACTCTTAACACTTTCAAAGCAAGGTGATATCCATATTTAAAGTATGTATCATAGCTTCAGTGAAAGTTATGGCCTGGATACATGTGTTTTCAGGATGGGTCTTTGGTCTGTTTAATGTGGGAAGTGAGACTGGATGTGCACAGTGATCTCCTTAAACAGTGGCAGTATTCATTAGAGAAAATAAAATTACAAATTTTGGAGGAAAACAGGTATCTCTATTTGTTCAGAAGTTAATTAAACAGTAGCAAATAACCTTTGAATAGATTTTGAATTTACAGAAACTTCTTTCTATTAGGATGGAAACAAGCATGGATGTTGAGCAGATTCTGGTGGGTGTGTCTGGAGAGCTGTTAAGGTATAGACTTGCATGAGGGCACTTAGAGAAGTGTATATGTACAAAAGCAGGAATAATTTTACTTCTGTAACTGCATTCCTAATTAACCTGTTTTCATAGAATAATATGTTTATTTTTAGCTCTGAGAGCAACTCCTGGGTCTTCTCTGATGAGAAATGCTATGTGAGAAAAAAGGGAAAGTCAGTACTTTTGACTTATTTTTCTCTACAAGTTGTTTTGCATTAATAAACGATATTTAATACAGCAAATGTGTGAAGTGAGGAAATGAGCAGAGTTTTCCCTGTGTTCCAGTGTCTGTATATCAGTTTGGGTGCATGAAGTGTCCACTGAAATATCACAAAAATGGAAGCATTTGTTCTGTCTCAAATCACTGATAAAGGTTCACTGTTTGCTGGTGGAGTGTGCATGGCATGGCAAGATTGTGTTAGGCTGCCAAGAGATAACAAAATGATGCAGGTAAATGTTTAGGAGATTTAGTGGAGCTGGTACATGACTATTTACTGGCACATCCATCCCTAGGAGGCCTCGAGAGGTTTCATCTCAAGCAGTGCACCTTAGAGAGAGTCAGAGTCCTGCTGCCTCTGACCCAAAGATCTTCCCTTGCCTGGAGCACTGCTGCTGTCCTGGTTTGGGGTCTTGGTGGTTCCCTGATCCTTTTGTACTGCTTCAACAATCTGACAAACTGGCATTGGAATGAGATGGTTTTGCTCAACCTAGTTCTGATGCTGGTACAAGTTTTGTTTGAGATGGAATCATTTCCCAGGGTCATCATTCAAATATCTGATAGTAATTGGCCTAATCCAGAAATAGAGAAGGAGAAAAACTCCTTTTTTCTTTCTCTTATTGGTGTAGGATAGTCTATCAGTGTCTGTATGATGTTCCCTCATGGATTAAGTGCTATTCCCCTGTTGATACACCAGACATCAATCTTGCCAGCAAAGAAGAGAAGCACCTCTGAGCTGGCCATCAGTTCCTGAGTGTATACTATCATCATTTCACTCTTGGGAGATGTGACATCTGTCACTTATTCCTGTGGGATTTGTGGACTATTGAGTGTTGAGAGTGACAGCTGCTTCAGTGAGTCTGACAGCATTGACCTGAGCTCGGAGAGTCCTCATGGCTTTGGTGGGGTCACCTTCTCTCCAGGTGGGCTTGGCAAGGGAATCTGCAGCTTCTCTATGTTCTATGTAGTTATGAACCTGCCTTTTTTCTGCCTTGTGCTGACAGCTCGTTCATCTGAAGGTAGGGTATGCATTGATATTCCAGTGCAGCTCTTCAGCTGCTGGAGGTGTTGGAACATCACAGGGAGCTGCGGGAAACCCTCCCTTTCGTGTGTGTGTGGGTTCCAGCCTTGCCCACGGAGCCACCGGCACCAGCTAGATTCTGCACCCACAGCCTTGGCAGTGTCTTCCACCACTAACAGACCCCGTCAAGTGATTCTCTAAAAGCAGTTTTTTAAGTTCTTCCCAAATAAATTCCTTAAGATTAAAAATATATTGTAATATATTGTAATAATGTCTTGTATGGCTTGTAATAATGTCTCTATCTATTTTGTATGAGGTGATGCATAGCTGTATCTGCCTGCTAAATGCTGCATATTGTTTAAAGTGTGTCTCGTGCTTTTTCTTATTGATTAATCTAAAATACAAATTTACAATTGATTCTCAAGTCTTGGATGCTGCTGAAAACCTCTGCTAGGAATAGATTTATACAGATGATACTCACTGCTGCTTCCAGCATATGGAAATACACTGAAGCACTATTTTTAGATGTTTTATATGCAGTCAAAAGCTTTTTGCTCACCCTCTCGCCTGTACTTTTATTTCTTGCAATTTGGAGAGTTTTGGATTAAAATAAAGAGAAAATTAGGAACAACAATCAATTTACCCTTAGCCTTACAGTCCCTTATTACAATTGCTAATTTATCAGTGGGTAGGTACCTCTCTTTTGTAATGGATATTGAGGATAATTTTAAATGCAACTTTTAAGCTTAGCCAATTTACATAGTACTCTGGGAGATTAGTTGCTTCTGCATAAAGAGCTGTGTGCCTTTCAGGGCTGTTCTAGAGCCCTCTCGTGTGGTTTTTTGAATGTTTGTTGTAATAATCATTGATTTCCTTAGCAAGGTGTTGACCTCTAAGTAAGTATTGCAGATTGAAGCAGGCAAACTTTGGAAAATTGCTTGGAAGTCTTTGATTGGAGCAGTTTTTCTCAACTCAGATTTGTATTGTGTTTGAAAGATTGGACTGGGGTCCAGGAAAACTGTTGGATTTTATGTTCTGTGCAAGCTGTTTCCATGCTTCTGAGTTTGGGGTTCTTTGGTTCTGGTTTGCTGTTTTGTTTTTTCCCCCGTCAGATGATCTTCAGTGAAACAGAAGCTGCATTTTCCTGTCTTCTGTCCTTCCCTTCCACCTCTGTATATTTGTATTCCTTGGTTTTTTTTAAGCCATTAACATCACTAGCATCAGGACAGAAAATGTGAGAGCCACTAAATAGGATTACATTAAAAGGATGATTTAATTGAGCTCTTACACACGATAAGAAGATTGTTTTGTTTTGCTGAACTGCAGTTTATGGAAGTCCTTGGCAAGGGAATGCCAAGTTGCTTTCGGCATTCATTAACACCAAATCCAAATCACTGCTAAATTTGTTTAGCGGGAAGAGTAACAAATAGAGGAAAAGCAGAGCCCATGATTTTAAGCGTATTTATATTTGCAAATGTGTGTTTTCCTGTAATTCAGAGGAGAGTCTTCTCACAGCACCAAAAATTCTCCAGTTTGTTCTTCCCTTTATCTCAGAGTTGGAATGATCCTATGAAACAATTGCTGGCATGACTAAATCCCACTCTTGAAAGTAGGACAGGAGACATTTTCTACTTTCTACATATCGATCTTTTTGTATAACGCCAAGCGATTGCAGCCCTTTAGAAAAGGGCTCATGTACTGAGTAAAAATTACATAGTAAATGGAGTTTTAACTCCAGTTGTAACCCACTTCCCTGCTAGTTTTACCACATAAAGAAAAAAGTATCCATAGAATTATGACCCAGCTCTTGTACCGCCTCTGCCAAGTATTATTGCCTGGTAGGCCAATTTTTAAAGAAATGCCCAGGGCTTGCAATATATTTATTTCTGCCATTTAAGTTCTAATTTAATTTTAGATTTTTTTAACATAATCAGATATATTGGATTACTGCTGCTATCAAGTCCGGTATTTAGTTCAGATTCCCATCTTTCTGAAGGAAGAAAATGCTGGAGGAATGTAAAATAGTTCAAATAATGTGGAATACAAGCCTCTGGGAGTGGATGCAGGTTTTAATACTGAGAGTATTTGTAAAAGAAGTCATAAATACTTTCAGTTAGCAAGAAGATTTTATTCAGGTTCAAGCACAGCTTTTTCACTGCAGAAGCTGCTAATCTCTCTTAGTGTGAACCACAAAGAGAGCTTCTGCCAGCACTGATTTCTCCTGAAGGTTGGCTCAATTTTTATTTAAATTCTGAAACACATGGAAAAGAAGGCTGAAGTCTGGTAAACATCCATCTGGGTGTGCTTTTACAGAAAGCTTTATGCATTAATTGACTTATTAATTCAGCTAATCAGGAAAAGTGGAAGAAATGAGCAGGGAAATATATGAACCTGCAAAAGTCTGATGAGTTTACCTTGGCTAGTATGACAAATGTGTTTTTGTATGTTTTCTACTGTAACCATCCCAAACTTCAGTGGACAAAATGCAAGTTAAGTATGGATGATTGGAACTTCAGTGGAATTTGGGCAGCCTCCTCCTACTGCTGTGTTCCTAAAATATCCCTCTATGCCTGTCTTGGCACTTGAGTTGTTTTCCATCCTTGTCCTGAAATAGTGTTTTATATTCCTTGCTTGCAGCTTACAGGTGTTCCCTGTATGACCAACTGTATGTGTTGTTATATATATGTTTTGCTTTGCTATTAATGCTGAGATGCAGCTTTAAATCAAAAGTAGCCAGTGAACATGACTAACTTCTCTGGTAGCATTTGTTGCATAGGCTGTGTCGAATCTCTCTTTAACCAAATGGAAGCTGTGGTTATTAAATTTTGAGTTATTTAACCTAATATATTTAAATAATTTTTTTTTTTAATGTTAATTGCTAAGAGTGAAGTAAATAACATTTTCTGCAATTGCAGTTATTGGATTTACAGGTACTTTCTGCCTGTCTCAAAGAGAAGTATGAGTAAGGCTTTAAGAGAGGGTTGAAAGCAAATGTGATGAATAGATAAAAGCAAAAGAAGTCAAAGATAGATTTAAATTGCATTTTATTATAGACTTAAGTAATATGGTAAAAATAGATGTAATTGTGAAACCTGACTATCTTAATACATTCCTGCGAGGCAACCTTAATTCCAGGATTTCTTAAATGCTGATTATTTGTAACTCTAAAATTCTTATAGTATCCTCTTTTGGATATAAATGTAGTATGTCTAGTGTTTCCTCTCCAAGCTTCTACAAGAGAAAAAAAAGGCAAAAAACAATAGAGGAGAATATGTGGGAGAAATGACCCCCAGAGAATCAGAAAATAGAAGGGAAATACAAGTGAGCAAAGGGTTAGTTAGGAGGAGGAACAAAATACTGTAGGGTGAGAAAAGGGATAAGAAACCAAGCTGAGAAAAGGTGGTAGATGTAATAAAATTCCATCTGTTGCCTTTTGGAAGAAATCAACTAGTTTAGTATAGAAGAGGATTAGGGGCAAAGGATAGGAAGGATATGAGGATTAAGGACAAGGTACCCAGGAGGAGATGTGCAGCAGGTGGTGAAACTGGTGAGTAAAGAGATAGCAGGACTGAATGGAGAAAAGAGAATGGTATTGAGATGGGGGAAGGTCCTGGTTGTGGGACTTGGACAAGGTGAAGCACAGCTTCAGATCTCATGTCAGTTTGTGTGAGCTTGGCAGGCTGAGCTCTTTGGTGGGAACAGAAGCAAAATTAAAACAATTGGGGACGGTGTGGAGTATCTTGTGTGATTCACGGCTGTCTGGCCCTACTTTGAGCAGAAGGGTGGACTGAAGTAGGGACATGCCAAGCTGTCTTGTCCCATGAGTGAGGAATGAGCTGCCCTGATGACTGTACTCAGCAGAAAGAGTGGTCAGAGCAGGCAGGCAGTCTTTGGGGCAATGCAGATAATTGTGTGATGGGAAAGGACATGGCTCAAATGAAGCTGATCTTGAGAGAAATGAAGCCGTGAATGTGGAGCTGTGGGAATGAGCAGCTGTGTAAATTCACTATGGTTCACTGATCACCTCGCAGAACTCAGGGAGGAAATATATCTTCCTTTTTTCTCCTCTCATGCCTATCATCTTCAGTAAATCTGTGCCTTAAAGATATTAAGGAGATGTAAAATAGAAAATTGTATCTGAAATCAAGTTAATGTCTTATTTCAGTGAATAAGATTGTTGAAATAAAGCGGCAAAACTCATAAGGACACCACAAACACAAGGCAAGACTCCACACAGAGCCATATCCCTCAGCCACAGTCCCTGTGACATCCAGTGGTGGAAGATGAAGGAACTGTAGGTGGCTCTGAGTTTTTACAGATGGAATAAATGTTCCTAAAGCAACAGTAGAGAGTCAGATGATAGGTGGAAGTTAAGGGAAGTCTCTGCTGGAAAGGTGCAGAAGGAAATGGAGGAAGAAACAAAATTTGGGCACCATTGAGGAGTATGTTCTGTGGGGCAGGGAGAGAAGACCCAGGCCGACACTATCTGCAGCGCAGGAGATTTTGGTTTTGTGGAAGTGTTTCATCCAGGTTTGATGTGTGTGTGAATTTCATTCTGCCTGAATTACTTCAGCAGCAGTTTTGGCCTGTTTTCTCTGCTCAGGTGTTTAATTTTTTAATTCAGACCAACCACTGCTGAATGCATGAATAGAAACCATTCCTTTGGTGGAACTGGCAGAGAGAAAATTCGAAAAGGTGAATTCTTTTGGTGTGGGAAGGGTTGTTAATCAGGGACTCACCAGGAAAAATGGTTCTGGATCCTTGTGGGCAGCACCACCAGAGAAACCAGATAACACTTTAAGTTGCATGTTGGAGCTCTGAAATACAAAATTAACTGATAATTTTCATAGGTCACGCTCTTTCCCATAAACCAAACTGATCTGCTCTCCTGGAGGGAGACAGAACAACTGGGCTGACTTCTCATTATCTCTTCCTATGGCGTATCCTTATTGAATTACTGCCGGGTAGAGGCAGCAGATGCTCATCAAGCCACTGCAGGACTCCTCTGTTAATTGAACTGTGATGGGGATGACAGCAGGGAAGGTCAGGATGATGGGACCAGTGATGTAACGTGAACTCCGGTAAGAGCAACCTGCATGGGCGATTGACCTTGCTTAAATAATATTACAATGAGGTCTTTTATCAGTTCATATAATTATGATTATTTTTTGTATCAACACTGCAACAGTGTCAGGGACGCCTGTGTGAATCATATTATATTGTGTTCAGGGCAAATATATTTTTCACCCTAAAGAGATTAGACTTTCCAACATCATAAAATAGAGTGAGGAACTATAGCTGGCAACAGGGGAAAAGAAATGGGAATGGAAAAGGTAACAGAATCACAGAACTCTTGACTGGGTGTATGGTTTTACTCAGCTGGTTGCTCCAACTGCTTTAAAGGGTAGTGTCATTCTTTCTAACTGCCTGTACGGCAATTTGGAGTTTTTGTTGCTGCCATGCGTAGTTAATCTGTGAAAGCAAGATCACTTTTAAATAAATGTGCAGGTATTATGAATGGGTTTTGGTATGAAAAACCACATTTTTACACCTGGTTCTGTGGCTCTTGCCAAGTGCCTGGGAATGCCTGAGTTTCAGGCACACATCCTAAAGCCAGGTACTGAGCTGGAGTGCCTGCCTGGTGCTTTTTGCACTCTGGAGGAAGAGATGGGATGTGCTGGTGTGGCACTTGGCTGCTGTGTGCATCTTCTGGAGAGGCACATTCTTCCTGGATACTGCCCTGGCAGGAGAAAGGGGGTCTGGATACCTTCCCTGGAGTCCCTTGCTTGGCAGCGTGAGGAAGTTTGGTAGAAGGAGCAGCTCGTGCATTTCTGAAAATGAATTCCACCTAAAAAGCAGATGCTGCTCTTCAGTACAATCCCGTCCCACTGCACTGTGTTGCTCTAGGTGAGTTGAAGTCTGTGTGGCAGTTAGTGAAAGCTGAATTCAGAGTGCAGTGTGGACACATTGGCATCTGTGTGTGTGCTCAGGAAGCAGTTTTTAGAGGTTCTGTGTACCGATATTCGGGTTTTTTCCCCCCTGTGTTTTTAGCCTTCACTGTATCTTTATTTTTCATTTAAACAATATAGTTTTCGTAACCCTTTTGTTATACTGTCTGCCTGGGCCGCTTAACATCAATGTTGCAAAGTAAATAGAAGGAAAATCAATGAATCAGTATTAAGGAATCACAAAATATTTTTGATTAATTTGTTTTGACAAATCTAGCTGTAAGTATTTAAAATACATATTCTGACATGGGACCTGACTTATACAGGATTTTATTCTGTAGAAATGATGAAGCCTTTGTTGTAGGAGACTTCATCACAAGACTTCATGGACGATGTTTGATAGGAAATGAAGAGGTACAGTGCCAGTGCTTGATGAACTCTGTAGAGCCTGTGTGTTTCTGGAGTGCTTCAGTGTTTGCTGTGTGTTGTGCTCTTTATTTTCTCCTTTCCTACAAGTTTATTCTTTGGTGCATTGAAATAAACAGCTGATGGCAGAGGATGCATTGGAATAAATGTTTATTTCAGCACTTTGGAAATGAGTTTTTTGAAATGGGATCTATCTTGTGGATGTATGTGTGTGTCTCTTCTTATTACGTCATTTGGGTATGGGCTACAGCTAGGTAGTGCAAATGGCAAAATAGTAATGACTGCCTACAAATAGAGGTACAGATCTTGTGGAAAAGAAATTATTCATAGTCTGTGTGTTACAGCAGAAGGAAAATTATACATTTAAGAAGTGTTGAAGGTGGCCTCTGCATGTTTGGCTGGCTATTTTAGCCAAAGTCACCAGCGTTTAGAAGTTCAAAATGGAAGCCCACATACTCTCCCCAGAACTGATTAACAGGCTAAAACTGTAAGATTTTCCTGACTGTTTGCAGTTGTTTCTTTGGTCAGGGGTTTGGGTGTGTGCATGCACCCAGTTGCTCTGTCGATGTGTAGAAGTGTAGAATATAACAATTTAAATTGGAGATAAGCTTCAGCTATGCCAGTCCTGTGGCAGGGAAGCAGATGGTCCTTCCCTGCTAAGCAGAGCCCAGGTCTTTGCTGAGCTCATGTGCCTGGTGGTACTTGATTGTATTATTTTGACCTTGTGTTTAAGATTGATAAACTCTACGTGGTGGCCATATCCCAGTGAGGAGAGAAAAAACCCCCGACCTACAGCCCGTGATGCTGTACTAATGTCAAATAATATAAAGTAATATCAGAATGCAGAAGAAAATCACTGCAGTAAAGCAATTTAATTTCTGAACTGAAAGCACTTTAATGGGAATGCTCAGGAAATCTGCTGTTGTTCCAGCAGCAGAGGTTATGAGGTTGTTTATTCTTTTTTTGAAACTCTGCTGCCTTGTAATTGGTGACTTTGAACCTTTCTGCTGTTTTCTGTGTGAATGGTCCTGCTGCTAAAGTAGGGGCTTTGCTCTCTACTGAGTTTGATTTCCAGGTTTGCCTTTTGAAGGAAAATAATTTCAAATACTAGTTTTTAAATGGTATTATACTGCTGAATGTGCATTATATGCAGTGCTTTGCCAGTGAAGTGAGAGTAATCCTCTTTGAACAAAAACTTGCAATAGCATTTACTGAAATGGTGTTGGAAGTAGTGCCAGCTCCCTTTGCCTTTGTTTAATTGCAATTTAACAGTAATCCAAGATCTGTGCAACTGTGACAGCAATTCTTAGATATAGCTGAGTTTCAAAGGACCTTCAGTTCATCCATTGCCAATGATAAAAGCTACAGCAGAGCAGTGTATTGATAATAGACTCAAACTTTTCTCTATCCATTGAAAAATAAACAAAAAGAAACTTTTTTGTCCCTCAAAACTATAAAGTTTTGTTGTTACAGAAAGGATGTGCTATAATGTGAAGAAATCACTGAGCTTATTCCGGGCTGCGTTCTGCTGTGCTGGCTGAGAAGCCTGGCGTGAGGCATTCAGCTGTAGTGTTTGAGGGTTATAGACATAACCTAGATAAAATAACCCCCCCAAATTATGTAGGGTAAAAATGGGACTCTGTTAGTTTATAAGGTGACTGTTGTTGTGTTGACGAGATGGCTGGTTTGAGTTTCTGCAGCCTTTGTTTTTGTATTTAATTAAATATATAAAACTGCATGAGCAGCCTGAAAAGGTTACTTAAAAGCTGTTGGACACTTTCTATGTTCTGCTGCTCAGAAAAAAATCAATGCCTGAGTTCACGAGAGAAGCCTATTGACAATCTTGAGCATTTTGATCTTAATTGCTCTGTACTTTTTCCTGCTGCAAGGGGTATGATAATGGCTTGAAGAACATTTGTGAAGGTAAATTACCCTTCTTTGAGTGCTAAGATACAACACCAAAAGCACCAAAATGTCCGTGGCTGTTAAATCCCATTGAGAAGCCCAGGGCTTGGATTTCACCTGGGCACTTGCACACTCGGTCACGCTGAATGCAGTTTGTGGAGGGAGATGTTGGGGAGCTCTTGGTTGTTGAGCATCGTTTGTTCTGCTCTCAGTGTGCTTGGGGGCTGTAGGTGGCTGTGTCATGGACAGAACTATCAGGATGGTGCCTTGCACAGACTCCTGAATCCTTGACTTGGAAGTCTCCTGCCCTTCTGAGGGAGTGTAAACCATCCATGTTTGTGTGCAAATGAAGTAAGTTTTGCTTCATCTATATTTCACTGATCTCCTGAACTGGGTTTCTCGTAATAGTCTGAAAATCCCGTTCACTTTATATTCTTGAAAGTCAAGTGTGTTCCCGTGGAGTCCATTGGAAGTACTCAGAGTGAAGGAGAAGTAAGAGCACCATTGTGTAACAGAACAGTTCTGCTCCAGCATTGTTGTAATTAAAGTCGTTCTACTGATGGAAAGTCTATTCTCTGGTGTTTTCTTTAATGTAGTCATAATGCATCAGTCTGAGTTCCCTTGCTGGAACATCTTTCATTATAATCCACTTAGCTAAGTTTATAATTAAGCTTCTAAATTCAAACCTGCTTTTCTTACATTTTTAGGATGTACAGAAGCAGGAAAACTTAGGATTCGTGTTTTTTACCCCAGACAAGTTGATGTAAGTTAAGAAGCAATTCACTGGCACTACAGTAATTGCATATTCTTGTTTTTAATTCCCAGGATCTTCTACAGCTTTGGAACAAGAATTGGATACAATCGAATAGAAGAAAAAAGGGAAAGTAATAGATTCTTACTGTTTTGACTATAAACATCTCCAAAATACCCAAACTTTCAAATATAAGTGGTGATGATAGTGATGACTTACTGAGCTTTCCAGCACTAGAGAGCTGAGAAAGGTTGTTGAAGTTTATAGCTGAAGATGGACCATGAAATGTCTGTTGAGGTTTGTTGATTTGGAGGTTGTGCAGGCTTCCTCGCAGCCAGAGCAGGCTGGTTGAGACTGTCTGCTCATTGTTTGGAATTATCTTCTCTGTGAAGATGTGTGAACACCAAATACTTTTTCAGGCATTATTTACCCTCACAGTTATTGTAGCAAATTACCAGAGAACTGTGGAGATTAATGTTTGGATTCCCAATAAGTGACCACTTAGGATAAAAATGTTGTCAGGCAGCTGTCAACGTGATGTGTAAATCTTGCTCATTCGCTCTGTTTTATCCAGGATTTTCTCAAATGCTCCTGGAAGAAGAGCAAATATTCTCAGTTAAGGTTTGGAGGTGAGGCAGTGGAGGTATAGAAAATCAAGCTGCCATTCTCATATATGCAAAGTCACTCTGCTGAAATCACGGGGAGCGCTTGCAGAATCAAGTATTAGTGTCGGAGCGTGACCTTAGGTGACTTTTTGCACAGGAAGTTTCTGACAGAGTTGGAAGTGGAGTCAACTTTGGGTGCCTCTGCCTTAACCAGAAGACTGTCTCCCTCCGAATGTGTAAGGGGAAAAATGTATAGGGTTTGTTTTAGGTGTGAAAGTGTAAGGGAAGTTTAGTGTAGCTATGTTCATCATTAAATAAAAGACTGGGCACATAGGTATTTACATTTGAATACCTGTTCCTGGTTTGACTAATGTGACTCCAAACACTTTCATTTTGTTAAACTCCATGCCTGTAGCACTAGCATTAGTGGTTTTTTTGAAATCTCTCCCACAGGGATGGGCGACAGTTCTTGCCTGTGGTGATCAGCCTTTGCTGCTACAAGTCCAGAGTTCTGCTGCTGTAGGACAGAATAGAATTAGCTTTTTGGGTAACAGCTTTCTGAGCAGGCAAGGCAGACTTTATTTGAGGATAAAGAGTATGATATAAACATCCAGATTATCTTGGAATATCACACGCAATGGGTTTGTGTGTAATAGGCAAACAGTTGCACAGTTACTGCTTACATTTGTATTAAGAAAATTTATTCATGATTAATGATGCTTATCTTTGTGCTAGACACCTGGCAAATGATTTATAGCCACAGATATCATCTGTAATGGCTCTTCTTTTTAGTTGTTGCTATTTAAAGTGTTTGGGATTATTCTAATTGCATCATGTGTTTTAAATGGAGAGAGATATCCAGGTGTTCTTGTCAGCATTCCCATCTCATACCAAAAAGTAGGTCAGATTTACCCATGATGGGAAAGGTCACAACTCCCAGTGAAGTCAGGGGGAATTGAACTGATGTATGACAAGGCTGAAATCGTGTCTCAGGTTTGGAACAGTTTAAGATGATCTTTTTCTAAATTCAGTATTAAAAATGTTGTAAATCCATGTTGGAGCAGAGTCAGGCTGAACCACAGAAATGGAGCGGAAGGACTGGAAAAACCCCTTGTCCTGTGGAAACTTGGAGAAAGAGCAACTGGTCCCTTCTCTAACAATGCATTATGTGAGAGTGGAGAGTCAAAATTGGGCCATGAGTCTTTCATTTTTCACTGTCGGATGATTTCGAAGCCTCTAATGTGTCTTGGACTAGCACAGTGCCTGTCACTTGGAAAAACCTGCCTCTGACTGTTCAGCAGTGGCTGGAAAATGGGAAAAGTTTCCCGGAGACTTTTTCCCCTCCCTAGCTAAGCATGAATTAGACCAGGATTTGGCTGCTGGATATTTCATTGAGGCTGAGAATTAAATTGAATTTTGATCAGAAATCAGATTCTTGTCAGCTGTATGCATGTTTATTTATTTCTAACATTTTGTCACTGGAATGCCATGCTTTCAGCAGAAATGCAGGTTTCTAAAATAAGTTTGCTTTTCAAAACTAGTTTTATTCAATCCTGTCATTAAGAGAATTAGCAGTGGATTAGAAAATGTAAATGCGTTGTTATGACCATTAGAAAACTTGCAATGGCTTTTTCAAGACTGCCTGTATATTCCCAGCCATTACAGCTAATGCATGATATCCTTGTTTTCCTAAACAAGATTCCATACAAACCAAGCAAAATGACAAAGATACTTGTGACTAGTCCTCCAAATATCGAAGCAGCACCTCATTATTTAATTTCAAGAGAATTCATTAGTGCAAACTGTTAATTGGCCAGGCCTGGATTATAAAGGATATTGACTAAACATTTTTTCAGATTAAAGCTCATATCTTGAACATATTTAGGAAATAATATGTTAATATGAAGGTGGTGAGGCCCTGGCACAGGCTGCCCAGAGAAGCTGTGGATGCCCCATCCCTGGAAGTGTCCAAGGCCAGGTTGGATGGCGCTTGGAGCAGCCTGGGATAGCGGAAAGTATCCTTGCCCATAGCAGGGGTTTGGAATGAGATGATCTTTAAGGTCCCTTCCAACCTAAACCATTTTATGGTTTTATGATATTTAAGCAATTCCATCAATTTAATGACTAGTGTCGATGAAATCAATTTTTAAAAATTTAATTTCTTTTTTTTCTGCTTTTTTGTCTGTATTTGCCAGTTTACAGCTAGCCATGCTGACACATTTGGGAGCTGAGATATCATGTAACTAAATTTGATGTGAAGTGTTGGTGGCCTTCATAATGTAATTTATTCATGTTTCTGTAGATAGCATATGTTGCCTGTGCAATAATTTTTTATCGTATCAGGACAGAACAGCTACTGTTCCAAACTGTGTTACACAAACCTAGATACACAGACAAATTTTTATTGTGCTTTGCTGGGGTGTAAATCAGTGGAATCTATTGAGCTCTGCTGGGGTGGGGGAGATTAGAATCAATGTCATGGTGTCTAATTTATTTCTGTTTTTTCTGACTTAATGTAATCTCTGTTCTTGCTCCGTGGGGAGCAGCAGCCAGTTATCTTTGTAGTCCTGCCCAAAGAATGAACACATGTGAAACCCTTGTTTTGGGGAGGAGGCTGCTGCTTCCAGGGCTATGCTGCTGTTTGCTGACCCTTAGAATGCTGAGATGAAGGCACTGTGTCGAGAAAGCAGCTCGTGAGCACTACTGGTGCTTCATTAAAAATCTCAGCATCTTTATCAGCTGTTATCTGAGGTTTCCTTGGATTCGCCCATTTCACACCCCTGCCTGTTTGTGTTGTTTTTATGGCATTTTCTGGCCCTGGAGAGCTGCCCTGCAAGTCCAGTGAGTGCTGTCTGTGCAGGGCTGGGCGTGTGGCTCCCCTCCAGTACTGAAATCTGAGCATCTGAATAATTCCTTTCCTGGCTTTGTGTCTCTGTGTGCGGATGGTGTTGGAGCCAGTGTCACTGATTCCTTCTCTTTCCCTTGACAGAAAGTCAGTGACTCTGGTTTCCGACCGTCATAGATGGTGACTGCGATGCTGAAGGCACTGGGCGAGTCGCTCCTCCTCAGCTCTTCTGTGTGAGGTGAGCAGCCACCCTGATGGGTAAAAAATGCTGAATTGCAGGATGTCTGAGGGCCCTTCTTCCCCACATCCCAGGACCTTGCTGCTGCATCGGATTTCTCAATGATGCTCAAGATTTCTGAGCTTGTGTGCTTCCTACGAGGCCACTTGTGGTCTGTGTTACATTACCTGGGTGTTGGGGCTTGGGTTACCTTCTGAATTAAATGTGAATTCTGAATAAAATTAACCCAGAAGACATGAGCAAAGCATAAATCTGGTCCTTGCCTACATTACTGTGTTTGGTCAGGTTGGTGGGTTTTTAGGTTGTACGTGAGATGCTGTTCATCTGAAACACAAGAATGAGCTAAAGCAGATAACAGATATTACGTTGTATCTCCCACTGTAGTTAGTCAAGATCTGATTAAATGTAATTGCATGAATTTATCATGATAGAAACTGTTTCAAAGCAATTTGAATACAGCCTGAAATTAAAAGCTCTACTGTATATTCAGTGTGTACAATTTCCAGATTTATCTTCAGTTTCTTATCAAGAATGATGCTGTGTATTATGTGCTATGACAATGTCGCTTTTCATAAGGTTAGGAATGTAATAGAATTTTCTGGACTGAACTTCTAATAGCTGATAATTTAAATGAAAATCAACAAGATTATGCCCGTGAGGACAAATCTTGAAGACAGGTGTTATCTCCATCCTTACACAAGTACGGATGTGACATTTTAACCTATAAAAGTAGGATTAATCGCTAATAAGTAGAACTCTGTGGAGAATTGAAGCTTGGTATAAATACACGGCATAAATACAAAAGCTGTTGTGTCAGAAAAATTAATATGTAAATTTACATCAGAAACTTGTTTGATGTGGAAGTAACATGAATGTTTTTTGAGATTTCCAAATTGTTCCCACCTGAATATGGATGAATCCGAAATATCTTGAAACTCATGTAAAATCTGCCTTACTAAGTATCTAGTTGGTCATCTTGTGGAATGAGAGACACAGAGATTGGAATTACTAGACTGAAGTGGAATTTTTAAGATTTTATTTTGTTGTGTGAGTTTCTGAATCTCTGTTGTTTGGAGCTTTTCTGTAGTGTATAAACAATGTGGGTGTTTGCTGAAGTTGGCATTTAGGAGCTGGTCTCCTGCTTTGTATGGAGACCCAGAGAAACACTCCTTGCTTCCAGCACCACTCAGTGATTATTTTAATGAATTGTGTGGTCTAAAACTGCTGCAGCAGCAGGACTTCATCCATTCCTGTCTCATTCACAGTGTGCCTCTGGTATTTGTCTGAAGTATTGGGGAGCTGTAATTAAAATCCCTTAGTCAGAGAGACCTCTCTGGAGTAACTGGTTGCTGATCTGGAGCTCAAAGATCCCAAGGGACTTGAATGAGTGTCCCAAATTCCATAGAAATGCCTGTGTAGTGTCTGGTTTTCCCTTTCAAGCTGGTCCATCATGTGCTAATGAGCAACCCCTGTTACCCTGCTTTTCCTGCTGCATTTCTGATGTTGCTCTTGTGTATCCCATGTTTACACAGGGTTTGGAACTAAAACATTTCCAGGCCTGGATCTTAAATGTAGGTCGTGTGGTCTGGATTTGGAGCTGAATTTTGTACATGGAATCCATTCTCACTTTTTTAGTCTGCCTATATCATGATAACACTCTTGCTGAAGCTAAATAGAGAAAAGAAGGGACACACCACACACTGCCACTGGATCCCTTGCCATTTATTGGCACTGGCAGATTTCTTCTTAAGAACCTGCTAAAAGCATTTACAGTGGCTTTGTAGGATGGGACTGTAGGTCCTCTGGGAGCTGGCCCTTTGTCTCTCTCTTCCCCTCCTCCTTTTCTTTTCTCCCTCTCCAAGTGAAGCGCCTGTAACAGACTCGTCCTCATCAAATCTGGCTCACAGGGACTGGGAAATTCACAGTGGCTGCCAGGTTACCCTTAGGCTGAGCCTGTTGCCTTGGTGGTTTAAATATTTTAACAAGCCTTCTCTTTTTGGCTTTTTTTTTTTTTGTTAATTCTAGGACCAAAGAATACAAGAGACTGAATTATCTGAATTATGCTTCTACAACAGAACTGGGTTTCTCCTCATTGGGCATGGCAGAGCCTGGGGAAGCCCTTCCTTTTGTTTGTTTTCTTAATGTTGCAAACAGCTGATCTGGAAGCCAGGAGAGGTCACCAGTTTGTCTGGAAAACAGGTAGGAAAAAGATACGTTGGCTTCTCTACTAGATATTTGCTGTATTCAAGGGTGGAGTGATTGTCCTTTCTCCATTCTGTTTTAGCTTAATGATAAATTAAAAAATTCTGATAATGTCTTCTATTCTAACTTTTTTAAAATCTGAAAAATAGAAGGAGTTAATACATGTTTGACATTAGTAATCTACATATCTGTTTCAGTTATGCACCCAGAACATAATTCTGGACTTCTTAATGCTTTTCATCTAAGTGTATTTTTACTGGATCATCATCCTAATGTTGCTTTCTTTGAAACATTTAATAGTTTTCTTTTAATTTTTGTATGCAAGGTGCACACCAGCGTCTCTCCAGATGAACTGAGTCAGAAGTCCATGCTCTTGGTTGATCTGTTTATAATTCCATTGGTACATTTAGTGAACTATGTCTGTGCATCAGTCAGGTTGGATACTGCAGTGGTTGAATGTGCACAAGGTGTGGAAACCTGTGAAGATGCTTTGGGAGCACCACGAGTCTTGGTGCTGGAGTGGGTGGGTAGGAGATGGGGTGGTACAGCTGCACAGAACCAAACATGAAGCAGCAGATGCTTGTTTTGTAGCACAGCACACAACAACAGAGAATGTTCAATGAAATGGAAATAGTGTCAAATTTGGGAAATGTTTACTTAAAGTGCTTAATCAAAAATACCCAACTGAGCCAGGGGTTTCATTGCCCAGGATCCCTTTGAGGTTTGGGCTTTTGTGACTGAGCAACAGAGCGATTAAATGTGATGGAAAAATGATTTCCCTCCTTTTTTTTTGGAGAGGTTCTTTGGTATTTTGGTTATTTGTTTTTTAATTACCTTTCTGTAGAAGGTAATATACTGAATTAGTGGAATAATGAGGCAATTTTTCTGGGAGAACTCCTGTCCTTCTGATATGATGAACACAAACTTCTTGCCTGGCTGCTGGTATGGGAGGCTGGGGAAGGGCTGGTAAAGTACAGTAGGATACTAGATTTCTAAAGACTTTTCTTTTTTACACTGTCTAGCATGTGAGATGAGGAGGAAATAAACAACAACTATCTTTTCTCTGTTATTTACATGATTTTTTGAACAAGCTTTGAAAGATAGAGTTGTTTCCTTAAGACAAATTAGAGCCTTCAGTGCTGTCTGTCTTCTCTTCAGTTCCAAAGCACGTCGTACTGTCAGTCTTTAGGGATGTACATTGGAAGTCATAAAACTTTAATTTGACTTGATGATTCCCGTTGAAAATAAGGAGGTTTCAATGCTTCAAAGGCATCTGGGGCAGATGTATTTAGAACTAAGAAAATTTGATGCCCAGGTTTGTGTGGGCACCATGCTCTGAAAGCCCCACAACGGGCTTGTTGTAAAGGTTCGTCTTCCAGATGCACGAGGAAATTGCCGGTTCTTGTGACTCCCACAGTGGGTTAAAAATATCTGAGCTCTCGAGAGTAACTTTAAAAACTTCAAATCCTAAGAGTATTTTGATGTACTTTCTCTGCTGATGGAGTGACATGAGGTAGCAAACAACTTCGAGTGATATGTTCTCTAAATGAAAATAACTTGTGAGCTTCAGCCAACTGTATTGTCCTGATTGAGGAGAAAAGATTTTTCTCCAATATTTGTAAACATTACCACCACCCCCCCCTTTTTTTCCCATTGAAGTATTTTGTTGAAAGTTAGTTACATCTAACCCCCAAATGTTTAGTTCTGGGTTGAAATGTATAGTATGTTCACCCAAAACATTATGTTGTGCTGAGAAACAAAATATTATTTATGAAGCCCCTGCTTTCTCTGAAGTAGTAGTGAAGCAGCAATATTTCTAAATTCTGAAACTTGTTTTTTTGCAGTTGTCCTAAGAAATAACACAATGGGCAGTAAATGGTAGTCTGCTGTCAGGGTGTGGCTTGATTTTGTATGCATTTTCATACCTGAACAGAAAAGGTTTTTCAGGTATGATTAATCACAAAGGTGTGTCTTTCAGAAGATTAAAAGGAAGTATTTTGGGAAGAGAGGGATGGTGGCTTAAATGGAATAGGTGGATCTGGAGAGGTAGAAGGGTTAACATAATCCCTTGTGGCAAGATACCAATAATACTCTGGGATGTAGGTCATGGAGATCTTGACCTATTAAAAAATCATCCCACAATTTGAGGACTTTTGTGCCCAATACAAAATAATAAAATGTGACTAGAAGCACAGCACAGCGAACCTAAAATTAAGGAACTTTTAAAATAAAAACTGAGCATATCCATTCCAATAGAAAGAAAACCTGCAGCTGTTGTCCTTTTTTTTTTAATAAGACAATCTGATGAGAAATGAGCAATCCATAATGGGAAAGGGGATGATCTGTTCTGTTTTTAAATCTTGAGTTGTCTGTTGTTAGCATGGCAAGTTACTTACCTGCTGGAGAGAAATTCAACTTCTTATTGAAATGTCATGCTTTATAATTAAATAAGATTATGCTACTGAAAGCTCTGACTTTATGAAAATGAATTTATATGTACTGAAATAAATTTTCTAGCACACAGAAGTCCAGGGAGGCATCCTTAATATGCATGGGGCTAAAAAAAAAGAAAAAAAAAAATCATATCATCACTGGAGTTTATAATACAGACTTTTTTCCAGCTAAATCCTTGACACTGTCTAATGAAGACTCCTACATTTTCATGCTGGGCCTGGTGGTCTTGGTCTAGAGGAAAACGATGGCACTGATATCACTGCATCTACAAAAAACCCCAGGCTCTGTAATTCTAAAACATGAGAACTTGGCAGTGAGAGGCAATTTTATACATACTCTTCCCTCAGCTATTCAGAGCGCTATGACTTGCATGTTGCTTATCTGTGGCCTGTCTTAAAACCATTTATTTTGAGCTTTTGGCTTCTAGAAGTTATAAATTAATATCTGTGCACTGTATCTTCTGGTTTCCAGACATTTCTTGTCAGATACTCATTTAGTGGCCACTAAACATGAAAGCAATAATCATATCAGCTAAATTACTCAGCGACATCAGATAGCTGAATAATTTTCTCACATTTGCTAAATTTAATTGGACCTAAATTCTTGTAAATTAATAGTATTTAATGCAGTTGCCAATTAGCAATTTGCATATTTCACCATGTTAATTTTCTCCGACAGTTGAGTAATCTTAAGAGTTCCTGGAATTTCTGCAATGCCAGTATGCCTATGTTTTAGTGATGGCCATCCATCACTAAAACATCCAGGCTTTTAAAACTGTGTATAGAATATTGACACACACACATGAGCCCACAGATTAATTCTAGTTTTTTGGGTTTTTTTTTTGGTTTTTTTTTTGTTTTTTTTTTGGTGAAGCTCTAAAATTTAGTTCCAAAGTCAGAATTAAGTGTAAAATATGTGCAACACAGGAAATATTTTAGGTGCTTTACAGGAGAGGAGCTGATAATTAGGATTACAAGGTGCTGAAGTGTCTCTTCCCAGAGATTCTTGCTCTTGCTCCTGGGTGGGTTTCTGGCTCCCCTTCACTGCTGATGTCTTCAGCTCCTCCATAAACTATACCTCAGGCATGTGCTGTTTCCCCCAAAATACAAACAGAATGAAAGATATAAGGGACATAGCCCATAAAAGGCTCTCAGAGCTAAAGCAATGGCGTGACTTTATTTTCTAATTGGGCAAATATTGTAAAAATGTTTTTTGTAGGATGAAAATGCCCTGATTTTTAGGAACATGGTTCTTTAAGCATGGTAAAAATGCTATCTGTCATGGAAATAATCCTCTGTCTACTATGGAAGGGAAGAAGGGGACTGTTAGAAACCCAGGTGTTGTGTCCCAGTGACTTTTCCTTCTCTACAAAAAATAAATCAGGATGGCTGTTTAGCCCAGCAGGGGCGTACTCCCTGATATGAGTGGAATAGCACTGAAAGTGAGGTATCAGACTGGGAAATGGGTTTGTAATGATTCTGATCACAGCAGAGAGATTTTTACCTGAGGAAGAAACCATTAAACCTCTGGAGTTCGTGGGCTTTTGGGAGCCAGGTGTGTGAGCCATAAGTACTCCTGCCCTAGGTGAACATATAAAAACCTTAATTGGGAGTTACTACCTGTATTTAAAAGTCGTCCTTAAAATAGGGTTAGCAAATGGGTTTGGATCTTTAGTCGTTCTTGAAAATGATCCATAATGGAAAAGGGACAAAATGAACTTTGCAGAGAACAACTTCTAATGTGGAGAAACCTTTGAACCACCCGTGAGTGTGGGTGAGCCAGCCCTGGTACAACGAAAAAGGTCTTTTGTTCTCTGTTCTCAGATAATACCGCCAAAAAATGCCCTTTCTCAAGATTGTAATTTCAGGAAGGTCAAGTGCTGGTTTGGAAGTGCCTTTGACCTTATGTCTTAAAAGACAAGCTTTTACCTACGTACGCCAAATGTTAAAAGGAGTTCAGGTCTTCAAAGGATGGTAGAGCTCAAACCTGCTCAAAGCAGACTCAAAAATAGCTCTGCAACAAGTGAAGTTTTTTGGAAAGCTCAACAAAATGAAGAGTGATTATCTGTCCTAAATTAAGTGGTTCCTTTATTTGATAGGACAGCAGCTCATGAACGAAGCACAAATGGCTTTTTAGTGATCTTTTTGTGGTGTCTGGAAGGTTTATGATAATCTAACTGATGCTTCCAAACTTCTCATTGTGTGGTAAATGTTCTAATTGTGGGTTGTTCTTACGCTGCCTTGGTGGATGGAATTTTAAATGCTGAAACCTTCCAGTGGAAATTT
The DNA here is from genome assembly GCF_965178545.1 of Coloeus monedula. NCBI lineage: Eukaryota > Metazoa > Chordata > Aves > Passeriformes > Corvidae > Coloeus > Coloeus monedula. The sequence continues at coordinate 34,600,865 of NC_138787.1, forward strand.
AGCCTTGATTTAATCAAACTTTGTATGATTCAAAGGATCTTCACTATGCTAGGAGGTTGGAACTGAAGTGATGCTCCTGGGTTATAGATTGCATTCTTGTAGTATTGACAGCAGAAGCAATTAGTAGTTTTTAAAAAAATACCTGTTAAGTTCTGTTCTCAAACTAACCAGGACATTTGCCATAAAATGGCAAATCTTGTTTTTACCTTTAACTTTGTTCATGGTCAGTTTATGCCTCATTTCCTGAGCCAGACGACTCTTTAATTGATGTAATTCTTCTTTTGGTCATTGCTGCTAATGTATTTATGAATTGAGGATACCAAGCTTCTGGACCCCTGCGAGTAAACTTATTTTCTTAGAACTGGTTGGTCAAGTGAAATCTTTCCTTAGCATTGCTCCTCAGAATTATATCAAATCTCAATTAAGTTTTCACCTTCTGACATTTTTCAATTGTAATTATAAGTGTCTGGTTTATAATATCTCAGAATCATTTAATAAAAAATACTTTGTAACGAACAGTTTCATTTGAAGCAGTTGGTTTTAATATGCTGGCGTAGTTGTATTACGTAGCCATTAAAAAAGTGATTTAAATGAAAAATAATACTTCAGTTCTAAATTTGTCTAAAATAATTATTTACAAATAGTATTCTATGAGACAGCATAAATTATGCTTCTATTTCTACAAAACATTTTTAGAAAACAATAGCATTTGAAGATTTAAAGGAAGTTGTTTTGCAAAATTTAATTAGAAGCAAAATTTAATATGCTGGTTGATATTAGTCACTGATATTTGGGAAGCTTTAAGGGTGGCTTCAAAGCTAATCTAATTTTCCTCAAACAGAAGTGCAGCTGTTTCAGATTGATAAATATTTGGTTTTCTTTTGTCTTTGTTCCTTACCATTTCCTATCCACATTTCAACCCTTCTGTTCCACGAATCTTAAAATTTTATTACATATGGTTCTGTTGCTTCACTTCACCCGTCTTATTTCACTTCTGATATTGATATCATCATCTGGTCTTATTTTCTCAACAACTGAATTCAACTTGTCCTGGAATGCACCTGTTGCCTTAATTTATAACCCTTTGCAGGAATTGTTCAATTCGTATTTAGATGGGTGAGACATTTCAAAGTTGGTGGAGACCTTGTGTCCTCAGACAGGAAATACTGGAGAGTTTGGCAGAGAACGAGACAAATGTACACCAGAAGAGCTCCATAAAAGCTGGAGAAGATTTTATATGCTGGAACATCATTTTCCAGCCTGGTCTTTCCTCCAGGTGCTTAAGGTCTGCTGCTGGGTTGGAGGAATGCCACGGCAGCCCATGGCACACCCACCTGGGTCCTGTGCTTATCCCAGCGGGCTGAAAGCTCGGTGTGTGGAACGTGGCTGAAGGACCTGTGACACAAAGAGTCAGCCAGCATCAGAGGTGTTGAAATAGCTCCTGAAGGAGTTTGGGATGCTGGTTAGAGACACAGAAATACTTACTGGTGCTGTTTTTCCTTGTCTGTAAAACTCGGCATGTTTGTTAGTTCTGGTTTCCTGTGGGGAACTCTAGACAGCAGAGGGAGGTTCTTGGTGGCACTGCTTAAAGAAGGAATCCTTGGCTTAGTGTATTTTCCTAGAAAAGCACTCCAGCCAGCAGTACGGGCAGCACTGAGTACCAGTCCAGTGAAAAAGGCAAGCAGAGGAGGAACTGAAGTAACCCTGAAGTAAAGGCTAAAGTTAACACTTGATGTGCTTGGAATACGAGTTCCTTGGCAGAGGCGAGTGCTGAGCCTGGCTCTGGGCTGGCTGCCTTCAGGGGGGCGCTTCTACGGCGTGTGCCCGGTCATTTTGTTATTGTTGGGCTTGCAGAACTATTTCAGCAGTTCTTTTACAATAAGGCTGCCTGCTTTAACAAACATTGTCAACCAGCATCAGATGTTCAGTAGGTGGTGGTTTAAACTAGATTACACAGGAGATTCACACTAATCTTTTAATGTCCCTCTTCTCTTCTTGAGAATAATAGTTTTTGAGAATAAGGTGCTTTTTTCTGTTTTTTGTTGGTATTGGGAAAAGTATGTTAGGCTTCTTATCCTTTTCTTTCCTCAATAGTTACTATGGGAACAGAGCTAGGGGTCACAGGGGAAAATCTGCAAAAGTGGTTTCTTTTAAATTGTTCATTTTAAAAAATAAAAAGATAGCTTGTTATCGGAATTGTGGCACTTTTCATTCAACTTTGTTGGATTGTATTGTTGTACATATTTCAGTCACAAAAGAAGCTCAGTGAGTGGCAAGAAAAACAGATGGGGATGTTTTTGTATTTTTTCCTTGGGGTTAATATTTTTTTAATTGAATGCAGCTGTTGGAAAGATTTCTGTTGTTACGTATAGGCAGAGCATTAAAAATGGATGATCACATTTTCAGCCTGTTTTAGTGGAGTACTAGATTTAATTATTCTGCTGCCCTTGTTCAGAACCCTGCAGGTTTTTTTTAAATAAGTATCTCTTAAGTTAAGAGTTTTACTTCGCCACTTAGTTGAATGATTTCGGTATATAGGGGTAATCACTTCCTCATTCAGCTCTTGTGAAGAGCAAAATTATGGGTGAAAATAACAAAATTGTATTAGAAATCCCTAAAATACATCATGATGTTCTCAGTATGCATGTAATCCTGCTGACTCTTTCTAGGGACTCTTCATGAGGTTTGGGAAGTCTGCCCTCTGATACCCCTATTCCCTAGATTTCTTTTTTTCTTCTGCTATTTTTCAGACTAGTCCTGCCGTCATCATTTTATTCTTTTTTTCTTTTCTTTTCAAAAAGAAAAAATAATTTCTTTGTGTTCTTTCTTAGTTTCAAAAAATTTGAATGGCAAAAGCCGGGAACGTGAAATAGAGAAGTTAGAAGGGATATTTCATGGTAATCCAGGTTATTTCCATAGTGTTGGCATTGTTGAATTCAATCACCTTCAGCTGGAGGATAGATACGATGGAATGACTGCTTAATACTGGAGTTTTGGTGTAGGAGCTTCAGTTTGCCTGGGGAATTCTTGCTGAGACCAGTCCAATTGCAGGGTGTGATTCCAGAGCCACTGTCTGGTCCCTGCTCTTGATGACACTGCCTGGTCTCTAACTCTTTGTAGAACTCTGCAGTTCGTTCTTCCAGAGACCTTTTAAAGCTCATGGTTGAATGTGTCTCTGTGTAGTACTTGTGTGTAATAGTGATTTAGGATTATAGAGCTAAGTTTGGAAAAGCATGTTAAACCCTCATTATAGTGGTTCTAAGTACATTGGTTCTGTATGCTAGGGGTGAGTTGTAGACAGTTGCTGAAGCAGATCCAGCTTTTGTGTGGCATGTCCTGGAAGGCCAGCCATGAAAAATCACTTTTCAAATGAGAACTTAATAAAAACTTTCCTGCTCTGAACGTTAAGCCCTGCTCCCCATGCGATTAGTGGTTTCATTTCTTTCCCAGCAGTTGGGTAATGATTATGGCTCCAGATGCTGCAGGAGTGATAAAGAGAGTGATTAATTTCACTTGAAAGGGCATATGTTCAAAGGGGAGCCAGCCCAGCGCCTCCAACACGGAGCCCACATTGCTGAGTGTGTGTGCTGTGGTACCCAGCTGATCCCAGGGACAGGACCAGGCAACTTCCCTTGGTTACCTTAAGCAATATATTTGCTGCTTGGTTTTAATATTATTTTCCCGGAATCTGTTTAAAAGCTCTTCATGGCTCTGTGAAATAGTGCTGTCAGACTTTCAGCTTTGAGGAGGGGCTGATGTCACCAGCACAACCCAAGTAACGGCGAGCGAGCTCGGGGTTGTGTTTACACCCTGCACAGAATTAAGTGGTAATGAAGGGTTTGTATTCCCTGGCTTAGTCAACAGCAGCTTTAAAAGTGTTCCTACGCTTCATTTGCAAGAGCAGTTCATGCTGTATGACTCCCTGAAAAATTTTGACATTTAAGGTATTATATTTTCAATATGCTTAAAAATTAAATGTGCAAGCTAGGTACTTCTTTTAGTCTTTATCAGGACTTTATTGACCCATTGAATAAGTCAACAGAAATATGAAACATGACTGGGTGTGCTAGCCATGTGGTTAAATCCAGGGTGTTTATTGTGTTACCACCTGAAATTTTTCAGTGTTTGGCGTCCTTTGGGGCTTATCCTGTCACCCCCGAGATCCAAAGACCTTCAAATTTCAACAGTGTAATAATATCTACCTACACATGAGGCATGCTTTACTTCTCTACATGATGATATTTATAATCATAACTTTCACAGGTTTGAAGCTGCTGAAGGGAAAACTTCAGTACTTGTGACATCTTTAACATCTTTTGACCCATTAATTACATTTATAGCACCCATCTGCTTCTAAGCAAAATAAGCACTTTTCTTCTGTCTATTGAAGATCTTCACAGTGGAGACACTGGGTACAGAAAAAATTATTTCTATACTTTTAATTTTCTAGGCATTTAATAAATTTAGATGTGTATTAGCTGCAGAGTTTTGAAGCAGCTGTCTGGATGGGGTAGAGAATTAGAGTTTCTACAGACAATGATTAAAAGGAGGCTTTAATGATTAAACACCAGAAACTTTCCAGAAGTTCTGTTATTAACTATAGTGCTCATAAGGTAGCACTGATGTTTTTATTGTCATTCCCCTAATATTCTTGGTTGCATTAATAAAATAATGCTGTATCCAAGCAGAAGTGAAGATGAATTTCAGTAAGTTGTTTGTGAAAATTTCGTAAATTTTCAGTAAATTGCAGCTCTATGTTAAATGCATATGGTGCATCACTAGAAGAACTTACCTAAACTTTAGTATTTTAAGTTAAACTAACTCAGTACATCTGTTTTTCAATTGACATTAAATATTTCATAACCCCTGTACAGCTGTATCTTGATTTAAAACATTGTTAGTGTGAAATTTGTGATTCTGCAGATTGGAGGTTGTGTCTGCATTTAACAGGAGGCTTGCTTGGATTCGTTTTGAAGTTGTAGGAGTGTGATAATGAGGGTTTATCCAAACTTTTAACTGTTATTGATCCCACTTTCCTCTTAAGGAGATTATCAATCCTCTATCTTCTGCATTCCTCTGCAAAATGCCAAGATGATCTTGTTTTTAGGATTGTCCCCAAACAATTTCAAACATGAGAAACTGTGCGAAACAACCTTCCCAAAACCCTGAGTACATCCTTGTGTGCACAGCACTGGGAAAATTATCCATGTGTCTGGGTGTTAAATATGTTGCTTAGATGTCAGTGCCTCTCTGTGTGTCTGTGTTTATGCATTAATTTTTGCCTGTGTTTTATGTCACCCGTGTATAATTACAGTGTTGCCATCCAGCCAAGGACAGTGGCGTGGTGGCAGAAATAGAAACAGAGCTGCAATGTTTTGAAAAGACTGGGGACGGATCAAATGAGAGACAGGGAAGTCAGAGTAAATGATGACAGTAATGTTATTGTGCCCTAAGGGTCTTGCAAAGTACAGTACTTAAAACCCAATTTTTTGCTTTGTAGATAAGTGAGCGTGTCTCGGTTAAATCAATATACGTGTGCAATAGATGATAAAACTTGGTATTACATACCTCCTTTGATATTTTTCATACTTACTGCTTTAAAGGTAACATTATAGTTATGTTCGGTACACTCCAAAGTACTTTATGCCTTTTGTTATGAGCTTTCAAACATGTTGCTTGGTTTAGTAATGGGAGCTCAGGCAGCCCGAAATTGTCACTCTCATGTTGGGTATTTATTGATGGCTAATTGACTGCTGACCTTTGCCAGGACTCTCTCCAAAGAGCAGGGAGTGATACCAGGGGATAATAAACCAAAGAAATTGAAAAGCAGGTGAGAAAAAGTAATTCTATGCCGTTACATTTAAATTTTGAAGCTGGTTTTTTTAGATAAAAACGAAGGTTAAAATCAAACAACTCCCCACCCCCACTGCTTTTCCCATAGATATTTTAATGTGCTCCAATATAAAAAAGAAAGTTTTACTTACTTATCTTCTTCACTGTGATTTCCTTGTCCTTGATTGATTTTTTTTTTTTTTAATGGATGAGCCAGCTTTCAAAGTCCTCAGAATGATTTAATTATTACGGCACACAGGGCCCCAAATCAGATTTAAGTTTTTTTGATATAGTTTATGGAATAAACCAGCGAACAGATGCAGAGGATGGAAAGCTGCTGGTACTCAAATCAACTGGATGATTCTGCAGGAAGAAGATTCCCCATAGACCTTAACTGAAAGGTCAGGAGGCAACCTTAGTGTGTGCCATTTAATCCAATATCATTGGGATAAATGTGTTGTAACTGTGTGTCTGTGGTGTATCAGGAGCTAAAGAACTGGTAAAACTAGCAGTGTTCTGACTATATTGCCAAATAAAGCTATGCAGCATTCAATAAAGCAATTACATAAAAAGCATTACAGTCAACTTCAATTCCAATACCGGCAGCATGATCAATCATTTTCAATCCAAGGGATGGTCTAATCGCTTTTCGTTGCTGCTTTGAAAGGTTACATTACTCAGTTATCTTGCAGCTGAGCAACCTTTTCATGTTTGCTTCATGTAGGATTTTATAAATGTTCTTTCTTTTAATCTCACTGTTTTGGTATGGCCTGTTTAGTGAGAGTTAAAAAATTTCCCTAACCTTTTCTTATCCTAGTAACTTTTTACAGTTCTTAAACCTTTTTGGAGTAGAAGACATAATTGTCATGAGCATCAAACATGCTTTTTTTTCAATCTGTTTATCTCTCTGAAATCCCCTTTTTGCTCCTGGTGCTGGTGTTGCCGCTTGTCTTTCAGTGGAATAAGCATCCTGCATAAGTAATCTCATCTGGCTGCATCCTGCGCTTGTTCCTGTGCAGTTCAAGGACTTCTGTTCCCTTGACACAATCCAGGCTGGGAGTCTGACTGACTCACTTTGTTGTTCAGTGTCATTCCTGGGACCAGCCCTGCCTTCTCTCCCCCACCTCTGCTTCGCTCCCGGCTGTGTGGGCAGCGCGCTGCAGGCTCCGTTATAGATCTCTGCTGGTGGGGATTAATTGATACTACCTAGGAAACACTATTGAATTCCTTCCTTAATCAGGTAATTTGGGAAGTAGTTAAGGACAATTGTGTTACCATCATTAGGACAGTACTAGTGAGTTGATACTTTAATGAAAAGGCAGACATGAGGGCATGGGAAAGAGGTTTCCATCAAGCTTTCCTTTTGCTTCACCTCTCAAGGACAACAGGTGTTGGACTGATAAAGTGACAGATGATTCAACTTCTTAACTTCTTTTCTAAAAGTTTTATAGGGCCTGATTTGTTTTCCTTTTTATTTTTTTCCCCAGAAGCCCAAATACTTTGTGAAAGATCCTTATTTTCAGGTCTTGTGGAATGAATTCTAGCCAGTACTTTACTTATGGACAGTGCCATTTAGACAATATTAGTCACAATGCAAAAGATTAACTTTAAAGCAAAAGGATATTTCCTTTTCTTAGAGACAAACCTGACTAATAGTTACTTGAGTTACTGTATCCTGGATGCTGCCTGTGGGCCCATAATTTTGTTCCCTCCCTAAACCAGTAAAATGATTGTATTTTGCATGAATGAGAACTAAAAGGTCTGTAGCATTTTAGTTGTTTTCCCATGTAAATAGCAATTGAAGCAGCTGGAAAATTTTAGCTTAAGAATAAATTATCAGAGATTTGTTCCTTTTTATGTCTTTGGTATTGGCAAAGCTGTCTTGTCTGTTAATGTATTGCTGATGGATTTTTCATTTATTTATTCATTAAATCCTAGCAGTTTCTTTATGCCCAACCCAAGTACACATTTTAGTGCCAGAAACTGTCCTGTTATTCTATGGATACACACACATGTGATCTGGTCTCCTTATCTTTGGGTAGCTATTAACACGTGGAAGATCCATATATCTGAATGAATGTCTCTTGTGGTGGTTTTTTATTTTTAATCTTTATCAGCACAAATTTATTCAGCCTGACTTCTGTTATCCTTTGTGTACTGACAGCTGCATAGAGGTGGCATAGGATGTCACAGGAATCTGCTGATTGTTAATGTCATGCATTACTCTGGATTTTTTTTTTTTTTGTTCTTGTTAAATTAGGCTGGTAAATGCCATATGTAAAATTTCATAGCTTTTTCATAAAACCGTTTTAGTATCTTTCTGGAGACTCTGTTGATAAACTTTCCCTTAAGCATACATACAAATTAATTGTGTCAACCTGCAGCTAAAAGAAGTTGCTCCAAGGCAAAGAGTCACAAGGATGAAAAATCAGTAAGAGTTTCATTAAGAAAGGAAAGAAAGTTTAGATGGGCTCTTTGCTTTGCTTTCCTGTGGGAAGTAGAGGGAGAAACCATTTTGTTCAGCTTTATTCTTAGAAATAGGGATCATAATGTGGATGTGGGTATTTTGAAGCATGCTGGAAGTGGAATTATCCTCTGAAGAAGCTACACCTTGGCTGGTGGCTTGGAACCTGTTCAGGTGGGTGTATTTATGTGGGAGGTTGCAGCATGGAACTGCTGCCACAGGGAGATGTGTCCTCCCCTGGGCAGAGGTTTCCACCCATATCCCCACTCCTCAGGGGCTCAGGTTGGGTCACGCTGCTGGAGGAGTCGATTTGAAGCCTGACGTGAAGGAAACTATATTTTCCCCCTATATTTGGAAGGATTTTCTGTTGAATCAGCAGTCTGAGAAGTGGCCTGCCCTGCAGCAGCTGTGAGGGTGAGCAGTGGCAGAGCAGGAGGGGGCTGTGGGAGCTGGGGGGCTGAAGTGTGCACGCCAACTCCAGCATGGATGCCTGCTCGGGCTGTGCGTGGGAGCTCCTCTCTGCTGGGAGTGTTGTGTTGTGGAAGCTGCACTCCTATAGCAACCATATTTCCCTGTCATAACTCTCAGTCTTTGGTTTTTTTTTAGTTTTGCTATTAAAACTCGGTGATGACACATGTTAACAGTCTCCCGGTGACGTTCGGCAGTTGTACATCTGTTTGTTTTCATTAAATACTGTTTTTTGAAAAGTTTAAGTGCTGATCCGATTAAAACACAGTTAGGACGGAAAACCTGGCAGAGGTTCTCGCAGCCAAGAGCAAATTTATTTCTCCAGTCTTGTTTAAAAAAGCAGGAATGCTGGCAAGGTTGAGTAGTAAATATGAGCTGTACATCTTGTTCAGTGGGCTTTTTCTGGATGCCTCGCGTGAACCGAACAAGTGAGTTAAGTGAAGCACACGTGACTGAGGCTCTGACAGGGTTGTGGTGATGGATTAAAATCAGATGAGTGAAGCTGCTGCCACCCCAGACCATCTGCCCTACTCGTTGATGTGCATCCCAGAACAGCAATATTTGGTCTGTTCATGAATCAGCTTTTATAAAGCAGAATTTAGCCTGGAATTTTAAAGTCATCTGAACTGGGACTGGTTTGCTTTAATATCCTTCTCCTAAAATGGTTTTGGGGAGCTTTCAGACTTCCACAGCTGTTTGACAAGGCATACTAAAAATGGGCTGTTGTGTGTATTCCTGGCCTGGGTAACGTGCTTGTGCTGCTTCCTCACTTGCCTCTCCCTGCTCTGTTGCTCTGTGGAAGAGCAAATGGGCACATTTATGTGGTTGCTCTGCTCTGTGTTGTGTCTACAGCCCCCCGAGTGTTCCTGTGCCAGCATTGTCTGCCCTGGGGATCAGCACAAATGCTGCTCTCAGGCTAAAGTTTCCTCTCAGTGTATCTAAAATTGAGGTCCTGTTTACCATTTCAATCCCATAGAACCACTGTACTCATTTGTAAATATTCTACCTTAAGAGCGAGCTACTATTTTTTGCTTAAATATTTGTCTGATAACGTGTGCAGTGATTGTCTAACTTGCATCTTCACCTGCAGAGCATCTGAATTGTAATTTGAGGAAAAGTTGCTTGGTTTTAGAGCAAAATTGGATTAAAGCTGATTAGCTAGAGCAAATGTAGTGTACCACAAGCTGATGCTGGGTTACGTTAAAAGCAATAAACAGGAATAAACAAGTGTATGGGGCTGGAAATCCCATGTCTGCAAGCGCCATGGGCTGCAGGGCGACCTGTTCACCTTTCCCAGGTTTTGAACACTGGCAAATGAACAGATTGGATCAGATCTTGTTTCAGCATCGTCTGTTTCCACAGCTGAAGCTCCCATATGATCAGATCCCATAAATTATTTAAGATGCAGAAGCTGTGTAACCAGAGTCTCTCATAAAGGTTAAGGCTCCATCTGTTCTGCCAACCTCGAGGACTGTGCATTTCATGCCATTATCTGTATTGCTGGGTGACATTAGAAGAGTCAGGAACACTCAAATGTTGCTTCCCATTTGCTGCACAGCAGTGAAGACCTTGCTGCATTAGCACCATACACCTGAGATGCTCTTGGCCCAACTTCATTCAGACAGTGAGAAAAGAGCTGAACTGGACTGTACACAGCACCAAGAGGTCTGAGTGGTTCTTGTGAGGAGAAGACAAAAAAAATTAAATAGGAAAAACCAAAAAAATCCAGTCTTTTGGGTTACTTTTGTATATAGTCCATTTTGTTTAAAACATGCTTTCAGTTTAAAATCTTATGGCTAGTCAGTATTTCAGTGATTCTGTTCAAAATGAGGGTAGCAGAATTTCCTGTATAACACCACCAAATGAAATGATGTGCAGGTGATGAGGAGGATAAGAATGGAGTTTTGGAAGTTGAAACTCCTTTTCCAAGTTTCTTCCTCTTGAAGAGCAGGAATCGAGTTTCTGAAAAGCTTCCTGAACGAGGATTTTGCTTTGTGACATTAAAATGAAATATTGGCATTGTTTTCCAGTTTCTCCTCCAACCCAAGTGATATGTATATTCCTAGGTACTTTATTCTACATATGTAAAATCTCCAGAGAAATGTATGTTCTTAGAATGAACATGGCTTCAGGTATAGGTAAAGGAGTTGCTGCAACTGTCACAGCTGCTTAGACAAAAATTGTGGCAGCAAGGAAGGATGAAGTTTGTTCTCATAGATGACGATTACAAACTTCTAAAGCTTAATTTTCAGAGCTTCATTTTCTCCTATTCAGTTTATTGTGACCCATCCTGGAGTCTCTTTCTTAAGGCTGGCTGATTTTCTTTCAGCTGGAAACCAGGTGGGATCATAGATAAAATATCTGCTGGGTAGCTCCTGTATCATTTTTCTAAGCGTAATAATTATGTTCTAGTCTTGTATTCTTCTGGTGCAAAACCAAACCCCCAGGTGCTGTTCCAGTTTTTTTCTGTGAGCAGTCTATAAAGCTTTAGCAGGCACGGTGGTGACAGCTGCGTGGTACCAGTGGTGTTACTGGTTGTTAGAAATTGTGTTAATGGGCTCTGTTCTGGGGAAATTTATAGCTCACAGTTTTGGGAGAGAAGAACAACCAAAGCTAAATAAAGTAGGTTGTTTGCTCTTTTTTCTTCCTAATTTGAGAAGATTTTGCAGCAGATTTTATTTGGCAGACTGGCCTGGCCTCATCCAGGGCTTTGTGTGTGTGTGTGACAGCTCAAAAGTGTCATATATTAGAGCTCGGCATTTTGCAGCTACTGAAGACAGATCAGACAGAGCTGATGTGTTTGCATAGAGAACTCACGTGGGAATTTATGGGTGGCAGCAGCACAGGCAGCATAGAGACTCCGGAGAAACCCTGTTGCTGTTGCCTGTGGAGATCCTGGTGGGGTGGGCAGGGAGCAGGCACCATCCCTGGCATCTCTGCGCCTGGGCTTCGAATGTGTTTGGACTGGGCTGTGATGAGAGCCCAGGAGCTGTGAAGCAGTTTCAGGAGGTGTTCCAGGTGTGCATTTCCTCTGCCCCTACTGGAGAGTAGCTGAGACATTCAGCCTGCATCAAAGATTTATCCCAGAGCTGAAAAAAAATTAAGAGGAGGCCGTTAAATCTCTCTTTATGCTTTTTGACTTTATGGGATTTTTTCATTCTGTGCCATGACTGTGGTTTTTTGAGCTGAATGCTGAAAATATAATAGAACATAAAAGCTCATAAATTTAACAGAAGGTAGAAAGGCCATAGAATGAATAAATACATTTACCTTCCAGGAAATACCTTTTCCCTGTCAACTTCTCTGCGTTCAGGTCAGGTTCCACCTTCTCAAGCATACAAACTCCTGTGGATCTTGTTTCCAGAAAGAGATCTCTCCCAAAAGACTTCAGTGGCTCCTTGGAAGCATACTAACTACTGAGGGCAGGTGGGCATCCTTCCTAATTTTAATGCAGCCACCTAGCTTCTTGATAGTTTTAAAGAAAGTGAAGGAGTGAGAGTGGCCTGGAGCTGTGATCTCTTTTCTCTCTTTTGCCCCTGCACTGCCAGCCCAAGCCCTGTTTCCTGCCTGCTCTTGTGTGGATCTGTCCTGTCCCTGTGCAGCTTTGCATCCATCAGGAAAAGAGAAAAAAAAAAAAGGTGAAATGAAGGTTAGTGGTGGTGTAGGACACACTGCGCTGAGGGCTGTGATAGAGTGGGAAGAAGGATGTTTGCCAGCGCGTTACTGTGCTCAGGGTCATCAATAAAAGGAAATGTAATTGTCACTTTTCTTTTATAATACTTTCCCTTGGATTGTTTTTCCCATTTCTCTGAATTCATGGCTGTGCCACCAAATGCTATTTATGGGGACCAGTCAGCAGAGAGTTAAACTCTGGTAAGTGGTACATAGTTCACCTAGGCTTAGTGGAATTGCAGGAAAACAGAATTTACAGCAGAAAACTAACAATAAAATCCAACATAACAAATTGGGAGTTGCTAACTGCTGCTGTTGTAGCAGGCATCCTCCTGTGCTGTGATCTGCCAGGTGTTCTTTGTGCTGTTGTGAGTGCCTGTCTGCTTTGGGGGGAAAATAGTTCAGGGAACAGACTGAGACAGGAGAGAATGTCTGTGGTTTTAATAGTTTTGTAAGGCCTCTGCTTATTCTGAAATAAATTCTTTAATGAAAGAAATAATAAACTTGATATTAAAACTCTTCAGCTGCCCAAACCCACAGTGGACTTTTATGTATCTGGAGAGTGGTCAGGCTTGCCTAAAGTCAACATGGCATTATTTTTGCTCATGCAAAGAGATTTGCTCCCTCTAAAATCATGGGGGGAATATTTTCCTCCCTGGTCAGTCCTCAAACTGATCAGTAATTTCCTTCAAGGGGCTGAATTAGCAATAAAATGTTTGACAGTATGAATTTTGTGAAGGATATTGTTTCTCAATTTGTCAGAAAGACAGGCAGGGAAGGCTGTGATACCTTCCTGCTGCAGCGAGGAGCTGCTCAAATAATCTAACATGAATCAAATCAGGATCAAGCGCTTCATTGATTTATTAATGGGACATAATTAACCAGCAAGCAGTGCTCAGGGCCAATATCAGTAATGCACCAGATGAGCTGCAGTACAAGAGGTTTAATACAACTTTGTAAACACCTTTCAAGTTATGATCCCCAAAAGTTTCTAATCATCATCCCAGTCCTTGGTTGTGGGAGGTCTTCTCCCACAGATGATGTGGATCTTGTGCCCTGTGAGATCCGCCTCCCACTGCTGCCTCTCCTCTGCTATAAGAACAAAAATAATGCTTTTAAAAATACTTTTCAAACTGATTTCTTTCTTTATTTCAGAAGTTTGTGTAGTTCTCTGGTTGCTGTTTAATCTGGCTGATGGCTCATGGTCATCTTTTTCAGTGCTGGACAGGGCACCTTTTTTGGCAGTTTTGGGTGCCCACACTGATGTACAAAACTCTGATAAACTACATCTTGGAGTGGTTCTTGGAACTGCTTTTTCTGCAGATGATATTTAAATCCCAGCTGTGGGATTACCTTAACTTAATGTTCTAAGCAGCGTGATACAGCTGTGGCTGCTTATCTCACCACTTATCTCCATTCACTTTGCAGCTGCATCCATTTCTGTTACTTGCTAAGTGGCCTTAGCATTTATAAAGGTATTCAAGAATAGATGAGAAAACACTTGCAGTTTCTGCTGTATTATACCTTGCTTTAAGAGATCAAACACTGTTTTCATTTTAACAAAGAAGAAATACTTACTCATGTCCATAGCTGGCTTCCTCTGGGTAAATAGGCAGTTTGTCTGCAGTACTCGCAGAGCGATGGAGCACTCAGATAAATTTTTGGTGTTTTGTTTGGTTTGGTTGATGTAATCTCCAGTCTCTCACTCAGTTTCAAGCCAAAATATTAGTCTGGATATCAGGTTATATTTCTGGCTTATTAAAGAAACAGATAATTTCTTGGCAGGTTATTGATCTGTTGCTAATTTACCTTTTCTTCCTCTTTTATTCTCTGTGTTCACTGTGCAGCACAGTTCTGTGCTCAGAGTTGTTGCTGATGGGAAGGAAGTGTGGTACTGATATTCTCCCAGTATTTTGCCAGTGCTGCACTTTGTGCATAGACAAGACTGTTTGAAACATGACCACATCAGAAATGACTGTAGGAAAAAAATATCTTTTAAAAAAGCCTTTGTTGCTGGGCTGCCTGGAGTTTCCAGCCAGAAATGTGTGTGCTTGGGCTGGAGCAGGAGCAGCAGTCGGGGCACTGCTCAGGAGTACTTTATATCTCTGTGTGTTCTGGCCACTTGGGTGTCCTTCAGGGCACGGTGGAACACCAAAGTGTTTGATCCAGGGCAGGGAATGGGTCACTCAGCGTTCGAGAGGGATGGGGAGAGCTTGTCTAATGGCGACTTCAGAGGACCCAAGAGGCACTTAATCCTATTGTTGGCATGATTCCTTTAGCTCCTGATATTCTTGAAACCTCATCTGTTTCTTAGCCTTGATGCTAACCAGCTTTCCTATCTTTTATTTTAAATTTTGTGGGAAGTTCTAAAGGCTAATCTGTATTAATTTTTTTTTTTTTTTTACCATTTTATGTTTTGCATGTTTGGATTTCTGTGATCCTTTTTAACAAGCTTGTGCTTCTTTCTAGCTTTTTCATAAAGTAATTTGCAATGATCATTTACATCTCTTGTAGATTTTCTTCTATTTGATTTGGGCTCAAAATTGTTTCAAGTGTATAGACATCACCCTTTTAAAAACAGTGTAAATAGATATTGAACTGGTAGGCACTTCAGTTCTTTTACTTACGATTTTGCAATTAAGTCAGAATTACTCATAAAGCATGGACTACTAATGTGTTGTAGTTTCCTTCTATTATTTCTGGTGAAAATACCAGTAGCTGAGGCTCTCCTGGTAAATATCCAACCCCAAAATCTATGGAAGAGATATCTGAAATATTGAATCTAATTACTGAGTTTTTAAAGAAATATTTTACAGGCAATTAACTGTGACTCCCAGTAATTTTTTGAAGTGTTATGTTGTTTTGACTGCATACCTAATGCTGTTTTAATAGATGTCAACTCCTATGCAAATACAAGAATTAGAGACGAGGGTGGATTTTTCAACAGCACAAAGGATAATTGGGTGTCTGACTCATATCAAAAGTTAATGCAAGTTGAGTGCCAAGCCCTTTTCATGCCTCTGAATACCTCATACAGAAAGATAACTAGTCAGTGCTCCCACTGTATGACCCTGGAACAGTTATGGGTACATTTAAGATTAATTTCTGTTTTGGCTTTTTAGCATTTTTTCAAAGTTAAACGTACATGAGTTGGCTGAAGTGAGTGACACTTGTGTGTGTGTGGAGTAAGATGTGTCCTGTGGGTGTTGGCTGGGGGCGATGGGTACAGTCAGTACTGCCAAGGTGCTTTTAAAATCCTTGTTGGAAATGTCAGCTTGAAGACATACTCATGGTAGCTCCTCTCAGCGAACTGCAGGCTTTTCATAGAAGGCTGAACATTTTGATAGCCAGGTGTGTCAAAACTGATCAGCTGCAAAATTGCTATTTGCGTGTGTTTCTTGAAAAATAGTGTTACCTAAACTTCTTTTATTTTTTAAAATAGTGCTCTTATAAAGATTCAGCCAAAGGAACCCTCTGCTGACAGTAAAAGGAAAAGCCAGACTTCAAGCCTGGGATGACATTCCTTGTTATGATACCGGCTGTTTTTTGACATCATGATTTCATGATGCCTTTCAGAGTTTACTGTGTTGTTCTTTGTTCTCCTTCAGTAATCAAGATCAGTATCCAAGCTGGAATCTCATTTGACCAAGCAGTTAAATAATTTTTCCTCCCTTAAGCTGTATAACCACTTCTTTTTGTGGATACACTGGCTCTGATCCAACATTTGAGTCAGCAGTAATTTCCACTGACTTTGTGTAGGTCTGCGGAAACGAAATGATGAACACCACAAATCCAGGCACAACTTCTGACAAATGGTGTCCCAGCAGACAGGTTGATTGCTGGAAAACATTAATCAGATAAATGCTTCTTAGTAGTTTCTTCGTTGGTGTAAGGCCAGAAGATGATGTATGTGAGAATAAAGGTATGTTTCTTACTGACCTTCAGCAAACCTTGGTTTCCCCTTCTTTCAGTTGAGTCCCAGAGAGCAGCAGCAGTGGCCAGCCCCGAGTGCCCTAGTGGCTGTCTCTGTCCCCAGCACTGCCCACGCTGGCTGCCTGGGCCCACTCTGTAAAAATAGGAGAAATACAGAGACTTTTTGGTGTCCCCTTCCCCTTCTGGCAGCCAGGAGCTTTAGGAAGCCGTGAGCTGGAGATGGGAGCCCTGAGCTGCACCATTATGAGGGGTAATAATCTTCATAGCCCTGATGAACTCTTTGCTATGAATCTGTCTAATTGGCTCTAGAAACAATTTGTGCTTCTGACATCCAAGCATCTTAGAGCAGCAAGACCCAAAATTTAATTCATCATGATCCTGCTGTGGCATATGCTGAAAGTGTGTTTGGTTTTGCTAACCATATCCTTTGTGCTAACAAATCATATTCCTTTTCCTTACAGTTCTTGCTTTTTAACTGAATTATGCCTTATATTTTTATAAGGTTTTAAGATTGCTGTCTATCATCTAGTGATACAAGGTGAATATTCTTTTCCTTTCTTTTCCTTTCCTCTTATTGATTCTCATATTGCATACCATAGGCAGTATTTGGCATGTTTCATCCTAAAAACCTGAAGGATTCAGTGGCACTGAGCATGGGACCCCAAAATAGTTTTTTCTCCCTTTTGCATAACTGCAGTAGCAATCAAAAGTACCAAAGCCAGCTCTAAAATTTGGTTTAATAAATCTTTAACTGTGTTGCTCCAAATGCCCTGCCATTTTCAGAGCCAGACAAGCAGCTCTGGCATGGTAGGAGCTCTGCTGCAAGGCTTGGAGCTGCGAAATGGAAAGGGGAATTGTCTCCCCAGGAAACAGAGGATGTGCTGGGAATGCTGGACAAAGCGAAAGCAAAGATGATAAATAGACTCCTTAAAGCCCTGGATATTGCATCCTAAAGCTGAAGTCCTCCAGGACTGTGCAGGTAGTTTGGAAGCATGGCCATGCTCTTCTTAAATATTAATTGAATCTCCTGCAACTTGCAATGTTGCAATTTTTGTTTCCCCATTCTCTTCTTTGGGAAATCTGTTACGTTTTCCCTACATCTCTATCTCTGGTTCTGTCTGTTAAATATGTACTTAGCTGCCTGCTGCCAAATTACATGTTTAAGGGGTGAAAAGAAAACTTAATATCAATCCCATCACGGACCTTTTCCTAACCTTGCTGTGTAATGCCCATCTGTTGACCAGACTGATGGAATGAGTGATGAGAAATACCCTGTGAGATGTGTCAAGCTATTGAAAAATAATTTTTTCCTGTTTCCCCTTATTGTAATAAAAAAAAATAGATCATTAAAACTGTTTTATGAACGTGAATGAGCTAGAAAATATTATGACAAGGAAAGTTACTGAAGATAGAGAAATGAAATTTTAAGATGAGATTTATCTTCTTACTCTAATTTGTACTCCTGCTGTACTGTAAATGTAATAACCATCAAAATGAAAAATGCAACAGATTGATAATACCATTGAGTTTTAATTAAACCACTGAATTGAAAAGGGCCCAGATGGATAACTGGAAAATGTAGTTATAAGCCTGGTATGAAAAATGCTGGATTGCTAGTGATATGTCTTACAAATAAATGCTATGCCAAAAATAATCTCATTTTTAGAACATCTTTCTAAAATTAATCATTAAAGTTTCTAAAACAGATGGTTTCTAGATTTTATTTAATTTGGCTGCCAAACAGTTACTACCCTAGATCAGGAGTTATGCTTTTAACAAATCCCTGTCCGAGAGGCTTGTCCAGTGCTGTGGTGTCCCAGGAAACACAGAGGTAGTGCCAAGGAATGTGAAAGCTCCAGTGTGTAAAATCATGGCTTAAACTATTTCAATGTGGAAATTGCATTAATTTGGCTTCCAGTGCTTAACACACAAAGCTATTTGACACGAGATAGTGCTGAACACTGCCCAAGCAAAATGCATCTTTTACTCCTGATATTTTTAAAGTTATCCTTTCAGTGGAGACTCTTAATCAAAAGGTGGCTCCATGCTGAGACCTCCCTGGCCTCATGTCTTGGCAGATTACTCCAGGTAGTATTTTTTGTCACTAAACAAGCGGGTGTGTGAATCCATGCCTGAGTGTGTGTGCACAAGTGAGTAGAAAACCCTGTAAGTTTTCCTGATTTTATTTTCTGATGGAGTCTTCTGAAGTTATTGTCAAAGGGAATCTTCATCCTCAAGTTATTTTGTAGATATCTAAAAGTAAAAAAAGCACCGGTCAAATTAAATTAGCTGTGATCAAATCCTAAAATTAGCATAGAAAGTCGCACAAATCAATATCTTGTTACCTTCAAAGCTTGTTATCTGTACCTTCTCTGAATTAATTCTAGAAACTTTATGCTAAATGATGTAAAAATTGATCTAAAGCTGGTAAAAAAAAAATTGGTGATCAATAAATTTCTTCTAGGTGGAGAGAAATTCATTAAATTCTATAGGTATTACATTGCCAGATATTCTTACCCTGCTCTGTTCTAATCACTACATTATTCTTGACTGAAAGCACATTAGCTGTAAAAATTCATGAAATGAGAAACAGAACATTATAAAGATTTTCTTGGGGTTTTGTCAGTAATGAGTTGTGCAGAAAAGTGGAACACACTCTCTTTGCCAGTGAAGATTGCTATGTCTGGTACTGCTTTACACTTCAGCATAGATAACTGTGCCTTTTGTCATTGCATAAAAAAATTATTTCCTGATAAATTTGGAAAAGCGTAAAATACACTTTTTTTTTCCCTACCAGAAAGATTGAACTTGTCTTTCTGTACCTAAATATATTGCAAAAAAAATTGGGGCAGGAGTGATGAGGTGCAGCATATCATTCAGAGAAGTGGTCAATAAAGTACTTTTTACTTTGTTGGCTTTCCCTGTGGTGACACCTGTATAATTTTAGCTGGGTATTAGTGACAATGGGGACACCCCTTTGGGCTGAGTCATCTGTTTCAGCTGCTGCACAGTGCTTTGGCTCCTTTTTAAACAATTAAGTTTTATTTTCTGGCACTGTGGCTGCGGTGTCTGTTCTTTGCAGCTGTTTAGAGCTGGGTGAGGATTCCTTTGCTGATCAGCAGAGGTGCCCTGTGGTCCAAATTAAATCATGTGTAGGAACCCCCCTGGCTGGATACAGTACCAGTGAGCACGTGCCTATGTGTGTGCTGCAAGGAAAACCCTCTCCTCTATTAATTCCCTTTTTCTTACCCTATTTTACCTGATGCCAGATGTTTTCTTACCATGTTGCCTGCCCTTCAGCCTTTCTTTTCCTGTTCTCTTTGGTATTATTTTTCAATACTTTGGCTTCTGCATGGATGTCACCAGGAGTGAAAAACAGGAGTTGTTGATATTCATGTAAGTCACTTTCCTACTACTTCAGCTTATTTTGATGATTCAGGAGAGCCTACACATTATGTAAATTGAATAGCAAATATGAATTCCTATTGACAAGACAGGAAAAGTACAATCTAAGAGAAAATGTAAAGCAAGTGCCAAATAATAAATAATTGAAACAGACTGAACTGTCAGAAAATACTGGTTAATAATTTGTGACTGATGTGTAGCACTATTGTAATGAAGAAAATTTCTTTTTTGTGTATTTTATGTCATAGAATAGACACATAAATGTGAAGGTACTATTTAAAGCACATATATTAAAAAGCCCCAATTTGACACTTTTCTCACACATGGGCACTGGTTAACTGTGTTACCCCTCAGAGCAGTAAATGGAGAATAATCTACAATGGTGGCATGTGAACTTTCTCTTTTTTTGTTTTTGGTTAAAGAAGAGCAGCAGTGTGGGTTGAAGTGATGTTAAGTTCTTTGAGCAAATCTGATTGATGTTGGATGAAGCCCAGATAACACTTGTTATGTCTGTGACAAATTTTGAGCAGTCACACTTAAATTGTCACAAGAAGTGGGCTTCTTTTGTATATCAAGGTTTCTAATGGATTTGCATCAGCAGAGATGAAGTGGAAAAATTCACATTCTTAATTACTGGAATCAGCTTTATAAAGTAAAGCATTGCCATCTGTTAGCAGTTTTATACTCAAAGCTCCCCTGGTTGGGCAGAGGGAGATGCCCAGTGTGTGTGCTGAAACTGTTGTCTTGGGGAAGCTTTCACTGGCATTTACCAAAAGTGCCTTTCATGACCCAAAGCATTTCAGTATCTGGGAACCAAAAGCTGCACAGTTCCATACTTCAGAAAATTTGTGGTACCTTTATTTCGTAAACCAAATGAAATTTATGCTTAAAGCGCAGTGACTTTGAGAATATTTCATTAAAATCCTGGTTTTGTAACAGCCCAATCTCACAAATATATCTTTAAATGTCTCACAGATTGTTTCACGCATCTGTGTGAATAGAACACTCAAAATCCAGTCTGTGAGCATTTCACCCCAACGGATCTGGGTAGCCGTGTCTGCAAGTGAAATCTTTTCCAAGGGTAGATCTGAGGTGCCAGCCATAGTCTGCCTCACATCATTCCTTCTGTAACTTCAAATTAAGCATGTGTTCAGCTTCCCAATGATTAAAGTGCTAAAATATTGATATTATAGATGCAGTATTTAAAAATTGCGAATGAATTATTAAGCTGAAACTTTAGACTCTTCCTCATTTGAAGCTGAAGTCTATGGTGAATGAATTACTCTTACTAAGGCCACAGCTGTATATTAGCCTGAGCCAAAAGCTTGACAAAATACATTGAAAAAGCAGCTAACTACCCTGTAATTCAAAAATTTTAGTATTTAGACTCTCTTACTGTGTTTACTCATCGTACTTCAAGTTCACCTGCATCATTGTACCCTTGCCTTGGTTAATCTGAGCAAACATGGCTTTGAAATAACACTTTTAAGGGATGAAGGTTGTTAGAGCTTGGCCATTTAAATAATGTTTACTGATTTACTGCCATTAGTGTTAGACATTCATATATTACAGTGAAAAAAATAATTTTTTCATGCATTTTTTGTGGAACTTCTGTAGTGTCAGAGGGCATCTCACCTCATGCCCTGCTGGGGGTGGGTGGCTGGGTGTTTTGGGGTTTCCTTGTGTTTGCTGCTGTTCCATGTGATTTGGGAGGTTAATGTTATTCCCAGTCTCTGGGAGTTACATTTTTTTCTTTACTTGGAGGAATGAGGGGGAGAGAAGCTCTGTGTATCATCCTGCCTCTGATAGCAGCACACCTCTGAATTTGCTCATGCTACTCTCTTTCAGGTTGTGGAATAATTTGGAGTTGATAGATAGTAACATTTGGCTTTGAAAATTTTGGTTTTTGACTTTTCAGGAGAGTAATGTGTGCTTCTGTGTATTCCAGGTGTTTTAATACAAATATTACAGTGTTACAAGCCCTTGTAAAATTGTTTTTGTCATGAATGTAAGGAAGTCATGGAGATGGCTACAGCAGGATGTGCCTGCTGGGGAGCAGTTTCTTTTGATAGAACCTGTAGTTCAGTAATTTTGCAAAAATTTAGTAATGAAAGCACATACTATAATTTCTGTCCCTGTTCCCATGACATTTAAGCCCAGGAAATAAAGGCAGGCATTTAGTCCTTCATACTTCAGAGGGGTAAGGACAGTCTGTCGAACCACTGCCTGGTGAGAATGAGTTGCCTTCAGGAGCAGTAAAATAACTGAACCTCTGAGTCTCATTATACTGTTTTACCTGTGATCTTCCAAAGCTATTGCTATTTGTTAATTCATTTGTAAAGCAGGTGTCCTATCTGAAATTTTCTGAACAACCCATCCAGTCAAAGATAAAATCAAATACAAGATAGCTGTACAGTGAAGTACAGGAAACTTTTATATACAGTAAAATTTACTGATAAAACTGGTGGTAGGCTTAATAAAAGGCCCTTGATGAAAAGCAACATGTAGTCTCTGATCTATATGAGGGAAAGAGATAAAAAAATGGTAGCTTGTAAAATGGTCTAAGGAGGGCTTTTCCTGCATTGTGAGGAACAGCTGGGCTTTGCATGCTTCAGGGCTCCTAATCATCCTGCTCAGAGCTTTAGATCAAGGGAATAACATTTGGAGAAATCCAGCTCCAGAATGGCAGCATCCTAAGGTCTTCCCCATTTTGAGATGGGGTTATCCCACAATGCAGACCTCGTTCCAGCCGTGGGGCTGGTGGTGAAGCCTTCACAGACATCTCCAGGTCTTCACTCTGCTGCCATGGGGTGAGTAGCTGCCTGAGGAGCACTGGCTGTAGGACCAGTTGTGGAAGAGCAGGAGATTATTTTTACTTGAGCTGTAGCAGCTGGCTTAAGCTTCTGCAAACTCTTGCTGTGTGGAAGGGCTTGTGCTCACACAAGTGTGGTGGCAAATATGTGATGCAGTGGGCAGAGTATGAGAAATTCTGGATGTTCTTTCCTTCATGGAAAGGGAAGCTTTGAACAGAGATGTGTCTTTTCAGGATATCCAGGGCATTTCTCTGGAGGATTAAAGTTCTCTGACATTGCAAAATAATTGCAGAAATGTCTCTCTTTAAGAACAGAGCAATGTTGCGAGAGAAAATTATTTGTATTTTATGCAAAGTTTTGATCCAAGTGTAAAGTGGTAAAATATTTGTAGTAATTCTCCATCTGTAGCAAACTTTTATAACCAGTGACCCGTCTGTTTCAAACTGCTGCTTTGAAACTTTCAAACTGCTGCATCTCAGCCAGAGCCAATACACTTGTTCATTTATAAATTCAGTGTTTCGCATGATGCAGTTTGTTAAAGAAATGCACCTGACTTACTGGGTTGGTTTTTTTCCCTGCACTGTAATGTTTCATGGAGTGTACTAATAAACAGCAGTTTGTTACTTTTTGCTGAACATTCAGTTTTTGGGGAAGAAAGCGACCATGTCTAATAAAAGCAACTGCTTGTGCTTCATCTTGCAGTCGTGACAGAAGGGCTGAACTGCTTGAAGGGAACAGTATTGGGCCTTGCTGTTAGCATGGAAAACCATAATTATGTTTGTTGCATTTGAAATCTGAAGTTCTTAACTCCAAATCCATTTTTTTCCCCCACCTATTTTATGAAAACCACATGGAGGATCATCCTTCCATCTTCTTGGTTCCCTCCCATCTGCATCATCACAGTTTCGCTCCATTTATTTCCAAAGTTGTTTGGTCTCCCTCTTTTGCTTCCCCATACCTACAGTTCAAACATATAAAGTTCTTTTAGTACTGTTTTTATGGGCTCTATTTTTGGTTTTCAAAGCTTTTAAGGAGTTGCCTGCACACCAGACAGCCTCTTACTCATTTTCATTTTGTCTTCCAGTCATTAGAATAATGAAAGATTTAGGAAATGCCTCACCAGCAGCATAAGCCATCAAGTCCAAAGATGTAAACAGATTACAGTTTCACCCACTGTCAGCTTTGCCTGCTCCACCAACGTGCTATTTTACACCAGACTTTGGAAATCATTTAGTTGATTGATACAGCAATAAAAGGGCACTTAATAGCAACCAAGATAAAAAGCTTTGCCTAACATTCTTCGTCGTGTGATAATGATCCTTGCAACATTCCAGACCTTCTTAAATGATGAAAATATAGTACATAAAAATGCTGTCTGAAAAAAATCCTGCACTCTGAAAATTCCTGCTAGGCTGAGAGGACCAATTAAAAAAAGTTGCTGTTTCCTCTTGTGGCACCTGTCGTTACAGGAGAATTTGGAATTGAGTGAAATCAGAGGAAAATGAACTTTAAAAATGCATATCAACCTTCTTGGGGGTGGAGTTATTTCCTGCTGTACACTGGTCAGAAAAGGTTAAACAATGGTCAAAATAAGGCTGAATATTGTAAGAGCTCTTTATTTATTATAACTATAGATTTGGTTGAGCAATACAAGTATTACTTTGTCATAAATATTTTCTAGGGTTTTCTGCCTCAGGTTAGATGCAAATGTTGTGTACTTTCTCCAGCTAAGGGGAGTGGATATAGAAACACAAAAGATGAATGGTTAAAGTTTTATATTGAGCCAGTTTTCACTGTTTCAGGCGGTCCCCTGCAACCATGGCTGTGTGGGACCTCCTTCCCTTCCCTGGATCTCTAGTTAAAATGAGGTATTTGTTCCTCTGTACTGAGATGCACTTCATGGTGAAGAGCAGGGAATGAGTTTGGAGCTGCTGTGTATGTCTAGGATCCCATTATAGGCTGTGCAAAAATATTGAATGTAGGGCTTAAGAGATTATATGTGTGAAGGAGAAAAGAATCAATTTAAGATGGAGAGTCAGGGATTTTGCTATACTGGTGCAGCCAGTTGATGTCTGCTGGTAGAATATTTCTTGCAAGATTGGGGCAGTAAGTTAAAAAGAGTTGAATGTTAGTGCACTTTTTCTGAGGGGCAAAGAGAGACTGAGAATAGCATTGCTAGGGTAGCACTGTGGATGAAATCTGTGCTATTTAATTAGAAGATTCATCTTTGGTGTGGATGGGTAGTGGAGAGATTGCAGAGGTGAAAATTACAATTTAAACTCAGATTCAAGGAGCTCTGACAGTTTGGTTTCTGCTCAGAAAGCTGTTCATAATGAAAGGCATGTGCATGCTTTTCCTTTTCATTTTTAACCTGATTTACCATCTTGTAGTGAATTAAGTCTTTCTCCACCTATTCCCATGAACCTGCCCAGTTTTCAGCATTTTTTGGCTCAACAGACAATTTCAGTATCTACTTCTCAGGGCTTAAAAACATTCCAGGTAATTAATGGGATATGCCTCCTGAAAGTAGGAATTTCTGAGCCAAATGCCTACAGAATATTTTTTGGAAAGTGACTTAAAAGTACAGATACCTGCTGAAACAGTGGGAAAAATCAGAGCTGTATGGAAAGACTATCTTTAACCTCAGCTGTGTGTGTACAGCTGAAAGAGGAGCTTCTCTGGCAGAAGATCCACATGTGGCCATGACCTGGGTGCTCCCAGTTTGCTGCTGGAGAAGCTGATTGCTCTCCATTAACCATGGAAGGCTCTTCCCTTGAGGGCCCTTTATGACCAGTCAGTGCATGTTCATAGCCACCCCATCCTCTCAGCAGCAGTGTTTTGTTCTTACAAAAATATCGCAAGCATCTGTTATAGGCTTGTCTCTAAGTCCTGACATCTAGTCAATAAAAATTAGTTATGTGTGATTCTTCCTCCATCTGCACTCTCCTTTAAGCCAGTTCATGGAAAATACATAACAAAAGTGAAGTTGCAGGGCTGTAGTTGGCTGCAAATTCCCAACTGTCTATATAGGACATTTAGATATAATATTTTGCTCTTTGAAAACACTGGCTCATTTTTGTTTCTACAATAGCCACTACTACAAGGTGATTTCCATTTCATAGAGACCACATCTTGTGCCCAAATGTGGGCTTGGAAAAACTCTTCACTTTGAACTTACGTTTGTGGAATTGAGTATCAAACCAGAAGGAAAATGCCTGAGGTGTTAGTGTCTAATTGACATTGAGTCATACTGCAGGCATAGAATTTTCTTTTGCTTTTTTATCGTAAAAATACAGAACAAATATATCTAAGCTTTCCAGTGACTTTCACAGGCATTGACTCAGGCTGTACAGTGTTCCATTTTGGGATGAAATAGTATTCTGGTTCAGAACTGGCACCAGTCATTGAAAAAAAAAAAAAAGAAAAATACTTAACCTGCCCTTAAAGTGTCTGCTGTGCAGAATTATCTGAGACTTTAAGTCTGAAGCGAGTGTGTATCCTGTTCTTAGACCTCTTCATATATAAATATATATATATAGCTAATTTATTAGTTCTGAAATGTTTAAAGATCAAGCAGCACTCTAGTTGTTAGAGTTCATAATTGACAAGTGTGATTAACAGCACAACAGTGGTTAATCCAGATGCTGTTGCCAGTGCATGGCTCGCTGGGTGTATGAGCTGCTGCAAATACATTGACAAACACAGGCAGTGCTGATTTATTAGAGGAAGGGGTTTTTTTTTAATAAGTATTTGAAATTAATAGGTATTCTGTATATTGCAAATAACTATAAACTACTGCTCTGTGGTACAACAACAGTCTTGGGTGTCCAGTGGGGCTGGACAAATGTATAATTTAAGAAGAAGTGGTTCCCTATCCTTCTCTACCCTTCCATGCTACCTCTCACTGAGCTGAACAGTCCAAACTCATATTCCGTGAGGATACGGAGCCCTTCTGGGTGAGTAGAACAGAGGAGGGAAAAAAAAAGGTCTGGCAGTTTGTGAATTAGCACTGGAGACGGGAAATTATTGCCATTTCAGTTCTTAAGTTGTCACTGGAAAACAGGATTAGGGTAGGAAGGATTTCTCTAAGCCTCGGGAGAAAAGCTTTTGCAGTGGAATATTGATGAAGGAAGAAATGCCTGTATTCTGTGCTATTAAGCACACTTAGGAAAATTGTTCTGTGCCAGTCACAGTTGGCTCTTATGGTATTTCTCTTATGTAATTCATAAGAACAATCAGAGGAAGCTGATATGTATAGAAGTCAGCCTTTTTCCACTGTGCCTCTGTGACTCTCCTTGGTTCCCGTGAGGTGGCTGATGGCAGTGAAGGTGTCCTGGCTCTGGGTGCCACTGCTTGTACCTGCTGGTGGAAAGCCTTTCCTGGAGTAAATGTCCTGGCTCCGGGTGCCACTGCGTGTATCTGCTGGTGGAAAGCCTCTCCTGGTGTAAATATCCCAGCAGAAGGGTGTAGCTGCCTGGAGAAAGATTATTCACTTAGATAATGCTGGTTCGTATTTCCCTGATCTGCCTTTTATTCCTCTACAGACTATTTTCTTAGGTACATTTTTTGCTAAGAAAATGTAAAATATCTTCTTATCTTCTTTAGAACTCTTTCTGGTTTTTTTTTAGGGTAGTTTCTTTCCAGTTTTTGTATGGCATATCAGATACTGGGTCTCGTTCATCAGAACTACAAAATGCTTAAATAGCGTGGTGTAAGGAATAGTGGAATGTTGTCTACATTCTTTGGAAACAGACAGTCATCCAGTGTAGATTTACTAGCTAAATATTATTTCTCAAAAATGAAGATCTTTTAGAATACTATAGTGGAGTTTGGAACACGCTGTAATATTATCTTCGTTAAATGCGAAATGTTAAATCAAAAGACTCTCTTAAGGGGGAGCAAATGGGACTAAACCAGTGGCAGTGATGAGATGTTCTCACAGTGATTACTTGGGTTCTCAGGGGAAACTGTGAAATGGAAATAAATCACATTCTGGCACCCATCAGTGTGCTATGTATTGCTTTTCTTAAGCAGGTCTTGGAATAAGGAGCATACTAAACCCTGAAAGGCTCTTGTCTGGGCAGAGAAAGAAAAGGAACACCTTTAGGATGACAATAGAGAGAGAATGACAGAATGGGAAAGAGAATAATTTGTTTTACCAGTGCTGAGGTAGAGGTATTCTAAAAATGTATAAAAGAACAGGATGAGGTGTATGTACATAGAATCCACTCATAGAGACTTCTTATTGTTTTTACCCTCCAATCTCCATGTTAATACCTTTGGGTGAAAGAATAAATAATTATTTGTGCTGTGGAGAAATGGTTTTTGGACTCATTTTAATGGGGAGTGTCACAGTGTTGTGGAAGGGAAAGAATTAGAGGTGTTGTGTTAACAGGGTTGGGAATCAGAGGCAGTAGCCCAGAGAGCTGTTTTGAGACTGGGTGATTTCATCCAGGAGGAAAAAAAGGTTGCATAATCCCTTCCCCAAAGAGGTGAATACAGAGGAGCCAGAAGGAGCCCAAAGATCAGCTCATTCTGCCACTTATAACACAAACTAGTTCTTTTAACTCAGGTATTAGCAAAAAAAACACAATTGGAAAATTCATGTAATTTGTTTTAATTTTATAATTTGGAATAATTGTGATCAATAAGTAGGCTCCCTTTTGGTTGTAAGCTCTCATCACTTTCACCAATAAAAATTACTTTGTATTGTTCCCCTGGGGTTTTAATTGCATTAAGAAATGATTGGCCCTAATAAACTTCTCCAGTCTGTGATAATTATAATCAAATAAGATATCCATATAAAAGCACAAAATTATGCTGAAGCAAATGCAATCTTGATCATTAATTAGTGAACTATCAGAGGCCTTGCAGATGGTAGTTGTTTGGTGCTTTTCAGACTGAAGCCTGACCATTGCAGCCCCAACTGTGTATTGTAAATTTAGCTTCCAGTTGTTCTTGCATCAGTAGACACCTCTGAATGTGTGTTCATATGCACATGTTGCATATATTTCCCAGTTGTTTTTCACATGTGGAAATGTCACCAGTAAGGGTATTTGTCGTTTCAGTAAAACTGTGAGCTTGCACAGTGCTTTATAAAGCAGAGGAATGGATAAAGCTGCAGTTCGTGTCAGGTGAAATACAGAACAGCAGTTCACAGGTGTGTAATGGTAAAGAAGAAGCTTGGCATAAGCAGTGTCTGTAGAAACTGCTGAATTTTTGGAGCTCTGTGAAGTGGAGGAATTTGTGTTTTGTGGCAAATCGTGCCATGTTTGAGTGGCAACATAGGGAAATGAGCTTTCTTCCCTGTGAGGGTGGTGAGGCACTGCGACAGGTTGCCAGAGAAGTTATGGATGTCCCTGGAAGCATTTTAGGCCAGGTTGGAGCAACCTGGTCTAGTGAAAGATGTCCCTGCCCATGGCAGGGGTTGGAAAGAGACGGTCTTTAAAATCCTTCTAACCCAAACTATTCTATGATTGTATGAAATGAATGAATGAGGAGAAAGAGAAAAATGAAGTGGACTCTGTATTTGGCAGCCAGCAGTGAAATCAAAGCCATGTTCTGACTCCGTGTTGGGCAACCACGTTTGGTTTTTGTGTGGCCTCCTCACAGGACAAGGTGGGAGCATTGATGCTTTGCAGCTCTGGGCATGTTGGTACCAACCCAAGTTCTGCCAACACGGAAATGAAATGAAAGTTCAAGTTTAAAGGCACAATATCCTTCCTACCTCTGGAGTCCTTGCAGAAATACTGGACCTACAAAAAATGAATCCAAAGCATTAACAAGGACAGGCAGGCTTATCTGTCAAACTCCTGTGAGATGCTGCCATCAAAAGTATTGAGAGTACAGCTTTATTGACAAAGAATGCCAGCCAGAACTAAAGATCAGGAGCATCGTTACACCAAATTATCTTAATCTAATGATACATGACTCTCTTGTGTGTGGTATCAAGATAGAATGTGACATTTTTGTCTTACATTAAGTTCCCCTCTAGTTAAATGGGCATCACAGCTGTCTTTGAGTTGCAGGAAGACTTTGATTCCTAAATCCTATAAAGTGGATTTAGGTCCCAGTTTCCCTTTTATTGATTAAAAAGTTAAATTTAATTGCTTACGCAGTGGTTTTTTCTATTTTACAAATTTTATCAGTGAAATACAGGCCTGCATCTTTGACTTCAAACAATTCCATTTACATAATCAGCACATTTACCATTCTCCCTCACAGTTTATGTATTGGTTGAGCTTGTCTGCCTGCAGTGTGATCTGACCACAGTGGCTAACCACTCCTTAGAGATAATTTACATTATTATTGTAATATGGATTGGGCATCAGTGGGAAGCAAGTCCAAGTCGATACGGAGTTCTTTCCTGTGACATCTTAAAAGAAATTATATAACAGCCTGATATCCATTTGGAAATTCAAAGATGTCACTGTAAAATGTTTCTTGGTGAACTGAGGTTCATCAATGAAACTTAGCAATTAGTTTGGCATCCAAAATGTAGGACAGAGATAAATGAAGAATGGAGTAGGAATGTGGACTCTGTCTGCTGACGTAATGGAGACCAGTTTGTCCCTGTTCCTCTTTTGAAGATGATGCCATGGATGCTTCTGTCGAGTGTTTGCTGCTCCTGACACTGCAGCGCCCCTGAGTGAAGAACATGGATGTTGTAGGGAGAGATATTTAGTCTTGCTGTAAAAGTGGTTTTCTCTTTGAGCTGACAAACACATACGTAAAAATAGACTGGAAAAAACTGAATTCGTGTGCCTGCCCAACCAATTCATTTGTCTGGGGCTTGAATTCCCTGAAGAGAGGAAACATGATGGATTCTGCAGGAAATAGCAGCTGTTCTTCCTCCTCTCTGGGGCATGGTGATCAGTAAAACCCCCCTTATTTTTTATCAGTGTGATTGGCACCCAGTGTCTTGTTCTAATGGTCCAGCTGTTGAATGCTGTAATCCCTGTTGGCCTGATGACACTTGCCATTGTTACTGCTGTGTGCTCTTTATCTATATTCTTGATGCTGAGTTAATATTTTGATGTAGCTTGTATAAGCAATTTCATTATAATTGCATGATTTCAGAGGGTTTTTTAGGGTGACCATAAAAAGGTGTTTTCAAGCCTCACCAAAGTTTCGATGGGGAAAATCTGTTTTCCCATAAATTATGAATATAGAAAGCCCTACAGACTTGTTTTTATGGATGGGTTCATTCACATATGAAACTTGAGAAGGGCTTTAGTACAGCCTTAATCTAAGGAAGAGTTTATAAAATGTTCTGATTAGTTGGTATTTAAAAAAATTTCAATTAAAAAATTTTCAATTTCAATTAAAAAAATTATTTCTATCGTAAGTGTCCTTGTTATGCATAGTGTTCTTCAGTTATTATATCTGAAATGAAATGAATTATTTGGAAAGATTAAGGTCTGTTGCAATACCCAAGACTCGGAACTTTGCAGCTGGGGAGCCATAGCGTCTTGTTTTTCCAAGTATTGGAAAAACATTGCAATACCTATAAATGTGAAGACTGTGAGGGATGATGCAAAACATCTTTATTTCTACTTACTGAGGCTGATTTATTCCCAAGGCTGAAGATTTGAATCTGTTGTATTACAGCAGGCACTTGTGTGTTTACCGGTGTTCTGGCACAGTGCTCTGCTTGGGCTGGTCTGGGAGAGCATGGTTGCCTGTCCTGTTTCACTGCAGTCCTGGTAGGATTTGGGATGCAGCTGCAGGAATGAAAATACACAGATCTGTATGGACTGAGAAGGAGAGTCCATCTCTAATATGAGTCAAAGTGTCGCAAGGTAAATTTTTTTCCCTCTTGCTCTTGGGCATGGAGGAAGAGATAGGTAAAGCCAGTTAATTAATGGTAGTGTGGCTGAAGCTGTAAGAGGGTCATCACTGTTAGTGCAGATCTAATCTTTACAGAGGAGAAGAGTAATGCAGTTAAAGTTGTTACACAATTCCCACCCTGTACACCTTTCCTGGTGTTACTGTCACCTTGCTCCCATACGTCCTCAGGTTGGGCTGTCACCCTGGGGAGATGATGCATTGTCAGCATCTGGAGGCTTTCCCCAGGAGGAATAAGATGCTCGTGTTGATGGTTTCTTCTCTAGCATCCTGTGGGAAGCTGTCCTGAAAGGCCAAGAACATACAGGGCAATGTAGGGGTGCATACACTATTTTATTTTCTCACTCTATTGCAGAGTTTGGTGTGAGGCTTTCTGGACACATGGTGGGAAGCTTCTGCTTTCATAGTCCGGTGGAAACTGATGGCTTGTGGAAATAAATAAGGCTATCTGTGGATATGGTGTGTGATCACACATCCGTCATTATCAGGGGAAAATTCTTTGGGCAGCAACTATTATAACCAAGCAAATTTAGATAAATGGAAATGGTGACTGAATAATCATTAATACTGTGTTTTTGCATGAGTGAAAATGAATGTGGAAAAGTATTTACTTGCTTAGTTTGCCTGTCAAGATTGTTTTATTGGTTTAAGTTAGAATGCTTGGGAGAATGGGAATATGGTACCGTGAAGTGGTTTGGGAAGAGTGGTGGGACAACAAAACTAACTGGTCTTTAAGTAAAAGTACCTATGATGATGCAGCCTATGTTGCCCTACAGTGATCAAGCTCAAGAGGTCAGGAGGTATTTTCCTCTTCTTTGTTCTTAAGGCAGTAAAGTAGCAACAATTTAAATTTAGCATACCAGCTTTAAGAAAGGATTTTTGAAAAACGCATCCTGTGAACAGTAAATATTGGTTAAAGAGATCTGTACTTTTGTTTGTTTTACAAAGACCTGAAGTTTATGCAGATTATTGGCCATATACATCCTTTCTGTTTATGCTTTCTGTTTATGCTTTTTGGAACACACTTTCTATATGTGCAGCAGGATCAAGATTAGATATAAACTAAAAATCTTTCTGCATCATCGCAGAAGGAATACAAGTCATTTAAGATCAATTTTCAAAGATGATGAATATCTTGAATTTCTAAACTTCAGATAGGGCAGGCTGTAAATGTTTTAAACATGTAATGAATATGGATTGCATTTTCTTAGCTCCCTTTTCTTCATTGATTTTTGCATTTGACCAGTCATTTCTCTTTGTGTGTGTAAAATATATGGTTTACTGGTCAAAGGATCCCAAATCAAGTTGGCTTTACTTACCTCAGAATATTCTGAATAAAGTTTATTGTGGGAATCATAAGAAAGGAATAGACATTTGTAATAGAATACTGTTTCCAAGTGGCTTGATTGAATTAAAGAATTCCCAGTGGAATTAAAACTCAATTAAGAGCAGTCATATCAGTATCCTTAGTGGGAACGCCGATTTTTTCTTATTTCACAGAAGTACCAGTCTGATTTGTCTACAGCTGAGTGTTCCCCATCTGCTGAGGGTGTAGACAGATTCCTGTAGTTGGTGGATGGTTACACAAACTTTGCTGTGAACTTTGTAATTCTTTAAACCAGGGGAGAAGACCGAGGGTTGGGTTTCCTTCTGGAAGAGCCCAGATAGCCCCCTCCATTTCTGTAGCAGTTTATTGTTTTCTTGTGGTGATACTGAATCTTCATCTACTGGTTAATGAACCAGCTGGGGCATGCTAATGAGCTGGTTCATATGGAAACAGCTTACTCATATAAAAGCAGCAAAACTAAAAGCCATTTGGAATCTGTGGTTCAGGACTATTAGCTAAGTGTTTTTATTGCCCTGTTCCCCAAAATCACTCCTCATTCTACCTGTCTGCATTACTCTCAGGGGATTTGGAATAATAAGGTTACCACGTTTCTGTGTTTTGTCCATTGCCTGTCATAATCTGATTTTCAAAAGCATCCACAGCCTCCATCATGACCTCCAAGGCATTGGAAGTGTCTCCTGTGGGAAGGGTTAGGAGCTGGCTCCAGTATTTCAGCACCTGTGGTATGGCAATCATGACATTTTACATGTGCTTCTGGTGTGCTGGAACACAGACTGAGCAGGAAAACACTGATTGATTCCAAAGTGTGATCAAAATGGGATAATTTGTATATAAATATCTCACAGCACATATATATATATATGTCTGTCTGTGCGTACGTACATATTTGACATCAGTTATGTACATTATGCACTTTCACACGTATATCCTTTTCCTTTTATTAAATAATTTATGATTTTTCTTAATCAGATGTGCCTTAACATACAAAGAAGAAAGGTATATTTGTCTTGGCTTATCTTTTCTGCCATTCCTGAGCTTGAGGAGGTGTTGGAAGGTTCCTTTGATAGCATCTCCTTTCAGTAACACCCATCAGGACTTCGGGCTCATCCTCTCCTTTGATTAAACACTGGAGCAGCAACATCTTCTGTCAATATTTAGTAAGTTGAGGGATTTCAGGTGCTATCATGATGAACCTAACTGTGACCTAAATTGAACTGAAAGCAGCTTGAGGCAGGAATGGCTTTTTATCTTCTTGAATCGTGTTTGAAGTTGTGATAGTTCTTTGAGGCGTATTTAAATTAATAACCACTGCATTATCTTGACAATACTGGTAGAGATAATATGGGATTTCCATTATTCTAGCCTGGTTTTCGATCATTTCCCAGTTACAGTGAGGATGATGAATGAACATAGCCAAGAAATTATATTTTAAAACATTAGTTTTGCCATGTGGTGGCACAGTGGACCAAAGATGATTACCAGAGCTGATGTTTAATTTAAATTTTTCAGTTGACCCCTTTATATCAAGGTGAACCTGAGGCACGCTTAGTTTATTCAGGCATCTCAGGCAGTCATGACATTAGTGTAAGTGTTAGATTTATTGTGCAGGCTAAATGATCATTTTATATATTCAATAGAACCACTCAGGAGTACAAAAGAGATCTCTTTGCAGTTGGATTTTCATGCAAATATCTTTATTTGTAGTGTAAAACAGTAGAACAGATAGATGCTCTTGTGCAAATTACTAGCACTGTTTGTAAATATCTCTGCAACTGAAAGCAGCAGAAGTGCCAGATGTGTAATTACATTAGCACAGATATTCTACAGAAAGCTGCTTCTGTGAAACAGAAACAAGCTTAATGTGAAAATCTTTGCTTTTGAGAGCATGCATGCTATGCACATCATTAACCTGTTAATTACATCTATTAAGGGCTGCATTTTCTGAGACCTTGTTAAATGATTACTTATGTGTAAGAACGTCTGTTTCTAAAAAATCTTCAGTCGCTAAGTGTGGGCTAACATTGTGATAGCAGATGCTTGTGTTTGGATGTGAAATACACGTACAGCATATGTGCATCTGTAGCTGATACTTTCCCATGTCACCCTTCTTTTATTTCAAAAAGTCAGGGCGTGAGATCTTTTATGGCAACAGTGACCTGATTTCCATGTTCAAAATTGTTCATCTCTGCTAAGCAAACAACTCCAGCAGAAAACCTGAATGCTGCCTGCCACATCTGGTAGTGGTTTTTGGAAGAAATGTGGGGCTGTGCTACCAAATCCATCCTCAGGATCATGTATTATCAGTTGTTTAAACGTCTCAGAGGAGGTGGTTTTATCCCCTGTGCTGAAGCTTGTGAAAATGTAAGTAAGGGTTTCCATCTGTTAGGATTTCAGCAGTAGATGAAGACTATTCAGAAATGTAAAACCACTATAAATTCAGGATAGTGTGGGCAAAACACCTGCCAAAAAGGTAGCAAAGACCTACCAGTCCGGTAAGGCTGACCCCTAAGTAACTTTAGGGTGCAGTTTGATGTTTGAACACTTCCATCTTTAACTTACTGGAACTGATGTTCTGCTTTCAGCTTTCTTTATTTCAGAAGTGCAGATATTGAAAAAATGCATCCCAAATTCTGCCCCTTCCCCTAAATGTGCTCGTTCCCAGCCTGGTCTGTGGCTTAGCACCCTACAGGATTTGCAACTCTTGGGCTCCTGGGCCTGACACAGATTTGTGGCCCAAACTATGGTACTCTTTTCTCTGTTTATCCTCAGAGCATTACTGACTTTTGCTCCATGGAATCAATCTCAGCTGGAAAAGGAAAAAAAAACTAAGTTAAAAAGTAAAACCAGTGGAAAATTTCATGGGATAATACAACCCCTTCATAAGACCCCTGGATCACTGTCTGGCCTGATGTTCAGATCTTAATCTGACCATATTTTGCTCTCACTTACCTGCATGTGCAGTCGTTTGGAACGATGCCTGGCAAAATCTGCCTCCAGATGGGATGGAGATTTTCTTTCTTCACATACTCATCCAGATATGATGTGCTTAGTTATATTTTGTAATTCTTGGCACAAGATTCCCAAGATTTTTCTTATCTTAACACCTGCAAGCCTGAACAAGGTAATGTGATTGTGTTCCCTGAGTGCAAACTGAAGCATTTTAGTTATTCTGTTCTGCTGTCAAGAAGCAGAATTTATGATGTGATGGGAGTTTATTTCAATTAAGACATTAATGTCTTTGTTCTTGCTTTCCTATTACATTAATTATTTTTCCCCCCTCCAAAGCGAACTTTTGTGAACTGGATTTAGCTATCTTTTTTTTTTTGTTTGGTTTTGGGTTTGTTTATTTTGTTTATTTTAGTATGTGCTATATACCTGTCCTTCTTTCCTGAAGGGAAAACCACTGGCACTGTAAAGCCTTTCACCCTGCTATGCACTGGAAACTGGAGCTCTTTGTCCCTCTTAGATAGCTCAGCCACCCTTCAGTCAGCAGCCAGTGCTCCCAGTGTCTGTGGGACAAGGAGATTTACTACTGGAGAACACTTATATTCCAAATTTTGGCATAGCTTCTCCTTTGGTTTATTCCCGCACAGCTATTTCCAAACAACATTGCGAGTTGTGCTTTTCCAAAACACTTTTCCTCAAGAATATGGAGTGTCTAGAGTAAATGGAAATTTAATTATTAATAATTGAAAGAGGATAATTAAATATAGACTGTAAATAAAGTGAAAATGCCCAGTAAAAGCAATTTGTTGAGTTCTACAATAACCTCTATCCAGTTTTTATAGAATTGGTCATACACATGTATAAAAATAGTACTTTTCACATGAATTAATTATGCTGTTGCCAGGGAATTGTTATTATAGGTGTTCTCCACCTTTGCAGAAATACTAATTAGCAGCAGTTGGACTCCATGGGACTCCTGCCCCTTGTATAGTTCTTGTATAATGTTTATTAGGAATAATGAGTGGCCCATATGGTTGAGAAGGTATTTCTGTGGAAGTACATGATGTCTGTATTTTACCTTTCCTGTTCCAAGCACTGTGGGCAGCCCCACTTTTGCTCCAGAGCAAAGGGACAGGGGCTGCTCCAAGTGGGGCTCACCAGAGGTTCCACCTGGAGAACTTTCCCAGGAGGACACATCTGTAGGTGTGGGCACATCAGCTCTGCAGGAGGCTGAGGGACAGGTAAAGCAGCTCCTCTGTTTCACCTCAGCCAGACTTGGTAGCACCTCGATGTGCAACTCTGGATTTCGATTCCTTTGCCATCACATATTGATCTTTGTAGCAGCTGCAAATGTTTGTGGGCTTCTGGGCTGTGGTGGGTTATAAAATATGTAAGTTGGAAACAGGATGAAGCTGAGCAGAAAAATTTTAGTTCTCCCTTAAAGTGATGTCTAGAGGGGGATGCATGTATTTCTGTGATAATGTGCTTTTGAAGTAAATTTGGATACTTCAGAAAGGTTTTGCAGGTGTGCAGATTGCTGTATTATTTCACAACTTTTTCTTGGAAACAATTTTTTAATTTTGCTCTTATTTCAATGAACAAATGTAATTTAAGCTTCATGGAAGAGTAAGAAAATTAGAAACTGCAGTTGTCACAATTTGGAAGAAGGGTTGGGCTCTATCTTTGGTGTTTGCAGATAATGAATTGTTACAGGACTAAAATAAGACTTCTCTGTGTGTCTTGGAGCTCGAATAAGCAGAGGTTGAACTGCTGCCAGCACCTCCCCACAGCTGTCCCACCGAGGCCTTGTCTCAGAGCAGTGAACCTGTAACAGCAAGTTTCCTGCTGTGGCTCCCACAGGAGTCCATTCATGCCAGTTTTCACTGTCTGCATGGGTTCTTCCCTGTGAGGGCGGTGAGGCCCTGGCACAGGGTGCCCAGAGAAGCTGTGGCTGCCCCATTTCCCTGGAAGTGTCCAAGGCCAAGTTGGACAGGACTTACTGTTACATGGAAGGTGTCCCTGCCCATAGCAGGAAATTGGAATGAGATGATCTATATGGTCCCTTCCAACACAAACCATTCCATGATTTTATGATCTTGGTGGTGGTTGCTGAGGTTCCATGTGGAGATGCAGATGAGGTGGACTCTCCGGAGCTGAGTGTACCCCAGCTGGGCTGTTAGCAGAACATGGGCATGGGGTGAAACCTGGGCTCTGCATGCTTGAAAAATATCTCAGAGTGACTGCCTGTGTGAAGGGCAGCGAGGGGAAGGCAAGGGATGGGAAAAGCAGAAAAAATCCAGTGTGAAGCTTGCTGGTGTGAAAGTGGTGGTGCAAGGAGCTGTATCCAACTGGAGAGACTTCTGAATCAACCAGTTCCTGCAGGCAGGTAAGAAATAACCCCATTCACAAATCTCTCTCTCTTCCTTCTGCTTCCCTGCAAATATCAGAGTGGACCTCCTCAACTTCTTGTTTCATTGTGCTTGAAGGGATTTGAGATTTCCTATGGACTGGAGAAAAGATTTAAGTATCACTGGGGGCTCAGAAGAAGGTGCTGCTGAGAGGGGTGTCCAGCAATGCCCATGACTTCCCCGTGGCCCCCACTGGTAAACTGGTGGTTTATGTTACAGTAGATGCTGTGTAACCTGTCCTGTGTTGATTCTGGTTTTTTTTTTCCACTGGGAAATAACACTTCCTATTGGGGATTACAAACCCCAGAGTCGAGGTGAAGTGACTGAAGAAACACTTCTGCTCTTAAGGTTACATTTACGAACACCTTACAAAGGCTATTATGTTTTAAACAGAATTGGTTTCCATAGATGTTTGGAATTCCAAAAAGGCCAGAGTTTGATTATAGCTATTTATAGTCCAGTACTGAGATGGTTTTAATCTCATATGCAGTAAACAACTTAAAAGTTGTAATCTGTTGATAACATCTATTTATTCTTTTTTGTTTTTGAATACGTAAGCTTATATACATTATGGTTTCATCTCCTAATATCCACTGCTGTCAGTGCAAGAAACCTTTTCCCACAGACCCTCAAAATGTGTTGGATGAATATTACAGAAATGTTTTAGAATGTGTGGGACTATTTTTTATTTTTCTATTTTTTAATTGAGAGTTGAAAGGAAAGAATATTTTTCCCTGGGCTGTCTCCAGGGTGTGGGCACATGATTGAGTAGCTCAGCTAATGCCGTTTACATTAGTTCTTAATATTGGGAAGTCCTGTCTTCCACTGCCAAGGGGTTAGTAAATCACTGCATTTTCATAAGCAGAAGTGTTCATTGCATTCTGCTGCAGAATGTCTTTCTTGCCGGAGTGTGTCTTGAGTGTTACAGCATGTAGATAATAAGGGAAAAACCCGAAATGTAAAATTGGAACAAACTGCTGCATGGCTGTAAGTCACTAAATTTCACATTTATTCAGATCTAAAATAAAATGAATAACTAAGCTGCTGAATTGCTCATTTGTGTAGGTCATGAAAGTTTAAAAAAGTGCTGCAGATATTTAAAATGAATCCCAGGAATCAGAGGAATTTTTTATGCCCTGTATGACACACTGCAAATAGAACAATAGTCTTTTGTATAGAATCTTTCATCCGGATTATAGTACAAAGGGATTTAATGAATTGCTGTTAATAATAAATAGCAAAATAATTGAGACAGTTAAGGATAGGCAAGGGAAATAATCTGTATTTTGGCTGAGATGATGCAGTAGGTGCAGGGCAAGGAGACAGGAGGGCTCTTTCAGAAAGCAAGGGAATGGGCAGTTCTGCCAACTACAGCTGTACTAACATTACTTTGTATTATAAAATACTGAAGCATCCCAGATCTGGTGTCCTAGACTCCAAAGATTTTAGCCTGTTTAGTCTGCAAGAAAAGATCTGATTGTAGCATCCTTATCTAAATCTTTATAATTACTTTTCTTGGCATAATGCTCCAAGAACCATAATGCCTTTGTATCATGCCAAGAAAAAAATATTACAAGAAACTGTGTTGTGGTTTGTATGATCTTCAACAGCTTTGGCTTATGAGAAATAAATATATGTCCAAATCTCATAAAACATGCATAATTCTCATAAAATTACATTAAAATTACATAAATCTCATAAAAACTTCTCATAAAACAACCAGTTATTCTGAGGAAACACATTCAGTAGAATTTATTTTTTGTCTCTTACTAATAGTGAAGATTAATTAGCTGTAGTGCCATTAGGAATAAGGCTCATGTGTTCTCTGAGTCAGTTTTTACCTGTTCTCAAAATTCACGGGGGCTGAGTTGGAGCTTCGCATTTCCCTTAACCATGCTCTGGTGGAAGGATGACATCCAGAGGAGTTATGGGATGTTTCAAGCAGAAGTATTCAATTAAAGTGGTCACTGCAGGGATTTTGGGGAGTTACATCACATGTGTTGGAGTTACTCCTCAGACTGGCATTAATGAATTGTATGTCTCTGTTATGATGGGTAAGAATTAGGAGATTCTGTTCAAAAGCAAGTTGTTCAGGCCTAGAACAATTGCTCCTAAATTTGATACTTTAACTGAAAGAGAAGGTAAAAATGGGCAGAAAATAGGACTATTCCAGTGGTTGTCCATTAATTTTTCCAGTGCTCCTTCACTGAAGCATATCTATTATCTGATACATATCACTAACCCAATATTCTGTTTTACTGATTGCTCATCTTCTGCTAAGTTTGAAAATCAGTGCATAGCAACAGGAACAGAGTCATTGTGGGAGATGCTTACTATTGAATGAATTCACCAATGGTGAAATGGTTTCAGTTAAGCTAAAATATCACAATAAACAGAGCATAATTATTCTAGCAATTCTTATTAAGCAATAACATAATTACTAAGCAGCTCTTATTGGGATTCCTCTTCTAAGTTTGGTGTTCTGTGGTGTTTTATTTTGTCTGTAAAGTGTACTTATTGTCTGTATAGCCTGCTTGCCTTATGTGTGTGTGACCTGTCTGTCAGAGAGCAGATGTCACTGCATCCTTTCAGACACAATTATGGTGCAGTTGTAGGTAGGTCTTGAAGGCAGGAAAAAAAAAGCAGTGCACAGTGCATCAAATAAACTCCAATTGTTGTGTTATTGTATGTTTTGAAAGGGGTTAGAGAAGCTGTGTGGGGTGATAGGACAGCTCTTTCTGGCTGATGAAAGATGGCAAACAACAAGGTGTAATTTTGCTTTGATTTTCTTTTTTTTTTGATTGTCTGGACTTATT
Organism: Coloeus monedula; assembly: GCF_965178545.1. NCBI lineage: Eukaryota > Metazoa > Chordata > Aves > Passeriformes > Corvidae > Coloeus > Coloeus monedula. The sequence goes on from NC_138787.1 coordinate 34,641,817, forward strand.
AATCCCTTTCATGTCATTGCTTGTAGTGTTACAGATGCCCTGGAAGAAACAGTAGGATGTCTTTGTTCACAGTTGTTCGTAAACAAAGACACCCCACAGTCTGTTACCATTTTTTTGCAAGCCCAGCTAATTTTGTTTCACTTACTGTTTTTGGAAATAGTGATTTGCTTGAACTTCTCTTTGGCTTGGTTGACTAATGGATTTACTTGTGCTGTTGTGTGTTAATTGGTACTTGGCCAGATCTCAGTGGTATTTATTAGTGAAAAACATTTTTTTTGCATCCTGCTGGAGAAAGCCTTGCTATCAGTTAGATGCTCCTACACAGAGAAACCCAGGTTGAAAAGGACCACGGGAGGTCATCTGGTTGAACTTTCAGTCAGATCTTGAAAACCTCCAAGGGTGAGGTTCTGTTGTCCTTTGGAGCAGCCTGTTCCTGGGGTTATCCTCACAGCAGTGAGGTTTTTCCTTACACCCAGCTTGGAGCCTCCCTGTCTCCATGTACATCCACAGTCTGTTTCTCCCATCTGTGTCCTGCTGTGATGGGGTCAAACATCCACCCATTATCTGATTAGGTTACAATAGATAGGAGACAGACAACCAATCCTTTTTCTTCATAGTTTTGTACTTTCTATAGACAGATCACTGTGAAATTCATTTTGTTTTATTTAGTCTTCTTTAATTACCAGTGGCCTTCCATTCTAGATGGGGAGTTGTAAAGCATGTTTCTGAAGATCAGGCTTCTGATGCCTGAATTCCAGTGGGCTTAGAACATAGTTAATATTATAATTCACATTGTGGTGAGATGTTTCTTTTAATTGACTCAGATATATTTTGAAAAAAGTGTAAGTTTAACATGAGCCTTCTAAAAATAATTTGATTCTAATTACAAAGCAGACTATTGACTAGGAAGTATATACAGCTTTCTCCTCATTTAAGCTACTGAACAGGATATTTAACTAAGCAGTGAAACATTGTGGATAAGTTTACTGCCACATCCTGTGGAGATTGTCAGGAAGTGAAAAAATCTCTAGTAATGAGTTTTGCATCTGATTTTTAACCTTATTTTTCATGCTTCTTTTTTTGTAATGCCAAGAGCAGGCTCTGTTTTTAGCATGTTTGCCAGGGAATAATTGCAAATTGTAATGTGTCTAACGACAGTGTAATTGCTTACAAGTTCTTGCTTACTTTTTTCTCCATAATTTTTCATTCTAAATTCACATCTGACATTAAATAATGACCAGTTCTTGCTTCTGGCTTCAGCTGAGCATCTCTCTGTCCTGTTAATGTGAGGAGTGCTAATTCTGCTGTTCATGAGTAGAGCAGTGCATGAGCAACACCCAGGAGTGTACAAAAAGTACTGAAGAGACAAGTTCTGTGCAGTAGGGAAAGAGCAGTGGTGGCTTTGATGATTGAACGATTTCCTGTGCCACAATGGCTTGGCATTTCTCCATGGGGGGGTTTAATGCTATTTTATATTCAATTCACTATCTTAAGAAGTGGTAAATTCTTGATTGGTGTAATGTGTTTCAAGGTCCTATTGATGAGTAAAATACTGTTCTGTTCAATGCTGAAGGGAAATAATATTTTTCTTGAATTTTTGCTTTAAATAAACCTGGTGAAAATGAAACTTTTCCTGTATTGAAACTTCCACATCTGAAAAAACTAAACTGTCTTTGCTGAGGTGCTGCACAGAAATAAGTAAGTTCATGATACAATTATGTTGTGATGTTTAATCACTGTTGCTCTTCTCTGTTAATAAAAAGCCGCCCAGGTCTTGGGGTCTGAATTTTGACTATTATTTTTAGATGGCAGTATTTACATAATCTGATATCTGGTTTCAAATCTTGGTGGCATTAGAAAAGAATATTCTGTTAGATCAAGATGAAGTATCAAGGATGAAAGTTGAAGTTGTCAATGGACTTCTTCCCTGTAACTGAACTTCAAAAGCATATTTAAAGATCATATTTTTTTTTTATTATTCCATCTTTAAGCACACTGGATTCTGCTGGAAGCCTGTCATTAGTGTACGACAGCTTGTAGAGCACACTAGAGCTTGATGCTGCCTTTTCCCATTCAAGGTACCTGTCATGACTGAGTCCTTACCTTGGGCTGATGCCTTTTGGTGTGAAACAGAGGCATAAAAAGGACAAAGATTTTTGCACATATCCTGAGGGATTCAGCAAAAGCTGGAGCTGTCTAAACCCTGAGGACTCTGCAATCCCCTCTTGCCCTAGCCTGTCCACCACGGCAGAAGGTGCCTGACCGAGGGCAGAGCTGCAGCCCTGGCCTAGAGGATGGGGCAGGAGGAACGCCTGCAGGAGGAACATGGGATCTATTGGGAAAGCAGCTCAGCTATATCCAGCTCCTATCTGCTTTCCCTCCTTTCCTAAGAATAAAAAGAGATCAGGATTTTTTTTTGTTTATTTATTTTCAGTTTTCATTACACAATGTCAAGCCTCTGTCTCTGGAGGATCAACTCCTCTATTCACGGAGAAAGAGCAATGGGATTGCCAACGAAACCGCCATCGCCTGAACGAAATACCTGGGATTATACTTGCAGCTCTTATGGAACTGGTTTTGGTTCTTATGTGTGTTTGTTTTTGTAGTATGAGCATGTAACTGATTCCGGTAGTTTTAAAACCAATTTAAAATAAAATTGACTGCCGTAGCATTGGTTAATATAAATCGACTTATTTGTTGCAAGTTCATTTTCTGCCTTGAAAAAATAGAAAAGATAGGGCAGTTGCAGTGTATTTTCAAGCAAGAATTAGGTATGCAATGTTTGTACTGAACAAAATGGCTCTTTTATGAGGTATTGGAAAGTTTTTAAACTTAGGAATGAGATAACACCCCCTTGAGATGATCATCAAAATCCCTTTAATAGTTAAGATTCGGCCTGAGTGCTTTTCTCTACCTTTGCTCTTCAATTTGCCAGCAATTTTGTACTTTATAGCCCTCATTATTTTTTTGATTTGGTGGATTTTTATTGAATAATATTTTCACAGACAAATCTTCCTATTTAGCCTTGTCTGATTGCTTTCAGTATGTTCATGTGCTCCAGAACTGAAAATGACATTGCTGGGTTTTATTTTGGTTTAATTTCTCCTTCTGAATGATGGCTTTGCCACCTCTCATAGTGCCACGTGCTGCAAGTGGAAACGACAGTGTGTCTTGAGGGTGATTATTTTCGTGTATTTATCCTCACTGTTTTATCCCTTTGGATGATGATTCTGCTGCTTCCCAGTGCAGTTTATTCCGTTGACTAATTGCTCTATTAAGACTGTTTTCCTCTTATCTAACTTGACTTTCTTTTCCTATTAGATGATTGTTCTTTTATGATCATTTTTATATTAATTTGTACAAATGAAATTAAATATTCATTTGGGATGAATTTTAGTGCTGCAGAAATTAAAGGCTTGCCTTTAATTTGAAGCACTGTGAGGCATTTTCTCTTTTCCCCAAATTTCTCCAAGTGATTCAATGATGTGAGTACACTGGGAGAAGCGACTCGCAGCCTTTAGGAAGAATTTAACCAATTTTAGGGACCAGCTGGTAGTTATTTGCTTTTTAATACACAACAGGATATGGCTTATATTTTATATATGATTCATATTTTTTAACATGGGCAGATAGTGACAGGAGAAAGGGGAACATATTTAAATTAAAAGTGGCGAGATTTAGGGGAGATGTTAGGAAGAAATTCTTTACGCAGAGGGGTCTGAGGCCCTGGCACAGGTTGCCCAGAGAAGCTGTGGCTGCCCCATGCCTGGAAGTGTCCAAGGCCAGGTTGGACAGGGCTTGGAGCAACCTGGGATAGTGGAAGGTGTCCCTGCCCGTGGCAGGGGGTTGGAATCTTGAGGTGATCTTTAAGATCCCTTCCAACCCAAACCGTTCTATGACTTTACGGTTTTGTGACTGTACAGTGTTCTGTCGGGTGTCAGGACAGATCCGTGGGGGGAGCATTCCATGGCGTTTCTCACCACCCCTTCTCTTGCAGGTCACTGGGGCCGCTGCATCGGGGACTGCGGCTCGGGGGGCGTTCGCAGCCGGGCCGTCTGGTGCACCCACGCCGAGGGCTGGACCACGTTCCACGCCAACTGCGACCAGCAGGACAAACCCGAGAGCCAGAGGAGGTGCTTTAAGGTCTGCGACTGGCACCTGGAGCTGTTCGAGTGGGAGGTTTCGGGATGGGACAGGTGTGGGCTCGTCCCCGCTGCGGGTGCTGAGGCGGGAGCCGAGGTTTGTGTCACCGCCCAGCACGGGCTGCAGCGCCGCAGCGTCCGCTGCCTGCAGAAGCTGAACAGGACCGTGGTGTCCAGCGAGATCTGTGAGTATTTCACCCCTCAGCCGCCCGCTGAGCAGGCCTGCCTGGTGCCCTGCCCGCGGGACTGCGTCGTGTCCCAGTTCTCCGGCTGGTCCCCGTGCGGCACGGGCTGCGCCAAGAGCCTGCAGCACCGGACACGGGCGGTCATCGCCCCTCCGCTCTACGGGGGTGCCCCGTGCCCCAATCTGACGGAATCCAGAGCCTGTGGAGCTCCTGCCTGTCCCCTCGGGGAGGAGGAGCACACCTACAGCCTCCACGTGGGCCCGTGGGGCGAATGCCGGCTGCCCCATCCTAAAGACGTGCAGTTGGCGGAGAGGACTATGCTGGATTTGGGTTCGGACTCTGGAGAGCGAAGCACATCCGGACTTCCTGGCTCTCATCCCCACCACCATGCTGGGGAGGTGGAGATTGGCTACCAAACCAGGCAGGTCAGGTGTGTAAGGAGCGATGGAAAACATGCAGCGCTGAGGTAAGGGTGGTTCCTGCTCTGTTTCATCCCCACTGGATTTGTGTGATGGAGCGCTGGCTCTGCCTGGCAGCACCACAGTGAATGAGTCCCATTCTTGAGTTTTAGGTGGAGTTTTTAATGTGTTTTCTTTATGAACTTTTTCTTGATTTAATTCCTTTCTAGCATATGTTGAAGATTTTGCGTTCTTCTACGACTTGACACTGTTTAATACATTTTATATTTTTAATAATTCTCTTCTGGTTTGGTTTTTGTTGTTGTTTTGAAGAAATGGAATTATATATCACTTTGTGCTGTTGCTGGGCCCTGGCTGTGGGAGAGCGAGGTTTTATTCTCAGTCATGTACTGCATATGTTTGGTAGAAGAGGCAAAGATTGCATCAGCTTAAACTCCTTCATTCTTACAAATCAATACAGGATAAAATAAGTCTAAAAAGTTTGGCCTTGTGAATATGCTAGAAGGTATATTTTGGAAAGAAATCAGTGAGTAAACCTGGGATTGTCATCCTTATTGAGGAGCCTTCCTGTCTGGGTGTAACTTGGGTGCTGGTACAGGGTAGGTGACTGGCATGCCTGTCTTTGATAGAGGTTGTTGATTTCTGTCCTTATCTAATGTTTTATCTAATGATTTCTCTTGGTCTATATAGGTTGCTTTGCTGTAATTCAAATGTGAATGTTACAGTAATGTGCAGCAAATACTGGAAAGATTTATTCTTTCTATTTCTCACATTTAAATTTAAGCTGAGCTCTGCTGTTTGACTTCAGGTTGGACTTGGGCAGGTGCCAGTAGCTAAAGATGAATGATGAATTGATTGACTTCTGAGAAAGTCAGAATTTCTGGAGATCTTACTGTGTTCTGTTTTTCAAGGATATTAGAAGTTCTTGAAAAATCCTGATCTTGAATTTTTCGGAAATCAATCTGTTTCTCAGTAATCCATAGCTCTTGGCACCTGCACAAACTCAAATAGCAGAGAGAAGGGGTTATTTTACATCCAATTCTCTACCCCTGTTAATTTCTGCAGTGTTTTTGCACACATACTGAGGTGAAAATATGAATTCTAACCTTTTTCTTGCCCGCTCCTATTACACCCATAGCCAAGATAGGAGCATTTTTTTATCAGCTGGAAAAAAGTCAGGCTTTGTGAACTGTTCCAGCAGTTTCTGACATCTTGACTTTATTACTCGTCTCTAAATATATGCTGATTCTAAATATACAGATTTTATGCTCATGTGGCTGCTTGGCTTTAATGGAGTCACTTGTGATTTATTCCACAGTGTGACCAGCAGCAGGTTTATGTCTGTCAACACTTGTAAGCTTTTTCTGCTTCTTGTATCTCATTCCTTATCAGAGGCTCTGGGAGGAGGATCTTGATTTTGTTAAAATTTCACTTGCTTTGCCCTCTCACAATCACTGCTAGATTTGCTCTAAGAATGGAAAAGGAAACTTTCTATGAATGTTTTCTGTTCTGTGTTATACCTTGAATTTCTGGATGACAGTGCAGAGGTGCTGGGAGCTTTACTTTTAGTGACTATCCCTGATCAAGCGGTCTTCTGCCTTGTTCCTTTCTGGGTTTTTTGCTGATCTAACCCCCTTTTTGGGAGTGTACAGCTCTGTTAGCCACCTCCTGGCAGTCTTTTTCTGCTGAGCTTGTGTCTCAGTTTTACTGCAGAGCTGGGCCTGACCCATCCTTTACTCTTACTCCAAATGCAAGAGCAAAGCCCATTGATTGAGTAGAAGAGAAAAGGTCATGTCATGTTACGGCATCCAGACACTCACACACTTTTCCTGTCTCCTTTTGGACCTAAAATTCAAAGCTAAAAATCCAGCCCAAAATCTGATCCATGTTTAGTTCCAGGGCTGGAGTGTCACAGATATCAAATACTCCTGACAATGACTCCCTTTAAGCATCCCCTGGTAGTGTCCTCCTCGTTTTGTTGTGCAGCAGATTTGCTGCCATTCTTCTGAAGAGCGGGCCGATCTTACAGATGTTGCTTTACAACAGCGATGATATTTTGGCTACTGATAAAGAAGAGTAAATGCATTTGCATAACCCTGTAGTGGGGACTGGCAGGCAGCCAAGTGTCTGCTGTAAACCAGCAAAGAAGTGCCTTATTTGTGCTCCTGCATTTTCCTGGCCAGCATTTCCCATTTCTAACACTGCTATTATGCAAGCACCACTGTAAATTAAACTTCTGGAAAGCTGAGGCAAGAGACAGGAATATCCCAAGATGTGCTTTAACAGCATGCTCAGAGCTGCTGGTCTGCCAGGGCTTGGCCATCACCTGTCTTCCACTGCTGCCCAGTTCTTGCAGGCCACAGGAGTGGTCAGCTAACCACCACCAAGGGCCACCAGGAGGAGAGGGGCCATGTCCTCATCCTGCCTCCTAATTTATAATGAAATGGCAAAGATGCCTAATTTATTACCAAGGTTGTTTAAATTACTGGTGTCTGATTGCAGGGTTGTAAATAGGAATTACTTGGAGAGGAGCATAAGCTTGTGGAAGACTGGGTGTGCTGTGTCAGGGAAACAGAGCTGGGGATGTTTTTGATAAAGTATCTTTTTAGTCTGGAGGTTCCACATTTCTCAAAAGGGAAGGAAAAGGGACAAAGAGGAAAGGGAGGAACAGACCTTTTTGAAAACACCTGAAATGACAACAATTGAACAGCAGAACATCAATAGGCTTCGAGACAGGTCCACTTTTGCTCAGAAATGATTTTGGTGTAGAAACGTTACATTCATGAAAATAAAAGGAATAACATCAAAATAGAGTGGTGTTACAGATTTGATTTGAATCTTTTAAAGACTTTCTTTATTTGAAAAGTTGGAATTTTTTTGGTACAATTTCAGATAGAATTCAGGTTTCATTTTAGTTCAGAAAAATGTTTCAGTTTTGCCTTAAGTCTTACATCCAATAACAGATTCAAACATAAGCACTTCCATGCATTAAAAAAATATAAATCTCAGAAAAAGATGCAAGAAATGAGTGTGACAGAACTTCTGCTCCTTTTGGTTTCCTGTCTTGTCACAGTTCTAAAAATCTACAGAATAGTGAGACAAAGGCACTTGAATTCCTTCCTTTTGTTTTTGGTTGGTTTTTTTTGGGTTTTTTTTTTTTTTTTTTTTTTTTTTGGGGGGGGGGGAACAAAAGTTGTTTAGGTTAGATGCTAAATTGCAGTTTAGTAAAATAAATTAGTTAGACATTGCATAGTTAGACATTGAAATCCTAAATAAATTTAACCCCATTTTCTAACCTGGTGTGTGTGCTCAGCTAAGCATACTGAGAAGTTAAAGTCAGGAGCAAACAGTTACAAAGCATTTTTTTATTATTTGCATTAGGACTCTTTTATGTACATATTTCTTAAACTCTTCATTCAGTGTGTAAGATGACAACAGTGATATAATAGAGTTGGATTTGGGTTTCTGTTTACTTTGCCTTTTGAAGTGAAAATTCAGGTCAAACTCAGTCATGGGACAACCCATCTGTCAAGGCAGAGGTGGAGCAGCATTCAACTCTTTTGTTTGCCTCTGTAATTTAAATTTCCATTATCCATTTCCTAGTGGATTGTGCTTAACCACTTTGCTGTTGTACATTTTTAGGAAAAAAGTGTTTGCAGTTCCAGTATTGACATTCTTCTGTTCTCTGGATGAATACAAAATTCTGCAGTCTGGAGGTGAAAATGCTGTGCTGTAAAATGCTATTTGATGGTTGTGATTCCGATCTGGGAGAGGAATCCTGTGTTCACATTCCTCCTGGCAGATGTCGGAATCAAGCCTCAGTGCTCAGGCTTGAAAACAAGTCCCTGAGCTGTTGGAGAAGAAAGATATTTTCTTTTCTAATGTTCTTTTCAAAAGTTTTGCCTCTCATTTCTTTTCCTTTTATTTAAAAGCACAAGAAACAAAGGAGCAGTGATGGCTTCTTTCATTTCCATGAGTAACATTTTGGTGGTCAGGCATTGGAATAGGCTGCTCAGGGGACGGTTCAAAAGGTGTGTGGATGTGGCACTTGGGGACACGGTTTAGTGGCAGACCTGGCAGTGCTGGGTTGATAGTTGGACTCAAGGATCTTAGAGATCTTTTCCAACCTTAATGATTCTGTGGTTCGATGATTTTAGAAGTGGTATCCAATAATAATTGTGTTTTTCCTCCTGTTCCCAGATTGTGCTGGGAGGCAGCTGCCTCTGTAGCCCCAAGATCTCAGAGCTTGCCAAGGTAGTGCAAATGTAAGCCAGCATTTATTTTTAATTAAAACAGAGTATTTGGTGCATTAGGTTCTGGAAACACCAAAATGTAAACATCTTTTCTGATGCTTGTTTGGGTTCCCAGTTCCCTTTCCCTCAGGTCAGTTGTAGGGCAGGCAAATATTCCCCATCTTCCCCACCCTGGTGCAGAAGGGGCTGATGTTTCTTCTGCCAAAGAAACCTCTGCTGCACAGATTGAATATATGGTATCCAAAATAGCCCTGGCAGCTCTTGAGGACCCTAAAAATACATTAGGAATTCTCAAAAGTGTGCCTGTTAACATTGATTGCCTATTTCTAAGGGAAATAAATAAGTGCTTTGATGCTGTTGGAAACATGGCAAGACTCTGTCCGCTATGAGACCTTAATATTATTGGTTGAGTGCAAAGAGCAGGTAGTGTGTGTTCCAGCAGCCTGTAGGGTTAGGTCCTTCATTACAGAATAGGAGACACTGCTAAAAAAGAGAAAAAAATGGAAATGGGTTGTTGACTTAGCTCACTTCAGGATTATCTTGCTCTGCAGCATGAGGTTTGAACATGAGTTCCCTGGTCAGGCGTGACACTTCCCAGGAGCCTTCCTGGGGGAGAGCCTGGAAGTGGTACCCTGTCCTCCTGATGCTGGCTCTGTACCAGCAGCATGGCCACGGTGACAGCTTCTCAGTGTGTCCAATTGCTTTGCAGATGATCCTTTCAGAGTGAAAGGTTTAGCAACAACCAGCTGTCTCATCCTGTAATGTAAGGAAATGCATTCACCTGTGGTTCTGAATGCCATGGTACGGTTGGGAAAGGAATCCAGGGATGATTCCTGTGCTGTGCCCTACCTGATTTACTGGTGCTTAGCTCCTGGGTGGTGGTGCTCCTTTTTCCAGCTGATGGACCTGTTCCCACTTATTCCCCTGTGGTGGATGTGACGGCTCTGTGACTGCAGGGCATGTAGCACAGGCACCGAGCTGTTGGAAAATGTGCTATTTTTGGTGAGTTACTTTTTGTCCAGAGCAGGAAGGTGCTGTGGTTCAGCTCGGGGCTGCACAAATCCTGTGTCTCATGGGTGTGTGTGTGCCTGGAGATGGAGGAGACAGGCAGTGTTGTTCCATGGAGTGACACAGCCATGGGGATGTGGAGCTGCACAGTCAGGGTGGTACCAGGGCTGCTTTCCCTCCTCGTCTGCTATTCTGCTCCAGGACTCTGGGAGTGTGAAAGAAGCATGAGTAGGTTTCCTTTGGTTTAGTGTTTTGTGTTTCTCTAATAAGTGGTTTATTGCCCTTCAGCACACAAGAGGCTCAGAGGGCACTGTGCCACTTGAGCGAGCTGGGCTCCGTGCTGCTGCTGGCTGCTCACTAATGGATCCATCCTACGCCGCAGGCACTGCAGCGTGGGCTGGGAAACGATTCCTGTGGTTTTACAGTGTCAATCCAAGCATGTAACATAGAAAAAAGCATCAGTTGTGTAAGTACTCTACTATATCACAGTTACCAGATCGACCCCCAAGTAGAAGATCTAACCTGAAACATTAATATGTTGAAAATCAGTTTAAAAACAGGGCTGATATAGTACCTCCTGTCCCCAAGACCTCCTTCCTGTCCCTGCTGGTTTGGATACAGCCACAGCAGCACAAATCTGTGTCTGGTTTGCAGCCTCAGATCTGTGAGTGTCTCGAAGGTCTGGGTTTTATCTGTATTAGATCGTCCTAAATACATCTCCGACATGAAAGGCTGTGTCTGAATTTCATGCAAAAGAGTGTTTTTACATTTGTCTTTGTGTTGCTCGGTGTCACTATTAATTTGACTTGGAGCCTCTGAGTGAGTAGGTACAAGTTAATTAATTTTCTTTCTGTTCAGCAGTTGCTTGTAATTCTCCCTCAAAAGCCTACTTGAGCAGGATGGAAATTGCCAGCTCCATGTCTCATTCACCTTGAGGTCAACAAAGTTAGCATCTTGCCTTTTATAGCAGGAGCAGTGGGGGGATTTTCGGGGAAAGAAACAGCTATTCAGCCTTTGGCAAAGGCTTTTGCCAATGCAAGGGTGGTTTCTGGGCAGGGATGGCTTTCCCAGACAGAGTGTTGTCGAGAAGCCATTAGGGGAGTTATTGGAGGTATTGTTTGGCTAAGAACTGGGATTGGCAAAGTTCATTTGAATGAAGACTCCAGTCCAGATTTTTAAAGGCTACATTTTGTTTGGTGTTTCAGTAAAGATCAGGCAGGACTAAAATCTCTTCTGCAGTGGTGCAACCCCAAAAGTGGATTTTGCTTTTTGCGCTGTATCTGAATGGGGAGTTTGGATCGCTTTTTAAAATGTAAGATCAGTTACCCCCCCATTCTGTGTTCTTAGATAAACTCGAGTTTTCTGGTACCATCAGTTAGAACAGTGTCTTTTATGTGCTACTGTTTTATCTACTCAAAATCAGGAACTAGTCTTTCTTGTTAATGTTGTGGCATGAGTGGCTCCCCTGTTGAAAAAGTATTGAAAGGGAAATAAAGTGACTGTTCATGTGTCTGCACCTAACCTAATGTTCCCCAAAAAGACTCAAAATCCCTGGGTTAGTAAGTACATATGTAAGATTATTACTTTTCAGACCTTGCTTCAATAGCACTGACGTTTTGTACCAGAGACAGCTTTGCAATCAGGTGCATTTGACTTGTAATAGAGAAATGAGACACATTTTTCAATTGTGAGCAAGAATAGTTTCATTTTGAGGGGGCTACATCACAGACTGTTTGTACTTTTTGAAGTTGTTTAAATACACCTCAGTAAATTCATCTTCACAGCACCTGTGAGATTACTAAGTTTTATTCTGGTTGAAGAAACAGACAAAAAATTGTTACAGCTTTTTTTTTCTTTTACTTTGAAGTACAAATAGAAGCCACTAAATGCTGTATTTTGCTGGTGGCTGAGGGTCTAGTCAAACTTGATGTGTGTCAGTGGGAATATTCTTGTTGACCCTTATGAAAAGGGGATCAATTTCTAGAGTAGAGAAGCAGGTGAATGCCCTTTATCTTCTCTGCTCCCCCCATGAGGCTGCCCAGCAATCCTGACATGATTGCCCCAGTCTGTTTTCTGTAGAGGGAGGTAGGTTGGTCAGACTGTGCTGTAAGTAATAGCAGGAGAGGTAGTGGCTGCTTCCCTGGCAGCAGCTCTGGGTTTCACACCTTTTAAGTGTCCCTGTGTTTGCTCCTTACAGTTGGCAAAAGCTTGACCACAAGCAGCTGGAGGCTGGAGAAGAAAAATTAGAGTTCACACTGAGTTCATCAGGTGTGGTCTTAATTTCAGAGGCCAGTTTACATTGTCCATATAACACTATGCAGAAGTCAGAAAGTCTCATTTTCTTTTCTCCTGGTGATTGCATTTTTCTGGATATTTTTTTTCTTCTTGCCCCATCCTGTCCTTCATGATGCGTCAGGGGTACCTCTGCTCATCCCTCAGTCCTCTTTCAGTATATCCTTTACTACTCTGTTATCTCACCTGTCCAAGGTTTTTGAGAAAAGAAAGGTTTTTCTCCCATTTTGGGGGAGGAGAGGTGACCTTCTAGAATCACAGAATGGTTTGGGTTGGAATGGACCTAAAATATCAGACAGTTCCAGCCCTTCTACCATGGGCAGGACACCTTCCACCAGAACAGCTTTCTGAGCAGGAGAGCCATTAGCTGTCTGAGACAGAAGTGGAGGAGCAAAGAAGGATGTGTGCCTTAGTCTGAAGGTTTGTCTTTTCCCGAAAGTATTTGCTGCATTTGCCATATTTGCTAAGTTGTGAAAAGATGTTGCAGCTTTGGAGCTCTTCAAAAATTTATTCTGGGACTTTGTATCTTGACACCAAATCTCATCAGTTGGTAGCCCTTAGAATTTGGTTTGCCATTGTATTTGGCCTAGGGCGATGTCTCGATGTGTTACAGAATGAATGAGATCATGTCCTGATGTCAGCAGGAGTAACTGAGTCCCAAAATCCAGCCTCAGTTGCAACATTCCTGGGTCTCTGGTGGTTTGTTGGGTTGGAAAACCCTCTGACCTTGTTTGACAGCATATTTGGTAACAGCCTCACGGAACCGAGACCTTCTTACTGTGGGACTAATTATCTTTTAAAAGAGCAGAGTTGCTTAGCAGGAGGTGTGGATGGATGGATGGATGGATGACATCTAGTCCTGTGTGTGGGATGTTGGAATGGTTACCAGTAGCAGTATTTCTCCTGGGCTTGGATTTTATTTTCCATACAGGATAAACAGTGAAATTCTAACTACACAGGAGCAAATATAGTGCCTTGTGCACCGTTTTAACCCAAGATAAATGCAATACATTATTTACAAACTGTTCAGCATGCAAGTTTGCACCCAGAGCTCGTTGGAAATGTGTTATGTACCCTGCATTGGAACTTCTCTTATCTCCATTGCACTGATGTTGATGTAGATCTTCTGGTTGAATGACCATGGATTTCTTCCTGGGGAGTTTGGCTTGGAAAAGAAGTTTATTAAGCAAGACCTTCTCAGCTGTTGTACTGTGTTCTTACCGCAGCCTCTGCCTGCAAGACCCAGTCCCCATGACCTCCAAGTCCTGTGTCATCCCCAAGGACTGCGCCCCATCCGAGTGGTCCCCATGGAGCCCCTGCTCGCGCAGCTGCGGCTGGGGCAGCCTCACCCCGGGATTCCGGAGCCGGCGCCGCAGCGTGCGGAGCGTGGCCGTGGGCGCCGGGAAGCCGTGCCCGGAGCTGGAAGAGAGGGAAGCATGCAGCACAGGAGGGAAGGCACCGCTGCAGCCGTGCCCCAGGTATGGCCAGAGCTTCCAGCCCAGGTTTTGGAAGTAAAGAAGCCCCTGCGGATCCTCCCTGCTCAGTCTGTGCGTGCAGAGGGTCGCATGTTGTGCTTTCTCTGTGTCTGAGAGATCATCGATTTCGTCATTGTTAACTATGATTAGTGGTATTATTGATTGTCACTACTACTCTTTTAATTGTTGCTATTTTCCTTAGTCCTGTTACAATAATTACAGTTATATATAGAAATAAATTTGAATTACACCCATATGGTGTACATTTTCATATTTTAAAAACTGAGAGCAGTTGCTCTTGTTCTCTGAAAGGGCTTTTGTACTGATTGCTGTTTCAGAGAATTTCCTCAGCTGCACAGAGACTGGGCAGGTCTCCACGGCTGGCTTTTATTGGCTTTGAAATTGTAATTTTTACATAAGATTTAATGATTCCTCTTCATCTCCCCATAAAAAAATCCCAGTCTTGCTTGAGGAAAATGGGAACTGCTTGGAGGTAATAGCTTGGACTTTACTCAGCTTCCCTCTGGGTGCTTCTTGAAATGGGAAACTGAGAAACCCTGAGAGTTTGCTTGGTTTGTGGCATGAAGGAGAGGATCTCACCTTTCTGGTCTGCAAGCCCATGCCATTATGCTTGGCCAGGCTAACAGAGGAGATTGATAGTGTGCTTTGCAAAGAAAATAAAATATTGCTTGATTTTTTGTGTGACATGTTCTGAGATTGACTGTAAAATGCTTTGGGATTGATAGAAATTTATATGCATGCAGACAAATCTCCCTGTCTGTGAATGAGTGTGTTTAATAGGAGATCTGTTCAGTGCTCAAGTCATGGGTTTCTGGGGCTTTTGCCAGATACTGCTAAAACCTTCTATAAAGCCTTCGCAAGATACATTTCTTAGGAAGGCGTCACCTGTAAAAGTGTCTCTGTATCATTGGGCTCATTCAAAATCAAATGCTGATCATTTTTATGCACCCTGCTAGCAGAAGAGAGGAAGTATAAAAAAAATATACTCTGTTGCTTGATTACATCCTACGGAAAGGCTCTTACAGAGTGATTTTTGCTCCTGCCCAAGCGCACATCAATTTCAAAGACAATAGATTAACACATTGTCTTGCTGATTTTGTACAGGGAGCATGGGTGCAGGTGACACCTGATTGGGGGAGACTGGCTGGAAGTTAATCAGGCAGTGAACAGACGTGGGTCTGCCCCTTGTTTCTCACTTCCCCTTTTTGACATTGCACTGTATTGAAGGGCAAATGGTTGTGTAGAGCCAGGAGAGCCCACAAGGTGAGAACCTGCATAACACTGATAATTTTTTGGAGGTGCCTCTTGCTCTGTAGAAGAAAATCTGTTGTTTTTTCAGTGTATTGTTGCTATGCCCAGATTTTCATGAGCCTGTGAACTCTGAGACCTTTCCCATCTTGTTATGCCTCCCTACCTTGAGGCAACACCTCCAGGGCAGTATCTGCATGAGCGAGGATGAGCTGCCTAATGTGCTAGCTCAGAAAAATGACATTAAACTTGCAGGTTAATAGGGCCACTTAACTGAAAATATTAGAAAGTACAACTCCTGTATTTAGTTAATTGTTATTTGCAGGGATGTAATATCTCAAAATGCAGGTTGTAGGCTATGACCTTCTCACACTGTGCAGAAGAATTTTACAGCAGTGCCTGGTTACTAGACTTTGATTGATTCACTCAGTATAAAGAAACAAGTGAGAATGAAAATCCATAATATTGCAGTATGTGCTGTGGGTTTACTGGATGTAAGGCTGTGGGCACCAGGATTTTGTATTAATGAACAGAAGTCAAAAATGTATGTTATTTAGGTTTCAGCAGCTGGTAGAGGATACTATTGGTCCATGTTTCAGTTTGTAGTCTGGTGGTTTGGTGTTGGTCCTTGGGAACTGGTGGCTGAGATACTGGAAATAGCTCAGATTGGAAAGCAGCAGCTTTCAGGCATAGAGAGATGTAGTGTTAATCCTGTGAAATAATATAAGAAACCTGAGATGCTCCTATTCTCCTTATTTGACTACATTCTATTTGAAGGGTAATACCTAAAAAGATTATGCTTTTTTTCCCCTTAAATATATGCCACTTCGTCTCTGGTTTGCTGAGGTTTACCAAACAATGATCTTCTCTTTCTTCCCCTTAAAAGAAGATGATGAATTTAAGGAGCTTCAGTAGCAGAAATAAAAGGTGCTCTCCTTCATTTTTCTGGTCTCAACACATACCACTCCTTCTTTTTTGCTGTTTGCCTAATCAGATTAGTTTGTAAATCCTTTAAGATGAGACTCCTGTTTACTTTCCCAATTCCTAGAAATCTTCACTATTTTTAGGTTGATTTGGAAACAAGTAGTCTTTCCTTTAGCTTTATTTTTAGGGCAAGAATTTTCCAAAGCATGCTCCACCCACAGCAAGGAAAATGGGCTGGGACACAGACCACAACAAGTCTCTGAGCAGAAGGAATGGGATTAGGAAGAAATTAATATTACGTTTAGAAGAATATTAGGAAGAAATTCTTCATTGTGTGAGGGTGGTGAGTCACTGGCACAGGTTGCCCAGCAAAGTTGTGGCTACCCCATCCCTGGAAGTGTCCAAGGCCAGGCTGGACAGGGCTTGGAGCAACCTGGGATAGTGGAAGGTGTTCCTGCCCATAGCAGGGCGTTGGAATGAGATGATCTTCAAGGTCCCTTCCAACCCAGTCTGTGACTTTATGATTTTCTAGGGGCTGTGTTTTAATGCAGGGACAGAGAGCGCCCCATGACTGAATGAGAGATGCATAGTGTGAGCTACATCCACTGGCATAAAAAAGCAGCAGCTAAAGAGGTAGCAGTTGCAGAGTTGTACTCCACACAGAGAGGGGAGAAACTATATTCCAGTCTCCTAAAAGGACCCAGAGATGACAAAAATACTTTAAGCCTCAGACCTGCTCTGTTAAGTATAACCTTTATGTCCATGGCAAAGCTACAAGTTAAAGGTCCCATCACAGGTAGGTGGTACAGGTGTAAATTTGCTGTTAAATGGGAAGGGCTTTTAATTTTATGCCTGAAGTTTACAATAACTTCTATAATCAATAGTTTAAATACAGGAAAATAAAACACTTTAACTGCATGTAAAACTCCAGAGCTTTGTGCTTTGTATTACCTTTGGTTATTTGTTCTGAAAGGATTAAGTGCTTAAAAAGCTTCAACACACGGAAGGTGATTCTACTTTGTTTTATTGTGATATAAATTTGGGATCATTCAATTAAAGTGAATGGGTATATACAGGTATAAAACTTGTGTAAACACTAAGAGCATAAGTCCTATAGACTAAAGAGACCAAGAGGTTACTATAAATCAGAAAGATATTGAGCCCTTGTTTGTTTCATAACTGTCACTGAGTCATCAGTTTTAAAACAATGTATTATATCTTTTTCATCCTTGATGTGTAGCTTTCATGTTCGCTGGGAATAGATAGATTTTCCAGAATTATGATTATGTCTTCATATCATTCATTTTGGTTGTGGTTGCTATGTTACGAGACAGGGATATAGCAAGAAACTCTCCTTGCTTTGTTGGAAATTCAAAGCTTTTCAGAAGTTAAATGGTGGGAAATGGGAATGTTTTAAGATTTGATTTTTTAGAAAAGGCTTAAGGTTATTGCTGAGATACAGGTATGATGGTATCACTTTGTAAATGAGGTTCATTATGCCCAAATTAAAGATAAGGCATTAGTGTGAAGTAGTAGAGACTGGAGAGGAAATGCAGTGAACTGTGCTAGTAGGCTCTGGAGTTACACTTTGGGAGGGGTAACAATGCTACTCTTCAGCCCTTTGACCTTCAGGGGTAGTGGGCTTGTTAATGGCTATGCAAATGTGTCTCTTTTAATGCTTGGAGGTCAGGATTTGTTTTTGGAGCACTGGACAGCTGAGGACATGTGCAGGTAAAAGCAGGACAGGGCTGAGGCTTGGAGCTGGCGGAGCGCCGAGAGCCGTCCTTGCACGCTGCTCACACACAGGTTACTCTGGGAGAATATATAAAGGGATTTTTTTTTTTTTTAATTCAGGAGCTGATGAAGTTTAATTATCTCTCTGAGTTCAGATTTAGTTATTTTGCATAATTTTAATCACCAATGGCCTAATTTTCATAGGTGTTAACTCCCGCAGCTCATGCTGAATAGGAGAAGCAGATGCTCACACCTCTGGAAATGAGTCTTTAGGATCCAGCGTTCACAGCTGACTTCCTAAGCCAGATACTGCTAATGAGTTTTTCCTTAGTCAATTCTTGTTTTAAGAAACACTTCCTTAAAACAACTATTTCCCTGTCTGTGGCAAGATGCCTGTGTTTTATATTTAAGGTTTTGATTTGGAAGTGTAGACCTGAAAAGCACAATGTTCTGAAGGGATGTGGAGGAGAGGAATCCTCTTCACCTGCTGTTTGATGAAGAGCACTTTTCATTGCCTTTACGGTTGCATTTAACACTGCAGGTCCAAGAAATGGGATTAGGAGTTCCCAGAAGGAACTAATGAGAAGAAGAATTCATGGCTGTGCTTTATATGATGTGAGAGTTAGGTATTTGATACTTGTCACGTGAAAAGCTTGTTCTATGTTATTTTCTTTGAGGGTAATGAACCCTGTGAGTGTATCCAGATTTGCACAAGATGCTGTGAGTTATATAAGAGGGCATGGCAGCTCATCAGAACAGCATCTGTAAATGGAAGTGACTGGCAGTATTCACAAATATTTTCCATGAAGATGTTACAAAATTTGGAAGTGTTTTGTGGATAGAAATCATGTACAACATAAGTTAAGAGAATGCTGATGTGTGCTCAAAATATAGTTTTGAGATGCAGGTTTGCTTGCCATAGCTGTAGTCAGGAACAGATACTCAATATGTGGAATTATGGTATGGAAGGCTTTTTCTGCAGAAACACCCCACTGTGTTTGAGTTTACAGTGATCAGTCAGCAGTTAAGGAACATATGTAGTTTTAACAACTGTGGATCTGCTGTTAAAGGAGAGAGCATTTGTCTTGAGAAGAAAGGAAGGAAATTATTTTACGTAGTTTCATTACACAAAACCCAAAGATTCTGTGGTAAAAGTAAACTAGGAAATTTAGAGGAGTGGAGGCATAAAGCAGCACGAGTGTGAACAGATTGGTTATAAAAATAATATTGCCTAAGATTTGTGTTTGGGAAGCTCAGGAAGACTTTGGGCTCTTATTTACTCCCCTCATACTGTGACCTGTGAATCAAAGCGAATTCTGCCTGTGGAAACAGTTGTGTTAGAAATATGCTCTACATTTTCAGTCATGATGGGGAAATAACTTTTGCTTTCCACGGATACACAGCACAGTTTTCCCTGTGGTTTTAAGAAGTTCTTCCTGGCATTTAAGCTGGTACACAGCAACAACTGTTGTCTGTACAGCATTCATCTACCTGTGCCCCAAAAAGTTATAATTCCTTGAAAACCTTTAATGCTCTTTAGGTGTGAATGGAATATAGAATGAAAGTATTTTTTTTTTCTAGAGCTTGCTGTGCATCACAACTTTTGGAAAATGGAATTAACTGAGATGCTTTAGCCAATCTCTTGAAGGAACTGGCAGTACCTTACGCACTTAGAAAGCTGCCCTGTGTGGAAAAGCTGCAAGTGCTTGGAGCTCCGTCGATGTATGCAGGATTTCAGCTGTTAAGTGTGTTTCAGAGCGAGGTGTTCAGCTCTTGGCAGAGAGGGGTGGTTTGGTGGTTTGATCCACATGTTTGAAAACTACTGTTCACACTTAATCAAACAGCTTAATCTTCTCTCGTTTTTTACGCCGTGCTCACAGGTGTTGTCAGGATGATTTAGTGTTTCAGAACGCTTTGGAGATTGGTGCTCTGTCAAAAGTTTTACACTAGTGCTCCAGACAAATAGCACATACTTAACCTATGTAAATTTAGCACTCAAAACGTTTCCAAACATTCTTCCCTGTTTTGGATAGGAAAGTGCTGCTATAAAGATTAAACCAACTGTATTTTGTCACCTAATAAAGTATGTCTCCCTCCCCCATAGTCTTTGAAAAACTCATTTTACCTGTTCTCTTTTTATTCCCAAAGGTTTGCCTGGAGGACTTCTGAATGGAAAGCTTGCCAAGTGTCTCTGCTCCTTGACCAGCAGGACCCTCGACACCAGAAGCAGGCAGGGCTCTGTGGAGGTGGGATCCAAACCCGGGTGGTCTACTGTGTCCAGATCCTCGTGGAACTGGGGACACACCGGCTGAAAGAAGGTGTGTGTGTAGGGTCCCTCTGAAGTGCTGACCTGAGTAGATCTGAGTAGGAGAAACAGGAGGAAAAGAAGTAGGTAATGTGGAGTTATTGATAGCCTTTGGCTTGCTGATGTCCTCCTTCTATCCATGCTCACACAGGGAGGTGCTACTTGGCACCAGAGGAAGTCCTGAGGAACTGCCAGGAGGCACAACCTTCTGGGATGAATTGCTGCCAGTTCTGATGTTCACTTGCGCTGGGAGAGTTACAAA
This sequence comes from Coloeus monedula, assembly GCF_965178545.1. Taxonomy (NCBI): domain Eukaryota; kingdom Metazoa; phylum Chordata; class Aves; order Passeriformes; family Corvidae; genus Coloeus; species Coloeus monedula. Next base: position 34,662,085 of record NC_138787.1, read on the forward strand.
GGATGAAGGAACTAAATTTTGCTTGGAGTTGACTTTTCTTCCTCTGTCATACATCAGGAAACCCAGCCCCTTGGTAGCTGAATGCATTTATGTGTAGTGTAGTCTTAGTTTAGAATATAAAGCAGGTTGTCACACACCATTCCTGATACGGTTTTAGCCTCTGCTTCAGATTGATACACAATCTTTCTTGTGATTTGAAGGGGAAAGCAAAAATAATATTGTCACAACTTCTGAGCAGACAGATGGGTTTTGGACTCTGGAAGTGAGTTATATTTCTTTTAGAAGAATAATAAGTAGTTACAGATTCACAATGAATAATTCATCATAGGCTGTTTTATTTACTCGATGTGGTGCGTTTGCAGAATGTGTTTTTGAGCAGAGATGTAAGATAATAACAACACAATATTGTATCTTAGATTTATTTACTTACAGAGGCAAAGCAAATGTTTCCTGGATGCCCTGTGTGTGTCCCAGCATCCCTCACAGATGCTGAGGTTATAGAAAACCAGACCTGTTTTAATCTCTGTTCAGTCCATGCACAGTGGCTGATTCACCTCTCCCAGACACCAGGCACTACTTTGCTCTCCCAACACAACCCCTCTCCTCTTGTTCCACACAAGTCTGTGATGCAGGGGACTTTTCAGAGTTAGAAAAGTGCTGTTGATGAAAGGTGTGTGGCATTTATTGACTTTCTTCATCCTTCTGAGTACTCCTGTGGTCCTTGCAGCCACTGTGAGGCAGGTTGGTGAGCAGAGACCTTGAACTGAATTCATTCTCACTTTATTCTTTGTCAAAATTGTGAATTTCTCCAGAAGACTAGAGGAGAGCCTCTGAATTCCTTAAACATTTACATATGTCATGACAGGAGTGGTGCTACATATCCAGTGTGTGACCCACCTGCAGCTTGTGCCTTGCTCAAAGTTCAGTTCAGCTTAAAAGTTGCAGGCCCTTTCCTCAACTAAGAACAAACCCTGGGATACCCCTTCCTTGTATTTACACTTCTCACCTTTTTTAAAAAAAGTAATTTCATATAGGCAACTGAAAAACCCCGAATGTGCAGAGCAATTGTACAAGGTATAAATAAATGATTACTGTAATTTCAAAGCTGTACCGCAGATGTACAGTAGTGCTTGGCAAGTGAGAATCCCATCTACTGTCAGCACAGTCACATGCAAATGGGAGCAGGGAAATCCTTCCCTATTATCCCTCCTCATCCAGTAATATTCAGCGTGTCTCATTTACTAGCTGACTAATTTTTGTTCTTTGAATAGATAAGGAATGACATATCTTTTGGCTTTTTTCTTCTGGCAATCAGAACTGGCAGAATACTTTTATTCATCACTAGGGCATCTCATATTTTACTGTACCAATTTTTCAGTGATGAGGAGAAGATGAGGAAGTTAATCCTCTATGTATAAGCAAATACAGTGTCTAATTGCTACCATCAAAAGCACAGTAATTTTTCTTTCTTCACCTCTTGAGTGTCCTTAAAGGGATCATTCAGGAATCAAACAAGCGAGTCTAATGGGATATTACAATCCATCACAGTTGTTACTCTTCTGGATACTTCCAAAGAGAATTTGGACCTGGGCCCATGACATATGTGAGAGAAGATTTTGTCCCGTGGTCTCTCCAGCAGCATTCTGGGATAAAAGCTGTTGAATCCTAGTTGGAGACAGGTACCATCTGTGATGTGTTTATACATACTGCTCAAAGCTCTTTTATCCCCCAAGGATATTTCTCCCATTTTTTATTTGCTTAGTGTTCCCATCTATTTCTTCTTTTATTAAAATGTGTGTGTTTGGAAGGGGACCACCTGTTTTCTTGAGTCACTATATATCATTTGTTCAGAAGGTTAAGTCTACTGAAAGCTTTCTGTATTTTGATTATAAGATTCCAACTTGAAGATACTGAAAATGGAAAATTCTCACTCAGGTATTACTTTGAGAAGTGCATTGATAAGATTTCATACTTTCCTCCCCCAAGAAGCGACCTAACTAAGAAATCCCTGTCTTGACCCAAGTGAAGTTATGTTTTCTAAGCCTTGAGGAGGAAGTCTGTACTTTTAATATGGGTGATTATTTGGAGGCAGATCTTCCAGTCTTTGAAGCCCTTGGTAATATTCTTGCATTCTGAAGCTGTGACATCTAAATTTACGTTGGTAAAGGTGTAAAGTGACGTGTAGTTCTGTGGTCCTGTGTATGTAGGTAACCTAAGTGTAGAGACTGTGCTGTTTTTAATGTTAGCTGTTCTGTCCAAGGAGCCCACATCCCTCCTCACTTGTGAGGCTTTTGTTAACTTAGACTGAACTTTAACGTGATTATCTTTCAACAGATCCTGCTGTTTTTAATTATCTCATTGAATTTTAACGTGTTTAAATTTATAATGCTTAATTTTCAGAGAGAGGTTGTCACCTAGTAATTCAAGTTGATCATTATTCTTTTGCTGTCCAGAGGTGGAAGTGGCAAATCTGCATGTTTGAAACGATGTGTCTTTTAAGGAGGAGACACATTTTGCACAAAAGTAGCACAGAATATGCAAGTGAGCTAGTTGTAGTATAGCCCTTTCTTCTCTTCCTGTCTGGGTACTCCCTAATCCTTGAGCCCGGGCATCCCATTTCTGGAACAAACTGTAGGAAGGGTGGCTACCCTTCTTTGTACCTCTCTTTTTTTCAAGTAAATCTGTTCACTCATATGGAAACTCTTCTAAGCAAAGCAGAAATGCAGATCCTCAACTTATTTTCCAAGCCAGACACTGCTGCCATAGGACACATGTGTTTTGTTCTCTTCTGTAAGTGGGCTTACAACAAGAGATAAGATTTTAGTGGTTTTATGAAATTTTATCTGAAATCTGTTTCCCCATAATAAATTTTAATTGATCTGGGTGAACATCACTAACTAGCAATCCCCAGTGTACCAACAAAAAAGACATCTGGAAAAGGTAAGGAAGAATATTCTGCAATGATCAGTTTATGAAACCTGTCCTTGTTTGGCAGTACAACTCTCCTCTCAATCACAGTAAATTATTCCAGTGATATGGGAATGAAAATTCCTCTTAGAATCTGGTACTGGTGTCTGTGTTTATGTTCAGTTACTAAACCTATGAAGTTCCTAGATTTCATCTTCTGCCTCAGGAATTTCTTACTGTCTTTTCTGAAGACCAGGAACTATCCTTCTGTTTTGTAATTAATTTTGCTTTTTGGATTTATCTAGAAACTGTATCTCTTTATCAGTAGTCTGAGAGATGGCAGTCTTTATAAAATACTCCAGAAGTATTTCCTCTCTTCTCTGGATTTGTTGCCTGCTGTCTCTAGTGACTGGGATTGCTTCTCTCTCTATATTTTCTGTAGTTTTCTAACTAGGGATCTGTCTGCCCTGACATTCTTTCATAAAATTTGTGCCTTACATATCTTGACATTTTTCCTTTTTCACTTGTTTGAATGAGATCCAATTTACCTCTCACTTTCAGAATTTTCTTAAAGTGTTTTTGGAGCCTGTCTGCTTAAGTTTTAATTATAGGACTGAAAAGACCTTTATGAAATAATGCTTCACTTCCTTGAGTCCTCTTTATTGTTTATTCAGCATAGTAAATTTGGCTAATAAAATGTACCTCTTATTACCTTCTCACCAGAAATCATTGCAGGTTCCTATCTTCTTAATCTTTGTTATTTTACATCTGAAAATCCACATAAAACTCTCATGCCTGTACAAGGTTCTAAAGTTTTGTTTACACTTTCTTGCTTAATGAGTTTCTCTATCATATTTGTCTCCATATATTTATTTTTATTTGAGCTTGAATTTCAATAGCAGGTATGTGGCATAGTTGTGCCTTCATTATTTTTGGATAGCTTTTAGTGTTACCCTGCAAAACTATTTCTTACAGAAGTCCCTATTATTTTTATACCCCTGGTTCCTTTGAGAGAGATTCAACCCTCACCTGTTAGTAGACATAATACCTTGCCTGACTTACTCCACTGCAGTTCCCCAGCCTATACTAATTTTTGCTTTATTTTTAGGATGCAATTCCACCTAGTTCATTTTACATCAGATTGTTTTTTTATAAACTTGTGCATCGCCAGCCGTAGCAGCAAAATCTCCTTTAGTCCATTTACAACTGAGGACTTGGAAAATACTCAAGTACCTTTTCAGGTCTAATGGTTACGCTCTGATCCATCCCTGTGTGTATTCCCTTATGTAGTTTTGTCTTACAAGCTCCTTTACTGACAGAATCACAAATGGGTCTGAAGCTGAAAGTGGTCCCCTGCACTTTCATCTAAGTCCTACTTCTGTGAGTCTCAAAACTATTATTTTATGGCCTTTATACATTCTTGTTTTCCTCAAAATATTGAGCTTTCTCCCTACTGCTGATAGACAAAAATGTCTATTCCTTTCTTATGTGAGGAGTGAATTTTTTCATACTCTTCTTGATTCCCATATGGGAAATATTTTGGCATTGTGCTTTGTTTTTCAGAAATTGGAGCCTCCTTGTTGTTGCACAGAGATTAATTTGAGAAGTCCTTTCATTCATATCTTGTATTCTTCTCCATTTATCCTCATCCCTTTCTTTCTGCCCTATTGTCTTTTTTAGCTCCAAAATGTGCTGTTTTACCTCCCCTGCTCTGTACGCTCTGTTTCCTAATGAGGGTGCCACATCTATTTCCCTGTGAGTTCTTTGTTCTGCTCTGAATCATGACCTTCCAATGTGTGTCTCCTGGGGGATTAGTGTTTCAAATTGGTGCATGTGGCACCTGTTCAGTAAACTATGGAAGTATCTTTGGGAAGAGGACACTACCAGCAGAAAGTCCGAATTGGATGTGCCACCATCCCCTTGGGTGCCAGGGGTCTTGTGAAGCACCAGGTCCGACTCTTTAGGAGCTAAAAGTTGGTTGTGCAGGTTGTTGTTGTTTACAGCTGTTGCCATCCTGCATATTCATTGGGAAAGGCCTGTGTTGATGGAGATAAGCTGCCCATAGGAGTTGATGCAGGTTATGCACTGTTGGAGTGAATAGGAGCCCTGTGCGGAGTGTGAGCCCTGTATTAAATGCACACTTTTTTCTTCTGTTGTTGTGAATTTATGCTGGTGAAGCTGCAGGAATGAGAAGATTAATTTACTCTATGGAAATTAGAATTTTAGGACTTTGATGTTTAAATCCTGTTGTCCTTGTTTGGTTTATGAAATTGAAAAGGAATAGGTTAGAATATATTAGTAATGAGAAAACTTGACTAGGACCGTAGGAGGGAGAGAAATGATGGTCAGCAGTGGGGTGAAAAAAGCTTTGTTGAGCTGTGCCTGTTACAGCAACAGGAGCATCCAGCCTGGGGTTTAGCTGACCTGAACCACAGAAAGCAGATTCTCAGGTGGAACCTCTCCCACCCCAAGGATCCCTCTTATCCCAAACTAGTTATTTATCACTGGGATGACTGTACTGGCTTGAAAAGATGAGAAATACATCTCTGGAGTGTGAAATATATTCAGGGAAGTCTGTATCAGATTTATATTGCTGGGATGCCAAGTTATTGATCTGTAAGCTCACCAAATGCTGAGCAGAACTTATGAGATACAACTCACATAATGGAAAAATAAATATGTAACAGCTGGCTTCTTTGGGGGAAACCCTGTAGAAGCAGGAGAGGAAATGATTTTATTCAGATTATTGTAGTGCTTGACAGTAGTGTTTAAATGTGTATTTCAAAAATTTGAGTTTGAATCCATTAAGGAAAAAACCATTTTCCCTAATGCCTTTCAGAGGTGTAATATTTTCAGTTCTTTCATATCTTAAAACTAATTAAACTGAAGTGAAGAGAGTAATGTTTAAAAAGACTTTGACAGTGAAAGAAGTCAGCCTTTTAAGAGGTGCCTTATAAATAATAGGCCTTTTTTTTGTCAACAAGCTATTTGTTATGGCCATGAATAGTTATCCCTTTATAAATGCTTTCGTTTGTTTAGCTGGCTGTGGTACACAGCAAATAATATGCTGCCCAGTTAGTTCATGTGAGATACTAGGTTTTAGTCCAGGCTTTTATCTTTGAAAGCTAACATTTTAATTGTGTGTGTATTTTTATAATTATTCCCTTCCACTGAAACTGGATTAATTCCAATTCAAGACAGTGATGGTTTGTTCTGTGTAATTTTGTCCTGTTGCTGTTCTGAGGCTGGGGAGCTGCATTGTGTTCAGGCAGTAACATGGAGTGAGATGAGAAATTAAAAGGATTTGCATGTGTGAGGCTACACCACAAACTGGGACACTGGGGAGAGAGAACAAAGCCAGAGGTGTGTGGAACAGGAGACACTGGAGATAAATGAAGTTTGTGTGGAGCAGCCTGGCTGCTCCCGGGATCCGCCCTGCTGCTCCTGGAATCCGTGATGAGCGTGTCACTAGCTTAGCTTCGGGCCACCTGTGCCACGTCCTGGTGTCCCAAACGCATCCAGGCACATCCAGGCACATCCAGGCACATCCACAGTGGTGCTTTTCTCATGGCAGTCACAGAAGAGGTTTCTCCTTCCTGTTGTGTGAATGCTGAACTCGGCAATGCTCACACTCTTACAAGGCTTTCATGAAGTTTTCATGGATTTTCTTCCCTGTTTTCTGTATTTCTTCTCTCACCCTCTCTGGTGGTCTGCCCCAGTGATTTCCAGCTTTTTTTGGATAACAGCCAAAAGGCTCAAATATCCTGCAGAATCCTTTTTTCCTTCCCATCACTGCATTCACTACCATCCCAGCATCCCTGTTGCCTCTGCTGTTTTTCCTGGACACTCTTAATGAATTGTCACCTCTGATCTGCTCAGTCATGTGGCTCCTGGTGGGGAGCCCCATGTTCACTCTGAATTTTTGCCGGATACATAGAGTTTGTTAATCTCCACAAATTCTGCTGTAGCAAAACAATGCAGTATCCCAGCTGGGATCACAGTCCTGTTGAACAGCAGAGAGAGGACACAGGGATACGTTTTATCTGTGTCACTTTAATAAAATTGTGGGGATTTTTATTGTTCTGAAATGCATTAAACCATTGTTGCTCTTGGCAATCTACTATTAACCCTCTTTCATGCTGTGATTAGCCTTCTATTCATACGTTGTTCCTTGCCTATTAAATAGATTTTAATTGAAAATAGGCCTCCAACTTTGTGCTTAGTGGCTTCAAAATGAATGGATTCTTCCTCAAAGCATAAAGGAGCCCTTTCCATAAGACATGGGGTGCATTAGGCTCCTTAATGGAGGGATGCAAGGGACTGGGATTGGTGCCATTTCCAGGCTTGGTCAGATTGCATTCACCACTTCTCCCTTGTGTAATGTTTTGTTTTTGCTATAAAAATGTCTTTCAGGTTAGAGAAATTACTTACAAATGTTGTGCTGGGTTTACCCCTACTGTGTTTTTCACATGAAGGTGTTTTTATAACGTAACTTGCTCCTTTGTGGTTTTCTCAAGTAATTTCCCTTTGTATTGATCCAAGTGTCTTTGGTTTATAAGTCCCAGCAAAGGCAGTAAGAACTTTCACAAGGATATGCCACCCCTTTCTCATACCTGCCTTGTATCATGGCAATAATTTATTTGGATTAATTTTGCCATATGGCAAACATTTGGATTTATTTCCTTGAGAATTGAATATTACCTAAAGTATGTAAGAGGCAGACCAGATAATATTTGTATGCATTCCAAATATATTAGTGATATTTAGCAAAGTCTCCTTTTGGTTTTGGTATGAAAAACACTTGGGTTTTCATTGTAAAAAGGAAATGTAGTTAAAGTCCAGGAAAAAAAGTGTTATTTACCTCCTGAGGAGTTGAAAAACCATGTTTGACAGGACCCCCTGCAAACAAAATGCCATCCTAGGCATTTCTGCCTCTGTCTGGTCAGCATTGCCTTTAACATAGTATTGGTATGTGTGCCTGCAAGTATCTGTCCACATGACTGTATTCAAAGATAATTTATTTATTGGCTTAAAATTACATTATGGAAATAATCATATCAGAGCTGATTTCCTCTTCCACTCTTCCTCCAAATCATTACCTCAGTAAAAATATATAAGGAAACAAGACACTTTAGAACCCAATTTATTATCTCCTGCTGGTAGCAATAACCTGAAAATAACAGCAAATAGTAAAATTCAAACTTGAGGCAAGACACTGGTGCTGGGAACAGCTGCAGTTGCATTTATAAAGGATAGATTCAATATAACAGCTATAGCAATGTGCAATGTTTCAGAGGCCCCCAGATTAGTACTTGATTGCTTTTTGAAGTGTATTCTATAGATTGGGAAGAACACAGGATTTTAAAAGGTAGGAACAAGCATCATAAATAAGCTGCTACTTGAATCAGAGATGTTGCCTCCCCCTCCCACTGTTTGCTACCCTGGCTTCTGCCTTTCACCTTCCTCCAAAAACATGGCTAATATTGTTCCAAGGAAAATAATTACACAAAAAGCACTTTTTCTATATGAATGTAGGAAAATGCCACCACAGAGTCAATTATTGAACGAAATCAGAAAGCTGGCTCATTCCTAAAGACATTCCTGGCAGCTGTGTGGATTTATCATAGGCATAATGTCAGGTTTTCTCCTGAATAGGACATCCCCAGCCAGGCTACCTGTGCCATTCGGAGGCTGCAGTGTGTGAGAATTTTGGCATTTAAAAGGTTCACAGGAAAAGTCCCCCTTATCATTCCTTTACAATAAAGAAAAGACAAATTTGTTAGAGTATAAAAGAATGGCAGTAGAAGATCATATCAAGCTTTGAAATAAACCAGATTGAAATCAGAGTTTTTAATCAAATGGCTGAAGAAGGAATGAAATTCTGTTTTAAAGAGGACCCTGCTGGTCCATCCTGTCACTCTGGCTGGAAACTGTGTCTCTGTACCTTTCAGGTGTTGGGAAAGGATGCTATATGCATTTATCATTACAGCTTGGGTTTTTTTGTTCTGGTCTTATTCCTGAAGACTGACTGGAGGATTGCAGTCAGTGTAGAGTGAGTATAAGCTGGAACAGACTTGGAATGTATTTGGATATTTGATTAGAATGGTATTTTCTGATTTACCTTTTACAGAATGCAAAGAACTACTTAAGGAATTGAGCAAACAGGCAGCTTTACTCCAGTGACAAACGGGATGCTGGTCCTGGGAAAAATGCTAGAGTTAAATAGGGCATCAGCCCAAGGAAGGAAGAAGAGCAGGAGGCTGGTTGGCGTGGAGAGGAAGGCAGGGATTTCCATCAGAATGGGAAGAAGTCATCCGTGAGTCTGGGATGGCTGGTAGCTCCTTTAACTTTTTGTAATCCATTTTTCTTGGGTTTTTTTTAATCCAAAATCAATTTAAAATAATGTTGAGCACACTGGTTGGTTTTCAAGGAAGGAGAACCATCCAGCTGTATCTAGGCTTCTACATTTAAATAGTTAAATTCAGTACAGAAGCAACCTAAAACTCAGTGAGGAGGGAGGAGCCATTCCTGGCAATGACACCTTGAGTTAGAGCAAAGCAGGACTGGACTTTATTCCTTGGGTTGACCATTTGTACTCAGTTTTATTTGCTTTCCTTTCTCCAAATGAACTCTCAGAAAACTGATACAGTTTTGCAAAGCTTGGTGCTGAGAGGCAGGTTAAGCCATGCATGAGACTTCTAGGGAAAATAAATACTCCTATCCTTAAAACTCTAATATTTATCTCATTCTGTCTGTCACTTTCCTTTCAAGGTCTCTAGAAAAGGTCTCTTTATGTGAGCATTCAGGTGAATTGGATTTATGCCACCTCATTCTAATCTTTAAATGAACATGTCAGAGGCCTTACAGTGTCTCAGAAATCATTCAGAAAATCGTCTTTTTTGCTAAATATATTATCTTTCCGCTTAGAATTAAGTCACACTGTTGTTTAATCCTGTTATTCTGATGAGCTGGAATCCTAAACACTGATATTTGGTCTGAATATCACTTCAGACTGATAGGTCTAAAGTCAGCTTCAGGATGTGCAAATCAAAATTTGTGATTTTCAGCACTAAAGTCTTGTGTTTAAAAAGAAAAAAGTTGTGTTTTTCTTCAAATGATTAATTTTAAAGAAAATGGTGTAATATCAGAGAAAGAAAAGATTACTCATATATTGAGCTTGTTTTTATAAGTTCTTTTCAAATCAATTCCATGCATGGAAGCAAAGAAAAACAGACATGAAAAATAAAAATGAGGATAAAACAAACTCAGTAGCTATAAAAATAAATGAAGTCTTGGTAATGCCATGGCAGAGTAAACTCAAACAAGCCTTTGCCTTTTGAAAGACTGCTTTGATATTGATTTATCTAAAGAGGCAGCCAAATTCAGCCCATAATGTAATTAAAATGCAATATCATATAATGACTCAGAGGACAGATTTAAGAGTCTTTCCCTTTCTTTTCCTTCCTCCCTCTGCCCCGAATAAAAAGGTGAGAGAAGTTAATTGAATCTAGAAATCTCTTACGATAAATGAAAATACAAAGAGAGTCAACTTTCCAAATCTATTGTCAGTATCAAGTAAACTGGTGCTTGGCAGGGCTTGGGATTGTCTCATTTCTGGGATAAAGAGGGTTGGAGATCCATGGGTGCAGCAACTCGAGTAAATGTCTCTCCTCCCACATAGGAAAGATGCTTCATGTGTATGTCTGTATAGAAGAATCCAAGAGCTCTGCTCAGTTTTATTGGAAATAGGTGAAGAAAATTCCAAGGTCTAGGCACTGCATCCATAATCCAGAGATGGCAGTGCCCTGAAGGGCGTGGGAATGGGGAGAGTCCCCTGTGCTTGGGTTTTGCTCATCTGCCTCTGTCTGGCTCCCAATTGCAGAGGGAGCTTTGTGGATTTCCTTCTTAGGTAGCTTTCTCTTCAGTCTGTCTGAAGAGGTCTCCTTGGCCATAAAAGTGGGGATTAGATCCTGGTTTGTTGCTCCAGCATTGCTGAAAATCAGCACTCAATCTAGTTTTAAAGCACATGATTATCACTAAGCATAGTCTCAACTGGCTTGCTGAATATGGGTGGTTTAGATAAAACTTTTAAGTGCCTTTCTGAACACAGGATTACCTTTTTGCTCTGGGAGATAAGACCCTGAAAAATCACTGGATTTTGGTGCATTCTGAAAAACTAAGGCCAGCAGGACAGAGTTACAGCCTTGGTTTTCTTTTTTCCTTTTTTTTTTTTTTTTTTGTTCTCCTAGTTGCCAGACCAGTTGATGGGAAGCTTTGCCAGGGCCCTGCCCCTGCCACCTCCCAGCTGTGTCACCTGCCGTGCCCGGCCGAGTGCGCGGTGTCCTCGTGGTCACCGTGGGGTCCCTGCCTGCCCGAGAGCTGCCAGCACCGCCATGGAGGGAGAGGTGAGCAGGGAATGGAATGTTGCACAAAGACTGCAAAAACACTGGGGTTGCATTCAACATTGGGAGCTTAATGTGTTTTTTAGAAAAATTAGTCTAATGCAGGATGAAGCTCTTGGATGTGTGTAGTGGAATCTGACCTTTAAAAGCTTTTTGCCATTCTTTGCGTGAGAAGAAAAAATTTTTCAAGCTGATTCAGGCCCTTTTATCCTTCACTGAACTTGTGCAGGAGGATTTCTTGGGCTAGCAGCTGCCAGGCTGCCCCTCTCTGATCCCCCTTGGAAGTCCTGCTGCATGCCTGGATTTCAGGGCGAGGTATCAGGATGGAGGTGTATCCCCCAGCCCTGAAATCTGGACTCAGGGGGACCCAAGACGATGTTCTCATTGTTCTGGGCTTGGTTTAAATTCCTGGAAGAAGGATATGCAAGTGTAATTCAGCCTCCCCTGGATTTTAATTGACTGCTCTACATGTTTGTTGCTGCAACATGTTGAGATTCCTTGCAGAGCCTTTCCTAAGACTCTAAGTTGCAAAGATGTCTCTTGGAGTGCATGTCAAGGAATGGATATTATTGTTTGGAAATTACACTGTTTTGACAACTTCTTAAGTTTGTGAAATGATTTGAACTGGTCAAAAATTTTCAAACAAAAAGAGAAATAATAAAAACCATAAATATTTGCAAAAGCATTTCACGTTTAAATGATTTTGAATAATTTCTTTTTGCTCATTTGAGAACTCTGGAAGTTTGATCTTTGTATTGTCTGGGATGGTTTTTATTTTTTATTTTCTTTTCTATTTCATGACCAAAGCATTTCCATGTGGCCTCTACTCATGCTGTGTATTTCCCCATGCTCCGAGACTGTCGGAGGAAAGACCCCCATGTATTTTTTTCTGCTTTTTTCTTAGAATTCTATGTCATTTACATAACAGAACACACTGAAAAATACTTGTGTATTAGTTCTGCATTGTATATAGCAACATGACTTTTGGTTTTATTCAGAAGGAGGTAGATTATGTAATCAATTCTATGATTATTTCTGTAACCTTTTTCTTCCACTTCACATTTGAGTCTTCCAGTTTAATAGGATGTCATTTCAAAGAGGTCTGATATGCATTATGTATCAGAAAACCTTACACCTTCATAAAGCAGAATACTAATTTCTTAGTAAACTGCTCTACTGTGTCTCAAAACAAATCCTTTCGTTAGTGGATTCCCAGACAGAATATAGATGTCATTTATATCTTCAGTTCCTTAACTGTTCCTCTCTTTTTATCTTAATGCTGCTATTACATTAATATATGCATCACTGGCAAATTTCGATATTCTGACATGTATTTCTATCTAATGTTGATGAAAGGGAAAAAGAAATGTGAAAAATGTGGGTTGCTGGAATTCTTTGCACACTGTTAGATTTTGCATGCCTGGGCTGTGGGCACCTACAGCCGAGTGCTGTCCCAATCAATCCAGTTTGTAAATATCTTTCTCTTGTTTGTCTTTAAATCCCCCAGCTCCAGATACCCCGTATAGTCCTCTTGCTACTAGGTGATTGTATGAATATTTTTTCTGTTGTCCAGTTAATTCAGCTCTGCTTTTTCCAGGCTTTAGGATGAGACAGAGGCAAGTGGTCGTGGATCCGGTGGGCACCCTGGCAGGTTGTCCTCACTTGGTGGAATCCATTCCTTGTGAAGACGCGCGGTGTCACGAGTGGGTGGTTTCAGAGGGAGTGTGTGTGACTGACCGTGGGAAATGTGGGCCTGGACACCGCGTGCTGAAGGCTGTCTGCAAGAGCAGGAAAGGTGAGCTGGGCTGTGCTCCTAAAAGCCCTATGGTTTTTTGTGCCTCCTAAAATGACATTTTGTTGCAGAGTAATTGAGGTTATGTACAGTGGCTCCTTACTGAGTTTTTTTAAGAAACTTTCAGATTTTTGAGTTGACTGTGTTGCTCTTGAAAGCCTGGGGCTGATAGAACCCAGGATTTTGCCTGGTGCTTTCTATTTTATCCAAAAGGGGGATGGCTCATCAGTGCAGGTTGTGTGTTGTCATTGCTGGCCTTATCACCACAAAAGTGGGATATTTGTGCTAAAGTAGGGTTCTCGCTGAGGTCAGCAGCTCTATTGGCATTCAGAATATCAGTCCAGCCCCCAGAACCACTTCTATCCTCAGTTTTTAGCCTGTGGTCTGAATATTTCTCTAATTGGGATAACACTGTTACAGCCACAAGCAGGGATGCTCGGTTGTGCTGCCAAAATTAATGCAAGACGAAGATGTAAATGAAATGATTGTACTGAGTAATCCTTCCCTTGGCAGCAGTTTGAGACCTGCAGAGTGTTCAGTGTACGAGCTGCTAATAATGAATAAGTACATTTTTATGTGACGTTTACAAACAGCCAGCAAGATGTTATTTCTTGTGTATGGTTTGAACCTCAGCCAAAAGGTTCATTTCGTGATAAGGTCACTGTTGTCAGATCTTTAGATTCAATTACATGGAGCACAATTTTGCAGTCCTTAGTCACAGCAAGACTGTGCTATCATCTCAAAAGTGGCAAAATTGTGCAACTTTAGAGCCTGATATTGTATCTGAAATGGAGAATTCCTCTTTTACATGGTGCTGGGACCGATCACAGGAAACAATTTCAAGGTGGTAACAAGAGTGGTTAATTGGTAAGTGGTTAAAATAGTGTGTTGTTTACGAGGCATTAGAACCTGGCAGAAAGAAATAATGGCTGCTTTGTCCGAAGAGCGTGGATTCTCCTGAAATATATTTAAATCTGTGTGGTTTCCTTGTTAGTTTGCGAGAATGGGGAGAAAAAAGAAACCTTCAACTGTTATAAAATGACACAGCCAGAATATAGAGAGCGAAGAGCTCACTCTGAATTTTGTGTGAGTGGTCTCTGCTGGTGTGTGATGATTACTGTAGGTCCAGGCCAGCAGGATGTGTGCAGATGGAGTATAGTATTGCTGAGGAGCACCATGTACTTCACACTGCTAAAATTGTGCCAGCATCCATCTCTGTGCCCCAACTTGTGCCGGGGACAGAAAGCATGTTCCATTGCAGCTGCTGATCTCTGATCAGCTGTTTTCTGTGGCTATGATCTTTCAGAACTCAGGCCTTTGAAGTGTCTGTTCTTCACTCAGTTGTTCAACAAGGTATTGGAAGTCTCACAATACCCTTTTCATTTCAATTATTCTGTGGATGTTCTAGTCAGAAAAAAACCAAACCATTCTTCCCACCCTGCCAGCCTGAGGCAAACATTGTCACTAGATGTGATCAGTGTCCACTTAAAACTGAGGTTTCACCAGGAAATATCCAGGTTACCAGGCAGGTTAGAATCACTGCTTAATACTACTCTCAAGCTTTTCTCAAGTCTTGGTTGAGTATGAGAGGTCTGGAAGAATCCTTAAAGTAGAAGTTGGAAGAAGAGTCAAATTGTTTCTTCTTCTCTCAATTCACTAACATAGTTGCTTTGTTCATAACCTTATTTATTTCCTTCTGTAATGTTCTCTTACCTAGATTTCCTTTTCAAAAAGTAGTCTGCTTTTTTTTGGATAAAAGTTGGAGTAAGTGTCAGCTTTGCTTAATGTGTTTTAGCTGGTTAGTTGGCAGTAGGAGGTCAGGAGGGAGTTGTGGTAATCTGATATGTGTCATTTACAGGTGAAATAGCATAAGGCCCGTGTCCATGCCAGGCATTGTACACAATACAATTCAGTATTCTGTGCAAGCAACGGCCCTGCTGGAAGCTGTGTTGTGTGCTGCTATTTTCATTTACTTAAGCATCTTCTGTTGAATTCAGCTCTGTCTCCTAAAATCCAGTGATTTATCCAGTCATTCTGTCGTCCATGCCTGGCATTATTTGCTCAGTATTCCTACTGAATGCCTGAAGGGATGAAAAAAAAAATTTTTTTGGATCCTGTTAAATGCCAAAATCCAGTGTATCATCATCTTAACAGTTCATTTGGGCCTGGAGTTGTGTTGATTAGGGTACTTTGGGTTGTCTCTGTATCCCTGCTGGCAAAATGCCGTCATTTTCATGCAAATGCCAGACTTTGTGATGTGATGCTCTCCTCGTGTTGCTGCAGTGTGCTCACTTCTCTTCACAAGCAGTTTCTCTGTCAGTGCTGTTGGTGTCAGCTGTGCTGCAGAAGAGTTTGCAATCAGGCTTCTTGTCCTTTCCTACCTTCTCCCCTCCATCCTCAGGGGCTAAACCTGTGTCCTTTGCCACCTGTGCTCGGCTGTGGAATGATGGGCTCTCCATGGGTCAGACACAGGAGGCCTTTTCCATGTGGAGTCTGTTCACTCGCCAAAAAGGAGCTTCTGGTCAGCACATTTTCTTTCTGCCGTGTACTGTCCATGGTGCCAGCCCAGGCTGTGGGAGAGGTGAGTGGGGAGCAGGGGCTAACAGACCTCTCTCTCCAACTGAAGCCTCACCTTTGAATCCCTTGTAGTGTCCTTCCTTTCCATGTTAAAAAGCCATCCTTTCTGGTGAGACTGTGGGGCACTGACCCAGGTAACAAACTGCTGCTGGCTGGAGCTGGAGCTTGGACAATTTGGGAGCATGTCCCAGATGGGTGAAGCTCTGATATGCAGGGTTTCTCTGTAGACTTTCCTGTCAAAACAACATTTCTGTGAAAGGGCTTGCAGGAACTTCAGTGATGTAACACTTGTGCTCAGCCTAGAGGTACAGAAATGGCTTTTTGTTTCTTAAATAGGTTAATTTGTAATAATGAAGTGGTTCCACAGAGCGCATACTATGGACAGCAGGGTTTTATGTAGTAGCTGGAGTCTGTAATTTGTGATTTGCAGTACTTTAGCATAGATGAGGAGTAATGAGAAGACAATAGTAATCTCATTACTTTGTCATTATTAGGTGTCTGCTCCCTCCTAGAAGTGTCTCCAATCTCTGTTAATAAGTTACTGAACACATGCAAGGTACTCCTAGTGTCTGGTCCGTGTCCCTTGAGTGCTTCTCTTCTGTATCAACAAAAGGCAGTAGTGTAATAAATCAAATTAAATTAAATAACGTGAAGTAATGCACAGAATGGGGAAAGACTTCTTTTGTATGCTTCTTCTAAACAAAATTTTTCAGGATGATATTTTTTATTTAGCTAGTGAAGGTCAATGGATATGTTTGGGAAAGTCTGTGAATCCAAAAGAACAGTATAGGAAAATTGATGATTGTACTAAAAATTGGATTGTGTAAGTGTGTCATTGGCTGCATTGATCTATAATTCAGATAAAAGAATTTATTTGAAAACTCTTCATATTTACAGACACCTCAGGAATTAGTGGTGATTTTTCTCAGAGTGGTTTTTTTCGGCTGTTCAGCAGGAATTGAATAATTGCCCGTTAGTAATGTATTTTTGGGCAGATTGCTGCAAGTGTCTGACATTTGGTTTCGGACAGCCTTGATTAGAACCGACAGACATTACTGTGCATTGACCAGATGAAAGGAACTCCCTGAAAACTTTCCAGTTCACAAAACACGGACATGCTCAAAACTTTTTCATTTTCAAATGCAATTGTGCAGTAGCCAAAGCATATTGTGTTTCATTTTTTGAAGACAGTGACCAAAATCATCTTTCGTGTGCTTTGCTTCTTTTGTCTTTTTAAGTGGTACAAGCACTTTGAGTGTGGTGAGTCAGGGGACATGCAGACAGCCGGGCTTGGCTCAGGGTCAGCAGATAGAACTTCAATCCACACAGGAGCAGTTTTCCCTTCAGAGGTAATTTCATAGTTGTTTGAATTAGATGCTAAGAAATATATAAACCTGCTGGGTTCAGTCTGATGAAGGAATTTGGGCACCCTTTTTGTTGTTATTTTCCATATCTATTTTAGGCTGCATTAATAATAGAAAATGAGATTGAAACGAGACAAATGTGGAACCAGACCTTGTTTTTAGAAATGCCTATTATGCAGCTTGTGCAGAGTAGTCATTATGGTAAGGAGTACAACCTGAGAACATTCATGAAAGCAACTATAACAATAAACTCATGAAATAACAAGTATGACTCATAAAAGTAACAATTCATTTTCCGAGCATTTTATAAATGTTTCTGACAATGCCATAAATGAATTCTTGCCTATTAGCTGTGCTCTTGAGTAGAGCACATTGTAAAATGTTATTATTCAGAATCCTACCCACAAGTCATCAATCTATTTTGCTGGAATTCCCATGTCATCATTTATTAATTTGCTTCTGCTTGTTCACATTCCTACCAGAAGAACTATTAGTAGCAAAGAGAATTTCTCTGTGACAGTGAACAGCATGGTGTCTTAAGTAATCAAATATATGAAATAAGTCATACCCAAAGGCTTAATTGTTTTAATCGGAAATTATTAGATCAACAACAGGGATTAATGCAAAGGTCATGTGGTTTTGCTGGATTCAGGCTCTTCTACTCTACTCCTGGTTAACAAATGTAAGCACAGCTCAAAAGCTGCAGAGTATTTGCCTTTCTGTACCATCAGCTTGGGTGTCAGGGTTTCTTTGGTTTGTGGGAGTTGAAATTCATAGAATCAGAGATGGGTCGAGTTGGAAGGGACTTTAAAGATCACCTCATTCCAATCCCCTCTGCCATGGGCAGTGATGCCATGAGGTTACTCAAGGCCCTGTCCAACCTGGCAATCCAAACTTGTTACATATCTATGCTGTCTTCATTTTGAGGACAGTTATTTATAACAGGGCAGAATAATCTCTCTTATTCATAATTACAAGATTAGTCTTATTCATAATCTCTCCCTTATTCATGCACAGGTCATGCAGTGCCAGGGAGATGCAGGTGCTGAGCCAGAGGATCAGAGTCCAGAGGGGCCCAGGATGCTGCTCTCTCTCTCCCCCCGTAGCACCCGAAGGACTGGTCCTGGGACCTGTCACAAAAACACCATCTTCAGCACCTTCTGCCTCACCTGGTGCTCTGAGGCACCCTGGGGGTGTCTGTGCACCCCTCCCAGCTTCATCTGATAAATGATAACACCTGGCAGGTCTCAGGACTTGTGGCTGTACCAGGTGAATCTCCCTGCTATGGACCATCTGCCAAGGGGGCAGCTTAGGAATAAACCCTGCTGCCAGAGGGGTTCTGGCAGCACTGCTGAGAGGAGCTTCAGCACAACAGTTTTATTTCCCTGTGCCATCTCTTTGGTTCTTGGCAGTTGCAATCTAGAACCTGGCACTTACCAAGAAGATAAGAGGGTTTTTGTTTTTAAGTGTTAATAAGTTCACAGAAAATGGACATGTTTGGGTTGAAATACACCTATTTCCAAGTTTCTGTTCTATGTGGCTGTTTTATTTGTAAAACTGGAGAACAATATTTCAGAGAAAAAATTTCTTTCAGTAATTTTTAGATTAAATGATTAATGTTTTTGGGAGTTTTTTTGTAAATGAGCTAGTGTTAAACAAAATTAAAAATTCAAAATATTTTTAAAAGAGGTTGGTAACAGAAGCAAAATACTCCTTTCTGATTAAGCAAACATTTTACCTTACCTTGAAATTTTTTATTTCCTAAATCCTCCCCCAGTCTCTTCAATTCTACTTTAAACATTATTTTATTCTTCCTTTTCTCCTTTTCTCCTTTCCTTTTTTTTTTTTTTTTTGGTTCAGTGCCCAAACAGAAATCCATTATTCACACAACTCAATTGCCAGAGCAGACACTGAAATCCTGTTGGAATTGAAGCGAGGAGTAAAGGGAAGTAAGGTAATCAAAGCAGTGTTATTTTAAGATCCAATATTACGTTCTGCCAGGGGTTGACAGTGAAGCTCTGCACTTGGAGAAGTTGATGACTCTTTGGGGGTAGAATATTAACAGTGGTTTGCTCAGCTGCTTGCCTGTGCTTCCAGGGCAGTCCCAGTGTGTCCCGTGGTCCCCAAGAGTGTCTGTGATCCCTGCTCCACTCTGTGCGCAGCATCCCGAGGGGCAGGAGCATCCCCACCAGCTGAGCCCAAATCCTGCAGGAGGAAGGCACTGCAAGGGCACAGGACAGGTGGTTTTCTTCTTCCTTCAGGGCATGAGGGAAGCAGCCCTGAAGGACCTGACAGTCCTGTTTTAACACAAGTCGTAGTATCACTTATGTAGGAGAAGAGTCCAATCTCAGCAAAGCCAAGTTCTTACCTGGATAGAATTCATGATTTTTCATTTTCCAGTGGATTAATGATATAGAATTAATGCAGATTCTGTTTAATTTCTCAGAGAACAGATTTACCATGTTCAATTTACCAAAAATAAGTTTGAAATAAGTTCTTTCCTCTTAGTTCCTGAAGTGTATCCTGTGAGAAATGAGACAACTCTTAAAAAGATTAATTTACTGAAAACAGAAAAAATTGAAAAATTACAGAAATCAGAAAAATATAAAAATTTGGGATCCTATGGCTCGGTAGATGGTATGCCCCAGGAGCACAGGGATTTGAGATCATCTGGCTGAGACAGCACTAGACCTCAGGTAGAGAAAAAAACTTGCAGTGCTGGGTTGACTTAAAAAAATTACTAAAAGCCCCTTAAAAGGGGTAAGGCTTTTAATGCCCAGCACCGATGTCTCCCACAGCTAGTCTAGAGAGAGCAAGAGGGGAAGAGAGAAGAGAGCCCGCCTCTCAGCTTCATCCTTTTTATAGTTTTTGCTCCACCCACAGCCCACCCACAGCCCGCCCCCAGCCCGCCCCTTCGGTCCAAGGCGATTGGTGCTTTCCCTTTGATGGATCATCTCCGTCCACCAATGGCTCATCGTTGTCAAGGGGGGTGGTATCAGTTAGAGATAAGGGAATACAATACCTTCATTAAAATTCAGGTATTCAGGTTGCCATGGACTTGCCTGCAGAGTAATGGCTCTGTAGCTAAAAATAGCTGCTGGCTATTAAGACTGGGTGGGGGGTTTGGCCTTGGAATCAAAATGCAAGTGAAACACCTACAAAAAGTATTAAAATACATCCAACACACCTCAGAACACTTGTAAAAGTATACAGTAAACACAGGAAAGGTAACTCTTATGGTGTACCAGTGGTTTGTAGCTTGAAAAGGGGCAAGTTTGTGATTTTTAACTGGGAAAATTTTAACTGGGAAGGGTGCAACTCTATTAATAAACTTTAAACAAATAGAAACACTGATAATGGAACTGGATTTTTGTACCTGGGCTGATGGGTTAATTGTAACATTCAATTTAAAAATAATTAACTCAAAATTAATTATTTAAAGCACTTAATATGCAAAGACCAAGCACAAATAGGGATTTCATGTATGACATATCCCACCATACCCCATCACTGGAGCTGCTGATCCCAAACCAGTTTGTTTTCCTGACTTTTAGAAACACAGATTCTAAAAGGCTACGTGTAAAGCTTTGTATCAATTAAAAAAGATGCATATTTCTCATTTAGCAGCCCTGGTGGAAGGAGGACGTTGCAGTGTAGTAGCAGGGCTGAGTATTATGAGTGTTTGAGGAATGCTGAAGTATGGTGTGTGAGTTGTTCCTTAGATTTGGGACCAGTGTTTCTTGTAGTCATAAAGATTGATGTTCTCTTTGAGCAGGCTGCTTGTTAACGAGCCAGGTGGAGTGGATTTAGTTACCTCCATCAAGCCTTACCTGCCAGCAGCTGGTACCATGCCAAATATTTGCTGTCTCCTGCTGGAAACATTTAAAAACTCAAAATGCAGATTGTGCCCTGCTCTAGGACTGGTTCACAGACAATCTGAGAATAGATACTGCTATGTTCAGGAGACTTTACTGTCTTTGAATCCTCTACTGAAATTGATGTCTGCAAAAGAAACAGAAGATCAGCTTCAGGTTAATTTTAAGGTAAACTGTGGGAAAGTTAGAGCTTTCTCTGCTTAGTCACACTTTAACAGTTTTGCTTCATTCAAGATTAGAGCAAACCTGTGGCCCACCAGCCAAGGAAGACAGAAATGGAAAAGTCTATAAATGATTGTTGTAGTAGCTATGCGTGTGTAAATAACTGTCTAGCAGTCAGGAATATTTCACTAAAGTATAGGCTGAAATATCTAATGCTGGACAGGTGCAAGGTTGTGGGCTTGAATTGAGAGGTTGAACTCAAGCATACTCTGATTCGTTTTCTTTATCTTTGAGTGCAAATACATTGCATGATTTCCGGCTAAGCTGTGCTGTTTCAAATGCTGGTGGTGTGTCTTGTGTCAGTCATCCAAAAGGCAGCTACAGTTGGTATCCAGTGGTAATTTTAGCTCCTCATATTTGGCTGATGGAGATACAGTGGAGTTTATTAGGAATAAAGCCAGCTTTCATCCTTCCTGTGCTGACAGTATAAGGTGTTACAGCCACCTGTGAAGTTATTTTTTTTTCTGTGCCAGCTGAGTGTGAGCTTGTGGTCAGTGCAGAATGCCCTCAAATGAATTGCTGTGCAAAACCAGGGCTCTTTTTAGTATTGAATGCTCCTTTTTGATACCCTCTGTCTCCAAAAGATGTTTTACAAGACTTCAGAGCAGTGCTAAAATGGTGAGGGCAAAGGCTGTTTCTTCCCCGTGGCTGTTTCAGCAGAGAGGAGATGGATTTTCAAATACCCAGCTCCCACTTTCACTGGTGAGAGGGAGCAACAGGTCCTATGTTTTTTAAAAATTAACCTGGGCTTCAAACACTTGTAGGTTAGGAACAAAGGGTCGAGGTAGTCCTTTCAGAAATGGGAACTATAACATTAAGAAAAATATAAACGTCAATTAATATGGCAAACTCTGTATTGCCCTTTCTGTTTTAAATGTTAAGGAATAAGTTTGACCTACGTTGATCTGAGCTTGTGGTAAAGGTTACCTAAAGAGCAGGGGGTGTGTGTGTGACCTGTAGGTCTGTTACTTTGGTGCAAGTGCTTTGAAGAATCTACATAGAAGGATTAGCATTTATATACCAGGCTAGTGCATATGTATAGTTTGAAACTATCTTTTTATGAACTACTTTTAGTGTCTAGGAGGTCTTTATTAAGTTTAATGCTTTCTAACCTTTTGATTATAAGACTGAAAGGAAGGTTCTTATATTGTATTTTGTAACTGCAGGAGTATTTACAGCTAATTTTTTAAGTCTGGAAATGAAATAGTGTAATAGTTTTATTTGGTGTTGCCCCTGTTGTAGACAAAAACCCCAAGTTGTTTCAGTAAGAAACTAGAAAAATACCTGTAAGTACCAACAGCAATTTCTGTTTTCTCAGTGAAATGAAGCATAAAATACCTGCTTGGCTTTTTTCTTTAAACTAAGCAGAACTTCACATACATGTAGTTCATATTCTTTTTGGAGAGTTATTGTATTTCTTAGGGAACTCTGATTCAGAAAGAAATGTGAGCAAAATAGGATTGTTCTAGAATTGTGTTAAAAAGGTAAGTTGATCACAAATTCTGAAATAACTAAGTGGATGAAAGGGGAAGGAGGAGACAAAATTCTGCATCTGTGACCCAAACGTGGCTGAAGGTACCAGGAGGAGCAGGTGGAAGATGTGATAGTGAGGGTTCATCTCATCCATAAGGTTTCTGGCTTTTTGGATTAAGTGGGTTCCAAAAGGGATTAAGGATTTCATGGCTTTTCTACTGAAGGAAGAGTTCCTCATATGTAGATATTATAGATGGCATACCTCACTCCTTGATCATGATTTGGTAACATTTATGTTAAGACTTTAAAACTCACAGTTTCTTGGGGAATATAAGAAATGGGGATGCTTTATGTCGTCTTTTTATCCTCCTCATTTCAAGTGGAGTCTCTAAGGCATTTTGCTTACATTAATAAAAGGTCTCAAAGTTTTCTGGTGTTCAGCTGATGGATAAACTGTACAATTGCAAATTCCGATATTCTTAGGTTGCCAGGGTGAAACAAGCCAGAAAATAGTATTTGGCACATTTGATATTTTTCAAATTCTTAATAGAGACAAAGTTGTCCAATTCACAGTTCAAAATTATTTTAGCCAAGATTTTTTTTCCTAAGAGAAATGGCCAGAACAGTATAAAAGGCTTAAATTAAATAGGAGATCATTAGGGTAAAGAAGTGACTGGCTGTGTTTTATTGCATTCTGTGTGTGAGGTTTAGTGGGATGCAGTGCAAATCACATGATATGACTCATGGAAGAAAAAATGTTTCAAAATAAGCCAGTTAAGTTCTGTAGGAGATGGAAATAAACTAAACCTGATTCTTCAGACAGGAGACTGAGACCCGGTAGTGAATATCTGCAGGAAGTGGGAGTGTGGGGCTGGGGGCTGCCCTGCAGCTCAGTCTGCAGAAAGGATTGGGGAGAGGGAGACGATGGATGTGGAGCAGCCAGGGTAGGAGGAAAGGCTGGGAGCAGCCTGCAGCCAGGAGGTCTCAGTGCTCCTTGTTCCTCGGGCAGGAGCTGCACCTGGGGTCTGGCTCTGTGCTGTGCTCTGGGTGTTGGCAGCAACCTTCTCCCGAGGCTTAAATAAGGGAATAATTCCACTAACTTCAATAGACACCTTCTCCCATTGATCTCTGACCACAGCCCTTTAGTCGAGGGAAGAAAGCAGGGCTTTTTTTGTGTAATTTAATCCTCTCCTGCTGGGTGGCCCTACAGAAGGCTTTTTCTGTAGCTGGAATTCCTTCGGTGCTGGACAGGAGTGATTGCAAGAGCCGCCTTTGTACAGTAGTTTTGAAGGCTGTTGAGTGGAAATGAAAGATAAGTCTTGTACTTTCTTTGAGTTTCTTTTTATCAAGCTGTTCATGAAGTAGAGCTGATTTAAAAACAATTTAGTCACTTGTTTTGAGGTTAATGGATGCTGGAGGGGAAGGCTTCCCCCCCCCCCCCCCCCCCCCCCCCGTAAAAGAAGAAGTTTGACAAACTTTTAATTAAGAATTTTGAACGTGGAAATTTTGGGGTAGTTCTGCACTACTGAGATTGGCTCTGGGGCATATTGGTTGGTCAGGTTTTTAAAGTAAATCTTCCTCTTAATTCTAATTAAGTATTGTAATGCCAGCGCTCTTCATTAGGCAGAAATTTGTGATTAGTCAGGTGGTAGTAATGGAAAGAGAAAAAAACATGTGATAAAGTACTAGAGAAATTGGAGAGCAGGGAAAACAGCCATAAGATGTGCTCCTAAATGCTCTTCAGCATCTCCCTGTTGGCAGATTTCCCACAGAATTCAGTGAGTTCTGTGGGACAGGATTCAATCCTCACATAGATCTGACTCATGTGGAAATACAAGTTCAGAGGACCTTGATTACAGGACTTGGGCTCTGAAGCTGTGACAGGAAATGATGCTAAGAACAGCTATAAAGAGGGAAAACTCCTAATTCTCCCCAAACTTTGAAGCCAAGCTATTATTTTTAAGTGTTGATTACATTATTGAATTGTTTATCTGTGAATTGAATCTCGTATTTAATAAATGGGAGCTTTTGTGAAGTGCTGGAGTGAATGTGAATTAGTGAGTCGAGAAAGATTAGCTCTGTGAGGAGATTGAGAACAATTTAAAATTCTATTGTACGATGTTTTTCTTTCTGTCTGTGAAGTACGGCTGTAATTGCCTCAAATTAGGTACTCCTTTGTTTAGGGGAGTTAAACAAGTAACAGGATAAGATATTTCATAGTCCCTTTCTAAATAAACAGCTTGTTCAGTTTGTATCTTTAGGCAGCTTGCAGATGTCAGAGCCAAGTCTGTGGAGAGAACATATATATCTGAGGTGGAGTTTCCTTAGAAACTGGATCGTCCTGGATTGTTGGGATGCATTTTACAATTTGAAGCCTGGTCTTCCCCTGCTGTATAATTTTAGTGTCACCTTTTGTCATGGTTCTTAAAACAGATGCATTATTAAAAAATTCCTAAGGAGATGTGGACTGTAAGCATGAATTTGCCCAGCTCCTTTCTGGCAGCTGTGGTTTATATTTTGCCATCAGTTGCCTGATGGTGTTGCTACCAATGAACCCTCACATTAACCTGGTAATTATCAAGACCAGAAAGAGAAAAAACTGATAAGAGTGAGCCAACACACCCACGTGGACTGGGGCAGTAGCACACAGACAATGCTGCTTTTCCTTTCATACCCCTGAAAAGGAAAAAACAATCCCACTAAGTTCTTGGATTAGTCTTGTGTCCAGTGTTGTCCATGGGGATTCAGGCACTGCATCTGGAGTGAGACTGTTGGAGCTTGAAAAGTGACTTTTCTGGAGGGAGGGAGAATCCTTATCTGCCATTAGCAAGTGAGCAGGGAATTTTCTGCATCTGGGTGAGCCCAGGGGCTTTGCTGGTGGCCCAAAATCACTTCCAGGTGGTGTGACGTCCACCTGGTCCCTTTCCACATCTCCTCTGGTACTGCACCTAGGTCTGTCCCTGATCTGGGGGTTGTTTCCATTCATTACTGGCAAATGTGGTTGTGACATAAGCAACCACATCATTTTTGTGGTGAAAATGCAGCAGAACTGATAAGTCCTCGTGAATTTAATCGGCGTGTTGGGCAGTTCTGTAGAAAAGGCTCCATAAATGCTTGAAGCAGAGGGGAGGTGGGTCTTGGCTGCCCATAATATACTGTAGAAACCAAGATGATCCTGTAAGTTCAAATTCCATTTTTTTGCTGCCAGATGCAAAATTCCCATCACCCCCCTGCCCCGGTTTCAGCAGATTTCCCAAGTTTTATACCAAGTCAGCACTGTTTGTTGTACACTTAGTGCTGTGTCAAAGGGGACTAGAGCCAAGAGGGTGTTTTGTGCCTATTTCATGGCGTTTGCAAATAAAGCTGAGTGATTTGGTAACTCTCCTGGAAACTCTGAGACTCTAAGTTGGGCAGAATGCTCCCTGGGCATGCATAGATCTAAGGATAGCACTTCCTTGCCTATCAATAAGTATCTTAAGGCCTTTCCTTTTAATGCTATATATGACTAAAGTCCCAGGGAAATAATTCCACTACTGCTGTTCATTTATATCATTGGAATCTGAATTAATTCAGCCTAGGCTAGGTTTTCTAATACATTATTTATTTAGGTCTTCAAAATGTCTGTGGTGCTGCATGTGGTTGACAGAGCATGTTCTTGTTTGTTAATACTATATGGCATCCCGTTTTCCCAAGGTGCTTCAATAAATGTATGTCTTCAAATAAAGCTGGGATTTTAACAGGCTTTTTTTTCCCCCCCCTGTGTTGTAACTGTAGCATCCCAGATTCTTAGCTCTGATTTCTCTTCTCTACAACCACCTATTTTAAATAGTTCTGGAAAGATCCTCACTTCTTTAATGTTTGTTATTGGGTATTTTTTTCTTTCTTTCTTTTTTTTTTTTTTTTAATGCTTATTTAGGTCTTGATTCTAAATATCGAGCCCAGCTTCTCCTGCTGCCCTCAGGCACTAGAAGCATAGAAATACCCTTAAATTCAATTAAAAAATCCCTGACATGAAGGGTGGAGCACTGAGCTCATATTTTCTGACAGTCCACTAAACTTACAAATCAAAAGACATGAGTGCTGTGTAAGTGAGGGTGAAACAAATGGAATACAATACTTGGAAATGAATGAGTCCTGTGAATGAACGTTGGCATGTACATCCCCAGCCCCATATGAAGATTAAAATGAGTTGTCTGCTCTAAAATTGCATAATTGCTTCTGTGACTGATTTGGTGCTGCTCCATAATAAGTTGTGAACACTGTATGCTGACCTGGTTAATGGGATGTTTACTAAATGAATATATTTGTATAGTTTAATAGGAGGATGCTTGGAAAAATTAGCAGGATGAGAAAGAATGGCTGGAGAGAGTAATTTTTCAGCAAGTGCTGGGGTTGTGAAGAGGAAGGCAGAGGCTGCCTTGCCACTGGCATCTGGGGGCTTGGAGGGGGAGGTTGGATGGGTCTGGATCCTTCATGTGAGTTGACACAGAGTATCCCTGTCCTGAATTTCTGGGGGAATGGCTGCCCCAGCTCTGCCCGCCACTGAAGGTGCTGCCAGGTGGGGATGTGTGTGCCCCATCAGCAGCCTCATCCTGCAGCCCTAACAGCTTCATTTGCTAAACTACCTTTCTTGAATTTAGCTGTTTTAAGTACTATAGACTAAGATAATTATTTCATGAAGTAATATTATCTGCAAATTAACCTTGGATCTCTGCGGAGGTTCAGAAAGAGGGAGATAAGGAGTTTTATCACAAATTGCAGACTTACTGGGTTTAACGTAAAGGCCGTGGCAAGTAATACATTTAAACTGCATTTAAGTAGTAAAGACCAGAATATCAAAGTCTAAAAGCAATAAACATTAAATTATTCAGAAAGTTTTTATATTTTCTTACTAGTTTATATGTTCTTTTCACACACTGTCATTTAATGAGGTTATATTCTGATTAAAGTAGAAAAATAAAAAAGTAAAATGTTTTATTTCAGTAGATAAAAATGTGGCTTTTAAAATATATCAGCTTGCCCTGTGTAGTCTGAGCTGACTGTACAATTTCCCCTTTGTTCAGCATGGCTGCTAACTAACAGATTCTGGGGGGAAAAGTCCCCCTTACATAGAGTTTCAGTTGAAATCCATATTTTAATTTTAAGTGTCAACTAATACATTTTCTGTAATCCCTTTCAAATATTCTTTGGCAGTGTTCCCAGACACATATTTTTGAAGGTTAAATGGCTTAGGATTTATGTACTGTACTATGTAGGTGTATTGGCTTTGAATGGCAAGGTTTTGGTAGCAAATGAGCTACAGGGGTGGCTTCTGGAAGAGAAAATTGGGATTAAAGTGGTGCCTGGAGGGGGGGAATGGAAGGTGTTTTAAGATTTGGTTTTATTTCTCATTATCCTGGTAATTAAACTAATCTCCCTGAATGGACTCTGTTTTGCCTGTGATGGTAGCTGGTGAGTGATCCCTCCGTGCCCTATCTCACCTCGTGAACCTTCTGTGATAATCTCTCCCCTGCCCAGCGGAGGAGGGCAGTGACAGAGTGGCTTTGGTGGGCACCTGGTGCCCAGCCAGGGTCAGCCCAGCACAGTAAATCAGTCTGCATAAAGTACTGAGTTTATAGGGCCCCTGCATTGCCAGACACCAGTTTGTAGCTCAGGAACACCACAGCTGCAGCAGCAAAAGTTCTGCTGGTTGATGACCTGTGTTTCTGAGGAGCCCAGGGTGAGGTGCTGGGCTGAAAAACTGCTTTTTGCTGATTGCAGAGCTCACTTGGGTATCATTACAGAGAGCTGATTCATGTAGTGTGGATGTACCTCTCTTGCAGCTCAGAGTGTTGACTGTCCAGAAACACTTTTTTTTTTAATAGGTTAAAATTGGCATGAATAAGCAGCAGTAATTAAAATAATATTCCACAAGGTTTGCATTTTGGTGTGACAGTGTGATTAAAATTGGACCTGCCTTTTTCTCTCCCGTGGGAACCATTGTGTGCTCCATGGCTAATGAAGTGGAATGAGCACTGTGATCAATATTTATGGTGTCGCTCTGGGCACCTGCAGTTCTTTCAACCCTTCTTGCACTATAAAGCTGGAATGGAGGTTCTTGACTCGAGCTGTTAATGGTTGAACTGCAGCTTGATGAGAAGGCTGCAGAGACTGTTCCTGGTGCTGTTTCTCGTGAGGGTCATGTGCCACTTGCACACATTTGCTACTTCTCATCATTGATTGACAGAAGTAGGAACTTGATTTTCTTAGTGATGTGCCTTCAGGTCTTCCAGTCATCCTTTGGTGTTTGGGCTCTGACTGTGCTGGGAACAACCACCCTTGGGGTACTGTATCTTGCCACTGAACACAAAAAAAAGATGGCATGTATGGATTATTTCAGCAGAGTTTATAGACTTCTGCCCTGTGACTTTTCTTCTTTTTACACTTCAGTCTGCACTACAGGTTCTGTAATTGCTGGGGACAGTGTGTGTTTAATTCCAACATGATGCTGTGGAGTGTCTAGTGTATACTTTTGAAGCTTGCCAGTTTGGGAGCTGCTCCCAACTGTGCCAAAATATTTTTCTGCAGCTGCTTATGAAGTCCACAGACTATTTTCTGTCCAAATCAGCCTTGCATTACTTTATTCTCTTGTTTCTTGACCCCTTCAAGGCTTTTCCAAAATAATAATATCATCTCTGAACTCTTGGTGGTTTGGTTTGTTGCAAAGTTTGCCCATTCCCTGGCAGTGACAGCGGCTGGAGGCAGTCCAGTGTAATTAGTAAGTATTTTGGAGACTGTGCTTTGGCAGCCCTGTTAAATATGTGCAGTGAAAGCAGGATTAATATGTGGCCTCATCTTTTTTTTTTTTTTTTTTTTTTCTCGTTAGGGCATCTCTATGATCTGTAAGCTTATTTAATTGGAAATTAGCCATTCTTATTAACAGAGGAGATACCCTTTGGTCCAAATCCTGACATTGGATAAATGTATATAGTTTCCACTAAGGAGAAAGAAAATGCATCTGTATACTCCAGGGTGGAAATTTGCCCTTTCTGTGTCCAGTGCAGTTCTCCTGGAAGAGAATTTTCATTTTCTAGTAAAGGCAATAAATTTTCACTGCTCAGATAAGTGACTACAGAGGTTCATCATCAGGATTTGAAGAAATAAGCCTCCTAAGAAGATGGATGATGACAAGGGGAGTAAGAGTTGTTATCCAATCATTTGTCATGGTCCAGAACATTAAGATGTATTGGTAAGACCCCAATGGTGTGTAGAAGTTCTTTTTTTCCAGTGTGTGATAACGTGCCCTGTGCAGCCAGCCAGTATTGCACTCTCTGAAAACTCATTCTGTTTGCATCTCTTTGTATACACAGCACATAAATGTTAAAATCTTACATATTGCTGAGAAGTATTCTACACATCATCCAAATGTAGCCCCACAACTGCTGAAGAGAGAGGCTGACTTCTGAGGTCCTCACATTCCTGCCTTTCTCTCCCTCCTCCATCCCACCCCAGTTGTTAACATTTCTGCCTTGCCTCTTTTGCTGTGAGTGTTCTGCTCTGGGCTTTCTCCAGAGACTTTTCCCTCTGATTTTCTGTGGTTCCCTGCTCTACAGCCTTTTCCTTCTAGTTCTTCCCTTGTCTCAGAGCTTCAAAACCACAGAGCAGCCATGGGGGACTGTGTCAGCTAGTGAAAAACTGGATTAAACTTTCATGGCTGTAGGAGTGCTTGTTAGCATATATGTATTAATTCAACATTTCCTGCTGGTTTTCAATATGTTGGGAGGTTGTGTTGCCAGTGAGGTGACTTCAAGTCTGTAATGGAATATGTTTCAACTAACTGCTTGAGACCAGGTAAAAATTTTGCTCTGCTTATCTGGTTTTAGAGAAAAGTATTTCTCCTCACCTTTAAAAGTGAGTATTCCTCTCTAAACCAGACATGGTTGAGACCCCATTTCTGAGGATTTTCTTGAATTCTGGCTCTGTAGCTGGGGTAGCTGATATTGAAAGTTTAGCTTCACGTAGGAGAGACACACCATCATAGTTTGCTGTGGTGAACTCTGCTCCCTGCTTGGTGCAGGGAGTTCATGCAGGCATGAGGTTTTTAACTTGCCTCGTCTGGGTTTGCTGTGGCACAGAATGGCTCAGTAGCTTAAATTTGACTCAAAATCAAGAGCTGGCATAGTCTGCCTCCAGGAGAACCCCATGGGCTTGGGAGCTCTTTGGAAGATTTTTGGCAGTGTGTCTTCAGGTTCCATAGGCATTCTGCAAACTGGCTGTGGTGGGGAGATCTGTTCCTGTGGGTTTAGATGTCAAACACGTGGCTGTGTTTCCAGGGAAGCAAAATGCAATTCTTCTGAGTCCCAGCCATGTAATTACAACAGTAATAATAACTATCATTTTTGATGCCTCAGTGCCAAACGTAAAGGTTATTGTTTCTGTTAATGTTTTCAGAGGACTCTGTTCTGCTGCTTTTTCCCGATTTGTGCCTTATCTGTGACTGAACAATTACCAGCAATGTGATGAGGACATGGCATGCAGAAAGTCATCCCCTTGTCTCTTTTCCTGATGACTCTGAGGAGTGTGTGAGCGCTGCTATCTCAGCTGCTAATCAGTGGAGCTGCAGCTAATGTGCACAGTGACCTTTGCGAGGAGAAAGGAGCTCGTGCCAAACTTGCAGTTTGAGTCAACTTTTACACTTTCTCATGTACTTGACTGCAGGAGCTGCTCCCTTACTCACTTGGATTGCTGGATCAGTTGCTCTTCTATTCACCAAGCTAAGAGATGCCCCAAATTTCTCTTGTGTGTTAGTCCTGATGTTTTCCTTGGCCAGGTATCATTGTTTTGTGGGTGACCCCCAATCTTCCTGCTCTAAATTCCTTTTGTGCTTCATTAAGTTCAAAGTGATTTTTCATAGCTGTGCACTTCCCAGTTTGGGGATGTCAATGGGATTTTTACTGCTGGAATTAAACCCAATTTACAGCAGCCCATGGGTGTGCAAAGGTTATTCTCTTGCATTTCCTCTCTCTGTATTTTTGTAGTGCTTAGGAGTCTGATGCATGGAGCTCTCAATTATTTAGCATCTATCAAGTTTTTGCTTACAACACCTAAACAAACACTAGTATTACATAATTTTTTTCTGAATATATAAAATATAATTCTGCTACATTAATTTACAAATGTATAAAAAACACATACTGTTTCTTAACCATCCCTTTTAATGAAATAGGTTTTGGATTGAAATTTTAAGTATGCATGAAGACAGTAAGATACCATTTACACTGTTAGGATTTCAATAATGTATGGAATTAGCAGAGCTTTATTATATTTCTGTGCCTGCATGCCCTCCATAGAGTAAAAGTTGTAATAAATATAAGTTCAAAGGTAAAATTTTATTGCTGTGCATGAGGGAGAAAAAATAAATTAGAATTATGTAATCATGCTCATATATGTTATGAATTTTGAACAGTGTCTATTAGAAAGTTTGTCAAAATGTGCTTAGCTTTGAAAATAGAGATTAACGCTGAAGGTTTTAATATTGTTCTTCCTTATATTCCTATTCCTTGCAAATATAAGTGTAAAATATCTCCTGCCGAAAGCAATTGTCATAAAACGACACTTTCCTATTTTAATAGCTGAATAATCAGAACAAAAATATTTTCTAAGTTGCAGAGAGGTTATTGCTTTTTTCACACAAAGAAATTTAGTGGTAGAAAACCAAATTTTAGCCGGATATTCTTTGCTTCTTGAGTTTCTCTTCTTATATGTGAAAAGCTTGTCCAAATGTCTCCTGACAGCTTCGACACTTTGGGGTGTTTAAAAATGGGGTGAGGTGCGTTGGTTTGATTCCATTTAGAGATTCTGTGTTTTTCTTTAATCTGGTAGCAAAGTTAAAATAGCAGCTCTCCAACAGGAGCTGGAAAACCTGTTAGGGGACGACTGGTTGGTTTCAGTCTGTGCCCTTTGGGGTTCATATTTTTTGTTTTCTTTTCTACTTTGGAGCAAATAAAGACTGGGTCAGTGTGGGAGGGCAGCTTCTGGCTCAGGGGCTCTGAACTCAGCAAACATCATTTGTCTGAGCTCCCACCTCAGCACATGGTCCTTCAGCCTCTCTGAGACAGCCCCAGCTTCGTGAACCTTTGACAACAAAGGCAGTTCCTTCTCCTGGGTTTTCTTCCCTTACTGTCCCTTTACGCTGTCCTCTGTCACCTCCCTCTCTTCTCCTTCTGTGAGCCCAGTGCACACCATGAGGGCACTACCAAAGCATTGGTAATGATCTTTTTATGGACATTTTTTAATACAGTCTTCAGGTTTTAGTTTTATCACTCAAGTTGGGAAAACCCAGCAGCCATAGGTGCACACGTACCCTATTTGTTTTTTTTAGTATTTTTTACACCATTTGGACTGAATATTTGGGGAAAACACTGATGGATTTTTTTTTTTTGGTATTTTTTTTTCTTCCCAAAATCAACTGTCACCTTTGAGTCGATAGAAACTTTCTGGAGACAGAAAATATCAGGACACTTTTCTAAACCACCATTTTAGGTCATGATAAGTGGTTTCTGCCTTTAAATTCTTCTGTTGATGCCATGGTAGCTGAGATGTAAGCAGGATGAGGCTGCTGTTCCAATATAATCAGTGAACCAGTTCCAGGGGGTGGAGCCGTTTAGAGACCAAATGCAGTTTAAATGGCACTAGAGGAATGATGCACTACTGACTGAAAATGCAGGCATTGTTATTAATGAAGTAATTAAAGTTCCACCTCATAGGCAAAGTGGAAGCACACAGAAAATATTGTTAATATTGTGTTTCCTACATTTGATTTACCCCCATTTTAAGTACTAAATGATCTATGCAAAATACAGTGGGAATTAAACACTCTGTCTAAAATTCATGGCTTTATTATGTAAAAATGGTTCAAGCAGAGGTCAGGATACATTAGCCAGAAGTAACTGAACCCAGCTGAAAAATGTGTAATGCACTTTACAGGCACTGTTGGTACTTGGCTAAACCTGTGGGTACAGTGGGAAGTTCTCCTCAAGAGCTGAAGGTCATGGCTTGCTGTTTGTTTTGTTTCGGTCAAGAACAGCTCTCAGACATTCATCTGGACCCTTGACTGATCATCATCTGTGGTACTGGGTGTATTTTCTTCTTTATTGCAATTTTTAAAAGCTCAGTTCTGAGATTTGTGGATCAATTAGAGACAAAATTGAAAAAGATAGTAGTAATAATAAAGATAAAAAATAGCCTAGTATTTGGTCCTGCAGATTCTGAACGTTTCCTGATGGATAGTGGGAGCTCTCAGAGTTGCTTTATGGGCTTAGGCCAGACTCAGCAGCTGAACTAGAACACATTTTTGTGTTAACTGCTTCTAAATGAGCTCTTAGTTTTAAGTAGTTGGCATAAATCTAATTTTAATTTACTGTTTTCATTTTCTTTTGCATTGATCCTCTTTTTGTAGAGATTCAATAGCAGACTTGGAGAAAGATGTTTTTTAAAGAGTCCAGATGGTATTTCCAATTATTTATTATCATTAGCATTCCCTGTATCTGAAAACAAGACTTTTGCCAACTTAGATCAACCTCATCTGCTGCACTATTGTTTACGAATTTTTAGTGTCCTATGTTAATGCGAACTCACTTCTGGGGCTACAGGAGAAAAAGGGTCTGCTATTCCCAATACATTGCAAATTGCCAATTTACTTTGGGAATACCATTTGGATAACAGTCAGTCATGGGTTTCTCGTGCTTATGAGCAAACGAGCAAAGCACTTCATTATTAGGAGTAGCATAATCTGAGGAAAAATCATAATAATCAAACCAGAAGGTACAAAAGCTTTGCGCTTTTCCATGTCTGAACACAAAAGTTTTCTTTTTGGGGTCAGTGGCTGTGTGAGAGCACAATTAGTTTGCCCTTTGTAATAAGCCCCTTGTAATTTGTTTTCAAGTTTTGAGATTGAAGATGGCACCTCAAGTCATCAAAAATAAAAAGTTTGGAAATCTATGGGTGTGATGCATTCAGAATAAAATGCCACCTTCTTTTTTTCTGGACTAAAATGCCTGAATGCTTCCACTAAAATTACTCTTCTTCAAAGATAAAAGATGGAGTGGACTCTGTACACTGTTGGAATTAACAAGTCCACAATACATTTTTCCCCAAAGTTTTGAACTTAGATGTATATTTTATAATATTTTAATACATTTGACTTATTTGTGTAATTGGTTTCTACAATATTTTGTGTTGTTTAGCATTTGGAACAAAGCAGTACAGAGAAGGAAACAGAGGGACACCTGTTTCAATTATACCACAGCAGCAATTTCAACAATAAATCTTAATTGCAATCAGTCTTGATCAACCCACCTGTGTAGATTCCCTCATTTACAAGGAGGAAGAAGGATAATGGAGAAAAAAATGAAAAAATTAGAAAGAAAGAGAGGGGAAAAGCCCTGCAGAACACTAATACAGATTATGTTACGTTCTTATACTTTAAGTTTTCAGATTGCTGTGCTATGTTAGTTATTAGGAACAGCAGCCCTAATTGCTGTGCTTTTCTCTGGGGATACAGTGAACCCATGTTTACTTTCAGCTGCCACCTGAGCCATTTCTCTTTCATTCAGGAGGGATTGTGCAAACAGCCACAAGGCACAACTAATTCTGCTTCCGTGCCCAAGCTCAGCAGGTGAAGGTGCAGCAAATTCCTTTAAGTGACAACTTGTCTTTCTTGTGTGGGGTAGGAGACACACCAGAGCTGGTCTCTCTGTGGGTGACCTCCTGCAGGTGTGTTGCTTGTTTTAACCTTGAGTGTGGCAATGCTGTACTGAGCTGTTCTGGGACCCTCTCTGCAGGCCTGGCAGCTGCTCAGTGACGTGCCTCACCTGTGTTGAGCTTTTGTGGAGCTTCCTTGGAGTCGCAAATCAGTTTTCTTAAGTGCATTTACATAAAGAGAGAAAATAATTGTGGGTAAGCAGTCCAAATTGCAGTAGAGAATGTATAGGGAGGAAAACTAGATACTGCTTTTTTTTCTGTACTCGTCATCATCTTTTTCTCATGACCTCTGTAATGACACTTGGACATAGGTAAGGAACAGGATCGTGGCCAGTGAGGCAGGGATTTGGGTGAGACTTTTGATTTTATGGAGATTTTGTAAGATATTTCCAGACATACATTTCTTTTCCATACTCATTATCATTGCCTCTGTTCATTTTTTGTACTTTTGGTCTTCCTTTCCTTTTTCCTTATACTCTTGCATTGTTATTCCCTTTTTCTTCATTGTGCATTATGTGGTTAAAGATGTTTTTGTAGTTGCATTTTGACCAAGTCTTTTGACTCAAAACCTTAAGGATTGTCACCTCTCTTTTGGTTTTTTTCTCCCCTAAAGAATGTCCTAGTTTATTTGTGTTTGTTTCCTCTTGTCTGTCGTGACTGGCTTGTTCTATTTCACCGCTTCACCTTCTTTCATGCTCTTGACCTCCCTTCCTCTTCATCACTTTTGCATCCCCTTCCCCTCCGTGGGGTTCTGATAATAGTGATGGACCAGTGCAATTAAATTTATTCCATACACCACTGCTTTCCCTGACAAACTGACACCTCTCTTCTCCAGTGTTTTACCTGTTGACTGGCTTTAAGCAAAGTCAGCCAGGAGCCAGGATTTCAGTGGAGTGTGACATTCATCTGCTGGAGATGACTGAGCACGGCAAGCCCTGGATGCTTTCTTCTCTAAAGCTGGTTGTGCAACCTGGGAAAAGAAATAAATCTGTAATGTTGTGATGAGATAAAGATGTTTGGAATGGTTATAAGAAATTTCTCCTATTGTAATTTGATTTTTATTGCGTTTAAATGTAACATTTTCGTTAGTTGATGAGATGCCCAGGTCAGGATCCTGCCAGCACACAGTTTCTCTGCATGCAGTTGCTCTCAGCAAACTGGCATGCAGTCAATAGGAATCCCTCTGAATTTACTGCTGCCTGTTGACATCTTACTCTGTTACAGACAAGTATTTAATCAAAGTTTATTGTCATTCTTTTCTGAGATTTAAGTGGGACGTAAAATTTTATGATATGTATCGTATTTTAGGTGACAGCTTCATTATTTCCACTGAATAATTTGAAATGCTACAAGGAGAAATATCGATGGCAAACTGGTAATTGTCATTAAATATGCAGCATTTTTGTGGCAGTCATTTGTGCAAAAAATAAATTTTCTGAACTTCTATGTAGCCGTGCATAACGGTCTGAAATACAATTCCTTCTTCTTGGTCCTTTTCCCATCATGGAGGTCACTTGAGGCTCCCCACGTGTTCAAACCTGAAAACTTCAAAGTGACTTTGTGATTTTTCTTTCTAAAAAACGAGCA
This sequence comes from Coloeus monedula, assembly GCF_965178545.1. Classification (NCBI taxonomy): domain Eukaryota; kingdom Metazoa; phylum Chordata; class Aves; order Passeriformes; family Corvidae; genus Coloeus; species Coloeus monedula. Next base: position 34,699,025 of record NC_138787.1, read on the forward strand.
TGGTATTATATTATTGAATGTCAAAAGGAGAACACTTGGTTTGTTATTGAGTTGATCTTTCGATTCCTGCTGCCTGATGGGATTTTATTTTTGCTGCATTAGTTGTGTCCTGTGCAGTGGACATTCCCTTTTTCCTGAGCCAGGAGGGATGTCTTTGGCAGGAGTAATTAAGAACTGTGTCACGGGAGATGGGCACAACAGGTCACTGGGAAGAATGAGACAATGCACCAGAGCTGCAAGGCAGGGTGTGAAATAGACAGGTGCAGTTTAATCTTGGACTGACGCCAAACAAAACATTCCTGTTGGTTCAGTGCCTCACCATGGAGTGCATTACTCAGGACTGTGGGAGTGGCTTCTCCTGGAATGCAAAAGACAATGGAAAAAAAAAAAAATTAAGTTTCTGGATAAAACCCAAGCTCTTTAGTTCAAGGAGGATTTTAGGTCATTCCTTATTTTGTTTCTCATTTTGGGAAGAATTCAGTTGCTTTTAGGTGAATGAAAAGTTCCACTTGGAATGGTGCTTCTCTGTTACCTTGTTAAAGAATTCAAGTGAGGGACCAGTACCTTAGGTAATGAGCTACTTTGTTAGCAAATATATTTACAAAAATGCCATGCTTGTCTTCTCTTTTGTAATTATTACACCCTGACATGGGAGAAAATGGATTAAATCTTTCCTGTAAAATACTATCTGGTGGGTATATCTTGAGTATTCAGCCTTATAATCACTAAACTATTCAAGTACAAGGCAATCACTTTAAAAAATGCCATTAGAGTTGGTCAGGGTGCTTGCAATAAAGCATTTTGAATAGAAAACAGTAACATTTTTTTTTAACTACTGCTTCTTTTAGGAAAGCAAGCATTCAGCGAGGCTGAGAACAATCAGTGCTTAAGGCATGAAATAAAGAGTGTGTGAGGGGGATCAGCTGGGCTCCGGGAATGCTGAGGGTGCTGTTTCAGTGTCTGTACCTCAGCCAGGTCAGAAGCTGGATCGTGTGGGTTGTGCTCGTGCTCTCAGCTGGTGCTGACCAGCACCCCCAGATGCTTTTCCACTGGACACCCTCCAGCCTGGAGAGGTGCCTGGGGGTTTTGTGATCCAAATGCAGGACCTGGCTCTTGGTCTTGTTGAACCTCACACAGCTGGCCTCAGCCCTTTGATCCAGCCTCTCCAGATCCCTCTGCAGAGCCTTCCTGCCCTCCAGCAGATCCACACTCCTGCCCAACTTGATGTTGTCTGTGAACTCGCTGAGGGTGTCCTCAATCCCCTTGTCCAGATCCTCAATAAAGATGTTACACAGGGCTGGCCCCAGTGCTGGGCCCTGGGAAGCACCACTGGTGCTGGCCCCCGCTGGATGTAACTCATTCCCCACCACTCTCTGGGCCTGGACATCCAGCCAGGTTTTTACCCAGTGAACAGTGCACCCATCACTGCCATAGCAGCCAGTCTCTCCAGGAAAATGCTGTGGGAAGTGGTGTCAAAGGCTTTGATAAAGTCTGGGAAGGCACATCCCCAGCCTTTCCCTCATCCACTCAGTGGGTCACCTTGTCATAGAAGGAGATCAGGTTGGTTAAACAGGACCTGCTTTTCCTAAATGGATGGTGGCTGGGAATGATCCCCTGGTCCATGCTGTGTGATAGCATTCAAGATGACCTACTCCATGACCTTCCCTGGTGCTGAGGTCAAGCTGCAGGCCTGAAGTTCCCTGGATCCTCCTTGCAGCCCTTCTTGTGACTGGGTGTCACATTTGTCAGCCTCCAGTCACCAATCACCTCTGGGGCTTTCCTGGATAGCCAGGACATCTGGTAAAAGATGGAGTGGCTTGGGGAGCTCTTCTGCTATCTCCCTCAGTAGATTTGGGTGCATCTCCCCTTTGGCCCCACAGAACGTGCTTGTGCATGTAAAGATTATGGAAAGATCTAGAAAGATTATTCAGCAGATGTGAGATAGGAATTACACCTTCAAGGTACTGAGTGGACAGTCTGGAAGCTCTTGAGAGTTTAACATTCCCTTTAAATCTGTGACAATGCATAAAGCACACTTCAGCTATATCCTGTTCTAGTATTTTTCATGGAAAATGAAAGATTATTACCTTCCTTTATAGTATACAGTAGTTTTCTGAGAATTCTCTGCCAGGCAGCTGGTACAGAAGAAATTCCCCTTCTGCAGTAATAGAAGGCAGTAATTAAACTTGAACACGGAGAATAGAGCTATAAAGTAAATCAAAGTGAGTGTTGAATTGTACCTTCATGCACCCGGTGGTAAACTCTTTCTAACAAAGCACAAAGCTTCCTTTCTTTGCCCAGGAACTGCGAATTACAGCCTCTGTTTGCAGTGGTGCTGTTGCTGTCACCTGCTGTAAATCCAGTGTGAAAAGAAATTGTGGAAGGAAGAAGTTGAAAGTGTATTTTCCTCCTTTGCCTCCCTTCCCCACAGGGCCGTCACCCTGCAATATGTGGCACTTGAACCTATGGGTAGAGGAAGCCACCCCAAAGGGGCACTCATCTTCTGAGAGGAGTGGCTTGGCTTTTTAAAGTTGGATTAAATCAGTGGAAAGGCTCTCTTGACTTTCAACAAATAGTTCTTCTCTGATGCTTAGATCTGTAGCACAGTCTGATTGGTGGAAAAAATTGGGCTCAATTCAGAATTTGGTGAAGATCATGGCACTTTCTGGCCCTAAAGCCCTGAGGTAGCAGATAATCTGTGGTGTGGATGGAGGGGTGGGGGTTGCACTTTCACGGCCAGTGTCCCATCTCATCCCATCTGGTTCTGAAGCCTGTCCCTGGCAGTCCACGTGCTTCTCTGTTGGTGATGGGAGAGGAGGACAGGTGTTGCACCCTGCTTCAGCAAAGCACGTAATCTCTTGCTGCTGCTGTACTATTGATTCCTAAATCAGCCTGCCCAGGCCTCCCCTCCATTACCTGCTGCCGTACAGACAAGCTGTCAAAATGTTGGCAGGGATTTTGATGCTTAAGTGACTGGGGAAGACAACTGGAATAAGTCTTACAGGTTTATTTGCTGTTTTCACATTGGTTTTTTTTCTGAAGGTAGTTCTCAGCATTAGGTGAGCATTCAAAGCAGCAGTGGTGATACAGGTTTTCCTGGGATGCCAATTGCAGCACCGATGGATGGGGGCTGTGTCTAGGGGGGGTGTTGCAAAAACTGGGCACATTGAGCCTTTCCAGGTGAGCACGAAGGAAAGGGAGTATAAAACTAAAGTATTTTTAACCGTATCTTGCAGTCTGATTGCCTGCTGGATCCGCTGTTCCTTCTCATAATATGCTTGAAAAGTTTTATCTGTGCCTCGAGGGCGATGAGCCTGTCTTCATTTAGGGATGCAACTGCAGATAATAGTGCCGTGCTGTTGACAGCTTTATGTGCTCTCAGCCTTCCTCTCTTATTTACTCACTCAGAGATGTGAGCTCTTGTAAAAGCAGCACAGTTTTCTGCCCTCCCAGTTATAATTGCTTCCTGGGCTGCTTTGTTACGGAGCCTGTTTCTGGAGTGTGAGGTGAAAGAGGCACTTTCTGCCATTATAAATTTTAGGTTTTTTTCTTAAGAATAATTAAGCCTGGATAGTCATTATGTTTTTTCCCTAGGTTCATAATCAAAGAAACCTTGAAGGAGAGGTTTGTAACTATTATGAGGGCAAAAGAGGAGGTAGGACTTGGTGTGACTCTTTTGTTTATAAACAGTTGAGGTTTCAGTAATCTCAGATATGTAGCTGAAATTTCATGAGTATCCAGAAATACTAAGTAATAGAACAGTGTAATGAAGTCAGTCATGACTGTTTGTCACTTAAAATACATTTTTAAGACATTAGGTGTAATTCAGTACTAAAAGAGTTATAATTTACGGATTTTTATGAATCATTATGTCCTTGCAAATTCTACATAATAACTAAAATTTCCAGACTTTTCCTTTATTATTAAAAAAAAAAAGTTTATTTTATTTTCCTTTCTAAAAACAACAGTTCCCTGATTTGTATTGCTCATGACATTCCTGATGTGCCTTCTTTTGCTGCTCATTCTGGCAGTGGTTCTTTTGGTTGGTGGGTTTTTCCTCACCAGTCCCCACTGTCCTACCTTGTTATTGGAAGGGCTTTTGAAAAGATGCCTCTCCTCAGGAGAGAGGTTTTGGTCCAGGTCCCTTGGTTCATCTGCTGCAGAAAGTATTTCTCCCTTGGGTGGGGATGGCCCAACAGATTGATAATTTTAGATCTCCTAGCTGTTGGGTGAGAAGCAAGAGTCAGAAACAGGAGTGGCTCATTCTGGTGAGGCTGAAGTGGAAGGACCAAAACATCTGCCAGATACTTCTCTGGCCTGCAGAAAAAAGATATCTGACTTCTTTGGGGACCCATGCAATTTGTACTGTGGGAAATAGGTTCTGTAGGTAGAGACTGCTAGAAAATATGGGGCAACAGTCATTAGTTCTGTTGATATATTTGATATATTACAGCTTTCTGTTGATGAAATTATCTCATTCCTTTTTCTTACCTGCTTCAGAGAGCGGACTAGAGCCAAGATGTCACACACCGAGCTTGAAACACATTTCTTTCTTCTTTGCTTTCCTGAATAAATTTTTAAGTTAGTTGTTCAAGTATTACACTTTCCAGCCTGCAGCCTCGCCACATGCTGTTCTGTAGCATATTCCTCCATGGGCAGGTGGATGTTTGACATGAAGTCAGTTTGATGCAGGCTGTGGGTATTGAACCAAGCTGTGCCTCCCTCCATGTCTGTCTTGTTTCATTTGCTCCAGGTGAAGAAGTACCACATCACCTCTGCTCAGAGCTTCCCCGGCCCGAGGTGGTGGCTTGTGAAGTCCCTTGTGCGAGGGACTGTGTCGTCAGTGAGTGGTCCCCATGGTCCCCGTGCTCCCACTCCTGCTCCAGCAAAAACACCGAGGGCAGTCAAAGTAGGAGCAGGTCCATCCTGGCCCTTCCAGCTGAGGGTGAGTGCTGAACATTCCTGGATTAATCACTGTTTGTTCCTTTAATGCACGGACTCGCATTCCTGAGCCAAACTGGTTTTAGATCTGAGCTAATCCCAGTTCCACAGGAATCAGGGATAATAGTGAATGCTTGTCTCTGCCTAAAGACTAGGAGATCTTGATGGGCTGGAATTCATGTGTCCCTTGGAGAAATTCTGTCATGTCTCACTTGGAGAAATTCTCACAGTTCAAAACTATTTACTTCAGCCTCTGTTGAGGGCCTGTCTGGATGTAAATTTGGTTCTGAAGAGCTTCATCCTCTACCAGTAAAATTGCTGCATGACAGACTCACCATGCAAGTGTCTTTATATGGGAACATATTAGTCAAGATTTAAAACCAGTGAGCTGTGAAAAATGAGGAAATGGAAAAGGACCTACTTTTTTTTTTTTTTTTTGAAATGTAGACCTGGAATGTGTTGACCTGCTTGTTTTTCTATTTTAGTCAGTAAATACCTCTTGATTAATATATGTCATTTCTTCTGGATCTTCATGGACACATCATGTATCTGTTTTTTTTACATATTAACATCAGTGATACAGCTATTTAAACAAACCATTTTGTACTAGAAGTGTAATCTTTAATACAGTTACACATATGGTAATTAATTTATGTGTTAGTTTATCACACAGGATTTGAAAGGTCTTGGATCAAGTGCATAAAAATTCATAAAGTGTGAAGAGGTCCAATAGACTAAAGACTTGTTGACACAAAATACCTGCTAGTGCCAAAACTAGGTGCAGTTAATGCAGCAGCAAAACACTTTCAGATGCAAATCTAGTTCAGGACAAGCTCTTTTAAGTGCTATTTTGTAAATTATCGTTAAAGCCACCCACTGTTTCTGGGCTAATGTAAGGACTTGATCTTGCAAACCATTACTCATGTGAAAGGTCTGTATTCACATAAACATCCTCATAAGCACTTGTGAAGAAAATTGGGGCCCTTCAGGATGGAAATAATTGTTGATTGAATGATAATAACTACTACTAAAAAAGTCTATGAGCTAGAGAATAATTAAAACGAAAATACAGTTGGTTTCATATTTTCCATTGAAGTAATGAAATCCAAATAACAGATAAAACATGGAATTATGAGAGTGAAATTGTGAAGGAGTGAATTTTGGAAGTAAAGAAGCACTGTCATCTCAACCTGAAAGGCACTAACCTTAAAGTGATATAATCTGAGCTGCATACTTGGAGTTTCTGAGGAAGGAATAATTAACTATTAACATCAAACTCCCTGACTTTTTCTGTGCATCTTTAGCAATGGTGTAACAGTTTGCTGTGCAGAGTCACACATCTGTGTATAGACAGTGACTGAAATTCAGGAGAGTGGAAGTGGAGTTAATGCCATTATCAACATTAAGGCAATGTTAAATTACCTGCTTTCTCTACCTTTTTCATATCCAGCTCACAGCTGAGCACCTGACTTCTACAGAGCTCTGGTACCTCTGCAAGGGCCATTTCGTGTGGCCTCTGTCAATGAAGCAAGTGTCAGCTGAGGCTCTGCTGTTGAAGGACATATGGAAATTTTGGGTCATTTTCTCCAAGCTCTTCACCTGCTCCCAGAATATGACAACCAGGAAGCTGTTGATGAAACTTGGGGGACCTGATTTAAATCAGGTTTTAAAAGATAATTCTTTATGCAGCAAACTTCTGAAGCTTGGTGCGAGGGGAGATTGCAGAGCAGGCATTCTCAGCAGGTGTAAAATGAATTACAGGAGCTGCTGAACATCATAAAATAAATCTGTAAATGGCTCCTGGAATGGCCAGGCAGAGGCATGTTGTCTTTCTTTCTTTGTACAAAAGTTGTCAATGAACTGCAGAAAGTGGGCAGGTCCTTGTGTTCTTTATAAACAGCATCTCCTGCTTGCAGTGTTGCAGGCAAGTTTGGATGCGCCATTTCTTACTATGTTAAGTTAAAACTGTCTCATTACTACTCTCTTGTGTTTAGGAAAGCTTCCTGAACATATTGTAACTAACGTAATATTGAGAAAAAGCCACCCTGATTTTTCCCTGGGAAGTTCAAAATTTGAGTTGGATATTTTCTTTAGATTTTGTTTTTTTCATTCCAAATGGATCAGGCATTTTGCCATTTGCTTGTTACAATTATCTATTTTTAAGATGTGTCTCAAACACACAAGAAAAATAACTGGTTTGCATTTTTCCTGCCAAGTAAAATTCTTCAAGTAGTAAGTTACCTGGGGCATTTTCTACTCCATCATCATACTAAACATTTCTGAGACTGAGCACTGTGTGGAACAGTCCATTTTCTTGAAAGGATGAATGGTAATGTGACATGATTATCCAGTGGGTTAGGTAATTTCTCTCTCTTTTTCTTTTCTCACTGCTATTCATTGTGGCCATTTGGGGCCTTACCTTATTTCAGGAGGGTCAGTGCTGCAAGGAAATGGGCATCCCTTCGACATCCCTTCATCTCTGGTTGATTTTGGTAGGGTGTAAAGGTGCCCTGCACCTCGTGGTGTCTGGCCCCAACACTTCAGCTCTTTTAAAACCTGCAGCACTTTGGCTGTGTCCCAAGTTGTCCGAGTTCTCCCTCCTGGAGGACAATAGTTTTGATTTTAGTAATTTTTGCTTCTTTCTTCCTAAAATGACAATGCTTACTGTTAAATTTCACTGCATTACTCTGTAGCTTTTGAGCTATGATGATCTGCTTTTATGGATAAATTCAAGCTGCTGGCTGTAGTGTTACAGCTTCTGGGGAGACTCTTCCAACTCCTGTACTTCGGGGCTTTGTCACCAGTTGCTGACAAAGTGCAGCAGTTTAGCAAAATCTTTGGACATGAGTTTGAAGGATGATGCTTCAGAGAAGTGAAGGCTTCATACTCAAAACGTGTCTTTCAAGTTTCCCCCTTCCTTGATTTGCAGATGTGGGTGTCATTTGATACATGCTGCTGTCATTACAGTTCAGCATCCACTCCTGCTCAAATCTTTAAGGCAATGCGTGGAGTCCAAATATGAGAGAGATGTTCCTCCTTGGGAGATTAGCAAGGAGAATGAACATAAAAATAATGCTTAATTTGTCTTTAAACCTGATTGCGTGTTTGCTGAGTGATACTGGCATTTAAACGGAATTAACTTGGCTGTGTGTAGGAGTTATCAATAAAGTAACTCAGAAATATACTTTGCCTATTTCTGTTTCCATTATACATAGGAATACAATTTTATGCAAGGCTAGTTTAATGAGGAAACAATATTTTAGAAGGTTGTTATTGCAGCCATAAAGGTCAACAGCTTTATTTAAGCTTTATTTATTTATTTTTTTAGGGGGGAAAAAAGAGAAGGTATTGTGCAAACCTGACTTTTAAAAAAAGGTTTCGATGTATTCCTTTTGTCACATGCCATGAGGTAAGGATATGGTGTTCTCTTGACCCTTTCCAGGTGGAAAAGCCTGTCCCCCTGAGCGAGCCCTGCAGGAGCAGCGTGCCTGCAATGAGCACCCGTGCGTGCATTTCTTCTGGGAAGCATCTCCCTGGAGCTCCTGCTCCGAGGACGTGCTGGGGACTGCGCTCAACGCCACCGTCAGCTGGAGCAGGGAAGCCACCTGTGGGGTGGGCATACAGACAAGGAAAGTCTTCTGCATGAAGAGCAGCTCTGGCCAGGTCACTCCCAAAAGGTATTTAAAAAAAGCTTGTTAGTGTTTATTTATAAAATACGTTATATAGAAAGGCATTTTCTGCAAGCGTATGGACTCTGCAGGATTGAAATAATTTCATTTCAGGACTAATTTTCCAGTACTACTCCATCACTACTATGTTGTAAGAGGTAAAGAAACCAAATATCCAGCCCATTTTAACTTTCCATGTAAATCCAGACAAAAGGCACACTTTCAGTAGTGGAGATTTTTTGCTGTAGCTCCTCTGCTACTCTAATTTACAGTTTTCTGCAAATATTTTCCCTGAAGGACAGGCATGAGGAAAATATGAAATACATTTGAATATAATGTTCAGCAACGCATTATTAGCAGGGCTCTAATAAAATAGAAAAAGTAAATAGATTTTGCATTATATTTACACTCCAATAAGGCAGTACCATATGTGTGATCTGTATTGTTCAGCTGGTTTATATAACTTCCATTATGTGATAGCAACACAACAAAATTACGTATTCTGCAGTAGAAATATCCCAAATTTTGCTTTGCTTTACTAAATGAGGAAAATAAGTAGCACAGATGTGTTCCTTAATATTGAAAAATCAAGATGTTGCTAATTATTTTTGCACCATTAATGAGTCTAGAGACTTAGAACTGAGTTTCCTTTCTTATAGCAGCTCTCAAAACAATCCTGTTTGTATAAGCAGACTGTGCTGATTTTAGTAAAGTTAATTAAAATTCTGGAGGTTAATGGGGTTAATTAAATAAAAGGAAAGAAATCTAGTATTCATGTATGTCTCAAATGCATTGATGGCTTGAACTTTACCTAATTAAACATACTGTTTATAGAGCTGTAAAATGCCTAAGATAGTTGTTTGCCCTCTCCGCTTTTGAGGTGGTGTAAGAGGAAATGGAACTGAAGGGGGTAAGTAAACACTTAAGGAGCTGAATCATGGTTTTAAGATTTGTTTTTTCCTTGTAGGAATTAGTGGCATATTCCTCCTTCAAATGGGATCATTTTGGGTTGCATGCATTACTAAGTATTGTTGAGTGATCTTTTTAATAGAAATTAATAAGGAGTGAGAAAGAGTAATTCCCTTCTTGTTCACCCATTTGATATGCAAGATCTGCCTGATCCCATAAAATTGTCCCTTTTCTGTTCTTTGAGTCCTTACACATTAACTGTGTCTTAAACTTTTATTAGTATATGTATGACACGTTTTCTGTGTAGGAGTTAAAAATGAATGAAGAAAATCACAGTGCTCTTCTTACTGTATTCATTTGAAACTATTTTTGTATTCCTTGGGGGTTGAAAGTTGAGGAATATGTCATCAGCCCTTACAGACAGATGGTTTGAAGGCTGTTGCATATAGTGCTATAACAGGACTACTTTATAAACATAACTACTCTGTTTCTTTGGTAATAAATATATCTGTTTTACTCCCATGAGCTTTGTGGTTTTGATGTCACAGAGTTACATTTAGCCTGTAGTCATCAAGCTGAGCTCCCCATTTAAAAAAAAAAAATTATTCTTCTTTTTTTAATCCTTGAAATGTACTAAATTCAGCTGGGTTGCATGAGTGTGAAGAAGAAAAATAAGGCTTGCTCGGGCCAGAAGCGGTGTCTTTGGTATGACAGTATGCTCACAGCCCTGTGAAAGTCTTAGGAATAGAATCTTTCTCCATGGTTTTAACTTTTTCTTTTGTTTTACCTGTGTTTGGATCTGTAGGTGTCCCGAGTCCATCCGGCCGGAGGCAGTGCGGCCGTGTCTCCTCCCCTGCAGGAAGGACTGTGTTGTTACCCTGTTCAGTGAGTGGACACCCTGTCCCACAGCCTGTCAGCCTGGTAAGCCTTTAAGAAGTCAAAATTTTGGTGAAAAATTAGGGAATTGGCCTAGAAACATATGGCAGGTGAAGTTCACACCAGTCTAATAATTTTTAGGGTATTAATCTGCGTGAGTTTTGGACGTGAGCACTCTGGACCTTGACTTTTTGAGCTGATGTTCTTGGGCAGGCGGGATCCTTGTGAACAGCTTGGGAGATGTAAATTCTCTCTGCCGGGAAAAGTTCCTTCTGGTTTCTGCCTTCAGAGTCAGAATTCCAAGGCCCCTATGCTGTATGGCTGCACATGGAATTGCTTACATATGAAATGTAATTCTCTTGACCAACCTGGCTGTACATAACAGGGTTGTGCAAGTACCTCTCGTGCTTTGTGTTTTCTCAAGGGCCAAACATCTCTTTAATCTTGTTGGTTAACTTTGAGGCACTGAGTGTACAACGAAGTTTCTTTATAATCATCTATTGTTGGGTTTTCTGACAAATTTGTGTGTTTCATTAATTATTCAGATGAAAGTCTGCTCAGTTATCAGAATATTTCATTATTGTTGGAAGTTTCCTTGCCCTTCAAAGATTCTCAGTGAATGCTTTATCATAGTCCTTGTTAGATTTTACAGGAAAATTAGTTGCTTTCTAAAACAGTGAATCCTGTTTTAATTAGCAATTTATTTTTAGACTTTAAATGAGCTGCCTATGAAGGAGTAGAATAAATTACCTGGTAAATTACTTTGTTTATTAAATAATAGTCTACAATTAAAATGAGAAGAAATTAATTATTTAACCTCCTTGGCAGTGTTATCATTTTAATATAATTCTAAATTAAAACTTCTTAGATGAGGGAGTTTGTTTTTTCCTAAATCTGTTATTGATATGGCCGCATTGCAAGGTTCTTTTTTTTTTTAATTTGCATTGCACAATTAAAACCTCAGCACGGTAATGAAATTTCAAAGCCACTATACATACATGAGTTGTTAGGAGTGTTGTTTTTTTTTCATAGAAAAGTTGTATTTAATGAAAGCAATATACAGATGGTGAATTACTAATCAGATCAAGCAGGAACAGGTATTGCTTGGCAGATTTAAAATTAATTGTGTACCAGCAGAAGATCAGAACTTAGACAAACATGGAATCACTAAATCAGCTTTACACAAAACTTTACTAGTTGAGCTGTCTGTAGTTTATCTGAGGAAATACATCTGAGTTTACCATCTGACAATAAAAAAGCTGACATTTTCCCTACATTTAAATGTCATCAGACAACTGTCTGTCTTCTGGCAGAAGATTATCTCCTGCCTCAGAAGTGCAGACAGCACTGAACCTCAGGGCAGTAACAGATGGACGGACAACATAATTCACAAAGGAAGTGCCCCCGAATCCAAGCACCTGTTGGGGAGGCAGGAACTGGGAGGTTGTTGCAAGTTATTGATTCTCTGCCATTTCAGATACTTAAAGGTGGCAACTGTCTACTGCAGTCTCTATAATGTATCTGTTTTACCTGGTCTTTGAGGATGGATTGAATAAAGAATCAGAAAATCAGTAGGGTGGTTTCAGAATATGAAATGGTCTGAATGAGCAGCAGGTAGATTTTCCTCTGCTTTTCTGAGGGTGAAGGTGGCCTGGAGAGGTAACTGCTTTCAGCATGGGTGAGGTGCTCCCTGGTCTGTCAGCATAGATGTAAAACAGGGAGTTTAAAAAAAGCAAGCAACTAACAATAAATTTTTCATCTCCCTTCTGGAAATAGATGGTACCTCATCTCTTCTGGGCATTGGTGGTACAGGAGGAAGGTTAGAAATTTCACAGTCACTTAATTCTCTAAACAAGTTTACATGAAATGTTAGATAGTAGCTGTCCTATTTTCTCCCCATGTCTTAAATCAGATTTGAAATGAGATGGGGTAAAAGTGCATAAAATGTATGGTGTGCCACAACAAGAAATTCCAATGGCCTCTACCTTGTGTCAGTCCATGATCTGCCACTTCCAATCCTCATAAACACCCAGCTAGAGCTGGTCAAAGTGAAAGACTTAAGAGCTCTTATCTCTGCAATGATGTTTGACACAGCAATGATTTTGGTGGCTAAAATCTCAGAAAATCTCAGAAAAATTGTCCTTGTTTTTTGTGTGAGCAGAGTCTTGTGTTGACCAGATTCTGCCTTTCCATCTGGTCAGGAGCAGAGCGTGAAGCTCAGTGTTTTCTGTGGAAGCTGGACCAGATACAGCACATGTTCCAGGAGTGAAAGGGCTTTTGTCCCTCGCCTGAGAATGGTGGTGCAGCTCTCTGAGCCCTGGGCAGGGAAGCCCTGGGGGTGAAAGACAGAGGAAGGAAGGATACAAGATCCAGGGAGGAATAAGAGTGGGTTGGTAGGAGTTCTATGGCTCTGTAAGGAAGGAGAGTGGAGTCTGGTGGCACAGGGATGGGGAGTGGAAGCAGAGGTAAGGCACCCCTGAAGTTCTCAACAGCATTACCTGAGTTGCAAAGTCAAGGACACAAGTTAAGATGGTCCTCAGATCTTCAGGCCTGATTTTTTTTTGGGAGGGCAGACCATGCTTGAAATCAGTTTGGCTTTAAAAGGATGGTCCTCCACAGTTCTAGTGCTCTGGAAAAATCAGGCTATAGCAATTTAAACTGAAAATATAAAAATTATGCTTATTAACATTTGTAAGGAATGCTATAGAAAAGCCAGTGAGGAAATTCAATTTTGAAAATGGGGTTTGAGTAAGGTGCAATAAATGTTGAGGATAATTTAGTTTCTTGAGGTGGAGAAAATTACTGTGGGAAGCTCATTTAGATTTGGTCCTGATTAATAGGAAGGAAATGGGTACGATTCTAATGGTGGTAGATAATTTGAATGAAAATCATCACAAAATGACAGAGTTCACGATTCTTGGAAGTGAAGGATGGCAATATCAACAAGACATATAAAAAAGAAAAAGATAGGCTTCAAAAAACTGCAGGAATTGGTATCTACACCTCTTGGGAACACATTCTATGCAGACAGGAGTGCAGAAGACCTGGAAGCTCCAAAACAGCCTGTCCAAAAGCCTGAAGCCCTACTGGACTGTAATTTCTGTTCTGAAACTGTGCTAATAGCAAGCCAGTAGCACTGGGGAGCAAGGCATGTGTAGGTCTGTGATTTGCAAGCTCAAGGTTCAAACCATGATGAGAGAACACCACACACCTCTAGAGAAGCCCTTTTTTGTCTTACTACCAGGGTTGTTCAGGATCTTGTTTCCTTTTGCATTGTCATATTGTTTTACAAAGATTAGAAACAAGAAATCAAGAATGCAAACTAAGCTAGAGGATATTAGGTAGTGGAAATTGCATAAATGGATTAAAAGTAAAGGGAAACTGAATGAAATGTACTTTTTTGAGAAATGAGAGAAGTGCAATATTGGCAATGTGCAGTTACTGCCACTGATTCCTGTCTGCAGCCAGGAGAAGAATGGACTAAGGAGTGTTTCCATTGGGTAGCTATTCCCATGTCAGTGAGGTTGTGTGAATAAGAAGGAAGTAGTAAAGTAATTCCAGAGCATCGCGTGACTGTCTTATGGGTGAGAAATTAAGTGTTAAAGAACTAGAACTCAATAATACCAAGGCAAACCAAACCAAAACTCTCCCTTCACCTCCACTCCCCCAAAAAGAAAGGTCAAGAAAATTGTAGATTACTCATCCTAACTTCATTATGTGGAAAGCCACAAGAACAAGTTATTACTCAAGATGTAAACATTTCAAAAATCAGATTGTAATAAACTGGCCAGTAAGGAGTTATTGAGAACAAATTGTCCCCAATAAATTTAATCTCCTCTTATTTTGACAGTGTAGCTGTTCTAATTAAGGGAAGTGGTAGATTTTTGACACAATAAACTTTTATCAGGAAGCTGAGGAACAGTGGCTTAAATTAAATCACTCTTAAATGGGTACTCAGATGCTTTAAAAATCTCACAGTGGGTATCACAGTGAAAACAGTCTGTGTGTGTCTCCTTTACTGCCCGTTACAGTGTACTGATACACGTTGATAAGATCCTGTGAGCCTTCCCTCCTGAATAAAAGTCAGCAGTTAGAAATGCTAAAACTCATACTGGGCTTGTCAAATTCCTTGGCACGTTGTATGTGTATGTAAGACCCCTGAGGGGTCACTGTGCTGTGCCCTGGGGAGGCTGCAGGTCCTTGGGCACAGTGTTGTGAGAAAGTGAGCAATGAGAGGGAATTGAATTGGACCTACAAAGGACTGGGATTGCTTAGTTTAGAGAAGGGAAAACTTCGAGTGGATGCAAGGCCTTGCAATTTTGTAAAGGTTATACATTAGGTGACAGGGATAAACTCTTTTCGTCATGTAGTGGACAAAAGATAAAACAGTTTAATTTACAGGAGTGATGGTGTGGGCTAGATTTTAAGAAAAGGCTCTTTGTGGGGCTTTACAGGCACCAAATCAGACATGTGAAAGGAGACTGTAGGAAGCTGTAGAGCTGCCTTAGGTAGTGGCTGTGAAAGAAGCAGGAGTGGGATCTCTCTGGAAGTGCTTTTCCTGCCCCAGGGCAGCAGCCATGGTGAGCAGCCTCCTGCCAGGTCCAGTGTCCCTTTGCAGTGGTCTCACGGTGGTGGCACATCTGCCACTGAAGGCTTGTATGACTTGGTATTTCTAAAGCCAACATTTTTCTTGGCTCTGTGCTTGTACTTTGTGTTCATGGTGTGACTTTAAGTTTTCCTTGTACTCCATTGTAATTTTGCTGCTGCAGCTTTGCCCATATTCTGAGCTGGAAGAATAGTACTCGTAGTGGGTTTGTTGGCACATTGCCTTCCTCTTTCAGACAAACTTGATTAAGTCCACTATTTAAAGATGTTTACGTGGTCTGTAATCCTTTAAGGAGTTCTCCTGAGATCCCTTTTTACTTTTCTAGCACCTGTTTTTGAAGTGTGAGTCAGTATCCAGAGAAATACAAATGCTATATGCAGTGGTTAAACCAGCTCTCAGTTTGCACTTGCCGCTTACACAGCCAAGGATTGTGTTTGCTTTAGCTGTAGAGATAAATAGATAAATCTTGTTCTTGTCTTTCCTGCTGCATTCTGTGCCATGGATTTTGTGAACTGTGTTTCTAGATGGATTGATCTTGCATCAACACAGGTTAAGTAAAGAGTTAGCCTCTGTTGGTTGCAATGGTTTTCCTATCAGGAAGTTATCATCTCTAATTTCTAGAGCCATAAAGATGGGTTACTGGTAGCAGCCTGAGACCACTTGAATGTGTTCTCAGAAACAAAACTTTCTATTATGACAGTTTATTTCTTTGGTTTTATTCTTTTCCCTGGTTAAGGTGTTTATTTTCTTGTTTACTTTTTTTTTTTACTTGATTTGGTCTTCTGTTAAATAGATGTTTTTTGATGCATCTGTTAGGCTGTTGATTTATCAACCTTCCAGCAGCTGTCCTCCTGAACTACTGGTAATTTCAGAGGAAATGTTACAGAGTGCTCACAGTTTCAAAATATAAATGAAACACAGAGCATGTTTCTAACCAAGCCAGCTAAATCACTAACTTGGGGTGCCAGCTGTGCCTGGAAGACAACTTGTTTCTTTGCTTTTCAGACAATGCCACTGCAGTTAAGCAGTCCCGGTACAGGATTATCCTTCAGGATTCTGCCAGTGGGGGACAGGCGTGTCCGGACACCTTGTATGAGGAAAGAGAATGTGAAGATGTTCCCACCTGTCCAGTGTATAGGTAAAAACTGTTAGCTTGGAATAAGTCTCTAGTGGGTGTCCACTTCCCCAGAAAGGACTCTTGTCCCGCACAATTTTCACCAGAAAATAACATAATGTTGGAAAATGCAGAGTTTGGAACAGATAATATACCTTGCAAAATGTGTAAGAGTAGAGTTCAGATGGAGATATCAGTAGATTTGGCATCATCAGAACAACCACCAACAGACAGAGCTCCTAGAAATGGTAACCTCAGGGTCTGATGTGTGTAAGGAAGCTGTTACTGGGAGCTCCCCCCTCATTGTATCTAAAATCAATGTAAGCTATTTTGGGACCACAAGCCCTAGAGTGCCTTAATCATAATTGCATTCTTATTGCAGAAACTCTTGCCTTTTCCCCTGGTACTCTCCCTCCAGTGAATAGTACACACTTACAAAGTTCTGATTAGACAAGTAATACAATAGAGCATCTACTCACTGCTCTTCATTAAGATTCTGTGGGCCATCTGTTGTGCAATATTAGTAAATAGAAAAGCGTTATATCTTTGCTCGTGAATCTCCAGCCTGTACATGCCACAGGAGGTGGTCCTGGAACAGAGTGTGGAGCTGAAGGTGGTGCCAGGCAGGGGACACAACGCTCTGCTCTGCCTGGTGCCGTGGAAAGCCGCTTCCCGGTGTTGCTGGCTGGCACATCTGTGAGCACGGAAAGCAGGCTGGGGACATCATCAGTTGTATGAGAACAGGAGGAGAGCCTGGTGACAAAGCCCACTGGAGCTATTTCCTATGTATCTTACGTCACTTTGAACCATGCCCTGCAAAAATGAGAAAAGGGAATGTTGTAGGAGGAGGATGTAGCTCCCTAGAAGCTGAACCTGGCATCTGAATTTCAGTTCCCAGTGCTTATTTCAGGAGTAATTACAGCTTTGCGACTCCAAAGTCCCCACAGCATATTATGATTCGTAGCTAGAGTTTGTGCCTGGGTTTGTGTTCCCTGTCTTCCAGTTCTAACCACTTGAGTGTTTGCTGTTCCTGCTGCAGGTGGAAGAGCCACCGCTGGAGCCCCTGCGTGCTGGTGCCAGAGCCGGTGCGACAGGGCCTGCCAGGGCAGAGCGAGGCGTGTGGGCACGGGCTGCAGTCCAGGGGTAAGATTCCTCCATCCAGCCCCGCAGCGTTTGAGGTCTTGGATGTAGCATTTAAGTAGGGTCTTTGCTCTGTTGCAGTAGATAATTTGGAAACTAACTGAAGTACTTTAACACATAAAGTGTTTTGGGAACTGCATCCGTTATACAGTTCTGCTGTGCTGGGATTTAAAGTACCACTAACGCAATATTGTGGAGTATAGGGGGATATCTGTGCTTGATGTTCAAATATCTTAACCTGCTCTTCTGCCCAAAGCTGAAGCGTGTGAGCTTTAAATGAATTATCTATAGGCCTTTATGAAGTAATCCATTCTTTGTGCTAAAAATGGAAAGGATAATTTCCTCATGATTTTGAATTTTACTAATGATTTGCCTGAGGCCTGATTTTCATTAAGACTGTTGAAGAAGTTCAACGTGGGTAAAGGGTTTGGGCTTCTGCCCTTGGCATAATTAAGCATTTAGAAATTAGTGGTCCCATTGTCTGAACAGAAGTGTTGAGAAGAATGTCATTTTTCAGAGTATGCATCAGAGTCTGTAGTGGTGGCTGCAGATGGCTGGAGATGTGGCTGTTATCAGTCTCCTGGGAAATACAATGAAACCTTTTACAAAAGGTTATTTTTATTGAAAAAAATTGCTATACAGGTATGCTAACTGAGGAAACTTGACATAATAATTTACTCCTTCACAAAGCTAGAAGCTATTCTTTAAAGATGAAATGAATTTCTTATATAATCTGGAAACAAAGGAAAAGAAAGAAAAGCCCTGACAGTATGTGGGATGTATCTGAAAGAAGAAATGTGTTTTAAACTGAAACTCAAAGGAGTAAATATCTTTAACTAGGTTTTGACCACAAACCTTTCCACAAGGTTTTCAAATCTGTAAATTGTATTGTTCAGTCTCTGTGTGAAGGGATGGTAATCTTTATGTTCTAGTAGGTGCATGAACTTTGTGTTAATCATACTCTGACAGAATTAGAAGTATAGTAGAAGAGTATCACACTTGCTTTTACTCTGTGGAGAGCCCTCCAATAATTACCTAGGCTATGTGCTGTTCTAGGGTAATCGTGAAAAACATACCTTGGTGGGTTTAAGCAAAAATCGTTTCAGTGCTGCATTCACTTTTTGTAATTAACTGTGGCTTTTGTAACAGCTTCGGTTTTCATAGTTACATGTAGTGATAGAACCACTCTGCTGGGTATTATTGAAGATGAGTGGGGTCTCAGGAAAATGAGTTCTCAGATGAAACCCATGGAAGAAGATTTTTAAAGATATTTTGTATGAACAAGGGGAGCGATCTCCACAGAGAGATCAAACCCAGCTGCTGACTCTGACCATACTGTGTCTGGAAAAGAATCTGCTGGGTTTTCAGCAATTCTGTACCTTACCTGTAGAAGTGTTTAGTAAGGGAAACTGTCATAAAGGTTTTGTTAATACCTCTCCTTGCTGCTGCTTGGACTCCTCAGGAGTGTGCAGAGGTGCTCTGTGCTGTCAGGGAACAGCCCTTTAGCCAAGGGAGGTGTTTGCTTACACGCCTTGCAGGGGCTCTTCATCTTATAAACCTTGACACTGGGGGATTTCTGATCCTGTCATTCTTCACTGGGAAGGGGTTTTGGATATACTTCTGAATTAGCATGTGAGATGGGGCTGGGGATTTGGGCTTGTTCAGTCTGGAGGAGTGTCTAGTGTGGAGTTCACAGATGAGATGGAGCCACACTTCCCAGAGGTGCACAGTGAATTAAGAGAAGGTAAATCATAGGCTGGAGTGAGAGAAACACCCAGGTTGCCCAGAGAGACTGTAGATTCCTTGGAGATACTGAACAGTTAACAAAAAAGGTCTTGAGCAGCCTTTTCTAACTTTGAGGTCAGTCCTTCTTAGAGCAGGGATTGGATCTTCCGAGGTCCCTTCCATCCCAAATTACCTTGTATGAATGATACTGTGAGTCTCTGGGTGTTTTCAGGGGAATCTGTGCCATCAGCAGAAGAATCCCAGGTGTAAGAGATAGATGATGCCTTCCTGCAATATTCAGGCATCTGTGAATGAGCTTGCATTCGAGGCATCACCACCACTCCACACAGTAATTTCCTTTACATAATGTGCAGCATCTTTAACCAGTAAGGGCTTCTTCTCCAAAGAGTATTCATATGAATTTGCCTGGTTCCTTTTTTTACCATGTGACAGCAATTACCCTTTTACCTCTGAAGATAATCAGTCTCGCTGTTCCTTGGAGCATCCATTTTTTAGATTTTTTTTTTTCTCTCTGTACCCGGACTGTCATGTAAAAAAGAGGATTTTAGTTTTCAGTGACTGTCATATCTAGCCAATTTTATAAGAACATTGAATTCACATAAATTGCTTCTAAAGAAAAACAGTATGTGTTTATGTGTACCTATTTGGGACAATGACTGTGCTGAGGGAAAATGAGGTCTGAAATGACTTTCAAGCTCTGTTCTTTCTCTCGGCTACATTCTGAGGTAGATACTTAGAGATCCTGTTCCATGAGTGTTTTCACTGAGATTGCATGTAAACGTACCGTGTAATATGCAGAAGATATCAGAGTTTGTCTGTGAATAATAAGCAGAATAGCCAGATGACAGCTGTCTGAAGCTGCAGTTCTTATGGTTTTATCTTGGAAAGATATTACACTAATTACAGTAGCATTTCATTTTTCACATCAGCTTCAGTGGACTAACTTACTCAGCAAGCAGTCCTATAGGAAAGGGAAAGGTAGCCTTTAGGACTAATAAATATAGTTGTTATTTAAACTTAATTGAGGCATGATTGGCAAAATGCCCCCAAGACAGGGCACTCAAGTAAAACAGGGTAGGAATGTTGCTGTTGCTTGACAGTTACACAAGACAACATTTCTAACGGTAAATGAGGAGCTTTGCAAACTTCTGTGTTGCTGTACAGCTGTCATTTGCCTCCACCAGGAACTAATTTGCTGTGAGAAGAGGTCCTGCGCAGGGGTGAGGGCAATCCCAAGCACAAATACAGGCTGGGTGAAGAATGGATTAAGAGCAGCCCTGGGGAGAAGGATGTGGGAATGTTGGTTGATGAGAAGCTCAGCGTGAGCTGGCAATGCGCACTTGAAGCCCAGACACCCAACCTGTCCTGGGCTGCATCCAAAGCAGTGTGGGCAGCAGGTGAGGGAGGGGATCCTGCCCCTCTGCCCTGCTCTGGTGAGACCTCACCTGGAGCTCTGCATCCAGCTCTGGGGTCCTTAACATGAGAAGGATGTGGACCTGTTGGAGCAGGTGCAGGGGAAATCACAGACATGCTCAGAAGGCTGAAGCACCTCTGCTATGGAGGTGGGCTGAGAGAGTTGGGGTTACTCAGCCTGGAGCTGAGAAGGCTCCAGGGAGATGTTGGAGTCCCTTGCAGTGCCCTGAAGGGGCTTTGAGAGAGCTGGAGAGGGCATGGAGTGACAGGGCAAGGTGGATTGGCTTTAAAGTGACAAGAAGTAGAGTTGGAAGAAAGTCTTAACTGTGAGGGTGGTGAGGCCCTGGCAGAGGTTTCTCAGAGAAGTTGTGGATGCCTCCATCCCTGGAAGCGTTCAGGGCCAGGTTGGATGCAGCTTGGAGCAACCTTGGGTAGTGGGAGGTGTCTTGCCATGGCAGGGAGATCAGAACGACATGAGCTGGATGGTGTCCAGTTCAGTCCATTCCATGCTTCCATGAGAATACCTTCTTCTGCAGGGGCACTTTGGTGACTTTCCTGTTCTCAGATGTTTGTGATGGAGGATCCTTCAGGAATGACCTCTCCTTTCAGTGCTGACATGAAGAGCCACCTGGGAAGTACACAATTTTGGGGGAAAAAATGTGTTGCTCGTTATAAGGGATTGTTAAGGTTTAATTAGTGGATGGAAAGCCTTTTTTAAGCAAGTGTCTTTGAAGGCTGCTTCAAACGCCATTGGTACCGTAAATAGACACGTATTAAAGAGCAGACGGGTCTAATGAGACTCTGCATTAAAAACTGGTCCTGGAAATACACTGACAACACGATGATAAAAAAACAAGTTACTTTCCAAAAGCTGCAGCAATGGAAAGTGCCATGTCTTATTTCTCCTGCTCCTGCCACTTTGCTTTGATTCATTTGGAGGATTTGACCATATTTTCCCCTGTTAATGAGACAGTAAGTCCTTCTCAGAGCTGTAGCTCGCCATCATAAGAATACAGAAATGCTGTGACACAGAGCAGGAAATATTTTTAGAGATAGTTTATTGATTCATGTACAGGAAAACAACAATGCAGACTCACCAATGCAGCAATAAGAAGCTACTCCTTTGCTTTGGAGAGCAGAACTCTCCCTGTCTCACAAGAGGGCATGGGATGGATCGATCCTGGACAGCCCCATTGAGCATCTCAGTGGTGTATTTCTTTTGGTTGCTCTGCTGTCAGACCACACAGGATGTATTTCCTTTCCTGCTTTAGCTGGGTTGTAAATTCACACCACATGGACTTTGCTAAGATGGTTAGTGTTAAATATAATCTGTTACAGTTGAAAAGTTGATGTATGAATTGACAGTGAAAACGTGGGATGCAGGCAGCACCAGACTAAAGCAATTCAAGGTTCCTGTCTCCTTCATTGTAGGTTTCTGGCTCTTGCTCTGGAGCTTTCTGATAGCTGTAGGGACATTGCAGACAAGACTGGTTTTAGACTGATTCAGACCAAGAGCTTATCATCATAAGAAAAAAATGGTAACAATCTTCTATCTAAGTTTCCTGAGTGGGTCTAAATGCAGTGATAGTTCCAGTGAAATCTTACATAAAATATAGACAGTACTGTGATCACAAGTCTAATAGTGACCAAGTTAATGCATCATATGAAGCAAGATGAAAGGATGAGTTTAGATATAGCCTGTTAAGATTGCATCTACACAAATATTTCAAACAGGTATCCTTTAGCTGTATTATCTCATGTATTATCTATCAGTAACCCTGTAATGGCCATGTACACTGTTGTTTCTCCTGAAATTATTTTGTGGTAACCTCTTTATAATGAGATGTGCCATCAAAAAAACATCAGTGTTACCATATTTTTTTTTCTCATAAGTCACCCAACAGTTCTTATTCCCTGTTTGTTTTGTAGGTAGTTAATATAACTGCTGATTAGCTAAATTAGCACATCATTGTGATTTGAGTTGCAGAATGCTTTCTGCACAGAATTACCAATTTCAGGAGGTACATATTAGGATCCTGTGACAATTTACAGGCTGAAGGCAATGTGATAACCTGAAGTTTACAAGGAATGCAATTATGATAGTAAATGTGGTGGAGACTTGACTGCTTCAGTTCACTGGTGATGTTTTCTGAGTAGGGCTCTGTGGTGCAGTCCTGTGTCAATTTGTCCATCTGACAGCAGCTTACCTGTCACCAGCAGCTCCCTCCAGTATTAGGGGGGAGGTAGGACAGGTAGGACAATGGCACCTTGAGCCTTATTCTGAGTGATGCTGGGTGTTCATTAGTTGGTCAGTGTTTTTTCTGCTGGTTCTAGTCCAGGGTGTAACAGGCGGTTGCAGGGACACAAAAGGGCACAGTGAGCTGAACTTGACTGGTCCCAGCCAGAATCCTGGTCTGGAAGGCACCTACCTGGCAGCTGGTGGCACTGGGAGCAAATAATTGTGGGGAAAAATAATTACCAGGGTAAAGACAGGAGGTGAGACTTGTCTGTGATCTGTTTGAAAAGAAAGTTTGTGAAGCAGAGTTTGTCTAGGACGGCACTGAGGTTCAGGAAGGAGATTGCCTTTCCAGGACGAAGAGCCTTGGTCTCTTTGCCAGCCATGTCTGCCCAGGGCTCCACCAACAACAGTTCACAGATATAATTACTCTACATCGTATTGCAAATTCACAAAGGATGTGTTGTATTGTTATCCTCTTGTTGCTGATAATGCAATTTTAGCTTATAAACACGCGGAGAGTAGCAAGGTGGTAAGAAACAACCAAACCAGAATTGATTCACTATTATTGTTTTTGATAATCTGATTTCTTTCCTTGACAAGGCAGTGGGCTGGAGGTCAGGCAATAATGTAAGTGGAAAGCAGCACAGATCATATTCTCTTGACTTCAGGAAGACATTGAGTCCAGTCCCATGTGACAGCCTCCCATGTGCAGTATGAGAGTATGACCTAGAGACATGCAGGGTGAGTTGCTTGTGCAACTTGTTGAAAAGACCCATTCCAAGCTCTGTTATCAGCTCTTTGCTGTCAGCCAGGAAGGCTGTTTCAGATGGCTTCTGATCAGATCCTGACAGCTTCCCACGGGACACACGCACCCTGGACTGTTGTCAGTGCTGTCACTAACAGTCTGGATGATGAACTAGAGAGCACATCTGTAACACATCTGGGTAACTGCAAATCATGAGTACTTTGAAGGGCAGACCAAAAATACATGTTGGATAAATTGAGCGTGCTCTGAAATCAGAAAAGTGAAATTTTTCATTTCATTAAAGAAAAAAAAGTCATATGCAGCACTTGCAGTGTAGAGAGGTGGGCAGCAGTACTGCAGAGGAAAGTCTGGAATTCAGTCTTATATGAGTGCCATTATCCTGCTGTAAAAAAGCACCTGTCATAAAATCATGTTTTGCTTACATTTTCCTTCTCATCTCCAAGTTCCTGAAATTTATTCTTCTGTTTCATAAAACAGAATAGATTCAGCAGGCAATCCTCCCTTTTATTTTTGTTCTGTAACACCTTCTGCCACTATAAGTAATGACAAACAATTGAGGTCAGATAAAAACACTGAAACTTTCTCCTGAGTAATTCCAGTTCCTGGTTTGCCAATAGATTCAGAATAGATTAGGAGCCTTTTTTTTCAAAATACCCAAATTTCATTAGCAGAAAGAAATTAAGTATTTAGAAGTCAACCTCTGGTGAATAGCACTGAACAAATTAAAATCTCTTGAGCTTAATGAACATTTACCTTTGGTTTTGCATTTAAAACTAATCTTCATTCTTGATGAACTGTATATATCAGCACACAGGAGATGGAGAGAATGATCTCTGCAGTATGAATGAGGGATTGCATGAGTCCAGATTGCTCGTGTCAGATTTCTGTCAGTTTACCGTTTAGCTTTGATCTTTAAATTACTTCCCAAAGTCTGAGTTTAACTATAGATTTGGTAGTAGATTTGCTTCATGCAAAAATGTGTGACAGTGTTTCACAAAGGGGGGAACAAGGAAAAGTAGAGGAGGAGACAAAAATGCCATACTAATGTCATGCATGCATGTATGTATGCATTCTTAGCCTTCCCTGCACCAGTGGCATGAGGAAGATATCCTCTCCCAGAGAGATTTTCCAAGGGATTAATTTCAGTTTTGTAGTATTAGAGTTGACTGGGAACAGGAGGGGAAGCTCTGTGAAGGTAGGGTGGATCAATCTCTCTGAGCATTTCGGCTGCCTTTGATATTGCTGCAGTTTAATTTATGAGAAATAAAATCACCTGCTTGCATAGAAATCATCCTGGGCCAATTTCTTAAAACCTGGTGCTGCAGCAGAGGTGTTTATACAAATGTACACGGCTGGAATCTGCAGCTGGGCACTGCAGTGGGGCATGGAAATTTGTCCTCATATTGTATTACATCCCATGGATCTTCCAGGTAATGTGTTCCCCTAGACCAATTTTTCTTTCTTTGGGTGTGAGTTGATAGGACAAGGGGAAGAAAGATTGATACTGGTTTGCCAGTGACAGGTTGTTCACAGAAGAGTGATGGTGGACTGCCCTCCTGTTTTTAATGGGGGATGTCAGCAGGCATCAGAGGACACTTAAAACTATATTTCAGCCTGGGTCTGCCCAGCTTCCACCTCAGGTAGAGCTGCTCTAAGAATATTTCATAGGCAGGAGGAGAATTGGCATGACATTACTTTATAGACGTGAACTAATAGCAGGAGAGACTCCGAGTCATTTCTGTCACTGTAGCCTTATGCCAGCCACATAAAAATTGAGGAGACTCTTAGAGAATTTGTCCTGACAGCAATCTACAGTGCAGCATTTTATCCAAAGGCAACTCAATGATCTGTAGACTTCCTGTAAAATAAAGATGATGAAGACTGCATCAGATAAGTTACATGCATTTGATTTCCTTCAAAACCAGGACAGTATATTCCACTCTGTAGAAGGGAATAAGCAGGCTCTCTAGCTTAACTGTATACTGTTCTTATCTGGTAAACAAAACAAATATCAGCATCTTAGTACCACACACAGCATTTGTTTTCTCGGGGAAAGGAACAAAAAGCCTTAATCAAGTGGAACAGTCTTTTGAAGCCAGAAGGCTCGGACGCTGAAAATGCATGCTAAGGGCATGTACCAATAGAGGGATTGTTAAAAGATCAAAATAACGAGAGGTAAAGCAGAGGGACATCAAAGCTTGCCAGGCTATGTATTTCTGCCTTGATTAGGAGGAAGGAGGGAAGAAGGGGGGGAAAAGGGTTTTAGATCAATAGGAAGTGGCTGGGTCACCTCAGACAGCACCATCCAAATGTGTACAATTTACAGGAATTGCTGGAGCATCTCAGTCATAAAAGTCCCACAGGATCTGACAGTGCTCACACCATATTTAACAGGCACAGAGGGAGAGAGTCGAGATCATCTTTTCTGAAGGAAACTCCATTTTTAAATGTAAGGGTAGATAGATTTTCATTTTGTCTTTCATCCCTCTGATTAAGTTCAGCTCTCTTTGGTCTCCCAAGATTTCTTTTATCTGGTGTGGAGTCTGTATGATCTAAGCAGCTATCGTTGGCGAAAGTCCTTTTTGGGGTCCTTTTTTAAATGATGGATTGTCATTAAACAGAGTGTAGTAGATGAAAGAGGTCCAAGGAGAACCAAACTGTGCCGAGACTTGCTCAGGAGGATGAAAGGCATAATGAGAGACATAATGAAGAGCAATCTCTCCCTCAAACTGGAGACAGGCCCTTCCAATTATGACTTGTTTTTACCACTAGCTGCCACTGATTTAAAATCCTAGTTATGAGCAATTGATTCAGGCTTTGCACACAAATCTTGAATAATTTGTACTCTGTGACCCGGAGGCCTGGGTGGTGACACGTCATGGTTTGTGCAGAGGATGCTACAGACTAGAGCAGGAATCTCTTCTGTGGCCACAGGATGGTTGTAAGCAGGCCTGCTCACACAGTCTTGTGTGCTCTGTGTCAGAAATACAGGAGCCATTTCATCCTAAAACTCTTGCTTTCTTCACTTACAGCCTGAAACATGAGGGTTTCTAATCCTTAATATTTTAAATGAGCTCATGTAACTGTTGCTGGTTTTTAGCCTCTCTGTGTGTCTGGCATACCTCAGTTCAATGGGGTAACCCTGCTGTGAGTGAACTATGTTAGTTTCTTGATGATTTTTAATTTGATTGAATCATCCTTTGTTCTTGAGGCATTTGTGTCCTGGTTGGTCTCCTTTTTTGTTTGCTATTTTATATAACACTTTCACATCCCTCTTGTTCACCTCACCATGTGCAGACAGGCTCATTCAGTACTGATTTAGATCTACTTTTGCTTTTATAAAATTTTAATTTCCTGCATGTCACATTTGTGCTGTTTACAACTCCAAAGACAATTCATGCCAAAGCTTCTGCGGTTCATAGGGAAATTGTTAAAAATTCATCTGAGCTGAGCAGGATAAGATCCAGGTTCTCTTGAAAATGGCCTTAAGGAGGACTTTTCTTCAAATAGACATTTTAAATAAGAAAGCTTGAAGCATGTCCAAAAATAACCAAGTATATTAAAAAGCTTTTATACTGTAGCAAGTTTATTAAAATACTTTTATACTATTCATTGTCAGGAAAACACTAGAGATGTTACTCTTACAGTCTTTACCCAAGTAACCTCTTTCTTGTCCATAATGATCTCAGTCAAGTGGATTATCAGCTTGTGAGACATTCCAGAGCCATTAAATGGAAGGATGAAGACCAGTTGTTTATTCTTACAGTATTGTAGTACCAAAGGGGTTTAGTTTGAGAAATAGGCAGTTCTGGGTTGAAATGCTGATCCTGCTTAAATGAATGAAACATTCAAGGGCTCTGTCAATTGTTTGGACTTCCTCCTCTCACCTCCTGGAAGAAAAACCAAAACAACAAACCCAAATAAGCAAACAACCTCCCCACGCCCAGAAAAAAAAAATAAACAAAAAACCAAACCAATAAACAGAAAAACAAATCAACAAACAAACCCAGCTGTTGGTGAAAGGAAAATGGAGATGTTGAAAGGAATGCAGAGTTTGATTTATAGCATATATTGTTCATTGTCAGACTCCTAAGGTTTGACCTGTCTGGGGAATTTCCTTTAGAGAAACTTGATAAAAGTTGCAGTCTGTGTTTCCCCTTTTTCTGTGTTACTCAGAAAACCCTTCTTAATGGAAATTATTGAGTCAGGTTTCGTTCAATAATTAAGAACTAATATTCACCACGAATATTTGCATCCTAAATGGCAGAGCCCATCAGTATGGCTTACTGTAAATCTTCAAGCACGAGATTTTTTTAAGAAGTGACATGCCACAAAAGTGTAAAAGGAATCCTGATGTCATGTTTGTTGACTCAGAATTTGTATATTAATGTTACTCTGATTGCTTTATGTCTGCAGTAGAGGTTTTAGACATGAGTTTTCAATTTCAGAATAAATGAATAACCTTGACTCAAACTGTCTTTCAAAATTCCCAGCATGTCTCTTTCAAACAGGTGCACTAAAGTGACAGAAGAGTAACTGGAAGTGACAGGGATGCTTATGAAGTGCTCGCACTTGTGAGAATACAGCAGGTGCCTGTGAACTGGTCAATATTACATTTGCTTTGGGTGTCCAGTGGTGCTCTTTTCTGCTGGCACTGTTTCTAAATATGTTTAGAAATATTAGAAATGCTGAGTGGTAGGTCTAGCACTTTCTAAACCAAGTCTGATTGCAGTAGTAATACTTCCAAACATTTTTCCTGTTGGAAGCAACCCTTCTCCACTTCCCTTATCGTCACTGATTTCCTTCTGAAAAGACTCAGGAGAAGATTCCATCGTCTTTATTTATAATAAATCAAGTGAAACTTCATCCAAAAAATTGGAATTCCCCTGGAATAAAATTACTACACACAAAAAAGCCATCTCTATACCTTGATGGCAATAGATAGTAATGAAAAATATGTCACCTTCTAACAAAGATTTTTCTAAAGTCAATTTTTTTGCTGGCAGCTGCTGGTTTTGCCAGATGCGTGCATCATTTATTAGAGGATTGCTGATATTGGCTTTGTGAAATAAGGAAAGTTTTGAATAATATATTCTGATATTTGACAGAGTTCTCCTGAAGTAGGATATTTTGTAGTGTTAAATTTGGATCTTGGATGTGAAGCCTTGTAGCAAATGTTACTTTTTACTGCTTTTCTGATCAACTGCGGTCAGTACTATTGTTTCTTTTTGACAGTTCACTGAAGTTTCACTGCAATCATATATTTGTTTTCTGTGATATGCCCCAAGGTGATTGAAATGTCTCCGAGTTATCTCTTTTGTACTGTCTTTTAGATATCAACTTTCTGTATCTTAGTTTTTGTCCTGGCCTTTGTGTAGGCAGAGGAACTGCCTGAACTCGAGGCAGGCAGTGTGAGGGGATCTTAC
Source organism: Coloeus monedula (assembly GCF_965178545.1). Lineage (NCBI taxonomy): Eukaryota > Metazoa > Chordata > Aves > Passeriformes > Corvidae > Coloeus > Coloeus monedula. Next base: position 34,727,869 of record NC_138787.1, read on the forward strand.
CAACCTATTAAAATGTAATAGGCTTGTCCAAGGCCATCTACTTCAGCATCCATTTAATTCGGGGTGAAGGAGATCAGCACATCCTCGGGGGATGTGGGACGTGCCGGGGCAGCGCTCCCAGCCGCGGCCGTGTGGTTGGAACACGTGGCCTTCCACAGCCACTGCCCTCGCTGACCATGGGCCTTGGCTGCTGCTCATTTATTCCTTGTGCTCCTGGAGGGCATCTTAATAATAGGCACTTAACAGCATTTGAGAAATTCAAGCGTAAGTGGGCCTGCAGAAGTGAGCAGCTACTGCAGATGTGAACTCTTGAGAGCGTTTGGGCTCTCTGTTTGACTCTTCAATTGCAATTATCTCTTCTGTTGCATTTTAACCCCCAGAACACACAGTGTGGTCACAGACGTTCCCTGTTCAGGGCACGGTGGAGAATTTGTGGGACAAATCAGAGCTGCCCTGTTTGTAAGAAGTTGCTTAGATCAGTAGATGCTTTTTCAGTACCTTTTTGAAATGTTTGGTTAGTATAACACACCAAAAGCAGTGCAGAACTCGATCCTGTGAGGTTGGATGGGTTTTGTGCGGGCCATGTTGCTGATGAAGTTGCATGCAAGGAAACCTCCAAACAAACTGGGACAAATTTGTGCTTCAAAATAAATAGATATCTTCAGTGCCTGGTTTCATGGAGTATAAATTTTCCTGTAATCTAAGCACATCTGCTCATAGTAATTTACTTGTGTGGTGTGTGAAAAGAAGAGCTACATCAGCTCTATGGCATGGTGAGATAGATTGCTTTCTCTCTGTTCATCATAATGGTTAATTGTAGGGTTTATAGGAAAATGGCTGGTTTTTATTAATTTTTTGGTTTAGATTATGTATCTGGCCCTTTTTTAAAGCTTATTTAAATGTTAATACTCTGCAAATCCGATATAAAAGTATAAACTTTGTAGTTTTAAATGCTTTGATGAGAAACAGGGCAAAATGTGTCTGCTCAAATTGTCTTATCTGAAGCCTTTCAAAGATGCCTGTCTTTGCCAGTGAGATGAATTTCACAGGTAAATGTAAATACTGGAGGCAACCATGAAAGAAATTTAGAAGGATTATGGAGTTTCATTTGACCCTAATTGCTGGTGTCTCCAAGGGGCAGAGTTAGTAATAATGAAACATATTAGCAGTTTGCAGTTGGTTCTGTGGTTTTGCAAGTATTACATTTTTACTATGAAAGAAATAATCACCTAATGTGTTTCCAGAAGTTAAATACGCTTAGTTCTTGGGCTGTATTTGAATAAAATTTGATTATATGCTTTGTGGAATGTAAATGTTCAGGCTTGCAGTGGAATAAGTGATGTGTACACAAGTAGAGCTGTCAAATAGGCTGATGAGGGGAGCCCAGTGATCCTGTTGTATTTTCTCCCAGTGCAGTCATCATCATCTTCCATTAGTTGCAAACGAGTTAATGTGTTCCATAGATGGAATTCAGCCACAGGTTTTTATTGGCGTTGAGTTTGCACAGTCAGAATGGTGGAAGCAAAAGAAATGATGTGAGGAGAGCCTTTATTGAGCACAAGTCTGAAACTCGGGTGAAGTTGCAGGAGGAATGAACAGAATTTATCTTACTATTTAAAAATCCTTCTGGGTTGCTCAAATCATATTGATTAAATGATAAACAAAGTACTTTCTTGAAATCTCAGTTACTGGCATAAACACCCTGATTGAATTATGCTGCAAACAGAACACTATAAGGGAAAATGTCTTTACCAGTTGCAGTTATCTCTCTTTTTTTTTTTTTTTAAAGGATTTCTTATTAAAAATTTCATCTCTGGGTTTTCTCAGAAGATGAACTAGACTCAACAAAGAAGCTAATGCAAAAATAAGCTATTGCAGTGGCATCAATGAACAGATACAATAAGCAAATAAGCAATTTGCAGATAGAGAGTCAACATCCCATGAAATGTTTATAAAGGTAATATTTAAGATCTCATAAAATCAAACTGTATTCAGATACAATAACAAAAGTCAGTAATAAAACAGTGATGAATCCGTCCCAGAGATTATCATAAAGCAAAAGGCTCTATTCCATTTCAGAGGTTTGCTTTAGTGCTAAGCATTCTACATGTTTTTATGTCAGCTCCACCCAATCTTTGCTTCCCCAGTTACTCCTGGTTAGAGTGTGCACATCCGAATCAAACTGCTGGAGGCGTGTGCTTTTTGATGCAATATAATTTAATTACTAGGGAAGATATTTAGGATTCACGGTGCTGAGCATTTTTAGGATTTTTGTCCTCAAGGAAGCAGACTATTGTAAAATAAGGCCATTCTTTTTATTTTGCCATGTCCATCAATCTATTACAGAAAGCTGATGTATTTAACTTTTATTTTCTTTTGGTATAGCTGTCCCTGCTGGATGAATGCTTGTTCCAGCATTTTTTGTGCAAATCAAAAATAAGCTGATGCTCACCTCTTGACACATCAAGATCAGTTTCTCTAAGTTTGCTAGAGCCAGGATTCATTAGGACAGACACTTTTGAAATAGCTGGCTTATCCTTGGTAGCCCTGTCCCTGAAAGGAAATCCACTCCCAGGGATGCACCCCATGAAGGGTGGTGTGAATCTGGGCCAGGTTTTGAGGAGGTGGGTAGGAGAGTGTGTCTGGTTTTTGCCAGGACATTTGCAGGAGGATCCTTTGTTACCTTTAATGCCCATTGCTAATTCTGATTTTTCATGCTTGTGCTGCAGCCTTCTGCTAATCTGCAAGAACCTGACCTAATTTTCACCTTTGTTGTTGTTGTTGTTCTGAGGGCAGTGAACAGCTTTTGGCTGAGCTCAGCTGACCTCTCATACTCCAGATTATCCCCAGTCTGGTTGTGCCCATTCCCTCATAGGAGAGCATTCACTTTGGCTTTTCTCTTTTTTCTGAGCTGCACTTTTCTTCAGTTTCCTTTGTCCTGCCAGCTTTCCAGGATGCCTTACTTAGCTTTAATGCAAATATATGTGTAGGAATGTGTTTGTCTACCTGCCCATCCCAGCTGTTCCCCGTTGGTTCCTGCTCATGGCTTACGCTCTATGCTGAGTGCAATTTACTCTGTCTCCACCTTGACACACCAGATTTTACCAGTTGTTCTCTATAGACCATTCCAAAGATGGAAAAGATGTAAAATTTATGCATCAAATACAACATGTCACCATCATTTACATGCCCTTACAGAAGAGCTGTATGTGTGTTACTATTCCAGTCACGTGAATTCACCTGTTAAATATTGGCTACAACAGGGTTTCACCCCAAAATATACGTTAGTGTGATAACTGTGTAAACATTTTCAGTCTGTTTTTAAGTAAATATATTCTTAGTTTTTAAGTAAATATATTCTTATTGTGACACTTTAGTTATCTAAGTTGAAATGTAATGTGAAGATGATGGAGGAGCCATCACAACTTGGGAGAGGGATTTAGGTGTCTCATCAGGCACTGCCTCTGTATTTCACAGAGTGTAGGTAAGTTGGGCAGCCTGTGGGGGACAGAAATCAGGTCCCACTTCTTTATTTCCTCATGTAAGTTACTCTGCAAAGAATTGTTTAATACTGGTAGCAGGTGACTGTTGTTTGCTGTTTATTCAGTGGTTTTTTAGGTGTAGCCGATTTTAGGTTGGTAGAGAATAATTTGGTTTTGGGAGGTGATTCCATTTACCATGTTTGTTTGAGGTTGTTGCTGAAGACTCTTACTGTAATGGAAAATATATTAAACTGCATTTTAGGCATAAGTGATGGAAAGGTAGATAAGCATTTGAAACATTAGAGAGTTAAACTTTTCCTTGTTTCTTCACAATCTTTGCTCATCCTTTTGCTGTGAGAGATCTGCCAGTATTGCACTTTTATCTTAGATGTAACTTGTGTCCCTACTTCCAGTGAGCACTTAACGTTTTTTAGGTTAATTTCTTGTAACAATGTGAAACAAGCTGTTGTTATATTGGACAATGTAGGATACAAGAATCTGTTCAAAGCAACATATGAATCTCAAGGGTTTTTTGTGTATTTACTGTATTGGAAAACATGGGAGTCTCATCAAGACTTCTCATTTATTGTTAGATACATCAGTGCTGGTAGCTCATCTTTCCTTCTTTTTATTAGAAAAAACTGCATTTACTAAGTTAAGTAGAGAAAAAGGAGGAGATTACATCCTGTAGTTTATACAAGTGCACAATTCTCATCACTCTCAGGAGATAATGTGTTTTGGGATGGGTTTTTTTTAAACTTCACTGTATTTTTACAGTTGTATGAGTACTTAGGACAGTGGGTTAATAGTTATACTAGCCATTTTATTCGTTCCTTTAATTATTTTCAACAACTAGAGAAAAGCTTTTTTTTTCATCTTGATGTTATCAGTAACTCCACCAACAGTACTTTTCAATACCTTTTTCTTTACCTCTAGACAAAGTTCAAATTTGTGTGTGTTAACCATACACCATCAATATGTGGTATTTCATTTAATTTAGGATTAATCTGTTACTTTGGTTCCTTACATGGAAGGCTGTGAAAATGTCTTTGGTTCACACAGCTAATGCTTTATGAAACAGAGTAATTCAAGCTCTGTAGTCACCATGCTACGTAATGACCTACTCATAATTTTTGAATTGACAGTCAACATATATTAAATCAGATCATCTATTTGAAACAGTAGTATTTCATGAACTGCAGCTGACAGTTTATTATCTTATCTGTGAGAACTCCTTTCTTCCTTCATCTTGCCTCAAAACCAATACCCATACAATTGAACTTTTGGTAGAAGTCAAGGTCACAGCTTTGGAATAAAGTTATATATGGGAATTGCCTGTCTTCACATTGAAAAGGTGAGTAAATCAAAAGTGCTGATATGGTAATCTAAATCTGCAGTGTGTTCTCTTGCATTTTATTGAAACAAAATGATAAGAAGTTTTCTTGACTTTTAAAAACTGGTCTTGGTGAAACTTTCTTTAGAAAGTGTCTTAATAAACCTATTTAGATTTAACCCTGCCCTTAAAAAATTAATTAAAAAAATCAAGAATCGCAGCAAATTATAAGATGTGTGTATATATATATATATAGACATATATATATAGATACAGCTTGATGCCAGATGACACAGCTTTTCTGAAATGACAGGAGTCAGGAGCTCGAGTGTGTGATCCTCTCTGGGTGGAAGAAGAGTGCTTGGAGTTGAGCAAGGGGCTGCTGGATGCTCCCAGCCTGTCAGGCTACAATTCCCATTCAGATTCTTCATTCTTTTTCTGTGTTTCATCCTTTCCACTGCTGGGCTTTTCACTGAGATTTTGAACTGTGGGCAAAATTATTTTCAAACACTGGCTCTTGTTCAATTCCTTCTTACCCCATATTTTTTTTTAGTGCACATCAGTGAGATCTGCTGATGTGAGGTGAAGAGTCAGTAAAATAAAAATCAAAGTTGCCTCTGAGGATCCTCCTCTTCCTTATTTGTTGATTCAAACTTTCAGGTTAATTGATTTCTCTTTTATTCCTTGTTGGCACTGACCTTATAGGCCTGAATGAAGGCAATGGTTTTCGTTGCTTCTAGGATGTTGTTGCTAAATTGTTCCTTAATTTGCAGTGAAGAACGCATATATTATACACACACACCATCTCCATAACTCCCCATTAGTGTTGCCTTGTTCTGTTGTACGTAGTGTTACATTTAAGGAGGTTTTTTGAGGGGGTGGTGGGGGAAGAAAAAAAATCTTAAATTTCAATTTTTTTTTTCTGAAATGAATTATGCATTATTCTGAGTAAGTGAAAACCGTGGATGAAATACTGGCATTTAATAATGTAATGCCAGAACCTCCTGGCATAAAGTTCAGTACCTAGACCAATATTTAAACTGTTGAGCAATGTTATTGCTCTACTAAACCTCATCACTTCGCATTTCTCTCTGCAAGACCTACTATTGCCTCAGGCTATAAATGGAAGATGAGATTTTATTATAAGTCTCCTGGATTAGGTACACAGGAACCACACTGGTTGACATCGGCTTTGATATATATATGAGCAAAAGTTTATGTAGTCATTTCTGCTGTGTTTCCATTCTAAAAGTTAATTAACTGATAAGATATAACCCTGGAGCGTGGGCCATCAAATAGGACAAGACAAAGGTTTAGAGAGAAATTGAGACAAAGGTCTGATGCAATGAATGATGGAGGAAAGGCAAAATGCAGTGGGTCAGAGAATGTCTCACTTCTGTGTAGCTGTACAATCTGAATTTATTTGGCTGTGCCGTGTCAAACTTGCTCATAGAAACAAATTACTATGAATTCCTGCTATGCTGTATTTATACTTTCATTATAGCGACAGCAAGAGTTGGTCTCCCAAGTACAGCACATTTGTATGGAAAGTTCCCTTTCCTCTGGGTTTCTGATGAATTAAAAAGCTGCTATTTACTGTTTCTTTGAAATACACACTTAAAATTCCAAATATCAGTTCCCACTTCTGAAAAGGAAATGTGATGTGAATCTTGATGGGTTTTCAAAGTGTTGAGTTGGTTTTACATTGAATTTTATTTCCTAAATAACTTATTCTAAAATGGAAGAAGTAATTAACTCTTTGGGAAATTTTGGAAGTCTCTCTGGTTATGTCTCCTTGGTTTTAAGGGTTATGGTAGTGCTGGGCACGATTGGAAGGGTCGGATGTTCTTCTGGGTTTTGTGTCACTGAGGTCTGGGTCGCTATGTGCTCCTCAGTGATGTCCTCCCTGTCTGGCTGGGTCCTGCCTCTCCACAGGTGAGCACAGCCCCTGCTGCTCTGTGTGGACAGGGCTGTGAAGGGCATTTCTGCTCTTACAGGAGGTGGAAGCTGGTGATAAATCCTTGTGGCTCAGCAGCCACTCTCAAATGAGGCAGGAGGCACGTGTGAGGTAAATGGTGGGTCCGCTGTTGTTGCAGTGGCACAGTATGAATAGCCACCTCCACTTCTACAAAATTTTATTCCAACTTAATTTCCAAAGATGACCTTCCCCTGCTTTAAGTGCTCCTCAATTTGAACCTCTGATCGTGTAACGACAGGTGGCAGAAACCTTCTGCATCAAGAAAGATTCACACAGAGAGCAATTTTATGGGAGAAACTGCTCTGAGCTCCAACAAAGATGAACAAAACTTCACAGGTGAAAAGAGGGTATAAGCTGAGAATCTAACTGGTGATTTATTATTGCCAAGATTAAAATAATTTGTACTGGAAAGACTGTAATAAAAGAAAATGTGGCATAGTTCATAGTGCAGTGTCCCAGACTGTGGTTTCCCAGAATGAAGATTAGCTTAAAATACTAATAATCTTTCAGCAGGGTGGAAACTATTTCTAGGTCTGATGCAATTTATGTTCTATTGTATTAATTTGTTTTTATTGTATCTGATTGCTTTTTTTCAGTTAAGTAAACCATCAATTATATGATCTGAACGAATGGTAAAGGAATCATGATAGAGAGCTTTCTGTGTCCAAATGTTGTATCTGCTATACATGAACGATCCTATTGTGATCAGTCAGTGTTTAGATTGTGTAATTGCTTTAGAAACAAATGCTTGCAAACAAATGCTTTATTTGTAGAAGAATCAGTAAAAAGAAAGTGTAATAGGATCTGTTGTTTTCCAGTTGAAATAATTGTGAGTTTTCCCATTGTTTCAGGAGGAATACAATCTGCTTTATAACCCCACCCTCAGTTATAATAATTTAGTGCAAATTTAAGATGAGTAGCAGCAGCCAAATAAGAAATGTTTCTCTTTTCTTCTGCCTATAAGAAAGGAAGAGAGGATCACTGCATGAAAATCACAATGTCCTGTAAGATATCTCCCTTTGCATCTTCTCTGATCTTCTGGCTTGTTTTTAAGAGGCTAGAAGGAAAAAACAAATAGTCCCTTTAGATCTGTTAGCTTCAAAAGAAGAGTAAAAAGGAATTTGCTAGCAGTGAGAATGATCTGAACAGCAAACCTGTGGAAAGATGGGTGTAATTTTTTTTATTTTTAAGAGGCAAAGCTATTGGATCTGCTATGTTCACACAAAGAAAAAGTTCATTTAGCAAGAGCCAGGGGAAATACCACTCCTTATACATATGGGAATCAGAGTCCTTTGTATGGCCAATTTAGAAATACTCCCTTCTTGGACTGTTAGTCTCTTCTGGGGAATTTGGGTGTCTTTCTGGTTTTGTTTGGTTGTCTTCTTTGTTTTTCTTTTTTTTCCTGCCCAAGAATGGGTTCCCTGACATAGGGTTTCCAAAAAACACTTTTCCCCTGCACAGTAGGAATGTTTAGGAGGAAGTGTGAAAAGCCTTTCTGGATGTATAATTTATATATATATGTACATACGCATGGAACTCCCACACATCAGAGTGACTTTGCTCTTACTGGGATTCCAATATGCGTACTTAGCTTTCCCACTGGGTAAATCTCCTGAAAACCCTCAAGCATTTCATTTTTCAAGGCGGTGGGTGGGAAATTTTTCACAATCTCTTTCTGCCTCTCTTACCTTTAATCTAAGTACAGTGTCTTTACTGTACTTAGATTGTGCTGACCCTTGAATCTCAAGTCCAGTATCTTTATTTTTCTCTCATGAGGTGGACAGTACTGTATGATGGCTGAAAGATACTTAATTTAGATAACATGAATTATTTGAGTATGCGTTTTTATTAGCTTCTGTCAAAGTAATTTCAGTTATATTATCAGTTTTAGGTGGGAGATGAGTAGCCAGACTTCAGACCTCAAAGCATTTAGTATCCTTATCTGTTTTTTTATGGTAGAAAAGTGATAGTTGAAGTGGAAAGTTATATGCAGGACCATATATACAAAATCCATTGGTACTTTAGAAAACTCTGAGAGCAGTTTCCATGTGGGGAATACAGATTAGGATGGGTTGGAAAGTTGTTGAAGGGCCTGTGTATGTCCCGGTAGCTTTTAGCTGCTGGTCTCCGAGCAAGGGGCCAAGAGCAGTGGGAGTTTTGAATACCAAAATCAGAAGAGCCAGAGCTGGGCGGGGGGAATGGGGAGATGAGGAGGAAGGGTGGATTCAAGCCTTGAGGTGTTACTTGGACTATCATATTTTTAATATAACGTTGGGGCAGTTGTGAATATGTGGGTGTGTTGGTGTTGTGTTCTGGATTTAGTATCTGTGCTTCACTGCAAAGAAAGTCAGTGCTTGCTTAATCAGCTAAGTAAGTTTCCAACTTGAGTTACTAGAAATACTGTAAATGTTGTGTTTATTTTCCACTTTCTCTCTTCTGTGTTATTTGGCATGTTTGATTCTCTGTATTTACTGTCATCTCAATGTGTGTATTTATAGCAGGATGGTTTAGTCTTATTTTCAAGTTGTGCAATAAATAATTCATCTTAAATATAACTTGATGATAGGCGCCACAAAGAAATTGAACTTGAATAATTTTGGTAATTGTGGACCACAGAAAGAGGAAAAAAATTAACATGTTTTTGTATTTTATGTTCTCTGAAAGGAGCATAATTTCTATCATTAATCATCTAATGCACTTACATTGATTTTCTTTTTACTAGAAAATGAAAGTAAAAGCAATTCAAAACCTATAATAATGTTAGGGGGAAGAGGGAAAAATTGTGAAAGATTCTTTAGACTGATTGCATAATGTGGAAGCACTCAGATTGCAGTTATTCTCTGGACAAAGTAAATTTGAAACATTAAAAACTCATATTATTTTTGCCTTTCTGGCCAGGCAGAGTGTGAACCACTTAGAATAAGAAAACACTTGTATGAAAATAGTGCTTGACAATCATATATCAGTCCTGTGTTCTGCATTCTGTGTGTGGGTGGGAGGAGGAATGGGCTTTACAGGGATGTACTTGTCTCCTGCTTCTCCTCAAACAGCGGGCAGTTTTGATTCACAGATGAGGAAAAATAAAACCTCAAGTCACACAGCTTGCCAAAATTGCATGTGCAGCTCAGCTCTTACAGCAATTCCAGTCCTGTATTCCAAACCAAGTAATTGATCATCTCATCCATGAGTATCAAAGAAAAATTGCACTCTGAGGAGTTATTTTAGATGGAACAGAGGTGAGTCCAGTTGAAGGCATTAAATGGTACTGAAGGTGCCCTCCCACCTTGCTGGCCCTCAGAAAGCTGCAGCTGGGATTCCTTTTGAGGCTCCTGTGCCTACATTAACCCCATGCACATGTCTTACTGTGGAAAGGCTGCAGAGAGAAACCAACCTAAAGAGCAGCTACAGCATGGACCTTTACATTGAGAAGGATGTTCACAGTTTTGCATGCTTTTTTCCTTCCCTTCTAATTCTGTCCCAAACTTCTCCCCTTTCCCATTACAACCTCTTCTCCATGCTAATGCTCTGCACCCAACTTTTGTGCCCATTTCTTCCCTCACCCCTTTTCATGCAAATGATTTCAGTTGCTTTCCTTTATCTTTTCAGTTGGTATTTACCATCTTTATTGCATCCCAAGCTCATCTCGGGCTCCCCTTGTTTGTTTATAGAGCCTGTTGGTTGGGATCTGTGTTTATTCAGCGCTCTGTTTGCTCGGTGGCATTTGTCAGCCCTTTAGCACTACTGTCAATATCATTAATAATTACAAAATGGGGAGCCTGTGACCTCAGAGACAGTTTTCCTGCTGAATAACTGGTTGTCCCAGCTCTTCCTCAGTTATTTGTATGAGATTTGTGTCTGTGATGTCCTTCCTGGCATCATTTGTTCTTTTCCTCAGACTTACTTTTAATGGTTATCTTATGGTGTGTTTCTGTAAATCCAGAACTTTGGCCAAACTTCCTTGCAGGGAGTGCTGCTGCATCCAAGGGGGCTGCACAGGGATGAAATTAAGTGTGTATTTATGTCCTTATAGAATCAGGACTTTAAACTTCAACCTGAGTCTCAGCAGAGCCTTGTCTTGTGTCATCTATTATGTCTGCTTCTGGCCTCCTGTAATTAGGGGTTGCATTAACATGCCAAGAACAATATCAGTGTTCCACCTGGGATTCTGAAAAAACTTGTTGTAAGGATGAAGGAGCATCAATATAGAAAATAGATGAAGGCATTGTGAGTTATGGGACTATACTTACAGTGAGCAAGTCTAGACCCTTAAAGTTATTTTATTCTTTATTTTTTTAATATATTATCCCTTAACTTTTTCATTTACCACTAATGATATGTGTAAGAAATGATGTTATTACATTGAAGGATACCAAGAATAATTATGCAACAGAAATGAGGATTTTTCTGAACAAGAGGGTGAACAGCTATATTAAAACCATGTCTTTGACTTTACATGCTGGCTTTGATTTTTCAAACATTCTTGGAATTTGAAGACAGTGAAGATGATTACCTTGCTTTGCCTACACCTCCTGGCATTAAAGCTCTTGTGTAGCCTCATAGCTCATCCTATTGTTCATGTACTAATCCCAGTCATTTGATTTGCACTACTGCATAGCTTTAGTTTTAGTGTTTGGCCTGAGTGTACCTTCCTGGAATTATCAGTCATTGTTTTCAGGTGTTCTAATGACATTTAATTCCAGAGTTTTGAAAACACTAATTTACTTTTCTCAAATTGAAAGTGCCGTGGTACAATATAATCTTACTGGTTCATATTTGATAGTCTCAGTCTTTAGCTTTTTACCCTTTGGAACCTGTTGGAATGCATTTTTGAAGGAGAATGGATTGTAACTTTGGTAAATGAATATGATTACAGAGGCTGTCTGTAATTGGATTTTTACTTAAGAGGAATTAAATTTATGTTATGTTTCCTTATTGGATGCAATGCTGTGCCTGTAATATTTCATTCTCAATACAATTCCTTTTGTTAGGATCATCTCCAATGCTCTTAAGTCAGGCACGAGCACCTGAGTTCCCTCAGTCTGATGCTGACACACTCCTTTGGTGATGATGTAACATCATCTAAGGATGCCTTCAATGCCTCTGCAATCTGACAGTGTGCAAACATTTGATTTCACCATCTAAAAGTTTATAGGAGAAGTGTCTGTTATTTACTTTCAATTTAGGAGAAATGTAGTTACAGAATGTAGCTCCCATATGCTTCTGTGTGCCATATGCTGAGATGCTGGCACACAGACACACTCCTGTGGGTGGGAATGCAAAGCCAGAAGACAGAGACTGTCACACTGAATATCCCCTTAGCAGTCCTTGCTCAGTCTCCTGGCGGGGCCCTGTAGCAGCAGAAAGGGAAATTTGCTCCCCAAGCTCTACATTTAACACTTGATTTATGCCTTGAAGCAAAGCAGTTGCATCTGCAGCTATTTTCATTGCTCATATTAATCGCTGTGGTGCATTGGCACCTTCACAGGTGCATCCACACAGTCCGCTAAACAATTCCAGCCCTTCTCTGAAAAAATGTTATTTTCCTTCAGCCTCTTAAACCTGGCTACCTTTCAGTTTAATTCATGATCTCATGTTTATCATTACAAGAGAAGGTGGTTTGGATTTTATTTTTTTTGTGACAGCAGTTTTCTTTTTATATCAACAGAACTGCATTAAAATGTCATCCCACAGTTTGGCCCCAAGTGTTTAATTCCGGTTTGGTGGGGTTGACTGGTGGTAATAAAAAAGAATAGTTCAAAAGGAAATCCTACATTTCCCCTCTTTGTGGGAATCAATATTATAACTTGAAAGCCTTTATCTGGCAGTGTCCTATTATTAGCTGTTTTATTCATATGTTTGTGTCCATTTTAAATGCTGCAGAGATGGTAGAAATCACACATTATGCCTAGAAGGGATTTATTACTCTGATTTTTTTTTTCAATGCATAAGGCTGCAAATGGACTGCATTTGCTCTCTTGGGGTATCCCACTTGAAAAAACAAAAGAGATGTTGACATAACAGAAATGGCTTTGTGGTATGAGTTTATTTAAAACCATTGTGACAGAACTGAGGATTAAGGGGAAATATTTTTTATGCAGCATAAACCACATATGAGCCAAACCAATCAGTAGTTTGAAACCACCGAGGATAAATAATTTTACTTTCCTGAAGGTTCACTGAAAACAAATTTCTCTCATTCTCCTGCCAGAAGTGCCTATATATGAAAATATTTTTTCTCTTAGAAGTTAAAGCTAAGTAAACTGGGAAGTTTGCAGCAAGCAGAAACGAGGGGATTGGTTCCTGATGGAACCACTGGAGTGGGTCCATCATGCTGCTTTATGCCTGCCCCTTCCTAATCTGTTAAAATGCCCTAATGGGTTTTTGCTTTATTATTTCATTTATTTTTTCAGTTAATGCAGCTCACCTCAAGCAAGGTTTTAGGCATGTGGCAAGAATCACAGGAGATCCTCCTCCTCTCCTCATTTAGGTGTTATGTCTCACTACACTATGCATTATATAGTCTTTTCAACTCCTTGTCTTCATGCGTAGACATATCCAACCTACTATATTATTTGTTATTTTTGTTTAACTTTACTCATGTTTCCGTTGTCACTAATTTCTTTAAGCTGTATGATCTCCATCAAATATTTGCCCTGATTTCATATGTCCTTATAGATATACCCATCTCTTTAAGCATCCAGATAGGCTCAGGGACCTTGGTGAATTATTTGTATGCCTGCAGCTGTGGTGGTTTGTGCAGAAGATCGGGTGGTTAGATAATAACTGATCACAGCAATGGGACGTCTGGTTTAACATCCATACCTTGAACTTCCACCCCTTGTACTGCCATTGTTAATAAATGTCAGGAACGAAGTGTGCTCTTCTCGCAGCACCTAGTGAACATTGCAGCGGGGTGGTTTGCTCTGCAAGCACGGCTCCTGCTGCGTGGGGCTGGCAGTGGAGGATGGAGCTGCCAGCAGCTGTCGCGATGCTGAGGAGATGCTCTGCATCCCCTTGGCCAGGTGTCACGTGGACACAGCTGTGTGGCCAAACCTGGGGTGTCCTTGCTGAAGGTAACGAGGCTGCACAAACCTTGGGTATCGGAGTCTGTCGCTTGTTTAACCTTCCTGAGGAGGGCAATGACGCCGTGTCCCCGCACAGAGCCGCGACCTCTGTCCTCGGCTCCTGTAACTGAGGAGGGCAAGGGCTCGCAGTCTGACGGCTGGGGCTGGGAGCTGGGAAGGGTCACGGGATTGGAAGTGAAAGGCAAGGATCAGCAGTTTAGAGGTGGTTATTAATATGCTGATTTGCTGTCACTTGAGTCTAAAGAGACTTTTAACAATTGCTTGTCTTTTGCATGCTCTTCAAAATGCTGATTTTTTCCATAGAAATCTAATTGCATTTTAATAAGATGGTTTTTTTATTTCCAGGTGGTTGCCAACCCATTCCTTTCTCCCATACAGTACTGTAGTTAAAACCCAAAAAATCATGTGTATTTATGGCAGAGCTACATCCCAGTAAATCCTTTAACTGTAAGAAAACAGAGTTCTTTCCCCCTTTCTTTTCATGCACTCCTACTCACATTAAATGCTGGCAACAAGGAAAATATATGCATCCTCAAAAACCTGAATTATTTAGCAATTGTCATAAAATAATATCACAGGTTGTTAAAGTTCAGTAGTAAAATCTGGATTAAATAATTTCATCCTCAGTAGCTTTATGATGCAATGTGTGGACTTGCCTGGAATCAGAGAGCCCATCATGACTAAACTCTTGTGGCCAAATTCAGTTCATTGCTGTCCCTGAGTTTATTACCTTAATCAAGTCATGACCTATCTTTGCTTTGTTTAACCTACACTGGAGGATATAAATAGCCTATAATCTTGGAGATTTTGTGAGAATTAATTATTATTAATGAAATGAAAGACTCCATGATGTGCGGGCTATTTTTATTTGTTATAATTACTTACTATTAATTCACTGAATTTAGCAAGTTTTATCCTAGGCTTCCTGTGACTCATTTTTATACATTAAATACTTTTGTTCTCTGTCATAGCTGTACAGTACCAATATTCACTGTGAAAAATTAATTATTAGTTCTAAAAAAGGACAACAGACAAAGTGGGGGAGTATAAGAGGTATCACAATATTTAGGGAGCTCAGTTTGGAGGGGCCAGACCTGGTATTTATACCCTGCTGCAAGAAGCATTTAGCTGTAGCATCTGCTCAGTCATTCCCTTAATCTGAAATATGGAAAAGATGATGGTTTTGGAGAAGGAAGCTTTCTTTAATGGTTTTTAGGGGCTTTTTTAACCACTTTGCAGCAGTTTCAATTCCATGAGTAGCAAGTGCATCACAGCTTGTGAATCCTGGCCTCGACCAAGTATGTTTACTGGCACATGGCCACAGTGTTATGTGTTTTGTTGCTTGGTTGTACAATGTATCATTGGTTAAACTGTCCCCACAACCTTTAAAATGACTGCCTCCTTGCAAATATTGAATTTATATCATCATTTAGATAACACACTGGTCAAATAAGAATGTGTCTTCATGGTTTTGTGAAGCTTCCAGCACATCACTGAGTGACACATGAACCATGCCCTAAAACCAAATCAGCTTTATTCTGTTAATCCAGGGGAGTGAATCTCACACAGAGCAGCAGGACTGACTGCCAGGAGTGTAATACAATATATATATATATAAGAGTATAAAGCTTTGTGTCCCTTTGCTTGCAGCTGTGACGTGCCTGTCGGAGCAGGGCGGCTCTGCTGCCGTCGGTGACTGCGTGCAGTGGGCAGGGGCGATGCCAGCCCTTGTCCAGGAGTGCCTCATTCCCTGCAAGGATGACTGCACATTTACCCCCTGGTCTAAATTCACAGCGTGCTCCTCTGACTGTGACACAACCAGAAGCAGGAGGCGGTCGCTCACAGGTATAATCTTTTACAATATTTGTCTGATTGTGATAATGCCTCTGGGGTGTTGGCGGACTGATGCTGGCGTGGTGGGAATAGTTCCCATCCTCAGTTGGTTTTTGATCTGGTCCTGATCCTTGCCAGCCTTACACACATTCCAGTACAAGAACAGTGCAGAAAAATTGGAAAGGTGGTTTTAGACATAAACCAAATGAAACAGCGACCAGGCTTTGTGCCAGTTTATCTGACCTATTAATCTGGGAAGCATGCAGAAAATACATGTACAAGAGTGCAGATCAGTGTGATTTTCTGAAGGAAGTTTAAAACTGGGAGTTCTGTGCTCAGCAGTGTGCCCTAGTTCAACAGGGCAAATTAATACCATGAATAAAGAAAACCCATTATCATTAGAAAAGCTTTGTTTGATCTTTTATATGTATTCATTAAAATCACTGGTTCAAACCATTTGATGGAGCAGTCTCCTGTACTTGCTGTTGAGGTTTGTTGTGTTATTTGAATGCTGACCAAACTGAAAAGCTTTAAAACTCCTTAACGTGAATAGTTTGGAACTGCATGTTTTGCTGGGAGTTGCCTTCCCCCACATGTGTGGTTAAATCAAATAAAAATGAATTATACTGTTCTTAGAAGGTTTACAAGAAATTTGTTGTTATTGTTCTTCTCAACAGTCACATCTTTTCATGTTTCTGTGTTGTGTTTGAAAGCTATGGTGTACCTGGCTTGAGTTTGCTCCTTTAACAGAGGTGGAACGTCAAAGATTTTGACTGTGGAGTAGAGAGCTAAAGTTGCTGTAAGAACATCTGCCAAGATAAAAGCTGGGATCTGAAGGGCAGCAAAATATGTTGGCCACCACTGCTCCTTCCTCCTAGACTCACTTGTCCTTGGCTGCATGGGTGTCTTCTTACTCTGTTACTGCTGGGATGTTCTCTATGTTTTACTAACTAACAATTACAGCACACATTTATACTGGTTTCAAGCTGCCATTCCTTAGAGTGGCTCATTAAAGGATAAAGATTTATCTTTGACATAAAAACCCAGTATTACACAATTCTCTGTAGTTTCTGGCAAAGGGCATATTCTAAAATATTCTCTATACCAATGCCTGTATGTTTATAGTTGGAGAAATCCTTGATCCCCAGCGAAATAACAGGTGCCTGATCTGACAAAAAATATGTAAAAATTAATGAATAATTGCTTACTTAAACCTGATTTTTCTTCATGAACGTTGTGCAACTTAGAAAACAGTACAGCCCTAGCTATCCCCTTTCTTACTCTGTTGTATATCAGATGGAGATCTGTTCAAGTAAGTGGGCCAAAAATGGTTTGTAAAAACCAGGTTTTGCTGGTTTGTCTCCTCACCTGTGCTGCATTCGTGACTAACCACCACCAGTCTCTCCCTATCCGACCTTGCTGGGTTCCACTCCTCCTGCCAGGATGGAGCTCACGGTCTCAGCCCGAGCCCAGTGAAGGTGTCCTGCAAAGCAAGTGGTGAACATGCACTGAGTGTCCCAGGTGGGGACATGACAATGCTCCAGAGAGCAGCAAGAGTCAACCGAATCAGACACTGGGTTTGGTTTGGGCCCCTCTCAGAAGGGGAAGTCAGTGAGATTGGTGCCAACTTGTATTTGCATAAAAACTTCTTGAAAACAGAGGTAGACAAAAGTCTGGGAAAAATCTCATCTGTTGAAACTCAGTCCAAAGATTTAAGGAAATTGCTATTTTCAAAAGTATTTTGTGATGTTAAAAGTGTCCTTTATCCATTTGCATTTCACCTCTCTCTGTGTATGAATTGTACCTCTTGTTCATCACTGCGTGTGTCTCTGTCAAGTGAATGCTTTGGCTTCATTATAACAGTTCATGAATAATGTCATTTAGTGGAAATCTTCTAATTGTTTGCTAAGTATTTGCTTGCCCTCCACTCAATTTTTAATAGTATTATTCATTTTACTTTGTAATTCATTGACTCTACATATAAAATTAGTCATTACTTAAGTGAAAGACTTATTACAGAACATATAAAAATTCAAAGTCATGTTAATGAAAACACAGTTTTTAGGTGAGTTTTCAGTTAATTAATACAGTCAGTTAATTCACTGTATTATGGATACAAAGCACTTTCTGTATTTTTAATGTTTCCTATAATTTTTATGTTCAGTATGTATTACCTGATAATATTCAATATATATAATATTTGTTAGTATTCAGAGATGTAATTAAAAAAGAAATATGTAATTCAAAAAGAAAACACTATTTAATTGATGGGTTTATGCCCTCGAAAAAATTTGGAGATGGTATTTTTAGCAGCGATTTTTAAAGCAGTCTGTGAAGATGATAAAAATATCACTACCACTAATTCTAAATATATTTCTTTGTGAAGAGTATGGGATCAATGTCACTTTTCCCTCAAAATAGGGCTTTCATAGCAACTTCTTTTAGGGGGAAGATTGCAACAAAACAGATGGCAGGGCAAGTTGGAAAAAAAAGTCACATTAGTGTGAGATTATTAGCATCCTTACCTCAGACTGTTGTGCTTCGTGTCATGATGGCAAAACATGGGAAAATCCCAAATTCCCATGTTTACTAACACAATGCAGAACATAAAACTGAACATGCAGAGTTTGTGGCTCCTCATGGCTTGTCAAACAGAAAATGCTGGAAATGCCATTAGAGAGCTCCCAGTCTATTTAAAGTTTCTTAAAAGACTTTCCTCGAAATATGGGGAGTTGTACCTGAATTTCCTCATAAATATATACATAAAAGTGTAAACCTAGATTTATCTACCAAACTATAAAGATGCTGGCACTAATTGATTTCTTTGCATTTAACATCCCTTTGTGCTGGCAAATCCTACATTCCCCAGAAGTCTGGCAATACAATTTTGAAAGAGCTGGGGCTTGAAGGGTGATGATATTAAGGGTCTGCAGTCAGGGCCCTTTACTTTGGAGGTACATGGTTTATGTAAACAGATTTCAACAAGACCCAGCTTGTGTGTGGTGAAATGACTCTGGGTTCCAGACTTGAAAGGGGGTTGTTGAGTTACATAACTTATCTTTTGGTTTTAGTATCTTATTTGTGTGCAATAAAGAGAAAACATTTCTTTTGGGATCAAAGCTTTAAAAACCGTCTGCAGAAGTGTTTTTAGTGCATCCAAGGTCCCCAAGGAACGTTTTGAGGATGGGATACAGATGCAGTTTGTTGCTGAAGATGAATTCTCCCTTCTGTGCAGATGCCAAATGCAAAAACATTCCTGAGCTCAGCCAGCATCAAGATTGTTCCACGGCACCTGTGCCAAGGAAAGCATTGATTTTTATCTTTAGAGGCTGTGTACCTACATTTGTTCCCTTGAGCAGCTGTGGGGATGCAGGGAACATGAACTCTCTTTTTTTGCATGATTTCTTCTTGCCCTGGGGACCCCTTCTCATGCCTTGAAGTCCTGCAGGAGAAGGGCATGGAGAGTGCAGTTGCAGAGAGCTGTACTATGGGTTTATTTGGATGCTGCTGCTTCCTAAATCTACGGAAAGAGCCTTCTTCTAAAACCTGTTGAGGGAACAGAGCAAAGGAAAACATAAAAGCAAATACAACCATTGAAATTCTTTCCAGCCCTAATAATTTACTGAGGATTATCTTCTTCTGTTTTCTTCAAAGCACTGTTTGTGTGCACAGCACATCTCTAACTAATTTGTAAAGAAATCTCAAAGAAGTTGTAGCTAATGTAGAGTCCTCTGGAAGTTGTCTTGGCAACCACTGATTGTGAACAAATAGAGACAAAACAATCAACTTATTTTCATCAGATAATTAGAGGAAAATGATAATATATGAAATTACAAAGCGGTTTCTGGGCAGACCATTCCTAGAGTAAGACTTTGTATTTTACTCCTTGATCTACCCATCAGAACGGTATTTCCAAGTTCTCTGGTTGCCCCTGGAGATCAGTGCATTGTCCTTGCACACCAGAGCACTGGCAGCAGCTAATAGATGCTTCAGAAACATCCCTGAATATTAACATTCAGATTGTCTTGGTTCTAATGTGTTGAATTCATGCAAGTATAAATAATGTGACGTGTTGTTATCAAGAGGAGCAGATGTTGAGCTAACGCGCCGATTTCTGTGGTTGGAACAGGGCGAAGCAGAAAGCGAGACAAATGCCAGAACACTGAAGTTTATCCTCAAGTTGAAACAGAGCCGTGCCCCTGCGAGGTGTTCACCTCCCAGCCCCATGGAAATTGGTCTGACTGCATTATCAGAGGGCGTCCATCCGAGCTGCAGCCGGGAATGCCATCCCAGGGAGTGGCCAGGGAGTGTGGCGAGGGCGTGCGGCTGCGAGCCATCGCCTGCTATGACAGGACCGGCAGACTGGTGGAGCCATCTCGCTGTAGCAGTTCGGGTAAGGAGATGTAAAACAGCCCACAGCACATGTGAATTGCACTCCATGGCTCGCTGTGGAGCTTATCTGAGGTGTGTGCTTGATGGAATAGCTCTCACAAGTTTGCCGTGGGTGTTGAACACTGTTCTTTGAATATCTTCTTACTGCTCTTTAATGCTGAGGTTTTCCTCAGTGTAAGGCTCTGCTGGCATTTCTGCAATGGAAATGAAGCACAAGAGGGCTGAATTTGGCTACGCTGCCAGAATACCAGAGGCATTTCTTTTATTTCCCTGAAAATCCCATGAAAGTACAAGCTTTGGAGGAGGTATATTTATTTCAATCAGCATTTTGTTTGAAGATATCTCCTACTTCTGCTTTCACTTGTCCAGAAATTTTTATTCCCTTTCACTAAGTTTGGAAGTTTGCATTGTTGTTATCAATGAAGGAATTCGGAATTTTCTAGAGATAATTATATTTAATTACAAAATCCCAGTGCTGTCACCTCCTGTCCCTCATGCCATGCACACACGGCTTCAAGAGCCAGTGGCCTCCTCCTTGCAATTATCTGCCAGTGTTAAGCTCAAACTCATGGAGTATATTTTCATGTCACTGCTTGCTAGGGTGCTGTCACCTGTATTTCATGTATAATCAAGTAGCCTGTATCAAACAGAAAGAGGGCAGAATTAAATGCAGAGCAAGTGGGAAATTCCATTCCGTTTGGATATTTTCTCCTAGTTTCCATGATATGCAGTTCATTGCAGTCATAGAATGGTTTGGGTTGGAAGTGACCTTAAATATCATCTCATTTCAGCCCCCTTCCACTATCCCAGGTTACTCCAAGCCCCATCCAACCTGGCCTTGAACACTTCCAGGGATGGGGCAGCTTCTCTGTGCAGCCTGTGCTAGTCCTTCACCACTCTCAGTCAAGAATTTCTTCTGATATCTAATCTAACCCTGCCCTCTGTGCATTTGAAGCCATTCCCCCTTGTCCTATCACTTACCACAGACATAAGCCTTTATTTTAGGAACCACTTCTGTACCCGTCCTGCCCCCAAACCACTGCTGCTCTCTGACTTACA
Organism: Coloeus monedula; assembly: GCF_965178545.1. Lineage (NCBI taxonomy): Eukaryota > Metazoa > Chordata > Aves > Passeriformes > Corvidae > Coloeus > Coloeus monedula. The sequence goes on from NC_138787.1 coordinate 34,749,031, forward strand.
GTCAAAAGGCTTGGGACACCACAGAGCAGGATGTGAGCTGATGAGCTGTGTGATGGGAGGGGGAGAAACGATGTCTCAGGAGGAGATGAAGTAACACAGTGGGCACTAGGAATGTTCCTGAGGGCGTAAGGGAGCAGAGAAATCAGCTCTCTTGGGGGGTCTTCATGATGGGGATCAGCAGCCTGAGCTGCATGTAATAAAAGGAAAAAACCTCCACCCTAATGAAGTGATTCCCTCCTGGAATAAGTTCCTCTTGCAGCTGTTGGTGGTTGTTCCAGCTGGCTGCACGGGTTCATAAAGCAGCTTTCCACGGTTTGTGTTTCAACAATGTGCTTTTGTACCAATTGATTATGCCTCTGTGGCCCATGAAGGAGGAGTAGTATACCTTTCCCCCACATTACCTTTTCTTCTGCAAAAAGGGAGCTGCTGGGTTTTGGAAGGTAGGCTTGCCTGTGGCGTGACTTGCTCTTTTGAGAAACTCAGGTTTTTTATCACTATTAAAAAGGGGAGGCTGTCTATGTGTGGGGCTTTTCTAAATAACCTTGCAGCCTGTTTTCTGCCAGTGATATTTATGTGGCATTTTTAATGGTCTGGCTTCTCTTAGGGAGGTAGTAGGGAGTGGTAGCTCTAGGGGGTTATTGTTGGCTTTCTTGTCTTGAGCTTTTTATGTGAGCAGAAATGATCGTGACACTGCCCTGGCACAGGGCCCGAGGCAGAGGGGTGGTCAGTGACTTTGGGCATAAGGGACTAAAAATGGGCAGAAGCTCCATAGGCTGCACTTCCATCACCTGGGGCCTGCCTTCCAAGGTTACATGAAGACAAGTCTGATATTTATGGTCTCTGGAGCTGGGAACTTTCAAAATGCACTTCTGAACACCTTATTGAATTAGTGATAGAAACAAATCATTATCCAATTAATAATTAGCAGAATGCTTTTCAACCATAATGGAGAAGAGCAATTTACAGAAGCATGCAGAATTGCTAAGCCCTGAGAAATTACTCATGACAGTGGTTTTTTTTAAGCAGCTCAGTTTGTCTTGCTCACCGTTAGTATCAAGTGACCTTTTAACATTTGCTAGCCGGCCATGATTATGGCTAATTAATCCATTGTCTTGTATATTGAATGCCAATCACTGTGATATCTGGGCATTGTTCTTGCTTTATGAGGTGGGGATAAGCAGATTCCTCTTTTACTCCTTTCAGGTCTTTGGACTTCTCTTTGTTGACTGCTCTTTTCCTTCTGCAGGGCAGTGCTTTTCCTTCCTTTCCCTTGGGCCAGAACAGAAGTGAGAAGTTGTAAGGCTTAGACCTCAGTTCTTTGGTGGGTCCTTTTGAAGAACTACAAAATGTAGAAAGAGAGATGTAAGGATGTAAATTGTGCCTCTAGAGTAGGAGTAAATTTGTCCCAGATTTGATAACGTCCTGAGTACAAAATGGTGTAGAACAGAATAGGTCAGTTTGTAGTTTTTCTGGAGGGCAAATTCTGGGCTTTTGCCTTCTTGCTGCAGTGATTTTCATTTTCCTTGTGAACTTAGACTTGAGTAGGGTTTATTTCACTTGGTCAATGTGACCTGTTATGTGAGTGCATCAAAGTTGTCAAGTGAATGTACTGTGAGTTTGAGTCTGGTGTGGAAATAAACTGCTCAGAAGGGTTCAGGGTCTGAGGCCCTGCTCTTACGCTGACTTTTCTGAGTGATTCTGCATTTGCAACTTGGGGGGCGAGAGGGGAACCTAACCAAAAACCCAATTCAGTCTGTTCATCTGTGTTTCCTAGCAGTCTAGACTCCAGCTGTCCTGAGCCTATTATCTGCTGGAAATCAGTATTTTCTCCCCACTGGTGTAGATACACATGCAGAGTATCCCAAGGTCCAGAAACAGTGAAGACAGATTTTGGAAATTCTCTATCAACTTCCCTGTGGTCTACAGCTTCTTCTGTCAGGATCTGAGACCTGGGCTGTGGGGAGGGACCTCTGGCTTGACCCACCAGAGCTGAGAAAGACTGGTGTCAACACTTTGGGTCAGCTGAAGTCAGCACACTGGTTACAGCTGACTGATTTACCCACCCTCACTGCTATTAATTATGTTTTTGCTCATGATCATTAGATATGAGAAGCTTAAAAATACAAATCACAGGCTTTTCTGAATTTTATTCCTTTCTATAACTAATATTTTCTCCAGGAAAAAAGTACAGTTCCATTTTTTTTTCATGGCTGGCTTTTATCATAAACTGCTTTTTTTTGGTAGTGTCACCTTTTTCCTTGATCACCCATTTAATAAGCTTGAGAAGTGAGTGATCTGCATTTTCCAGTTGAGGTGGTGATTTTCTCCCAGATTTGGTTCACCATTGTTTTTCTTCCTTTAATTTGGAAATGCACTTATGAAATCATGGATACAGGTAACTATCTCTAACTACATTACAAAATTTGGTAGTTTGCCTAATTTTACTTCCTATCAGAAGACTGCTTATATTGTGTTGAGCTCACTGCTGGTCCAGAGGGTCTCCATTTTCCAACTGGTGTCTGGAGCATCCTCTTTGGCCATGAAATTGTCCTTTTAATTGCAGTTCATCCGCTTCTCAATCTGTCATCTGAGCTGCTCATGCTATTTTTGAATTTCCATCTCCTTTGTTTTGAATGATTTCCCGTCATCCCTGTGCTTCTCTTTCTTGTGTGCGATGCCAACAGGGTTTTTTTAATCTTAGAGGAACATAGGGTGCCTCATCTGTTCCAAATCAAAGGCTGGAGATTTCTGTGCTCTTGCATGGAGGTTCTGCTTTTGATCCGACGGGCGATTTATGGAAAGCAGGAATTTATGAAGAGTGCTTATCCTATTCAAATTCTGCTGTGCCCACAACAACAGGAACCTGGAGGGAAAAGACACAACAGACACATAGATCCTGGTTTTAAATCACAGAGTGGTTAGCTGTGACCTGCACTCACCTTAAAAAGCTTTAATTATCTCTGAATTTATGAAGGGCGCAGCAGGAATGCTCAAATACCTCCTTGCTTTCAACAGTGCAGTGTCTCCTTGGATGTGCTCCAGTTGCTGGTGGACAAACCCATCCTAAAATGAAAATACTGGGATTAACATCCCCCATTTTAGGAGAAAATGAGCTGTTTTCAGGTAGTTTTTAATCCCTAGATTTTAATAAGCATTCTGCAGATTTATATTTGTATAGCTCAAAACGCCATAAGCAGAGCCTAATAGATTAAAGGAATGTGAGTCATGTCTATCCTGGCCTGAAAGCAAACTTGCTGCTCCTACAAGGTAGCAATTTTGGGGGAAAAATTTAAAAAAGAAAAGGTTAAAAATGCAACATTGATTAGATGCCTGTTTATTTTTGGAAGTGTATCAATTGTAGTAATTACTGTGGTATACATTTTTCCGCATCTAGTGAATTTTATTTTGAAGAGTGAAATTGTAGAAATCCCTGATTTTGAAGATCTTCAGAAACAGAAACTTTTCTGAGCAGACGTTTCCCCGTGTTTTTGAAAATAGTCCAAAGTTTAATTTCGTTCTTAGTTTGAGTGACATTTTATATTGAAATTTCATTTTTCAGTACAACCTGTTAATTTCAGAACTCAGCTAGGCTCTCTGTAATCACTTCCCAGAGATAACAAAGACATCCCTGTTTTATCAACACTGCAGCACAAATCCAAAACACAGCCCCATACCAGAAGCTGTGAGGAAAATTAACTCTAGCCCAGCCAAAACCAGCGTAGTCTCCCTCTGTGGCCTTTTTATTACATGGCTGGATTTTAATAATGGCTGTATTACTACTAGAAAGCTTTTCAAAGACTGCTCGAGGAAGAAGTTTCAGCTAAAAATTCACCTTATTTTCTGCCTATCACATCCCCTGGCGTGGGAATTAAGGCTGGATCACAGGACTGATTGTCCTGCCCTCGAGTCCCCACTTCAGGACTCTTCAAAGCCACTGCCACCTTTGACTGTTTTCTGCTCTCTCACAGCTAAATAGCTTCTAAATTTAGCTCTGAAATCCTGGCTGGGTTCTCCTCTGGACTCTCTCCGACTTTCCTACATGTCTCCTTGGGTGTGTGGTGACACTTTTTATTACAGCTGTGGCTGCCAGGGGAGCTGTAACACAGACACAGAGCCTGGGAAGGACCTGCCCTCCATTTCTTGTTTGACCACAGGATTTTTACATATTGCTCCCATAACAGTGCTCAAAGAATGTTGATTTATTCCCTATCTTTCCCTTTGTTTGTTTGTTTTTTTTCCCCAAAATCTGTTCACCATAAGAAAATTTGGCCACGGTTCTTCCTTTATGGATGTTAAAAGACTTATCAAATGAAATTGGATCACAGGACAACTGTTCAGACATTGAGTTCTCTGTGTTTTCCTGGCAACAGAATCAAAGATAAACAGCCATCAAAAAAGTTACTTCTGAATGGGTCAAACTAGCTATCAAAGAAGCTTATTTAAAGCAAGGTAAGACTTCCCCTGAGGCATTAGTACACAGAAATGCACATTCTTCTAGGTCTTTATCTTCCTTCAGAAAGGAAGCATGCTTCTTAAGAAAAAACATTTAGAGACTTGGCTTTTGGAGCAGCATCCTCTGTAAGTGCTGCATTTAGTCAGAGTGATGTCTGCTGTTACTCCTTGGCTCTAAATACACATCTTTATTGCTTATCTTCTTGCCCAAATTTCTTTTATGCTTTTTGCTGCATTCCATAAAATGACCCCTTTGAAGAGGTGGCAGTACCAGACTTTATGAAGGAATGGCTTTTTGCTGACCTCAAACAGACTTTCTCATGTTTGACATTCACCGTCAGCTACCTCTTGCTGGACCATCTCTGCCCACCCTTGCTCATGTCCATCCCTTTTGTTTCTATTATTAGGCTCAGTTAGGGTTTTTTTTTTAGTTTTTTACAGATTGATTAAAGCTCTTCTATGGGACTCAGGAATGTTTTTAGTGTAGAAATTGTGACTCAGTGTAGAAATAGTCTATGGGAGCTTTAGGAGAGCTGTGATAGCAGGTTAATGCACTGGGTGATCTCCTGCCCCAATTCCTGCAGCAGGCTATGGAAAGAGAATTTCTTTGAAATGTGGCCCGTCTCTTCGGCCTTAATAACACATTTGTCACAAATACAGCCTGTTACGAGGCAAGGCTCTAATAAAATGTTACCATACAAAGACAGACTTAGAATTAACATTTTTCTCTCCCTACATGTCATTCCATTTAATATTCTATATTGGAAATATGAAGAAATACCCTTTTAATCTAATCCTGTTCATGGATTAGTATTCTAGTCCTAAGATTTCTGTGCTTTTACTGCTCATGGAGAGCTTCATGATCCCTCTGAGATGTGTGGCTGAACTGGGAAGTGACATGTGGTGGTAGTTCACAGGATTCCTGTCATGTCTTCCGTGGGGTTTTTGCAGCGTTTTTTCATCTGTTTGCCTTTCATATGGCTCTGATGAGCAGGACTTTCAAGCAAATAAATGGATGACAAATCATTTTTGAGTGAAGAGTGACAATTCTTTACCACTGTTGAGGAGCCCTGTGGCAGCTAGACATAGTAGGTGTTGTAGTGGAGTTCAGTGAGCATTAAAGGGTTTAATGTCTGACGTATTCTGAAGATTTTCAGAAGCAACTTAATTAAACTTAAACTTCAGCTTGGTCTACTCTAAGGATTATCCCAGTGATACTGACGAGTAGTTGAGAATTTATCCTACCTTCGTCTATTCCTGGGCCTGAAATACACTTTAATCTCTGTCCTCCAAGGTTTGCAAATGAGGATGGTGTAAATTAAATTACTGAGAGCCTGGTTTGCAAATCTTCTAATATCCCTCACTACAGACAGAGATTCCCACTGTGAAATCTTGGCTCTCATTTGTATTTGGTAACATGGGGGAGTGACCACTAAAAATAATGTTGTTTAACAGGATTATGTTGCCTTCTGCTTCTGAATTCACTGAAGTCCTCCAGCACAGGAGATTGAACTACACAACCAGAGAGCTCAAAGTCACACTGCAAAATGGAAACAAAAGTCTATCAGAAATTCAGTACATCAATACTCTGTGCTGGGGCCTGCTTGTGTCACAGAAATGTCCTGTTTCCCTCTCAAGGTTTTCCATCATCTAAATGAGTTGCTGCTCGCCCTGTGCCTGAGCTGTGCAAAACCAGGACTGTTCCCTTTCTTAAAATCGTGTTTCCGTCAGATGTTTTTTATAGTACAGCTTTATTTAAGGTCAGATGCTTCTGCAGCAAGGTGACCTCAAATAGGTGGAGTGAAACTCCTTATGCAAGCAGATGGGACCTGGCAGCAGCTACCTGGATTTTGGGAAAGCACTCAGGGATCTTCCTGGTGGTGGTAATGGTTAGTGGCATCCTTAAAACAGCACCAGTATAATTAAAGTGTGCAGTTGGGCTTCTCATTTAGTGTCAATGGGAGAAGGAATTGAGGCAGAGTATTGATTTAAGTGTATTGATTTGGGGGGGTCACTGTGTTGCTCGCCTCCTGTGGCAGGGAGGGGTCACTGTGTCATTCACCTCCTGTGACATTGGGGAGAGGGCTGTGGAGGTCATTGCTGGCTCACAACCTTCCACTGCCTTTCCAGTGCCTGTGTGACCTGCTCGTGAACACAGGCCCTTACACTGGGTAAAACCCCTCGAGTTTGTAAATTAAAGAACTAGGAATGCACATTTAAAGGAAAAAAAAAATCATGTTGCTGTGAGCCCTCTTGATAATACTAATTGCACACTGATCTAATTAGTGTTCCTGTGTTCTGCAGAGTCATCTGGTGGTTTATTTTGTCTGAAATAAAAGCAATATTGTAATGCAGAATACATCCTAATTATCGGGATGCAGGGAGATGCATCAGCGAGTCCCATTCTGTCAAATGAAAACCATCACGTTGTTGTCCAAGACAAGTTGTCTAAATGAGGCTTGCCTGTGTCTTGGGGTCACAGCTTGGCAGCAGAAATGAGGTGGCATATTGTGGTGACAGTGCCCAATGTCATGGCTTCAGAAACTGGCAGAAAGATGCTCTCCACAGAGGGCCCCAAACTCTGAAATTGAGTTTCTTAGTGTGCTCCAGCAGAGCCTGAAACCATTGACCTTCAGGACACATATGATTTACTGAGGGGGGTAGATACTTTCAGTGACATTTGGCAGCAGCTTTCTCCCAGTGATGGACCCTTGGCTCTGGAAGATGCTTCCTGCCTGGTCCAAATTGCCCAAGTCTGTATCGATCTTCAGAGCACTCTGCAGTGCACATCTATTTTCAGAGCTGCTGTGCCATCAGGCCTCTGAGAGAAGCCGGGTGTAGGAGGAAAAGGAATTTGGTGGGCAGTTTGTGTTTAGACTTTAAAAAGAGTCTTGTTTTTTAGAAAAAATATAATGATAATAAAAAATAAACAGTCTCAGGTTTGTTTTAAAAACATGCTTTTGTACTATGAATTGAGTAGCCTGAAAAATATATATGGTAAACAATCCATAATAAAGTACAATGGGCTGAGTTTCTTTTCTGATCTATAGAGGATTCCATCTCTGCTAAGAAAAAAAAAACTACTCAGTTTTGTTCAAAGAAAGCAGAAGATTTTCCCAGTGGCAGAGTGATAAGCAAAGTATACAGAAAAACACAGCTGAGCTATTCCCCTAACTGTATTGATCCTAGTGGATGGTTTTTTATTTGAGTAAGGACTTCGTTAAGATGTCAGGGCTCCCAAGCAGCCGGCCCAGCCCTTCACCTGGGAAAAGGGAGCATCGTTCCCACAGTTGGTTTTGGAGCCTGGACAGATCTGTGCAGTGGATTTCTGCCCTCCAGCATCACATGTTCCCTGTGAGATGAATGTACACTGTGAAGTCCTATTTATTTGCTCTGTTTATTTGTACGCAGAAGGCAGCAGACAAGGCTCCTTCTCCGGAAGAGTTCTCAGCTTGTTCTGCAATCTGTTACAAGGAAAGTGCTAATTAATGGAGATTTCCTTATTGAGTTAAAAGATTAAATATATCAACCACCAGGGCTTGTATCTAACACCAAGCGTATGCTTGCAAGTTCTTTAAGGAAGAAAACTGTAATGCAAAATCAAAAGAAATTAGAAATCATAATGCAAAGTCAGCATCAACCCAACTGCCTCCTCGGGATTTAAAGAGACTCTGAAATTGAGCAATAAAACCAACCTTTGGATGAATTTCAATAACAATAATGTTGAGTTAAACTTACCAGCCTTTTTTACAAGTCCTCTTTGGTCTATTTAGAATCTCTAATCAGTCTGCTACGAGATAACGTGAGCGGGTGCATCTTTTGTTGAGCGAGTGGGAATAAATTCGCTAAGGGTCCATTATTTGAGCCTTGCAAAATATTTGATGTGGAAGTTATTTTTGCTAGTGGCTGTGCATTTACTGAATGTATTCATTAGATTATCTCCTAAATTTCTCAGCAAACTAATAATGCATAAAATCTCTCAAATCCTTGTGTACTATAAAAAAAGAAGATTAAACATTTGTTCTGTGGCAAGATTAAATCCTTTCTGGCTGCAACTCAAGTTTTTAGCAACATAAGTCTCCCAGACTTACTATGCTTAGTTCCCTTCAGTTAATAATTTTCTCCCTTGAGGCAGGATTTAGATTTTGAATGGGGATTTTTTGGGATGAGGTGCTTCTCTTGCAGCTGACAAGCTTCTGAAGCCTTTGGTTGTGCCACGTGGCCCATGGCCAGTGGCTGCCTTACTCTTGGCACTTTGGGAAAGCCTCAGCCGTAGAACATGGTCAGCTGGTGGAGTTAAGTCTCTGAGCTGCAGTCTGTGCTCCATGCTGGGTGTTAACCTGAGGTAAAGCAAGAGGTTTGCCTTTCAGGAGATCCCAAAGCTTCAGCTGAGCAGAACTTGGCCCACCAAATGCTGTGTCCCTTATAAAGTCTTTAGCTATTAGATTTTTAGCACTGCTTGGATTTACTGATGCTATTTTGTGATATTTCACAGTCAGTAACCAAGCGAATGTAAATATTAATTGCAAAATGAATCAATTTTTTACCCCTCTACCTTTGGTCTGTGTAATTAGAAACATTTCTCCTGTGTCACTGTCCACTCTGCTGCTCCCTAGTTTGTTACAGGGTGATCTCTCCTGTCCCACAGACTCCTAGGGAAATTAGCAGTGTTATTGCCAGTGGCAGCTGTGGTGATGCACAGAATTGTCCCTCTCACAGTAATGACCTTGAGTTTTATGAAGCACCTCAAGGTTTACTAACAAGGGTAGAACTGCTACAAGTTTCTTAATTGAAACCATGAAATATGTTAGAGAGGATACAAATGAGTTTAAAGCCAATTCAATTAGAGGTGCATCTGTTTCCAAAGCTGCTGGAGAAATGTTTATTTTCGCATCACTTTTAAGCCAGCCTCTTGGAATGCTGCTGGCACTGTTGTTTAACGCTGTGTGCAGACCTCACACCCGCAGCAAATTTATCTTTTGGAAGTGCAACAATCAGGTGGAAGCGTGTCTGATGTTTGCTTGTAAACCTAGAGATATCCTGCTTCTCCCAGCACAGCCCCATGTGGCATCACTGACACCCCCCAGCCCATCACCCAGCTGCCTCCTCTTGCCTTGGCTCTGCTGGGTGGCACAGCAAAAATGGGACAATAATAGCTTTTGCACCATGTATTTGTGCCTCTCTGACACTGGCACAGGTTGCCCAGAGAAGCTGTGGCTACCCCATCTCTGGAAGTGTCCAGAGCCAGGCTGGACGGGGCTTGGAGCAACTTGGGATAGCGGAAGATGACCCTGCCCATGGCAGGGGGTTGGAATGAGATGATCTTTAAGGTCCCTTCCCAGTCAAGCCATTGTGATTCCATGACACCCAGCAGACCATGGTCCTCACTTTATCCACCTGCTGTTGCTTTGTCTCTGGGCTGCACAGGAGAATTGAGGTGAGCCATGGATACCACATTGTGTGTCTGAGCCTTCCCATGACCTCCTGTGTGATCTGTGGGTGCTCTGTTTGTTAGAGACACTTTAGGAGAGGGACTCCATTTGTGCCTTGTTGAGCAACAAGCACATTGTTCTTAATGAATAAATCATAGTAAAATGAGCTGTGCAGCCTAGGTAAATGCATCTGTTCATCCCATTATGTTGACAGTGTCTCTGTAGAAAAACAATAGCACTTATACATAGAAAAGGCTTATTTGCTCATCCAGATCAATTTTTCCTGCCAATTCCCAGTAGCATGTTTCAAAGTGCCCACTTAAATAACCTGGTTCTTGTCACTAGCTCCTGTGACATCTGTGTGTGCAGCTCCAGCTCTGTGGTGTTCAGGAGCCTGCTGTTGGTTCAGGTAGGACAGAGGCTCTCATCTGCTTTGTCTGAATTAAATGAGCTTTATTTTAACGGCGTTTGAGATTTTGAGGAATAATAATAGTAATAATAAGAAGAAACAAAGGAGGTTAAAGGAAGCTTCAAGAAATAATCTAAGAACACATGGAAAGCAGGCTGAATAGGGTTGGGGAGCACAGAACATCTTTTTCTGTAGAAGGTTTTGGAAACTTAACAATTCTTTGGTACCAGGTTTTGCAGAGGGGAGAAAAAGGGGGGACGTGATGGATATGTGAGAAATTTAACGATGACACTGACATAACCAGCTGTGTAAACTCAGCCTTGAGTTGGTCCCCCAAGCTGAGCAACAGTAGCTCAAAAATGTTATTTCCTTATTAATATTCTGTTACAGTAAGAATATTGCTCTTGATAGTAGCCTGAATGTAGAATTCTTTATTAATGGATTGTTTTAATAGCATATTGCCCTTGGGGTTTTTTGTTTGTTTAGTATTGTACATCACACCAAAGCTACAAGTTTTCTAGGGATGCCAAAACTAGGATTATTGTGGGTCTTTTTAGTCCCCTGACAACAGCAAGTCATTGCTTGGGTCCTACAGAAAAATAAAATATCCTGGTCTCTCAGGAATGGATGAGCTGAGCACAATGTTATTTACTGCTTATCATAAAAAGATAGCCATAAAGTCGTTCTCTGTCTGAGCAGAGGGTGCATCACAGGAACATTTTTGGAGAATTTTGTTTGAATGAAATTTTTGCTCCATGAGTATCTCAGCATAGGATTAACCTTAAGTGATTGGTAGAAGAGAAATGGCAGCCTGTGAGAAGAGCTGGAAGGAAAGTTATGTTCTCATTTTGATTTTGTAGCATTGTTCAATGTGGAGAATCAGCTTCCTCTGGACTATATGGAAATGTAGTGCTTTGTAGCTGGCCAGTATTTGTTTATATTTAATGTAATTAAGAAATACGGGTGAGGAAAGTCAAAAAGAAAAGAGCGGCCTCTTAGCACCGGGATGGTTCACTGAGGGATAACTCAGAGCACTTCCTGGGGATGGGATACAACAGCTGCTTCAGTCTTCATGGAACAGTTTGTGTTGGAAGGGACCTTTTAAAGGTCATCATGTGAACGCCCTGAATGAGCTGGGCCAGGCTGCTCCAAGCCCCATCCAACCTGTCCTTGGACACTTCCAGGGATTGGGCAGCCACAGCTTCTCTGGGCAACCTGTGCCAGGGCCTCCCCACCTTCATTGTAAAAAAACTTCTTTGTATATTAGACAGATTATTTCTATATCTAGGAAAGATTGTTTATTATAACTTTTCCTTCATCTTCTATTTTTTTTTGTGTTCTATTTATTTTTTTGGTTTTTTTAATATTTCTTTTTATTATAGACGTAGATCTTGAGCTGCCTAAAGACTTAGCCCATTTTGCCTTTTCTGATAAGTTGATAACCCCTCTGACTAATCCTACTTTGAAACAAGGCACTTTCTTTGTTTCTGTTGAGAGTTAATTACCCAGGCTGTCACACAGCCCAAGGAAAGATGATATTTCATACAGTGGTGGAACAGAACTCTTTGGAGAACTGCCTAAGAAATGCTTCTCATAAATCTATCATGAGAAAATTTCTTTTACTTATCATAATGTATTATGAATTGCTTTGAGTGGCAACCTAAGCAGATGGAACAGAATATTAGAGGCATATTTGGGAGTTTTATTTGGGGGAAAAAAGTGAGTCTGTTTTAGAAATATTTGTGTGTGTATGCATGGGTGTCGTCTCACTGAGGTGAGCATACAAAGCATACCAAGTTGAAATATCTCAAACATTCCAGTATCACTGGAATGGATTCAGTCAGAAATAATTAAGATACCCAATTCCAGTGGCTTTGGAGCTGCAAGTGAAGAGGCACCACAACAGACAGAGATCAGAGGCAGCAAAGAAAACCAGGGCACACCGTGTGGGCACAGGTCTGCAGCGTTAGGGAAGAGTTACAGCGTGAGTTATGTGGGGAAATGATTGCAGCTGTCAGGCTGTGGGGTGGTCGCCGTAAAGAAACAGGGAACAGCACCATCACAGGAATCAAGAGAGGAGAAATAGAGCGTCATTGAGCTGAAGGAGCTGTTGCTGCTGCCGTTTTTTAAGGCACTGTTTACAAAAGCAACATCAGTATTTCTTGTACCTCTAGAAGGAAGATATTTTCCAGGGGATGGATGCCTAAATAAGCCTGAAACCTTTCTTGATACTGACTTCAGCATGAAGAGCAGGAAGGAAGCAGCGAATTGCTGCTGTGCATTGATGCCCAGGCTGTAACACAGTTCTGGTTTGGAGTGAGCAGCAGGCTTGGGCATGGTTCAGCCAGTAAATCCAGCTCTGAACGACAATAATCTCCACACCTCCACCTTGGTGTTTCATGGTAGTCTGGGGCTGGGGGTTTTGGATAGCAGCTGCTTCTGGGTTGAGTTTTTTTGTTTTTTTCCCCTCTGTGCTGCAGTGACTGTCACCTGGGTAGAGGGGGGAAACCCTTCCTGAAAGAGTCACAAAATGAGTTAATTTGGTAGTCTGTAGGTGAGGAATCAAGAGGGAGTGTTCGTGTGATGAAAACCAAACAGAAATAAAGAGCATAAAAATGAGAAACATCAGAAATGTGGTAGGGGTGAAATTCAGTTATTTCCATAACCATCACTGCCAGAGCTGTCAGAGGGATGAAGCTGCCTCTAATAAAGGTTGATCTGAGCAGCCACTGGCTTTCATGATATAATATGAAATCTCTTTTTTGTTTAAATTAAAGTAATACATACAGACATGACAAGCAGATAATAGGAACTGGGGGAGAATGAACACAGCATGGTAAGCAGGAAGGTGCAGGAACTATTCCACACTGCCAACCCAGGACTGGTGCCACTAATTCCCTGGAGACCCCCAGGGTTCAGCCACCTTCCACTGCTCTTCTGCACACCAAGAGCTCCACAGCCACTGCTGGGCTCTTCAAAATGTCTCTTCCCATATGCCAGCTCCTAAGACAGCTGTGGGGTTGGGCCTTTTTGGAGGAACCTGTTGGGTTTTAATTCACAGGGTGCTGGTCCTGCAGATGTCAGGTGCTGTGATTTCAAGCGATGATGATCTTGTGAGGACTTTCATGTCAAAGCAGCTTAAGGTGAAAGTAAAGCTTTAAAATGCCATTTTTGAAACCCAGAGTAAGCAAAGCATTTGAAAAGAGGTATAAAGAAAACTTGTAAGACGTGGGAAGCAGGTTTCACCTGCTTGTCCCAAGAATGAATCCCACACTGCTGCAGCTGGCGGGCAGGTCCCTCACACATCTGGTGGGAGCTGCCAGAAGAGCTCTGTGGCCTCCACCATCCTCTGGTTCTCTCTGCTGGGAAGAGAACTTGTGTCTGTCTCCTGCCTGTGCCAGCTCTGGAGATGGCCAGTGTAATGCAGAAGGAGTACAGAACTGGGCTGTACACTTAATTCTCCAGAATTTATCATGGCCACAGTCTAATAGGGAAGGTAATTGCCTCATATTGGTGACCAGCAGCTTCACAACAGGTACTTTTGCCAGCATGTGTCCTCTACATCATTCCCTTTTATCACTGCCTTCCTTGGACTAAACCACGTAGAAATTAATTTTAGTCACTGCTGTTCTTCACAAATAGTGCCATAACCTCGCGTTGGATGGTGTTGTCAGTCTGCCAAATGCCTTCTCCTTGAGAAGTCCTCGTTTTGTGTTGGTTGCACAGGCTACATCAGAGGATCGGAGTTCGTCGGTTGCGGTGATTAAAACCTTTCTTAAATTTTTGGTTTAGGTTACATTGAAGAACCTTGCACGGTCCCTTGCCCGTTTGATTGCAAATTAAGCGATTGGTCCAGTTGGTCTCCTTGCAGCTCCTCCTGTGGACCGGGGGTGAGAGTCCGATCCAAGTGGCTGAAGGAGAAGCCCTACAATGGAGGTCGTCCCTGCCCCAAGCTGGATCTCAAGAATCAGGTGAGCGGCGTTCCGATAGCCCACAGAAATCTCTCTGTGCTGCGTTTTGAGTCGGGATCCAAAGTTCCTGTGCTGGTGAAGAAGTTAAAGATAGGAGTTATCTCTGGGACCACACCTTGGGTCACATTTTGTAGGCAATCCTCGACCTTCCTGAAGGGTGAGGGAGAGATGCTCATGTATCAGCAGAATGTGACCTGAAACACCCTATTTCTTATATGAGGAAATTGTTATCTCCCAGAGCACAGGAAGCCCTGGATTGATAATCCCACTTGGACAGTGTGTAGACATCAGAGAGCTCAGATGTCGTGGATATTTTAAAACTTTTTAATTCTTTCTGAGACTATGGTTGCTGTAGAAACATTTGTTAAGTAAAAATTGCTATTTTTAGCAACGTTTCCCTTCAACACAGCACACGTTCCCTTGAACATTAATCTCTGTATATTCAATATTGAAGTATCCCATCAGAGGAAAATAATCTTTAAATTGCTACTCTTAAAGGAAGATCAGCATCTATTGAAATGCTACTTAATGCTGTATGCATTTCTGCAACATGCATAGTGATTTCCTACGTTTGCTGATTAATTCTCAGCACTAATTAACACTGATGAAGTACTGTTTAGTTTTGCCTGCCTTGTATTTCAGATTCAGCCATGAAAATTAATTAATAGGATAGAAATAGTCATGCTGAAGGAACTTCATATGTATGTTATGAATAATATGAATATGTATATGTATAAAATATGTGATATGTAGAAGTACTTCAGTGGTATCATACAGAGATTTATTTGGTAGATGCTAGAGCTCATGGATTCAGTTGTTTTTCTGCACAACTATTCCTGCAGCAGTCATGTCCTGGAATGCAGCACCACTTTCAACTCCTGATTATGAACTTGCCTCATTTTCCTCACAGTTAATTTTATTTTCCTGTGAGAAACGTGGTAAATACTCCTTGGAAATTTTTTTTTTCCTTCTTCTTTTTCCTTATTTCTATTTGAAATTCATTGGAAGTAGGCTAACAGAAGCAGCAGGGACTACAGAAATATAAAACTGCTATAAAGTGTATGTTGTCCATAGCTCAGTGCTTTTCTTAATAGATCAGACAGATCACCAGAGAGGCAGAGTGAAATCCCACAGTAAGTGATAAGGTAACAATAAGCTCCTTTGTAATGAAAAAATACTGGGGTTTGTTACCCACAGACACAGCAGACTCCTTCCATTAATAGCAAACTTACTGCTATCATGTGTTGCCTATTCCCACACACATTAGAGTTGCCAGTTTCAAAAGCCTTTCAGAGGATATTAAAGGAAAGAAATTGTTCAAACTTGGAAGTTATGTCTTTGTACAGTTTATTGGTGTGCAGTGCTTGCAAAGTGCCATGGCTGGTATTGATATAAACATGGTTGGTGCTTTTTGCCTCTTTACCAGGAGCATACGTCGTGATCTAAAACCCACTGAATTCATTAGAGGCTTTCTGTTGCAGGCTGTAGTAGAAATAATGTAGAACTGTGTTAAGGTCTGTTTCTTTAGGTTTGTGACTTCATGTTTTTTCAAGGTGTTTTTTTATTTGCTTGCTTTTTTTGAGCTTTTGTTTCTTTGCCTGTGAGTTTTTGAGGGTTTTTTTAGGATAAAACAGAAGCTATTTCTAACTGCTTTAGCACACAAATGGATTATCTTCTTCCAATTCAGATTTAAAGGATCGAGTCCAATTCTGTGTATTTCAGAGCTTTTGGGGTAAGAAGAAATTGTGCTAATAAGGAAAATGTGTTTATGTACATGTCCATGTATTGCACTTGGACATGCACACAAATACACACATCGTGCCCATGATTCTGTTTATTGCCTCCCCAAATGCTTCTCAGTTCTTGTGAGCTTCAGAAGTTTTGCTCTGCACCCACTGGACTTGGACTTCCAGCCCAGATCTAACACACTGAGGTCCCTGGGCACGTTGCAGAATGCACAAGTTGCCTACCCAGATGGTAAATTAGCTGATGGCACTGCTGCTTAGCTAGCTGGACACATATCGTTAATCCACTGCCAGGCAGATTGTCTGCTGCTGTTCCCTCTGGTCTGGGCAGGTTTTAAATCCTAGAGCAAAGCTCTACAGATTCATGATATATAAAAATGTGACATCCTAATTATTTTGTATAATCTGGATTAAATAGCTGCAGTAAATACTGGCTTTTGTTTGGTATCAGATATGGGAAAGCTAAATCACCATGGTGCTGAGTTTTACTTTTCACTGGCTACTGTGTTATATTGTGTTTTATGCATTTGATAAGATTTTAGGTAACTTAGAACAAATAATGAATCCTCCAGGTGCCAGTAGATTTCACTTATGATTTCCATTTTATTTTCTACAGTATCTTTAGTTATTTTGGTTTTGTTTATTGCTTCTGAAGTTGGGTCTTGCTATTGCTTAATCAATTACTTTGGAGAACTCTCCATTTTTCCAGTGTCTTACAATTAAATCCCTCAGTCAGTTTGTGTCTTTTTCTTAAGCCAGATAATCTTTTCACCCTCTTTTTGTGCAGGGTGTTGTCCAGGCTTTTTGGCAGACCTCTGTATATCCTTTTCTTCAGTGCTTTTTAGATATTTGACATAAATCTAACTACAGTGTTACTTGAAACACTATTCTAGCAATCCTTTCTTTCTTTCCATTTCCCACCATGTCTGGAGCTCTGCCAATACAGATATTTAGTAAAGCTACTGCTTTGGACAGAGGGACAATTTGCACAATCAAAACAATTTATTTCATGAATATAAGTAATAATTTTAGTCACACAAACTGTTTTGTAAAAGACTGTCCCCCAAGAGTTTGTCCAGTCAGTGTAAAGCAGCTTGCTTGTGTATTTAAGATAGAATATTTTAGCAAAAATTTGATTTTATACAGAAAAAATTACGTATCCCATTGCTGCATGATATTCCATGGAGTTTGTGCTCCTTATTCCACAGAGAGTTTGGCTCTTCTGGAGTATCTTGAAGCCATTCTTTTGGATATCTTCATCTGCCTGTAGAGCCTCTCAAGCAGCCCGCTCTTTTTGCAAGAGATCTGAGAAGTAAACTCAGAGTTAGGAGAATTAATTCAGGTTTTTTGTATTTATTCTTCTCATCGTAGGCGATGGACGAGGTTGAGACCTTCAAGACTTTATTCCAGGCTGTTTTCTAATAGAGTGCCAAACATTTGCATGGGCTGAATGCTCTTGGTATTCTGATAAAATCATGTGATTTGATATAGTCCCTTCAGCCTTAAACCCTGTGTTGCTGCCCTGTGAAATTAAAGGATAAATTACAATACTGGGGGGAAGAGATGACAGTATTTTAATGCAGCTCCATGTAATATGCAGAATTACTTTCTCCTTGTACCTCTGTTTGAAAATGGTTGAAGAGCTGGCTAACTACATTTTGCTCCATCTCTTAAAGAAAATGGGCTTTGCATGTAGGGGCTGTGCAGCTCTTATCTGGGGATGTGATTGCTTCTGAACAGCCGATTGGATTAGGGGGTCAGCTGGCAGATGTTCCTGGCTGTGCCGTGCATGTTAAAAGAGGTGTAGCATTTACATTTTTCTATCCCTGCTCTTCTTGGAATGCACTTACACAGCATGCAGTTGCTAAGCTATTTAATATGTAGTTCTACATGATGAAAGGTTAAATATGAGTTAAGGGGGGTTTATTGCTTGAATATTCTTTTATAGGTTTTTAGGATTACTGTGAGAAAACGTATCTTATTTTCAAGACTCATGAATTCCAAGGATTATTTTTTTATTGATTGCTCTCATACATATTCTTGTCAAGATTTTCCCTCCTTCTCCTTCCTCCCCCTCTCTCTCTTAGCCAATACTGCAAAAGGACAAATATCATAGCAAGTAGTTTATCCCCTCTGTATATGCTGTATATATTTAAGCAAATGTTTTTAAAGGATTGGGAGTATTTGTAATGGCAGGCATAGCAGGAGAAAAATGTAGTGTATTTTGAATGTAAACTTACTGCTTTCATTAAAATGAATATTTTATTCTTAATGACATTTTCTGGTGTTCACTGTAGAATATGAGAAATAGAGACACTTTGCACATTAGAATTGCAAGTACTTCTCCTGAAATTGCATACAAGGGTTTAAGGAAAGGGGAAAGGACGCTGCTGGTGCACTTGCAGACCAGATCTCTCAGAAGCAGGTGTGAAGATGTGTGAATTTCTGGAACTTTTCATAGAAAGTGGCTGCTTTAATCCTACTTGCACTTCAGAGAAAACAGTTCTTTTCAGCATTTTCAAAACTTTTAGGCTGTTGTGTTAAAAGTTAAGTTTGAACCCAGCATCTCTCATGGCTGTCACTGAATTAGCTTCCATCCAGTCCCTGGCTGGTGAGTTGCACTTATAACCCTGTCCTTCCAGCATTAGAAATTGGTCTTCAAGAGTATCATTATTAATGTACTAACTGTAAATAGCTCCTGCTCAAATAATTTCTTTTATAATAGAGATTTCTAATTTTCAGAAAAGTCACGGAACTTTTTGAGGCACTCAGAATCTCTTCCTCTCATGGATTTCAGGTGCCACTAGCTCATTCCTGAGCCCAGTCCTGTATCAGTCCTTCAGCTGTGTGAGATCCCTTCCTGTGCCATGCAGGGAATCATCTGTCTTACATTTTTCTCTGGCCCTGGTATCAGCACTCATTTGCTTCAAGTGCGACTTAACTTCTGGAAAACAAAAATCCTATCCTTAATCTCAGTTTTACCTTCAGAAGGTCTGATTTCCTCCCACTCTGCCTTAAAGGAAGGAATTACAGCATAAAACACGTCTGTCCTCTGATTCTAGTGCAGTTTTACAATATCATAAAAATGACAAGTTTTTTGCCTGCTGCACTAATGTGGGAGAGTTTTCAGTGTCAAAAAATAGCAGGAACCTCCTGTTTCCCTTTGCACTTTTCTTGCTGTGACTGGAAGTTTTGGTACTAAACTGCAATTTAGTTTGTTAAATGAGCAGAAGCAGCAGCCAAATCTGTGCAGCCTGAGCAGTATCTCACCTGCCTGAAGTGAGTCCCCCATGTGGGTGGGTGTTGCTTCACTTCCAAAGGGAAATCGAGCCAGTTCCCATGTTCTCCTCCAGGATAATAACCCTGTAGTGTCTACTCTAATTCCCAGCATGTATTAATTTTATATTCAGCTTCAATAGCTATCTGCACTTGATTTTCATTCCTCCTGCAGGTTTTCTGTTGAGTAAAGAGTCATATAAACATATTTTCACGATTGCCACTCATAAAAAGCATTAGCTCCAGGAATGGAGCCGTTTAACAACTTCCTCAAAAGTATTTTTCACTTGGATTTTTTTTTTTTTGAGATAGCTTCTTTAAACTTCTCTTTAATAAAAAAGTGACTTGATGCATGGTGTAATGCTGGTTTCTGTAATTTTGAGAGAACATTTGCACTTTGTGACCTTAAATATGTTACAACATCAATCTCCTCCCTGGCATTACTTTCAAATCCACAAAAATTAGAAGCCTTGTGCTAATTGATTAAACTACATTTTTGCTGCCTGCTACAGCCCCTACCAAGTTTTAAATGAAAAATATACCAAAGCAGGAACTTTTGGTTTAAATGAAATTTATTTGTTTTTGTCTCTGGAACTAGGAATGTACCCATAATTATTTCTGATTCAAATAGAGTTCCTATGTTTGTTGTTGAAAGGAATATTTATTGTTTAATGTGATAGCTTGTTGAAAAGTGTAGGAAAAGACATGAATTATACCCAAAGTGGATTTCTCGGCAGAGGAGATGGAATTAAATGGAAAATCAGCCGTTGAAGGTTTGGTGGCCCAGTGGAGAAAGTATTAGCATTTCACTTAAGGAACTAAAGTTCAATTGGTTTGGGTAATACTTTTTTTTTTTAAGGAAAAGAGTGTGGTTTGTGCTGAATCTCTCGTGGACAATATGTCATGTTGGCGGACCTGCAAACTGTGTGTGCCATAAATCAGCATGACAGCATCTAACACTGAGACTGAACTTACTCTTGCTTGTCTTTGTCTTAGGAGCAGGAGAACAAGAAGGATTGATGCCTTGGTTATTCCTTGGCAGCGGATTTAATCTTGGGTTTGTTTTTTTTTTCCCCCTCGCCTTCCTCCTTTTAGGAAGTTTCTTTATTTCTTTTCTACAAAGTTTTGTAATTTGTTCTCAGTTTTAGGTTTGCAATTGTTAAGGAAGGAGAGATGCTGCATAAGTTAAAATGAGGACCTAGTTTCTGTTCTAATTGGAACAAACCCAAGAATATTCAGAACACAAAATATTGGTACATCTTCACCTTTTCATATGATAGAAGATGTGAGAAACAGTTATTTGGCATCTTGCATTTTATCGCACATGACTTAGTCTTCAGAGAGAGTCAATTACACAGAAGTACCCCTTGTCGCTTTTGGCAAGTTAAATGAAGATTTTTGACACATTTTTCTTTTCTTTACTCACTTCTAAAACTCCTTTCTGTACAAAATTAATTTCCAAAATATGATCTTGTTGGTTGCAAAACGTTGTTTGCTATAACGCAAGGCATGAATGCGGAAATTTCTTTTGAAATAGATTCTAAGTCAAGTCCTGGAATTCATGATAGTAGTTTATAGTTCTAAGAACCTGCCACGTAAAAACTTCAAAACTTTTTGAAGTGTGAATGCAACAAGATGTTGGCAAGATGTTGGACAGGACTGTGTTGAGCAGGAGGCAGCCTGGATCTGTCCAACGTAGGGAACTGCTGTGTAAATCTGAATCACGATGCAGATCATCCAGCATGAACAAAGGTTGGGCTGAGTTGGTAAATTAGGTACTGGTGTTGGCCTGATTTAGCATCTATTACCCTCAGAAACCAGTGTGAGGCTGTTGGTTATTAATGAGGATTTTGGTCACTTCTTTCATTTGGCCAGTGGACAGCAGTGTCTCCAGAAGGACTGAATTTTCTCATAAATCTGTAGCAGATTCTGTGTGTCCCCAGTTTAAAGCTGACCTCATTCCAGTGGATGGCTTTATTCCTAAGAGGAACAGGAGTTTATTAAACATGGTCTGACTCACCTGCATTCTGTGAACATACCCTGAGCATTCAGAGCAGAAAATTTCTACTCTTCTGACTCTCCTTTATGAATAAGAGAGAAAAATTGGAAATGAAGTTGCTGCTCAAAGAGGGAGAAGGGACATAAAGATGTGTGCTGTGTGAATTCATCTGTCAGAGCTTCTGAGCAGCTCAGGAACTCTCAGGTGCCTCTTGCATGATGGTCATTAAAATAACCCTGTTCTTGCCTCTCCTGAAGTATTTCATATTGCTGTGTTGTTCTGTCTAGAGCAGTTCTCATTGATTCATACTTAACAAGTGTTAACATTTTTTCTGCTGCAGATGTTTCTTGTGGCCATTGCTCAGAAATTATAACCAAATTGTTTGTTGGGTTTGCTTTGTTTTATGCTCTGTAGCTGATTGATAGATTCAGGAATGGACTTCATTTTCTTTTTATGTTGTTTAATTGGTTTCTTCCTCCAAGACAGCAGAATAAAAGTGCAGATGACCTTCTGTCCTCCTCTTGATGTCTCCCCACATGACTGGAAGGATTGTGCCGGGCTTGCCGTCAGCTAAATGTGTGCACTTGAACTGCAAGTTGAATACATGAATTTTGCATCTTCCTTAAGTGACAGCATCAAGACCATCAGCATTACCAGATTGCTGGCTGGAATATGAACCACTCAGAGACTTCAGATCTCAAGGCCCAGTTACACCTTTCTGAGTGGTTGTCAAAAGCAGCTCCTGTGTCAGGGAGGGCTGTTTGCGAGGGCTGTTTAACCAAAGCTGAAATACGCTTTAGGCGCGTTCAGGTGGGTTTGGGGAGAGAAAGGAAAAACTCAAGACACTTCCCCTGTACTGTGGTCTGGGGCTCTCCCTGCCTCCTGAAGTCCTTCCTTTAGCAGGGATACCAGGAAAAGAGTTGTAAATATGAGTATGCACAAATTCAGCTAATTCTTGTTCATTATCTATAAGTCATGACTTGTCTTTGAGTTATAAATAAGTGTGTTGCAGGCTTTAGCCACCACTAGAAAAACCAAAGGTGAGCAGATTTTTATGTATGAATGAAACGCCAAAGGATAGATTCTTCTTCTCCAGTAAGATGTATATTCTGTCCATTCTGATTTTATTTACTGCTTCTCACAGGAGGAATGCATAAATCAGCAGTCCTGTGCAGTTTGTTGTGATTTATTGCTTAATTAAAAGTTATGAGGGCTTTTAATCCGTCTATAATTTATATTATTTTTGAGTCAGCTGTTTCCCATATTGTAACTTAACCAGGAAACTTGCATCCTTTTATGAAGGGAGCATTCTGTGAGCCCTTGGATTCACTAATAGATGTGGCCCATGGTGGTGCCAGATTGACTTGGAGTTCCAACTCAGAGCCAAAGATAATTAAATATTAGTGCACTTAATAAAGTTTGTCCAGCATCAATTACAGTTTGATGGCAAATGTAGTCTACAAGTTTTTTGGAGTTACAGATTAATTTTAAAAGGGATGCAACTCATGTGTGTTTTCACAATGAACAGATGTTAGCTACACATTAATAATTTAAAAAGCAGGCTTAAAATGGTTATGTAGATTTTAATGGAGGATTAATTTGGTTCTAGTGCTGGACCACATGCTGTTGTCAAAACAGTAGAACATCTAGTTTTACTGTTTTGTTTTAGTTTGGTCATTGGGGGATATTTTTTGTTGTTGATAGGTTGCTGCTGTGTTTCTTCCTTAATTAAAGTTATAACCAGCATGCAATTTAAAAACTGACCTTTTTTTGTTTTCTGTATGGCTTACTAGTGAAGAATAAATATATTATACAAAATTCAGGTTTTGTGGTGATAGCAGGGGTGGCTGGCTTGAGACAGAGCACTCATCTGCTTTGAACTTCAGTTGGTTTGTCTCCCTCTTTCTCAAATATCTTTATTATTTCAAAACACATGCTAGCTTCACTAGCTAGAGCTTCACTAGCAGAGCTTTGTCCAGTCCTGGAATTATAGTTTTCAGGTAAAAGGTTTTGAGGTCAGCTTGGATTTCACTGATGGCACAGGGGTTTTGCCGTGGGTTTTGGCAGGAGTAAGGGTTCCCTTTAGCTGTGAGTCAGCTGCCCTCTGTTGGTTAGTTCAGCTTGGCTGTGATTTCATTTGTGGTTTGTGTGACTTCTGGTGGGATGGAAGGGAAGAGCCTGAGTCCCAGCTGCCAGTCCTGTTTGAGACCAGTGGGGTCCTTCCAGGAACCCCCCTCTCCTCCATGTGAGGTGTAACCAAACACCCAACTGCTCTTAACCTTACCTTTAAGTTTTTTCCTTCATAACTTCATATGTAATTACAGTGTTGTCACTGAACAGGCTTCATTGTTTCTTAAACAAAAATGTATTCCTCAATTTTTTTTTACAGCCTTTTCTTTGAAATAATATTTTAGAGTCATTAATAAAACCCACTAAAGTGATTTGCTATAAAATCATGTCGAAAATGTTGTATATCACGTTAGATAAAAACTGTAGATGTCTTTTGGGTAGTCAGAAAGATTTTTATCTAGGCTATTTTGTTAGACTTAGAGCATTACGTTAGACTCATGCAACATTAGTTGCATGAACTTTGGCCATTAGAAATGCCAAACCAAATAATATCTGTCAGCTTTGCTGGTCAGTCTACATTCAAATTCCAGTATCTGTTAAGTTCAAATGTCCTTTATGCTCTTATAAGTTAGATTTAAATCATTACTTTGAATTTTAAATAATTACTTCACTAAGTAAAAGTGCGAGTTTTTCCTTCTCTAAGTGACATTATGAGGTTCATGAACTTTCTAATTAACTACCAGGCATAAAGATACATCATTCTTGTTCTGAAGAGTCTTAGTAAAAAGAATAAGGTGGAAAAGGTTTAGCAGTCTCTTCTAAGCAAGACTTTGAAAAGAAATGAAGATCTAATCATGTGCTACTTTTGTAATGTCTTATTGTATGTATATTTAACTGGTGAGAAGTTTATGTCTGTTTGTTGATGCTGTTATGCAGTGTCATATTTAATACCTGGAGTTCATGTTTTTCATTCAGTATTAGATCTTTGCTCCTCAGTCCATGCTTCCAGGTCATGCAGCTGCAGTGGTTGGACATTCCTGAGGCCCCTCAGTTGGTTTTGGTTTTATTGGGAATGCTTAGTGGTCACTATGTCCAACATATGGCTCTTTATCAACGTGCAGGCTTTCAAAATTTCTTAAAATAAAGCCAGTCTGTTTCTTTAATTTCAATTCTGTGTACTCTCAAGTGGCCGTGTGGAACATACATTTTTCTTTCTGCCAGTTTGTATCCAGCATTTCAGATTCTGTGGGAACCTATGGGTTTTTTAATGTTGCTTTTCCCCAGTTTGTAGGTGATTGTGAAGTTGGGCAGTAAATAAACAGATTTGTATTTGTTGGAACACAAACCAGTGAGTACTTTAGCAACTAGAGTAACAATAGATATTCATTAGAAAATCCATTGGAGAAATCAATTATGCTTTGAGTTTGTCTTGTTGAGAGAATGGAAGTACTTGGTCCATTCAAAGGAGATATTACTCCAGTGATCAGCAGGTGGGAAGACAAAAAAGGCTTTATGGGGAGTCTCACAGGTGAGTAAAATAGTGAGAAAAGATTAATTTTCTATTCTGCGTGTTCCCAGAGCAACCATTGACAAAACAACGGGCTTTTTTGAGAGTGAGATGTGTAAGATTGTATCTTACAGTGCACAGTACATGCACAACTCATCGGGCCTGAGAAAGGAAAGTCATGATTAAACTCAAGTCGGGTTAAACATTTGCATATAAAAGAGGTTTTTCTTAATATTCATTTCAGGCCAGTGTTTGATAAATGACTCGCAGATTTTCATCAGCATTCTCACGTCTTGGCTTTTGCATAATAAGAATCCTCACAGGAGTTGTATGCAAACAGCAACATTTCAGCCTAGTTACTTATCACATAGCAAATTCGAAGTACAAGTTGTATTTGGGTCATATCTGCATGCTAACCTCAGAAATTAATCCCAGCTAGAGTTAGAAGAAATATTTCCTTTAACTGCATTTCTGTGTTTTCACCCTGTCATAATAATGCGGCATACCAGGGTACCTGAGAGCTTGGCAAGGGAAGGGAACACAGGTGATTTCTGAAGTCCTTCTGATAACAGTAAAATATTTATTTGTTTTGGAGTAAAATGTTCATTTTTAGGCAGATCTCTCTTAGCCTAGTGATGCTGATTTTGTGCACCTGATTCCTCTGCACTTGAGTGAAAACTAATTTGTGATTAAATCCAAAGAATGATCAGTGCCTGACAGGCATTGGTTCACAACTGAGGATGGGACACTTTTCTTTCAGTTCCTAATGGTGTTAAGGGAGTTACTTCATCTTCATGCAGAGCAGCATCAGGCAGCAGTTCTTCCCACAGCATCCTGTACCAAAAGGCTCTGCTTGAAACTCGACTGTGAGAAGTTTGGGTTTGGATCCAGGCTCTGCATGGCTCATTTTCCACCTCCCCTTGTAATCCCCAGCAAGCTGTGTGTGCCTGAACTGGTGATCAGCTCTTGCTGGGAGATGGGACGTGCGCTCCAGCTCCACGTGCCTGGTGGATGTGCTGACACTTCATGGGAGCTCCTCACTCCTGGAACATTCCCATAAATCCCTGGCATTTGCTGTGGCAGCAGATGCAAACACCAGTTTTATGTCCTGTTTTCCACCCAGTGTTTTTCTAACTACTGTGCTGTTCTAACCAAATGTGTCTGGCCCAACTCTTATCATTTAATTAAATAAAGGTAAATTCCAATTAACTTAAGACATCTGGAATCAGCTCAGCTTTTTTAATAGCACAGTATTAGTTTAAACAATATTTCCCCTTTTTTGGTCTAGTCAGTGAAGGTGAGACCTTGGATCCAAGTTAGCTGTGAAGCCCTAAAAAATGGGCTCCCTATAGGGCAGTCAATCATTTCATGTTCCAAGAATTTTCGTGTTTTTGCTGGATTGTGATACAATCTGCAGAATGGGCAACAGATGACGTTTGATTCAAACAACCAAAAGATAATGATTTTGGCTCCAGCTAATGTTTATCAATGGAGTTAATAATGAAAGAAACAATCAGTCTCCACATGCTTCCCTGAAATGTGTCCAATAGTATTTGCAACACTGTTGGAGCACCATTGAAATGGTGAAATGAGGAACATTTGTTTTTTAAAAAAGGATTCATGTGTTGCAATTGGAAAAAAACCAAATGGTTGGAGCATGTCTCAGAGTCACACAAAAATGATGTGCTCTCAGGATTGTATTGCAAGCATCCAAGGGAAAGGAGTACTCTTCCCAGAAATTTATTACAGAAGAGCCAGGTGAGGCCAGAATAACCTGAGATAATGTAATTCTATTTAAAGTAAAATAAAAGTATTGTCAGAGGTCTGTGCTTTGTTTCCTCAGTTTAAATTCTTTCTGTTAGAGTTCTGTCCCTCCATTATGCTTTGGGGGAAAAAGACTCATTTATTTTCAGTTCTTTGTGTTGTGTAACTGGCAGTGTGTAAATAGATTTTGTTTAGGGAAGACTTCCACTTTTCAGTTTTACTATGTAAAACTTGCTGGTTTTGTTATTATGTTTGATGTGTATAAGGGTAACTAACCCATCCTTCCTACTTTGCTGGGAGGTAAAATCTTCCATTAAAATATTCTATTAGGCCTTTTCCTATTTCTATTAAATTCAATTGATTAAAACTCTTAATGGCCTGTATAGAAACCAAAATGGGCCACTTCTGTGATGATTCCGCACCAGCCTTGCTTGGTTCCAAAACTGAAGCTGTTGAAAACAGCACTGATTGGAAAAAAAAGAAGCATTTTTCATCTAAAGGAAGTTACTAAGAACAAATATGTTGGTTCAGTGTGGGGGTTTTTTAATTATATTTGGTAACAGACTGTAAAAAATGAGCGTTTATCTTAGTAGCTTTACATTAGTCATTGCTTAAGCCAATTTATCTTTTCTTTGATACCCCAGAACTACTGAAAACCCGTTAAGAGCTGCTAAAGACAAAAACCAATTCATTACCTACTTGCAATCAAAGATCACTTTTTCAGTGGTCGTGAATTTAATTTGCATTTAATTCGAGGTTTCATTAGGATAATTGTCTATTGGTTCACTTCTGTAATTGAAGGTTTGCAAGGAAAATTAATGTGTGATCAGCTGAGGAAGAGGGGAGGTGTCACACTGCCTATTCCAGTTCACACATGAAACACTTGTGGTATTTTCACAGGACACAGGACTTACTACAGTCACAGAAACTGCAGGCAACTGTATTTTCCAGTAGAAAACATTATTAAGTTTTGCCTGGGCATTGGGCAGATAATCTGCATTACTCCTGAAAGGCTGGCCCATCCTCTCCTGTTGAAAATCATTCCCAGGCTGAGTGGATGGGTATTTTCTTCTGTCTCATCTTTGCTGAAGTTTCCATTAGTGCTAAAAGCTCTTCTGTCTGGTATTTTCTTTATAAGAAAAAAACATCTCTATTCTCTAATGATAAGAGAGACATCCCTTACAGCTTCCTGTCTCTAGACATATTGAAACCTTTTAGCCACTCCTTGTAAAATATGAGCTTCATTCTCAAAATTGCCCTGTTGTTTTACTTCTTCATTTCTTTGTGTTTGAATCTGAGAAATTAAGTGTCCAGATTTGTACACACCACACCAGAGAGGGTCTTAGCAGGGCTTTGTAAAACACTGGTAATTGCATTCCACCTTCTAGGGAAATTCTAAGCTAAAACCTTCCTGAATTGCATTTTTGTCTGGTTTATTTCACAGCCACATTACATAATGTTTCATCTTGTGATTCCCCCCTGTAGTTTCCCAAGGCTGATTTTTGGGTGCTTTTAGTCTCCAGATACATGATCCGTGCTCTGTTCTCCTGAACTGCAGCCTCTCTCCTACACTCCAGTCCACCTCTGTGTGTATCTTGCTCCACACTGTCCCACTCCTCTTGTATAAAAACGTCATTTAGCTTCTCTCTTCTGTAAAATTTGAACAGGGCTGTAGCTATTTGTGTGCCAGTATAATTGGTGAAATATTATCCAAGGCTGGCTGTCAGAGCAGTCCCTCAGCAGTGATGCTAATAACTTCCCTCCAGCCTGACGTTCCCCGTTTCATGGTACTGTTGCTGTCCTACCTCTAGCAGTTTCAGGCCAATTTAAAACTTTTGTACTAATCCCCCATCTTCTTCAATTTAACTAATAACTTCCCAGGTGACACAACGTTAAAGCTTTCCCAAAATCATACTGCCAAGATCAATTTCATTTCCTTTCTCTGGAAATTGAAGGGTTTTTTTCTCTGAGAAAGATGTCAGATCAGTGTGCCTTACCTGTATTAAATCCATGTGGTATTCCCCCCCCAAATTCTTTTAACTTCACGGGCTTGGATTATTCTTTCCTTAACAGTTGTTCTGAGGCTTTGCTGCTGCTAAGTGTAGAAGAAAGGGCTTTTAGTTGCTCTGAAAACTATTTTTCCTCAATAAATATAGATGTGACATTTATTATTTCTGATTGTATGATATTGTTTGTGTCTTGTTAGATTTATTAAATGTGCTACCCCACATGAAATTTTGTATGCCAGTTCATTCACTAGTTTGAATGGAATTACTTGGTTTCTAGACTTTTTTTTTTCTTGACCTTTGTGTCCATCTCAGCCTTGATACTTTGGTTATCATCACTGACATCAATGAGAATTGAAGCATATTTTAATGTAATTTGAAGTTACCTACTGCCTTTGGTCTGGACTCCAGCTACTCCAGCCTCAGTGTGTAGCAGCTCTGCTCCTGTGCAGATTATCTCTTCGTGTAGTATTTGTCATCTTTCCTCACTTCTGTTAATAACTTCAGAACAGCTCCCTTGTCCAGGCTGTGGCAGCTGCCCCTCGCTGCCTCTGCTGCTCTCCTCCTCTGCCATTTCCAAACCCTAGGTTGGGCTTCCCTTTGGTGCTTTCTTCACCTCCTCTCCATCATCTCTGCAGGACTTGTTCTGATCTCCTCGGCAAGAGAGCACTGGGCACGCTGCCTTCGAGCATTTATTTCTTACTGAGATGTGGATCCATGCAAGTACCAGCTTCTCTGACTGAAAATCTCCAGTCTCCTTCCCCTGGCAGATCTTTCAGCTTCATGATCAGTGAATTCCCAGCTGGGTCCCTCACTGTGCACAAGTTGCCCTTTTGAAGCCAAGAGCTGTGATTGAAAATGCCAGCCTGTCTTTTCTAAGGGTTCTGCTAATGCTGGGGAATCATTTGGAATTGTCATATAATCACATGCTTCAAATTTATTTTTATAACCAGCTCTTTCATTCCTCTTCCCTAGGAAGAAAAAAAAAAAAAAAATCTGAAATAGCATCACCTTGTTTCAGTGGCTGAATGAAACTGTCAGTGACTGCTTTTGGGAATATCTGATTTTAGTATTTTTATTAGCAGCATTTGTTCTGCAATAAATGAGAAGTCTTTTTAAAAAATAGTGGTGCAATAACACTGTTTTCATATTAAAATCCCCCTCTGGAGGTCTGTAGTGTGTTGCTCAACGGTATTATCCCAGTGTTACTTTCTGGTCCCGTGACAATTTCAGCCTGGTTTTGATAAATTTCTTCTATAATTTAATTCACCGAGTCTCATTTACCTCTCATTCTGGTGAATCTACATGACATCAGGTAAGTCCCTTCTGATTTATATGTCTGTAAGAAGAAACTTGAGGTAGCTACATATCATCTTTATTTGAAGGCTTATAGAGCCACACTGTGCTGCTTCTCAGCAGGAAACGCAAACGTTTGTATTTGCTTCCTGCTGCATGAACTGTAATTTTCTAGGAAGAGTTTAAATTTTTCAGTAGAACAACTAAAGAAGTATTTTAGTAAAAATTTTGACTTAGAATGTGTGTGTGTTAGTATGTACACAGAGAAGATACTGGAGAAAAAATGAAATTATGAGCTAAGTTGAACGTACACTGTACTTGTTTTGATTGACCTAAACACTCATTTATGTCATAAATTCAGTAAGAACTTCCAGTGGTCATATGGAAGGAAATACATATGTAAGATACTGAGATGACTTAAATCCTGTTGAAATGTGCAGGAATCAATAGAGCAGCTTGGTTTGGTTTCACAGCTTTGCAGAGGCTGAAGTTGCCCTCCTCCTCTGGTGGTGTGGTACTGCCCTTTGGTCAGGGATTGGTCATGGATTCATTGATACTGTGTTCAGTCTTGCCAGTCTTCACCTTTAAACACAAGTTTGAGTATGCAACTGCAGGTGCCACGTGGGAAATGCAGAGATGTTTAATGAGTGATCGATGTTTTTCACCTTGTCATTAAATGTTAGCCGTGAATATTTCTTCACATGAAAAGTAAATAGGAAAGCATGATGCTGGCCAGCAGGTCATGGAGAAAATTAATGTTGAGAAAAATTTTCTCAGAGGTACTGTGGAAAAATTAGCTGCACAAGTTAGTGGCCTGGATGCAGCTACTGAATACAGCAAGCAAATATAGATATATAGAGATTTGTAAGAGAGAGTGTAGAAAAGTTAAAGAACTTCCAGCCGTTTGTTTGCTGGAAACATTTGCCTTTGGGGATGGTAGCTGTGAGGTCAAAGATAATGAAGACAGATCCACATGAACAGTTTTCAAAAAGGTCTTCAGTTATCAATAGTGCAAATCTAGGAAAAAGAGCTTTTTTCCTGTTGGAAAATACCACTGTCATTTTTTTCCCCACTTAAACCCCAAGCTGTAGAATGTTGAAAGGTCAGACTTGATGGACTCATTTGGGAATATGTGGTGTCAGAGTAGAGCAAAATGGACGCTGTCAGTGCGGGTGTCTCTGTTCTGTCTCACCTGTCTGTCTATCCCAAATACACTTAAATGACAAATTATCTGCAGCTGGAACTGTGGTCCTGTCTGCATATTCGTTTCACCTCTGGTCTTCTACCTCAGTCATTTGGTAGAGTGATGGATTTCAGTGAAGACACTCATACATTAAATTCTAGCTACACCCAAGCAGGGCTTCGCTGCTAAATAGCAATGATGTTCCTGAAGTGGTGCTCCTGATCGGATAACAAGTTTGAAACAGGAGAGACCATGATTATGAAAGTGCTTTCTAAAACAGTGTGCAACCTAAGAGTTAGACTTCTTTTATTCCTCACTTTAAAGATGCCTTGTAGGACTTATTTCTTCTTTAATCAGCCAGTAAAAGCCGTTTTCAGAGGAATAGTCTCTCCTTTAGAAGAGAAAACCTGTGTATTGCAGTGTTGTTTGTATTGACTATTAGAGAGACAGTAAACTATTTGCAAAGCTAATGGATATACCCTGATAAAATGCATTCAGATCCTTACTCAAACAGCACATGAGAAAATCCGATCAGCTCAGAATGGTTTAGATAAAAAACTAATGAGCATGAAGCCTAAGTAATGACTGCCAGGTTGGGCTGATTGTTTGTCTGGTGCTTTGGGCTAAAAAGGGGCCATTTATATGATCTGCAATGATGGCAGCTTTATTAAAAGTAGCATTGTTTTGGTCCCAGTATAAATATCCAAATTCCCTGGACAACTGCCTTTTTTTTTTTTTTAATTTGAGAGTCCTTTTATTCTTTGTGACTCTTCAAAATTAGTGAAGCATTCTTCTGTTAGTCACATAAAATCCACTTTTTATTAATATGCATCAGCTCTTACCCATAGCCCAGACACTTCACCATAACACAGAAGGGTATAATAGGCTGAATTATCCTTAAGCAATTGCAGCTGTAACTATTTCATGTCTTATTGTGGTATGTAAATTTGATTCTTTGCCGGGTCCCATGGACATACCTTCATTTTGACTACTGGAAGGCACAGTGGGATAAATGGATTAAAGTAGAACTAGCTCTTAGCACTATTTCTTATCACTTTTATGGTAATGTCTTCACTGATGTATTTGCTGTATGCACACAGAAGGCAGATTTCTTTCTCAAAAGTGGGAAAGCCTATCAGTAACTGAACCAAAAGTAAAAAAGCATCATAAACCACAAAACAATGGGAAAGGATCAAAGAGCAGTGAAAAGGGTGGTAGTACAGAGATTGTTTGGTTGTGCAGGTTAACAGTAAACACAATGGGATGGTGATGCTGTTTTTGCCAGGTCATTTTTTGAAAGAAAAAGTGCAATAAGTAGCACCCAGTGTTACCAAGAGTCGTGCAACCAAGTTGTCGTGTCTGGCCAGTTTTGGGAGGGAGAGGTGAGGCTTGCAGCAGGAATGGATCTCGAGAAAGTACTGAGATCTGGGGAAGAGAATGGTATTTCATATTAATTCCAGTTAAGTATTCCAGGAGGGTGGCATAAAGAAGTGTGTAACAGAAAGAAGTGTATAACAGATGTGAGTGTTCCTCAGTGGTGTCGCTGATGGAGCGAAGTGGGGACAACTGAAGTGAGAGAGAGATGAGCTAAAATAATGTGTTGACTGGAGAGGAACGTTTCAGCTATGACAGCCTAAGTGCTGGTTGAAAATGAAAGTTGAAGCCATGGGGGAGATAAAATTAGCTGTGGACAAGGGAGGGAGAAAGAAGAGCAGGCAAGCTGAGGGATAGCTCTCCTGTGCCCCATAAAAAGGAGGGTAAGTGGAAGGAGCAAACTTATGAAAGGCATAGCAAAGAGACAGCTAACTCCTGCTCTCGATATAGTTATTCCTTGGTGCAGTATATATAAAGTAGGATGTAACATCTTTGCATTAGAGACCAGCTTTTTTGTTCCTTGTTTGAACCTGAGGCTTTTAACACCTCACAAACACAAATCACCAGTGACATGTCTGGCAGGAGCACTACATCTGGGTGGTGAGTAGGGCACGTGCTCTTGCCCGTCTGCTCGGCCTGGGACGACAGTTTTGGCTGGCACTTCGTGCCTGCTGATGATACTCCCACTCTGGAGTGTTCTCCAGCAGTCAGGGATGCACGGCTTTTGCCTTTGCAGATGGAAGTACCTCCACAGGGAATGTTTCCAGCTAGAAGGAGAAGGGAAGGAAGAAGTTCATCATCACCAGCAGGTGGGAAATTTTGCTACTGGCACTTAGCTCATAACTTCAGGAAGTTTGGCCCAGCCTGGCACAGACCTGTGTCACGACCATATGCTCTACCTCATAACATTGCACCCTCTAAGTCTCAGAGAAGCTTTTCTTATTAGAATGGTTAGATTAATTATGTTTTATTAAGGGTTTTCTTGCCAGGTTATTCATTGGTATGGAGTGCAGAGAGAAGTGGGAATTTGAGACTGATGGCCAAGCTGCAGACAGAGGTGGTGGGGTTGTTCCCCAGTCCGTGGGGCTTTCCCTGTGCCTGTGGGAGCAGGGATCAGCTGTTTGGGCATGGGGGACCAAGACATGAGGGTCAGGCAGGAGAGTCCCTGCAAGGAGCTGGAACTGGCATTCCCTGGTGCCTGAAGAATGGATGCTCCCTTCCTTCAGCTGCCCTAAATCAGCAGCCTCTGAAATACAATTGTTCCCCTCCTCTCAGCCTTGCCTTCCAGAGCTCTCGCTGGCTCTGTCAGCCCTCTGTGGCCTCCCTTGGATCCAGCTCTGCTGCTGGCACCAAATTCAGATTTTCAGCCTGCAGAGTTAGGGCAAAATAACTCATTCAATTTTGCCTCCATTACTGAGCAGCCATGGGCTGCCTCGGAAGGCAGGTGGGTATTTAATGTGACATTTCCACCTCTCTAAGGTTCTGGCAGTGTTGTGGGGGCGAGCTCATACAGGTGAGCAATTGCCAGTGTTGGCCTGGTCTCATGAAGAACAGTAATGTGACAGGTTATACTCTAGACTTCTCTCTGTGGGATGATACTGCTCAAGGAAATTAAGCCTAAGAGATAATTTGGCAACAGGCTTATTTTAAATACTGATTAATGACTATTGCTTTAGTGCAGCTCCTGCTTTACTCATGATGTTTTAATATGGCAAAAGAATTATGATTAGTGCTTTTAGGTTTTTAATGTTCAGATAGTTAAAATGTCCCGTAATAATCACTCCCTTTAATATTCAGCATAACTATTACAGAGATATAATTGCGCTTTGGTGTCGAAAAGAAGAAACTGGGATCCCAATGTGATCATGAATGCCTTTTTCTGCTAGCTTAAATCAAATCCTTGAATTTCAAAGTCCTTGGCAGCAAGTTTTAAGAACTTTAATTAAAAAAGAAGTCTTTCATAAATTAAAACAAAAAATACTATAAATTTGTTAAAAGGAGTTACTGAAATATTGCAGTAAAAAAAATATAGTGGAATATACACCAGAAAGCACAAGTAAAAGCATCAAAATCAGAAAACAAATTCAGATTCAGGGTGGCTGTAATCTGATATGCACCTGTGTAGCATACAAAGTGCCTCCAAGATTTGTAATCTTTATTCTTGTGACATTAGTGTGTTTCAGATCTGATTCTGCAATATCTCACACCATTGGAAGTCAGGAGTGATTTTCTAATAGAATTGCAAAAAAACCCCCAAAAAACAATAAAATGAGAGCAGGCTCCAACTCTGCAAATCTGTCTGATCCTTGGCAGAAGCAAGAAACGTTTTCATACATTTCCCCTCTCCTGCCTCAGAGGTGGTATCTTGCATGCAGCAGTTCGTTTTCACCTCACCCAGCTTGTAAATCTGTTGCTTTGGGTTCTCCATGGTGGCTTTGTAAACCGTGTTAAGAGTCAAAGGAGTGTGAACTCAAACCTTGCCTTGAAGAGAAGAATCCCCCGGTGCCTGTGCGGGACCCCAGTAAGGCGCAGGGCAGCCTTTGGAGCCTGGGAGCGCTGCCGGGGCTGGCGGTTTGTCTGAGGGAATTTTTTATGTACGATCACGTCTTGCAGGAATGGCAGCGCTCCCACGCAGCCCCACAAGCTCTGCATCAGCCCACTGAGCTCGTCCATGCCTCTGTCTCCCTCCAGGGTGAGCCCCTGTTCTTGCTCTGGATGTGCTGTGGGGTTGTGCTGCCTCCCACGGCAGCCTCAGCCATCCCCGTGGTCCCCTGGTCCCTGTGCTCCTTGGGCAATGTCCCACACTGCTTCAATGCATGGAAAGAACTTCTCTCTCTAGTTCCTTAAGGCCCAACCTTACCTTCTTCCATGTGCCATTTTAAGGTGATACCCCTGCTGATACTAGTCTGACAATTCATGACACCCCTGGTTTTGTTAAGTTCTTTTCATGATGTCCCCTCTTTGCCTGTTTCTCTCTTGGCAAAGGCTGCTGTGGTCTTGCCATTCTTCCTGAAAAAGTGTTAATAGTTCTTTATTTCATTGTTGTTTTTATTGATGGCTTAGCTGGTCTTGTCCATGTCTTGAAGTACCACAAGTACAGAGTTCTTTCCCCCACTCCCTGTGTGGTTCTTCAGCTGTTGGTTCCTCTTTCTGTTCCCCTTCTTTCCTTCATTTGCCATAAAGCTAAATATGGACAATTGGTGACCCTCATCGATTACCTGGCATGGCATTTCCCACTTTTTCATGATGAATCCAGGGACGTCATATGTAGTTAAACGAAGCACCCTATTTACCACTGGCGTAGGGCTGGCTGTAGGAATACAGCAAGGAGGGACTGGAAAGGGCAGGCAGCAGTATTGTTTATACAAGTGAGTAATTACCCAGAGTGGGGCAGTTTAGCAGCTCCTGACTTTGCTTTGTGTGTTGTTCAGGTAAGGGTGAGGTGGAAAAAGGGGAGGTAGCTGAGTATTGTGCCTCTCATGTGAATTTCTCTGTGCACCTTCCAACTCTGATAGAAGCAATAACCTCACTGAACTCGTCGCTGAATGTGTAGGACTGGCTAAAGTAGGGACTGGAGCACTAAGCATGACAAGGAAAGGATGAATGGGAATGGTTTAGCTTCTAGAGTAGGTTAAACTGGAGATTAAAGAAAAATTGGGGAAAAAAAGATACTGTAGAGTTATTCCCATTAATCTTTAAAGCTGGGAGGCTGACATCCTTACCTAGTCAATGGAAGGAGGTGAGTGCCTGTAACATGCCTTAACTAGAAGCCTAAATTAGAGGGTTTTAATGCCACCTGTTTTATTGTTGTGATTCATTATCTTATTAGTGCATTTTTAAAATGAAAAGAAGTGTCAGATGTCAAGAAGGATAAAGGGTAGGTGGAGAGCCTGCACATCTGGTAAATGTTCTGTTCATTTTAATAATAACTTTGGGTGTTTTTTCCCTTCCTCTTTCATTATTTTTAGGTAAATGAGATTGTAGCTTAGCATGAAACTGATTTTGGAAATAAATTTGATCGCATGCTCTTCTTGCAGAGGTGGTTTGATCTCTGTAACGCAGTTGCTTGCATAAATGCATGAACCTTTTTCTGTAAGTTTATTGCTTGTTAAAGATGTGTCCTCAAGTGTAGATTACTGCTTTAAAGGGTTTGTCTGTGTCTGTAGCCAGAACCATTTTTTTGAGCTGTTTAATTCTGATTTGTTTAAGAAGTACAGTGCTGCCTTTACTGGCCACATATCTCAATTTTAAGAAGAGCTGCTGCATTTTCTGGTATTTTTTCATTATTGAACCTCTGGTATTTTGGCAGGGAGATACACCTGGCAGAAAAATTTGTGTACCCAAACACAGCTCTCATTTATTGGCAACTTAGAAAACTTTGCAAATGTAGTAAGTGTTTAATACATCTGAATTCATTTTCCATAGAAAGTCAGCATGAAATAGAAAAATCCTCACAGAGGCATCCAAATACAGCTCGACAATTTTCTTCTGTGTTCAAATATGTCATAGTGATGCCTGGAAAGTGAGAGCCTTCCATTAGTGCAGTGCTGCAGCTCAGACAGGTGCCTTGGTGGTGGCTGACCCCAATATAATTGTCCTGGGCCTGCAGCAGTCGCTTGTCCTCTGGTGCGTCTCTCCTAGACCGTCATCTCTTCCCTTAACTTTTACTCTAAAATCCTGTCAAGCTCATAAGTGCCTTTCCCATTCCTTTTCCTCTCTGAGGGCTAAACTCCTGGCTGCCATGCTGATGGATTTGATAAGGAAACGCTGACAGGGCTGTTTCTGACAGCTGTTCTGGCGCCCGACCAATTATCAGCACTTCTGGTGGGTGTCTCCTGGATGGCTGCACAGGCAGGAGTCCACTCAGGACCATGAGTTAGCAGTTGCTAAAAAATGATGCCTCACTTGAGTTGGTAATTACTGGCTCCTTTAGTTCCCACAGTGAAAATCGAGATCAAAGTGGGTTGTAGCCCTTGTGCCAGTTTTGGAACTGCTTCCTTCAGCCTCTGAAGTTACAACACTCAGAGTGTATTAATGATGTGCTGTATGTGAGTATCTAGAGAGGGTTTATGGACCCACCAGCCTTCAGCTGTAAGCTCTGTTCTCCTGGGGATCTGTTGCTGATGGTGGATGTGCTCCTGTTGTCAGGCAGAATGGGAAAAGAGGTGTGAACCACACAACAAGGAGCAAAATAATGAACTGAATCCAGTGGCGTGGTGATGGTCACTTAAACTGTTCAAACAGGAACTCAAGTAATCATGAGTGGTCACCCAAATTCAAAGCTACATTTATTGTAACTGGGGCTAGAACATTTTATCCCCAAAGGGCATCTCAAAACTCATTCTGAATGAACATTGAGGTTTAAGTTGAAATGATTCTTTCGACCTCAGTAATTCTTGTACTTTCTGGAAATTGTTCTGACACTTGAAACATCAAATTAGCCAGGAGGTTTTTCAGCTCTGATTTCAGAGATGTTTTACGCTGAATATTAAGGAGAAAGGAGCTGTGCACAGTAAAAAGAAAAAAAAAATCCCAGGTAACTTGATGAAAGCCCTATAAATAACTGTTTGTAAATAAGACATTGTCATACTGGAACTAATACTGCTGTTGAACTAGTTGGAAAGTTACACTGACATTATTCAAGAATGTTTTATCTCTAGTACTTGTGATTCTAAGCTGTGCATTTATTAGATGTTGCCATTGGGAAAATGGACACCTATTATATATTCTTCTAAGAAGGGACAGTCATCTGGGATTCAGCACATGGCTGAGCAAAGGAAGCAGAGAGAAAATTAATTTTCGTAGGGAAAGTTGGGCAGAAGCTGAAAAAGAAAAAAAAAATACATTAGAGAGGTGGCTGAGTAGAATAAGATAATCTAAAGACCAAAGATCACCTGTTGAACCAAATAAATAATTCAGGAAGGCCCTTGGTGCCCAGGGATCCTGGTCTGAATTGGAAACTGAGCTCTCCCAGTCCTTGCCTGCTGTTATGAATTGATACCTGACAGCTCCACTGCACTGTGCCAGAGGCTGGGAACTCCCCCAGCTGATCTTGGCAGGCTCTGTCAGTGGCTTCTGTTGTCCTGAAATAGCCATAATTTCCCTGCCTTGCATTATGATGTCTGCTCTCAGAAATTACCTCCCAATGAACTGAGGGCCAGCTCACTGACCTACTTCTCCTGCAGGAACTTCCATGCCCTACATATACAAGGATAAATGTTTTAAATAAAGATTTAACATGAATAAAGTACCCATCAGCCAGCTGACCTGTCTGATGAGGGAGCCCAGGCAGGATGATGGTGTTTTGGGCTTAAAGGTGTCTGCAGGGTGAAGTCCCATTGACACTTAGATTCCCAGTGCTTGGTCTGAAAGTATGATTAAAGATTCTGAGGTGACTTATAGCCTCACGTTTTCTTGATGTTCAGATTAAATAGTCGTCATCTCTACAGAGAAATGTACTGCAGCCTAAGGAGAGCTAGGTCAGGCAGCAGAGGTTAGTCCTTGGATTTCTTATGACTTCTAGGAAAGCTTGGACATTCCCTTGCCTCCAGGTTTCTGAAATCCAGTGCTGGGATGAATCTTAATAGTTGGCAGACCAAATGATTCTGGAAAACCAGCCCAATTGCAATAAATGCTTTCGGATTATTGTCCCAAATGGTCTATTGAAAAAGGAGCAGGTGAAGGAAAGAATGAGCAAATGAGAGCATTTTCAGGAAGAACAAATCACAGAGGGAGCCCCTGGCCATTTTTCAGGCTCTATCACATAATCAGAAGCATTCAAAACCAGGAAGTGTTGGAGGGAGATAAGGAACATGTACATGAGGGCAGTGAGGTCATGGGTAATAATCTGCAAGAACCTGAGAGAAGCTGAGCAGTCTAATCTCTTTAAGTTTATCTCAGAGAAGAGTAAAAACATTTATTCAATACTGAGATACACAGTTCTAGTTTGTGGGAGGATGCAGATAAAAGCAGCACAGAGCATCTTAGGAGCCAGTGCGGCCTAATTAAGAGAAAATACTGAGTGTAATCCCCTAAGACTCTGCTCAGTGGTTCTTTGCTAAGGCAGCAGAGTTCAGCGTAAACAAGTTAAATATGCTGATATGGAACTGAATTGCATAATAAACGTAGATAGAGAGCTTTCCTTCCCTCTTAATGCCTGGGAAGAGCACAGTAAATGGGCCAAGAAGCCAGGGAAGAGCAAGCAGTGTGATGTTTGAATGGTGCGTTCCTCTTTTCCATCAAAGTCTGGATTCAACCTGTGTATGCTTAAGCTAAAGGCTTCAAGGGCTTGTGTGGGCTGGGGCCAACCAGGCCCCTATGCTGCCCAGGCTGCCTCTGAGTGGGAGTTTGGGCTGTGGTTAACACAGCTGTGTCATCCCATGGCTAGGGGAGGGGGAAGAGCCTAGTACGGGTGTGAAAAGGCTTCTGGGGCTGAGTGGTGTCCGTAGGGGTTCATGGAAGTTCCCAAACACATAAAGGGTGTAAATATCAAGGAAAGACACCAGTTATGCAATGTGGTGCCCAGGGGTCTAGTGAGGGTAATGGGGTGGAATTAAAAGAGTGGAGATAGAGGCTGACTAAGGAAAAGTCTTCCTAGCTCATCAACCAATGCCACAGTGCCCTTTTCAGAAGGAAAGAGCCGTTGACACAGGACCAAACTAAGTCTTCCTATAAGAATTTTTCAAGATTGTTAGGTCGTACCAGAGGCCTGGGCGTGGATTCGTGCTGTGTGTAATTCTGCTGATGGAGTGAACTATGGAGAAGATGAATAACCACGTTCATGGTCTTGTTATTTCTTCCGTATCAGAGCAGTGCTCGCATCTCTGCTGCCCTGCCAACCTGATGGAGAACACGACCTCACTGAGATGTGCTTGCATCCCCTGTCTGTTATTGCTGTGTCTGCACTTCTGGCATGCTTGTGGTGCAATGAAAACAAAGAAAACAATCCAAAAGAGACAATAGAGCAGAAAAAAGTCCAAATGCTTAGTATCACATTGCTTTGGGAAAAAATGAGGTAGGCTCCTGGAAGCATTCAGTCTGAGGGCATAATTCCCAATGAAAGCATGCATTCTTATCATTAGAGTTGTTGAAAATGTCATTTGCTATAAGTAGATGTGCTCTGAAGAAGTCTGCACATATTACTGTACCGAGCAAAGATAATCTTGCCTCACTGTATCCTGGTTTGTTCTTCGTTTTAGAGCTACCCTTGTATACACCATCAGGGGCTTCCTTCAGTACTTCACCTAATCTTCTTTAAGCCTCCCATAATTGTTTCCTGAGGAAAGGTGTATTTTACCCACTGTGGCATCTCACCTCATCCCCAGGAGGTCTTAAAAGCATAGCCATTACAATAGTGTCTGTTACCAGCATTTGCTCTGCCCCGGCCCTCCCCACTGGTGATGTGTCTTGTTGATTCCAGGAATGCAAAAAGCATCAAGACTGTAATCTTTGGAAAGCATCACAGTGAGTTTTCCAGTAGGCAGGGAGGAGTGTTGAGTTGCCTTTCTCTCCAGTAAATGCTGGGGTCCCTCATGCTCTTCTGCACATGCCAACACCTCTGGGTTGCTGCTGGTTTTGCACCCAGGGTAAGGGGCTGCAGCAACAACAGTGCTGGGTGGCTCCAATGGTGTTCCCCACGGGAGAGATGGGATTTGTTCCTGATTTTAGGTGGAAATCCCAAGTGCCAGCAAGAGGGATTTCTCTGATGTCTTTTGCTTGTGTGAAACCATGCAGCTCCTGCCCAGTGTGCCATTAGGCATTTTCCTTTAGTTGCTTTGGTTTCACTCTGCAGTGCTCAGGTGCAGGCATAATCATTTTGTTTGGATGAGTGAGGAAAATAAATCCTTTTTCCTTTTGTGTGGGGAATCTCATGTCAGAGATATTTACAAAGGGCCCTCTGGCTGGCAGTGCATCACAGCTACCTGCTCACATTCCTTGTGTTTAACAGCACATCCTGCTCCAGAGACCTCTGTCCAGTGCATGAGGAAGCCAGGCAGGAACAGAGGGGCATAAATTTTGTGGTTTAGATGTTTATTTTGAATATCCTGTTTTGCTGACCATCACAATGAGAAATACGGTTTGGTTTTGTTGGTGTCCAGCAGTTGCCTGAGTTTTTCTGTCAGTCATTGTCCTTGAGAAGCATCTTTCATTGTATTTAGAAGGGAAAAATGCTGCCTCAGGTTTCTGTTTTCCTCAAAATTGTAATGTCTTTTGTTTTTATTAAGAAAAATATTTCCATGTCTGAACATGCACAAGCACAAATAACAGTTGATTACTTTTTTTTTTCGTTTCCTTGGTGCAAAAGAAGGAATTTGTTTGCCGCTTTTCCTTCTCGGATTTTTTTTTTTTATATGATAGAAGGTAACAGAAGGCAGCTCAATTGTTCTATTAGATAATCTGAAAAAAAACCCCAAACCAACCAAAAATCCAACCTAAACCATTATTTATTCCAAATGCAGTGGATTTTTCAGTGATCTCTACCAGGCTATATCTGAAGCAGTGTGCTCTATGCTGGTCCTTCATAGGCTAGACTTGTCAGCATTTGGCAATTAAAAATGTAATTTGCAAACTGTCTGATGTCCCAATAATAAACACTGAGAGGAATTTACTGCTATGCTCAAGTATTTTTAAATGGCTCTTTGAGTGAGCAGTTACTTTCCTTGCTGTGGTGTTCATGTCTAAGTCTAAATGAGAAGGCAGTGAAATGTGGCTTGTTCCATGTCCCAGTATTTAAAGCTACAAAGAAGATGGAGGCTCCCTTTTTGCAAGAAGTTGTGTGGAATAGGCAACAGGTAAAAAAACCATTACTTCTTCCAGCTGGACACAAGGAAATTTTTTTCACAGTGAGAACAATCCATTGGAATAATCCAGGGAGGTGGTGGTTTCCCCAGTGCTGGACGCTTTTATGATGCTGGGCTACCTTGTCTAGACTGTGCTTTTGCCATGAAAAGTTGGACCAGATGATCCCTGAGGGTCCCATCCTACCTCATATTCAGTGATTCCATGATTCTCTGACATTTGTGTGTCTGGACACACACACTGGTGTGCAGCTGCACTGTGGGAGAGGCTTTGGTACAAACCGAATGGAGCTTGATTCGTACACCTGCATCGCTTGCTGGAAGCAAAGGTTTCAAAGGTGGCTTTGTAAATTAAGCTGAAAATAACCACACAAGTGTTGCCAGTAGAGCAAACGATGGCACTGAGGTCACTATCAAACTGTCAGTAGATATACAGGCATTAGCCTTTTAAACATTGCTGCTTTTCCAACTCTTCTGTCTATTGCTTGTGTCTCACATGATCAGAAGCTGTTACAGGATTTGCCGAACCACAAAAAGACGACCCAGGTCAAGCCCAGCAGGGTTCCATGTATTCCCTGTTGCAGATAACTTTGTCATTGCTTCTCTGTGCACCTCTGTCCTGCCTCAGACATACTTTGCTTTGTGTTATACTTTGTCAAGCCTTCATAAAACAGTGAGCCTCTTCTAGTGTTCTCCTTTGTCTTCTTTTTGCCTTTATCCTTCACTGTGTCACTGCCAGTATTCCTTATTACCATATTTCTCCTCTTTTTCTTGTTTCCCCTGAAATGCACTTCTGCACAATGAATATTTGCCCTTCTTTGCCAGCTGTTCTCTCTCTGTTTTCCTTCTTTTCACTTTCCTGTCAATCAGCTCCTGTTTATTCCTAGTGATATCCGTGCATACATGCATATATTTCCCCATGTGCCAGGTACTATGCACTGACCTGCAGGAAGGTCAGAGATGCATTGCTAAGCAAGAGGTCTTATTAATAAAAAACAGCAGGAGCAGCTGTCTCAGAAGCAAACCAAAGATCTGGAAGCCTCTATCCAGAGACAGGAGACTCCAACTTGCATTTCCAAGTATTCCATCTATTTTACGCACCCCAGAGTTACAGTTGAGAAATGGCAGAATTCATTGATGAATAGATGCAGGAAGGGGAGTGTTTGCTTTATTTAAATAATTGCTTTGTTTTGTTCTCCTGCTCCATCCTGATGCCATTGGTGCCGTTGTGACCTAGCTAAAAATTATATTCTGCTGAATTCCAGCTCCTGTCTTGCTTAAAATTTAGTAACTAGAGCTGATGCAGTAAATAAAATATTCTCACCTTTGGGGGATCAACATTTATGGGATGATACATGAACTGGCTGAACTCCAGTGTGCCTCTGATCTATAATGTAGAACTGTGGTTTTTTGAGGGCCTCTCAAAATGTACGTGAAATCCACACAAGAATCCCTCCAACTTCAATGTGCAATTTATATTTAAAGTACGTAGCGTGGCTTAATAAATGTGGTGCTCACTGGATGATTAATACATGATTTAGGAGTCTTCTCTGGAGTTCCTCATTTAGAGATCCTAAGACCAGAGGTACATGATGATGATGGTGACGATGATGATGATGATGGGGGTCTGCTTTGACCTCCTGTACAGGATAAGCTCCTTGTCTGCAGTCAAATCCTTGCCTAGCTGGGGAGGTTTGTGGAAAGGCACACTCTTTGGCTGGAGGAGGAATAACCCTGGATAAACTGATCCAGTAGTTAATTTCCTTCATACTTAAAAAGTTCCCTTTTTTTATAATTTTAGTTGAAATTGTCTAACTACAGCTCTCAGCCTTGGGAACATACATCTTTACCTGCTAGCTTAAAAAGAGGTCTTCTAAGAGAAATTCTCTCTGTATATTCTCAAAAATAATTGAATCTCCTCTTTCCCATCTCTCATCTGAACCAAAGTGGGTTTCTTCATTTTGTTACTTTTAGGCAAGTGTTTCAGACTTTGAATTATT
Source organism: Coloeus monedula (assembly GCF_965178545.1). Taxonomy (NCBI): domain Eukaryota; kingdom Metazoa; phylum Chordata; class Aves; order Passeriformes; family Corvidae; genus Coloeus; species Coloeus monedula. The sequence continues at coordinate 34,793,312 of NC_138787.1, forward strand.
TTCCTGGATTTCCTTTAACTGCTCTGTCATTATCAATGTTACTTTTACAATGAGGAGCTAGGACTGTAGTCAGTGTTACAACAACTGTGTTGTTAATATTTAATAGAATGGCAATTCCTCCCCACTGTTCCTCTATGAGGTATAAGAGAGCCCCTGGTTTCCAAAACGGAGTCAGGCAATCTGTGATTTATTCAAGGCAGCATTGAATAAGCCAGCACGGAGCTCAGTGATGCTGCAGATAGATGGTTTCAAGCTGCTGAAGATCTCTTTAAAGCTCTCTCAGGTGTCTTTTTGCTACTCTGCATCTGGTGTGATACAGCAGAGTTATTTCTTTTTATGGCTCAGCATTGCTGTTTTATCTGACAGTGATACCATGCTTTGTTGACAGACCTGCCATCATATAGATGGTAACTAATTATATTGGTGTTTTAAATGTTTGCCTGTAAAGCAACAGAGGAAATACCACCACTCACCTTGGCAATTTGATTCTGGTCTTTATAGTGTTACTGTCACCAGTTGTTCCCCTGTTGGTTCAAATCCTTCGGCTTTCTCATGAAGTTGGGTGCCTAAATCTGGATGTGCTTCCCGAGATGAATCTGTGCCACAGCTGAAGTGGTACCTCAGTGTTTTACAAATTCTGCATTTGTCTCATCATTTTACTATACCATTGAATCGCATTCTCTTTATGGTTCTATGCAATTTCTGGATCCAGGACAATGGTACCACTGAGGGACTGTTTCTCATCTTGTGTTCTCACTGTTCTCTGGTTAGTCTCTGCTCACTGCAGTTCTTTACCTCTCTTTCAACCTATTTTTTCATTCCGTGTCACCAATTCATAAAGCACATCTTAAATTCTCTTCTTGTCTGCCAGTTTCCTCACTGTCTCTCTCACCTTGGCAACATCCACAGAGTCAGTAAGAATCATTTTCAGTCCATCAGCCCCAAATTAATGAAAACAAGGAATATGACTGGATGCAAAACATAAAGCTCTGCAGAGCCCTGTGTGTGGTTTCTTGCCAGTTTTGCACTTTACTATTCAGAATGTGATTTTCCAGCACTGTACTGCAGAGTATTAGATTAATCCAAACCATATTTCCTTAGCCTTAAGGTGTGTGAAAGGCTTACTAAGGTCGACATAATACCTGCCATTTCATCCCTATCCACAGCATCTCTTATCCTGTTACTGAAGAACATCAGAATGATTTCACACAGTTTGTTCTTGACAAACACGTGCTGCCTGCTACTCATCTCCTTGTTATTTTCTGCTGCTTATAGATGATGGCTGTAGGAAAATATTTTCCCAAGAATAAAAGTTTGTATGACTGCTGTGCAAGTCACTGTTTTCCTCGTTTCTTCCTCCAGCTCTCTTGCATGGCATCTCATCTGACGGATGCTGGGCTTCTTGTCCCTGTCATTCCTGGATAACCCCATTGACACAAAAGTTACTTCAAGTGTCTCTTCAAGTTTGCCCTCCTTGTTGGCCAGACTTTCTGAGTCAGTGTCTATCATAAAAAGTTTCTCTCATCATTCTTTGTCTTCACCCTGTTGGTGATCTTGCATTTCCTGCCATTCCCTCTATTGTAAATTGACCTTTTTTTAGTGTTGGGCTTTCTCTGTGTGGCTCCTTTGATAGATAATGGTGTTTCCCCTCATTCTTTGACTCTTCAGTTCCTTTCAGATCTGCTATTCAACAGCAGTTTCTTGTCTCTGCCTTGTTAATTTTCCTTACTTTCTCTTCTACTATGGGCTGAGTGAATACTTTCTTTTAGACCATATGCATGATCTTTAAATTACTGTGTCCTCTAATTTATATCCCATGCTGTTTGCTGTGTTGCATTATTTAATTCTCTAAAAGGTTTCATGTAGAGTGGTTCATGTGTACAACACACTGCAAAGCACAGCTGGGTTGTGTAGTCTCCATAGGCATTTGCTTTCTATTTCCTCCTTTTACTTACTCTTTTGGGAAACAGCCTTTTCCACTCCATTGTTTTCAGAATCATGGATGCATGAAGGTGGTGCTCCAGGGAATGGTAGAGGTGTGAGAACTGCTGAATCACTCGTGCCCTGACATACCCATCCTGAATGGTGGTACAGAGCAGGACTTGGTGCACTGGTGGTGCTTATTACAGGGCACAGTACCCTCTGGTACATGATCAAATGAGGAGTTCAGTGTTCTGGTAGGGTGCCAGTAGTCAGATACTCATAAACTCCTTAAAACCAAGAAAATATAGTTATGTACTAGATGCTGATGTTTACAGAGCATGGGCAGCATGAAGAATTATTCTATTGTTCCCTCACAGAATAATAGCATGTTTTGGGTTATAGGGGATCTTAAATATTATCTAGTCCAACCCCCCCCCCTAAACACCCCTAGGGATGTGTTCCTTGTCAGATTTATTCAAAAAACCTTCTATTTGGTTTTTGTATAGCTTCTCATTAATCAGAAATATATAGGCAGTATTGATGTCCATTTTAAATAAATACATACTGCAGCAAAAATTCACCATGATCAACACTTTTTTTTTCCCTAAATTTTAGTGAAGCACCTATAAATGTTCAGATGTTTCTTGCTTGCTACAGCATGTCCCAGAGGAATTCAGGAGAAGCCTTTGCATTGATTTGCGGGGATTTGTGCAGGTCCATGTCAAGCATTTAACCTCAAACTACAGGTCAGTGATAGAAATGTAGGAATATGAAAATACATATTCCCTGAAAGAAAGGAACAGAAACATAGGAGGAAGATACCCTGAACTACAGGGACATCAGCTACCCCATAAGGTAGTGGCTTGCAAGCACTTCCCTCTTATCTTTTGGCTTGGGGACAGTGTATGTGCACTCTGATGTTTGAAGTAGGTTAGGTAGAATTTAACTTCTGGCTCAAGGGAGCCTTTAGTTTATTAAATATGGATGTTCTTTCAGGTAGAAGCATGGTTTCTCTCTGCAGCACATCACTTTCCTTGAACATACACATTTGGGGAAGAAAGCTCGGCTCTTGTGGGCCTAAATCTTTTCTGTCTGGATCCACCTTCAAGAAATAGCAATAAAAACTGTCAGATTGTAACAGTTGCAGGATTTTTAAGTGTGCAGTGGTGTGGTTATAGCTGCCTTCACATCTGTGGGTTTGTGTGCCTGGTCCTGAGGCTGGGCTCTGTGCAGCGCTGCCGGGGGATCTGCCTTTGCCTCACCTGTAATTACGCGGAGAAAATCAGGGGAGTTAATGCCGCGTCTAAACGCGGTACTAACGTCTGCCTGCCTGGCAGCCAGACAGCTCCCACCAACAGGCCGTGCAACAGGCTGTCACGTACCCTGCCTTCTGCAGTATCTTGCTCTTCTAGGAAAATTCTTCCAGCTCCAGTTGCTAATCAGGCTGTGGGTGATCTCTCCGAGCTCTGAAGCTATGGGATCTATCACTCATCCATCAGCCCCCGTCCCGCTCTGCCTGCGAGCATCCGTTTCTGTCTGGAAGCTGCTGAGGAGGAATGAGACCTGCTGCTGAGCAGGCTGGGGGGAGAGCCACAGTCTCATCCTAACGAAACAATCAGGTTATGGGCTGGTTTGCATTTCTATTCCTGCTCTTGCAGGAACATAAACTGGACTGTTTCTTGCTGTGACTGCGGGAAGCCTCAGGAGCAGTTTGCAGTTCTCTCTGCTTCCCAGCCTTTGGTGTAGCCTCATAGAAGAGTCTTTCAAAAAACATAACTTTCAACTGCCTGACACTTCGCAGTCTCTTCTATCTCTTGTCTATAGTGCTATCAATCAAATTGTTCTTGTCAGTTAACTGGTTTTAAATCTCATGTGGAAAAATTGTCAGTTCAAGATCATACTATGGTAAGGACAGACGTGACTGCTCTTGCCGTGTTAATTCATTCTTGCTTAAGACATGAAAATAAACTGATAGAATATCAATTTGAAGCTCTTAGACCTTGAAATGATTTAAAATCTCCTAAAAGAAAGGCTGGGGCTGAGATTTGTCTCCGAGGCATCATTTTTAACTTAGCAGGAAGCTGTGATGGTCTTTTCTTTAAATTGCCTATTGTCCAGATACCTACAAAGAAAGTGCTTCTGTGGGACTGTTTGTGTTTAGTGACGGCGTTTATTTCATTTCATGTGACAGATGACTTGGCTTCTGGATCGAGTAATTACTTGCTCACATCCCGCCGGGGCAGGTTTCTGACCTGCCTGGAGTGCCATGATTGGGTCTGGGAGCACCGGCTGGCTGGGCAGGGAAGCACGGTGGTGGCGGGGACAGGCTCCAGAGCCTCGTGTCCTCAGGCTGGGGTGGCTCCTGGCACACCTCTGTGGGGGCTTCGTTGGGTGTTTCAGTCAGATGAGAGGAGTGGGAGATGGCAGCTGCAGGCTTCACTGATGACAGAGCCACCCAATTAAGATTGAAACGTTTGAAAGCCTTTCCGGTCTGTTATGACCGATAGTCTGTAATTGGGTGGTGTCTTACCAGATTTCAGGTTCATAGATTTTCATAGATTTTTTTAAAACTTTTTTTATTATCCTAAACTTCGATTGTGAGACACAGTGATGAACTCCAGAGGATTGCTGGATGAAGCTGAATGAACTCTGCTTTGTTCTTCAGCATAGTAGTGCTTTTCATTCACTCACAAAGAAATGCCTGATTTCTGCTTGAGGTAATTTTTTTTTTAAAGATGGGGAAATCGAAGGATTGAATGCAACATTACATTGTGGCAATTTTATTTTAAGCAGATTTTTTTTTTTTTGCAATATTATCATACAGCAGCCAAACTAATGAATATATAATTTTCTTTCCTTTCTGCTTGTCATGCCCTGCTAACATGGACATCTACGAAGGCTCAGGTTGGTGTTGCAATCTGTCTTCATCTTGTTGTTCTCATCCAGTAAAAAGGGGCTTCGATGTTTTCTTCATCAATCAGCTTTTTTTTCCTCTTCCTCTCTTTAAAACTGGATCCAACATTATTATAACGTAACAGGTTTATCCAGAGAGGTGCCACATTTGTTTGTTACCCCTGAAACTTCAGCTGCAGCAAAATGTGCTGTTTCAGAAACAAGGGATATTGATTTGTTTATATCTGCTTAAATTTTCTGTGCTTGCCTAGCTTTGTGACAGGGAGCCAGCAGCACCTACAACTCCTGAAATCTGCGAAAATGCACTGAGACTCTCACTAATGAGTTTCTGCCTGGTTTTAAACCCCCATAGTTGACAACATAGTAAGATGGCATTTGTTAGTATCTTACCTGGATTCAATATTTTCTTGATAGGGATGAAACTTAATTAAAGTGTAAAATAAAAAGCAGAGGCACAGGAACTGGCCATTTGTGACTGTATTCTCAGCCCCCATTCCCACTTTAATGCTTCCATTTTTTTGTATAACTCTGAGGCTAAATTGTCTTGCCTGATTATTTCAGGTAGAAATAAATACCCAGTATATGCAAGGTTATACTTTGTGCTATGTCCTGCTCCTCAGAGGTTGTAGTGACAGTGAAACCACGAGTAAAACCAGAAAGGCAGGTTTGGGGCCAGGAGCTGCATATTTTTTCCTTATTTACTCATGTTGAATGATGCCAACTTGTTTTTTTAATCTCTGAGAGAGAGCACTCATGCTTTACCATGTTACAACTTGGTGTTTCTAGTGCCTGCACCAATCTCACAGAAAATAAAACCACTTACCACTCGTAAATATGAATTAATAAACCTTGCTGAGCAGCATGGTAGTTCTATCAGAGTGAGCTGTAATGACTGGGGTTCGACAGTCGCCTCAATTAACTTTTTAAACAAGGCATTTTCCACTCATTGCACTTAAGAATTTGAAATAGATCAGTGTCTGACTTTGAATATTTAGTTATCCATTAAAAGAAGGTAAGGAATTTACTAGAAGCATTTTGTAGAGACCAGCAAAAAAGTAGATGCAGTAAAAGCAGCTAAAGGCCATGGTGAGGGAAAGTGGAGCATCCAGATGTCTTTATAGCAAGAAACACCCTGCTGCTTTCCTAATTTCTCCTCTTTTCCTCATTTTGCAGGCAGAATTTTACAGTGCTGCTTTTTTTGATGGATTCATCCTGAAATGTCTTTATCTGAACTTTCCAGGACCTGATTTTAAGCTTAGATATCATCCAGTTAGTACAAGAAATTGGGCATTTCCAGATTGAATCCCCCACTCCCCGAGGGCTCCCTTGCCACCCTCTAATAAATCACTCAGCTCTTCATCCTCAGTTGTATCATGTGTAAATTAGGATTAAAGTTGAGCAGTTTTGAGGATTGGGCTATAAATAGATTATCAAGAGCAGAGGAAACTTCAGAGGCTTGATAAGTGTTTTCACTCTTTTCAGAGAAAATAATTTTTCAGCAGTTTTTGAAGTAGTGGTGTAATGGTGAGGGGGTCTGTTTCTGTAGGGGCTTCCGTACTGCCCACAGGGCAGGCCCTGGGAACTGGTGAAACTCTGTGTCTGTGCTGTTGCAATTACTGCCCTGGCTCTGAATTTAAAATAAAATGGATCCCATCCTTTTGCCAGATACAAAGTTTTAGACAGTTTCAGGTTTTTTTGGTTCCACGCCAGTGAAGGCTTTTCAGACCCTTAGCAAAGCTCTAATTGATTTTCTTTTCTCCACACCACAAAGGAGGTAAGAAACACAAACTCCTTTGATTTGGGTGTAAATGAAAACTGAAACTGCTGAATTTGCTTCACAAGTATTTATGCAGGGATCTGCTACAGGCATACAAAATTCAGGAATTCCAATAATTTAGAAGTCTTACCACATAAAGATCTGCTCAAACTTTTGTCCTCTAAGTCATTTTGAGCAATTTTGTTTTTTTAAGTTTTGGTGGCTATTTGCAGCATCCAAATACCTAAAGAAAAGTACTCATCAGTGAAGCTGCTGCTTTGCAAAATCTAAATTGCTTGAAAATTAACTGTTCAACCAGGTTTAATAGTGGTGAGCAGTTAGCATATTTCTGGCAATCATGATCAGTATATAAACTAGGATGAAATAAAATCAATTTTATTTTAAGGAGAACTATTTAATATTGAAATTTCAATGAGATAATTTCTGTGATGTAGTGTTTGTTAATCTGCAAGTACTTGTCCTTCAGTTATACAGTTAATTCAGTAAAGCTTTTAAGTGTGTGCTTAGATCTGCCAAATCAATCACGCACTTAAGTAATTAACAAAGCAAGTACTCCATTTTTAATTCCGTTCAAAAGAATTAAATAGAAGAAATTCACGCTTAGAAATTATCTGGTTTGGATTAAACAGAATGTGAAAGCACTATTGGAACATTATAAAAGTTATTCAGCTAATATATGGGCATCTTTCAACCAAAAAAAGAGATTTAGGTGAACAAGGTGGAGTCAACGTAGAAGTCAAATTTGTTGATTATTACAATGAATGGACATTTTTTGAAATGTATTTCCCACCATAGTTTGGGTCCATTCATGTCAGGCTGGTTGCAAGAGAGGTGCTGGCTGTGGCCTGCATGGCACCAGCTGGTGGCCATAAGCTCTAAGAGGAGGAGAGGTCCCTTTTGCATGGTGGCATCCCACTGCTGCCTCCTCTTGCAGCCTGGATATGCAGAGAACATACAAGTGGTTATGCAGAAAGTATTATAAGTGAGCAAATTGCTGTCCAGTCTCAGTGGGAGTGGTTTTAACCTTTACCAGCAAGTCTCTTTGAAAAACAGAGCAAGTCAGCTGTCTTTCCTGTATGAAATCTTTTCTGCCTTTAGTGTTACTCATGGTGGTCTCCATAGTTTAAAAATGGGTTGTTATTTCTTTGGTTCTGGCTGTTTCAATATATTAGGTCTAATGTAACCTTGATATAAGGGCAGCCATGTGAAATGAACCTATGTTAGCAATGAATTTAGCCCATTTGTATTAGAAATGAATAGCACAGAGGTAGTCCTCAGGGTCTCGGGCAACTGCTACAGTGATCAGTTTGGTTGTTCTAATATAATAAGCAGATATTGACTTAGTTGGAGTGAACATCAAGATTTACTGTCATGAAAGCTAAAATATCGACTGAGGGAAAACCAGAGTCAATATTTACCTTGAGGGACAATAAATCTTGATGTTCACTGAAATATGAAGTCACTATGATTTTCAGAAGCGCTGAACCTCGTTCTAGTTTATTCTGCAGGTGCTCATCAGACAGGCCACCTGAAGGATAGGTATGAATTTCTTTTAATGAATCACATCAGCTGAGCAAATGCATTTGTTTCTATAAGTCCTTTGCAAGGTCACTATTATTCCTGACCTACATTTAAATATGTAAGTTAGAGAACATTATAAATCCCGCCAAAGCTCTTTGGTGGTTAGATATTTGGATTTTTCATTAAAATGCAAGTATCAGCTATTAAAAGAGAAAATAAATAGATTAACATTTATATATCTTGTTGAAGTAACTGTCCACATCAATATGCTTTAGCAGGGGCTCAGGGTTTGCTTTTGAGTGAATGGGAACTGGGTTCTTTTATGAGGGCAAGCTTTAGCAGTCTGTCTCTTAAAAAGTAGCTTTTGTCCTTCTTCCTTTTATTTATTTAGAACTGTGCCCATTAACTTGATTTTGGGATGATTCAGGTGTTAAAGACGTGTTCCAAGTTAATTCTGACTACAAAGAGTGATACAGTAATCCTGTGAAAGGCAGCAGCAAAACTCCCCTTGGCTTCAGTCAGGCGTTGTTTCAGCCCTTGGTTCATTGAGCCCAAAACCCAGCATGTAAATATGAATAAAAATTGAGGAAAGCAGTTAATTTGCTAAAATGCCAGAAGACTGTGTTTATTTCTTGAGGTAGTAAGGCATGACGCCAAACTGGTCACCCTGGGCACTGATCTCTGCAACTCCTCACAGGCCAAGTGTCTGCAGCTTCCATCATTTTTCTCCCTGTTGAGCCATGCAGAACAAAGGGTTCCTGTGCCTATTACATGGAATTAATTTTATTTTTGTCCTTCAGGACATGGATTGTGGTACTACAGCTCCATACATGTGTTGGGGACCTCAGTGTGAAGGGGTTTGTAAATGCACTGTCCATAGTGAGTTTGCATAAGCTTGGGGAGGGGTGAGCATTAAGAAGGTTATTTTCAAAGGAACTGTTGTTTTTATGCTTGGGGAGAGAAGTGGCATAGCTGGACAATGGACTTGTGTATCTGCAGCTGAGGTAGTGGATGGCAAACTTGATGTGGATCAGGAGACCTAGACTGTGTGGAATTGGAAGGTTGGATGTACTCTGTGTTAGAGCCAGGGATCCATGGGAGCACATCCCAACCCCCTCCAGGCTTGGGCACTTTGGGTCCCTGGGTTGGTGAGGAGTGAGGTGGAGAGAACACCACACCCTGTCCCAGTGTCTGTTCAGGGGCAGGACAGGGGTGTCCCCATGGACCCAGGAAGAGAGAAGTGAAGCTGGGGTCCTCTGTTTTGTGGGACCCACAGAACAGCAACGCTTAGTCAAAATCCTTTGAAAATGCAAAATCAAGAGCACACCTCTTTGACCTCAGCTCCTAGCAAAAACAGGTACGGAAGGCTTTAAGGTTTGTTGTAGGTTTTTTTCCAAATTCAAAAAAAAAAAAAGAGGAATTGGAGCTGATTGAAAACAAATTATGGCAAGCCAGGAGAGAGAAATGGGAGGAAAACATAGTCCTGTGGAGGAAAGGATCACATGCCACATCACTGTGGTTTTTAAATGCAAAGATGGAGTTACAAATTGTATTCACAGCTTTGTGAACTCGTTCCCACGGAGTGCCAGCCATGGAAATCTTACATCTCCTTGAGACTTCCACCTAAAAGCTTAATGGCATGCACTGGTGCCTGTTGTAACTTGTTCTGCAGAAGTGTGTCCCTCCTGGTGATGCAGGTGGTTATTTACATCTCCCCAGTGTCCCAGAGGTGCTACCAGAGATGGCACTGCTCAGCACTGACACAGGGCAGAGGGAAGAACTTGTTCACAGGAACGGTGTGCTGTGGTGTCAGCACAATCACTTAGGAAAACAGGTCATTTGTGACAGTTATAATTCGGTTTTTTGGTGGTGAGTGTAAGCTGGGGATCCTGACCAAAGAGGAAGTGCTGCACAGATCAGCAGCAGATCACCAGGGATCTGAGGTACCACAGGGAAATGCAGCCAGTGCTGTGTGTCCTCCCTCCTCCAGCACAAAGTGGGATGTCTGTCTGTCTGTCTTGTCTCTGTTGGAGGAGGAAGAGAGCTGATCGAACTGGTTTGACACAGACAGCAGGCTAGAAGTGCTCTGTTAATGGCTTTGTTATTGTGATCCTTCCTGCTCTTGAATGGGCACATTTGAAGTATCACTTCACGTTATGTGTATTTGTGTCAGTGCCTGTGGGATTTCTGTTTTGGCTCACAGGATTCCTCAGATAGATTTTCACTCACATGGCATCCCATGCCTGCCCAACTCTGTCTGGTTTTCCTACACAGTTACTGCAGCAGGTACTTGCCACAGGAGGTTTTGACCACTAAAACACATTTACAGTAAATGCCTGATGTTAAGCCTTTGCTGCTATCCACAGGTGGGCTTTGCTGGTTCGGAGAGGTCTGAGGTTTAACAGATGTTAAGGCAGAGCAATCAGAGTTCACTGAGACAATGAGATGGGATTCCCAAGCTCTTGGCCTCATCCTGGCTTCGGGCAGCAGGGCAAGTGCTGAGAGGCTGGCAGTGCTGTGAACCTGCAGGATTCACAGTGGTATCCTCTAACCCTGAGGAAGAGTTATTTTATAGAGCAAGGAAAAGAATCTTAAATCCCCAAAGCTGCCGTTTGTGCTGGACTGCCCCAGCTGCCCCACTGTGCCTGTGGAGGGAGGGAGGCAGCTCGGCACCATCACCTCCCACCTGCTCCCAGCCTCAGCTTCCTCTCCAGAAGTCTAAACAGCAGGAGCAGGCCATCCAGCTCTTAATAAACTTATTTACTAAGTTTTGCCATCCTTGGCACTGCCCTGCGAGGCACCTCCTCCCTGGGTGGGCCCCTGGCAGCCAGTTTTGTCCAAGTTTGGCTCTTGGCTCACTCCCTCTGTGATGAGGAAAAAACTGATCATGCCTCAAGCACCTGTTTCCCTCACTAATTGTCTCCTGTGGGCAGCAGGGTGTTTTGTCAGGCAACATAGGCAGCCTGTAGTGTTTCCTTCACCCTGTGGAGCAGGGAAACTAATAAATACTCCCTGTCTCTACATCCATCTCCTGAATGGATGTCTGTGGGACCACAAAGGCTTTGCAGTTCCTCAAGAGGGATTGCTGCTGTCCTCAGTGTGTGCAGGGATGTGGCTGAGGGAGTCAGTGACTCTCTTGAGGTGACAGGCTGGTGGGGCAGGATGGTGGCTTCTGCTGTGTCCCAGCACCCTTGTATTACTGTATCCCGCAGCCATAGGGAGGAGAGGAGGTCCAATGGGCAGGAATTGTGCAGCAAGATTGATATATTTTGTTATTTTACAAACTCTTTTATAGACTTTTTTCTTCATAGTCTAATCAGACAAAGGATCAGCCACCCCCTGGGTGGATTGGCTAGAAATCTTAAACATCCATTGTCAAAATATTTTTCTACTGTACCATAAACACAGTTCTACAAGGTTGCAGGTGTTCCTAGTTTACAGAACTTCTGCTAATCTCTTCGTGAGAGAGAAAAGTATCCCATGGGCTTAGAAAGAAGCAAGAAAATTCTTGCTAGCAGCAATACTGTATCCACACCCATGGGCACCCCGCTGGCTGGTGCTGAGCCCAGGCTTGGTGAGTGCTCTTCTCTGTGCTCCCATGTACACCAGTTAATGATAACGAGCCTGGCTGCTCAGCTAATTAGCAGTGCTTGTGGTGCTGCTTGCTCAGTGTGGGAAGCTTGGCTCTGTGTGCGCTTTGTGCAATCCACAGACACCTGTATGTTCCGGAGTTAGGCCAAGTGCCAGTGCCTCGGGGCACAGTCCTCATAGAACCAGAGAGTGGTTTCAGTTCACATGGACCTTAAATATCATCTCATTTCTGACCCCCCTATCATGGGCAGGGACACCTTCTGCTAGTTCAGGTTGCTCAAAGTCACATCCAGGTTTGTAATTTGTGCTTAATAATATGCAGGGGAAATGGTGCTAATGGTATGGCTGCCTTTGCCCACTTCGTTCCCCTCCCTTTCCCCTCCTCTGTGTGAAATGTGATGCTCGTACTAGTTCATACTGTCCTTGCCCTCACCAGTTCAGACGTTGATTTCCCTCTTTCCTGTCTTTTCACCTTTACATATTTTCCACTTTCCAGCATCTGTTATTCTTCCTTCTCTGCTAAACCTATGCACTATGCATAGGCAGACCCACAGTTAAAATTAGTTTCTGACATTTTCTGTTCCTGAGGAGTTATCCTTTGAAAGTTGTCTTCTTTCCATTTGAAATGAAGGTGATTTTCTGATGGGACACCAATTTTGTTTTCAGACTGGAATCTCAATTTTCTTGTCTTCCCACCTCCAAAATGTTACAAAGAAGTTTTCTTTATTCTTGTGGCCACAACATGTCTAGTCATAATCTGCTATTTTTAAATGAAGCGATAAATTATTAAACATGTGGCTGAATCTTTCTGGGGGGTTGTTGGGAGGAAGACTATTGGTTTATAGTTATTCTAATGGTGAGAATGAAATGGCTCCAAAGCAGCAAGGCTGAGGACATTTTGGTGCATGGAAGAAGAAATTTTAAGTGCACTGTATTTTTCCAGGGCAGCACATTTTGCTTCATGCAAAGCAACAGAGAATACTGTATCTTCAAATCAGCTTCTGCAGACAAACCAGATTCAAAATAAATAACTTTTATTCATCACTGTAATAGAACTGTTGATGCGTTCATTTATTTAAACCTGGAAATCTGCTGAAGTGCTATATCTCAGTGTGCTGCTTTTAACAGCCTGTGTATCTGGCACCTTTTATCAAGCTTTTGGCTGTATTTTACTCTCTATGTAGATACCATAGTTCAGGTGAATACACTGTCGTGTTTGATTAGGAGATATGTTAGAGATAAGTCACCTGCAGGCAAAAAAGCGTTTACCGTTTTTGTGCATAAAAATGAAATTTGTAGGATGCATGAAATTTCATTATTTTATGGTAAATGGCTTATAAGAATGTGTTAGAAGCAAAGGTAAATGAGTGCTGATTTTAAGTTTGAACTTTCTGAAGCACAAAAGCATGTGGTACATATGGTCCTGGTGAATGACACGTGATAGATTATACTGAGAGCAGGCAGAGCAAATGAAATTGTAATGGAGTTCCTCTTCTGGCTGCAGGAAATAGCTGTTATTTATCCTGCTTCCTAAGATGCTGCATGCATGCTGCTGTTCATTATATACTTAAAAATCCCTTGGCAAGTCAATAATGAATAAATGAACTTAAAGCCATTACAACAGCCTTAGCATGAGGAGTGTAAGCCAGGATATTTTTCAGTGAGCCTTTTTGTGGGTTTGGCTGAGGCGTTTCTGCAGACATGCTAACCTGGACAGTTCAACTGAAGAGTTTGGTTCTTTCTCCTGGCAGGTGCATGAAGCAGTCCCGTGCTACAGCGAGTGTAATCAGTATTCCTGGGAAGTAGAACCGTGGTCTCCATGCAAAATCAACAGCGAGCAAAATTCCCTCCACTGTGGAGAAGGAATACAAACGAGGAAAGTCAGGTGCGTGAAGACAAAAAGAGCTGATATGTTCTTGCATAAAGCTTCAGTATCTGGCCATCTGACAGTGAGTGTGTTGCTGAGTCCAGTGTATTTCAAACTAAAAGAAACACGTGTTTATGTGCCATGGTTTACAGGAAAAACATTTCAGAGATGCAGCCTTGGTTTTTCAGGAGCACGGCATGATGTTTAAATTAGTATTCTTCAACCTAAATGCCATGTATACATAAAGCTCCCTGAGGTGCAAAGCCTCCATATTTTGATTCGCTAACATTTTCCCCAAGTAATAGCACTGCATGCACCACAGTGGCGTTCATTATTACTGAATATTCATTCCTCAGGCACAGGGAAATGCTGAGTTATTTCCAAACGTTCAGATGTTACTAGCAGGAGCACTAAGATTTGTTCTTGCTGGTTGTCATTTTCTGTTTGCTCCTTTGTCAGCCGATCAAAGTTAAAATCCCTCTGTATGAAGTAACAAAAGCACGTTATGCACATAGCTGATTTCCGTTTGCATTACCATATTAATTCTACTTTTAGATCAGCCATGCTGCTTGTAGCTATTGTCATGTCTGTGTCCTGAACGGGCTTGAGAAAACTCGTTGATATCCATCTTGTCTGTGATACTGTAATTAAAATGTGTGTTTTCTGTGTAGGTGTGTGAGCACTGCTGAGGACCATGGCATGGAGACTGTGCCCAGCGCCCTGTGTAATCAGGCTGAAGTCCCAGAGACAGTGCAGAAGTGTAGCTTGTACTGTCCCAGTGAGTGTGCAGTGTCTGACTGGGGACAGTGGAGCCCGTGTCCACAGGTAGGCTCTCCTGCCTGTGTCCCTGGCAGTGTTCCTCACTCATCAGTCTTCACCTGTCCTTCAGCTGCTTCATGGCCTAGTTATTTTCTAGGAAAGTAAATTATTTTCTGAGGGATGTCAGGCTTAATGGATCCTGCCAGCGTGGTTGAATCTGGAGATATTTATGTCTCTACAGAGACTGAGCTATAGGAAGTTGGTTAGTGAAACACATAGTTATTACTGTGACAGTTGATTCAACACATCCTTCCCCTTGGTCTGCTGTGGGAGAGGGCCCACACAAGCAGAGTGGGTGAAGGGACAGTATTCCAGCCTCAGTAAGGGCTGTCTGCCTTAGGAAATGTTTGCAGGGGAGACCTCTGTCAGTGGTGCATAACTGCCATGACAACCTGCTGGTAAACCCTGGGGGCGACACTCCTCTGGACAGGTCTCAGTCCTGAGGGAATGACAGCTCTCCTCTCCCAACACACACTATTTCTGTCCAGTGTCTCCTCCTCCTCAAAACCTCAGGGGAAGATTTGAGGCAACAGCAGCAGAAGGGTATGACAGCAAGGTGCCTGAACAATTTGTCATGTCATAAAATACTCAAAACTTTGTGAATTATGCAGGGATTCAAGCCACTGCGAAGTGCTCTGTTTTCCAAAGTGTACAAGATGAAAAGAAGTTGCAAATTCTGTATTATGAAAAGCCTCTGGCCTCAAACCACATGATTTCAGATCTATTGTTTCTCCCTGATCACTGTTGAAATAGGTGCCATATTTAATCTCGCAGGGGTTTTTTAATAGACTTGCTTGATGTATTTAAGTGACAAACATATATTCATTGCCCCCATGTTAACAGGGCCATTACCAAAAGTTGAGTGGCTATTGGACAGGTATTTATACTAGTGCTGATACAGGTAATTTCCTTCCATAATATTTTGTGTAGCGTGTCAATATACTCGGTAAGAACGTGTCAAATAAAATCTTGTGTTTCATTTCCTGTGTTCACCTCCTCCTGAGCAGCTTGGCTTTGATGAAGTATAACATTCTTGCAACCCATACAAATGCTTGGATACCTTTCAGAGTCCCACTGTGGTTGGGCTGTTTCTTTGCCATTGACTTTTTCAGACATAGATTTTCTTCATTTTCATACACAGTGGAATAATGCAGAGATCCTTGAGGCCATTGGGGGTTTCTCAGGGGCCTTGATGGCAGTCAGTTGGTTATGAAGGACTTCTTGAAGCTTTAAGCACCCTCATATCCTTAAGACACACAGACTTTTTGCCTGAAGGCTTCTTTTTTTGACAAGGGTGAAGCCTCCGTAGCCCACAGAAGCAGGAAAGGGAAGCCCAGAGCTCGTGGGCTGCCCTCCATCAGGCAGCACATCTCTTGGCAGGGGCAGGGCCACATGCCACAGTCCCTGTGTCTCCTTGTACATCCCTTTGCCATGGTGGATGTTAATTCATAAATGTGAGGGCATCTGCATGCCAATGCAATTAACTGAACAATATGTTTCCACAAGCTGTTCTGCAGTGCTTTGTTGTGAAACTGAGATGAGTGTGTGCCGATGGAGCATGTGTTTCAATAGTTCTGTCCAGATACCAGGCAATAAACAGCTTGAAGTTTTATGGGCAGATAAAACCCTCCCTTTGATGAGTTTACAGCAGTGCTGTCTCCCTTTTACAGCTACTTGGGCTGTTTGTGCTGGGTTTTGAGAGAGAACCACACAACACAGTCCCTCCCAGGCTGCACATGCTCCACATCTCCAAGGCAAGTGCTGGGCTTGCTGTCAGTGCAGAATGACTCTGCTGGGCCACTGGTGTGTCATCGGTGCGTGTGGGCAGGGATTGCGGGAATCCTGGTGGCTGGGAGTGAGGCCATCACCAGGGTGATTAATGAACCTTCCACCTCCTGAGTCACCACTAGGAAAGGTGCTCACTTAAGACAGCTACAAATAGGTGGACTCAAAATTTCAAAAAATTTGAAAGATCACATCATATTGCAATGAAAAAGCAAAACTGTGCATCCTGGCTGCTCTTTTTCAAGCACATTTACATTTCATACCACAATAGTTTGCACTCGCATGAGGCAGTTGCCAAAGACCATTCCAGGAAATCTTCCTGTAGGTCTGGTCATGTTTGTCTTGCTGGAGATAAAGAGGATTTATGAAACTTGACAAATTCTAGTTTGTAAGAAATGAACAATCACAATTTCAGCCTCATCTCTGCCTGAGGAGCCCTTTGATTTGAGATATTTACCTAAGTTTTTGGTCAGGTGAGAATTATTTCCCAGTCGCTTTGGTGTTCCGCTCATGTTTTACAGTGTTGATAATAAATTCATCCTGATAGCAGAATAACTAACTCTTATCAGCTGAATATAAAAAGGCCTTTTAGATTATCCGTTGTACCTTTTGTCAATATGTCATTGTACTCTGGATACTTTCGAGGGTATTACTTGGCTTTATCTTGTAGCAATATTCTTCCCATGTGAATTTTCCACTTTCAGGATGGTAAATGATCTTGAATCGTGTTGAAATCAATGAGTCATAAAGGTGGCGACTGCTTTGTCAATGGAAAGTATTTTCTTCAATACTGTTTTTCTTCTAAAACACTGTATTTGTTCTACCTTTTTTGGCTGCATTTCCCTTTTGCTTTTAAACACTTCTGTGGTCTTTTATAATTTCAGATGCTCCCACAATTCTTTTATGTGTGTTTTTCAACTGAATTACTTACTTGCATCTTGATTATGGTGCTATTTAACACAGCTACACAAAGGTAAATTTTAATATTTCATCTAATGGTCAGAAATGAAGCTGTCAGATATATAATGCCTCAAGGTTGCTTTGAGGTTTTGTCTCCATACTGGATTCAAGAAAAGCATAGTTACTGATTTAAATCTTCCCTATTATTCTCACTTTTTCTATTGTGAGAAGGAAATTCAAAATTGTTTTCCCTGTGGTTGAGGGCTATTTTTTGGCTTATAATGTTTTGTTCTTTGTCACTAAGTAAGATCCACGTAACTTAAATATCAAGCCTTTAAAGCCATTTAAATAACAGTTTGAAGCTTGCTAATTAAAAAAAAAAAACAAAAAAAAAACAAACCCACAAGGAAATTAGGTTGACTTGCATTTTTCTTCAGAGATTTCATGTTTGTTCCAGGGACAATAGCCTGTTCAGTCAGACATCATCACTTGATTGCTCAAAGACCCAGCTAAACGATCTGGGAACTGAAATCCTGTCATCTCTGTTACATATTCAGGGATGGAATAACACACACTTCCTGCCGCGTCTCGACTTTGTATTCATCTGACTTGGAAATGTAATTAATTGACTTCAATTGAATTCATCAAAGCATTCTTAAAAAGAGTTAATATGTGAGTGGTGCTACAAGTCCCTGAAATAATTACCTCAAATCTATTTCGTTAGCTCTCTGGCGGTGGACGGCTGTCGCAGCCCCCGTTGTGGATTGGAGTGGCCCCCTCGCTTGCCTCAGCTGTTGGCATTTCTAGCAGCAAATTCCAAGGGGTCTGAAATTAGTTAATTATAGGAGGTTGCGTGTGTAGTGAGTGAGAACAGCTGTCTCCATTCCAGCGAGCATTTTCCTCATGGATCAATGGCGATGTGCCGCACTCAGGACTTGCGACAATTGAGTTATTATTCCCTGGAATCTGCGGGGGGAGTGTGATACTGCCACAACTGACCGGATTAAAAGTGTCACCCAGTGATACAGGGAGCTCTCAGGTTTGCAGTGACTTTCTTTGTCAATACAAGTTGGAGTTGTTACAGTTTGGAAATGCCAACTGGAAGAGAATTTGTGGACTCCTGTAGACGCTGGGAGTCACTGTGTGGATTACCAAAGCCTTCATCACAACTGGTACCTGAACACAGAATGGGCAAGGTTGGAAGGGACCCCTGGAGGTCATCTAGTCCTTTCTTTTCAAGCAGGATTCCCCAGAGCACATTCCTCAGAATTGTGTCCTCAGACAGCTTTTGGATACCTCCAGAGAAAACTCCCCAACCTCTCTGGGTTTGGCACGTAAGTTTGGCCGAGGACCTGCAGTGGGAAGGCTGGACTGAAGAGTGAGGCTTGCACAGAGTTGTCTTTCTAGCCCAAGAGATAATTTATTCAGATCAAGCATGAGAATTATGCTGGTTGAGCCTTTTTGGAACTTTTTTTGGCACTGCTCCTTAGGCATAGCTGTGACTTGGATTTTTTTGTATAGCTTTGTCAAAAAAAGTTGGTAACTGCTGTAGTTTTTGTATTTGTTGTTTTATTTTTATTAATCTTTGTTAACAATCGCTTTTTTAAAAGTAATGTTTCTGTGTGGAGGCAAGCAAGGTTTCAGAACCTGGATGCATCTGAAAAAGAAGATTTATGCAAATGCATTTTCATTTCAAAAGACTGCTTGTGTTATTGTAAATGGCTTGTTAAATTGTTACAAAACATCCACACTGGCGTGAACAATATAACGGTTCATTGCTCTCTTAAAAATAGTCAAATACGGTTGCTGCCTTTGTATTTACCTTATTTTGAGGTTGTATGTTTCCTTATGAATAGCCAGTTAAAAATAATGCAGCCAGCTATTTATAGTGCAGGATGCATTATAAAAGCTGCTTGATAAATTAAACAGCTTAAAGGGCCCTGTAATGGGTTACAGCCTCTGTGGTGTACAATTATGATGCATATGAAAGTCTGGATCAATGGACAGCTCTTAAATTCCATCACAAAGAGGGTCTAATAGCATATAATAATGTGTGATATGTTAACAGCACTTACGCTGGAACTTAGTTTCATAACCTTGCAGCTTTATTTTATTTAATACCCCTCTCTTCTAGAACAAGCTTTCTGTGCTTTGTCAGTCGTGCGATTGTCTGAAGCAAAGGCTGGGTGCATCCTTTGTGTATGTTTTTGTCCCTCACTTTTTATGTTAGCTTTAAATAGTGACAAGTGGTCATGGTGAAAAAATAGCTTTGGCTAAAAGAAATATTAAAAAAATGCAGTAGTCAATAGTGCCAGGAATTCCCCCATAGAATCAAGATGATGGCCGTTATAATTTTCAAAACTTGAGAAAACTTTGATTTATTCCTGCCTTAACATTTTATGGACTTCTCATTGCTTCAGAATGTTTTGTTTCTGTCATGGTTTATATAATCTGGCCTATAGATCCATGGCTCTAGCTCAACTTTTTCATACTTGATGGAAAAAAATAATGGAAATGGTGAGATTTAATATGATAAAGTAGGCTGGGACAGTGCAGTTATACCCACAAGGAAACCGACTGTGTCTGTGTATGACATCCTACTGCTGTAGGTTATTAATGTGCCACCTGAGCTGGCACCCTATTATTATTTTCATCCAGAAATTAATTCTATTCCTATCAGCAGTTCCAAAGGATGCATATGCCAGAATTATACCCTCCATTGCCTACAGTTATCAACAAAGAATCTGAACAAACAACCTATTCTGTAAAACTTAATAGCCAAACTGATCTGCACCTGATCTTGAAGGTACATAGAGTTCCTCAGGCCTCTGACCTTCTACCTCCGTGCACCACTGCTGCCTCCATTTCTTAGGACTTGTTTCCTCTCCTATTATTTGTGGCCACAGTGGGCACCCATAATCGTTGTCCTTCTTGGATCCATAAATCTTTATTTCTAGTCAGGGTGGTGTCAGAAGTGGGTTTCAGTTTCCCAGAATAGGGAACATTTGCTGTTACGCCCATTTCTATCCCATGGTTACATTCCAAATTCTTCCAACTATGGAAACCAGTTAAGGGATTTATAACCACAGGCATAAAAATAAGTTTCATGAGCATAAAGAGATGATCTCAGAAATACAAGTCCAACTCCCACTCCTGAACACATCTGTTGTAGGCACCTGCCCTTCCTTATGCTTCCACTGTGGAAATGTTGGCTGATGCTGAGCACAAACCAGTTGCAATAGCCTTACAGGAGGTAATGGCTGGCTTAATGTAAAAAACAATTTTAAAAGCTTCATCTGTCATCAGTGAAAGCACTAGTTACTAATAGAGCAGTAGGAAGTAGAATAATGTCTTTGGAAGTATAGCATCCACTCAGTGGGAAGAGAGGAGCTGTAAATGAAGATACTCAGTAAAGCATTGCTGAATCACAGTGGGCTTTATTCATTTAAACCCCCAGAAACTGCAGATTCATATATGCCTGTGGTTAGAAAGTTGGGTCCCCAGGGCAGATCCAGCCTTGATCCATGTACTGGGATGGCACCTTCACTACTACTTTGTGTGGAAGATTACTTGAACAGTCAAATTAGTTTTGTAATTTTCTTCATTTGTGAGAATATTCAGAATCAACCTGTTATCTTGCCCAAATCTTAATTAGTCCCATGGTAATTTCTTACTTTAAGTACTCAAGGAATATTTCTTTCTTTTGCTGCCTTTTCTGTAAATTACTGACTGCCATTTCTGTCCTACCTCCTAAACCTGTGGCTTGCCATTGATGGTGATTGGTTTTGCTCTCAGTATTTTTAAAGATCCACATTCAGGACAAGACATGCCCCGTAGGCATTGCTTGTTAGTACCCTCAGCATCTCCCCACTGGAAACAATCCCTCTTTTTTACTTTCACTGTTCACATCCCCTAATGACACCGAGCCTGCCAATCCATTCCTCGACCTTTGCCATGTCATAAATACTTCATTTTTTTTTCCAGCCTGGGTTTTTGGAGGGGTCCTGCAGGAGCTGTGCACCCAAGCCCATTGAGATTTGAGGGTAGCTGGGTATTCAGCTCCCTCTTGCTCCTTTGAAAATTCCAGCTTTCATCTTTTTCTTTGCAAGTCATTGCCTCCTGCCGCTTACTCAGTTCCATTTATATTTGGCTCCGTTTTTTACGTGGTTAACTTGAAAGAGTAAGGGCAGAAAATCAATTATAAAACTAAATTGACTTCTCAATTGACGTTAAGAGAAATTCAACAAATAATATTACAGGATATTAGTTACAGTTTGCCGACTTCGAATTTTTGCATGTTTCCCGTCCTCAGCTTGATTAAATGAATGCTTTTCCTACAGAGGTTCCTTGTTATTCAGAGCTGGTAAAAGTGATGGGCTTGTTGCATCAGCTCTGGCTTCTGAGCACCGTGGCTCATCAACACAGTGAGAATTCTGGCTTCAGAGAATCAGTAAAACAGTTGTTTGTTCAGATCCTGGCAAACACCAGATGGATTTTGACCTGTTAGACTGGTTTGCTGCCTACCAGGAGGATATCTGAGAGGGAAAATTGTTGTGCCAGCCCAGAAAACTGTGGGGCTCTGTGACAGCAACTGGGCTGCATCAATGTCCTATAATCAAGCACAACGGGGGGCATGCTGGACAGGGGAAAAATACTATTTTATTAAAAGAATTTACTTATCTACAAATGATGCATATTTTCTGTCTGCATGTTCTTATTCTGAAGGGAGCAAATGCTGGTATTTCTGAACTGGCACAGACAACTTCTGTCACAGCATCCATTGATTTTTTTTTTCCCCTTTGGTAACATAATTCAGAGAAACATTAATTAGGAGTAGCTACTGGGATACATGTTTTGATTTTTTTTTTCCTTAGTCGTTTTGCTTTATTGGCAAATCATTTAAGTTATTAGTGTTAGTTGTGAGAATGGATAATCAGATCAGTTGTGAAAAAGGCAGTAAACTATTGGTAAACACTTAGCATAGGTTTAATTTTCAGATAATTAGAAACAATTGGGTGTTTTAGCTGACCAAGGGTATTCAAGTAAGATTACCATTTAAAATGATTTGACAAGGTGTGTGTCAGCAATAAAAACATAATAGATTTTCCTTCACATAGTGTAAACATAAGGAAAACAGGCCTTGACAATGTATTTTAAGACCAGACCAGACTTTCTTCCCGTTTGTCCTGATACTTATTCTGTTCAGTTTTGCTATCATCTGTGCTGCTAATCCAGTTTACAGCAGTCTGAGATCCAGATTTATGCTGCAAGGCCATTACATTTCCCTTTAATAGTCACAATACAGGAATTATCCACGCTTCCCCCCATGCAGAGTTCAGTATTTGCAGCCTGTTTGTTGCATGGTAATAAGCCCATGGTTTTAAACTGTTATTTTTTGTAATTACAGCACTCTATAGAAAGATCATGTTTTAAATCCCCAAGCATTTATGAAAATCTATTTCTATATGCATTACTTTTTTGTTATTTTCTTTGCTGTTCCTGAGCAATCCTAATGGGAAGCTGTTAGGAGTTAAATGGGTCATCCTGTTCAATAAATGGCAGTGAATACCTTTAAGAAGGGATTTATTTCCATTATGTTTGCTGTGACCACTTCCACTCACCCATTCCCGTTGCTGGATTGTGGGAAAAGGGCTCCATGCTGCAGTGCTGTGAGAGTGAGGATCGAGGGCTGCTAAAAACAAACAGTTTTGGTGCCTGTGATGCACAAACAGAAATGAAAACCTGCCTGAGCTGGTTCATATTCCTGTGAAAATGTAAACAAGAAAATCCTGGTTTATAGGCAGCTGGACATCAGTATTTGTATCACATACTCTGAAAAGTCACCTCGTCCTGTTGTCAGCATCATAACTGATATGCAATTACAAATGTCCTTCTTTGAAATGAGTGCTTTGCTGTAACATCAGATATTACTTAAAAACGCATTAATTGTGCCAGAAATCCTGTCCATTATTCAGTACTGTGGCATTTCATTGGAAGTCTTGGGAAGAGGTGCAAAGCAGGGCACAGCAAAATGGTGCAGTCTTTATCCTGTTGTCCCCATAGATCCTTACCAAAAAACATGGAAAAAAATAGTATAGGAGTGCTAAAATAGCCAAATCAGGGTGGATAAAAGATGACTTTTAGGAATACTGGATTCTTAACTTTGAACCACATTTCTTTTCCTTCATATGCTTTTAAGTGTTGTTAGTGCAGGAGTGGGATTGTATGTGATCATGGATGTGCATATACAGCCCTGGTCTGTGGTGTCTGTGATTTTCTGGGGTCAGTGGTGTCTGTTTGATTTACTGAGGTCTCTGTACTGTCCATCCCTTCTCTGTCCAGGTGTGTGACCCAAATATTATGCAAACCCGAACCCGACAAGTGCTGAGGTCTCCTGTCAGTTCAAAGCCCTGCCCTGAAGATTCACAAATGAAGCCATGTATTCTTAACCAAAATTGCTTCCAATACCAGTACAACCTAACAGGTAGGTGCAAATTTTCAATATACCCTTAGTAGGTGTTTTTAGTTATGTTTGCTGGGGAGTTGGTTAAAGCCCCATCGTTGGTTTCAATAAAGTTAACTACACACTTACGTTTTTACACATTAGTGGACAAATGCACAATTCTTCTTTTATGTAAGTTGTCATTGCAGGTACACTGGAAATAAAGCATCCTAAATGGGATTTTCAGTGGGTTATCAACAGGATTAATTACAAAATTCCAATTAAAAGAGTATCATCTGCGCAGTTCTGGTGAAACCAGTAATACCAACAGAAGTCTGCTTTGAAGGCAGTATGGATTATATGGGTGGGCATAGGATATTCCCAGTAAAATGTAATTTTTAGGACCTTAGAAGCAATTGGTTCTGTTGCAAACAAATGAACAAAACAAAATTGAAAAATTCCTTTTGTTTTGACCAGCTGAAATAAATGAGAGAGGCATACAGAGGAGAGATCTAAGAGGAATTTGGGGGCTGGTGGGAAGGGAGAACAAAGCAAGATAAAATATATGAATATAAACTCAGCCTGTTTGTAATAAAAGCCCTAGAAACACAGGCAGCAGGATGATGCCTTTTTTATCATCACATTTCAGAAATGCAGAACATTTATGTGTTCATGTTTATCAGAGGTGGAAGACACAAAGTGATAGGTTTTCTTCTCATCCTTCTTATTTATTGGTGGTGTATGGAAATTTTAGTGGCTTCTGTTACGCTTTTTGTTTATTTTAAATGATGTTTTAAAGCTTATTTCAGTTTAGTTGTATTCTGACCAACATAATTTCAGACACGTAATAAGATATTAATTTTCTTCCGCTAGAAATACTGCTTTTATTTCATGAGTATTAGAGTTTAGTTTTAAATAATGGATAGCTTTGCCTCGAGACAAAAACAGGTTAAACCAGAGTTCCCCTTCAGAAAGTTCCCCGGCTGCTTTATCAAAGCAGGATTTTACTTCAGACAATAGAGTCTTGTGCCTGTGCCAACTGGATTGAACTGATACCCTTTATCAGTGTTCAGCATGTGCACTCTGATGTACCAGTGTCGTAATGGGATACGGTATTGGACTGTGAAACGAGTGGTGTCTCCTCTGAGACTTGCCTGGCTTTGAGAACAACTTTCTTTTGTGAGGGGTTGTTCTTGGGTGTGGGATGCCCTGACATGGGGAAGTGCTGCTGTAGGTGAAGGTAACGCCCATGTTCAAGGCTTCAAAGCCAGGCTGGATGGGGCTTTGAGCTACCTGGTCTAGGGGAAAGTGTCCCTGCCCATAGCAGGGGATTGGAACTACACAATCTTTAAGCTCCCTTCCCAGCCATTCTGTGATTCTGTGTTGAGTATAAAGGTGACCTGCAGCAGTGCACCCTCTGCTTTGTGTCTGCAGGCTGGAGCGGGTGCCAGCTGGGTGCCAATGCCACCTGTGGGCACGGGGAGCGGCGCCGCCTCCTGAGCTGCCGGCGCAGCGACGGGGCCACCGTCAGCATGCAGCTCTGCCAGCGGGTGAGCAGGGCTGGGACACACCCAGACGTCCTCGTGTTTCCAGAAGGCTGGTGGTGCCTTCTGATCCACGCCAAGACATCCCCTGTAAATGGTGGAAAAGTTGTGTTTGGTGCTGGGAGCACACAGCTGGGGGCTTTGGGAGACAGAGGGGTGTCAGTGGCTGGTATCACACCTTGACTTGAACACAGGGGGCTTGGCTGCCAACCCTGAACCATCCCAAAGCTGGGGACCAGCGAGATTGTGTCCTACTACCAGAAGTCTGGGGTTATCCTTTTGGAATAAGACCCAAACACTGAGGGGTGGTTAGACGTGAAACACTTCAACACTGAAACCGCGTTCACCCATTGCACCATCGGGAAAGCTCCCTGTAAACACCATGCAGGTGTCCTGCAGAGTTGCTGCCAGTTCTTGCTGGGTGCTGGGCTGTGGCAGGAGGTGGCTGGGGCCTGGGGAAGCTAATGCCTGTGTTTCCCTGTCACAGCTGCACCTGGAGAAGCCTGTGCCCACGAGCAGCCGGTGCATGGTGGGGTGTGCCGTGGACTGCCAGCTCTCCCCGTGGTCAGCCTGGTCGCAGTGCTCCCACACGTGTGGCGCTGGCGGTGAGTCCCTACCTGCCCTCCTGACCTTACATACCTCAGCAATGCAGCACAGACAGCACCCACAGCCCCAAGTGGGCTCAGACAGTCCCTGAATAGGGGTACAGAGCTCAGGGATAGCCTCAAGCCACACCCGAATCCTTCGGGGGTGGTTTTGGACACTCTTGAGGTCCTGAGGTGGTGGGTGTTTTGAGCAAAGCAGGCTATTCTCAAAGCAGTCCAAAGTGAAAAATGCAACTTAGGGAACAAGTAGTCAGATATCTGGAGGATTATTTATTGATTAATTCAAACTCTCAGAATTCAGTCACAGCAAATGTTAACCCTGGGGATGAGGAGTATGTAAAGCTAGCAAAGAGCTGGGGAGGGGAGTGTTACAGGATTCTGAAGAGCTTAATAAATAAATACAAATTCTCTGGTGAAGTAACTTTTAGTAACATAATTGCATCCCATTGAAGAAAATGCACAAAGACTGTTTTTCATCATTTAGTGTATACCTCTGCCTTCATCTTGCATCCACAGGTCCCTTAGCACTGCTGTGACCCCAGTAACTTCAGCAAGACCTTCTATAGCCAGTAGTGCTCACCAGCATACAAAAAGTGAAAGGATTAGGACCTTTTTCGACTTACATGATTTAAAATACCCTTTGAGTATTGACATGAGGAAATGCATTCAAGGTTTTATTCTCAATAAGCTTGGGACTTTATTTCCCAGGCTTCTGATGTGCATTAGATGTACAGCTAATGGTCTTTAAGATTCAAAAGCCATAATGTATATTTGAATCAAATTCACTTAAGGTCAAAAAGAAGAAAGCTCTTAACTTCCATAAAGTGATTCCTTCAGATGGATTCCTGAGATCAAAGCGTGTTACAGAAAAAGCTTAATATTTGGATTAGTGCTGTTCTTTCTTTGCTGAGCTTTTAGCCCGTTTGTGAAGTGCTTTCTTAACAAAAGTGAATAATTCATGGACAGTGTTTTAACAACAACACACTGGGAGTACTATTAATTCCAAATTTTATTTTTTTCTTCAAAATCCATTTTGGAGTGTTAATGCTCCTGTTGCTGAATAAACTTAATTTAATTTTTTGAGTGTTCAATCACTTACTGACTTAAACAGAGTACAATGCAAAAGCAGGTTGCAATGTTTTTATGGCTTTTAGCATGCTCAAGGAGCAGCTTACCCTATATAGTACCTATAGGTTTTTTTATCCTGAGCTCTTATATTGCCTAGTTTGCAAAAGGATGTACTTGAGTGAAGATGTGTCTTGCATTCAGCCCCTGATCCTGAAATGCTTGTGCAAATTCCAAAGACTGGTTAAAGAGTTGATGGCTGCCAGTGGATACAAGGAGTTACTTCATGTCCTATACCAGAGGAAAGCTGGAAACATCTGTGCCCTGCTGAAAGAGACCTTCCAACAAGTGTCCTGGCTTTAGGTGCCAAACCTCATTGAGGCTGCTTGAGCCACACAGTCAAGCCTAAGCTCGGCTCGGTTTATGGGTCGTCCCTGGTCCTCAAAGATCATAACTCTGTCACACTGCTGGCTAGAGAGCTGTCTTGTACAGGCCACTGTATTACTGCTGTGGATTAACATGGATTTAAAAGCTGGAGATACTCTTTTGTGGACCTGTGGCAGCTAAGCAGCTGGGAAAACTGTCTTAAAAATTGTATCACAAAGAAGCCAAGTTTTGCTCAGTCCTTCTCTACCACTTGAACAACTTTGCAGGGACCCGAGAGTCTTCTGAACCTCATGCCAAAGCGTGAGCATCAGTGAAACAAAAATACTTTGCATCCAGATTATTCCAAGCACATGGATGATTTTCCTGCAGCCTTGGTCTTGATCTGACTTTTGTTGTATCAACTCTGAAGTGTGGATCTACCCTGGTACCAAACATCCCTGGTGGAGGGGCCTTGGCACAGTCCTGTGGCCGTGGCCCTAGCCTGGTTCCAACAGCACAAACACCGTCACTTCAGCTGCTTCACTGAGTTCTGGGGGGTTGTAAATACTCCTGCATGATGGCAATAGCAGAGAAGACTTCACTTGTGCACTCATCTACAGGTGGTGCTTCAGGGGAACACAGCGAGGGTTTCCAGCCGGAAGGGTCATGGACTGTGACACCTCTGAAGTCACCCTGAGTTTCTCACAGGCATTTGTGGGAGTAGGATGAAGCCTCAAATTAGACAGGAAAAACAAAGGATGACAATAAACAAACTGTGGGAATTGGGTGTAGTAAACCCTCATAACTGCTTCCCTTTGCCAGTAAGTAGCTGCCCACGGTTTGGTACAGCTGAAATGCAGGGCTTAGGTGCTCCGTGCTCAGAAATAATTCACAGCAAGTTGAGTGCAGCATTACTGGATCAGCTCGTGGCAATATTTTGCTTTTCTGGCTTTTTTTGGAGAGTGTGTGAAGGGCCTGCAGAAGCACTATAAAGGACTTCAAAGAGAAACATAATTTAAATATAATTCAGATCAAAATTTAGTGTTGCTAGATGTGTGTTTTCACATGTTTTTTTATTCAAGGATTGTTGCTAATGTTTTTATTCTCTCCTTCTCTTCCAGTAACAGTTTGATGTGATATATTTTAATGGGTGGTACCTTTACTCAGGTTCTATTTTATGGAATAATGCATTTAAACATGAAGTGGTGCTCCTGTGCATGTGGCACTGGCATCTAACACAGTTCTGGTACACAGCAGCCAAAGGCAAATATATTGATTTTTGTGAATGGTGATGGGTAAAGCAGATCTCTCTTTCCTGCCTGCGCTGAGCCTGTGGAGATGTGTAACTGATGTTTGCCTGTTGCAGCTGTAGTTCTGGGCAGCCTCTGCTCAGGATGCTGCATAGGGCTTTAGGCTGATACTGGGTTATATATAAGGGTTCCTTGTATCAGTTGCTGTACTCCTCTGAAAAGATGTATAGAACTGCCTTAATGGATGATGCTTCCGTGGCCTGAATCAAAGTTACTGGAAAGATGTTTGGTGAGGATAATTCCCAACAAACTGAATTTCCTTTGTTAAGGCAAATGAATACATGAGGATGCTGAATTTTTTTACATAAATGTTTTCCAGTCCTACATGGCTTCTCTCAAGTTCACTAACAGGAGTGCTAAATTGTATAAAACCACCTCCAGCTGTGCTTTGCCTCTGACAAAGCTGACTTTATCAGAGAAATTACAGGATTTACCGGGGCTGAACATGTTGCTGTGCCTTACTCAGTCCTCAGACCCCCAGCGGGACCTTAGCGGGCTGCGGAGACGGAACCCCAACACCAAAGTGACCTGTGGGATAGAGGTGAAGGGGCACAAGGATGCACACAACCAAAAACTTCGGTGGTTATATTCTTCTTTGGATCATCACCAATTTGGGAAAACATTTTCAGTGTTGCCTTCTGAACTTCTTGTGATGCTTTCTTGCCTGCTACTCGAACTTGGCAAGCTCCTGTCTGACAGTGGGAGGTGTTGCTGGGGATGCCCCCGTGCCCGCTGGTGGCACTGGCAGTGGGAAGTGGATGAAAAGCCCTACTTGTCACCTGTCCCACTTGTTTGTGACTGGACCTAACCTGACCTTCAAGGCTTATTTAAATAATTTGGTCCCTGCTCTGGTCTTGTGCTTCCTTGATAGAGCTGTGTTTTGTGTGCTCTGCTCAAACTCACTAAACTGCTTATAACATGTTGGTCATTGTAACTGGGATGAACTGTAGCAGGAATTAGAATCTTCTTGGTTTCAGCTGTGACACATCACTCTGTGGGGATAAAGTGCAAGTAATGGCAAGAATTTCTTGGGGGTAAAAAAATCTTACTCTTCTAATTTGAAAATATAATCCTGTGTTCCTGAGATGCAATTCTTGCTGCTGACACAAAACAGAATTTTAAGTGACCAGCATTAACAAGACTGGCCTCTTGTTTTTTTGAGAATTTGAAGAAATATTTATTTTCAGTTTCAGCATCCTTTCTGTCCTAATTTTTGTATCATATAACATTGCAGAGCAGAGGAATTAGAGATGTGGCAAATTCATTGGGAAATTAGAGAACGATTCAAAGGAAAATTTAAAAAATAACTAGGATTCCTTCAACTCTTCTAGAGTTTGTATTGGAAGCAAATTAATTTCAGATCCAGTGAGATTCTGTTCTGCACAGGCAGCAAAAGATAAGGTATTCAAAAAGAAAAAACTGAGTTTTCCTGCTACTTGAGTGGTAATCAAACACCTAGATAATGTCTTTGGAGTAAAAAAAATTAGAGCTTCAAGAAACTCACTGCAGTCATTGTGCAAAGGAAGGTTTCAGTGAAGTTTCTTTCTTCAATGATTCATTCACAGTGTAAAAAGAAAGTGATAGACTGAGTCAAACCCCTGCTGACCACTGGGGCTGTAGTGAGTTTCAATAGTTTGGATAACCAACTGGAGGAAACCAAAATGGAAAGAAAGGTTGTTAATTCCTCTTTCTGTTCAATGATCTTCCCATTTACATGTTGCTAGAAACATGTTAAACAGAGTGTATAAAAGGAAACTATTTAGTTAATTAAAACAGCTTGATGAATGCTTCAGGCTTTCAAGTCTCTCCTAATGAAATTGGATCTTTTAACCTTAGGAGACCTCCTTTTCCTTAGCTCCATTCAGGGAGCTGGTGCCTGGCAGGGTGCCCCAAGAACCCTGCAGCCATAGGCTTCCCACTGTTTCCCAAAGAGCCTTTTCCATTGCTCACCAATACTTAGCATTCAGCATTAAGGAAAATTTGGTCTCTGGCTGGAGAGAAGGGAACAGCTAATTTTGGCCAGTTGGGCCAGGGAGAGCTGTTGTGGGGTTCATCAACAGCAGGCTGGGAGGTTTCCCTTCCCTTGCTCTGACCTCCCAGTGAACCACTGGAGTTTTCCTTTCCTTTTCATTTTCCTTTTTCTTTTTCTTTTTTCCTTTTTGTCCTTTTCCTTTTCCTTCCTCTCCTCTCCTGTCCTTCTCCTCCTCCTGCTCATTCTCCTCCTCCTTCTCCTTTCCTTTTTCCTTTCCTTTTTCCTTTCCTCTCAGCTGGTAGGATATTTTCCATCTCCTGATGTGTCTGATTCCGTGATGGCTGAATGCAGTTGTGTGGGTAACAGCTTTTATCATCACTTCTGTTACAAACTCCTCAGGTCTAGGGGATTAAAACTGGAAAAGGAAGAAGTCTTAAAATTGGTTTTAATGGGTTTAAAAATGGAATTCAGTGGGTCAGAGCAAGGGAATAAAGGTAAGAGAGCTTGCTAAGGTGCCTTTTCCAAGTGTGTCTGCTTTTAATTTTTATTTGCTAAAATGTTTTTGGAAACCTTGCTCTGTGGATGATCATGATGACAGGTATCAGAGATATGCCTTACACCTGCAGAATCCTTAATTAAAAATCGTGTGCATAAATATCTGGGAGAAGGATCTGGCTGGGTGTTGCAGCCTCTCTATTTTGCAGGGTGTTTGCTCCCCCACCAGACTCCCCTCTGCTCGCAAAAGCAGCTGAAGGGCAGTGATCCAAAAGGGAGAGCTCCAACAACACCTTATCTCTTCCTTTGCACTGGGTTAGCAATTACCACTCACCTCTGCCTTGTTGTATTTGTCTGCCCTTACAGCCCAGACCTTTCAGTTTTTAACTCAAATCTACACCTGTTGAAAGACAGGGTAGAAATTTTATCCCCAGCACAA
The DNA here is from genome assembly GCF_965178545.1 of Coloeus monedula. Classification (NCBI taxonomy): domain Eukaryota; kingdom Metazoa; phylum Chordata; class Aves; order Passeriformes; family Corvidae; genus Coloeus; species Coloeus monedula. The sequence goes on from NC_138787.1 coordinate 34,824,646, forward strand.
TCTTCTGCATCCCACTGCATAAGGGCTTTTTCTTTTCCACTTTTCTTTTTAATTGGAGATGGAATTCTAATTGAAACATTTTGAGTGAAAACATTCCTGGACATAAATGGACAGCAAAGGAGGCGGAAATGGAATTGCTGTAACTTTAATGAATATATTCAGTTTTATTAGTTCAAAAGTAGTAACATAATTGCTTTTTCCATTCAGTGGCTGAAGAAGTTTTCACCAATAATAAATAGGATTTTAATGGAAATGGTAGAAGTGGTTATGGATGGTAATAGCCACTACAGTGTTTGCAGTTTTCAAATTAGGTCCGCATAATTGCTCATAAAAAGAAATTTCATTTGTTAAAAATCTCTGGAAACATATTGAATATGTAATGGTAGAAATGCTGCTGTCATAGGAATTATTTTCCTGTCATATTTAATAATCAGGATCTAGTCAAGTATTTAAATATGTTGCATAAACAAATACTATCTTTGGAAAACATACAAAACTGTGTTTAAAAAGTGTGCTTGAAAATATCAGTGACTGCATTTCTTAGACTTAGCAATCACATCCCTATTATACAAACAGTCTTCCCAATTAATTGCTTTTTTAACAGATTTTAGTGGTGGGAAATGAGCTAGGAATGCTGATAAATTACAAAATCTGTCTTTCTTTGTTTCTTTCTTTCTCTCTCTCTCCCTCTCTCTCGCTGCATGTCTCCTGGGCTGTGTGCTGTCTGTCCCCCCGCCTAGGCCAGATGGTGCGTGGGCGCTCTGTGCTGCTGCGGGCAGCGGGCGAGGGCAGGCCCTGCCCGGGCCAGCTCACCCAGCACAGGAGCTGCCCAGTGAAGCCCTGCTACAGCTGGCTGCTGGGCCCCTGGTCTCCCTGCATGGTCCAGGTAAGGCTTTCTCCTGTGCTCCCCGACGGCTCCAGAGCTTTCCCGTGCCTGGGGTCAATGGCAAAACCCTCGTCACGTTGTGGGATTAATTGCTGGTCATGGGCTGGAGGTGTCTCTGTGGCTGGTGAAGGTCTGTAGGGAAGAGGGGGGAAGTTCAGGAGCTGTGAACCCCTGCCCCTCATCTTCCAACCATCAGCAGCCATTCATAAGTAGTGATTCGGGTTCAAGTACTGTGTGCTCATAGAATTACTGTAGGGGATTTAGGGAGTGAATGTGTTTGACTGGGCATAGTTGTGGTGACCTATAATTTAATTACATAAGATATCTCTAACAAGAAAATAGATACACTAGACATCAAGGCAGCTTAGCCTTTTTTTATCTTTTTTTATTTCCTTTTTTTTTGGAAGGACTGTTCAGCAGGTCTTCCCCCCCAGGTCTCCAGTACAGTAGTGTTATTGTATGAAGGGCTGGTTTCTACTTTCTCCTTACGCTGGCTATCTTTTTAATGATCTAAAAATGTCTGGATTCAGTTCCAATGTGCTGTCCCTACCCTTGGCACCTGTGCTCAGCACTGGGGCCATCATTTTTTCACTGGCAGTGACTTCCATCAAGCTTGAATTGACTTTTTCTTCCCATCTGTACTTTTACTTCTCTCCTTATCTGTTAGATCACATTTCCAATATTAAAACGTTATTGGTTGGTAACCCAGTTTAAGCAGAGGTGAATCTTTCACAGTGAAGTTTATCAGGCTTCTTAAATCTGGCTTTGGTGAGATGGAGGTAGGAGAAGTGTGGTGGAAATGAGCCCTGTCTGGTCCCAGGGGACAGGACCTGTGCCAGATCTGTGGCTGCTTCTCCACATTGTATCATGTAGGAGATTGAAGCCAATAATGCACATAAAGACACACATCCCTTGTGATTTCTGCTCTGCCAATGCCTTGAATACCCACGTGATTTCTCAGTGTGGTGGAGGGACGTGTAGTGAATATGTGAGTGGCGCAATAAATACCCAGAATTTTCCCAGGTTTTCACAAATGAAATCTGGATAGTGACAGTCCAAGATCAGAGAAACAGAAGTATATTTGTATTTTCTATAATCAACAACTCATTGCAACTAGTGATGTGAATGTGGTCCTTGTATGTGCTGTACTCAGCATGTAAAACATATGTATAACATATGTATAACATAAATAGAGCAAAATGGTAGCATCAGCTGATATTTTGTCCAGCTAACGTAAGCAGATTCCGTTAAACATCAGGGAAGAGGCCTTCAACCATAGGAGCTAACAAAGCTGATAAAAGAATTAGTAGGGAAGCTGAATTAAGGCCCTAGCTTACTCCAGATAAATAACACATTGTGCAGATTAAAGTGTGCCCATCCCAAACCCAGCTAAATTTCAGCTCCGAGCGAGTAATCACAGGCTTCCATAACCCAGATACCATCCCTGCATTCAGTGAGTTAGAGCCTGCTTCTCTCCTTCAATTACCACAGAGCAGTTTCTCTCCCCTCTGCTTTGTTTTGGAGAGAAGCCATTCTATTCATGTTCACTTCTCTTTAATGAGGTGCTCAGGAATTAAATGTAGTTCATAAATACAGGGTGATTTATTCCTGTGCTTTACTGGAAAATCAGCTTAAGCCTGCATTCTAAAGAAAGCTTTCAGAAGTCCTGTTTTCAAGGATGCTTTGTGAAAGAAGGTAAAGCATCCTCTGGTAAGGCCAAAATGCATAGTGTGAAGTGTCTTCTGTAATAATAGAAATGGGACAATTAATTATAAGGCTAAAATATTTTTTTCTTGTATTATAACTGAGACTGCAATTCCTAATTGTAGGAGGACTATTTTATGCTAAATTGGCTTCATGTGAATAATTAGAGGTGTCTTCATGGTTAGGAATAGAGCCTGCTTAGTGTTCTGTGTTGCTGATTGTCACAGTATGGAAATCAGTGCATCGCTCCCCAAGTAATTGCACACATCCCAGGCACACCTGTGGCAGCATGGGGCATTTTCCTTGCATCCAGAGGAATGCAGAACTTGGGAACTGGTCAGTACATCCAATTTCAGAGGATTACAGGACATTACTTGTTTTCCTCCTAGAGCTGAAGTGGTTTACCCTGATCAGCTTAAAAAAAAAATTAGCAGTGGCTGACACTGTTGGTCATTTTTTCCATTAAGGGAATATAAGTGGAATAGCCAGGCATTATCAAACACAAGCTGGCTGACATGCCTAACAAGACTAAGAACCTTTCCTTTCTAATGGTTTTAAAAGCACTCCCTTAAATGTGATCATGCCACACTCCCTCATTAGAGAGACTTTTACCTGATTAAATGCTCATCAACCTGTGAAAGCATTGCCCAATCAACTCTTTACCTAAAATAACTGTGAACACATGAACCCCAGTAAAAGCCAAAAAGGGAAAACATTTCTTGAAGGTGCATCTGTGTGAAGCATCTCATTAGGGCTGTTACCTCCTGTCTTGTTAGTGTTATATGTGGGAAGTATCAGATGTGATGTGAGAGAAGGCTTGTGGACATGCTGCCTTACATCAGTGTGCTGAATTCCAGAGATTCCTGGCTGTCTGACACAGGAGGTGTAAACCTTCTCCTTACTTTCCTAGCAGGGTGAGCAGGGTGAGAGGTGGAGGCTCCATGCAGGTGCTGCTGGAGGGACACATACATCCTGTAGTTAGGAAACCCAGGATGAGTTCTGCATCCTCTGAAAGGTCAGCATAGGAATTTTTGCAGACAAATGGCAGGAATCCCCTGTCGAAGTCAAATTCCCACATATTTCTGCAAGGAGATCGTGACTGAAGAGGCAAATCCTGGTTCTAGGCAAACCTCAGAGGATCACACCTTCCAAAGAAGAGCATTTACAATAAAGAATTGATCCTCTGAGTTTTGAATATGTGATGGTTTCCTTTCAGTTCTCCTCTGATTAGCAGCTATTCCCTGCATCCTTAGTGTGCCATTGCTGCCACAAACTTCCTCTGGTTCCACACCAGTTAATTAAATGTATAATTTTGAGGACATGAATAATTTTGAAGATGATAAGGAAGTTAATGCAGTGCTCCTGTATTGCTTAAGACCTTTTCAAATATACCAAAAAGCATCTTCTACTGTAAGTGACAGGGTGATATTTTATCTTCTAAGTGTGTTCAATCAATTATAAAAACCCATTGGTGGTCTTGAAAGAAAGAAGGCAAGTGGAAGCTGCTGTTAAAAAGCAAATCTTTATCTTCAGGATTGTTTTGAGAATTCATAGGTTTGGAGATTTTTTTTTATTCTAAGCATTAGAAAATATGAATGTAGTTCCAATATAGTGTTATAGAAAAATGAAGACTTTGCCTGTTGCCTTTTATAGTGGAAAGTGTTGTACTGAAAAAATTTATTGTTTTGACCTATTTATTTCTCAGTATTCTTATTACTATTTATATATTAATATGTATGTAAATAATTATATACTGTTTGTAGAAGAAGAAGAAGTATATTTTTGAAAACCCTTTCTGTCTTCTCCAGTCATTTAGTCATTCTTTGGAGTCATTTCAAACTGGAAATACTGCAGTTTGATTAGTGCCCATTTCCCCCAAGAATATTCTCCCATCATCTTCTGTTCCCACCAGCCATTGCTAAGCACTCTAACCCATGGCACGAGTGTTTCACACACCATTAATCTCAGACCACAACAGAAGTTTCAGCAGTGAAACAGTAATTTAGAGCAGTAAAGTTCTAAAGTGAGCCATGGTGTTAAAACTTGGAATCTGGCTGCATACAGTAAATCTACCCTGATACTTCTTTAGGATGCTTTAGATTAGCAGCTGCTTTAGATCCAGCTAGTTATGCTCTTACTTCCATTTTATTGTGGATCTGCAACAGAAGGGAGGGAGAGAATGCAAAAGCTGCCAGGTGTGTGCAGGAGAGGCGTTCTCGAGATTCCTGCTAGCAAACCTGCTGCTGGATGAATGCACTCGGTAGGAGCCATTCTGTTCTGCAGATGAAGTCCATTATTTTAAAAGAATCCACTGCCAAGAAATCCAAAGGAGCATTTCCCTTGGTTATATAAAAGCCATGTTTCTTCCTTTTTCTTGAGTTTTGTTTACTCAATTTTGTAAAGTGCCGTTTCCGCAAGGCTTCAGGCGCACATTCATAAGGCATCATGCAGACATGAGGCACCTCAACAGCATCACAGCTCTTTATCTGATGAGAATGAAGCAATTCCAGCCTCTAGAAATAGCCTCGGTGCTTTAACTCTCAGAGCATCCTCAGCTCTTGATCATAACTTTGGCCAAGGAATATTGATTTTCCACTAAAGGAAGTCAATTGTCAGTAGTTCAGTGTATGCCTGGGTATTTCAGAACTGGGATGATGGGCATGGAGTGGCTCAGATGGAGCCTCCTTTTGCTTGTTCAAATGGGGTTTAGTGGTGACAGATGATGGCTGACTCGGGTGTGTGACACGAGTTGGTGATCTCTGTCTGCTCCCTTTAGAACATGACACAGCCCACAGTGCAGTAAGGATTTTTGCTGTGGCAGGGTTTAAATCATGTGAGTGCTCTTCTTGGGCTGTATCATCAAAGGAGGGTAGAGGAAATGTCTGTTCCTTACGGGCAGGCCCTGCTCTTGGCTTCTTCAGAGAAGCCGAAAGTGTCTGTGTTCATGTAATTGGGCATTAATTAAGAATCAGTAAATTCATTAATTTGAGTAAGACAGGAAGGACAGACCTCAAAGATGGTATTAATCCTTTATGAATGTAGCCTCTTCCACACCTTTGGTAATGACACACTTTCCTGTGTGGCCCTGCCCCTGCCTACAAGCTTCTGTAGAGAGGTGTGTAGTGGAGATCTCCATCTGCCGTCTCACAACTGGGGATACTGTTGCAAACCAAATTTGTATCTTTGAAGACTTTCATGTAGAATATACTGTGTTTCTTCTGTCATCTGCTAATGTCTTTGATGTGTGCCCCTGTTCCCTTTCATCATCCCATAGGGTGGACAGTGTGGAGATGGATTGCAAGTCCGGAACCTCACATGTGTAGTGCATGATGCATCAGTTTCTGCTACATCTGAACCAGTACAAAAGGAATTGTGTGGTGAGCTGCCATCGAAGGAAAGCGTGCTGCAGTTACCCTGCTCTGTGCCTTGCCCAGGTAAAGGGTTTGGAAGGTCACAGTGAATTTTCTGCCTGTGGTAGCTGTCTGAGGTGGACATGCTCCCATAGCTCTCAGTACTGTCAGCCCTTGCAGTACAAATCTGTGCTTCAGCAGATCAGGTAAATGCTCAGTCTGCTGTTTCTAGATCACCCGAGAAAGTCTTCCTTTGTTTTTTGAGAAAATGAGATACCCCGTGAAGCAGAAAATCCAAATATTTTGTAATACTGCATGATGTCCTAGGGATATTTCACTATTAAAGCTGTTGTATGCTTAGGTTGTTCTTATCCTTCAAGGCTAATTCTTTCTGAAAACCTGTGATTTCTTCTTTCAATGTGCAGGTGACTGCCACCTGACAGAGTGGTCAGAGTGGAGCTCCTGTGAGCTCACCTGCATCAATGGCAGGAGCTTTGAGACAACTGGGCGCCAGTCTCGATCCAGGGCCTTCATCGTCCAGTCTCCGGAGAACCAGGAGAGCTGCTCCGGACAGGAGATGGAAACACGGCCTTGCTCAGGTAGCTCAGCCACAGCGCTGCTTCCTGCCTGTCAAGAATTTATCCTGGGTTTGTTGCAAGGTGAAGAGTAACTGGTGTTGATGTTGCAGGAGGGAAGTGTTACGACTACCTGTGGCAAACCAGCCTTTGGCGAGACAACGTGCGCACGGTGTGGTGTCAGCGCTCAGACGGAGTGAATGTCACAGGTATGTCCCCGAATGGCCTCGCACACTTGGGAATGAAACGTCTCCACACTGGCTTTTCTGCTTCTGCATCTGTTGCTCAGAGGGAGTTGGGCATCCTTCCTCGCTCTTCCAGAATTTCAGTTTGGATCTGTGTGTAGAAGGACAGGTGGGAGCTCACCAGCCTTGCTGTCAGCTCAATGTCACACATGTATTACACAGGAGTATTTGGGCTAATTGCCCTTACTGTCAAGCTGGTCATGGGCAGAAATGAGTGCACACATAATAAAGGCTTGCCTGGGCTGGCTTGCACAGCCCTCAGTTCAACCTTCCTGTGGCGGTGGAGAGCAGAAGAGAACATCACACGCGTGTAAGAGACCCCATCTTCTGTACCTCCTCTTCTTTTCAAAACACAGGCATCTCAAGTCACTCAAACTGCAAGATTCCTGCTGTTGCCGTGACCTACAAATTCTGCCTGTGCAGGATGAAAAGGGAAATTCATGGCCAGAACTTTGCAGCTCCGTGAGAGATTGACAAAGGCAGTAGGGCTGCGTATCCATGGGATGTCTTTCAATATGCACAGGGTAAATGAGGAGAGAGTGGAAACGAAAATGCAGATGTTCATGTCTGGTTCTATTTATAATGACTAGTTAGGATAATAACAAAAGTGTTAGGTGCAAAGGTTGCCAAGTATTTAAGAACTCATGAACGTGTTTTTATTCCTACAGAAGCACAGGCTTTCCCAAGTGAGGATGGGCAAGGGCGTTAACGTGGATTATGTCTTTTTATGTAGATAAGACATTAATGAGGACACAGAAGATCTGCATCTAATTCCTGATTCTGTCCCCAACTTCCTATGTGGCCAGTGGCAAATTGCTTAAATCTGTATATCTCTGTTCTCCATTAACTAGATGGGTATGATAATAATTCCCTGCCTTGTTAAGGCAAATTAATTAATGCGATGCCTACAGATATTATGCTAATATGCTTAATAGACTAGTATTTAACTACATAAAATAAGCAAGCAAGCACTTCTTACACTGTGGTGATCCAAGATGAAAACATTTAGAAACATGCCCTTGAAGGCACTCAGTATTTTCTTTTCCAGGAGGGTGTCCTCTTCGGACGAAACCTGCCGAAGTCTGGCACTGCAGCCCGGCGTGCAGGAAACCCTTCTCCTACTGCACACAGGTAACTGCTCGATGCAGAGCAGGGCTGGGAAATTAACACTGCGAGATCTAATCAATTAGATTGCGTCTTAGATTGCATTCCAGGACTCAGAAGATAGTTTAGTGTGTCCGTGGTACCACCTGGAGGAAGTTGTGGGAATTTCATCCTGAAAGGAAACCGTGAACCTGCACAAACGAGTGATGGCAGTATTTATGTGGTGTTGCACATCTGGGTTTGTTCTGTGGAGGGGTTTTGGGACTTCTTGGTTTAATTTTCATTGAATGCTGTTGTACTTTTCTATAGAAAAGGGGCTTTTTAAAACTTCTGTAAAAGAGGAGATAAAGGAACATCAATCACCTGTTCAGATCAAGATTATCAGACCCTCAGACAGACATTAGAGATATAAGACAATCAGCAAAGGAAAACAATATAAAAAAAACTGGTTTAAAATAGAAATCCAGAAAATGGAGTATCTATTTAGCAAACCACAGACTTTTAAAAAACCTCAAGAAGAAACTGCTTAGTCTGATCCAGGGTAGTGGATATTTGGTCATAAGAAAGCTTCATTTTAGATAGCCCTGTGAAATACCAGAGTGGAAACACATGAGGAGGGTTTGGGTCTGAAGGGAGATTGATTTTGGTTTGTCTGTTCTATTGCCCAGCAGGGTCAGTGGGGAAGTTGTTACTGACAAGAGGAGCTTGCCACAAATTCCTGTTACTAAGCCTGTTGGGATGAAAATGTTTATATGTTGGACTTCTCTATAATTACTCACTCTTCTTCAACCAATTCCCCAAACATATTTGGTTTTTTTTGAACTGAAATGGGCTTGCAGGCACCAGTTCCTGACTGGCTTGGTTTGGAGGTGGTGAATTGGTGTGTGCTGGTTATACCTTGCAGTTTGTTCATGCTTTCCCTACAGTGTGCACTGTTCTGTGGGAGGGCACTGTTTGGTTTAATGCTGAATTCCCTTTTATCTCCCAGAGGGGAGTCTGCGGCTGTGAGCGGGGATATACGGAAGTGATGAGATCAAATGGTTTCCTGGATTACTGCGTGAAGGTACCGGGTTTAGAAGATAAGAAAGCTGATGTTAAGACCATTGCCGGAAAAAATAAACCTGTCAACTCCAAAATGCATGACATTTTCAAAGGATGGTCTATTCAACCTTTTAATCCAGGTGAAAAACTTAAATATGAATAGAATAGATTGTCTTTAGAAGGTGTCTGTAGAGGAAGGGTACAAGCTTTGTAGATCATAACATCAGAGATTGTGTCTGGGAGCTGCAGAGCAACCTCCTGGTTTCCAGCTCGCATGCTGTCTTTCATGCCTTCGTGCCTGTACAGAGGAATCACAATCTCTTATGTTGAGAGATAGCAAAGACAGAATGAAGCAATAATATTTTGCAAAAGTACACTCATATGTGATTTGGGGGGATGTTTAGAACTATTATCTGATGATGTTTCTAGAAGTAATATGTTTGGACTAGGAAAGATATTGATCACTAGCACTTCAGAAGTTTCAGAGCAGGAAGTGCTTAAGATTTCATTAAAGAAGACATTGGTTGTTTCTTGCCATATTTCAAAAATATATTAAAAGAATAGGGTAGAAAGTGTAGAGTTTATCTTCAGTGTTGAAGTTAAAACATTAAAAGCGTCCCACAAAGGCAGACAAGCTGCTGTGCCCAAGCAGCTCGTCCCAGGTGGATTTTTGACATCCACAGCATAAATCCTTCCCACTTGGACCCATGGACTGGATGTGCTCAGACTGGTCTGCTATTGTTGCAATAGCTGATTCCCATTTGGACTGTTGTTTTGAAGATGAATTAATCCAAAACAAATTTCTGAAATGCAAATAGACTTTAAAAATGGGAAGCAAATGTGTCAGGCACATCAGGTTTTACTGAAATGCATCTGTTTTCCTTGTGTTATAAAATACTGGCAGTGCAGTTCTTCCCCTTCTTCTGGTACCTGACATTGCATTTGTTTGCAATTAGTTCCTAATGAACACGAGACTTCAGAAAACATGTAACGAAAGGTTCTGTTAGGGGCTTCAGGGGGCCATAATTCTGTCTGATATATGTGAGCACACTTTGAATGTTACATTTACATATTTGATTTGCAGACAGTGGTTAACCTTTGCGTTGACAGTCTCTGGGCTCAGAGAGCTCAGTCCAAAGCCTTTTAAAGTTGGCTGCTTTTCGATCAAACCCTTCATCCAGTTCACCCACACAGTTCACCAGCAGTTTGAGTCACAGGTTTGAGGTTAATTGCCTTTTTGTCAACATCCCTGACCCTCTGTAGGTTGTCTTACTTAGGTGTCATCTCTTTGGTTGGTACCTTTATGGGGTTAGAAAAAGGGAGGGAGGCACAGGTAGGTGCTGCAGTCCTCTCTTTTTTGTCTTTTTACATTTGAGTCTGCAGCCCCAAAAGCTTCTGGAGAGCTTTACCTCAGTGAAACGTCTGTGAGCCAACTCTCACCCAGGGTCTGCAAAAGAAGTAGTGACTGAGGAACTTTTACAGAACATGGTGTTGCTTAATTTTAGGGCAGAAATGTTATAGAAACAATACATGGGAAAGGAATAAAGGTGCTCCATGTGTTCTAAGTGTATTACCAACCCCATGGCATCCTGCAGTTAACTCCTCAGTCTGAATGTGCTCTTCAGACCCCATTCTCAAGGCTGGTGCTCTTCAAATCATTCCCCTTTGTCTAACTTCACGACAAAATGTGTAATTACTCCCCTCAAAGAGGCTCTCAGGCTCACCAGTCTGGGGTTTGCAGTAGTTACTGCTGGCTGAGCGAGGAAATCACTGTTACCTACCTGTTCTGCTCTTGATAGCAGGTCTGTGGTGAGAGCTGCTGTATGGATGGCATTTAACACCCTGCAGCACCGCAGTCCTTGACATTGTGTTGGTCAGTGAAAGTATGTGTGCCTTCTCCAGCTAATCTGTGATTGCCCTTCCTGTTTACAGTTTGGAACACTAATTTTATTTTGATTTAATGAGGCTGATGTTTTTGTTCTTCTAAACGCTCTACAGGAGTGCACAGAACTGATTTCAAATCAGGCTGTGCTTTTCTCTCTTAACCACACTCTGAGAGGCCAGAGTTCAGGTACAGAAACTTTTCTTCAACTTGAGAGAAAATTTAAATAACATTGTGTAAATTGTCAGATGACATGGTCCAGTGCCTTTCTGCTGGGGATGGAGAGCAGAGCTGCCTTCACAGCAGACATGCTGTGACGCCTTTATGTGGCTGTGACAGTCCCCTTGCAGGATTGCTAAATGTTTCTTGGCCATCTCCAGTTGAGAGGTCAACAAATTTCATACCTAGACTTCAGCAAAATAACCCAAACAAACCAACCCGGACCTGATGAATTGAACAGAGCTCTTCTCTCATGGGAGATAGTCTGCAAGTGTTTTATGGAGCAGAGAAAATCTGTGAGAGGTACTCACCCTTTCCACAAAGCCTGGAAGAAAAATGAGAAAGAATGGGATCTGATTAAATGTGTTTCCCTTTGAAAAAATTCGTCATTCAAACATAAAATGAAAACCAGGCTCAGTGATTGTCCCTCTCACTTGACTGAATTTGAAATGGCCTCTCTCAAACCGTGTCTGTGGGCACAGCACAGGTTCCTGTTCCTGCCTCCAGTGTGTTTTTGCAGCTCTGTTGCTGTGAATCAGCTCAGGCTGCTGCTGCATGGAAAGGTACCAAACCTGCTGCTCCCTACAGGGAAAGCTGTCCAGCCAGTTCAGAGAGAGGAACAGAAGTATTGGTCTTTCAAAAATTGCTGTTATTATTAATGCAAAGCTTGTAAATAAGGATCTGTCCAAGTAAAGTGTTCTGAGACAAGGGAATGTTTGAACAGACTCAAGCCCACATGTGCATGGAGGGGTTCTTGCAGGGGTCCTGGGTCACTGCAGCCCAAACAGCCCAGTTCACAGCCTTACCTTGTCTTAAAGCCAGTTTTGTCTCCTGCTCCTGTGGCCCAACCAGAAAGTCCTTTCCCAGCTTTATCCCTCTTACTATTACAAAGCCTATTCTTGTTTTTATTCTAAGCTGAATTTATTCCCATTTGTTGCCCGCGTGTTTCCCAGTTCTAAGCAGCTTTTCCACTCGTGCTTGCTGGTGTTTACCCCAACTGACCCTCAAGTATTTATGGAGAACAATCCCATCCCTTCTCAGCCCTCAGCTAAACACATCAGGTGTTGCCTGTGTCTGCCTGGGTCAGCTCAGCATTGAACTGCCTCTGCCAAGGCAGCCACTGGGCTCTGGAGGGAATGTTACCCCAATTATCCCATGTCCCTGCCCCTTTCCATTAAAGTTTTGTCTTTAAAATGATGGATTTTTTTCAGAAATCCTCTTTGCTATCAGAAATATAGGGTTTATGGGTTACTCCCAGCCAGCCCTTGCTGTGTTCCCCATCAATGATGCTCCTAATTTCTCTTTACTTGATCTCTTAAAACTTTGTGTATTTTAGAATAAAGTCTTTTATTCTCTCCTCTTCTACCTCTGTCCTTTTTCCTCGTCTTCCAACAGATGGTAAACTGAAGATATGGGTATATGGAGTATCAGCTGGTGGCTTCTTTATCATTGTTTTCCTGATTTTTACATCCTACCTGATGTGGTGAGTATGGCAGGTATTTTGTCCTTAAATAAAAGCTAGTTTGCTTTTTTTTAAATAATCCAAGATACATCACAACACTGCATTGCAGGTATTTAATGCTCAAGGCTTCAGGAAAGGATGGAAGCTGGACTGCCTAAATGTCTTCATTTGGCCCCTACCTCGGAGTAATTAAAACTCTCCAAACTGTAAATGTTAACAGCCATTATTGGGAAGAAGTTTGGTGGCCATGCAGGGAAAGAATTATTTTTGGTTATCAATAGGCCCTTATATTTATTCAGACTTCTGCTGGGATTAGAAAGGGGTTTTATTGTATTCTTCAAAAAAAGATAAAGTAAAACTGAAGAAAGGCAAGGAGAGTGATTGGAACACGGAGCTGGCTTCTGCTCAAGGAAGGACTAAATAGAATAGGGACATTCAGTTGAAAAATGATGTTTGATGTGGGAATACAATAGAGATCTATGAAATCATGAATGGGGGAGGAAAGGGTGCTATGGAATTTTTATTTCCCACAATAAAAGAAGTAGGAGGCATCTGATGAAATGGTCGTTTAAAATAAACAAAAGATATTATTTTTCACACAGTGCATTATTACCTTGTGAGCTTGCTGCTGCCAGGACTGTGCATGCCAGGAAGATAAATGGATTCAGAGATGGCATAAGAGTTCATGGGAGATTGGGTCTCTTGGTGTTAATTGTGGTTTTTTGGCTGTTCGCTACAGCTCAGAAAATCCCTAAATAGGTTTTTGCAGTGAATACATCAGGTGAAAACATGTCCTGTGTCTAAAGCTGCTCCCACCAGCCATTGTTAAGGACAGGGTGCCTGGTCTGCACCTTTAGTCCAGGGGGTCTGGGGTTTTACTGGGGGTGAGGAGTGTCTGCCCTCCTCCAGCAAAGCCTTACTCGGGCAGGGGAGGTGAGCCCAGCCTTACAGAGCTCGCGCTGCTCTCCCTGCTTTGAATATTTGGAAAGGTGTTGCTTTTGATGCCTCTGGGAGGACAGGAAGGGAGAAGTGGGAAGCATCCAGGTGTCCTGCAATTCCCCAGGATTTGGCCTGAACTTAAAAACATTCCTGGTACAAGCTGGCCCAGGCCCTGTCAGACCAGGGCAGGTAACCAGAGAGTCACAGCTCTGGCCTGACACCATCCCTGCCCTCTTTCATCCGACAGTTTATTCCCTCTCACTCCCTTAGTCTTTCTCTCAGCCTCTCTCTTGGGTTAAAAGCTCAAATAACAGCTTAGGAGCTGCAGTTCCCTTATTTTCCAAGCCATGTAGCTCCATTTCTCTGTGGCTTCACAGCAGAGGATACAGAGGATTTTTTAAATAACATTACACACTTCTCCATCACTTGGAGGCTGCTGAGGAAATGCATTTCTCAATACTAATTATTGTTGCCTCAATACCGTGCCAAAGAAAAATGAGAATATCCCACTCCCAGGCAGCTCATGCTCTGATTTTTCTGTGAGGTGTTCCTTATTTTGTCAGCTGTGAGAAGAGATGGGAGACAAATGTGCTTTATATCCTCTGCAGGTGGGCAGCACAGCTGGCTGCCCGTTTCTGGCAGGCTGTGTGTCCATACCACACACGTGAGAGCACACCAGAGGGGCCGTGTGGTGCCGCCCCGTTACAGCTTTCAGTGGCCACTGTGGAAAGTTGACTTTTTTAATTGAAGTTTGGGGGTTGATGATGTTTCTGAGCTTGTTACTGTTTGTAATTTTGTCTTCCAAAATGCTTTTCTTGCAGCAAAAAAACGAAGCAGCATCAAAGCCCTCCACCACAGCAGAAGCCTCTAACCCTGGCCTACGATGGAGACATTGATATGTAACATAGACAAGAAATCCAAATGTAGACATCAACTGCCTTAACTGCTTTCTTTTTTGGAACTCTCTGACTTCTCAGTTTTTTGAGGAATCTCCTGATGTATAATATCCTGGGCAGAACAGAAGTATTGCAAGCTGAGAATTTTGCCACCTCTTTGTTAACAAAAAATGGAGTCAAAAACTTGGATCTTCTGAAACTTTTCTGAAGAGACCAGAAATTACATCTCTTCCTGTTGAACAATGGGAATAACCAAACAAGAGAGAATCTACAGACATCAAAAGGAATTAGTTAAAAAAAAAAAAGGCATGACAATCCCAAGGAAAATGTGACATTTACTGTAAATGACAAGTTTGACACAGCATCATTATGCACTATATTAGTGCAGGGTTCTTTATTCGTCACATACTTCAACAATGAGTTTTCTAGTGTTTACATTTCGTTCAAAGACTTAAAACCAGATCATGTATTTTGAGAAATGCAAGGAAGAATGAGTTGAAGTGTCTGAAGTTATCAGGTTTTTTAAAGTTTCTTCCTTCTTATCCTGTTTTCTAGTCTGGAATATGATTTTGCTTCATTTCCACCTACAAGACAGAATAAGAATTGTTATGAAAAAGCATAGGTGGTTTCTTAACCAAGAATATTTTTTAAAGAGCTGAGTAGATAGGTGTTTTGATGAATGGCTAGAGGATTTGATTGTTTAAAAAGGATTTTAAATTAAATTAAACCATGTAGATACATTATGGCCAGTTTAAATTGTTATTCAGTTTAATTAAAACAAACTCTGCTTTTGTATTTAAATTTTCTTATCTGAAATATTTATAAATTCCTTTTTTTGAATTTAATTACCTGACCTCATTTAATATGCATCAAACACAAATGCAGTTTGTAGAAGGTCTTGCTTTTTTAAATGTTTCAGAACCACTGAGAAGTTACATGTCGTAAAAATCTGGGAACATTTGAAGAGGGTAAGTGTTTATAATAGTGTGTGTTGCAAGTAAGAAAGTGCCATCTTGTGGTATTGACTTGTATTTATAAGCAAATAAAATGCTAAAGAGAGTGAGGAATTTGCTTCTGGTATGTTGAATTAAATGTGTGTAAACAACTCGTGTTATTAGTCATTTACTGGGTCTGAGATTGGCTTTGGATTTCAGACTCCCCTGGCATTATTTAGTGCTGCAGTGATTAGTGGGAGAAAGAGTACAGACAAGTACAAGTCGAGAGAATAATTGCAGATCTGGAGAATGCTTGGTCTTATTTTTAACTCAATGCTGCTGCTTATTCCAATGATCAGAAGAGAAAAAGAAGAATTGTTACCAGCCCAGCAGCTGTGTGGTCCTTCCCCATCCAAAGGTACCTGGATCATCACAACACATGGGTATGACAGGGGCACAAGGCATTGCTCATCTTGTCGTGTTGTTATTCACAGCTTTGTAAAGTGGTTTAAATGTTATGGTTTTATTGAAAAAATGATGGAATTGTAGACAGGTTTCCTCTCCTAGGTTGGGATCCCAGCCATCCATCTGGCATTGCTCCTGCAGCATCAAGTTGAAATGGTATTGTGCCGCTCAGGCAGGGTCAGGAATGTGCTTTTCTCGTCTGTCATTACAAAGAAAGTCTGGTGGAATTGTGAGGGGAAATTTTCTCACATGTTTCTGGCCCTGAAGATGTTCTGCTGGCCCTGCTTTCCACCTTAGAGCTATAACTGCTTATGGAATATAAAGCAGCATCTGGTATTTCCTGGTAACATTGGGGTCCTAATCTTTTTTTAGCAGTGCCTTGTAGGGAACCATTGAGTAACATCTACAGAGGAAGAATTACAAGGGGAATAATGATCTGGCGCCATTAGGAACAACACTGACAGATCTTAATATGTTTCATCTGTGGGACACAATGTCAGCAGAGTGGTACTCTCTGAATAATGAAGGAATAAACTCAATTAAGCATGCTGTTCAGCAAGGCATTGAACTGGGAAAGTTGGTGTAATAACAGCCAAAATGACAGCTGCAACATGTTGGTCATTGCCCTCAGCATCAGGGTAAATTACAGTCCAAACTGTGATGAAGGGAAGGCTCTGGGGGAACCTCAGAGCACCTGCCAGTACCTAAAGGGAGTACCAAGAGAGCTGGAGAGCGTTTGGACAGAGGCATAGAATGAGAGGATAAGGGGGAATGGCTTCAAACAGAGGGCAGGTTTAGATGAGATATCAGGAATAAATTTTCCTGTGAGGGTGGTGAGGCCCTGGCACAGGTTGTCCAGAGAAGGTGTGGAGGCCCCATCCCTGGAAGTGTTCAAGGCCAGGCTGGATGGGGTTTGGAGCAAGCTGGTCTAGTGGAAGGTGTCACTGGCCACAGTAGGGGGGTGAACCTTTAAGTTCCCTTGTGACCCAAACTGTTCCGTGATTCAATGACTCTGTGTCCGGTGCGGGAGATGTCAGATCCTGGGGGAGGCCAAGAGCTCCAGATGCAACACTGCAAAGTGTGTTCATATTGAGGAGATGGACTGGGGGGTGTGGTTCAGTTTGGGGCCCTTCTCCTGCTCTGTGTCCCTACCTGTGCACCTTCTGGCCAAGAGGGACTGGCCACGGTTCCCGCTGGGGCTGGGCACTGCTTGAGAGTTGGTGGATGGGGACAAGAGACAACATCTGCTGCAGAGCTGTTGCAGGTCAGTGGTGCCCTTTAGGGAGTTGTTCAGAAATGCCCAGGAAATGAGTGCACCTGTTTGACTTTGTACAATAAAATAGAACAGCGGGGAAGGCTCGTGGGGCTGCTGTTGGAGGCAGTGGCTGCTGGCTGTGCGCTGCCTGCCGGCGCGTGTGCGAATCCGTGTCTGCTCCTTGTCCAGCTTGGACAGCATGGTGATTCAAATGTCACAAGGTAATTGCATGTATTTGATAGTTTGGGATTGAATTAAGCTGTGAAATTGAACCAGTGGCCCTGCAGGGTCCATGAGGCTGAGAATGCAGCATAGTGCAAAACCAGGAATCAGTCGTTCAGACAGATACCAAGGTTATTGCTCTTTGTAAGAGTCCTGGATGTCCTGCTGGGGGGGATTCCCAGCCTCCTGTGGGAGCACTGGAGTCAATTCCTGCCTTTTATTGTCCAAACTGGGTCATGACATGGAGAAGGGATTGCTCCCAATTCCTGCCTATTTGGGATTTCTAAACCTTTTGCTGAAGTAGCTGGGGCTGGTGCTGTCCCATGCTGAAGACAGGAGAGAGGTCTTGGTCCCTCAGGAAGGTAATTCCTCTGCTCCCAGCTCAGGCATCCCATCAACACCGTATGTGTTGTGTGATTGTGAGTGAAAGCATCTGTGGGTGAAGAATGTCTTCCTGATATCTAATCTAAATTTACCTTCTTCAAAGCCATTCTCCCTTGTTCTATTGCTCCACACCCCTGTCCAAAGTCCCTCTCCAGCTCCCTTGGAGCCCCTCTAGGCACTGGAAGGGGCTTTAAGGTCTCCCCAGAGCTTTCTCCAGCATGAACAACTCCAACTCTTTCAGCCTTTCTCCATAGCAGAGGTGCTCCAGCCCTCTGTATTTTTTCTAAATGTGTAATGTAATTTGCACTTGTGAGTGGAAGGAGAAATGTAGTTTAAATACAATTTTAAGGTTCGTTTTCAGTTGGGAGGTCATAATGCAGAAAAAAATTGCCTCACTCGGGACCTTTTGAAAGATGGATCAGGCTACCTGATGTATTAACGTGCCTCAGGACAGATTATGGTTCTGTCTGGTTTAAAATGTAATTTAAATGAATGAACTTCCCCATCTTACAGCTGTGACATGCACCTGTCCTGGACAGGAGCTTGATTTATATCACCTTTGTGAAGATCTATCTGAGCTGAGGCTGTTACGTGCTGTCCATATGGATGTGCTCCTTGATTCCCAGAGCCACGACCTGGCAGGTGACTCTGTTACTGTCACTTAGCTGCTGACATGACTTGTGCCACCCGCCATGCCATTAAGCTGTTGCGGTGTCACACGACCTGATCCCTAATGCTTGCAACGAGCTGTGCCTCCTGCTCCTGTCAGACATGGAAGATAAAGGAAGTCCCAAGTAATTCCTCCTGGCCTTTTCTGGGGTGGGACGTGTCAGGGAGCTGTTACTGCTTGAGAGAGTTGTACAGCTGTGAGGTTGCCTTAGAGAAATCTGTTTGACCCACCGGGATAACCAGGACTAGAAACATCAGTGTGAAAACCCGAGGCATTTGCATGAAGTGCCACTGGATAAATGGAACCACACACAGTCATTTCTTGTTCCTGCCTGGTAGAAGTGAAAGAAGAGTCTTGCTGTGAAATGTGATAGCAAGGGACCCTGCTCTGCCTTGGAACAGGTTATTACTTAGCCACGCTTTGTGATTTGGTTATATTCTGTTTGGGGGAGAAGAGTAGATTTGGAGGAATAGTTATAACAATAATCACAGCGATGGGATGCTTTCTGTGTGAAATTTTAGTGTGTGCCCTTTCATCCTGCAGTCTAAGAGAGTTTATTCATATTTTTAAATGCAAACCAGTGGTAAAATGGTCACATATGAAATGTCTGAGAAAATAACCTAAACCCCTATATTTACAGTTATTGGTAATTGTGCTCATTTACTTTGATTACATGCTTTGTTACAATTGTGTCTAGGATGGGCTGTAGGCAGATAGATGGGTTAAAGCAATTTATGGGATTTATCCTCCCTGTGAAGAGAGGTTTTGATGGAATGAAAAATCAGATTCAGTTTCTTCCAATAAGGAAAAGTGTTACTATTCTCCTTTGCTTCATGAAAGTTCACCTGAATGTTATGAATGCTGGGGTTGTCACACACCAACATGACATTTGGAAAAAACTCTTCAGATGTAATACAGTGAAGAATCTTCTGACAGCACATGGGTAAAGTGGAGCACCCAATATTCATTTTGCAGATGAGGAAGATGGCATTCATAATTTTATATTTTTTGGGTGCAATCAGGCTCCTACCCCATGTGAGCAGGCTTCAAGTAGCTGTTCTTGCAGAGGTGTCCAGGCAGATGACTGCAGCCCAGAAATGGCATTTCCAGGATGCTGCTGTTGCCCAGTGGTCACAACACTGTGCAGCAGCAGGATTGGGCCGAGGAATGATGTGACATTTCCTCTCTCCATTGCAAATAACCTTTGGTAACTGTTCTGGAGCTCGGGTTTAGCAGGAATTCACATATAGTTAATGCTGCTTCTCTGTCACTGTTGTAACTGAGGTGGCAAGGGAGTGGTGTGTCTGATCTAAAGTCAGTAAACGATTCTTATTGACTTCATTTAGAGATGATCAGACCATTCATAGGTTGTTATCTGCTGCTTAGAGTTTTCCACCTTCACTGGGCTTTGTGTATGTGAGTTCATTGATCCTTAAACAGCTCGTGTGGCAAATTAAGTGATTTAATTACAAATTTTCATTTGCTTTCTACGTTACAAGTCAATTTAACTGAGTGACTGGACTAGAGATGAACATCCCAGCAATTGATAGGACAGAGCAGGGAGAGATGCAAATGTTCCCTGAGAAACATGGTCTGTGGCTGCTCTTCCGTAGTGGAAGGCTTGAGCTTCTTGGCTTGTGTCCTCTGAGTACGCCAAATATATCAAAATTTACCTTAGTGAAGTACTTGGGGTGTACCTGAGGATGGAAATCCAGGATTGTTTCAATCATGGGATGCAACAGAGTTTCAATTTATGGTCATCCATGCTTTGAGAAAAGCATTTGTGTCAGTCAGCATCTGTGTTTTTCCTGTTTGTAGTGGATGTTTTAAATCTTTCCTCTGATGAAACAGAAGCCTTGTGCTGCAAGCAATTGAAAGTAGGACTTTGGAGAAGGGATTCCACTGTGACAGAGTGTTTTTTGTTCCAACAAACACTACACAGAACTTGTGGGTGTTGTTGCACAGCTGAAGCACCAGTGAAGTGTTTGTTTTGAGAGATGTAAGAAGGGCATTTGCTGAAACCTTGACACTGTGTATGAGCCATCCCTGCCAGTGACAGACATACTGAGGGACTGCCAGGGAGAGTCACAGCAGAGCCAGGTCATACCAGAGCAATGTACAGAGATCTCTTGTTTTCTCTAACAGCCCCACACCATGTTTTTAACTGGGTGAACCGCTTCATCTCCCAGTGTCTGACACTCCTGGAGCAGAGAAAATGGGCTTTTACAACTCAGTGCAGTCCTAGCTCTGGTTTCTATTGCAAGGGGCTGTGCCTGATGGGTTCAGCAGAGCAGCATCAGACACATACATCTCTATAAGCTGTGCCCCGTGCCTGACGGCCGCGCTCTGCAGTGACAGCAGTGACATTCAGGCAGGTTTCTCATTGCTGGGAAGAATCGGGAGATTGCTGCTTCTCTGGTAGGGATGGGCTGAAAATATCACTTCATATACTGAATTCAAGCAGCTGATGGAGCCTGTTGAAGAGAGAATTGAGATGAAAAGCTGTAATGCAGATGTGTCACAGCACGGTTGGGCTGTCACTCCGTTTCTTTGTATGATACGTCGGATCCACAGTAATTAATTTTAGATGCAGTCTCTATTACTGCAGAGTGGTAACTTGAAGTATTTACTACTTTATTTGCTTCATGCCAAGTGAGATTTCACTCAATTTGTCATTAGAAACACTGTTCTCTTCTGAGGAGAGAGTATATTTACATAAACTGCTCTCCAGTAATTCTGTGTTTTCTGCAGGAGTAGATTACACGCATAAAAATCTGCTGATGATCCTCTGGGACTGAAGACAGATGTTGGGGAAAAAATAGATCTGTTCATTGCCCTCAGTGAGCTGTAGAAAGGCCAAAGAGATCCAACTCCCATTCCTCTGTCACTCCTCTGCTTGCAGTGTGAATCCTCATTGACCAAAACAGCCTCTAAAACCAACAAAATCCCCACCTCTTCAATATTGCAAAGTTGTGCAGTATTTTTGATGTACCAGCAGAGCATGGTTTAGAAATGAAGAGCTGCTGTCTGCAATGATTTTGCTAGACTCCTTCTAAAGTCTCTGAAAATGAAAAACCAGAAAACTCCCTGTCTCACCTAATCATGGGAACCTAGGAAGTGGATTTTGGGGGAGGGAAGGTGGTGGAAGCCAAATGCTGTGAAATTTGAGGTGAAATGAGAGTGTTGCAGCTCAGAGCACATGGGATGCAGTGCTGGCTGTAGGACCAGCTCCCTCCCGAGTCTCTGCTGTACCGTATGGGAGTAACTTGAAACTCGTTTGTCCTGTTGTTTTACAGAGAAAAATATGTTGATTTACCAAGTCTGTAGAAATGAAAAATACACCGAGGAGGCTCAGGGGAGTGCTTCTCATTCTCTACAACTCCCTGACAGGAGGTTGGAGCCAGGTGAGGACCAGGCTCTCTGGGTAGCAAGTCACAAGAGGAAAAGGCCTCAAGACACACCAGGAGAGGTTTGGGCTGGATGTCAGGGAAAATCTCTTCACCAAAAGGATGAAGAGTGACCCAAAGGGTCAAGCATAGGAACAGGCTGCCCAGGGCAGTGGTTGATTCCCATCCCTATTTAAAAGCCGTGTAGATGTGGCACTTGGGGACGTGGTTTACTGGTGGGTTTGGCAGTGCTGGAGGAATGGTTGGAGTTGATAATCTTAAAGATTATTGTGTTTGAAGATGAGCTGTGCTGCTGATGCAGGGCCTGGTGGCTACCAGCCATGGGTCAGGGACAGCAGTGATGCTGGGCCAGTGCTTTGGAAGTGCAGTGGGAGCTTTGGGAAAGAAATCCCTATTAAGATGCTGTCAGTGCCTGGATCTCTGCCTTGGTGCAGTCAAGCATGTTCTGTGTTTCACATTTTGTTTAATATTAGACAATGTCTGCTGTGTGCTTTGTTTCTATTAATTATCTTTCATTTTCTTATCAGCTTTGCTTACCTTTTTTTTTACGTAAAACTTTGGATCAGCTTTATGAGGAAAAAAAATTGAAGTGGAGCTTTTCTCCCTTGATGACACCAAAACAATGAATATGGATCAGAATTTTCATTTCCTTTTTTCTACCACATCCATTTGCTTGATAGAGCAAGCTTACCAGCCTAGTTTTACTTAGATAAACCTAATAAGGAAAAAGCACTTTTCACCTCCATATTATTTTATGCCTTGTTTGTGACTTCAGCATCCCTTATAGAGGTTTAAAGACAATTTATTCTTTATTGCCCTTGAGTCATTTTGGGAGAGCATTTGTGTTTTTCCCGACATAAAAATGCCTCCCTGTAACATGATGAATATTAAATAGGTGCTTGAATGAGAATGGATCGGCGTGCTCTGACCTGACAGCTCCATTTATCGCAGCGCGACCGGGGAGAGCTGAAGTGTTGGTGTTGTCTGCCTGTGGATGTGGGGCTAGGCACCCAAATTACTTCACCAAATGACCAATTTCACAATAGTTATGGTGCAAAGTCCCTTCTGACCTGCTTTCCTAAGGAGTCATTTGCTGCCCAGCTGAAAGGAGACCTTGGCTACAAAAATACGGACCTGCTTTCGGCTCCTGTGCTGCTGCTGTGTAGAGCAGGGCTGGCCCGGGGTGGCTCTGCCAGCAGGAGCAAGGGGAAACATCTGGGTTCTCTTGTGAAGGTGATGTGTTGCTCATAGTGAGAGCCTCACTGTGTCAGCAGCTCCCCACAATGCTCATTTCTCCTTGTGAGGGGCCCAGGGATGAGCATAAGCTTGGGAGCAGAAAATACCTGGGGAGATTGAAAGGCCAAGGCAGGCAAGGGGGGAATCTGCTGATGAGCAGAGGAGGAACTGGTGGTCCCTTGCAGAGCTGTGCTGGGCCCCTCAGTGCCTCAGTGCTGGGCAATCCCTGTGAGGGTGGGCTGTGAGTGCTGTCAGGATGAGACGGCTGCAGGCAGGGCTGGAGCCACTGCCCCCGGCTGTCCCCTCTGTAGGACAGGACAGCTCAGCTGCCATGGCTCATGTCATGTCATGAGTCACCCCTTGAGACAGAAAAATGCCTGGCTGTGATATTTCCTCCTGCTACCAAGACAATAAGCTGACACCCTCCTACTGTTAAGAATTATGGGGGGGTGAAATCCTTTCTCATTCCTGTACTCCAAGGACAAGCAATGTCCAAGGAATGTGAGGTTTAGATTAGATGTTAGGAAAAATGTCTTCAATCCAAGAGTGGCCGAGCATTGGAACAGGCTGCACAGGGAAGTGGTGGAGTCATCATCTCTGGAAGCATTCCAAAGGTGTGTGGATATGGCACTTGAGTTTATAGAACATGGCAGGGCTGGGTTAACAGCTGGACTAGGTGATCTGGGAGGTCCTTTCCAAACTCAGTGATTCTGTGATTCTGTGACAGTCCTGGAAGTGCTGCCTCCCCTAACCTGGCATGTGTTCAGTCACTCCTCATACACAGAGCTGTTGCTGCAGTGTGAATTTTCCCATTCCTTGTGGATACATCCAGCTGCTCTCCAAGCAGAGGATGAAGCAGAGAAACCCTCCTTGTGCACACAGGGCAGTGCTTCATGTTAGTGGTGGCTGCAGCTGTCTGGAGAGACCTTTCTGTGCTGCAGTGATGAGGGTGATGGGGTGGTTTGTGTGGCTGGATTTATTATTCTTTGCTCTGCAGGTTTTACTCTGAATGCTGCATTCCGTGAATTCATATTGCTTTTGCTTCTGTTCCAGTTGGGAACTGGTGAAAGGATGGCTGTGCTAATAGGGTGCAACACAGGTGCCCTTGCTGAGTCAAGCATGGTCATGTTACGAAAACTGCTTTTCCATGTGGGAAGCATTCATTTTTAAGGAATAGAAAAATTACTATATCTGCACTACCCACAAATACAAGGGGGACATCCAGGTTAATTATAGCTTGTTTTAGCAAAAATGGCTGTGTAATGGCACAGAACAAATAGCATAAATCTGCCCAAGATTATTTTAACTAATACATTCTCTCAACTGAAATTAAAATAGAAGAAACCTTGGCCACCCACACTAGCAATGTGACTGCCCCAACCACACTGTCCCAATCTTCTCTGAGACTTCCCTGTGCTTGTCACTGGCTATTGCCTCACTCACCTGGCAGTTCTGCATTCCATTTCATGAGAGCGAAAGAATTGGCAGCATTCTTGCTGTTCTCTATTAATAAATAATTAAATTCTGTAAAAGTATTAAGCAATAATAGATCTGGCAGAGCTAATGTATTAAGATCTCAAGGAACATTAGCCAAAATAGTGTCTATTTCACAGCAACATAGAATCACAGAATGGTTTGTGTTGGAAGGGACCTTAACGATCATCTAGTTCCAGCCCCCCGCTGTGGGGATTTAGTGCTAAGAATTTAAACCCAGTGTGAATGCAGCAAAGCAAATGAAGATTCATGGTGATTCCCTG
Source organism: Coloeus monedula (assembly GCF_965178545.1). Lineage (NCBI taxonomy): Eukaryota > Metazoa > Chordata > Aves > Passeriformes > Corvidae > Coloeus > Coloeus monedula. Next base: position 34,849,280 of record NC_138787.1, read on the forward strand.
CGCCAGTCAAGACTACAAGAAAAAGCAGTGGGGAAATATCCACGCTCAATAGAGACACATCCTATTTCAATTTGTCAGGGCTGTTAAAGGTAAGAGCGGCTTTGCTCTGCCTCGAGGCCAGGCTGGGCGTCACACAGGGCCTGCGTGCCTGAGCTTGTTTGTGTGCCCTGATGAATGGATTGTTGCTTGTTTTTCTTAAATTGACTTCCCACATCTCCAGAGAGCCTTGAAGAAGTCAAGCCCTGGCACCATGGAATGGCTCATCATTATGATGGGATAGGGTGGGATGAGAAGGGTGAGAGCAGCTTCCTGGGGCTCACCAGCACAGAGGTGATCACAAAGCAGCCAGTGGACACAGGCCACTGTGGGGTCACCCCAAGCAGCTGTGAAGGAGCCCCAGTCCCTCGGGGAGCTGTATTGAGAGCAGCAAAAAGTGGTGTCTTCAGGAGCAGGCAGGGAAGTCAGCCCTGCTGTGATCAGCACCAGCAGAACGACGGCAGAGCTCAGTGCCTGCAGCACTTGTAGTGCTGGTGGGATTTAACACCTTTTCCAACCTTCTATTTCTTTCTAAAGCATCAGTCCTGACACATGGCAAGACCAGCCACAGCTGCTGCTGGTGGGTGCTGGCTGCCTTATCCTGGCATTGTCATGAAGGTGGGATCTGCCCCGACTCTTAACTCTTAACTCTGGCTTTTTGGTGCATGCAAAGATATGGTAAAGCCCCAAAAGGAGCATTATTTGCATCCAAGTCTGTACTGCTTATCACAGAACTACAGGATAGCAGTAAAGCTGGCCCCTCCTCTCTTTTGCCACCCGTGAGAGCTTGTAAAGGTGTTTTGCCCCCTTGCCGTGATGGCAATAAGCCTTTAACTGAGCAAATTGGTTTTGAAGTACTGGAGTTTGTGCCCTGTTTGCTGCCACCTTTCCTGCTGTTTCCATCCTGGCTCTGGGCAGGTACAAATAATGAATTAACTGCTGGATAAGCCCCATGCTCCCCTGAGCAATTATTCTGGCTTCTGCCAGAGCAGACTCAATTTGTCCTGCAATAAGTACAATTTTCTGAGAAGTTAGTTCTGGTTCAGGTGCTAATCATCCACATCTGTGCAGCACAGGTATTTTTTGGGGGGAGGAGCCAGTTGTGAGTCAAGCCACCAGATTGGCATATCTTCAGATCATCCTGGTGCTTTTGGGGATGCAAATGCCCTCCCAGCTGTGTGTGGCATTAACTCAATTAGGGGAGGGAGGAACAGTAAAAAATATGCAACAATCTTGAGCACTTGGGCAATGCTTCTCAACGTTTGCTTCCTCATCTTGGGGAGATCAGCACAAATGATCCAACACGGATTTAAACCTCAAATATGTAAAATTTATTTCAGTAGGTGCTGGAGGCTGGGAATGGAGGTCCTAGTTAGAAAGGCGATTTCCTACTTCTGCTAATTAGTTCTGGACAAGAAGTGTCATTAGACCGAAAGCAAGTCATGGCAGAGTATTTGAGCAGCAGTGGGCACATGGTGGACAGGCACCTGTAAGCCTCACATACACCAGCCAAAAGAGAAAATTGTGGTGGTGACCATTGGGAGACACCATTCTGGACGTGCTGACCTGCTCAAGGCTTTTCTCACTGTGTTTTAGCTTCAGGATGCTCAAACACAGGGTTAAATGGGGCAGGGTTGGACACAAGCTCCTAATTTTGCAGTTCATCAGGTTGTGTACAACAACAACAAGGACCAGGGTTGTGTACAACAGTGCACAGGCTTTGCCCATTTTTCTGGGAGCCCTGGGCCTGGGGAAGGACAGCTGGGGATGGGTGCTAAGGGAGGTTTGGCTACTGGTCTGAGGCTGCTCACCTGCTGTGTCCTCAAACATCGCCTGCACATCAGGGACAAAGTGGGCCCTGACTGCTAACAGCCTTTTGGGGGAAAAGAGGAGAAAATGGCTGTTTTGTGTCTTCCCTCAGAGATCCAGTGTTGTTGATTGCACAGCAGCTGGAAGAGTTCCCTAGGGCCTCCACAGCAGGTGTAATAATCCCACTGTTTTCGTGTCCTGGACTGGGTAGGAAACTTGGCAAATTGCCTCTTTGCTGGCTCTGGTGAGGTCTGGGAGAGCTGCACCAGTTCTATCATTGCAATCAGCTTCCTTCTCTGCATAATGTTTTGATGAGTCAGAATTTCCTGGTGTGTTAAGACAAATGATCTCTGCACACAGTGATAACTCTCTGCATAATTGGTGTTAATCACTGCTGAATCCTCTGTGAATCTCTGCAATACAAGCCCTGTCCTGGCTGTACACACCCATGGCTTGGGTGCACATACCCTGTACAGAATGATGTTCCCAGTGTCCAAAAAGCAAAGTCAAATACTGAAAGGCTTTGAAAGTGAAATTTTACGGTCTCGTGCCCAGTCTTTAAACAGATGCAGAATCACAGTCAGTGTTATATCCTGTTTACTCACTTTGAATATATTAGTAAGTGTTTATTGGTACCAAAAGAGCATAATTAAATGGCATGTCAGCTGCAGATCAACACTATATTGATGAGGGCTTGTGGCACAGGAGATGTGTGAATTTTATTAACGTTGTCATTTCCAGTCCCCAGCATCATAAAGGACTCGGACATTTCCGATTACAGTTGCAGATCTACCTTAACATTGCTAAAGCAAACATAGTGTGGGAAATTAGATATAAACTGAAAAATAATTAAAGGCCTGGTGACAACTTGATAACACTGAATAATTGAAGTGCTGGTAACAAATTCTGAATTCTAATTTTCTCCCTGTAGCTGATGCTAGTAATCAAGATCAAAAATATCTTTGTTGCTTTAGGAAAGCTCACTCACATATTTACCATGTAAGGAGGGGAAGGAAAAGAGATGAAAACCTTAGGCCTGGGTTAGGTTTGCTAACAGCTCGGAATCCCACTAAATCCTGCAGATGGGAATGTGTCAGAGCTGACCGAGCCTCTTCCCTCCTCACTCTTAGAAAAGCATAAAAGCTGCGGAAAATAGCTCCAGGAGCTCCTGAAATGTTGTGTATGTTTAGGATACACACCCTAGGGAATATGTGAGTGCAAGCAATCAGGGACATTCACTTCGAGGGAAATGGCCACTCCAGGGGGGCAGACACGAGATCTGCAGCATGGACTGCAGGGGCTGGGCAAGTATGAGCCTGATGGCATGAGCCACGGAATGTGGCTCAGTTCAGAGAGGTCCAGCTTTCACCAGAGGTGCTTCATTTGCTTTTGTTTCCTGGGATTTTTGAAGCAGTTGTGGTCTTGACACATGGAGGTTAATGAAATACTTGGTGCTGGTCCTTCAGGCTCTTCGCACCTGCCTGGAGCTGTGGGTCACCCCCCAACTCAGCAATTGGGCCCTTTCAGGGGTAAGTGGTTAAAATCTGACTGGGGGGGGGAAAGGAAATGAGATTCTGTAGCCACATGAGAGAGCAAGGATAGATGGGGGAGCTGGGGCCAGCAGGACCTGTTGTCACCTCGGTGGCCATGAAGGACTTTGTGCAATAAAAATTACAGTTGCTGTAATGATGACTTAAATAGCATCCTTGTCTGAAAAGATATTATTTTCCAGGGCTCATGCTGCCCACTTTTACCTGTGCAGGCAGCTGGAGCTGCCTCCAAGGGGTGCTGGGGCTGATCCTGCACCCCTCCACTGCCTGGGTCACCCCATGGCAGTGACACGGAGCAGCAGGGAGGGCTCTGCTCTGTGCTGCAGATGTGGTGTCCACCCCTTCTGGATCTGTGCAGATTGCAGGACACGGGAAGAAGCCCATCAGAATTTGGCCATAGCTGGAGGGAATGGCAGGGGAGCAAACAGCTCTGAGATCCTTTTATTTTTGTCAATATTCAGGTAAACATAAATAAACTGCTGAGGTGTGTTACAACAGCACACAGCTTAGAAACTAGACAACATCCAGCACTTTACAAGGTGATAGAAGGTTGCCTGTGCTTTATGCTTGCAGTAAAATAACCCCCCTTTTTTTTCTTGACTATCCTGGATATCTATCTACATGAACATAGACAATTTAAAAATTACCTCTTTGCTGCCTGTGCTGAAACTATTCATTACTGCACTTTTTTTTTTTTTTTTGTCTGATAGAACTATATGATAATATAATTTTGACATAATTAAAAAGCCATATTTAAATAAAGTTGTTGCAGGCTGTAAGTCACCATCCCTGGAGGCATTTAAAAGAAGTGTAGATGGGGTGCTTGGGGACGTGGTTTAATGGTGGGCTTGGCAGGGCTGGGTTAGCAGTTGGAGTCGATGATCTTAAAGGGTTTTTTCAACCAAAACAATTCAATGATACTATGACTACAAAGAGCTGAAAAGCCAAGCACCTCCCTTGCTGTCTTTTAGCTGTTGGCTGTCTGTGGCTTGAAGGCAGCACAGAGCCTTGTGCTCTTTTCCCGGCGTGTCCTGTCCTGTACATTCATCTGTGCATGTTTATTGATCAGCTTTATCGAACTGAATTTGGCAGTGCACCACAGTGGGGATCATTTACAGCATGGTGAAGAGCATTTTGGCTCTAGTTGCACATTTCAGACTGGAGGCAAGTGCCTTATCTCCTCTGTTATCTCATCCACTTCTGATCCCTTGTCAGTTATCTTAATATCCTTTGTATCCCGCCTGACCTCTCATTTGGAAGCTCTTTGAATCGGAATTGGATTTGCTGTTCAGTGTTCATTTGGCATTCCAGCAGAAATCAAACTGTAATTAATAAGCAGAAAGAGGAAGTGTTTCTGTAGGACTAGCACACTAGAGGAAGCTTGGGGAGAGACAGCACACCCGACACCCGGCTGCACTCCCAAAGATGAGGAGATTTTGGGATGAAATGAGGCACAGACTTTGCTCCAAGGGACTGATATTCTCAGTGAACAAAACCAAGAGCTGTTGGGAGACAGGGAGAGAAAGGAAAAAGGCTTTGATGAGGTCTTGCAGTAGAAATCAGCAGCTATGCTGCTGCATGACATCCCATCTTCTCCAGCAGGCCCACTTTTAATGAGTTTGCTAAAAATTCCTGTAAATTAAGCAGTCTCTCCTGAGAGCTGTTGCTGGAGCAGATGGGACAGGGGATGCAGGAGGCACACGAGGCTGTGGGGGGAGCATGTGCCAGCCCTGAGCACACTGCAGTGTCAGTGCTCTGTGGCAGGACAGGACCCTGCTGGCACTCCCAGCTGTATTTTGGGGATACCCACGATGCTGGGGGGAGCTTGGCTCCAGGAGAAACAGCAGCACCTGGGGGAGGAGGGGGGACACATCCTGCACAGCACCCACTTGAGGCACGTGGCCCTTGCCAGGGTGCAGAGCCAAGGGCAGGATGGAGGTGTAATTTTCAGACTGGGTTTTCAGAGGGTTTGGCTTTGCTGGCTCTGTAAGGGCTGAGCAGCACAACAGCAGATTGCAGAGGGACACAGGGCCCTGTAACTCTATCAGCTTTGATCAATTTTTCAGTCAAGTTGGGAATACACCAGAGAACGTGTCAGCGTGCTTTATGGAGGGCTGCAAGTGCCTTCCATGGCTAATCCATAAAGCTCAAATGGGTTCCTGGAAAACAGACATTTTGTTGTCACCATGAGGAGACTACTAAGCAGTGAGGAAAAAACACAGAAGAGGAATAGCTGGAATCTGCAGTGCCTGCTGAAGCAGCTGGGACTGCCCTGGCAGGGATGGTAGATCCAGGCCTGTGGTGTCCCCAGCCAGAGAGTGCAGGGACATGGCCCCTGCTGCCATCCCAGCTCTCCTTCAGCCCTCGCCCTGCAACCTCTCCACCCTCTCACCCAGGAAAAGCAACTGCTCTTCTGTTCATGCCTAATGAAGTAGAACAATCAGTTTTTAGCAATTAGTGGAGATGCAATTTCAAAACCAAACAGTCCCCAGTGCCTCTGTTCTCCCTTAAAACATGGATTGCCATGAACTGGCAGCATTAGTTCCATATTTGAATATTTGGATTGTTCTCTCACTTTCCTGAATGGATCATTATGATAAAAGATTAATTTGCTTTCAGGGTATTTACCAGAGTCTTTTTTCTCAGACTCCTGAAGACACCCTGACACCCACTCTCCCTCCCTGCCAACCACTGAAAGCATTCATGAAATTGCTCTAAAATTAATCAATTTTTGGATTTCGTTCAAAGCATTTTCTGTGTTTTGAAGCCTGGAATGCATTTTGGGTACCTTAGCACACTCCTGAAGCCGAAATTTTGCTGTTAAATATTTGCTAGAAGAGGTTGGTTTTTTTTTTTTTTTTCACATTTCACTGGACCTCAGGAGCTGGGAATTAATATAAGCACCAAATATCCTGACACCTGAGATAAAATAGTAAGAGTGGGTGCTCGCTGCAGAAGGCCGAGGTTACTGGAGGTCAGAGCTGACAATTACCGTAGGACTGGAGCCCTCCTCGCTCCCACAGCATTGCTGATGCATTGCACAGACTCCTGCAGCCTAAATGTGCTCCTGGGCACCTCTGCAGAGTGCTCCTGCCCTAGAGAGCAGGGCTGATCCTGCCTATGCCTCTGCCGAACCAATTCTCCTGATTTTATCTCTCTTATTCCTAGGTGAACTGTGGATTTCAAAGGAGGAGTAACAAAACAAAGCAAAAGAAATTACCCAGAGATTTGACTACTGAGCCTGAGGAAATCTCCTGGCTTTTCTCCACAATAACTGCTCCAAAGTGGGGACATTTTCAGAGATTACCAGTTTGCTGAATACCATTTCCCCCCTCCGTGTTCAATCTGAAGTACTTTTCCTTTCCACACCTTATAAAAGAAGACTAATCCACAAACTGAAAGGCAAAGCCTCCACTCTTCCCTCTGCTGAGTCTTGGTGCAGAGAGCAATATTCAGCAAGAAGCAATTGCACTGTAACTGCTGCCTAAGGGCTGATCCCTACAGGATGAGAACTCAGCGAGTGATAAGTTTCCAAATGACCTCTGTCAGCTCCTAAAGAGAAAAAGCAAAGACAACAGCAGCCCCTGTGAGTGGGAAAGACCAGCTCGAGCTTAACGTGATGGGATCAAAGCGCGACGGAGAGTGGAAAAGTGTCCTTGCATCCCCACCTAGTGGCATTTGGTAAAATCAATCTGTAGTGCCTTGGTGTGGACATGCTGTCCTCGGTTAGTGCAACCTGCTCAATGACAGACACCCACGTTGATAAACTTGATTAGCCAAAGGTGCTGGATTTGATCTGTTTTTGTAAATACTCCTCAGAGTTTGAGAGATGGCTGAATGTACCGCCAGTGGAAAGGAAGCTTTGACCCAGCTTTCAAAGAAGAGTTAATTCAGATGAGGATACTCTTTTTAAGAGGGGGACAGACCAGAAAGATTCACAGAAGAACAGCCAAAGCTTCTGTGAAAGGTGAGCATCCCCCACTGGTCTCATACCCACTCTCCCACTGTTTCTCCTCTTTGCTTAGCCACAAAGAAGCTGACTCATCATCCTTTGTACATTCCAAGAGATATTCCAATTTTGTGGAATTCCAGATTTCTGCCTGGCAGAGTGGCTTTTCCTGGGACACCTCAGCTGGTCGGAGCATTCCGATCCCTTCACGTGTGGTGTGATGGCTGGGCTCAGGCTGGCTTTAAGAGCAGGTAAGTAAAACTAATTTAAATTCGGGTCTTTCATTTCCTGTCCCACTCAATTAATTCTCTTGAGCCACAAAAACCTCTCAGGAACCAGTCTCTGGCCTTACTACTTGCTGACTTTGTGCTCGGGACAAAATCTCTTTTGCTGGTAGTTCTTCATGTTTTGGTACACAGGATTTGCAAATACCCCTGTTTTGGAGTGCTGTTCCTGTTGGATGTGTTTAATCCTGCTGATGTTGGACTCCCAGCACATGCTACTGGCAGCAGCACAGGTACAGCCAGAGAAACCAAAATTCTGTCTTCCTGGCTGAAGACATGTGAGTTTTGGAGTGGTAAAAGGCACATTTTACCATATCTGTCTTTGTTCTCAGAGACATTATTTTTTCAATACTGGATGGGTTGTAGAGCAAAGCTGGATTTCACCTTGAATCAAAGAGCCTTTTTTGCAGGCAGCTGTATTGGACTTTCCCTCTGCCTTTACCTTGGCTCTGTAATTACAACTACATGAGTTATGACCTCTAGTCAAGTGGGTTGAAAAGGGTCATTTTAAAAGGTCTGGAAGAGCTGTACCATGATCCAGGCTTTAATAAAGATGCAGTAAGGGCTGTGTTAAAAAAAAAAAAATCCAGACACAGATACTTCAGGTTTTTTGGGAGGTTGAACAGAAACATGCCTGGAACCCAGCAGCACTGAGGGCTGCTTCCCCCAGGAAGGGATGAGTTCTGCTTCTGCAGTGTCTTTTTTCCAGTATTTATCAGAAATTATGTTCTTTTTCTCATAGGCAAATATCCTGTATACACATATAAAAACAAACACTGTTGCTCAGAGTCCAAGATCTACTGCTGCCCAGGATTAAAGGATTAAAGAAAAACAAAATTTCTTCCTTTAATGAGAAATCTTGTTAACTGTCAGGAAAATGGGTGCTACAAAGTTGTTGGTTGTCCTTCTCTCTGCCAGAACTTGCTTGATGAGGAATAACATGTTTGCATGAAATATTTCACCTAGGAGAGTACAGTAACTGCTGTACTTGAGAAGATTAGTCTGGAAAACTGAAAATATCTAACTGATGAAAACATTTTCAATAAAACAGGAAACTGCTACAGAAGAGCTTTGCTCACAAGAAAATCAGAGTTACATTACCTGGGCTTTAGTCGATTGTTCTAGGCGGATTTGGAAGGGTCTCAAAAAACAAAGCAGTAAACATGGGATCACAGACTGGTTTGGGTTGGAAGGGACCTTTAAAACCATCTAATCCCAATCCTTCTGCCATCAACACTCTAAAAATGCCAAGAACCTTCCTGACAACCATCAGCCTAAAAGCTGATTGCTATTTAGAAGGTAAATTTATTGGAATTCGATACCCAGGCTTCTCAGCCTGGAGACGCGGGTCCGAGCGTCTTGTGGTGGGCTGATGGAGATGGAACCCTGAGGGGGGCTCGGGGCTGTGGGCAATACCAGCCTCAGACAGGCTTGCCCTGGGGGGAGTGAATGACCTATTTCTTCAGGATCAGCCCAAAACTGACCTCCGGAGCCGCAGAGTGTAGGAGGAAAAACAGTCGCTTTGTTTTCCTCTGCCCGCAGCCCAGCTCTGGCTGCAGCCATCATCTCGCTTTCGAGCTCTGATCAAAACTCAGCTTTTTCAGTTTGTACGGAAAACAGAGTTCAGAGCGGATTTAGTCACGAGCTCGCCAGAACGACCGAAAACACGGCTGGCAGAGGGTACATCCTCCAAAGCCACGCCGCTGCCAACTCCTGCCGGCGCGGGCAGCTGCCCACAATGTCCCGTTGTTCGCAGCCCCGCGGAACAAAGGCTGCTGTTGGAGGCTAATGCCGGCTCAGTGGTGGCATGCGCCTACGTGGGCTCTGCAGCCGGGGGGGCACAGGGCGGCAGGGAGGGGGAGCAGCGCCCCTGGATGTACAAGGAGGTTTCCAAGGGCTGCGCAGCTCCTGGCTGCTGGGCACTTCTCCACAGCTCCGGGGAGGTATGGCTTCCTGCCGGGACCTGCGGGGTGTCCATCCCTGGCTTTGGCATGGGGAGAGGTGCGGGATGACTTAGCTGGGACAAGGCAGAGGTGGCTGGGGGGCACGAGGCTGCTGCGGGTGCTGGGACACTCCAGGTGCATCCACTGGTGCGCGGTTGGTGTCTGGGGGATGGCATCTCTGGTGGGAATGCTGAGGGATTGAACTAACTGATGTAAAATCACTGCCCAGGTGGTCGAACGGCACCAGGAGCCAAATCCGCACTTTAGACCTAGCAAAGAGGTTCTGGTCTTTCCTCACTTAAAATGTTCTGAATATTTTGTTGAAGAGTAGCAATGCAGTTGTTTCTGGCTTAACGTGCTGCTGCGGACCTGCCTTGAGGTGAATAACTTAAATCCATGTGGAAGCCAAATCTGGTATAAACCAAGGCAGGTCGCTTGTTGGTGAAGCATCTCCACCTGACGTCCCTGGTCTCAGGGATCTGTGCGGGGCAGGAAGTTTTCTGAGGATTTCAGCAAGAGGGGAGGCTTTATCTGTCGTCTTCTCAATCTGTTCCCCCCTCTGTCTTCAGGCAAAGGCAATGATGAGGATAGTAATGCTATTCTTTCCACCAGTGGACCTCACCTGGAAATATAAAGTCTTTAAATCCTTTCTTTTTTACACTCCTGTTACTTGATTTTAGGCAAAAGGAGCATCAGTCCCGTGGGTGCGGGTAGGGGAAAAATCCAGAGGCAAGTGCAGGGAACGCCCAGGATTTTCTGTGTTTGGTGACCGCCGCACCTTCTGCTGTGTTAACCCTTCGTGGGGATCTCCAGCCACCTCTGCCCTGGATAGCTGTCCCCCAAAAAGTTTCCTTGCTTTCTAATCCCTGCGGCTTAGCAAGCAGAGCGGGAGCAGGCTGGGCTCGCTGCCCCCCCGTCCTGGCTGCCCGGTCCCGCCGTCCCTTTGGTGGGGCAGGACAGGGAGTCCCAAACTGCCCGGGGGCTGCAGTGCTCGCTAGAGGTTCTACAGCTATGCCCCTGAGTCACAGACGGAAAAATCACTTGTTCAGGTCTCCGGGCAGCCAATGAGCTCCTCTTCTCCCTGGGGACGGCAGAGATCTCCCAGCGCATCCCCCATCCATCAGGCAGCAGCGCCGCAAGGATGCAGGAGAGCGTTCCCTCCAGCCCAGGGCGGCGAGCAGGAAGGAGAGGCAGGGCTCGCAGCACATTAAAAAGTGCACGGAAACAGCTCCCGGTCTGCCCGGCGCCGGCTCGCACCCCTCAGCCACTCCGGCTCCGAAGGCTCGGAAGTCTCAATGTGTCCCTTTCTGTGTTTCTCTCCCCCGCACGCAGCGCAGCCCCCGCGCCATGAGGACACCGCTGCGGACGCCCGGCCCCGCGCTCTGCCCGCCCCGGCGCCCCGCTCCTGCCCCGCGGGGCTCGGGTTTCCCCCTGTCCCTGCCCCAGTGACGCTGCCTGTCCCGACAGGTCCGGCAGAGCCGCACGCCGGGGCCGCGGTGCCCGAGCGCCGTGCGGGGCTGCGGCTGGACATGCCCACCTAGGGCACGGGCGCCCGGCTGCCCCCAGCCCCGCGCCCGGCTGCCGGCTCACGGAATCGCAGCGTGTTCTGAGCTGGAAGGGACCCACGAGGATCATCACCAGCCCCTGTGTCCCTGCACAGCATCCACCCCCACCATGGAGCCGCCTCCAGAGGTGAAGAGGTATGTGGGTTTTGGCAGGAGCGGGATGGTGTTTCCCAGCTGCTGTCTCTGTGTCACAGGTGGGTGTGTGTGAGGTGGGAGTAGCAGCAGATGTGTCCGTGTCCTGGGACGGATGGGGTCTCCCCCCTTAGCCTCTCCGCAGCCTAAGTTTAGGAACAATGAAATTTATGAGTTATGAAGAAGTTCTTTCAATTTGTGTTCCTAGAAACAACTTTTTCAACTTAAAGGGGTGCATCACTCAAAGTAATAGTGTGAATTCCCTGCACCTGCTGTCCATAATGCACCCAGCTCTGTTCATGGAGGGAAGAGGTTTAACCTTGTGAGCTCAGTCTTGGCTGGGAGCTGTGGCAGAACCAGCTGCCTGTGGACATCCCACTCCCTGGCAGTCCCTGCCTTGGTCCTGCTGCTGGTTATTGGGGTCCTGGGGTCGGCAGCACCAGCCCAAAATGTTATTTACAAATTTTAGGATCTGGTCTGGATTTTAAGCCAGGTTTTAGAGGAAGTCTGTTTGTTCCCATTTCACCTTCTCAGCAACGTGTTAATCAGTCTCAGATTCCAACCCCTGCCTGCGGAGAAATGGCAAAAGTGCCAGGGGAAGAGATCTTGGCATCATCTGTGCTGGTGAATGCTTGTGTTGAAGTCTGTCCCGGTCTCCTGGCATGGCTGGAAACACTTGACCGGTCAGAAATGGAGTTTATGTCCAGAGTTGTTCCTCCCTGCACAGGAAAAGCCACACTACCCTTGAGCATTTTAGTAGGAGATTTACTCTGAAAACCATCTTGCTGAGTTCACCCAGCTGAGGGGACAAAATAGCCCTCTGTTCTGACAGGCAGAGATGGGAGAGGTCAGAGGTTGAGTGGAAATTGGAGAGACTGGCCCGCAGCCAAGCTGGAGATTATGGAGGTGGGCTGAGTTCTGGCTTCTTCCTGCTGAACTTCTGAGACGTCTTTCCTGGGGAGAGGTGAGGGCAAGGTGGTGGAAGAGAGACCTTTGACATACCCCATGGAAGCAAGTTACACGACTTTGGCACTGAACTCAGATGAAATTAGCTGCTCTTGCAGGACTCTGGCAGTGCCCCAGTGTCTCCAAGACTTCTGGGACATCTCAGTCTTTTCTTGCCTTCGCTGACCGAAGCACTGCAGTATTTGCACAGGGCCACTTCCTTGCCACATGGCCAGCATGGTCCTTACGTATCTGTATCTCAAAGCCCCACTACAAGACTCCCTTCTTTACTTTTCCACGTCCTGCCTTGTTTTTCCTCCTCTTGGGATTTTTTCCTTGGCAGAGAAGACTATTGGGCTGCAGTCTGCTATCTCAGGCTGCTTGTCCTGAAGCATTTTCTAACAGCAAAGCTTTGGTGTGCCTAACACAGGTTGTACAGGATATCACCCCTAAGACATGCTGTGCATCTCAATACTGAAATGTGGTTACCCAGGAGGTGACTCTTCCCTTTGCACAGGCAGCCTCATCCCAATCCTGTCTTTGCAGAAGTGAGCTCCTTGCTCCAATTTAAATTCATCCCTTCCTTTTGCCAGTGGCACTTCAGCCCTGTTTTATGTACGAGGCCCGTTGTCAAAGGAAAATGAAGAAAGGAAAATGTCAGTCTAATGCCTGCCACTGCATTAACTGGTTAATGGTTCTTCAGGAGTATGAAAACTTCCACAACACGTCTCACACAAACACTGGAGCAGTGCCCAGTTGTGGATGCCCCATCCCTGGAAGTGTCCAAGGACAGGTTGGACAGGGCTTGGAGCAACCTGGGATAGTGGAAGGTGTCCCTGCCCAGGGCAGGGGACTGGAACAAGATGAATTTTGAGATCCCTTCCAACCCAAACTGTTCTATTGACTCCAGGATTCTATGACTATGATCAGCTACAAAGAAGTTCTGGCTTTCTCTAGTAAAAAAGAACAAAATAAAACATGGATTATCAGGAGAGGAAAGTTTGTCCTGGAGCATCTTCCTTTTGTTCTGCATTTTGAATGCAGCTTCAAAAAAGCAAGGTTCTTCAAATAACTGAAGTGCTATACTTTCTTTACAGGAATAGTTTCTCCAGCATGAACTTTGAAGCAGAGATTCTGACAACTCCACACGATAATTCAGGTATTTGGGAGACAAAAGGAAAAAAAGAGATTAAAGTAAAATGCCCACTTAGATTGCTATCACTGCAAACATGTTTTAATTATTTTGGAGTTAGAGATAGTTAAAAAAAAAATACATACATATATATATGAAGAAACAGGATGGTTAACTGGCTGCAATTCAGGTGAGTTCAGCTTTATGTTAGGGTAGAGTTCAAAGTGTTGAGGATAGACATTAATGTCTTTACCACCAGTAGGGTTGGACCAGGAACACAGCTGCCAAGGACGTGGTTTTGGAAACAGCAGAGACATTCAGTTTGAGATTACTGTCCTGGGTGAGATATACATAGTTCTTTTATCAGTGGTGACTGAAAGCAGGTGATAAAAAAGCAGCTTCTTGAAAGGCAAAAATGAGGATGAAAATGTACTGCTGAGTCCTTCAACCTCATTTCATTTAGGAGGAATAGCTGATTTTTTTTCCCACTGAACGATGCCTTTTCAGCATTGATCTCCCAGGTGGAGGCTGCACTAGGAGTGCCTTCCTACTGCAGCCCTCTGTCCTGCAGGGCATCTTCTCACGAACCTCAGGTCTTAGTCCTGTCATTGCACCTCAGCCCTGAGCAGCTGGCCAGAGCCTGTGCCCTGGCAACAGCCCTATCTTTGGGATGGGACAGCAGGGAAGGGAGACTTTGCAATAATTGCTTGCAATCCTTTGAGTATCCCTGGGTTTTGCCTCAGAGAGAGAGATCTTGCTGTCAGCCACCCACATTTGAACACGAGCTCATTCAGATGAAATGTTTTGCCATCAGCTGCCCTCCTGGCCATGAGCTGCAGTTCCCAGCAGGGAATTCAGCTCCCTGGCAGCCCTTTTCAGTCCCACGCTGGTCAGTCACAAATGAGATGCACAGGGTTGACTACTTTTGCTTCAGCTGCAGGTGGCAGTGTTTGTGTTGCATCATCCCTCCTGGGAAGTGTGCCAGGAGCTGCCCATCTCAGTCACACTGTCCAGCATGGGCACGAGTGACAGCCCCCGGGTTTGGACCCCTTCACCTTTTTTTTAGTCTTCCAGAAAACCCCTCCTGTTCCATCCCTTCCTGCAAACCAAGTGCTCCACATCTGGCTTAAACACTTTGAAGACATTTTCCTCAGGCTGACCTGTAATGATGAGCCATTTAGCAAACATGCTTATATCAAAGGGTACCCAAGAATAATTTTTGAGCCCTGAGTGTGAACAGGTTGGAAAGTGCATCCTCTGCATCGTTTTCCCAAATCTCTGGTCTCTGTAGGGTTGGGTTGGGTTTCTCTCACAAGGTAAGTGCTTTGACCCTCCACGTGCCTCGAAGCCTCTAACATGCAACCCATATTTGTTTCTCAAGAGCTCTACATGATCCCTTCCATGAGAAGCCTCACAGCTGAGGAGTATGTGGAGGCCTTTAAGTCCTTCTTGGACCACTCAACAGAGCACCAGTGCATGGACGAGTTCAACAAGGAACAAATGCCCAACATCGTGGCTGGGTAAGGAGCTTTCCCTGAGCTGGGAAAGCTCTCTGTTATCCTGGGAGCCAGCAAAAACGTTGAAGGATTTTTTGGGGCAGGAATGAACTTTTAATGCTTTTCACATTTAAGTGCCTTAATAGTGGTTTTTAGGATATTCTGTTTAATGGCTCCAGAGTACGTGCTGTTTCAATTAATGCACTGTGGTGCCTCTCAGCTTAAGTTAAGGAAAGAGTCAAGACCTCATTCTCATGTCCACCTCTTTTCATTAGCTGATTTTCCGAGGATTAAAGTTGGGTTTTTTTGGTTGGTTGTTTTTTTTCCAAAAGAAAGCTCTCTTATGCTCTCTCCCTGCTTTTGGGACTTCATCACATCCATCCAAACAGAAACACATCTCTAATTCCCTCTTAGTGGCTAATTTGTGGTTTTCCCAATCCCCTAAGACCTCCTTATTTCTATCCTAAGTCGATTTGCATTGCTTAAGTACCAAATGGTAATCAGTTTTGTAAAGTACTGATGTAATATCTTGAGGCTGGATAACTGCAGATAGCTTCAGAACAGCCTAGATCCAAACCACAAGAAAGCCCCTTCAAATCTGGGTAATTTTTTGGATGTTATAGCAACTGTATTCTCCAATGAGAAAAAAAGTTTGGGCAGGCAAATTTTTATTCTACAGATCAGACAGATATAGATAAAATAAGCAATAAAATAATCATCATTAGCGATTATATTAAGAAATTTTAATTGTGAATTTAAATCATGGAAAATCATTGTGGATTTCTATGATGCTGATTTTGTGTTTGTCAAAGGGTCTTGACCCTCATTATGGCTAAGGGTCCTGGACTTGCTCACACCCTTCAGGACTTACTACGCATTCCACTCTTGTGGAATCATTGCTGCGGTGTCTCCTGAGGTTGTGTTTGGGAAACTCAATCCCTTGGCACAATCCACACCTGAGAGCAGAGTAAGGCCATAAATCATGTCAGAGCATGGCTGTTATTAAATATTCTCTTAGGAAGCACGTGACTGGAGTCTTTTAATGAGCAATTTTTTTAAGATAAAAATTATTGAAGTTTCAGAGCCTCCTCCGAATTTCAAACCAAGATTAATGTTGATAAGAGATGATTTCCAATCACTTGGATAGCCTGATGGTTTTGATTTTCTGGGTTTTTACATCCAATATTTCCTCCTGAGGGTGCTGAGGTTTTCCCCAGCTCACCTTGTCCCTACTTCCCCAGCAGTGCCAATCCAGCCAGGTACAGCCTCTTTGCCCTGGGGTTCCCTTTTTGCACAATGCCAGCCATAGTCAGAAGAAAACTCCTTGGCAAAGGGTGAGAAACTCTACACCCTGGTGCCTACTGTGCTTTGAAATATGAGCTGGCTGATCTGGGCAGGCTCCTGCCACGCTGGTTATCACTGGGCTCAAAGGGGATGCTCAAATTTTTAAACCAATTCATGTGCATAACATGAAAATTTCCAGGCCAATGTGTCATCCAAGCAGTAAGAATGAAAACATGAAGTCGTGTGATACAGCGTGGTTAAGTCATGTGTATTTATCCTTTCAGTGTTGGCACTGGAAAATCGACCATCAGCGTTCTGGGAGTTGGGAGTGGCACAGGTGAGGAGGGGGGTGCTGGGGGATGGGGATCCCTGTGGGGAGCAGCAGGAGATGCTGAAACAATGGGCAATGATGAGAACTGCTCAGGCATCAAGGACAGCGTTTCTCACTGAAGCACAGAAGGGCAGAAGGAGGAGGGGAGCTGGGATGAGGGGACTGCTCCTTCCCTTCCTTCCGTCTTCATCTCCCGTCTGAAGCACTGCTGCTCAGCTCTTTCTGGGCAGTGAGATATGTGTGATTTTAGCTTAGCTTCTGCCCCTTGGTGACTCTCACCTGGCTTTATTTGCCTCCGTGCAAGGACTCCTCCTTCTGGTTAGGTACAAGAGCATCTGCAAACCCTGCTGGAGAAGAATTAGAGACATTGGAGATGTTTCTTCCACCCAAAATCCTGCCTTAGACTATCCCCCCTTAGGGGATCTCTCCTTTTGCTTTGCTTTTAGGGATCCCAGAGGCCAAGGCTGGGCAGTGCCCTGCTCCCAGTACTGCAAAACCACCTGGCCACAACCACTAGCATGGGCTGCATCAGCTTTTTCAGGACATGATTTTTGTTACTGCTTTTACCCAGTGATGAGTAGGGTTTAACTGCAAATGATATTTTTCCCCAGAGAGAAACCCATCCTTTGGAAAAATAGCTTTAAAGCTGTTCTAAATGCATTTGTGTTTAAAAAAAGCCCAAAACAACAAAAACAAAGTGGTGAAACAGCCAACTTTGCTCCCAGGGAAACTGGGAGAAAATAAAGAGTAGAGAAAAGAAGTGTTGGTTTGATTTGTCAGAGTTTACTTCTGCTTTAAAAAGTATTTTCAGCTGAATTTTAAGTACTATTACTTTCAAATGAAAGTATTTTTCTCACTTTTTTTTGGTTTTGTTTTCCTGAGTAAGAGAAAATTAGCATTTGATTGTTTTCCCCAACCGGGAATATGTTGGAGCATATGAGAAACCAAGCAGGCAGAAATCATTCAGTTCTCAATTACCCTCTATTTTCATTAAGTAATATAAACCAGAAATTCTGACTCCACGAAAGCTCAAAGGGGAAATGAACTTTTAGCATCGTCCTTAATTTTCCTTATGTCCTCTTCAGAGGAGGTTTTAATGGCAAAATAAAACCTCTAAAATTTCCTATGTTTGCTGGGTGAGTGTCCCTTGGGTATGGACCTACACCCCCTCAGCTTGCCCATGGCTGCAAGAGCTGAACTTCTGGGGCTGGGCAGCGAGTAAGCTGGGATGGCACCAAGCAAAAGGTTATATCTGATCCCTGACCTTTTCAGAGGTGGACTCTGGTTTCACAGAGCCCCCAGAATTAGTTTAGTTGATGAAAATATTAAAGGGGATTAGTGGCCAGCTCCACATCCTGAAAGCCTGTGTTGTGGTCCAAATCATGTTTGCTCAGTCAGCCCATGTTTTCTCAAGGCTGGTTTAACTCTGGGCTGGGACTTGCCAGTTGCAGAGAGGTTCCAGTCCTGTCCCAGCCTTGCTGTGGTCAGTGCTGCAGGGTTGTTGCTGGCAGGGCAAGCTGCAGCAGAGGAATTCCTGCCCTAGAGTGCTGTATTTTACTGCTTGGTTTTACAGACACCTTGGTTGAGGTTTGCTCTTGCAAACAGTGGATTAAGGGATTTTACAGAGGTGGAGTGAAAAAACCTCCAAACCTAAGCAGCTGTTAAGATAGCCACTTGCTGCTGATGTACCCATTTTCCTCCATCAGTGGCTCCAGGGCCTGGGGCAGTGATACTCTGCCTCTGGCCTTGCCCTGAGCCTTGCAGGGAGCTCGAAGGGATGGTGCTCCCCAAACCAGGCACTTACAAACTGGCATTTAGGTCTGTGACAAATCATTCAGCTGCTTGCTATAGGGATCGGCCTTCCTGTCAGCAGTATTGGTGCCTGCACCCACCTTCAAAGGATGCAGCCGCTGCCTCTTCCCTTGAGCCTTTGGCCAGCCCTGCCCTGCTGCCACTGCGCTCCTCAGGGGCCTGGGGTATTTTTTCTCCAGTTTCAAAAGACTCCTCCTTCCTTGGATGTCTCTGTAGTGCTGGCATGGCTGATATTTCCCTCCTTGAAGTCTATTTACTGCAGCACCTGCCAAAGACGATGGCTCTTCCCATGGCTGGTGCATCAGCTGAAAGAGCAGGGAGGATGCAGTATCTCGTATCAAGACCTCTCTGTGTGACATTTGCAAGGACAGGACTATTTTTAGGCCCCACCATCAGCTACAGAGAGGATTCTTGCAGAGGTCCCACCAAGGTGGTTGCATCTGCTGTTTATTTACATAGTTTCAAGTGAACCAGGGAGACTCAGACACTTGGCGTGTCATGGCATTTCTGGGAAATAAGCAGCGTGACCTGTATCACCTCAGAAAAGGCTGGAAATTTCCTAGAACAGGAGGACAGACTGATGCTTGCTCCTCCAGAGCTTACCCAGCAGCACAGGAGCACCAACAGCTAAATTTGCAGGGCGCCTCCACACAAATATGTGAGTCTCTACTTGTGTTTCCAAGATAACCATCAGTTATTTGATTCCCAGGGCTGAGACCATGTGGACAATCCCCAAAAAGGGAGGATCCAGGATGCTGAGTTTCAGTGGGTCTTTTCTCTTGTGATGCAGTTCCCCAGGACTTGGGGCTGTGTCACAGCAGCTACTGTGTCCCTGTGACAGCCCCAAAGGCATGGACCACCCCACGCACGTCGGAGTTCCACAGCTGTGTCAGCTGCCTCCTTGCACCCATTAAAACTTTCTGGGGTTGTTGCAAATTAACGTTTCATGGTTATTTTTTTAAACAGTGAGCTGTGATTCTTTTGACTGGTCTGTCCCACCACCCAGGGTATTGCTCTCAGCAGGTTTTTGTGCTGCTGCTTGTCTCTGCCTTGTTCTCAGGCTCCTCTGTACCTCTCTGTTAGCTCAAGCAGTATGATACCATGGTGAGAGTATCACCAGGTTATGCCACTGCATGAGCCACAAAGCACAACATGCCTCACTTCTGCTGGGGGGTTTCCTGGCAGGAGTGGTGGCAGGTGCACTGGCATCCTTCCATCATGTTTACCTGCTTTCTAAAGTAGTGACTTTGTGCTTATTGAGTAGGTGAGCAGGATTTGAAAATGATCAGGATACTGCAGGCTGTGCACCCAGGGGTCTTTATTGACAATGAGATTGTGGAGCCCAACCCACAGCACGTGGCAGCTTACAAAGGTAAGGCTACACCTGCTCCCAGGGTTATAGTGAGGACCGTCCATTTGAATGATGGGTTTTTCTGCTGTTTTGTGAAATTCATGGCTTTCTTCTACTTTTTGAAACAGAGCTGGTGAATCAAGCTCCAGACCTGCAGAATGTTTCTTTTATTTGGCACCAGCTCACTTCCTCGGAGTATGAACAGCAGGTGAAGGAGAAAGGCACACATAAGAAATTCGACTTCATCCACATGATCCAGGTAATGGACATTGCTTTGACACAGGATTATTGGCTTTAACTACTCCCTTCAGTGCTGCTGTGTGCTTGAATTTAGGACCAGAGCTGAGCACAGCTCTCCCATAGCAATTCTGCAGCAGCTCTACAAACACCAAAGCTGGCAATGCTCAGTGCCATGAGGTCTCCCTAAATGTGCATGCAGAATCAGGAAAAGCTGGGAAGCAACTGGGACAGAATTTAAAACACCTCTAAAGAAAGGGTTTAAGCCTTTGGAGGGTCACTATGGAGGAGGAATAATGGCTGTGACACTGTCTCTCCTAGATGCTGTACCGTGTGGAGGATATTCCCAATACTATCAAGTTTTTCCACAGCTGCCTTGACCATCACGGTAAACTCCTGATCATAATTTTATCAGGTAAGGGAGACCTTGTATTTTTTGTTTAATTGATGGAATTTTGAAGAGCTTTGAAGTTTGAGAGTCACAAATATTTACCTGGGGATACCAGTAGTGTTTATTCTACAGTAAATGACTAAAACAAATGCTGAATTTCATATGGAGCATGCAATCTTGGGCTTAGCCCTGGACCCCAGTGTCTGATGGATCGACTTAGGCACAGCCTTTGTGCTCTTGCTTCCCTGCTTATGAAACTGATGTAGTGGAGAGAAGTGTGGCTGTCCATGAATGAGGGTCAATCCTTCCTCATGGTGAAATCAGCAGTGTAAAAACACAACCTGAGCTCTGGGTGGACCCATCTTTGGGGCTCTTAGCACAGCAACGACCCAGACCCCAGCAGGAAAACAGATGCTGCCAAGAGCTGCAGGCTTTATGGTAGGATGGGAAAAAAGAGGCACTATGTGATGGCACTTCTTTAAAAAATAGAATGTTTTATCCCTTGTGCCATTCATTAATCCCCTGCTCATAGTGTGGTGGAAAAAGCATGAATTCCCATGTTTCCCATTAAAACTGCCTCTCCCATTGCCTGTAGGCTGTTTCCCTTGCTTTCTGGGGCTGTTTTCCCACATTTCTTCAATGTGCATTCATAATTGAGGTTTGATGTATGAAAACTGCAGTTTTGGCCAAGGGACAGTTAAGAGGCTGCACGGACATCCAGGTTCAGCACGTTGGTACCTCTGTGTGTACCCTTCCTTCTGAACAAATTCGGTGCTGGAGACATCTCCCAGGAGTTTCCTTTAAGCAGGAGAGTTTCGGAGGGAGGGCTGAGGGAGACTAGCAATTTATGAGGCACAGATGTTTGTAAGCAGACTCACGTAAGGGGAAAGCTCTCCTCCTGCTCCTGTCAAGGTCTGGGCCGGCAGCGAGCGAGCCTTTCCAGCTCATTTCATAGTTCATTAGCTGGTGTTTGACTGCCTTGGCTTTGCCAAAGTAACCTCCCCTGGTGCCTCGGCAGACAGCAGCGGATGGGCCAGCCTGTGGAAGAAGTACAGAGACTGCCTGCCCGCCACCGACAGCGGCCACTACATCACCTCCAGCGGCATCACGGAGGTGCTGCAGAGGCTCGGAGTGGAGCACCGCGTGTACGAGTTCCCGTCGGGCTGGGACATCACCGAGTGCTTCATCGAGGGGGACGCGCTCGGCGGCCGCATGATGGATTTCCTGACGGGGACAAAAAACTTCCTGGGCACGGCCCCGCCGGCGCTGCGGCGGCGGCTGCAGGAGGCTCTGTGCCAGCCCGAGTGCAGCAGCACCAGGGACGGCAGGGTCATCTTCAGCAACAACCTCAGCATGATCGTCGTGGAGTCCTAGAGCCCCGAGACGAGCTGGGCTGAGTGCGGGGCACGGCGGGCACGGGAAAGGGCAGCATAGGGAGGAGGTGGGCTCGCAGGATGAAGGCAAGGGAAGGGGGGTCAGCTGCAGCCTCCCCCTGCCAGCCAGCGCCAGGGGAGCCGCCTGCCGCGCTGGGATGAGCTCTCTGTGCCGACGAGGTCGGCAGGGCCAGGATTGCACCCTGGCTGTTTAGCCCATCCCTACGAGAATATTTTTCCAGAGAGCAAAGAGCTCCATCTCACTAAAAGCCTACCTGGAGTTGTGTTTAACAGTATGCATCCCGTCTGTGCCTCCAGTGGGACTTCCACTGTTCTATGCAGCCAGCATGTTTACACAGCCACAGACACGTGTCTGCACCACCTTCGCAGCTGGGAGGAGGTGGCAGCCCCTGCGCTGGCCGTGTACAGACCCACCCAGGCACTGCTTCCATCTGTGCCAGGAGGAAAACAGCGAGATGGCCCTGCTGCTTTGCACCCAGGTAATGTCACTGCACCCAGGCCTGAGCTGTAAGTTGCTCTGCACTAGGCTATTTCACATGGTTTTATCAGCACAGGCATTTACTGCCCCAAGTCTCTCAGCGTCTCGCAGTATAGACATGTCTTAAAAATGTATCAGCCTTTTTGTTTGGAGCATATTTTGGAACCCAGGATGATACTTGCTCTGTGCTCTTTCAGGCAGATATTAATTTTGTTACTTTCTTACTACTGTTTGTCTCCATATAAAATAAAAGCAATCTTAAAACGAAAACGTCACATCTGGTTCTGCACATGTGGGCTTACAGAAAATGAAGAGCAAAGAGGTCATTTAGTTAAAAACAAAAAATATGCAAAGTACTATTTTATGGAAGCGTTGAGGGTTTCTTGTAAGTGAGAAAGATGAGCCTGAGGATGTGGAAGAGCTGGGAGTGAGCTGCAGCTTGTCCTTGTGCTGCAGCCCTGGGAGGCAGCTTGGCTCTCTCAGAGCAGCATCACTGCAGCACAGCAGAACAGCACCAATGGTACTTGAATGTGGTGTATGTGGTTAAAATGTTAGTATTATTAACATGTTAAGACTACTTCCACAGAGCCCTGGGTTGTTCAGAGGGCTGAAGGAGGTGCTGCCAGTGCAGCCAGCTCCAAAGGGAGATGCCACACAGAATGCCAGTGAGGTTTGGCTCTGCATTTGGCACCATGGTGCTGTGCAGACCCTGGACTGAGCACATGAGGAAAAGCTGCCTGCAGTGCCAGCAGCCTCACTGCAAACAGCTCCGAGGGGAGAAAACACCAGATCAGATGGGAAATACCTGCAGGCACAGAAGATATCTCTGTGTCTGATTTTTCCATGCTTAAGATGGGTAGGACACACCCTTGTACACCTCTAGGAGCCCAGGTTGAGGCCTGGGATGGATCAAATGGCTTCTTCCAGCACCATGAACACTTGAGTCATCACAGTGGCTTGCAAGACCTCCCATGTCATTGTCACCCAGATCCTGCTGATCCTGCTAAAGTTGTCCCACTCCTCCCACTTGAATGCAGCTACTGCCAAGGGCAGCACTGCCTGTGTGAAAAGGTAATGAGCCCATGGAGTCATTGGGGCTCCACTCTGTCCTTTGTTTTTTTCGGGTATTTTTTTTAAGTTTGGTTTTTATCATACCTTTTGGAAACACAGCCATTTCTCCTGAAACTACTGTAAGGGGAAAGATGAGCAAAACAATGGGAAACAGTGGCATGATATCATCTCCCTGGCAGGACTGAGGCACCCTGGCCTGCAAGTACTATTGCTGTCAGTTCCAGAAACATCAATCAAAACTGGACAACGTGCTCCAGAGAACCCCATACCTGTGCACAAGCTTTTTCCTTTGATCCATCCTACCGTTTATTCCATAGGCATCTCCTTCTCTGGTGCTGGCTCCCAGCACAGGGCACGGAGTGAACAGCTGGGCTGTTGGACAGGCTCTCAGTACTGCTCCCATCATTGTTCTCCTTCCACTATGAATTCCCATGGTTTATTTCCTGTCAGTAGTGATATCTCTGTCTCTACCTGGTAGATGAAGAGGAAAAACAAAAGGTACCAAAAACCAGGCTTACTTTTCAAGCTTAGAAGAAAAATCTGCCTGTTAGTCTTTGCAGAAACTTGGCACAATAGAGGTGTGCCCGGATCTTCTGCAACCCAAGAGGTTTTCCACTCCTCCTTGGAGTTTCCTGAGTAGATAGACACATTTCCAATAAGCAGATACTCAGCAAGACCCATCTGTGAGCAAAAAATTTACCCACACCATTGTAAATCAATGCACAAATGCTCAAAAGAAAAGGAGCACTTCAAAGCAGACTGTTTAGTGACAGGCTGGGGAGATTAAACAGGGCACCCCATTAAAAACATGGCTGCTTAATGCTTTATATGTAGCTTTTCCTTTGATTCTTCAAAAGCAAGCAGTTTATCAACAACTCTGCTTGTACACCTGGAATAAACAGCATCCTAAATGCCCCATTTATTTATATATTTATTCTTTGGTGAACATTAATAACTATTTGTTTTGCTTTCTAAAACATGCTCTCCTCCCATGCAGAATTTCAGACTGTGCTTCCCCAGCAGCAGAAGTGTGGCCACGAGAGGGCTGCAGCAGCCAGCGAAATAAATCCACCTCCCGAAACCCCTGGAAATGCTGAGCTGAAGCAGCAGAACCAGAGTCAGGCAGACAAATACGTTCAGCTTCCTGTGCTGGCTCATCGCATCCTGATCCCAGCAGCTGGGGACCACACTTTTTTCTACTGTAGTCATGGGCTCTGACTCTGATTCTGGGCTCTGGTTTGTAAAAAAGTCATGATGGCACAGCACAGGTTCCACAAGGGATGCATAAAATCTGCTTTTGGGTTGTTTTTTTTCTCCCACTCGATGGCTGAAGTGCTGCAGCTCGGCTGCCGCTGGAGCCCAGGTCTGCGGACAGCGACCCAGGAGTGACAGCTACCGGGGAGGGGAACACAGGGAAGGGGATGGCAGGAGTGAGAGGCTGCTTCAGCCTTAGCTTTGAGGCAAATTAACCCCGCTGAGATCAGTTCAGGGGGAGTCCTACTCCATCCTGAGTTCCATGGCAGATCCCAGTTAGTGAGGAGCCAGTCCATGTCTCCCAGAGGGAGCTGTGCAGTTCCGAGTTTGTTCCAGCCCCAAGAGAATGCTTTTGGGGATAACCATGCAGTAAGCTGATTCTGCAGTAGAATCAATGCCTTCAAAACCCAAACTGTACTGTTTCCCATGGATCAGTTGCAGATTTTATCCTCATTTCCAGTTCATAATATGCCCATGTCAACGCACAGCTCTGATTGTGTGTTACAGTCCCCTAAAAAGGAGCTACTGAGAGCAGCTCTTTATAACACCAAGGATGGATAATTGGATAATGGATAATACTGGGCCTGTACACAGTCTTGGGGGCTGAATGGTTTGCCTTTGAAGTGTTGAGGCTTCTCTACTCATGAGTATCATCAGGCGAGTGAAGGTAACACAGGAACTGCAAAATCTTGTAGCTGGTTTCTGAATAATCTCATTAAAAAACAAGCTCAGTAAAATACTGGAGCATACACTGAAAAGAATAACCCTAATCTCAATAGGGGGCGAAAATAAAGAGGCTGAACTTTATTTTGTCCCCCTTCAGTATTTTCCCACAGAAATCTGTTGAGGCTTGTATTATACCTGGAGGATTGTCCTCACCTTTCTGGAGCTTACAGAGGCCTTTGTAGGAATAGTAACCTCCTTGTCATATCTCATCCTGCTTTTTAAACTGAATTTTTTTTGAAGGTCATATCTTTCAGACTGAGGATGAATATCTAATCCAAGTCTAAAAAATATCTTTATTATTGAGCATTGCTCCTTGTAGTGACTCCATTCCTTTCCTGAAGTATCAATAGAAACTTAAATCTTGCTAGATGTTGGAAGTCCTCTTAGGCAGAAAATGTGTTGTTCATCCCACATTCTCCTTTAATTCCTTGTTAACAACAAGTAAATAAAGAAAGAAACAAATCCCTCCAAGATAAATGTTTGGAGTAGAAGCTCCAGCTGGAAAGATCTCATGCCTGAGGAGGGTTTGTGGAACATGTGAGATGGCAGGATCCCAGTGGGGCTTTTCTTCTCATCTCTGAGAAGGAACAGGGAAGAGCAGAACAGGAGTTTCATTTCCATTCTCTTCTTCCCGGTGGTCTGATGACACTTTCAATTAGACCTGCCAGCAAATTGCTAGAGAAAACATATGTTTTGTCATACATTGTAATGATGGTGCCACTGGTGAATTTATAAATGTGATAAGGAAATTTTCAGAGCGGTCCCTAAGTCCCTCTTGCTTTGTTAACATTTTTTAGCATCCTATTAATCACTCTGTATGTATCTGTCAACAGCTGATATTATGGATTAAGGAAGATTACAGCTCATTGCTCCAGTGGCTGTTTTCTTTAGGATTTAACTCTACAGGAACTTTGCCATTGGCCTCCCTCTGGCAAAACCAGCCCCTGGCTTTTGCAGACACTTTGCTTCTCTGACTAAGAGTGGGTTTACTTTAAAATGTATCAAAAATGCTCATCCAGAAGGGAAATGTTTTGATTTTATCACTTCTGGAAGAAGGGCTAATACACTTCCAGTGCTGAACAAAGAGTCCACAAGATACTGATTTACAGATGTTTCCATGTAGATAAATGTTGACTTTGGTTTTTTGTGCTTGTGCAGATCATGTCACTTGTTATTTGAGGAAAGGGGATGTTACTTGAGGAAATTCAGAAAAAAATTATGCAGGTTTAATAAATTTAATTCATGAAATTTCTCCACTATTTCCTGTCAACTATAGGTTGTTCTCCAATTCTATGTATTTGTTGTCCACTTTGAGATGCAAAGAAATCCTTGTGACTCCTATGATGCAACACAAGCAGAATTAACACCAGAGAATCAAACAATTCATCCTTGAGTAACATTCAGACTAAAAATTATTCACCCAAACTTACCCCTTGGGCCAGGACTTGTTTTTATACACAAAAACAGTGATGTCAAAAATACCAGTTTTGGTCTAGACATCCTTCCTGAGCTTATTTAATTCTTACAGCTTGTCTCCAAGGCCTCATCATTCCTTGCTCCCTTCTCTGGCAGGGCTTCCCCCCACCACAGCCTTATCCCAAGGCAGCCAAATCCAGGGAAACTTTCCTCCTTTGCTCAGAGGATGCAGGGTCATGGCTGACCTCAGTCCTGGCTCACTTGCAGTTCCTGCCAAATGTTGATGCAGATTTCTTGCTTCAGAGCCTCAGGTGACATGAAGCTTGTCCGGGTGTTTTATTGGGAGCCTCTCACTCCATTACAAATGTCTTAAAACAGCTAGCACTGCCAGAGCCTGCCTTTTCTGCACTTTGTGTAAATTATCCCTGGGCCACTGGTTAATGTTTATTATTTCTGATGCTTTGAAATGTTAAACTGAGGGCTTTAATATAACCTATAGTACAAGGCCAGGTAAAGGGGTTAATTGGAGAGGAAATTCTTGTTTTCTGTATGGGAGAGCTGTATTTTGCTCCCCCTAACCCCTAGCAAATACAGTCCCCAAATTCATTCTTGTTTTGGTGGGAATTTAAATAAATCTTCCAGTTCCATCTCTCAGCCACAAATTGCCTCTGAACATAATTAGCCTTTATACTGGAACTGGGGCCTTGTTTATTCATGTGTCAGTCCCTGGAAAGTGTAGGAATATATAAAATTTCACTCAGGCTTAGACAAAAACTCCTCCTTGACCAGAATCCTGTACTATCAAGGGAAGGAAGGAAAGCAAGGAATATAGAAAATAGTCAATATTCTACATCTTTCTTGTACTTCCCCCAGCCTCCCTCCCCTGCCTTTTGGAAACCTGTCAGTCGTGGACCTTATGTGCTGATGGCTGCATCCAGGCAGTCCTTGCTCCTCCTTGCCTTTTCTCATTCATTTCCCTAATTTCTTTCCACGTGTTTTGCAAAGATAACCAACAAATATATCCATTTCAAGTGCCTCTGCACCCTTTTTATCTTGGTGAAAGATATATCTTTTTTTTTTTATATAATTTCCTCTAACGTGAGGACCATCTGGCCAACTTCTATGTACACCCTGACTGCAAAACCCTCTGTCACCTTCTGATTCCAAAATCAGGCTAGAAATTATTTCAGAGAGAATGTGCTGTCCAAAATCTCTCGTTTGGCTATTGAACAGAGAAACATTTAAGGCTGAGAATGCAAAGAAAATTCATTTTTGTAATTAAGGGCCTCCCCTGTTCTCAGGGTACCTGTATTTGCACGGGGCCCTGCCATGAGCTTTCCCAGGCTGGCCATGTTCACTTCATCTTGCTTGGAACCAGTTTTCCCTCTTTAAAACCTTCCTTTCCTTGCAGGCAGCTCATGAGGCTGGATCCATTACTGCAAGTGAGAGGTTTTATTACCGAGGTGATAAGTGTCATGCCAATACAATAGTAATAATAAATAACTTCTCTAAAAGTGTGAAAGGGCCTGACATTATTAATTGCACTTCAAGCTCTCGCAGTGTGTATGGATCAGGATTGAATGCAGAACAGACCAAAGGGGTTTTTTTTCTTGCTTGCGTTTTTGCTCTTTGGAAAGAAATGGGGTTTGTTCAGTGGAAATGTCCTCGGTGAACTGACCCTGCAACAAACCTCTCACCTGTGCAAGCCCCCATCACTCCCATCTGGGCTCAGATGTCCCTGCTGGGGTGCAGAGATGGAGGGACACCTCTGTGACAGGCGGGGGAGGTCTTTCTTCCCCTTTGACAGCAGATGCAAATGGCTCTAAATCTCAGTCCTAAGTAGAGGCGCTGTCAGATGACTTAAACAGGAGGCAATGCTTTTAGACACTTATAAAAGATGTGAGTTTCTGCATCTCTCCTGCAGGCTCTTATCCAGTGATGAATGTGCAGAGGGTCTCACAATGCCCCAAAAATGACTAAAGCTCTTGGTTAAAGGCACAAGTTGGTCCCTGGTGCTGCAGGACTCTGGCACAAAGCATTGCACGAGGCTTCCTTGTACATCTGAGTTGAGATGCTCACAGATAAGTTCACTGAGCAAAAGCAGGTCACATCAGCAGATTTAATGTGTCCTTTGAACCTCCTGCACCTCATTTTCTGTCCTCTGCTGTAACATTTATCTTCTTTTGATCATTTAGTAATGGGCAGTTGTTTCATTACAATGGAAATAAAAATAGTTGACACAAAAGCATGGTGTTTTGCCTATTCAGAGTGACAGTGGAAAGTTGCACTCCTGAGTTGGCTTGAATAGAGTGAACCTTATTAAGTGGTGACATCTCAAAGGAGATAATGCCTTCATCCAATTAATCCTTCCTAATGAACTTACCCTTCGCAGGTGGGCAGAGCAGTTTCAGCATGAAGTTTGCTTCCTGTGATCATTTGTGCCAATAAAAGTCTTGCGAGGAAGCTGATGAAAACTGATGTGAATGTGCCTGAAGTGAATTTATTTTGATATTTGACTTGTCAGGAAGAGAAAAAAAAGTGGTTTGTACTTTTCAGCCTGATCTGCCATTGTGCTCTCTCCTGATCATCCCATTCTTTAATAACTCCTCAAATTGTAACAAGGCTCCTGGGCATCCACTTCCCTTTGAATTTGTAGCTGAGAAAATTCCATGTTTGAAACACTTGGAAATGGAGTTTTATTTGATAACCTGTATTTTTGAGGTGGGTAACTACCTTGCTGAACACCTTGATGGTTATTTCAGTAATAGTAGTCTAAAAATTCTCTTCTGATTCTGAGAAATTTGGGCTGAGGAAAGAACTCTTTTTCCACTATGTTATAATGATACTTTGCACTTAGGCACATTCTTTTATCAAAGCATGTTTTATTCATCAATGCACCAGGCCCTCATTTGGTTTTTTTAATTGTGACTCTCTTTATACCACAGGCTTGGAAGTCCTACTGTGACATTCTTTTGCTGCTTTTCCCTGTGCTTTGGAGATGTCAAGGAAGAAAGTGCCAGAAAGGGGAAAAGCAATGTGAAAGTTCAACCAAAGCAGAAGTTGTCAGACTAAAACAAATCCAGGGGGAGGAAAAAAGTCGGAAGGATTGATAAGAAGATTTTTTAAATCATATATTTATGATGTGCTGGTTCTTTTATAGAACTGGGAGCTCCTGTTGATCTGCAATTAGAACTGGTTCTGAAGTGTGAGACCATCTCCAAATGAGGGCACACAAAATTATCTACCTAGCTCCTACCTCTGTTTTAGGAACTCATATTAGTGATCTGATTTTCACACATGCCACTGAGTATTTTTGCAGCCTTGACACAAGAGAACATGCCTGAAAATTAGGATTGAAGCTGATAAACTGAAACTCCCAAATTTTAAATGTTGGCCACTTCAACTTGTCCGCTGCTATAAAATGATTCAGTAAAGTCATCATGAATAGCAGCTCTGAGTCTTCCCCATCTCCAATTTAACCAGCAAAAAAGAGATCTTTAATGAGGACAATGGAGCTGATAGCTGGGGAGAAATTATTTTCCAGCTGCTACATGGTTCTGGGGTCATGATAAAATTAACCACTTTGAAGTTGTGCAGCCCGGTTTCATACCTCAGACAAAGAATTGGGATAATTTTTGAGCACTGCAAGCTGCTTGTACTTCTCCTACTGCTTGTGGCAGGAAGGAATAGTTTTTAACTTGCACTTTGTTAAATATGGTAGTGGAAAAGCCAGCGTATCCAGCCTAGTGCATCCAGGTGGTGGGCACTGAACTAATACTTCTTTCCATATTCTGGAAGAGTGTCTCAATCAAAATGAGACTTTATGGTCTATTTTTAATTTCACAGTTATAAAGGTGAACATGCAACTTTTCCAGACAAATAATTAGGTATCACAGAATAGAGCACATCCCCATTAAATAATAATAACACATTTAATTAGTGAAAAACTATACTAGCCCTAACTGATTTTACTGTCTATAATTTATTTCTAGATTAATGGGTATTTTGTAGTCCACTAGTCCACTAAGTATATTTAGTGTATAGTAATGCTTTTCTTAGTTATTATTTCTGTTTCTATTCCCTGTAGACTAAAAACTACTTCATCCATTCTTTTCAATTAATGTCTTGGTATAATTTCTTGTAATGAAAACATAGTTCCTTTGCTCATTTTTTGCCAGACATTTAGGCCTGGGACTAAACCAACTAACATACATTTTTGTTTCCCTGGTAGTCCCATGGGTGAGCTTGGATTAAAGGGGGTGCTCATCTGAAAATAAAACACATATGATCACATGTAATTGCCTGAAAACTGTCAACAGATTAATTAGTGCAGACTGTGGTCCTGAGCTGGATATGCAGATGGTGTAGTGGCTGTGAGACCTGAACCTAAGCCATCATGAGGTTCAAAACAGAAAAGGACATTTCTGCTGGCTCCAGTTTTCTGTGTTCTTCTTTGATTTCATCTCCCCTTTAGGGCACTTTGGGTTGTGCCTCAGAGAAGAAGGGGGGAAGTGCTGTTGTTGTCTTCCAGAGCACGAGCAGGTCAGAGAAGACACATTCCCTGAGTTGGACTTAAAAGCTTCGACAGGCTTTTTGGCTCATGGCTGAGCTGATGCTTGAGTGACTCCTCTGATCGTAAAAGACACTGATGCATCAGCACCAGCCAACGCCAGAGCCATCTATTTACCCAGGGAAGTGCTGCAATAGATCAATGTTAAATGCTTATTTGTGCTTCACTGCTCCCAGGCACAGAAACTAATTACCAAAGATGAATTAGCCCTTGTGACAATGACTAAGAAATACACATCCCAAGATAGACCACCTTGACCACAAACACACATAATTCTGCCTCTGACGAGGAGCGGCAGAGGGTTACACGGCTCATCCTTCAGCCACAGCTCACTCAGGGTGGAGAGCTGCTGGCTTTGTCCATGTGCTGGACAGCTGGTGACCATTTGCTGAGCCCCTGACTCTTCCCTACAGGAGTCATTCACTCGACTCCTGTGTGTCTCTGTTTGCCCAGCTGTGGATTAGCAGCAGCAGTAAATAAAACACCTTTTGCAGATACCAGCAGACCTGACTGATGGCAAACTCTCCCCAAGGGTTTTGAGTTAACACATGAGTTTATGAGTTCTGCCTTTACACCTTGACTGCTCAGGAACAGCAAATGCCTTGCTCTGTGTCACTTGTGCAGCAGTCAGTAGTAAATCGAAAGTTTTCCATTTTGGGTGTGATTACAAAGAGTTTTTCTAGCTAAAGGCCCTCGGTGATTCTCATGGCAGCTGTAATCAGCAAATGAGAGCTCGTCAGAATTGCAATAGGTTTGTAATGCCACTGCTTCAGTTATACCTCCCCTGGACTTTTTACTTCTGTCTTCCTGCCAAATTTGGTGGATCTGAATCCAAAAACATCTACCCCATCTTACTCCCTTATTCTCTAACTGGAGCTGAGGCACTCGGGATGGATCTCTGGGAGTGCCTGGGAGGCTGCAGAGCTCCTCTCAGTTTTCCCTGCAGGGAAAGCAGGACTGAGCTGCTCCCATTGACTTTTTGCCCCAACTCCTTACAAAAGATCTTGCCAGTCCAGGCATTGCACACTCTGTGAATTGTGTAGAGCCAGGGTGCAATGCCAAAATGGATTCAACCCTGCTCACTGTGTTCATCATAACAAGCTCAGGGGAGACCTGTAGGACTGCAGGAGGAATAACGTGAGTGGGGGAGCCTTGGGAACACTCACAGTGCCTGGGGGAGGGTAGTGCTGATGTCAATATCTGCGGGGAAAGCTCCTCTGTCACCCAGGTTGACTAAACTGCTCTCAGTTAACTCAGAAATGACTAC
The DNA here is from genome assembly GCF_965178545.1 of Coloeus monedula. NCBI lineage: Eukaryota > Metazoa > Chordata > Aves > Passeriformes > Corvidae > Coloeus > Coloeus monedula. The sequence goes on from NC_138787.1 coordinate 34,881,703, forward strand.
ACTCTTCCCTGTCTCCATGGGAAGTACATGTACCAACTGATATATCTTAGCATTCCCCTTGCCTTTTTCACCTCGTTGTATCACTGTGGCACCACAGACCCATCTCATGCTGGACCAGAGCAGTGCCTCACTTGTTGCTCTGTGCCATCCCAAATTGTACTTTCAGCTCTCAAAGACATCCCTTCCTCTCAGTATCATATCCCAGTTCTCCTCTGTACTGAAGGCACCCCCTGGGTTTGGGGCAGCAGCACATTTTTGTCACCACAATCTTCCTTTCCTGCAAAGATCATTAATGGAGATACTAAGCCGTGTGACTGACCCTTGAGGAAGGCCCTAGAAAATGCCTCCAGGTCTGGTGCTCCTCTGAGCACTCCTCTTTGCTGGAGCCCAGGTACAATTAGGAGGAATGTACTGTATTTTCATAACTACGTTTTAGCAAGCTAATATTTTCTAAATGTGAAAATCCCAATTGCTGCCTGAGAAACTGAAGCATCACTTCTGTCTCTGTGACATCCTCTCTCCACCTGTTTCCTAGCCAGCAGAGCAAAGCACTGATGAAGTTTCTGCAGCCGGACTTGTAAGACCCCCTGTGCTGGTTGGGGTGGACACATCAGCTCTGGCTTCCAGGTGTGGGGACACTGCTCCTGTCTCTGCCAAGCCATCAGGAAAAGGTTTGACCCCAGCTCTTAACCCGGCTGGATTTTATAGCATCTCATCAAGCTCTGGTTTGCAGGCCTGGAGGTACAAACCCGGGCTCAGCCAGGTTAGGTGACACAGAAATGATGTTACACCCGGGTGTTGTACCCACTCCATCAGAGCCTCCTAGCAACGTTTGTGTTGTCGCAGGTAGTTTTCCACAGTTTTGGTTTCCGGCAGCAGAGGTCAGCATTGCCCTGCTGATGGATGGCCACATTCCCACCTGCAGGGAACAGCAAAACTTCACAAAACCGGTTTTTGTTAGACCTTGTTCTTCTATTGTGATGGACTGTGTCTTTGAGCTCCAGCAGCTCCGGGAGGGGCAGGTGACCAAGCCACCAGCTGTGTCCCAAGGGAGGTGACAAGGGAGGCTGTGAGGTGGCCTTGCACAAGCCATGGGCTGTTCCAGGTGCCTGGGGACAGCAGAGATGCACTCAGGGTGCTGCCATGGGACCTGTGGGACACCTGTGGGACACCTGTGTCCACCTAGAGTTGCAGCAGGAGAGAGTTGATCCCCCCAGCACCACAAACATCCCCTAACATGGACAGGCAATGGGGCCTGGTGGTCTTGGCCATGGAGGTGATGCTCCCCCAGTCCTGTTTGTATCAGGATTGTATTTTGTCTGACTGACTCACGTCTTGTTAAATGGCTGTTATAAGCATGTGACTCAACCATCATTGCATATAGGTAATGACAGCACTTCTAAACAGCCTACTGGACACCCTAGTCTGTCCATTAAATAATTGCTCATTCTTTATAAATGTACTTTTGACATGAGGTGGGTCCAGGAGAGGAAAAAGAAAGGGGAGCCAGTCCTCCAGGGATCTTTCTAATGCCTAATTGCTGTGCTATGTCCCTAATATTTTTTTCCTTAGCTGGGAAATTCATCTTTCTGACTAGGAGTAGTCTTTCTTTTGAAGTCTTTGGGGTTTTTACCTACATTTTGAGTGATTCAGCCAGGCAGTTTCCAATCCATATGTTCTGCACCATGCTGAAGTTACACCACTCTCGACACATAATGAAAATACTACACACCAATGAGCCAGCAGCTGTGCAAGTCAAACTGGTTGCCTCAGTGTTGTTGTCAGCCAAAACACCAATCTCATAATAAACCCTAGAAGCTGGTGACAGGAGTAGTTTCCATCAGACATGCTGTCTGGCACTCATCGTGTGCCTCCACTTGGAGCAGAGGAATGGCACAAAGAAAAGCTGTCCCCAGAAGCCTGAATGGCCTTTGGGGGCAGCGGCAGCCCTGCAAAGCAAAGTGCCTTTGATGTCTCCATGAATGGACAAGGGGCTGATCAGCTTTTAGTCTGGGTCGAGGGAAATGGCTTCTGTCTTCCCCCTTGCACTCCAGGAGGTACAGAATTTTAGGAGATAAATTTGGGCTGAATGCCTATCAAAAATAAACAGTGGGAATGCTGGATTTGGTGTATCCCGGTAATGCCAAGGAAACTTAGATGCAGTAGTAAACCACGTGATCTTGGCCTTCAGCACTGGCTATCAAATTGAAGATCAGCATGACATCACCTCGAAAACATGCATGATGTGAGAGACTTTGTGGGATAGTTGGAGGGAAGCTGCCTAGGGAGCCCAGGACTGAACTCTGTTAGCTGAATGAACTCTTGCCATTCCCTCAGTGCCCCTCCGGCATTTATTGTATCTCATACATTTCTGTGCTTTCTTAAATTTTCCATCTCTTGCAGATGATTGCAAGGCCCACAAAAATTCTGTATTAGATCCCAAATGAGAAGTACACCAGTGGGACAAGGATTAACACAGCAGCTTTGGTCTCAAGACATTTGGGTGTGGTGCCACACGGAGATGAAGAACTCACGGTGTGGTAGGAGCAGCCTGGGCCCTCCCTGGTCCCCCCACCTCTCCACCCTGCAGTTTGAGAGGTGTTCTCTATCGAGTTCATAAAAGAAACACCACACAGAATCCCCTGGCCGTGGCAATAGATCCAATCAGTCTCAGTCCATTAGCTTAACTAATCAATAGCTGTTAAGTGCCATAATGCTGTCTCCTGCTTCATCACAGAAGCTGAAAACCTACAGGAGGCCACGTGTAATTATGGGCACTCTCTCCATTAACTTCAGGAAAATTAAACAGCCAATATTTGGGTGTCTGGTAGGTTACTTCTCTCAGGAAATCTGTCATATCCAACTTAAACAGAGCTGATTAATGGAAGAAAAAGGCACATTTTATCAAGGCTTTTCATGACGTTCTCATGTCACCAGCAGCTCAGGATGTGTTTTGGATGGCACAGCTGCATCTCTCCAGCTGCACTTTGTAGTGCTGGCCTCAGCTGTAGGAACCTGAGACAGAGATGTGCCCCTGGTTTTAATGACTGAGAAAGATCCCACTCCCTTGCTCTGGAGTGAGAAAATCCTTGATGAAAATTGCCAGAAATAACACTAAGAGAATAAAAAGTCCACAGGCAATAGTAATAGTAATTAATGTTAATAGTAAACAACAACAACAATAATAATATTAATAACCCTCTTCACAATTTTTTTGCTTGTTCCCATGCTGTAAACTCTCTGTCGGGAAAAAAAGTGGCTCCAAAATTTTTTATTAAGCTCCCTTTGAAGCAGATGTTTGCCTCTGGGAAGCCAGAAGTGGACCACATTTACATTTTCGTGCCTGAAGGCTGGAGGCTGGACCTTTAACCCTGCATTACCAGGAGCATTCCAGAGCCAGGGGGTATATCCACAGCCCAGGTCTCTCCACTGGGCTATGAGTTGTAAAACTCATTAATTATAGCAAGACTGTATTTTATCAATTATCTTTGCCATAACTGGTGCAATGTAAACAATTTCAGTTCTCTTTGCATTTTCATGTATTGTACCCATCCTTGTGTGTCCGAATTTGAAAGATACTCCCTGCTGCCTTCCCCCACTCTTTCCAGTTCCCTTGGAATCTGGATGTGACTACAACAGGAAGACAAGCGCCCAGAGCATGGCCAGGAGGTGACTCCTATACTGAAATCAGGAGCAAATCCTGAAGTGCTTCTTTTGCCTTCATTAACTTTGCCAGGGGTTTGTCAGAGCAGAGATAAAATCAAACCCAAGCAAAACACCAAATATGATCTGCAGAGCAGGCTCATCCCAGGGTGGAGATTGCAAAGAGGATTCCTGCTCAATAAAAACATCGATGCACCTTTATATAAAGAAACTCAGAGGCTTTTGTCTGTGGGAAGATGAGAGGTGAGTAGGGATCAAAATAACAAGATGGCAATGTAGCTTTCTAATAAAAGCCTGATGCCTTTAGACTAACTGGTCCCGGGTTTATTTAATCAGGAAAATAACTGGGAGTCTAAATAACTTGCAATATAAAGTCTGCACAAAGGAGAGAGTGAGCAGGCTGGCTCGGATGTGTCTGGATCTTGCAGGAGGATGTGAGTTTGAAAGAAGCATTGACACTTGGAAACTGCCTACAATGGCACCAGCTGGATTGAGGGGAGAGATAGAAATGGTATTCTAAAAATATTTTTTCCAGCAACAGTTGCAGGCCTGCAGGGCAGAAAGGGAAGGGAGAACAGGGATCATGGAAAGAGATAAGGAGGGCAGGTGAAGAGTGAGGACACCACGCCAGGAATGGCAATTGCTTGGGCTGTAACAGGAGAAGGAGCTCAAAGGATGCAATTAGGGACTGAGCTGCCTCCTTCCAGGCCCACCAGTGCAAGCTGACAGCCAGGCTCCCTGCAGGCATCCCTCACCACCCCTTCCATCCCACACATGACCTTCTGCAAAATTCCTTTTCAGACACAGTTCTTCACATCTGGCTTCGGTGCAAATAAATACACCTTCAGTTTAAGGCTTGAGGAGATGACTGTCATTTCTTTAGGAATAGCTTTTCACGGAGGGGGGGAATCAACAGTACTTTTACTTCTGGGGAAGATTTAAGATGGCCTTTTCAGAATCTCTTGCTGAAGCATGAATGGACTCTGCAGGGAGGAGCTTCCAGTCAAGGCTCCTGTTGGCTCCAAATTAGGTTGTAATTTAAAAAAAATTAAATGACAGCACTATCCACAAAAAGCTCTTGTACATTTTCACCCGAGCAATGTTACAGCAGAATGTCAAGGGCTTTCGCATGATCCATGTACCTCGCACTGATAAGTACTAGCAAGGAAGCAGTGCTTTTGTGCTGATATTTCACTGTGAAATCCCACATTTGCAATGTCTTTTGGCAGTAGGTGGTACACTCAGCTCCAAAATTAATATATTAGTTCAACCTGAAGTAAAAAAAGTAGTATAAATTAAAGCATGGCTGTGTTCAAAGCCAAACTACAGCATGGCTTTGGAGAGCAACTTTTTGCATAAGCAGGTAGTGATAGAGCAAGGGGGAATGGTTTTAAACTAAAAGAGGGCAGGTTTAGTTTAGATATCAGGAAGAAATTATTTTCTGTGAGGGAGGTGAGGCCCTGGCACAGGGTGCCCAGAGAAGCTGTGGCTGCCCCATGCCTGGAAGTGTCCAAGGCCCAGCTGGATGGGGCTTGGAGCAAGCTGGTCTAGTGGAAGGTGTCCCTGCCCGTGGCAGGGGGTTGGAACAAGGTGGTCTTTATGGTCCCTTCTAATACAGCCCTTTCTGTGATCCTCTGGCCATACCAGACCCTGATGGGTTGCAGACAATCTCACTTTCCACCTGGACTAGCAGAGTCCCAGGGTCTAACTGCACATGACAGTAGCTGCTCATAACATCTGGCATTTAAAAAACAAAAGGGAAATCATTGTCAGCAATGGTTTGAAAAACTGCAAAACTGACTGTCAGTCTGTTCCTGTGGTCCTGCATGCAGTTTGTTTTGTATCTCTGAGTTGCACAGTGCCATTAAAACTCTCTCTGCTGGGTGTGCTTGCTGGGAATGAAGGGCTGGACAGGCCAAGGTCATTGCAGAGCAGCCCTCTCTGGCCAGCCAGGCTGCTTGCAGGAACACTTGATCTTTATTTTCTTATTCCTTCACCTCTGACCCATTGTTAGACTTGGGAGAAATAAAACCAGCACGAGTTGAGCTTCACTTCCCATCTGTGCCCCAAGGGGAAGTCTGGGGCCACACAGTTCCCCTGAGAACATCCAGAGCTGCTGAGCCCTCTTCTCACACAGGCACTCCTAAAGCTCACTGGCCCTCTCTTTCCACACAGTTTCTCATCAATAACCTGTGAGAACATGCCACCATTGTCATTAAGTGGGCAGAAGCAGCAAAAACTTGTGGGTCGTAAGGGAAAGAAGAAATAAAAAGGGCAAAAGGGCAAAGGGGAAAAGGAAAAGGCAAGTAACTGGTGTGGAGGTGCTGGGGTTGCTGGGTGCAAAGCCCCATTTTCAGGATGCTGTCCTCTGTCCCAGGAAGGAGAATCTCTTCAGAAAGAACTGTGGAGCATTTCAGATATAAAGGTTGCCATGGCAGTTCAGTACCCAAAGTGGTGCATGGACTCTGTGCTGTACAGACACCACGGGGATGCCACCCCTGTGCTGGCACTGCCAGCTGCCATCCAGCCCAGGAGCACCCAGGCATGAAGGTAATAAATTTTGTCCGAAGGATACTCTTCACCAGGTCAGGGTAATTTACATGTGGGGTTTTGGCATGTGTGGTGGCTTACAAACATCTCAAGTGTTCCTGATACAGACAACTTCATGCAAAGAGTTTGATTATGAGAGCTGTGAGCAGCTACTGCCATTGGAGGGGGGTGAGTGCGCCTAAACCTTTTCCAAAGCTTAACATAAGTTCCCACAGGAAGAGATATGAAGGGCATGACAACGTTGCACTTCAAGCAGAGAGATTTAGGAGGCAATTGAACCACACCAAGGAGTTCCAAGTGGAATATTCAGTTGTCAAGTTATGCTGTGACGGCAGCTGCCGCTCCCCCTGCACTGCCATGTCAGAGCAGGGCATGGGCAGACAGCAGTGCCATGAGCTCAGGGGGATGATGCCTTTCCAAACACAGCCTAGAAGAAAGCCCTTCTAATTTTGGTTGATTGCTTTTCCAATGTGGCTTGTTCAGATCTTCTTTGTCACACCAGCTCCTTAGGGAACAGCTAGAGGAGGACGAGGAAAGGGGAAATTAGTAATGTGGGGAAGGTGCCAATGGGAAGTGGATATTGCATGAATATAGGAAAGACAGCAATCTTCTGAGCCAGTAATATTTTGGAAAAAAACAACTATTGCTGTTACAAGTGAAAATTAATTAAAACACGAGCAGGTATTAAGAGCTGCGTGACTTCTATCTCACTTCATGTTTTTATCATCCATGGGTCTGAAGCTCCACTGAGTCAGCCTGGTACCAGGGGCAGCCCCTCATGACAGTCTCTGAAAAAAAATGTCCAAGTTGTTATTTTTCATTTATAGGTAGTTGGATGTTTCTGACAGTTCTCTCCTCATATCACTGCATTTTCAAAAGAGAAAATAATTATTCCCACATATGGGTATAATGCCCTGAATGATTATTGCTTCCTAAAATGTGTAGAAAACCTAAATCAGCAGCAAAAGTGGCACACAAAAAAAAGCCATCTCCTCTTCCTTGGCATAACTCTGCTTTCCCATAACATCAATAACCCCAGCCAGGTCTTTGCTGAGTCCTTCATGCTTCTTCAGCACAGAAAAAAGTTTCTTGGCAGAGATTGAAGTCCCCAGGAAAAAATGAGCTGCACTCAGGGCTAGCAAAGAGCTGGGAGTCTTGTGCGTGGTCCATGGCTGCTCGTGGCTTGGCAGGGCAAGAGCTGCACACTCTGGATGATTTCTAGCAGCATCCCCTTCTACCAGCCCCTTCTGGTGTGGAACACCACTTGGTGAAGGTGTGACTATCCTTGACCACCTCCAAAACCAGGCACAGTAATGAAATCCCCTTACCAGTGGTTTTTTTCAAATTGAAATTCTTTCTGAGATCAATTCAATTAAGAATTTCAGTTTCAAATTGCTAATTGAAATGCTCTGATATTTTGGGGTTTTTTTCAGTCTGGGAATAGAGCACTGATTTGTTTCACTAATTGCAAGCCAGAAATTTGGAGTGCTCCATGAGATATTTCACAAACAATCTTTGATTCAATTAACTTCAGGAAGGAGGAAAAGCAAAATTATTTTAAATAAGGCACATATTTGTAAAAATTTAATCTGTTCCTCAGATGTACTGCGGAAAATAAAAAGATGCATTTGTTAACAAATTGTTTCTCAGCAGCCAAGTTCAGATTTTGCCTATTCTAGTTTCTCAGTGTATTATGACAACAAAATATGAAATACAGCCAGGTATTAATTTTTGCGTTTTTTCTTCTTTTTTTCTTTTTTTCTGTCTGTTTAAAAAGCATTTGGATAATGTCCTTAATAAGATGCTTTAACGTACAGCTAGCCCTGAAGTGGTCAAGCAGCTGGATTAGATCATCATTGTAGGGTCCTTCCAAATGCAATCCTCTTCTCTTCTCTTCTCTTCTCTTCTCTTCTCTTCTCTTCTCTTCTCTTCTCTTCTCTTCTCTTTTCTCTTTTCTCTTTTCTCTTTTCTCTTTTCTCTTTTCTCTTTTCTCTTTTCTCTTTTCTCTTTTCTCTTTTCTCTTTTCTCTTTTCTCTTTTCTCTTCTCTTCTCTCACCTCACCTCTCACCTCGCGTTTCTCTTTGGGGCTGGAGAGCTGCATCCCTCTTGTATGAAGAGCTGTGTCAGCCCCAAATGTGAAAGGCCCATCTTTAAGTTGGTGATGCCTATGCTGGATTCGAGGAGGGACAGCAAATCCTCACCCAGCTCACATGGGAAATTCACGGGGTGCAGCTGTGGGGTGAGCATTGCACCCACCCCAGGCTGTGCCCTGTGTACGTGCCAAGCCCACCCCAAAGCCGTGGTGAGGACGGGGCTGTTCAGATACAGACCTGGGGCAGACACAGCCACACTCAGCTCCCCCAGGGCACCCCATTTGTAAGGGCTGCACTAAAGAGCTGCAGGAGGGAGGGGTTGCTGTGGCATAGCTCCTCTCTCCCTCACAGGGAGGTCTGCACCCATGGCCATGTATGTGTGCATGCAAAGCTTTGGAAATTTCCATTTTAATAAAAGTAACCTTGGAGGAGCATGAGCAATAACCTGTCTGTTCTTTGGCACTGACAGTTCAGTTGTCCTGAAAAATGAGATTTTGCTAGCCCAGCACTGCGCTCTTGTTATCATCCCCAGCTTACATCAGCGTGCTTTATTAGGAGACAGCAGAAATAATTCTTCAGACATTAAGCAACGTCTCGCTTCTGCTTTTATCAGGCTGGCCGTGTGTGATTACATCAGATCCAGAGGTAAGCCAAATAAACTCCTGGATCTCTGGGCTCAGATATTTGGTCTATCTACAAATGCTTTGAAATCTGATTACAGGGTAGAAATTAGGTAGTTCCTGTGCAGCCTTTCCCCCTCCTTCTGCCTCTTTCCAGTTTCCTAGATCTGACCCACATACTCTGTAGTCCTGTGTTATATCAAGGCAGGGGGGATGTGGATCCATCTCCTGCCTGTTCCTGAGCTTAGCTTTTCTCAGCTGTGACTCCAGGCCCTGGTCCCTGCTCCAATGGGATGGATCTTCCCCCAGGGGAGCCATTCATATGAAGGTTGGTCTGTTCCAGCACTCCCATCCCTTCCGAGGTAAAATCAACATTGCACAGCTTTAATCTCCTGTCTTGTAGGGAGCAGCCAGTCCTAATGCCCTGCTTGTACCCTGCTTTTTGCTAACTCAGGTAGGACTTTTCATCTCTGAAGGCATTGACTGGTTCACCAGTTACCACAGCTCTTCTAAATACTCAGTGGATATTTTTTTTCTGCTATTTCCACTTCTATGGGAAATTCTGTGCTGCTGGTGGGCATGGCTGGTGGGCATCCTGGGAGCCTGGAGAAGGACATGATCCCCTCCCACTTTCCTCCAACGAGGGGTGTCTCCCAGCATCACTTGGAGCATACGTGGGGGAAAAGATTTCAATGATTCAGTTGGACCAAGACCATGACCTTTAACTCCTTTCTCCTTCTTCCCGGAGTATAAATTTGCAGCCCAAACCCATGCAGATATACTCCACAGAAGGCAACGATCTGCAGATGTTGGCTGTTCCCAACTTTTGACTCACCTGAGGTACCAGTGACAACTACTTGTGTCCTTGCCAGGTTTCCAGGGAGACTTGTGTCACTCAAAACTTTATATTCTAGTGTCATTCCACCTCACAGTTGGCCAGGTATCTACAGAGCTGTGAATTGTCCCTTGAGCTGCCATGACAGAGAGATGTTTAATATGCAATAGTGATTATTTCCCAACTATTAATGCTCTCGGGGCTTGTACGATTTCCTTTCAATCACTCAGCCTCCTGCTATCTAGGACAGTGCTGTATATAGGAGGTCATGTGGTAGAATGGGACAGGAAGGTGATTTTTCATAAATAAACACTAAGAATCTGTGGCTGCCCCATCTCTGAGAGGGCTTGAGACGGGGTTGGATGGCGCTTGGAGCAACTTGGTCTAATGGAAAGTGCCCCTGCCCACGGCAGGAGTTTGGAATGAAATGATCTTTAAGGTCCCTTCCAACACAACCCATTTTATGATTCTGTGATGGTTCTATGATGTTAAATAGTGTACAACCACCTTAGTGAACAAACCCTTAGGTCTGCCAGGTCAGTGTGTGGCCAGCTTCTCTGCAGTGTCTCTTTACAGAATGATTCTGGGCTCCATCCTGGCCCTTGTCCTTCTCTGCTGGTTCAGAGCCTCAGACTCAGCACAGCCCTGCCTTGGGTACAAGTCTAGGCAGAGATGCAACATCTCCACCTCCCCAGTGTCCCTGCACCAGGGCAGCACTGAGCACACATCACACTGAAATGGCTGGGATTTCACTTAAAGATCACAGAATGTGTCCCCAGGGGAAATTAAAGAAGCAAATTAACAGCAGCATCTTTTATTTTCTTAAAGCACTTAAAAACACCAGATGCATATAATCTTTATTTTTGGCTCTCAAAACTTAGGCTTTCATATTAAATGGCAACTGGCACTTGGAAAACCCATATTTAATGCTCAACAGAGGGAGAAAAGTGTGGGCCAGATGCACTGAGTTTATTTTCTTTAGACCAGCTTGCACAGCTTTGGTGATACCAATTAATACAGATTTCTAGAACTGCACAGAAAACCAACCACCACTGATCTTGCTGTTCAGCTATGTTTGAACAGCAGTGCTTATCACCAAGACAGAGCCAGGATGGGGCTCCCCAGGAAGGGACATTTGCTGGGACACTGCAAGCCAATAGAAGCTGGCTTGATTTGTGTCTGACAGGGTACTTAGGGTTTCGTTTTCCTCAAAAAGTCCCTTGAAAATAAAGTCATAGAATTAGAGAACTACAGAATGGTCTGGGTTCAAAAGCACCTGAAAGACCACCCAGTTCTAAGCTCCTTGCCATGGGTGAGGAAGTCATGACTGTTGATTTGAAAGAGCAAAACTGTTGCTGGTCTCCTCATTCTGCCTGTGTGGATTCAGCATCACTCTTTGAAGCACAGAATCATCGAATATGGTAGGTACTAAACACCATGGCATTGCTGCTCCTGGTGAGAACCTTAGTAAAGGGCTTTGTATCTCATTCCCTCAAACTGGTGAGGAAATGGTGCTGAGAACAGAGAGTGAAAAAATTGCAGTGGGTGTTGCCTTCATGCACAGTCGTCGTTCTGGCTGAACAGTTTTAACTGTTGCTATGAAATCTTCATTTGAGTAAACTCTCAGCTAAATGTCAAACTGCAGCCATTCTCCCTGTAACTGTGCCTTTGAAAGCATCGTTATTAATATTGCTGGTATTATTTTATATAACTTTCGTCATGTGAACAGCTCATTTCTCCTTGAACAGTTCATTTCTCTATCTAAGTCCAGAAGGAAAAGTTCTTCATTTAACTTAAAAAATTTCCTTCTTGCTAAACATGGAGAAACAAAGAATAATTTGAGCACACATAGGGCAAATATTTTATTAGAGCCCTGAACACCAAATCACAATGTGATAGCAGACACGGGTCAATGGTTTTATCCATACTTATGTGCCTTGGGATAAAACTGCTACTAACAGGGCTGCAGAGGGTGCACACACCTTGGAAAATGCTTCCAATTGCTTAAGCTCTGGAAAGTAAGGGATAAGAAGAATACCTGCTGGCAAGAAAACCAGCTAAAAAAGCAAAGTAATCTATAATGGAAGGGTTCTACAGGCAAACTGCAAATGATGTTGCTCATCGCCACATGCTGTGGCACTGAGACAACTATTTCCAATTTGTCAGGAGCTGCATTTTCTATATACCACTGGCACTTCATTTGTCATCTGTACTCTAATTAACACAGGGACAGAGCTCTGTGTCTGGATGTTCCCACGGCAGGGTGCCTGTGCCAGTGTGTCCTGGGAGACAGCTGGTGGGGACCACGAAGAGAGCACCAGTGGACGTGGCAGGGTTGGCGCTGCCCCTCTGCCTCTCCAGGCAGCTGCTGCCACATGAGGTTGTAACTCTGCTCCTTCCTCAGGCAGCAAAACCTCCCCCGTGACGCCGGCCCGGGGGTGGGACGGCTGCAGCCGCTGGGAATGTGGATGGAGGGGAAGGTGGCTGGACAGAAAGGTGGCTGGACTGGGAGGTGGCCGGCTGGGAGCACATCCCAGGAGCTCAGCAGCATCACTCCCACATCCTGAGGGGCACAGACACCCCACGTAAGTACGGCTACCTGGCAGCAAGTGCTGATGGAGCAGATTCCCTGCGAAACGGATCCTGCTTTCGCTGGCGTTCGGCGACACATGTAATCCTGGGCTAATAAACCCAAGCTCCCACTGCAGACAGGTTACAGCTTAGGGTATGCTCACTTTGTTTGCTGGCTTCACGGGGAGGGTTTAAAGGGTTTATGGTGAGTTTATAGCAGGTTTCACTCTGCTCGCACCGGCACAAAGCAGGGACGGAATCAAGTAACCGCAGCATAAACAGTGTCCGCTTTCAAAACTCCTCAATCTTTTTAGAGAGCCACGTTTAAATTTGGATTATCACTGAAGGGAACATGCCTGAGTGAATATTATTACTCAAAGTTTCTATCAGCCTAATTCAGAAAAAATCGTTTCCTTCCGTCTCTTTACTAATTTTTAAAGTTAACTGTCCGCAATTCAAACTGCAAAGAACATAGAATGAAATAAATGGGGCAAATTCCGACAGCCAAAAGTGTAATGAAAGAAATGAGACAAATTCCTTGAACTGCACCTAACATGAAGATGAATCTCCGCTGCTCATTAGAGACTGCTGAGCAGGGGATGTTGGCAAATTAAATCATGGGAAGTAGAGGGAGGCATAGAAAAAAGGGTCGATTATCTAAATCTCCTCTTGTAAACTGCAAAATATTTTTTCGAAATTGAAGGTAGTAAAAATAGATTAGTGGCAAACAGCAAAGCCTCCTTTTGCAGTTAAAATAAAAAGCGAGGAGTCAGGCATAGCAAAGGAATGGGTAAACAAAGAATACACCAGTGTGTTTTCAGGGTGGGGTAGCAGTGAGTAATTATCATCCAAAGCACATGCAGGAGTTTTCTTCCTTACTCTCTCTGGAAAGATTCCTGCTTGGATTCCCCAGTTAATTCAGATGTTGTTGGGGGTTTGAGTGCTGCTCATCTGGGTCAAGGAGGGGTTGTCATTCAGAGGCTGGCAAAGTTTTTAAAGCTACTCATTACCATTGTTATACCAGAGTGTTTTTCATTAGTGCTCTTTACAATGTTCAGTTTTGCTGTTTTTTTGGTTGAAAACATCCTTGCTGCCTGAGAAGGTAGGGAGCAGTGAGTGTGCCAAAGCCAGTCTGCCTTGGAGGCAATATGGGTGGAAAATCAACCTTAGGACCTGCTACAGAGGTCTCTGAGACTGCTCCAAGGAGAGCAATTATCAGGCATTGCTAATTGATTATGAACTATCAGTGGCTCTGGCAGCAGCACACGCTGGAGGAGGTGAATCGTCACCAACCTTTACCATGCTCCTTCCTGCAAGGAACCTTTGGGATTTGAGGAGATGTGGCCCATGGGCTGCAAAACCAAAACATGTCTTGGATGTTACCTTTGTCACAGGTACTGAAGGAAAATGGGCAAAGTCGGGCCGCTGATGTTGTCGTTGGAAAGGGGGTAGGTGAGGGAGCTGGGCTGCTGCTCAGCGTGATGGCTGTCCCTAGAAACAGACCCTTGAAATAGTCCTTCAAGCAGCAGAAAGAGAATAGGATGATGGTCATGAATCAGGTACAGGAGGGGGAAGCAGAGGTGAAATGATTTGCTATAAAGCTGTTTGTTAAAAACAGTGCATACACCTTGCTCAGCACTTACTGTGCCTACCAAAGCAGGATGAGAAGATATGAGACTATTGATAAAGGGAAGGAATCTTGACCAAAGATCCTGTTTTTAAACCTAAAACTAACTCAAACCAGCCTCGAAGTTTGGACCTGGGCCAGGGACATAAAAAGCATGCACAGGGAAGCGAGGTGAAAAGTTCAGAATGAAGAAGACCCTTACTTCATTCCAGAGACCCCTGCCCACGGACCACCAGACGACACTGCACAAGCGCAACGCAGCTGTCAATGACTTTTGGGCTCATTGTAATACGAGGCGAGTCTGGGCGGGGCCGGGTAATGAATATGTATGGTCATATTGGGAAACTTAATGAATATGGAACTTGTAACCCGATATATACCAGGCTGAGTGCAGCTGTCGGCACGCATGACTTTGGAGGAGCTATCCCCCATGCGTCCCAGCGCTGGAATAAACATTACCTACTTTACTACTTATTCCAGTAGCGGAGGCTTTTCAGCGTATCATTTTGTCAGGCAATGTGGATATATCAGGAGGAAATTGTTCCAAGCCCATCTATCTGCTGGTGTACAGGGGAGAAGGAGATGGCACCATTGTGTATGGCATTCTCATAAACAAGTGAGGAAGATGTGGCCTTGATGAGACAGATATTGGGTGGGTGGAAAACTGGTTGCACAGTTAGAAAATCTGTCAGAAGTTCACTGCCAGAAAGGGAGGTAATGGCAAATATGAACCTGAGCCTGTTGCTTGTGTTTCTGCTCATGGTTTGGAGGAGGGACGAGACTGTGTTATTTGATGTGCAGCTGGGAGGGACTTGAGCACAACAGAGGCCAGCACTATAATTCAAAGGCACAAGAGAAGTAGTCTGGAAAAAGCCCAAGGTTTGTATTCCAGGGGTCATGCTGGTGAGTGAAGGCAGCGGGTGCAAGGTCTCAGTGGGGCCAGGGAAGCTGTCCCAGCTGTGCTGAGAGCCAGAAAAATCAGGGGGGTAGGAGGGTTTTGCCCTTGGCTGCTGCACTTCAGCATCAACGGGGTTTGGCTGGAGACAGTCCAAAGGGAGCTGCAAAAATGACGAGAGGGGGCTGGGATGTAACCTCTTCAGGAAAGCCAGAGCGGATGGTAAGAGACACTGAGGAAATGTGGTGCGTCCTTAAACATGGGGCCCATGAGGAGGAAGAGGGTTCCTCTTTCTCCTTGCCAATTAGGACAAGCTGTGTTGAAGTTAAACTGCAGTTTAAGAGAGGATAAAGACATCTTTGTGCACTTTTCAAGGTACAGTCTGACACTTCCCTGGTAACACGCTTTGCCTTCCACGCTCCTGATTCCCTGTAAGCCTGGTTTAGCACAGCATCTATTCCAGTAACTCACGTGGCTTTGGTGAATTAACTACTTAACCCATGGGAATTGTACCATTATCTTCAGAAGAACTAGAAAAATAAAGTGCATTTATAAGGTTTTTATTGTTTTCACCCCACCATCAACATTCCCTTTAAGAACATCAAAAGATTAAAAAAACAGATAGAGACATCTGCCAGCGTCTCTTGAGATGAGTATTGCACTTTCTTCTAATCCAGGCCCAGCCTTTGGAGCCTCTCCATGCCTTCACAAAACAGAGGATTTTTTCTTGTATTTAAGAACCATCTAAAGACCCTTTTACTGTGTTTTAACAGAGACCTGTGTCAGCAGAGTTAAAAAATGCTGGCACTTGCTATGCCCAGATTAAAGATGATATATTACCCTTTGCTGCTTGGACCCCATTTACAGCTTCTGTTACAAGGTTACGTAAGGCTCCACGGCAGTGGCAGGGCTGTCGATAAGGAACAAAGTCCGGGCACAGACTGGATTTTCCCCTCCAGCACTTTTCATTCCTTCTCTAGACTTGAGACAAGAGCTGCAGGGAGCAGCCTGTCCCCTCTTGCAGCCTCTGGACCCCCAGCATGGCATCACCCATGAGGAGTTTGCTCGCTGATCCTGACAGATACCTCCAGTCATTCCGCCTCTTCCTGGAGAGGTCGACCGAGCACCAGTGCATGCAGGAGTTCGTGGAGAGGCAGCTGCCGGGCGTGATAGCGAGGTAACGCCGGGGTGACCGCCCCGGGATGAGGGACAGCCAGGGCCACGGTCCCACGGTGGTGCGGGGCTCGGGGGGCTGCCTGTGAGAGGCAGATTGCTGTTCCCTGCCCCGTCTGTCGGCCTCTGATGGGGCTTGGCTGCAGGTTCCAGTCGCACACACGGCTCTCCGGAGGCTGCCTAGCAAGGAGGAGATTAGGCTGCACTGTTTCCTTGCGCACACACCCAGCTTGCCCTGAATCAGCTCTGAAATGCGCTAACAGCTACTACATTCCAGCACCGAACTTGATAGAAAAGAGTTTTCTAAAAGTAATCTCTTCAGGTAATATTTAGGGTTTCTCTAGGATGGCTGGGTAATGCTCCTGCTTTGCCTGGCAGCATGTGTCCTTTGCTGGGCCCCTCGCTTTGCAAACTGGTTTGGGAGCAGGCAGCCAGCATCAAATCCTGGCTCTGGGGAGGCTCTTCTCAGGGCTCAGGGTTTCATTGCTCTGCCAGACCCTCACTCAGGGATTTTAAGAGCATTACACTTTTCCCTCTCCCTCCCCATTTTGCATAATGCAAAACTTCTGCAAATAATTTTTAAGCTGCTGGTCCAGACTCAGACGGTTCTCTGTTCCTCAGAGCACAGACACGGAGAAGGCGAGTACCTGCTTCTGCTTGTATGCACTCATAATAAAAGCAAAATGCCACCTCTACAAATTGCCAAAGTAATTGGAGATCATGAGTATCCAAAGGGCAGAGTTCTGAATGTGATCCCTCCTGCCCGCTTGCAGGCATGCCTGTGTACACACACATTACATTTGGGTTTTGTCCTGCAAATTTTAGTCTTAGTGGGATCTCCAGTGTCTCACATTATGCATGAAACCCTCT
Source organism: Coloeus monedula (assembly GCF_965178545.1). Classification (NCBI taxonomy): domain Eukaryota; kingdom Metazoa; phylum Chordata; class Aves; order Passeriformes; family Corvidae; genus Coloeus; species Coloeus monedula. Next base: position 34,898,600 of record NC_138787.1, read on the forward strand.
GCACTGGGCAGCTCTCCTAAAATGCATAAATAATGTTTTTCAGTATTGGAAATGGGAAGTCTACAATCAATGTTCTAAGCGTTGGTAGTGGAGCAGGTATGATATGGACTTCAATATTTATGTTTTTACCTTTTTTTTTTTTTTTTTAAAGAATACAGGGTTGAAAATTGCAAAAGGAGTAGAGTGGGAAATGAGTCTTTCTTTGAAAAGTCAGCTCCAGGGGATAGCTGGTGTTAGTTGGTGTGTGACCACATCATCTGAAAACAGCTTGTGCCTCCCCACTCTGATTCTTCTATGTCCTCCACAAAACCCCCTCCTTCTATACCATCACTCCTCAAAGGCAGAGAGAAGCTCGAACTGCTTCTTAGGGTTTCTACACAAAAAAACTCCAAAAACAAGCAAAAACCTCCCAAACAAATCAATGTCTTAGATTCCTCAGAGTATTGCATTTTTGCCTGCATTGCAACTATTCTCACCTGTAACTATTTACTGAGGTGGTAACTCCCATCACTGCTATGTGAGAGCCATGGCTGAGCTCTGCTTTGCCTGGATTTGCTGGCCACCATCAGTGTAGAAGCTCCTCCTGGAGCTACTGTCCCCCAAAACACTGGAGCTGAACATAAGCTCCAGAAGAAATCCAGAAGAAATCAGAAATAATAAGTTTTTCATCCTAAGTTCAGGGAGTGGAAAAACAATACCAGTAAGATCAAGTGGCTTCATTTCATTAAATTCTTGCTTAAGTGCCCCCATAATTAAAACGTGTTTCCTTCTCTGCCCATTAAGTCGCCATACTTAAATTTTATATGAACAGTTAATCTAGTTTAAATGCCGTAGTCATACCATCGCCAAAGGCTAACCTCAGTTTTGTAAGTCTCCCCTCCATGCAGTAATTGTATATAAATGGCGGGCATTAGTTATACAACAGGCAGTGCGACAGAGCAGGAATGTTGCTCTCCAAAGGAAACCATCCTTCTGAAAAAAAAAAAAAAAAAAAAAAAAAGAGGAAGGAAGGAATTTTCTATCAGGAACACTTTCCTTAGTGGGGTACTTCACTCCCTGGCCAGAGGCAGTCCAGCTTGCCATCAATCAGTAATGTGCAGGCAAAGCTCACTTTGTAATGTAGAAATCCCCAGATCACCCAACCCAATCTGCTCACTGGTTTGTTCCCATCACGGGTCCTGTTGAGGTCAGGAGGGAGCCGATTCCGGAATGCCCCCAGCATCTGGGAATCCTGGCTGATGTGCGAGGGCAGTGATGGAGCTGCTGCCCCGACCCCACCCGCCCCTGCCCTTCACAGGGAGGGAGCACGGAAGGAAAGCGTTTCCTCTCTGCTTTTCCACCTCTGGAGACAAGAACCCATTTCCTGCCTTATCCCACCCCATTACACCCGCCCCAACACGGCTCCTGCCTTCGCTGCAGCCGCTGCCTTATCGAGTTCACACTCCAGCGCCCCGCACTCTGCACCTTTAAAAACCATAAAAGTCATCAACGCTGCTATAAAGTACCAACCGGGCTATAAACAATTCCGTTACGTAAAATGTTTAATTAGAAACTTAATGGCGAACATAGTGGTAGCCTTTAAAAGGTAATTGTGTTGGAGAGTTTAAATAATTCGGATAGCCTAATTGCCAAATTGTTGATAATGCAAGCTGCCACAGAGCTGACTGTAAAATGCCTCGGGACACTTGTTTGCATATAAAAGAGATAAGTGAAGTCAGTTAAGGCTGTGGATTAAGTTATGAATCAAAGGGGTGGGTTTTTTTTGTTAAAAACAGTACAAGGATGATTTGGCCGCACAAGTGAGGAAGAGAATATATTAAGCTATCTGCATATGGAAATACAATTTTTTTTTTTTTAATCAGGACCTTCGCAGCCTTTTCAAAGGGCTAAATCATTTTATGGAAAGTTGGTAAAGCAACCCAAAATCAAGCTATTGCAGTAGTTCATTACAAATTCTGTGTTCCCCAATTTTACCATGGTAGGCTGCAGACAACTCGCTTTGCTCTGATTTTTCAACAGAATACAGGGCTTGCAGTGATAGCAAAGCTGCAGCTATTTCTGCTGCCTCAGAAATTCAATTTCCCTCCCTCAAAGAACATGCTTCCAGAGATGCCATGTAAATGTTGGTGCTGCTGGTTGCCTTAAGAAAAAGACGTAAGTCTGAAAGAATGCAACTCTTCCTCACTTTGTGTAATATGTCTTCTGGGCACTATTGAGCAATTTAATGCCCAGTGTTTTCCTTTTGTATCTCAAATATTCTGCATGATGGAGCTAATGCTGAAGTGGTGGGAGTCCAGGGGCTCTGAAAATGATGAGAGTGGGCAGAGGCTGTGCAGGCCCCTCAGCAAGGGCCTATCTGCCCATCACAACTTGCTGGGTGGTTTTCCACTCCATAACTCTGCTGGGTGGCCTTCCATTCAGTACAAAATTTTGTTCATTTGTAAGGAATTTTATAACATGGAGTTTTGTGCAAGTACAAGTAAATCTTCCAGGACAAAGCTCAATATTTGCTTGTAACATGAGCCCTGGATCTGTTATTCAGTGTAGTTACCCTCTGTTTTACTCTTTCTTACCTTAATTTATTGTACTATAATTTTTTCCACCTAAAATCTATCCAAGCACAATAAGCACAAGAGAGGTTGGAGAAAATTGAGCAAGCCAGTGGAATATTGCCCCTGGACCCATGCCTCAGTCAGAAATACCATCCCCCTGAGTTTCCTTTATTGCAGATGGGGTGAGACAGCTGAGAATGATAGAGCTATTTTTAAATTTTGAAATCTTGCATCTACTGTTACATCCATCAATAAAATAATTACAGCTGGCCTGAGCAGTATTTAGAGAGAACTCTTCCTCAACAAAAACATGAAACACAGTCATCCCTGGGGTACTCTGTAAACAGGAGTTAGCTAAACACAAATGGTATGTGCTCTATTCATCATTCTTTTTGGAAAACTCACAGGACACTAAAGACAAACAGATACAGATATTGTCTCTGATTCCAGTGTAAACACATATTCCCTTTGCCTTCCCCCACATGACCTTGTAACCAGTGAGGTATCTGGCTAAAAATGCTCCTACTGACTCCTGAGAAATCCTGCCAAGTTTGCTGGTGACTTGGAACCATCAGAACTGGCACTGTGAGAGTTGTGTGGGATCTCTCCCTCGAGGTTAGACCACATCCAGAAAACATGAGGTCAAGCCACAGGCATGACTGTGTCTGGCTTTCCCTTGGCCCTGATGGTGCCAGTCCGAGAGGAGAAATGAAGAGAGCTGGGACTGATACTTAAATTCTTCTCAAATCCTAGAGCTCAATCTTCAGTGACAGCCTACTGAGAATACAAAGCAGCTGCATGGACCTGTGCAGTGCATCTGTGCATAAATGGCAGAAATCAGTCTGCAAACTGGGCATGTGATGGTGGTGGAGATTACCTTTGCCTGAGCTTTGCTTTCACTTTCTGTTTCGTGTCTCCTCCTTCCTTAGGTGAGATGGATTTGCAGATCCTCTCAAAAATACGAGCCAGATATCCCGAGGCCACCATCAACAATGAAGTAGTAGAGCCGAGTGCTGACCAAATCTCCAAGTACAAAGGTACTTTTACGTTATATAAATTAAATTTACATTACTTATTTTACATGCATTAAAAAGTGTTGAAACGTGGATGACCCCGTGTTCAAATGCCTTCTTGTCAGAACTGTCTCCTAAAAATTAAAAAAATTCACAATTTCATGCTTTTTTGCCATCATTGCTTCTCAACAATGTTCACTCATTAAAATGTTAGTCTCTCTGCAAAGTAATCTGCATGGCAAATGCTTGGCAAGACAGACTTTAAAAGCTAAACAAGGTGGGAAGTGATGGGTGATTGTATGGCAATGAAGTGGAATCCCTGCATTTCAGAAAATTTTTCTACTTTCAACTTGCATTGAATCAGGATCCTTCCTCAGCATCAAAGGGAAAATTTTAGTGTCTCATGGTAATTCTCTCACATCTTAAAAATCGTTTCCAACAAATAACTAAACCTCACAGTGGGGCACCAAACTAGTTACCAGGCTTTGAATTAGAAAACATGGAAAGGAAAGCAGGAGTGATAGGAGAGACTTTTGCCGTGTGCTCTAGGGCTCAGAGATTCCTTCCTTCCCCCAGCCCAAAGGTCTAAGCAGCATTCATGAAGGAAAGCGAAACGTTTTCCGAGGAGGATTGAGTGTTAACGAGGGTGCTTTGATCAAATTGCCCTACAAAGTGAGCATTAAATAGCAATGCACAGTTTGATTATCACTGGGTCAGCACCGACCGGGATTCAGTGATTGTGGTGTTGTGTGGAGGTGACACCAGTCCCGAGCAGAGCACACCTGGCCAGAGAGTGGCTGCTGAATGGAAGTGACAGCGATGAATGAACCTCATCAGCCGACTCTCTTGTTGGAAACGCTCCAAACCATAGTCAATACCAGGCTGTAAAACCACACTATAAATCTCCAGTCTTGGTCCTGCTGAAGTCCTTAAAAATGAAGCATTCCCAGTGTGAATCAGCTTGTGGAAGTCAAAGGGGAAAAAAACCCCACAACAATCCCTTTCTCCCTACGGTGAGCTAGCTCAGAATCACTGGAAGCACCAAAGGCCCTCGGGAAAAACCTAGTTTTTTTATATCTATATAACACAGACCCGATCTTTTAAAAGATGGCTTGTGCAAAATCCCCGGAGCTTTTGCTCCAGGCTGAAATGGGGAAGGATGGGCAGCATGGCATCTTCTCTGTTTATGAGACAGTTTGTGCACTTGAACAAAGAATTTCTGTCCTGTCTGGGCTACGCTGGACTGGATTTGCTATGAATCATCCCAGTGGTCCCACCACCTACCACCAATTAACTGGCAGTCCTATCCTACTGCAGTGAGTTTCTTTCCAGAAGAAAGTTTAAGAAAATATAAAATTGTTGTCCTTATTTTAAGTTTTATGTTAAACTAGAAATGAAATATTCATCTGAATTTCTTTCTTTAAGCTCTCTTATTTGGTAATTAATCATGTCCCCAGTAGCTACCATTAATTAGGTTTCTGAGGCCTAAGATTTTCCGCGGAGAATTAGAAACATTATCCGCACCTCTGAGGATTCAGTAGTTATGTTTTCTGCCTCACCAAATGCTTTCTCCTTGGGAAGGAGAAGCCAAGCTCACAAGAGAAACTTCCTACTGGGATGTGCAGTGCTGACAAACTCATGTTTCTCTTAGGGTGTGGCATGCGATGAACCTTTCCTCAAAGCCTCATGGACAGGCTGTGGATTTCCTCCATTCCTGGTGGAATCCCTTGGTGGCCATGCTTGGAGTGTTGGTGGCCCCACAACTGAGCTGCATCACCACTGCACAACTGCAGGCAGCCCAGTTTTGATGGCACCCATCAGGTACACAACCAGCTTCTGACTGGGAAAAGAATCTAGGGTGAAGCCAGGAGAAAACATAGGAAAACTTCATAATGGCTTCAGATGGATATTTAGGCAGAAACTTACCAAAATCCCATGACCAGTTTGCACTTCCTAGAATCTGGACTTTGAAGGCCCAGCCTGGAAAACAATTCAGTTTTCTTCCCAGCTCCTCCTTGCAGACAGACCAACAATTAAATTGAACCAGATTGCCCCAGATTATTGGTGAGGGGATAGGATCTGCTGTTGAATGATGCCTGAGTTTAGAACAGCAAATTAAATCTGAACTGCCAGTGCTGGGGCCAGTGACTGATAAATGGGAGCTAACAGAGTAACAGTGGCAGCATCTGAAAGGGGTGGCCCATTTCCAGCCACAGAAAAGGAGATAAGCATTGATGGAGCATTTCTCATCTGTGTGACAGAGATGTGTCCTAATCAGAGCCCAAAAGGAGAAACATTGTCGTAAGTGGTGTAAAGGCACTGGTCCCAGCAAATCGTGTTCTGAACATGTGTTCTGTAGCTAAGGCTCAGCCTGCCCTTGGGCCATGGAAGTTTTAAATTGATGCTAACTCCAGGGAAGCACAGGAACTGAATCAGGGCCTGCTTTGTCCTGGAGCAATCCCAAACGCCAGGCAGCAACTCAGTGAGATGAGCTCCATATGCCAGCAGACAGACATTAGTATTCCAGCATCCCTACACTATGAAATTATCTCTCAGTTTTGCTCCCATAAAAACCAAAGAAATGCAGTGATGAACCAGGCCCTCAGTGTAACTTATTCTTTGAATCCACTTCTCCGAAATTCTGCTTTCCTCAGTTGCTGATGTGCACTGTATTGAGGTCTGAAGACACACAATGTGTCACTCCTTGAAGCTCTTTGCTTTAAAACACTGTCATCCCTTTTGCCTGAAGCAGCTGGTCAGAACTGTGGGCTTCTGCAAAATTGTTCCAACACAAAAGCAGCTGAATGTCAAGACATGGGTCCTTGCTTATGGAACAAAGCTCCTTCCCTCTCCCACCATCCCAGTTACACAAATTTAGAAGAAGGCATTTGCTTTCTCTGCCCTTCTCAACCTTTTAATTGTGCTTCTCTTCAAGAAACCTCTGCCTTGCTCCATCCTTGAGCACCTGTTTTTGTTTGGGGAAAATCCTCCACCATAGCCTGGCTTCTGCTCAGCCACGTGGGTTTTGTGTGGCACATAAGTGATGGGGCCATCAGTCCTTCTGTACAACATGAAATGTGCTGCTCATGGCCTGGTAACAGTTCATCCCAGCCAACAGCTTTTAATTCAGCTTGAGCCAGGCATGAGGAAGAACTTACTTTTTCTTTAAATCAGGTAAACACCAGAGGAACCCAAATGAGGGAGCCAAGTGAAAAGCACCAGACTCACTTAAGATTTCATCCTATAAAGCCCTCTACAGCCTTCTCCTCACATATGGGCTCAAGGTTTTAGATATTCCACTGTTGTGTTAAACTGGTACCAAAACTCTCTACCTAAATATGGCTTTTGGATGTATTAAAGCTCTGAGTGTAAAGCAGCCCCATATTTGCAATTGAGATAACTCTGTCCTGCTTTCCCCTCTATTTCAGAGCGTGTGGCTCAGGCATCAAACCTCGAGAACATAAAGTTTACCTGGCACAAGGAGACAGCTTATGAATATGAAAGTCGAGTGAATGCAGAAAAGAAGACTAAAAAGTGGGACTTCATTCACATGATCCAGGTAAGACTCTCTGCAAAGTAAATGTTGTCAAAGACTCGGCTGTTAAAAGTATGCATGAAGTATGTGACCTCATTATCCACTTGTAGGGGAAGAAAGGTGAGTTTACTTCCCAGTAATTTGAAGTGCTTTAGCATAAATGAACTGCAGAAATGAAAAGCAGCTTTGAGCACAGTAGTCCTATTAACCAGGCTGTGGGTGGCAGTCAACTAAGAATACATTTTAGCTAGTGTCTTCAAAAGCTCCTTGTCTTCTCCATGAAATTGCCTTTGTATTTCCAACTTCACTGAAGCCTTCACTGAAGAAGGGCAAATCTCTTTATTTCAGGTTAATGAATGAACATGAGCTGGGTCCTGGGAGTGTCAGAGAGCAGGCACGACATGAGAGCCCTGAGCCTGCAGTGTGAGCCCACTGCCCACACCTTCCTATTGTGCCTCACTGTCCCTGCTTTTCTGCCAGCATTGCCCCCATTTGGTTTCTCTTATGAGTGGTACAAGTAATAATCACCAGGATGACACTGTAATCTATAAGCATGTCTGCTTTTTTCCAGATGCTCTATTATGTGAGAGATATCCCAGCAACTATCCGGTATTTCCACAGCCTCCTGGAAGAGCAGGCGAAGCTCCTCATTATCCTGGTGTCAGGTGAGAGCTGCTCCACTCAGTCAGGGAAGGGCTGTGAGGACCTTTGGGGTTCCTGTGTTTAACACAGGCCACAGAGGTGAACAGACAACCCCTGAAACCTGCACTGTCTGTCTGTATGTGCATGGCTTGTAAAGACCAAGGTTTTATGAGACAAAAAAACCCCTATCATGGGCACAAAGCATCTTTCTCTGCCCTTCCCCATCCTACAGCCTGTCCGGTGACGGATGGCGGCAGAGGCCCCTCAGCAGGAGGGGCTCCATCCCACAGCTCTCCCTCTCAGGTGCCCCTTCAGCCTCAGTTCTTTGCTGGAAAAGGCTTTCCAGGCTGGCCACTGCATTTCTCTCTCCCAGAGCCTTGTGGCATTAAGTAAACAGCTACGGTGGGGCTCGGCTGTGCCATACAGCAGGTGTTGGAGCACATATGGTTCATTTTCTTCACAAACTGCCCATTTCCTTAATATCATCATTTTGGGTACAAAACAGCGTTCTTAGGCTGTTTCAGATCTCATAGAGGTGCTCTGTGGTCAGTCCAGCAGGACAATGCTGGAACAGAGTAAGCAGCAATCTTTTAATACTGTGGGCAAGGTATGCCAGAGATAGTGCAATGGTGAAGTCTAATTTGACTCTAGAAAGCCTTTAATTTGCCTCAAAAGCTATTGAAATTTTAGCTGTGTAAACAGCCACATCTAACAACTCTGAAAGGGATGTTAAGCATTATTTGTTCAGAGGTTTAAGCTTAATTTCCCATTGAATTTGGTCACGTCTGCAAACTGATGAAGTTCCTTTTATTTTGTTCATGAAGGGTCCGCTATGAAGTGACACTTCTGACCTGAATTTATTTAAACTACTTTTTTTCTGAAATGTTTTTAGTTTGAAGTGTTTTCAAGCAGTTCACAACAAGAAATTTGTATTTAAAATTATTTTTAAAAACCTGTTCATGTTCTTTGGCTGAACGAGAATAGATCGTAATATTAGACTATTGTTGATTACCTGCGTATAGTTAATTAAAACCCTTTTCCAGTTGCTTAACCTGTCCCTTTGGATATTCATAAAATGTGAATACAGGAAGGAATATGCACCTATTCAAAATTAAAAGGATTAAAGTGCTGAGTTCATGAGAAGTATTTGAAGTCCTCTCTGGGCCAGATGACTCTGTGTTTTCTGATGGAGCAGAAATTGCCGGGGGCAACAAAAAAGTGGGAGGAGCAGGACTCAGAACAGCAGACAGGAAAGGAAGAGGGAAAAAACCAAGAGGGAAACAAGAGAATAGAGAGGGGAAGGAAGAAGTGCAGTGAAAATGAGCACTGAAACAAAAGGAGTTACTGAAAGAACAAAGCTCATTTCACAAAAGGTAATGTCATCTCCAGCACAAACACATCAGGGTGTGTTGGTTAAAAGCCAGCCTGGGAGCAGGGTTGGTAGGAGAGGGCTGGGGTCAGTCGGTGGAGGCTGCAATCCCTTCTGCTCCCACCCTGCCGGCAGAGCAGGACTTGCAGGGGCTGCGGATCTGTTGACACCGCCTTGCAAACAAAAGCAGTGCCATATGCTGAGCCTTCCGAGAGCCATTATAATAATGCTGCGTTCAGGTAGGGGATAATTGCTCAGCTCAGAGATGGCACTGAGTCACACAACACTGACACCAGCAGATTTCCTGCAATTAGTGCTCTGCGTTCAGTTTCCACCAGGTGAAAGAAAATATTGTAGCCTCTCTTCTAAACACCACTGTTTATTTGACTATAAATAACTGTTTGCAGATAAAGCAATTGCAAAACCACGAGTAACTGGTTTTAGCACCTAGGGAGAATTATAGTTGTAACTTTCAAGAGCTGCTCATTAGGCTCAAAGTTATTTTCATCCTGTCCAGTCATTCTGAGTAATCCTTTTAGAAATGATTTACAGCAGAAATACTGAATCAGAGATCCAGGCTGGGGTAAAATAAAGATGTGAAGACCTACGTGGGGACTTTTCAACTTACCCAGCTGGTTTGCTTTATAAAACCTCTCTTGAAAAGTGTGAACTGCTCTGGCCTCAGCTGGAGGCTCAAGGAGAGGTGCTGGAGCTCCAGGGTAGGTGTCCACCCACTCCTGCAGTCCCCAAACCTGAGGAACAGAAGCAGGGAGGCAGCCAACTCCACCATGCCCCAGGACATGTCCCAGCTCTGGAAAGCTCCCACTTGCAATGACGACAACTGCTGAAAAACCCAGGCAATCAAAGCTGCTTTCAAATAGTGTTTTTCCTTAACTCAGTGTTTTTCTGGTGGTTTATCTCTTAGGAAAGAGTGGCTGGGAAACACTGTGGAAGAAGTATGGGTCTTCCTTCCCTCTGGAAGATCTTTGCTCTTATGTTTCCTCTGCTGATTTGCCAAGGATGCTGGATTCAGCTGGGCTGAAGTACCAGCTCTACGAGCTCCCATCCCGCATGGACATAACGAGCTGCTTTATTGAAGGGGACAAAGATGGGGAGCTGTTGCTGGACTTCCTGACAGAAACACTTGACTTTGCTAAAACTGCCCCCCCTGAACTAAAGCATCAGCTAATGGAAGACTTAAGAAAGCCTGGATGCAGTGAAAACAAAGATGGGAAGGTGTTTTTCAATAACAACCTGGGCGTAATAGTGATTGACCCATGAGTTAACCTCTTCTTCCTGATCCAAGGCAAAAAGTCAGATACAAACTGTTAACAGCTGAAATGTATTTTTTCATCTTTTATTAATAGCTTAATTTACTTCAACACCCATAATAATTTTTGGAATTTGTTAAGAAATCAGTATTAACATCTGTTGTTATGAGTGAGCTTTAATACCTGATTAATTCTACTAATCTATGAATGTGTAACTCACTAGGCAGTAAATTGTGCTTTATTGTACAGATGTTGTGTAATCAGCTATAACTCAGACCATCCACTCAGGCACTGCAGAAACCCAACCATTTCCTAAGGAATAATCCATAACTACATGTGGTACCACCATCTTCATTTAAAAACTCTCTACAGACCAAATAAGCAAATGCAATTTCTTGGTGCAGCTGGCAGGAGTGCAGGCTCAGAATGACCAAACATTGGATGGATCTTTGATGGGATTTCTTGAGCTTGTGACTTCAAGATCTCATACCTGCAGCTGCTGTGAAAGTGGCCTCACACCTGTATGTTCAATGGTTGTCTGCTCCTGCCTCTGCAGGCATCTCCATCTAATGGCACTGCTTCCCCTTTCCTGTAGTTTTACTTTGTGATGATGTATCCACCGAGCAATTTGTGTGCCAGGTCCGTAGTGGCTTTACAAGAGGGAGGCAACGGAACATGGTTGAGGCACAGGGTTGGTAACAAGTGCCCTGGAGAGGTGGATTTCAGTGGTGAGCCCTGATGCAGATTTTTTGCTAGGAATCAGCTGCTGCAGTCACGCAGAGCTTTTTTTGTATTTTTAATTAACCACATAAAGCTTCTGGTCCTAGCCTTCCCCTGGCCTGGCAGGCAGGGCCATAAGTGGCCTGTGAGCTTTGTAACAAGGAAAATGTAAAAATAAACTCTGATACTAAAATGTCTGGTTCCAGTAGCATTTTTTTTTTTTTTTTCATTTTCAATGGCATTATGTCAGATAAATCTATTCACTGTACAGGGTTTTCAGTGAGAAGGGGTTTCACCTCCTCAGCCCCTTCTCCATGTGAGGCTGTTGTGGTTGATGCATTTGTTTTGCTAAATGATTTTATAATTTTCAGAACTGTTTTCTCTCTACAAGGCACAATACATAGTGGGATACAATAGAGTCGCTTGAATGGATTTAATAGCCTGAATACTCAATTTATCCCCTGAGACAGGTGTGATTTCTGCCATTGAAATGATTTGATTCAGTGTTGAAATGGTTTACTTTAGGTAATACTTTAGCTGCAAGGAATTATGTTTTATTTTTGCACACGTATTTCTGATACAATATAGATTATTAATGATTTGAAGTGATTTCAAGAGATCATATTGGGTGTAATAGACGTTTATGTTTATTTTAGGGCAAGTTATTTGAAACACAAACTTCTCCTGGTGCTCAGATATTAATTCTGGTGGATTTTAGAAGGTTTCCATGATAATCCTCTGTTGAACAGAACAAGATCTATTACCACTTTACACAGTTCTGTGCACAGGCTCCTGCACTAGAAGACCTCAGTATATCTGTGAGCTGCTGTGGTCACATGCCAGAGCAGGAAAGAAAGAAAGAAAAATCCCTGATTACAACAGATTGCTGCATGCATTTCTAATTGGAAACAAATTAAAATTGCATTTATTTTCGTGGCTCTTTTGGGCTGTCAGTGACCTTTTCTAAATGGTGCCTGCAAAGTGGGTGACCGCTGAATATTGCCACATCAACTCTGTCAGGGGTGAGATATCTCAGGGAGCCACAGAAATGCCAGAACAAAACAAAAAAACCACTAATCCAGCAACAAAGCTCAGTAATAAAATGCCTTTGCAGATCCTGCTGTTTTATTGTTTATCAGACTTTTTAAAAAACCCCCAACAAAATGAGTAGAAGGGGTTTTAGCAGTTTTGGAGGAGGCTTGTTCTGAAAACGTGGGAGAGAGCAGGAAAGACAAGAAGGACCAGAGCTGATCTGGAGAGAACAGAGGAGGATTTAACCACACACACGTAAAAAAGATAGTGTGAATGCACAAGAGAGCTTCTTCCCCTGTTTTGCTTCTGAGGAGAATGTCATTAAAAACTGGGGGGAAAAATACAGTAAACTCCATTCTGTATCTTGGAGCAGCTTGAGTTAAGGGGCTGGGGGAAAATGAATCAGCAAAGCACCTTAAGGGATAAATGAGTTTTAATTTTAAATTTGTAACACACTCACACATTTTTGAGAAGCAAGTACTTTAAGTATTATTTAGTAGGAAATGAATGTGGGGAAGCACAATTTTATGCTCATTTTACCACAAAAACTGAAGGATGTTTTGTAAATCTCTCAAACAACTTCCTAACAGAGTGGAGAACCATATTTTCATGTAAGAATCACCCTTAATTGTACGGTGAGATACTGCTATTGCACAGCAGGGCTGGGAAGTACAGTTTGTCCATGGACTGGGATTTGCACAGCAGTCTGTGCCAGGGCCTTATCACCCTTAGGAATTTCTTCCTAATCTCTAATCTAAACCTGCCCTCTGTCAGTTTGAAGCTGTTCTGTTTGTCCTACCACTAAAATCCCTGTAAAAAGGTCAAACTCCAATTCCATATTTTCCTGGCTTGCACCCCTACAAAATTAACTTGTAGGCTTTCTAGAGAGGTTCATTGAGAGCAGTGGTATTAAACCAGCACAATACTGATTGAATCAAGTTGAGCTTCAGGATACCTGTATTAAAAATATACCAGAAATGATCCTGAAAGCTCTTCATGCATGGGTGCCTCTTTCTGGCTAAATATACGTTTTAGATATGAAATGTGACTCTGGGTAAATGCAATCCTTAACATTGCCTCTCTATGTTTTTCTCAAAGATGGCTCTAAGCAGTGCTTGTTTTTAAATTGGGAGACGTTTTCTTTATTCTTTTCATTTCATGAGCACATAAACCTGGAATATACAGATTCTAATGCAGGTACAGGAGAAAAAAGCTGGAAGGAAGGCGGGAGAGAGGGGGAGGAAGAGGAGGGAGTCTTTTGAAACAACAGGCAAACACCTGGGCCTGTGTCCCTCTGATAAGTAAGTGTGAGCTTCTGGCTCTGATGCTGTGTCAGGTGATTATTTCCCAAAGGAATTCCCGTGGGAGGTTTGCTGTGCAGGGAATGGAATAGCCCGATGTCCATGAGTGAGGCACAGCTTTGGAACGATGCCTCAAAGGCTGGGTGGGAGGAAATAGGGGAAGAAAAAAAGGCTGACCCCCTCCAAAGAGCCCAGACTTCATGCATATTTCCCTCCACATCAAACACATCTGCCTGAGCAGCTTCAGGGCTGTTACTTTAAATCATACGTAGAAAAATATTCTCACTGCTCCGTTAATTACCACAGCAAATTGAACAAATGCACTCACAGCTCGGCTGCTGTCACCATTCCTGCATTGGGGTAATTCATGCTTGCAGCCCATGATAGGATTTTTAATGTCATTACACAGTAGGGCAAAGTCTTCATTTTTAATAAAAATACAAATGCTAAAATGAAACGGATTAATATCTAATTTTACATCTTCATTTACATGATGTGCAAAATTATCTTAAATATTTGTTATGGATGGAGTGGCTTTCCACCAATTTAGGCTTTTTTTTTTTTCATACTGGAGAATGTTAACAGAAATTGTAGCATAAATCATTGCCTTGTAGAGTACCAGAAGGCGCATATAAAAACCCATATCTTTGCTGCACATATTTCCCATTAACCATAATCTATTAGTAATTGAAGTTCATTACAAATTCTTGTAGACTTTATTGCTATCATGCTGCATGACATAGTGAACCTGGCTTGCATAACAAGAAGTCCTTGCTGGGAAATATCCTATTAACAATGACAGTGCATTTGTCATTGTGATAATAAATCCAAAGCTGCCTGTAGATTATAAATTATTGCGGCGCCATTTCCACTGTTGTAGTTTAAAAGTTTTGTCAGCACTTCCATTTTACCCCTGCTTTACGGGCAGTTATAACTTGACCATAAAAATCTGCAGCCAGCTGAATCCCATCTTACAAGGTCTCACTCTCTGAGAGTGTTTCTTCCCCCAGTGAGATTCATATTTCATCCATATGAAAACCTTTGAGGCAGAAGCTGTGTTTGTGACAGATTTTTAGGTTCTGCATTTGCACAGATTTTAATTGGAAAGCCCAGGCCATTTGACAAGTAATTTGTCCATGATATTTCTAAAGATGGTGGTGAAATTAAAAATTCAGCAAGACAAAAAGATGGGAGCTGGGCTGAGCTGAGTGTTCACTGGTTTAGCACCTGAAAGAGTTTCTGTCCTTATCTCCAGGTGCCAGAGACTTCGGGGAGCCATTGGGTAAACACTGCTTCTCTTCAAAGGAGAAACTGGAGAGAAATGATGTTCCCCATAGGCCTCACAAAGGTGTTTTGAGAATTAATTACAAACGCTGAAATTCAGGCATGCACTCAAGTCATCCTTCATCATGTCTGTGCAATTCTTCCAGCTCTATATAGGTTTTAAGTGTTATTAATAGAAAATTGCTATAGAGTTGAACTTTAAGTGTTAATTATGACTCGAGATATAAATGACATCAGGTCAAATCTTTCACAATTTAACTCCCTAATTGACTTCAGCTCTCTGCACCAAGGGATATCTCTCTAGCTGAATGCATCTGTCTATCACGTTTCTCAAGGGCCTATAGCAAAGTATCCAATTAGCTGGACGTAACCATTATGCCTCAACAGCTCCTAAATAGTGTAGGATGAAGCCTTCATCTCCCTGAAATCATCAAGAAAATTCTACCTCTCACCAGACCAGATTTTCACATCATCCTGAAATACATGCTTTCTTTTTGAGTACTGTTTCCAGGTGTGGACAACAGATTCTGAAGTAAATATAATAATTGTCTTTTCACACCAATAATGTCCTTCATCTCACAACACCCCAAATTTCTTTAAAATCTTGATATGCAAAATCCCTTTGCCGCACCTCAGTGGTAAGTGATCTCCTGGGTGAAATTCAGCAGCTGTTGGACTGTCCATGGCACTGTTTCTCAGTGATTCATGGCAGGATGATGAGGAGGAAGAAGTTTGCAGTCGAATGTTGAGGAGCAGAAAGAAATTTCCTGGGCTGGTACTGAGCAGGGGCACGGGCACTGACATATCTCCAGCCAAAATTGCAATCAGCTCACCCTCTTCCTTGGCAGGAGAGCAGTGGGACATGGGGCTGGGACATGGGGTTGGCTCAGGGTGAAGCCCTGGCACATCCAACAGCCCACACTGGTGGTGGGACCAAGGGTGTCTACCATGAACCGGCTTGGCAGCAGCTTTGTGTGGCAGTGTCCTGGTGCTGCCCAGCGGAGTTCATGAGGAAGGCAGGGATGGATCCGATGGGTGTAAGGGGTAAGAGGTGGTCTCCCCTTTTTTTTTCTTTAATAGGAAGAAAATTGCTCTTTGCCCTTGCAGATGGATGTGAACAGTACCCAACAGAGATGTGTGAGTGTGTGGTAGTGGTGTGAATCAGGATGGTGCTTTGTTCAAGAGAGGTGAACTGCTCTAAAAAAGGACAAGAAAAATATTGTTACAATGTGCTGCAGATTTCTTACCCAGTTTTGTGCATTTTATCTATATTACCTGGGCAAAGAATGCAAACCACCCAGGAACACAGAATAAATAAATTAAAGGCTCATTGAAATCTCTAAATCTAAACCACATCTTCCTTTCCCACTTTGAAATCCCTCAATCTAAAACATATCATAGTTTTCCACTCAAACAGGATATAAGGACCTAATATCTTTGTGACTTTTAATGCTATAAATACATTTTGATACTTTTATAACCATGATTTTACAGAGGTCACAGCGAGGTATTATTTATTTTGGTGAGGGTAAGTAGGCTATTTGCCAGCAGATGTAATCTCTTTGTTTCCTTAAAAGAAAATGAAATGACAGTATTTGGAGGCTGTTTCAAGGATCCCGTGTGTTACAATGGATCCTGGCGGAGATGAATTAGTGGCCAGTGTATAGGTGATCTTGCCAAAAATGAATAGCAATGCAATTTATCATACCCTTCTGTAATTTATCTCACGACCATGTATTAGATTAGATAAAGACAGAAAGACATGTGAATTGGATGGACTGGACTAATACTGAAAACTTACACCTGCTTTTATTGAGGCTGACAGGAAGATTTCTGTTGCCTGCATTGCAATCAGGATTTGACTTCACATTTTTAATTTGCTTTGAAGTATGATCTTGTCCAGCAACAAGAAAAAAGCTAACTCAACATTAAAGTTTGTTGATTGTGTCTGCTGTTTCTTATTCAATACAAATTTGCTCTATCATATATTTCACATTCAATCAATTAAAAAGTGTAAATCTAAACAAAAAACCCTCGACACTCAGAAGCTTAAAAAGAAGAGTAATAAGCAGCTGTGAAACTGCTGCAAACACTCATTACATGCTACACCGTTTTCAAGGTAACAAACCAATAGTTTATTTTGTCCCCTTCCAACAAAATCCATACTTCAAAATCCACTTTTTTTAGCAAATCGGTCTGTCTGTAAGACAAACAGGCTGTAGCTGGGAGTGTTTACCTACAACAGCAGAAAGATGTGCTACACTGCCTTCAAACTCAGGAATATCACCAGCTACCTTCTTTAGGCTCATTGCAAGCCAGTGATTGATATCTGTTCTTTTGCATTGCTTTCCTCTCATATCTCTTTGTCCTGCTGCTATAATCGATCACAGGTTTTTCCATCAGACTTCATGTCAGATTAGGACAGTGAACATGACTGGCTTAGAACAAACTGCTTCAAAGTGCACCGGGGCAAGCCTGGGACTCGAACTGCTCTAAAAAACATTGTTTTGGGCACATCCATGAAGACAGGGCAGTCAGAAATATGCTTTTCTGGCAAGGGTTTGGCATGGCTCCTCTCTATGGAACCTCTCAATGTGTTGTGATCACATTGCCACTGGGGGCTGGTGTTTTAAGTGAGGGGCAATGCCCAGCTCCTCATTTTCCTGATTCAGGCAGAAATTTCTGCTTAGGAGTCCACGGATGTATCTGGCAGGACCTGCACACGTATTCTACCTGAGGCTGGAGGGACAAAGTCACACGCAGCTTTTGTGTTTAGTGCTTTTTGTGTGCCATCAAGAACTTCAAGGAGTGAAAGCCCAACACCTTTCTTTGAATACAAACAGATTTTAAAGATTCACTGTGACCAGTCTTCCCAGAAGAATTGAAATATCTGTCCCTTACTTAAACAGCTCTTTGGGGCATTACTGCTTGTTTTTATAGTGCCTAGCACAACTGAGTCTTCATCTTGGTGGGTATTTTAGGTGCATCTGTTGTATAAATAATTTTTTTTGTTTTCATGTGAAGAACAGAGCATTTAGAGAAGAGGGCTGTAAGGGTTTGATACAAATTTGGATCAGTGATCATGGATGAGTTTGCTGACAGCAATTGCCCCATGGATGCTGTTGCTCAGATCTACAAATCCTAAAAGAGGAGTTGACCCA
The DNA here is from genome assembly GCF_965178545.1 of Coloeus monedula. Lineage (NCBI taxonomy): Eukaryota > Metazoa > Chordata > Aves > Passeriformes > Corvidae > Coloeus > Coloeus monedula. The sequence goes on from NC_138787.1 coordinate 34,916,480, forward strand.
TGGCAGCTGGGTGACTTCTGGGACTTCTTCTGGAAGAGGAACAGATGTTAAACTTTTACCTGGGTTCAAGAGAAGACAAGAATGTCATGGATGAGGAGTGTTTTGAGGAGGGTTGCCCAGTGTCCCATGCAGGACATCCCTGAGCTGAAATAGGTGCAAAAATACTGAGGCAAATTATCCCATGTGATTGCCCTGTACAGATCAGATGCACAGGATAGTCACTGCTGGGTCCATACCCATGACCAGAGCTGGAGAAATACTAAATAAATAATCACCACAGTCCAACTATTTAGAGCTTCTAATCCAAGCTGAAACAACCATCACTGGAGGTATTGTACGAGGCGTTGTGACACAGAAATGTTGTTACCCATTTGACACACTAAACCCCTTCTGGAATTTCATTCTTTTTTCCTAACAATGACTGACAGCTAAGGCCAGGACCAGCACTGGGCCAGTGAAAGCAGTGCTTGCACAGCCCACAGGAACATCCTGCATTTAATCCCAAGGAACACACAGGCAGTGGTGCGTTCGTGTAATGCCCTGAAACAAATTCTGAGTAAAAGGCTTTTTGTTCTACCTGTGTAAAAAACAAGCATTCCTGGATTTTGCCATGTCAGAGCAGATGCTAAGAGCACCTGAAATTACAGCTTTCTGGAAAACAAAGCCTAAGAAATCTTGAGAGTGAGCGGACACAGAATGTTTCCATCAGAAGCTATTCCTGGGACTGGGATCTTTCCAGAAATACATGAGGTGAGCTGCTGCTCAGATGGATGTACTGCCAGGGCAGAGGGCAAACTGTGAGATAAATGCTCAGGTACCCATGGGCTGCTGTAATGCTGCACCAGGTAATGGTCTGGGGGGATAAAAAAATAGGATTGGGAAAAACTACAATTAGAATCTTGTACTCTGCCAAAGACAGGGTTTTCAGCACGGACTTTGAGGGATTTCTGTGTCCTACAGGTCTTGGCCACCCTCCCTCTTGCCTTGCAGAGGTTCTGAGGCTGTGCCTGAAGACAGCACTTGCCCTAAGGAAGAAACTGGGGTGTGCTGGAAGGCAAAGGATGATGGGCAAAGAAATCTGGAGTTTCGTACCTTGCAGGTGAACCTCAGGCCGAGCGGCTGAGGAGCTGATTAGAACTCTTGGGTAGCTAACCCACACAGCAGGAAAGGTTAACCCGGATTATGAGGGAAACCTCATTCTGGGATGATTTATGGAGAGGGTACAACTGCCCTGTATCCAAGCAAGGGCCACAGATGCCATGGTTTAGTGTTCAAACGGCTTATCCCTGTGTAAGGTCATTCATCACACATTGCTTTGGACTCCCAGGCCAATACATATAAAAGTCTGTGTCACAACAGGCGCAGCCTTTTCAGCTCCCATCTGCCCACAGCAACCCTTCCAACGCTGCTAATTACACCCCTGCACTTGATTATACTGGCTCCAGCTCACCCCAGAGCTCTGGCCATACTGGTGTGCCCCAAGGGGGGATTGTGTTAATAAACAGAAACAAGCACAGGGTCTCCATTTAAGAGCCGGTTTCAAAGCCCAGAAGTTGTAAGCTCAACCTCTGGACAACCACAGTCCCATTTGGAAGGCAGAATTGCTCCAAGAGTGTTTTGTTTCTTTCAATTTGTTTGCTGTAATTCAGTTTCTCAAGGATAAGAGAAAGGATGCTCCCACTACCAATGCAGGGAGGAGTGAGTTTCTTTTGCAGAGAAAAAAGAAAGAAAGAGGAGACAAGAAAGATGAGCTTGAGAGGCAACCACAGGAGCAGCAAAGCCAATGCTGTGACTGGGCTGTGGTGCAGGAGAGGCTGAGAATTCCTGGTCTTCCCAGAACAGGTGTGAGAGGGGAAGTGGCGCTCTCAGGGAAGAATTTCCTTTCAGCTATTATGAAAAGCATGAAAAGCAATTAAAACAACCTAAAAATAGGAAGGTCTCTTCCTTTTTTTTTTTTTTTCCTTTTTTTTTTCCCTCCCCGTGCTCCCAAGGCTTTTGCTGACTGAGATAGAGGTAGGGGGACATGTCTGGCCTAATGCACCTGCAAAAATGGTCTATTAACCAGGGGCATGCTCTGAGGCAGCACTTGCAGCCCAAGCCCTCGGGGGAGCCCTGAATGCCCTGGAGCCATGCCAGGAGCACTGTGGGCAGCAAGCAGAGCTGCCCACCCGTGGCCAGGGGAATGCTGAGCAGAGGGGTTAAACCTCACCATTTTTTAGGACATAGGTGTTTATTCTGGTCATTGGACATCTTCATGGCCAGTGGAGAGGGGGCCAGGGCACCCAGCCAGGGCCATGCAGTTGTGCACACCCAAGCACTTGTCCCTCCTCCAAAGGATGGGTGAGGCCACCAAAGCAGCTGGGAGCTCCACGAGTACAGGGGGATGGCTGCTGAAGGCTTTGTAGGCTCACAGCCACGGTGAATTTTAGGGATGGGTTGGAGGACAATAGACATTCAAAAACTAGCCTAGAATGCTTGGGAAGGGAATTTGGTGAGTGCTTCCCTTAAGAAAATCTGATTGTACCAACAGCGTTAACATAAAAGGAGTAGGGAATAGGAAATTGTGTAATGGAGTTCTAATTATAATTCCTTTTGTTTTCCTAAAGAACATTAAAAAGCCATGATGTGACCAACAACTCAAGCCCAAAAAAATACATCCAATTTTATTTTTACACTCATTGAGGTCCCTTGTTAATTTACAGCTAGTGAAATAATAAACAAAGCTGATCTTATTTGCATCTGACACTATAGAAATGGTAATTTTTAAAAGGTTACCCAGAATCAGCTCGAAGCTTTGATTTTTGTCATTAGCATATTTAAGTCTAGCTTAGGCAAGTTTTCTTCCCTGAAAAACACGTTTTGGTAAAAGCTCTTTAGTGCCCATAGCCATTCTGCTGCTCTTAAAATATGATGCCCTAGCAGGCCAGAGCTAACCTGTGCATATGAAATAAGTTTAGTTTAATGTTGTGTTAAAAGAGTTTGGTCTCTGGAGCAGTCACTCTGCTTAATAACAGGTAAGCATATGCCTTCTATTTAGTTTTCATTTAACTTGCCCCACACAAGCAATGAATCCAGTTTAATTAAATGTTCTTTTAAACAGCGAAATGACACTGGTTTGTATTTTAAAAAATCTGTACGCCACAGGGCACCCTCAAGACACAAAATCCTCATAAAGAGGATGTAAGATGTACAGCTAATAACACAGAGCAAGTTTGACATTTGCAGGGTAATTTAGTGAACCAAGTGCTTCCTTACAGGCTTCACACGGGAGCGTGGTGGCTGCAGTGCCATTTAATAGGAGATGAAGAGCCATGTTTATAATAATGCTAATAAACAGCTAATCTGAAAATTAGACTAGCACGTGGCACAGGGCTGCTGTGCATGTATAATAAATGCTGCTCAGTGCTGGTGAAGGCGATCAGCTGATGCTGGAATCCTGCGGCTGCAGCGTTAATCAGCAGCCTGGGCTGGCCAGGCAAGGCTCACTCTCCTGCACCCCACGGTCCCCAGGCTGTGCACAAGGAGTGCAGAAGTGCACATGAACCCTAAAGGATGGTAACCAGGCCAGAAAGGGGCACTGAAGGTGCCCTTTACAGAGCTTAAAAGAGCTCTGAGGTCCTGACATTCAGGGGAATGGCTTTGAGCTCAACAAGTGCCTAGTTCTCATCCCAATAAGGGGTAAGGAGAGGCATGAGGTGTTTGAGACTGGGTTGGGTGGGGCCCTGAGCAACCTGCTCTAGTGGAAGGTGTCCCTGGCCATGGCAGGGGGTTGGAATGAGATCATCTTGAAGGTTCCTTCCAACCCAAACCATTCTATGACTGACCAAGCATCCCCTTTCTGTTTTATTTTTCTCTGATAGTTTAAATCTGGTCTAACGCTGGCCAATAAGTAATTTAAATCCTCTTTTATTGAGGGCATCATAAGGTAGAAGAGGTAAATGAGGTAGAAAGGAGTGGTAAATGCTTATTTTTTTTCCTTTAAGAGAATCAGGATCTTTAATAAAGTAAGTATTAGGGCAAAAAAGAAATAAACACTGAAAGCATCTCACTCATTACTAAAATGAAAATGCTTGCTAATATATGCAGTGCACCTGGAAATGCCCATTCAAGTAATTACAAAAGGGAAAAACACCGGGGAAACAGGCAAGCATGAAGACAATAGCCATTAGAAACAATATTAAATTAAGCACGCCTTTTGAGATCTACAAATTCACTGGTTAAATTGTGCATTACAAACCCTGCCTTGCCTTCACTCAGCTGGAGTCCTGGGGCAAATCTGCAACACTTGAAAACAGCCTCTTGTTTTGCACTGAGATGAAGTCAGGGCTGTTCCTAACTCTGCTTGTTCCTGGGTTTTTTAAAAGATACAAAGTAACCTTTTTTTCCCTTTTTCTTTCCCCCCACCCTCCAGGTTCCAGCTAGCAGAAGGCACCACACTCCCCCAGTCTGAGCAAAACAAGGGCAGAAAAAGGGCATTTCATGCCATGCAGCATTAAGCTTGGCAAATGGCATAAAGCCCATCAAAATCAGCAGGAACCTTCTCATTGACCAAACAGCCCTTGAGTGTGGCCACCCTTGAGTGTTTGGGTGAATTTGGCTTCATCCAGGACACGGAGCTCCACGTTTCCACAAGGAGCCCCTTCCCACCCAGCTATAGGGCAGAACAGCTTCTCACACTCTGTTTTGGCAAAGGTGCCTTTCACTGCAGGCAGAGCCAAGAGGCAGGGGGATTAACCCTCTGTGATTCCTGTCCCTACACCAGGGACAGCTCATGGGGCAGCAGCTGTGAGCCGTGGCTCTCTCAAGGCACTCACAACCACAGGGATGCTTGAGTGTTTGTGCAAATAAAGGATGGAATTGAGACCAAAATACGACCTTCCTGATGACAAAACTGTATCGTCTCACAGAGACATGAGAAATGAGTGAGGACAAGTTTATTAATACGTTTATTGGAGTGCAGGGTTGTTTATCACCATTTTCCTATCGCTGATGAGATTTCCAGGGCTAATGGAAACTCTCCCACTTTCTCCTGTTCTCTGAGAGATCTCCTAAAATGGATTGTGGAAGCCATCAACCACTTCCAATTGATTTTGTGTCATTAAACATTAAAAACTCTGTGCAGCTTTCATAGAGTCCTTTCTGCTGGAAAGTGGGCTAATGTCTACCAGCAATCTCAGTTTGCTGCTAAAACAATGGATTGTCTTGGGAGGGGGGTAAAATTATATAGAAAACTCTTTTAAGGTGATACTTTCTTGTAACAACACACACACACACACATAGCCTGTGATCCTTTTGCTTCCAAAACCTGCAGCTGTTTAATTTTTTCAGCTTTTGGCTTTATTTAGTGGGAAGAGAAGAGCTAAATGAAGACAATTTCTGCTTCTATCCACCCAACCCCTCCCTGCTTTTTCCCTAAGCAATGAGGTGCTTCTGTTTTGTTTGTTCTTAGGGAATCTTCTAACATACTTTTTCGCCTTGTTCCCTCAAAATTTTCCAGCAAGCCAGAAGGAAATAGAACCTTTGGGAAGCCTTGCTCCCAGGATAGCAGAAGTTGAGGGCTCCTTCCCTCTCAGTTCATTCCCTCCATCCAGAGGCAATCTGCACAGTGCAGATGGAAATTCCCACTGTGGCTGCGTATGGGCAGTGGGAAGCAGCGAGCTCCTGTGCAGTTGCAGGCTGCAGGGCTGATACCTGATGCTGATCACAGTGAGGGATCTCCAGAGACATATTTTGGGAATCTGCAGATATTAACGAGGCCTTTCCAAAACCCCAGTCTGTGAGAAGTGAATTCAGGATGACTCCATCCCTTTCATACCCCAATAAGGGAACTCTGTGGTCCGAAGGTGACAGAAGACCAGGAGAAAACTGGAGTCCCACAGATCCTTTTCCCTCTATAAACCCATCGAGGACCCCATACACCTCTCCCACACCTTTGCAAGTCACATTTCCATTAGCTGTACCCAAACCCCACAGCACTGACCAGCTGCTGAGGGGACAAGGGGTAGATGACAAAGCAGCCACCTGGAATGCTGCTGAGGGGACAATGGGGAGATGACAAACAGCAGGACCAGCCACCTGGAATGCTGCTGAGGGGACAATGGGGAGATGACAAACAGCAGGACCAGCCACCTGGAATGCTGCTGAGGGGACAATGGGGAGATGACAAACAGCAGGACCAGCCACCTGGAATGCTGCTGAGGGGACAATGGGGAGATGACAAACAGCAGGACCAGCCACCTGGAATGCTGCTTTGCTCAGATGTCCCGGGCACCAATGACTCTGACTGAGGGACAAAGCCCCTGTTCCTGCAGGGAGCACCTTCAAGGGGACAGCTTTTGTGCACCATTTCCGGCTTGGTAATTAAGGCTGGAATAACCCATGAAGTGACAGATAACATATTAAACACCTTCTGTGTCTTAGGAAGCATAAACTAGGTGTCACAAATGGAGCCTCATATGGCCCAGCTGCCTCAGGCCATATGGCCACCCTGCTCCTTGCTGTGCCACATTCAGAGGCATGGCAGGGTGGCAGTCGGGATGCTGGCATGGGCCAGGAGCGGTGGCACATGTGAGGGTGACAACGATGGTGGTCGCACAGAGCCCTGCTCCACGTGCTTTCTCTGTTAGGGTTTGTGGACTTGGTTCAGCTACTCAATTTGTGGTATGTAGAGCAGCCAAAACAATTCTATGAGAAATAAAGAGCCGAGAGCAGATGAAAATAGAGCTAATAATACAGTCATTAGGAAGGGAGCCAAGGCACAAATTGCAGTGTAGAGTGTGAAAGGAGAAGTCAGGGGAGGGAAAAGACTGTGCATACCCTACGCTGCACAGGGGACACAAATGCATCCCCACACAGCAGCTGTCTGTAGCAAAGGACAACAAGAGGCTGTGTGGCCAGACCTGTTGCCTCGGCACAGGACAGCATCCCAGCAGGATGGTGCTCGAGTGCAGGTTGTTCATGGCCCTGCCTTTTGGGCAGCAGCCCGTCAAGGTACAGCAGCAGGCAGGGCAGGGACATGTCACACCGCACTTTTGTGTCACCTGGGAAGATGGGACAAACACCCTGCTCTTACAGATGTGCAGGACACACCTGTGAGAGGGTCAGTTGCTGGAGCCAACATGGGTCATGATTGAGCTGTAGCTGGGTGTTTCAAAATGACAGCCCAGGAGAATCAGGGGTGGTGATGAAAAATCATTCCCAGTCCTTGGATGGGCATCGATAACTGCAGTGTGGGGCGTGGGACTGGTTTGCCCTGCCTCGAGGAAACGGCAGTCCTGCCAGCAGAGCTTAGCCTTGGCAGGCACAACATCAGAAGTGGTTAAGAGCAGCAGAGCAGTCAGGGATATTTTACTGCCATCTGCTTGATAGCCAGTGTTTCTGATCCATCTAAGGTCAGCCAGCGTATTTCGGTTTGCCCTCAGGTGCAAGCTGATGATAATGCAGCCTCTCGACTGGCCCTTCACAGCACCTATTTAAAGCTGCTCAAAGAGGCTGTGCAACTGCATGTCCTTAAGCAGAAAACTTCAAGTGCCTTTTTGTGCCAAGTGCTCTTCAGTTTAGACCAATCTTCAGCTTGAAATGGGAGGAAAGTCCTTCCAAAGAGTAACAAGAGGGCGATTAAATATACACTTCATAGAATCGTTGAGTGGTTTGGGTTCAAAGGGACCAGAAAGATCATTCAGCTCCAACCCCTCTGCCATTGACAAGGACACCTTTCACTGTCCCAGGCTGCAAAAATCCCCATCCAGCCTGGCCTTGGACACTTCCAGGGATGGGGCATCCACGGCTTCTCTGGACAACCTGTGCCGGGGCCTCACCACCCTCACAGGGAAGAATTTCTTCATAATATCTGATCTAACTCTGCCCTCTGTTGTTTTAAAGCCATTCCACCTTTTCCTGTCACACCATACCCTTGTCCAAAGTCCCTCTCCAGCTCTCTTGGAGTCCTGTTAGATACTGGAAAGGGCTCTAAGGTCTCCCTGGAGCCATTTCTCCAGGCTAAGCAACCCCAAGTCTCTCAGTGTGTCTCCAGAGCAGAGATGCTCTCAGAGCATCTTCCTGGCTCTTCTCTAGACTTGCTCCAACAGATCCATGTCCTTTTTGTGTTGGGGGCTCCAGAGTTGGATGCAGAGCTCCAGATGGAGTCTCAAGAGAGCAGGGCAGAGGGGCAGAATCCCCCCCTCTGTTGGCTTCCTGGGCTGGATGTGCACATTGCTGAGTCACTCCGAGCTTCTCATCAGCCAATACTTGTTTGTAACATCTTTCTGCCCAAGGTGATCAAGGCAATTCTTGTTCAGATGAGCATTTCTGCTGTAATAAAAATACTGTGGAGCAAATGATGCAAGTCCACGCTTCTCAAGTATTGACTAGAATGATTTCTCTCCACTCTTCTTGCCATCAGCTTTCTCTGGTGGCTCCTGTCCAGTCTGTTGCATTCTTAAGGAAAAAAAACTTCCCGATTTCTTAATCACATGTAATGGAATGATTGTGATTTCCCTCAATATCTCTCTATGCCTCTAGGGAAATGTAGTCTAGGCCAATTTCTGGCATCTCTCTTTCCTAATCCCCCATGTACACCACGGCAAAGGGTTTATTTACTGGTGTGGAAATGCCCATGACTTCAATAATTTCTGCCTGCTCTGTACTCTCATTGCTGGAGGAAAAATGTTAAAGGATTTTTGATTTTCTCTCTCTCTCTTTTTTTTTAAAATAACACCATGAACCTAAGAAATGAAACTTTTTGCTAAAAAGTTTTTGTTTACAAGTAACACCTAAAATTGCAGTAACAGAAAGGAATATGAGATATATTCACACTTCCTTGATTTTCTTTGTTCCCTTGAAGGATTTCAATGTATGTAGTGAATTTTCCTGTTTAGCTGGGGCACTTGTGGCCTCTGCCAGAAGTTTCTTTTCTTCTTAAAAAATTTTTAGGTGGAGAAAGAATTTTCTCTCCGTAATACAGGTGGGGGGCCAAGATGCAAAGACCTGAACCAGATTTTTTAAATCAATGTGATGTCTAAACATGAGAGCAAAAACTAAATGGCAGTTCAGGAGCTTACACACACTGTGTGAAGCCAAGAGGAGTTAGTAACTCTTTTTTCATCTTTCAGTACCTGAAAGTCTCCAGACCCTGTCCCTCAGAGTGTGACTGGGTTCACCCATGAAGCCTGGGCAAGCTGAACCTGCACTCCCAGCTCTGGCCCGAAGTGAGGACTGAGTCCATAGCCAGTGATGATGCAAACACAGCTAAACAAAGAGCAGCAAGTCCAGAAAAGCAGAGAAGAGTGCTGAGGGTAATTAAATAGGTGTTGTGAGGATGCTGTCCTGTGTCACACCGTTTGCTCAGGCAGGCACTGTCTATCTTTGCCAGGGTGGCAAAAATGGCTTTTCTAAATAGATGTTCCAGATGAGCTGAATCAGACTGGAAGGTTTCCCTCTTCCCTCTTCACGCCTTTTACAATGCAAAGCAGAAGATACCTATTCCAAAGCATTCCAGTTTTATTGCCAGCCTTCGGGCTGCCTCATTCTGGACCTGCTGCAATCCAATCTGCTCTTGCTAATACTTAAAATATAATATTTATAACGGCCCAGGTTGAACCAAAGGCTACTTGCACTGACAGATGTCACAAGCTATATCTCTCCTTTCCATTTTATTGTTTGGTAGCTTCTGGCAAAGAGGGAGAGGTAATGAAATGCTCCTTCTCTGCTTCAAACTCACAGGAACATTTTGCTGTGCTGCCTATTATTCACAGGGGAGTAATCAAGTGGTAGCTGGTTGGTTACCAATGTGTTATGCAAGGGAAGTTTACGTGATGGCAGAGGATAAGATGTATTCCTGATTTAATTAATTTGCTGCAAGCCCATATGAAGTTTTATACTTGTGGTTTTGGGGATGTGGGCAAACGTGCAATGCTGTGGACAGAAGGATCCTATTCTGCAACAGGGGAGTAAAATAATTTCTCTGTAACTAAAGATAATGAGTTCTGCAGGACTGTAAATAGGCGTGGAGCTGTTTTGCAGATAAAGCATCTCCGTGGTACTTTGCTACAGCAGAGCAGTGGGGGAAATTCTGCAGGGAACAATCTTCTCCTGGCAGATGGCTGGACCAGGAGATATGCTCAATATTTTCCATGTCTGTTTTTCATGATTTATACAACACCATCCCTTGGAAAAGCAATTCTGAGAGGACATTATGATTCCATGATAATTCACTGCACTTGAGAGAAAAGAAAAACCCTATATGAATATGTGTATCCCCTGTGGTTGGAGTTAACTGACTTCTCCAAGCCCTGCTTCAGTTTTTTAACTTTCATGGCTAGAACCATGTGGAGCTTTTTGTTAGCTGGCTGATTAAGGGGGAGAGTTCAGAGAATGCTCTGAGAGGAAGAAGAGGGGAGAGAAGACAATCAGTCGCCCCAGGCCCAGCACTGTGCAAGAACTCAGTCTGGGAAATACCAGACTGTGGATTCAGTACCTCCTGCCCTGGGCATGTGCCATAGCCACCAGATCACTTGTTAGCTCTCTCTGGGGAAGAAGAACCTGTTTTCACATAGTCAGAGAATAAGAAAGGTGATGGAACAGCAAAAAAAATCCGTTGGAAAGAAAAGAGCTTTCCTCCAGTCTCTGTTCAAGTGCCTTGTAGGGGACAGTCCTTCTTCTGGTCTTTATTAGAAAAAGAAGTGTGAATCCAGGGAGAAGGTCATATCCAAGGGGAGAAAAAGGCTTCAGGGTAATTTTTTTGCCAAGTACAACTCAGTTTAATGTTGCTGGCACTGGGAGAGTTTTGCATTGCTCTGTTATGAGCTGTCATTCCACATTGCAGAGCAATGGGACACAGCTGCTGTCCAAGAGCAGCACTTTCCAGAAGTGAAGATGGAAATTACCATGTTCTTTAGGACATCAAAGACCAGAAATAAAAATATTTCAAGTCAAGGAAATGTTATCAGGCCAAACTGGGAGGATACAAAAATGTACAGACCAAAGAGCCCATGATGGCAAATGGCTGGAGACAGATGATTGTGAAATTAGCAATTAGCTTTAAATCAAACTAGCAATTCACTTAAAACCTGACTAAGCAGAAGACAATTAAGCCAGTAAATACAGTAACACTGTGGAAAAAAAATATATCAACTTCCCTTATGTTTACAGCTGCACTCTGTCTTCCACCCCCGATATTTCTGTACCAGCACAGTGTGGAAACAAAGGCTCAGAGCTTTCCAAAGGCCACACACAAGCAGAGTGCAGAAATCTGACTATTTGCTGGGTTTAGTCTCTTTTGTACATCCACGGTTACAGTAGAGCATCCACTGACAACTCCTGCTTCACGCTTCTGCTCTTTCCCGCAAAGGAGCCGTGTTCCTCTAAAAGCACAGTTTTCTTTAAGCAAGCCACCCTGAGGGCTGGATGCCCTCATATCATTCAGATTTAATCTCAAATCCACAAAAAAAAATTAAAAAAGGTATTCTGAATGCAAAGCAAATAGCAATTACCCTGACAGCTTCCCTATTTCAGCAATGAGCTGCAGCTGCATTTGCTCTTGGGCAGGGGAACTGTTTTCACTTAAGCCGTGGGGAGAGGAGGACACAAATCCCAGAATTTCATTGCCTGGAGGAATCCCCACAGCACACACATTTGAGTGTGAATTGAGTCCTCTGCTGGAAAAGAGCCTGAACTTTTTCTTGCTGCTCTTGGACACAGCTGGCCAGGACAATTTACATTGCCTGGAAACCAGGAAACAGAGCTCATGTCCAGCTGATTTTGCTCAAATTTTGCTCAACTCCTATTTTCTGAAAAGCAGTCCTCAAGAGGCCTCTCCCACTCCTTTAATTTCTTAATACATGTAAAACCAAACAGAAGAAAAACAGAGCAGCAGGTTCATTCAGTTAAGCTCTAGACTGACTTCATCCAACTTAATGCTTTTTAATCACTCTTTGAACAAAAGATTTAGTCCTCATAATCCTCCTTTTGCTCAATTTGCTGTTCCTTACGTTATGAAATCTACTATTTGTTTGGTTCCTCTGATTTCCACCCCCTAAATGAGTCTGTGGGAGGGAAAAAAAAGGGGCTAATGTCACAGGGAAAATGACTTTCAGGAATGAAATAGACTACAAATAACAGCTTTTCTTTTATGGCCTTTCATTGGAAATGTGCACACAAAAAGACAGGGAGCCCTTTCCACTGGGTAACCTCCTGAGCTGCACACCAAAACTTCCCATCAGTCTCCAGGAGCATGATTGCAGTTACACCTGTTGATTTCAAAGCTAATGCACCCTTTGTTTGGGAAGACTGAGGTTTGGGTTTAGAGACATTTGCAAAGAAATTCCTGTTGTGGGCTCTGCTTCCTGGCACTGTCCAGCAACGTGGCTGCCACTCTCCCAAACATTTGAACCTGGTTTTGCCTACATATATTTTGACTGGGCTGTGACGGAAATTGCCAAACCAAGCCGGTGTGGTAGGCTGGATTGTCCCAGTTCTGGTGCCTCTCAAAGGTCCTGAGACTCCCTGCAGGAGCCCCTGGTGCTGTGGGTGTCTGGCTTTCACCAGCTCCTCCTTTGCAGCTCCTTCATACAGCAAAGAATAACTGTGCCCTGGCAAATAAGTCAGTCTTCCAAACATTTATCTCTGATTCATTGGGCCTTCAGGTCTGCTTAGGAGCAAGTAATTCAACCTCAGGATTTCAGCTGCAAAGAAATACATTTATGTGGGCAGCAGGAGAGCCAGACCCACAAATCACTGTCTCCCATCACCAAATCCTATTCCACCCTGCATTTCCACTGGTGTGTTTTGAACAAAATCCTCAAGAACTTTTGCAAAGCCCAGGGCTATCTGTGCTCACTCCTTTCCTCATTTTCACAATATCTATCCCAGGCCTGCTATAGACCTTTTCATGTGAGAACATTTGCAAAATAAAAAAATTAGACTCACTTTATCCTTCTTTGAGTCTGTAAAGCTAAAAATATATCTCATTTTCCATTAGCTCCTCATTTAGAATAAATCAAATCAATTAAACATCACTTTTAAGATATTATAAACTATTATATACTTGAAAACATTTATTCTCCAAGTTGATTATAAATAAATATAAGTGCAAATGAATCTAAAATATTCTGTGAAATTTTATCTTTCAATTAGACAATTTCAGTGAAAGTCCTTAAGAAAACTTATTGCTGTTTCCTGCTATTCCAAAAGGTCAGACAGATGTGATCAAACATACGTAACACATAAGATATCTTCAAAATTCTTTTGCCATCATTTTCTCTTCATGAGAAACAAAGAATATGCCCTTAAACCAGGTGAAGGAGAACAGACCATACACCTAGACTTGAACTGTATCTGGATTGTTTTGGAAAACTGGAACACGATTTCCTCTGACTAGCAGACACAGAGCCCCAGGCACTTTCTATGTTCAAAAATTAAACTTACAACTGGCATACATCTGGCAGTGATCCTGTACACTAAATCCATTTGGTTGGCCAGATGGCCTGAGACTTGCAGCTTTTTAATCTCACGCACAAAGCACTTTAGGCTGGAAAAAACAATAAATACAGCATAATACAATATTGTGACAAAAAGCCCCTTTTACTGGTTTTCCAGCCATAGGTACAGAAAATCATGGGCAAAGTAAGGAGTATTTTCACACTTTAGCTTCCTAAAACGTGCCGTGTCCTGTAACTGCATTCTTTTCTCCTCCATTTCTTATGTCAAACTGATCCTCAGTGAAGGGTGAGTGATTCCTTAGGTACAAGGTTGGATGCTGGAGGCAGAGGATGACATGATTTTCCACAACTCTTCTTTGATGAGCAAGAGCAGACTGCAGGATCTTAATATCTCTTTTACTTCTGCACTCTTTGGGATAAAAATCTTACATTGCTCTTCTGCACTAGAAGCAGAGACAGCTTTAAAATGTGCATTTTTCTACTGTCAGTATCTTCAAGCAGCCAGGGGCCAGAAAAAACAAACACTCCATTTCCTTTGCTCTGAATGCACATTTCTTTTTCTCAAATACCTTTCTGTATGTTATTGGGGAAAACCTTTCCTCTCATTGACTTCTGCAGGAGTTGCAGTCCTTCCCCTGTATGCTACTGATCAGTTCCTGTGCCTTTATCTGCTTTTGAGGCTGCATTCTAGTAAAATCAACATAAAACTCCCACTGAATTCATGGCTCTGTGAACAGCCATCCACTAAGGCACCATGATACGACCACAAACTTTCACCTGACCCACCCCACCATTAAATGAGTGACCCCAGGACAGGAGCACCTCACTGTGAGTTTGTGTTCAGTGCCTTGGTGTTCTCTGCAGGACAGCAGAAGTGTTTGCACAGCTCTGTGAGCGAAGCAGAAGCTCAGCCTTCTGGCACCCCACCCATTCTTGCACTAAAGCTGCACTTTACCCTCACTCATCCCTTCCTAGAGCTATCCCTTTCTCACCCTCTGTTTGGAAAGGGTGATGGGCCATCTTTGGCTCCGGCTTCTGTTGCTCACCATGCAAATAATTCACTCAGAATAGCAGGGTTTAGGACGCACAGATGACTCCACTCACTGGCTCGTTTCATCTTTCCAGTGATGGTTTTTCGCTGGCAGCTTCAAAGGCATCTTAGTGGATAAACTGCCTGACCTACTAAAAGAAGTACAAAGAGAATCCCCTTCTCAATTAATTCTTGTGCTCCAAATTCATACTCAGATTTCTCTCTGAGCAGCTTTCATTTCTGTTAATCAGCTACGACAGTTTTAGCTCCCTTGAGTTGTTGCTTGGCTACAGAACTCCTTCTGTACTGTAATTTTCCCAATTGTTTTAGGAAACGCTGCTGCTGAAATGGCAGAGGCCTGGACCTCAGCTGAACTGAATCAATACCTCCACCAAAGGAAATTATTTCAAATTCATTAAAGCAAGCAGATTTATGTCACCTGAGGCTTCTGTCCCTAAACTTACAGAGACAACACAAATGTATCCTATTGCCTAAAGACCTGGTTCAAATGCTGCTTTGCACTCCTCAATTTCATAAACTCAACTAGCTGAAGGAAGAAGATCCTACAGTTAATTTGTGCTTCAGGGCAAGTAGGTGAATATAAGAAGGGATGTTCACAGAGTACATGGAAAATAAGCACTGTCCTACAGTGCTTACTTTTGTCCTACAGACAAGAAAGTGGAAGCTGGGGAAAGTTCAAAGTGGGGCTGGAAGAAGAGGTCAGTGATCTTTACCTGTCAGCTCTGCCCTGAGCACTGGGCTGTGCTGGTGTTCTTGGTGGATGAAAAGGAAGATGTGTGGTTCAGAGTCAAGGTCTGTGGACTTCTTACAAAAATAAAGAAAAAAAAAAAAAGAACAAAACTATACTAATTTAGGTGCTATCTGGGGTGGTTACCTAGAGCATCTGAGGCTTGTAGATGAAGATTTGAGGTGAGATGCAAAACCACTAAATAAACCTTTCTCCTCATCCCCAGTATTCCCAGTTCCCCCGTTTGTCACTTGCTGAATCTCTTCAGCTGGACCGACAGACACACAGTGCAGCTGGGAGCAGGGGACTTCAACTCGGACACCTCACTGCTAATTTATGAACCCAGCTTCAGCCAAGCAAGTTTGTCAGTCCTGGCCCCTGCCTTTAATGCTATTAGCATTCTGGAGGGTCTATTGACGATTTCATGCCAAATCAATTTTGGCACATTAAAGTGATTTGTCAGAAATCCAGCAAAAGAGCTTTCTTAATAATTCAGCTCTCAGACTCTGCAATGCTGGTGGGAAGGCAGTATGTGCCTGCATAGGTGCCCTTAATTAGCTCTAAAAATTTCAGCAAGATTTTACTGGAATTTAAAGCATTTTAACACATTTATTTTAAACCTTTGCTTTTAATTTTTAACGCTGAGTGAGTGGTAGATTGCTTCAAGGTAGTTTTGTAAAAAAAGAAATATTGTCTTGAAGAAAAAGTATTTGTACTTGCAAAAATGACCATTAGATTGTGGAAATGTACACTAGCAAAGTAGCCTTACACTACTTGATGTTAGTCAGGCAACACAGCTGTCTTTCTGCCAGAGAAATGATGGTGCAAAAATAAGCAAATTTATCAGTGTCCTGTATGGGGATGTATCCTTCCAAAATATTCAAACTTTTCACCCCATATGCAGATTCATACAAATGTGACAACCCATCACTTTTGGATTTGTACATTATACGTGTCTGGGATGAAGGATCATATCAGCTGACTTTATGGGAGAGGTTACTTACACCATACTCAAAGCTGTGAAAAGAAGAAACACGAAATTCAAAGTTCCTCCTGCCTTTGTGTTTGGGGTGAGGCAGGTTCAGAGGTTTAGTAAATGCTGAAAACTGGGAATGCTAAAGAGCATAAAAGTTTAGTTGCTCTCTGGGTTGGATATGTATATTAGCAGCCATTGGTTTGGTATTTTTTTTGTTGAAGGATATCAAAGAAACTGCCAGGGATGCTAAATAGCTGGAAATGGGAAACAACCATCACCTGAACTGCCAGCTCATTTAATGAGTGTTTGAGTGAATGTGCTGCAGCACAGAGACAGAATTGTCTGGGGTCCATCCAGAAAGCAGTGCCACCCAAATTCATGACAGCTAACCATAAAGGAAAAGGAAAACAAACATTTCTGCCTTCCCATTATGGAATTTACCATCTATCCTTCTTTATGGGTCTTGGATAGGGCCCCAGCACCAGCTGAGGGCTTTGGGTGCAGCTGTCCAAGATGTCTGAGTCTGGCTCTGGCATCCCAGCCAGGCAGAGGTGACACTGTCTGGCACTGCCACCTTGCTGGGCACTGCTCCTGGAAAACTCTCCAGAACCCCTGGCGTGCTCTGTGCTCTGCTCCCTGAGCTGCTAGCAGTGCTGCCAGCCAGGGGAGCACCTCCTCCCCAGGGAATTTGCCACTGAAAACTGCTTTTGGGGTGACTAAAAATAGTGTTAGGGAACATAAAAATTACCCCCCAGAGCCTGTAACGTGTGAGAGTCTTGTGGTAACAGATCTGAACACATTTGTGTGTTATAGAAATAGATATCACATACAGGAAAAATCAGTCTCTTTCCCTGACTTTCCACACCATGCAGGGTGGTCAAGGAGACCTTTACAAGGGGACTGAAGATAATGTCCCAAAAACAAAGAGCTTATTTTGCTCCAGGTAAATGTACTGATATGCATGGGTGGCTTCTCCAGTTCTGGCACATTGCTTCAATCTTTTCTTTCCCACCATGTGAACAAATGTTTGTTTGCTTCAAGTTCAAAACAGGCTTTCCAAGGCAAAATCCATCCAGATGGTCACCAGACTAAGGGGGTAGCCTCAGATTTCTCTAAACAAGTTTTTAAACCAAAGAAATTGTTTTCTACAGTGTTCCTCACTGATGATGCCTTTTTGCTCTTGCTCATGACACTGATAGAATAAGCTGCTTTTGTTGATTAAAGCTCCAGAATCCCACAGACAGCATAAATCCTATCAAAAGTTCATCTTCTCAGATGTTCTTTTTAAGTTCTTTAACTATGGTTTCTGAATTCTCCCTACTATTTCAATCCTCAAGCTAAGCCCTTCATGCTATCTTTATGTAGTTCCTGGAAATGACACGAGCATTGTATGCAGTACATATTTAGTTTGAATTACCATTTGTGTTATTGTTGTACACGTATCCCACACAAAATTGCACCCCTCATGTACTGCATGGCAGTGGTAAAGTCAAATTTAGCTGTGATTAGCCCAAGCACTGTACAAAGCAGGAGTGTCTTCATTGCATCCCAGGCCTCCACATCCTAGGCTGTTGTGCAAAATCCCCTTTCCTAGACAGGGAAATGCATAACCAATACCAGAGTGCTGCAGAGCACTGTGTGAGCTGGGGGATGCCAGAGGAGCTTTGGGACTGCTCAATGCTACAGGGATGCTGTGGTGCAGGTGAGGAGGGATCTGGTCACCATCAAGCAACTAAAGAACTTGAAATACCCACCTTCCATCCCTGCTCCATTGGTGTGTGTGACCTTGGGAAGAACAAAAAAGTCTCTGCCTCAGTGAAGTGGGGAAAAATGTGTTTCCTCACTGCCTGGAGTCCTCAGGCTAAATTTCTGAAAGCTGCTCAGAGCCTGTGGACACAGTGTAAGTACAATAGATTGATAGTCTTTCCATTAACTTTGGATGAGACCTTGTAGGCATTGTGCATTTCTCTCAGTGTTCAAAGTAAGCAATTATCCTTATTTCCATCTGTTCTTTCTCTGCCTGTGTCCTTTAAAAGCTATGGCAAAGGTTGATGAAGTTGAAAGACTGCGTGCCTCAGAAATAAGCAAAGTGAAACAAACCCCTCATCAAACTATGTCTGCAATAGATATATACACATAGGATCAAGTCTGAAATTTTTGCTAATTCTTTTGTGAACCATCATGAAGATTGTCTTTGAGGATTTGAGTGACACATCCTCATCAGCCTGCTCAGGCCAATGGCACAGCCGGGGTTTAAATAAGTGATTTCTGAGGATTGGTATGTTTTAGTTACAAAACACTTTCATTTTACAGTTTCTGTAAAATTGGCTCAGACATGGGCTGTGGCATTGACTTTTTTGAGAAGAAAAGCACAAACAACTTACTACAGCTAGAGAAATCCAATTCAGCCAAAGGACAATTTCTGCCCAACAGAGTCATGCTAACCCACAGCAATTGCATTTTTTACCAATTGTTAAGAGACCTATAAAATCACATGAAACTGGACAGTTAAGTATTGGCTTTGTATAAACCCAGCTGCAGGAAAAATGGGAGCAGCCTCTCTGAGAAGGGAAAAGGCAGAGTGGTGATGTGGTACCAGTACAACCTCTGAAGAGAGAAAAAAAGAGTTGTGATATCCTTGAATTTGCTGTCTTAAGCCTCACATATCCATTGGCTCTCTCTGAAACTCTATTTAGCTGGGGCTAAATATCCTCCTAAAACTTTTCCATAAATCTAAATTGCCAGCTCGTGGGGAAAGTGCAGCTTCTTACCTGTTAGAGATTCTCTGTTAGTCTGCCTGCATGAAGGTTTAGGAAATGACATTGCAGCCCCCTTTAAACACTGCTCTGTTGGTAACACCATAGTCAGAGACTTGGAAAAATGATGAGTAGTTAGCAATAAATTCAGTTTCATTGCATTTGAGCCTAGATCACATGTAAGATTTTTTCATAATGCATTCTCAGCAAGATTTAGCATCTTTCAGGTATCAGAGAAAAACCTGAGCTGCAGCAAGAGCTCTGGGAAAGCCTTTCAGAGCAGCACTTCCCGCACCTCATCTGCAGCATGTTCAAAGGACGTGGTGAAAGAATGGCCATGGAGTTACTTGCTCTTTCTCACAGGTGTCATGGGGCCTTTAGAGAGGCAGAGATCTGCTTTTACAGCTCTACAGAGTAGAAAATCAGTGTTGGTGTAAAGCCAGACAAGAGCAAGGGCACTCAGGAAAGCTTTGAAAAATTTCTTGCTGGACACATTTGAAAAGTGAGCAAAGTAGGCGAGAGCAGGGGGAATGGTTCATTTTGCTTCCAGGCTGATTTTCATGTGAATTCAGTGGGACTATGAGATGGTCCTTCCTCTTCCTAAGTGGGATGGTGTGAGGGATAAAGGTCAGACACTGAACATTTCCAAAGGATCCCTTTCTGGCATGCTTTGGTTTTCAAAATATTTTTACAGTTTTTCAGAGCCTGCTCAGAAAAGGACAACATCACTGACTTCCTTGATAAGGATCAAGAGAGGAATAAACAGAAATTGACACCTGACACTGTGAGGTTGCTTCTAAATTCACACTGCTCCCTTTATTCCATCAGTGTACACGAGACACCTCAGTGCCTATGGAAGCCTGGATTTCTGCCAAAGGCTCTTGAGGGCAACTTCTGCTTCTGTTAAAGAGGCTCAGCTTCAGTTTCCCAAACAAATCAGCTGGCAACAAAGGTGTTAAAATTCTGTATTCACTACTAGAAAACACGGGTAGGAGTGAAACGTCCATTTGAAAATGTATTTCCATCTATGTGTGGATAGGCCTTTGTGTCTGGAAATGTTATCAAGGTTAATTAGAAAAATTATCTCATCAGAACAGAAAAAAAATCAGGTGAGTGGAATCTCTCTGCCTGAGACACGCTAATCTTTCCTTGCTCGGCTTCAAGTGCAACTGTGATCCATCAAAGTCACTTCGCTGTGCAGTCCCTCGAGGACATCAAAAGTTTAGCCCAGCGTGGCAATGCTTGCATTGTGCCCTCAGTATTAATGAACACGGGTGTTGCCACTGCTTCCTGCAACAAAATACAATTGACAAACGATTTAATATCAAGGCTGACATATTTATGCCATTAAATAGTGTCAGCCTTTTGAAAAGATACTCACGTGTTGCTTCTCTCTGTAGTGTGGGAACACTTCCTCTGAGTTAAAAAGAAATCATGGCCATTCTCTGTCTCCTTTGTAATTTGATTGTTCTTATTCAATATTTATTTACATGCTGTTTAAATTATTTTGTTTTCTTCTAATAAAATATGATGCCTGGCCAGGCAGGGCAGTGCATAGGAGGTACATCTCTGTAAGAGTGGCATTCAAAAGAAAAGTTAATGGTATCATTGAGCCTGTACTTGCTCAGGTTTCACCCCACTATGTTTCTTCCTTTTTTCAAGTGGTCAGTCACCACCACTGATACCTTGCTGGTTGTTCAGGCCATTGATTTTGAAATGTTCACTGCCTCCTTCAGTAAGGCTCTTATGGATCAAAAAGTCTCACACAGCATGATTCAGTGCTCACCTGTCATGTAAATTAGGTACAAGTTGGAAAAGATCCCAAGAGAAGCCAGGTATTTCTGTTGTCAGATATAATGATATTTCTCATACTCTCCCTCGGGAGGATTTGGCTATGTCTCTAGTTCCCAGCCCTCTCTCTCATCATTCACAGGACTCATTCCTTTGATTTCAGTTTCAGGAGAACAAGATTTAGCCAAGATGTCTCCTCCAAGAAAAATAAACTGTTCACTCTTTAGTTTTCGCTTTCTTGAGAGTTACCCACCCATAGGACGTAGGCCTTTGCCTGATGTCTCTTCTCGGGCACTGCTCCTCACAGAGGGTGGAAGACAGAGCTCCAAAGTACCAACCTGGGATCAAGAAGGGACAAAATTGTCAGCATCAGGATCTATTTTTACATTTTGCTACGCAGCGTCACCACAAATAAAACGGGAAATCGCTGCCGCAGCTCTCTCGCTTTCTCCCTTTATCAGTCGTTGTCCTTTCTGCCGTGGCAACACAAAACAAGCAAGAGAGAAAACAAATTAAATTACTTTCTGGTGCATGAAAAAAAAAAAAAGCCATTTAGTCCAGAATTCCCACTGGAACTGTCAGGCTGCAACAGGGAGAAAAATCTCGTAATGCCACTGCTGCAATGTGCAGGAGCATTAAGGGGTTGTTGATCTCCTGGCCAAGCACCGTGCTTGGGAAGGCACCAGTCCCTCTGCAAGGGGAGCCATGGGACTGTGCTGCAAACCCTCCTGGGTATTAGGAAGTTCCCACAGCCACCAATTCATTAATCACAGCTTTCCTCTCAACACCACCCCTACGGTTTCAAAGTCAGAGCAGCATTTCAAGCATAGCTCAGGCTGCCCTGTGCACTCTCCAGCAAAAGTTTCCAGTCTCCAATTTACTTTGCACGTAACACAGGTTGACTCTAAATGCATTTTTAAAACTCAGTTTTGATTCCAGAATAACTCACAGTTAGGGACCCTCTTCTCTGTTGTGAAGTGTTTGTTTTGTTCCGTGCTGATTTGCAGTGTCCCTGATGAGCAGTTAACAAGACGTCAATTAATCATGCAAATGGGAAGAAATAGGTATGCAGACGATTGCTGTACCTGGAGCTAAGATTTGGGACTTCGTATAGTTAGCTTTCTCTCATTTGGTTCTTTTGTTTGATTTTGTTAATAATTTCCATGACTTCCTGCTTTTGCTGTTGAAGTTAAACAGATGCTCCATCCCTCCACTGTGTCATTGTCTTACTGGTCCTGAAGAGACACATTTCTGGCAGATCTCATTTCACATTGAACACAAAACAATATGTCTGTGTGTAATGAGTCCCATGCCTTCAGAAAGTGTGCACCTCCTGCGTGGACACTGCCCAGATTGCTGGCATGTGTCTGCGAATCCAGCTTTTCTCCAAGACACGGTGCTTCCTGGGAATATACAAAGTAACTTTGCAGTTCGTAAGGGACAAATACCATTTTGTCACCACGCTGGACATTGCACCAACAGATACGAGGTATTTGAAGTCCCTAAGCCCCAGCCAGAGCCCTCCTGAGTCACGGAATTAGTTTGGAAACACATTTAAGATTTCAAGAGGAAGCTCGCAAACTCACAAGATCCACGAGGATGATGTTGCTTGGCAGAAAATGTGGCTGGGCTCAGGAAAGCTCACCCACACAATAGTGTTAGGGCTTCAGCTCAGGCCATCATCACAAAAACCACAAGCCATATAAAGCCTCTTAAACCCAGTGTTCTCTTCATCATCAGGCAACGAGATTCAGGGCTTCCATACTAAACTATCCTGGAGGATTTGTCAAGGACAACCAAATGATTTCCCTTGCACGACTGCTTAGAAGGATGAATCTGAGTAATTGCACAGATTTTGAGGGCTGGGGAGAGAGGTTTGTTTATGGTGCCCAAAACATGAACTCACCAGCAGAGAGTCAGACAAGGGGAGTCAGCACTGCTAAATTTCCACTTAGGACAGTTCCTTGGCTTCCAGGCTGCCCAGATCAGCCAGTTTGGACTGTGCAGGTGTGGGTATTTCAGGGTGCTGTGGCTGCCCAGCTGTGTTTTGCCATGAAGGGACCAGATAGATGGAGCATAAGCCTGAGGAGAAGCTGCAGGGAGCAGGATAACAGCAGGATCCTGATGGCTTCCCAGAGGAGATCCCTCCTGGCCCCTGAATCGCCCAGTGAAGATGAATCTCCTCCACCATGGACACAGAAACCCCACACAAAAGTGAGGAGATCTCTAGAGGGACTGAGCAGGGCCTGGGAACAGGACTGGTGGCCACACAGCTCCTGCATGGCAGCTCCCTGCAAAGCCATGCCCTGTGCCACTGTCCTGGGGGACTGTGCAGTCCTCACATGTCTTTTCCTCTTCCATCCATTGGGAGTTTCCCCCCATAAATTTGATTTTGCAATTCTGTGTTTTCCTGAGCATATGCACTGATTTTTCCTTCTTTCTTTTTTTTTTTTTCCTTTTCCTTTTTTCCTATACTCCTTTTTTTTTTTTTTTTTTTTCTGGCAAAACATATCCAACGATTATTTGAAAGGCTGCAAAGGCATCTGGGGAGTTTCTCTTGTGCTGTTATGATTTAGGCTTGAAATTGCTTAATTGCTGTATCCTATACTTCTCATTTTCAGTTCCCTAATGACTGTATCAATTTGTTGCCTATTATTCCCAATGACAGGGCAGTGTTTTTTGTGACTGTTTCCACAATCCATTTTAAAAGCTATTTCCTATGAGCTGCAGAAGGATCCAGCTTTTTGTCCTGGTTTGCTCGTTGTTCCTGGGGCCAGGAGGAATTCCCACATAAGGCACCAAGGGTTGTAGGCAAGATTACATTTGGTTACAGTTTCTGAATGCCACTAAACATGCTCAAAGATGTCCTATCACATATTGATTTTAATTTAAATGATTTAATACTGATGGGATTCTATTGAATTTTTGTGAGGAATTACAGTATTTATAAAGTTGTAAAAATCTTGAGTTAAAAAATACACAGCAAAACCAGGGTAACAGAGACAGAAAGGCAGGAAAGCAAAATCAGTGCTATGAACAAGTGAGAACAGCGGAAAATAAAATAGGCATAAATTAAGTCACACTTATACTGGCCTGAAATAGAAATTAATCCACAAACCTCACTGCTACAATGTTTGTGAGACAAATGATCAAGTCCAGGATGTGTTTTTCCTGTTGAAGCAGTCCTCAACCCTGGGACAAACATCCTGCATTTGATGCAGTCCCTCAATCTCAAACAGGGACCCTTTTCGGATCAAACTTGTGTAACAGGCTCATGACTGTTAGTGCAACAAGAAGATAGCTCCTTATATATCACTAAATAATTTTTCTATTGGAGATAAACTCACTTGTTTTCTCTACCCTGTTGCCTTTGCTTTCAAATGCCCAGTTCTTTATTTTAGCACTGAAAGGTGAGGAATAAATAAATAAATAAAAAATAACAAACAAAGAAACAAATAAATAAATGTGTTTCAGATCTATCTTGTGTTTGCCATCTTGTGTTTCCAAGTGTTAATTTTCTACATCCAAGTTTGTTTGGGTTTAGGAGGGACTCAGAGTTGTCTCTGCTGTCTCTACTACCTCGGGTGTCGGCTAAAAAAAATCCTCGTTTTTATTTCTCCTTTTATGTTGATGGGCATTTTAATGTAACATGAGTCAAACACAAGTTAAACTTTACTGATTACATCTGTTACAAAAGTATTTGCAAACAGGAATAGTGCTAATAGTCTATTTTTAAAACGGATTTATCATACTCATCATTGGGAGTAGTAACATTTAAAAATGGGCTGTGGTTAGAAGAAAGAAAGCTTATGAATGGTGTCCAATGTAGTATCAGCCCTCTGAAACCATATGGCACAGTGTTAGGGGATGACAGGTGGTAGCCAGTGCTGAGGAGACTCCACTCAGTTCCAAGTGCTAAGGGAGGACATATGTCCCTCCAAGAAACCTGCATGAAGTTGGAGAAGGAAATGCTAATTATGCCTTCATAAATTATCTTTTTCCTGGCTCTAATGGAGTAATCTCAAGCTTCTGACACCTCTGATTATTACCTGACCACAGAACCTCACAGGAGTTGCTGACACTGATGGTCACTGGTATTTCTTAAGACCAGGATTTAACATCTGCAGCGTGTGACAAGCACGGCTCCAGCCAGGAGGTGAGGCTTCCTCCAGGGCTCTGACCTCTTGCTGATTTTCATTCAGCCTAAGAGACTTGGGGCTGTTCAGCCTGGAAGTGTCCAAGGCCAGATTGGACAGGGCTTGGAGCAACCTGGTCTAGTGGAAGATGTCCCTGCCCATGGCAGGAGGTGGAACAAGATGAGCTTTCAGGTCCCTTCCAACCTGAACTTTTCTGTGATTCTGTGATTCTAACATTCTGCTTTTATTAAGTACATCATTCACTAAACTTATAATTTTGCTTAATTTCATTTAACCTCACTTTCAACAGTCATCTCCATGACTTCACTTTTCAGGATTTAATGTCTGGATCCACAGGGCAAAGTCCCAGTGAGATGGACCCACAGGGCTCCGAGTCCCTCTACATCAGGTGCATCATTCCAAAGGTGTCATCCCATGTTGGCAATTTTATTATCCTGCAAGTTATCTGGAAAGGTCACATCTCAGTTCCATGACTCATCTTAGACCTGAGAGCACAACGTTCATGGTACATT
Organism: Coloeus monedula; assembly: GCF_965178545.1. NCBI lineage: Eukaryota > Metazoa > Chordata > Aves > Passeriformes > Corvidae > Coloeus > Coloeus monedula. The sequence continues at coordinate 34,941,886 of NC_138787.1, forward strand.
TTATCTTTCAGCACAGCTCTCACTGGAACACCTGAACAACTTACAGGTTGCACTATCTTTTCATATAAATTCACATGCAGAGAAAGTTTAAAACTCAACTGCTAGTCAGAAACATGGCTGGACAAATGCCAATTTTTGTCCAATTTTATTCAAAGCATTTACAGCTTACTTGGTTAATTTGATGTAGTGCATTGGGTCAAAATACCCGCCAAGCATTTTTTTTTGTATTTGGGGCATGTATTTAGAATTAGCTTAGACAAGGTGCATTACCTTTGAATTATCTGTGTGAGCTAAAGCAAAGCAGATGCAGGAAGAATGTGATTATCTTGGTACAGTTTGTGAAACAGATGCAGTAGAATAAAGCACCCTCCTCTATTACTAATGGTGTTGCCACCAGGTTAATAATCCACTGCACATCTACCACATCCTTACTCAGTCTACTGGCTAGCCATGTGAAAAAAGTATCACTAGGAAAAGGTCATATCAGAAATATCTATTTAAAATTAGGTTTACCCATTGAAACGTGGAACAGTCTTCTGGCTCCGAAAGCATCAAATCCCACAGGTCAGGAAAAAACAAGAATCATCTCTCTGTTCCCTTCACTTTCTTTTTCCATTTATTTTCCCTCAAAACAGCATATTATAAAAAGCACAAGCACACGATGAGACCACGCATGATGCAGGCTCCCCTCTGCAATAATTTTGCCACAGGTTTGGTGATTGCTGAGCCCAGAGGAGAGAAGAAAAGGTGTGTGGTTACACACTCTCCTAGGCAGCATCCTGTGCCCAGCTTGGCCCAGTTTTGTGGATGGCAGGGAGGGGTGGGGGCAGCCAAATCATCTCTGGGTTGGCAGCCAAGGCTGACCTCGGGAGTCCTTGGGGAGTGATTTGTTTTGCCTGGGGGTGATGAGGTGACAGGCAGGTGCTTTCCAAAGCTGACTGCACTCCGTAATGTTTTTTTTTTTGTAAAAGGCCTGGAAGAGGCTGGTAGATGCTCTGGTGCTATCACATTCACCTTGCCTTCCTTTTGTCCTGAACTGTGCAGCCCACAGGAGGAAATCTCCAAACACCCAGTCTTGCCTCCCTCAGGGACTGGTCTCACTCCTGTGCCAATGGGTTGGGGCCATGGCCTCCCTCCCTGAGCAGCCACTCCTTTCATCCTGCCTGCAGGTGCATCTTGCTTAACCCACACATGGGTAAAGCAAAAGATAAAGGTCCTTCATCCCTCTCTGTCACTGGAAATAAACAGGAAAGGTGGGTAATCTAGTGCTGCAAGGTGTGTCATACCTTCACAAAGTTATAAGGTGAGATGAACCAGAAATGTAAGGACTTTAACACTCAGCTCACAGCAGGCTGGAATATGTGGAAATTTTTCTAGGCATGAGTCCTTCACAGATTTCAATCCCCCATTAAAAAAAAAGAATCTGTAAAGACGTCACGCTTTAGCCTACTAAAGGAAATTGACAAAGGAAAGATAAAAAACGTATATATTTCTATCACCAGCCTCCTAGGGAATAAGTACAGAGCTCTATCTTACTCTTCAGCACCGCATAAGATACAGAATGCAAAATTTCCTCCTTGAAATATTTTGGCACAAACAACTATTCTGCACTATTTGTTTAGAAATCCGGTGGGGCTTCACTGAATAAAAGCTAGCGTCTTCATACTGGTAGTTGAAATAAGAATTAATTTCATGCACAATTGGCAGCGCAGAAGGAACTTCCTTGATTTCCAAAGAGCAAAAGATTTTATGAGGCTGCATACGTATTTATGATTATTTAAGGTTCTTGTTATAATGAGGATCCTTTAAGGAGAGGAATTTTGTATTTTAATTTGCATAAAGACAATAAAAACTCTTTGAGAAGCAATTTCTTTCTGTATAAAAAGTGAGAACATAGCACCTTAGTGGCACAGACATCTGTTACTTAAGCAGATGCCACCGTGTAAACTCCATCAAGCAGCACAATCCACCAATCGGAAACCACCCAAACTTCATCTGCAGCCAAAATTCAGTGGGTGGCTGGGAGCCTCCAAAACAGGTTGAGAAATGATGGGCTTTTCTTCAGCCTCCTCGTTACGCGTCCAGTGGCACTTATTTGCTCATCATTAACAGACGGGGCTGCATCACGCGGCTCCGTGGCGGCTCTTCAGCACAAAGTTAATCCCCGTGATCCACAATCTGCAATTCCTCCCGCAAGATTCATCTCCGCGGAGCGCCAGCCCTCCGACACGCGAGATAAAGAACCACTTCTTTGTTTCTCATTATGGCTGCGGTTCAGCGTCCTCACACGGGAGCTGATGTATCAATAGCTCTGCGAGAGATTAAATATTGCCTGCTTAAGTGCTACATGCAGAGATACAAACTCGCAGGGCCGAATTCAGCAGCCCAGCAGCACCGGCAAAGTCTGGGGCTGATAAACCCTTTCTGAAGTCAGCTTACACTTTAAATCAGGAGTTCATGAAAGGCATTAAGAAAAACTATTATATTACTAGAATGGATGGCAGTACAGTTTATATGTTACACCTTGAAGTAAGCAGCAGGATTTTCAATCACTTGATAACCTTGAAACTGCTAAGGTATCAAATTGCTATCATGAATATTGTGCAGGAGCAGAAATAACTCAGAAAGCTGCCTTCGTGAATAATAATGTGGGAAAGAGCAATGTTCTTCTGGGCCAGGCTCACAATAGCACCGAGAAGCAAATAAACACGAAGGCAAGGCATGTACTTAAACAAGCAAATTTGCATTTGACTATATATCAATCAGTTATCAGTGCAGCTGCATCTTACCTGGCCCACAGAGGAAATAAAAAGCCTGCTAGATAACTTTGCCATGCAGGAAAAAGAAACTGCAAGGGACTCATTTTTATATATGCACCTGGAACTATTAGGATAAATGCCCTCTACTTTGACGGGCATCACGTCTTGAACAAGTATTTTAAACAAATACACAGTACAGATCCATCCATGCAGGAATTTAATTTTAAACAACATGTCTTCCTGATTTGCACACAAGAGATATTAACATATCTTGAGCCCTGCTTCTGGTTTCATTCACTCTGGATGAAAACGCTGGGATTTCCTGCATAAGAGGAAGCTGAGCCAGCCCTCCAGGCTCCCATATTTACGCCCTGAATTAGTGGAGTTTATACCAAACTCCGTTTTTGTTCTGAAGTACAGCACGGGTTTAGTCTTGTGGCATTTTCAGGTGTCACAGCCTACTGAGATCATCTGACAGCCATGTGAAAACTCAATGTCTGGAGTGATTCATCATTGTGTCAGATTGTCCTGCACTTTGTCACAATGACTGACAATAGGGGAAACTTGGAAATAATACAAAGATTCAGTGCTGGCTGATAATGCCTGCATTGTGATTAGAGCAGGCGGTGAGCACGTGAGGAGAATGCTAATTTTGTCCCCCACCCCCAATTTCATACTGCCTGTGCTTTCAACAGCTGGGTGTCTGCACTTGCTTTCTTAATCTTCACTCCTGTGGCATTTTTAAGTGCAGAGCCTTTTTTTCCAGCATGTTAAAGAGCCATATAATTACAAATGCAAAAAGACGTAATATAGTGCAAAAGGGTAAATTCTGCCAGTACCACCAGGGACTGCTTGGGCAGGAGCATCTCTGGTGGATGTGCCCTTCCCTCCCAAATCCTAACCTTACTGTGATACCTCACCAGCATCTTAAATAATGGGAAAAACATGTGGAGCAACATTTCCAGGAATGCTATAAAACCCAGCAAGCATGGGTGAATTTGCATGTGGAGTGGCATCTTGTGGCAGGATCTTATAAAAAATAACTATGGAAAAATACTTTCTTTATGTTGCATTGACTCACAATAAAGGTTTAAGGTAATTGCTGACTCGATGGGGTATTCACACCTGAATAGCCAGAAAAAGTGGTTGCAGCAAGTTACACGTTCTAAAGCTCTTCAAGTTTTATCAGTGTTCACAGCAACCACATCAGAGACCACGGAATTGCTGTGTAATTAATTGGGAGAAAAGAAAGGCCTTTCTTGTGGGCTCCAGCTGCCCAGGTTGTTTTGCTGGGTAAAGAACAGGGGGGAAAAAAACCAAACAGCAGCAGGAACCAGCAAAATAACCATTGCTGTGTGTACCACGGTAATGAAGGCTGTAGAATTTCTCCCATTTCTGAAAATGTAAAAGGAGCAAGTGGCTCTGGCTTCTGTTCCCTGTCCAGGGAGGGGACAGTGGCCTGGCTCCAGGGTGTGAAGGATGGGACAGTCTGCCCCAGAGGATTTTCCCTGCAGACACTGGTGTGGCATGTGCTGCATCACTGGACAGGTGATTTTTAAAAATGGAGGAGTGCAAATTTCCCTGAAGAATCTTACTTGCTTACAAACTCAGAGGGTGTCTATAATTTCTGAGCTTATTTTCACAAGCAACCCACTCAATTAGATGTGTGCTATTTTGCTTTAGAAGCTGGGCCCTTGGAAGTAAAAGAAAAAGAAATTTCTGACAGAAGAAGAAAGAAGAAGAAGAAGAAGAAGAAGAAGAAGAAAGAAGAAGAAGAAGAAGAAAGAAGGAGAAGGAGAAGGAGAAGGAGAAGAAGAAGAAGAAGAAGAAGAAGAAGAAGGATCCATTTATCTAATTTGCACTAGCAGTGTATTTTTCTTTAAGCAAATACCAAGTTTCAAAGGAGTCAGAAGCAAAAATGGGCAAGCCTCCTGCAGCCTTGGTACTCTGCTGTGAGCCACTGGCTCTTCGTGTGAAGAGCTGCACGGTGCCAAAAATGGTTCAACTCTTCGGAGAGGAGCCAGGGTCTGACTCTGGCCTTGCTTTTGCTGATATAAAGCTGAATAAAACCACAGGCCGAGGCAGAGTCACTCTGAACTGGCACTGGTGCACCTGAAGGCAAATGAGACCAAATTAAAGCAACCAGTGGAAAGTTATCTAATTTCCAGTGAGCACAGCTTGGTGTGGGTTGGGTTTGAGTGAGCTGGGAGCTGAGCTGACTGAGCTTGGTTATACTGGAGCCCAAAATGCGTTTTACTCCAATCACTGAGCATCTTGTCCCTAAAAAATGTGGGCATACAGCTTGAAAGTGCTTAGTGAATTGGTACATTAATTTAGGCTCAATGACACACTTCCATCCCTAGCTGTGAAACTGCTTGGTGATCACAAATCTGTGCTTTATCTAATTTCAGGGTGCTGAGTGAGGATGCAAGAACAGGGTAGATGCTAAAACACATCTACACAATAAATGATCCATAGATAAGAAAGATGTCAGAAGTTATCTGTTAAGAAGAGGTCCACAAACATTGCAAGCTGAGGGAAAGAATGATTTTATTGATGTTGAAAAATCTCATCATTGACTTTATTTTCTTTAAAATGAGCAGTAAAAACCAGACATATTTTTTCACTCTGTTGCTTTGGGAAGATGAGTTTGAACCAGCAGCTTAAGGTCTCTGGACCTTTAACTTGTGACAATGGTGATGGAAGATGCAAGTTTCCTAAAATGTTTTAACAACCAGAACAGTATCGGTCCATGTAGATATTAAAGATATAGTCAGTGAAAGCAATACAAATCCACCATGAGATTACAATCTAAACATCTGGGAAACAATTGGTATGCTCAATCATTCCAGTGAAATCATGGCTGGCCTTTGGACTTCCCATCACATTTTTTTTCCCCAGTTGTTTCTTTCTTATAATTAACATCTAGTATTGAGGACAAGATTTTTTATTTTTATTTTACAAAAAAACCATTCTTCCCTGTGGATTGCAATTATCTTTGCAATATTTTAAAATTAAGAAAACAGCAAAAAATAAAGAGCAGCTTCATTTTTAATGCTCCAGTTTAATTTAAAAATTGTTCAAGTAATTTAAAAATGTAGGCATTAAAATACCAATTAAGCTTAAGGCAAGTTTTCCTATTAATTTTGATGACATCAGTACAGGGGTGTCACATAAAGGTGACCCCTTAGAGACGGGTTATTTTGAATTTAACATTTGACTACACCAGTGCTGAGAGAAAATGAATTAATTTATGAAGAAACTACACCTATTTGGGTAATCCCAACAGGCTGAACTTTGAAAACCACATCACATTTCTCACAACCAGTAACTTAGCAAACGTAGCCTCCTTTCAAGGTTTTAATTACAAAATTTTATTTCTCAGATGTCCATTTTGGGTGGCCACCGTGTTGAAAAGTTAAAATATTTAAGCATAGTTTTAACTGTGCAGTATGAACAGAACTGGAATTTATAGTTTGAGATAAAGGCTATTCTAAAGTGCAGCAATTATTTCTAAAACCATTTATTGTTCTAATTCTGTGTTGGTGGTTAAATGATAAAATTCATTTATTACCTGAACTCTAATGCAGGAATAGAGCAAGTTTTCATGGGGGCAGTAACACTAAAGAAAGCAGAAGTTTCTAGATATAATTTGAGTATTTACAATTAAAATTTTGTGTGTAACTGGATGCCCTAAAAAACTCAGAATAGACGACCTTGCAGAAACAGTTACTGGGAGTATCCTTATGGACCCAGAGAAACTAATTCTTTAAGCCAGCCTGGTTATGATGGATTTAAGTTAAATTGATCTCATTTCATTTGAGATCTTAAATTGGTTAATGAGGCCGAAATATGCTTTATTTCAGGGAAGTGGTACTGATCTGGACAAGGAGGAGAATTTATGCTGATGTTCGAGTCAAGTGCAAATACCACCATCACTTCTTCATTACCACGTTAACTGGTGTGATCTGTTCTGCTCAGTAGAACTTGAACAAAATGTCAGGCTCCTAAATGAAGAAGCTCCTGGCTCTCCACGAGAAACTGGCTGATTGGTTAAAAGTACTTCAACCTTTATTTAATTCATGCCTTATAAGTGCTCCTTGGCAGGAGCTCTTGGGATCTGATCTTATGTCACACTTACTGAAACTCATTTAATTATTGCAGCTGAGGAGGGCAGGGAGATGGTTATCTCACCAGGAAAATCTAATTCTCTTCTTTATCAGCTTAAACCCCAGCCCGGGGAAGTTGGTTTGGATTCCTGTGCTTCCCTCAGCCCCACCCCCTGCTATGTTTGTCTGTGCGTGACCCTCCTTTTTGGTGTTTTTTTAATGGGGATGATTTCTACCAGAGATTTAGAAGGGTTTTGCAAGCAGATGTCCACAGACTCCCCGAATACAGACCCCGTCCTGGAAATCTCTACGCTGCTGCTCCTTGCCATGCTTAAGTCGGCAACAAAGTCATTAAGGGTGGGATTGCAAGTATCCCCAGAGGTTGTTTCAGTTGCCAGATGAAATGAATGGGGTTATTTGGATACTCTGCAACCCCAGGCAGCCACTGCCAAACCAGGGACCGACTGTGCCTTCACAGTGCCACGGTGCTGCAAAGGGGATGTGGCCCCAGTGCCTCTGGAGCACAGGTTAATACTGAATTTTAATAAAGACCAAACTCCTGCCATAGATTTCTAAGTGCTTTTCATGGGTCCTTGCTAAAAAACTTTTATGTTTGTTCTACCAAGTGGGAAAAGGCCAAACCACACATGCGCTGCCCTTATGAGCAAAACATGAAATGGTTTTGATGGAAAGCACGTGCAGAATAAGGGATTCAGCCTAAGGCTAAAGACAGAGAACCAGTGACTTTTATAGCTTTGAAAATTGGCATTATGACCATCATTAAATTAAAGTATCTCTCCTTGTGGGGGACTTTTATTTCATCAGGGCTCAAACATGTCTTAGCACAATTAGTCACCCCAAAAGTGCTGTCGTCATAAAACTTAGCATTTTGAATTGTAACTTAAGAAAATTGGAACAGACCGAGCCATTTTGAGTGAGAGTGTTCAGTAGCAGTGAGTCTTAGACCAGGATGGTTAGATTTATGATAAATTCTTATCTCTGTGATTCTCTTTTTACAAATTCCAACCTGAGCAACATACAAAATAAATAGTATAAATGTTTCCTTTGAAAACTTTTGTGTACTTCATGATTACACAGCTTATGAAGTTTAGAAGCCTTGGGCAAGCCAGCGAATGTGTAAGAGGAAGGCTTAAGAATTGTTTGTATGCTTGATTTGTTTTACAGTGCATTTGGTCTTTAGTTTTGATTGGATTGTCTTACTGAAACATGAAGGGCATTTAGAAAGTAAGGAAGTGAATAGGATACATTTGCAACTATATGCCCAAAAGCAAGATCTTAATGTCAGAAGTAAATTATAACAACTTAGGTTACTGATGACATACATTATAATTCAAAGCTTGGCAAACCATATCAAGGTTGTTCTTACCATGATCTGACACAAATATCTTTAAAGTCTTGTGTTTGGCAGAATTTATTTATGCTAGGAACTTCATAAATAAAACCCCACGTGTTACCAAAGGTAAACCTATCCTTTCTAAATGCTTCTGAATCTTTCTAAAAATTAAAACATTTAGCCAATAATTGTCAGAGTAGGATGGTTCCAGTGGGTAAGACAGGTTCAGCCATCATCTTTTATTCTGGCATTTTTGGATTACCTTGGAGTGTTTTCTAGGGATGGATCTATAAAGGACATAGGTGGTCAGGTCTAAACTTGTTGCCTATAGCTGAGGGTATCCCAGGCTTGCAAACCCTTCTTCTACCTTCAGGCTTGCAGGTGGTGTGGGATGTGCAGATGTGGCAAGTTTTGCTTGTGAACAGCAGAGAAGTACATGAGACTTCATGTTTGCCTGGCACGTGGCAGCTCTCTCTGTGCGTAACCGGGAGGATTTTCCATCCCAGCATCGCAGGCCCCTTATCCATGCAAAGCTCACTGTAGTGCTGAGGCTAAAGGTGTTTCAGCTCCCTGCTCTGCCTCTGGCAGCAGCCCTGGCACCAGCAGGAGCAGAGGAGTTCTGTCTGTGCAGCTCATTGCTCTGGTAGGAGCATCCATCCCCTCCCCTGAACATGACTGCAGCTTCCACCAATCTGTGACTTCTGCATTTCCTGTGCAAAGGACGAATTCTCCATATTCCCTACTCCTTAATAGTTTTCGCTTCCATGCAGTTGTCAGGTTTTCCCCAAACTCTCTTAAACCCTCAACATCCACAGCCTCTTCTGGCAATGAGCTCCAAATTTAAATCATGGGTTTGGTGGGGGGGAAAAAAAATAAATCTCCTTTAGTTTGTTTAAAATCTGCCCTTGTTTTGGAAGGGGGACTGGAAAGTGGCTGCTCACCCTCTCACTGCCAGTGGTGATTTTACAGAGTTTTGTCATATCCCCATCACACATTTTTCAAGTTGAATAGCTCCAGCTTGCCTGCTTTGTGAAGAAAAGCCTTTCCAGCAGCTTAACTCATTCGGATCACAGGTATCTGGTTCAACGCCTGATCTCTCCAGTGGGATTAAACCACAAATCTCCCATTTTATGGTGACTTGACACCAATTTTGTTTCCTGGGTGAAGTGAAACTCTCGCCCTGGTTCAGGTTTTATATAAACAGGAGAAGAGAGAGAAAGCAAGAAGTGACAGCAGCCACTTTCTGCAGGCTCCTGTTGGGGCACTTAGGGGAACGATGGACTTGTGTTTCAGTCCCTGTTCTGCTGAATACTTCACCATGTTGTGCTGATTGCTCAGAGCTCAGGCACCTTTTGCTCCAGTGAATGAGAGTCTGGTTTAACTGCAGGGTGAATGATGACGAGGAGCAAGGTGATTGCTCCCAATTTACTCAGGTGGAAATGGCTACCACTTTAGAATCAGGCCCACTGAAAACCCAAAAATAAAAATATTCACAACCCTTAACTATAATAAGCCTGATTTGTCTTCATTTCAGCTGCAATCAGTGAGAGACATCCACGCTGGAGTAAGCCTGAATGAAACATGAGATGGCATATTTAGGTTAACAATTGCTGAATTACTCTGGGCTTAGATTCTAGCACAGGGTTTTAGTAGAAAAGGATCCATGTCATCACTGTGTCCACACACTGGAACTGCAATCTCCTGGCACGAGAGCCACGACATTGTCACACCAGTCCCCAGCAGACAGGGATTGTGCTGGGGCCGGACAGAGCTCCAGGGCTGTAGCTGGTTTGAGTCTGCCTGGTTCTGAGCATTCCATAACTCCAGAAGTTTTCACCAAGCTCAGATTTAGACCTAGTCTATTAACGAAACTCTATGGGGTTTTTGTTTATTCTGGAAGGTACACATACAGAGCTAGGTCTATTCTCTCAGCAGAGCACAAGAGATTTTTGTTTCAGAATGCACACAATATTACCATTTGTTCTCTGTAAATCCTAAAGATCCCTGAGGAAAGTCCACCAAAAAGAAATAAAACGTAGTAAATTAAAAATCCCTTAAACCCACACTATTTAGCTTTAAAAATATTGTAATTTTTGTTTGGTATTGTTTGCTAATGATGTTGTCTGTAGCGTTCTGTCTGGTTTGTACAGACAGAATTGTGTGTGTGTGTGTGTTTGTAGCTTGTTCACAGCATAGGCACAGTAACTGCACTGTGCTTTGCTGGCCTGAATGAGAAATTAAAAGGGAGTTGTCATACGGAAATTTAAAAAGTGGAAAGAGTACAAAAAATCTATTTAATTCATGCTACTTATAACCCCCTGAAAGGAAACTAATGACAACACCTGAGAAATCTTAAACAACAGCTCTGAGTACCCATCATGCCAGCATGATTTGCTGTGCTATTTATATGTGCCTCAACTTCTAGAAGCAAAGCCAGGGCATGGTATTTCAAGGCACTAAGCTCTTAGTGACTAATGGAAAATGTCATTATCAGGCAGTAAATGCTTCTTCTTCTTCTTCTGTTTGTTCGTTTTTATTTCTATTTTTGCACAGCTTCCTTTGTTAAGGTAGTGGCAGTGCATCTGTCCTGTGCTCCTTGGACCAGGAGCTGGTAATCTTCAATCTGAAGCCTCAGGGTGCAATTTTGACTCTGAGGATACCAACATGACCATGTCCAGTACTGGAATTTTCCTCAGAATCCTAGACATCTCTGACACCATCACATGAGGAAGAAACATTCAGTTCCCAAACTGCTTTACAAGAACATTTCATTCTTAAGATGGGAATGTCTAAGCAATGCCAATTCAAAATAGAGGAAACACAGAAGCCAGTGGGTTTGAAAGTGAATGAAACTGGTGTGAGATCAGAGTTTGGCCAGCTGGGATATGTCAACATTTATGCAAGAACACCTGACTGCTCAACAGAGAATTCCAGTTTAGCCTGGATGGGAGTCTGAGAACCCCCTGGAGCCTTGTCACTTCTATTTCTGCAAGAGTTTGCCATCAATAAATCAGTAGTACAGATATCACAGAATCCCAGGATGGTTTGGGTTAGGAGGGGTCTTAAAATCAACTCTTCCCACCCTCCCCTCATAGGCAGGGAACCTTCCACTAGACCAGGTTACTCATCCAACATGGCCTTGAAGACTTCCAGGGGTACGTTTAATAAGTGTGTTAAAAATCAAGTCAAAACAAAGCTACACGCTCTGTCTGCTCTCCCAAATGCACTTTGAGCACTGGAAAACAGGGAGCCAGGAAGTTTAGGTGGATTTAAACAAAGTAAATCAAAACCAGACTCAGCTCTGTTGCAGAAGATCAAACCCCACAGGTTAAACTCTTCAAGAGGCCAAACATGTTAGAAGCACTGAGCTCAGTAAACCAGACCTGCCAGTCACTTGCTGTGTTTTATATTGATTAGATTATGAGCCTCAGGGATCATTGATCCAGCACTCAACAGAGTAGCTTTCACTTGCATGGTCCCTCTGTTGAACAGGGTTCTGGAAGGAAAGGAGGATGCCAGATGGAAGTGCATCAGCCAGCCCTGCCTTCACTGGTGGAACCTGGGCCACCCCAAACTTTCCCCCAAAGTGATCTAGGCTGGATGCCTGCCTTACCTGTCACAGGTATGACAGCTTCCATACCTTGACTTGGAATTCCAAGCATCCTCTGCAGCACACACTGAGAACATACAACCTAAACAGCAAAGGTTCTAGAGAAAATGGTAGTTTTCCCACTCAGCATCTGTTGATATTTGAGGAAATTATGAATTATTTGCCTCTTCCAAATACTCAAAAATACTGCAGTGTTTCAGAAAGCCCAGGGGTGGGATCAAAGGCAGCTCCAGATATGTAAACACCACCACTGTGTCCATTACACAGCTGACAGCATTTGTGATCACTGGCTAACTGGGAAAAAGTAAAATGCAGTTTGGTGGCTGCTCTAAAGCCAGTGTTTCGATTTCTTTTTTTTTTTTTTTTTTTTTTAAGAAATGAGACATATTTTCACATTATGTAAATTCTAAAGTAAATTTCTACTTGCTCTGTGAAAATTGGAAGTCAAATGAAAGGGAACTAATCTGGGTATCTTACTGTGGGAGAACCTGCAGCGTGAACTCAACCAAGCTATTAGACACTAGAGAAACCACATGGGAGGGAGCTGCTGGAAACGAAGCTTCATAAGTTCCACTGGCCACAGAATGACTCATTTCTTTCTTTCTTAGGATTAGCCCTTATAGGAGCAAATGGGAAAGCTGTGAGAAACTCCAGCAGGTAACTAATTACACAATGCAAAATCAAACACAGCCCATCAGATATGTCCTTTACCCCTCTTAGAGTATGAAAGGGTACTCCAGTGCCAGAAAAAAACAAGACAAAAAAAATTTCAAGGAATCTCCGTGTTCCCATAAATTTTCTCAAATTATTCCTTTCAAATAATGCAGTCAGAACTGATGTTTTTGTGAAAATATTAATTCTATTACTGAAATGCAAATGCCACTTGCACAGGGAGAAAAGGGAGCATGAGCCAGATGCAGAAAATTGCTCAATTTGCTGGCAGTGTAGCTATTTATATGTTGACAAACAGTTGTGCCAAGAGCAGATGGATATTTTCTAGGACTGAAGAACTGCTAATTGTTTGCTGCTGTTCCTCTCGAGTTCATGGGGGAAAGCCATTGGTGTTCTGCAGAGCAAGGCACGAAGAAACCAGTTCAAGCCACGCATTTGGCAAAGTGGCCCAGCACCTCCTCTGACGGCGTGGAGGATGCCCTGAGGCAAGAAGATGCTCTGCCAGATGTCAGCTTAACAGCTCCCAGCAAAGCACAGCCACGAGGAGCAGCACTCCCCAAATCTTCTGCGAGTCCTTCACCAAGCTGTACAACGAGTGCAGAGGTTTCCAGCTCAGCCTGCTGAACATCCTGAGCCTGGAAAGGTTTTACAGACCCTGCGTCTCACACATACTGGAATCTTGTGGAAATATAAATTTGTTTATCCTGGAATGCTGGAGTGATATCTATTTAATCTGACAGGGAAAAGGCATCTTTCCATAAATCTGTGTATGAGTCACCTCAGCTCTGCTTGCTCCTGTCTGAGGCTGAGGCATGCACTGCCCACTTACTGACATATCGGATCCTGTTAGAGTGAAGTGTGAAAGAAGTGAAGGCAGATAAAGAGCAGGAAATGTTTTGTTTTGTTTTTTTTTTAACTGAACTGCTCTTAGCCCACTTTGGTGAGAAAAGTCACTATCATGTGTCTTGATATTCTTAAATATATCACCACCAAAGTACAATTTAGTTAGCTTAAAAAAAGTCTCAAATCTGATTTATCTGTGAGACACACTTCACAACACAAACCAATTTTGCTGTAGTAATACCATGTCAATATTTCTTGACAGAAGACAAATGTTGTTATTATTTTGCCATTTCTCACCTTTGTAAAAGTTTAGAATTTTATGAAATGACTCTTCTTTACATGTCAAAATGGTAAGTTGTTGGGAAAAAAAAAAAAGTTGAAGCCATTCTTATATCTATCAACAGTGATGGATTCTACAGTTAGGTTAAAAATGATTCTGGCAAAATATTGATGCTCAAAAAATAAAAAGTAGACGATATTTTTAATGGATATGTACATTTTTCTTATCAAAACTGAGTAAAATAAAGCAGGAGAAAACCCATGAGAGCTGTTTTTTATTGTGTTTTGTGGTACTAAAAAGTATTTATCTATATGCTGACTGCTGGACCTAATTGTGCAATATGTGCAGACATAATTTCCTCTCCATAGTGGTGATCTCCAGAAAAAGCAGCTTCTCTTACCTTTGCATTCATCCTCTCCTTGCCCCTTCACTATGTGAAGAGTGACAAATATAAAATATCGTCTCTGATTTACATTGAGTTGAAGAGATTGCTTTTAAAAATTACTGAAACTCTTGAAAGCAAAATATTTCAAGATTTTTCTCTGCCATTTTTTAAAAAGTCTCTGCAATACTTAATATATACAAATTTGAGGAACCCTGCCTTGCACTTCCGTGTGGATCTCCCTCTTGTGCTGGTCTATTCTTGTCTTTACAAACATATCTTGTGCTAACACAAAAGCTTAGCAAGACATGCAAGAACCACTTATCTCTGCTTTAAACTGAGACAGGGAAACATCCAGGATTTAGCTTGGGGATTACCTGGGAGGGGAGCAGACTTGCCCAGCTGATTCCAGATGTGTGGCATCTTGTCCAGCAAAGAGCAGGGGAGAGTGTGCAGGTGGGGAAATGTTTGTTTTGATCCAAATTGGTGTTAGGGTCCTAAAGTTAACCAGAGCATAGAGATGAGGGCCTCAATTTTTGTTCTGCAGTACCTCTGCAGGCTGCTGCTCACCATAAAATGTCACAGGGAACACAATTTATGGTTACATCCCTGTGCAAGCCAGAATTTAATGACAGGGTAAAGAAACTGTGTTATAGCAACAGAGCACTTGGAGACAGAAACCCAAACGGCTTTGTCCACCAAGTTATCCACCAGTGAACGAGTGCATTACTCTGTAACAAAATATGGTCAATTCTGACCTTTGCAGAACATGTATGTATCAATTCTATCCCTTGTTAGCCCAGCCAGGTTGCAAAGATGCTTCCCCCCAAATCAAGAGTGAGCAAGTGGCAGTTCACAGGTTCCTCATGAGAAGCCTGACACGGAGGTTTGATATTTAAGCTGAGCTCAGCCTAGTTACCAGTGAGCTGAGTGCAGTGATATGGCTTCAAACGTGGGTGTTGAATAACAAACATAAATATGCAGCTATATGATATCCATATTCAAATGAATTATGCAGACCAGCTTCAAGAAGCTCTGAGTGGAACAGAAAGACCTCAAAGGCTATTATGATCAAATTTGACCAAAGTTACAGTATTTATATAAATATTCACACTTTTTTTTTTTCTTTAGCACCACCCTGATTCACTTTTAATTGAAAAAAAACAAAGCCAAGAAACACAGTGTACACTTCATTTCAAACTAAGAATCACAGAATGAAAGCCTAAACATTTTCACTTATCTAAGGACCAGCTGCACTGGAATCACTGAAATTACTGCTGTGTTTTTATTTATACTGCAACAGCTATATTGGCCTAAAACTGGCACAAAGGGAGAATTAGGCCATATATTTACATTCAGCACATTCTATGGTTCACCTTCATGCTGATTTTGTAGCTGTGTTTCCCAGCTCCGTGCAGTGGATGACCCAGTTGTGGATGATTATTTTACATTGCAGCAGCTATAGGAATGGGTTATCAATTCTTGCATCAAAGTAAACATAACCTGTATTCTGAACTTTAAGAATAGCCTTCATTTTTGCCTTAATCCTATGCATTATATAAGCAGAACATAAAAAAAAAAAAAACCCTTAAAAATAAATTACCTGGACTTTAATCTGAAAATTGCACAATAACCCAATTACCGTATTTCAAAGAATTTAGAATTATTTTTGCTTGTTTGTTTCCCATCTTTATATTCCTCCTAGCACTGGCACAATGTCCCACAGAGCACATTGCATACATTCTCAGGTATAAGCTGGGGATACAGCAGGGTCAGTGAAAAGCAGAGCATATTTCAGTGCATATTCCTGTAAAATTACCATGCTTCTCTCCTTCTTTATCTTCCACCAGAGACACTAAGCAGATGATTTTGCAAAGACTTATGGATTCATTAAGTTTGAACCATGCCACATGTTCCTCCAACTTCAACAGAATTGCTCACACACTGAATTTAAGCACATACTTAACTGTTTTCTCTATTAACTCTCTGAATTCTGTATGGAATTCATGAGCGGTTTTCCCTGAGTTCTTGTAGGTTTTAAAAACAAGCCGAGAACCAAACCACTCATTTTTATATAAAAAATTAAAAAAAAAAATCTGTCAACGTGGCTCATATGCTGCTTTATGAAACAAAACATTTAACTTGATTAATTTTTGGATAGAGGCAGTGACAGAATGTACTGAACCTCTAAGTCTTTTCTTTATCTTTACAGCTATTCTCCCATTCTATTCTAAAGCACATAGAGCCACACTAGAAGGGAATTTTACTCAGTGTCTTGGGACTTTTAAAGGGTGTCTAATGTCTTTTTTCCAAAAACACTTTATGTACCTGCACATAAAAATGCTGCTTTTTCCATGAATATAACATGTTATTTGGAATCAATGCTGTGTGTTTTATTCCCTTCTTAGAGCTGTAAAATATCATACAGAGAAATGGATTTGTACTGCAGCCTCTGATTGAAAGTAAAGCTTTGTGCACAGCAAACTATACAGAAATTAAGCACATGCATTTCCTGATACCTAATGATTTTAAGCCATTTTTGAGATAAATATATGCCACATATGATCATTTTCCTGTTGTTATGATTCCTATCAATTTCTCCTCACAAAATAAAACTGTGATTTTCTATTTCCCTGTTCTATCTATTTGCAAAATGCTTTTTGAAAAGCTAAGAAAAAAAGGTAATTAAATTTGCATCCTCAGAACAGAGATGTGGTTGCGCACCCAGTTTGTTTCACCAGCAATCACAAACTGCAGATGCAAGATATAATTTCAGTCCTCACCATAAAAATTACATACAATACAGACCTCCCCATGTACTTCTAATTTTAGTAAACTAATGTATTTCTAAATCCCCCAAGTTCGTGTTCTTTCCTCCCCACCAATCTCAGCCTATTGCTACATAGGAACCTGACACAGGGAGCAATTAATCCACACTGCCAAACACAAGAGGAATGTAATGCTTTTTCAAATATCAAATCAGTCCAATTTCATTTAGACTTAAATGATTTTTCTGGTCCCTCTTCATGTAGATACCTCTGCAGTCAATTAGCATTGTCACTTCTAATCTGTAATACTCAGATACTGGTCATTTCCCATTAGAGTCTTATTAAATAGACTCTTATGGTCAGATAGAACCTTCTGCAACCTAATATCTGAGAGAGAAAACTGACAGCCATTATGCAGCTGGCATTTACTGAAAGGTTAGATACTGCAGATAACCTTAATCACAAATTGCACTGCATGCCAGTGAACTACCTCACCACTTTACAGTACCACCTGAACATTTCCCACCCAAACACTCTTCAGTTACTACTCAGTTAAACTTAGCCATCTAGGTGTTTCCTAATTAAAATATTCTTATGCTTTAGAGCACCAGACTTTACACCACACTTCCATGTTAGAGAAACCTGTCCAAGAGCTTTGCAACTCCAGAGGTTTTTGCTCCCTGTAAAGCCACATTCCCTTGAGCTGTGGACATGTGTTCTCTGCTGCTCCCACCCTGCTGCACCTCTGGCTTGATGAGAACCTGTCATTGCTGAGGCTGCCCATGCTAAATGATTCATTTGGAGGAATCCCACGAGCAGCTCAGCCAGGAGGCTGAAGGGGAGCAACTTCTGGCACCAAGAGTCATCACAAGCAGCTGGGCAGTGACTTCAGATGTGCTGTTCTGGCACGGCATGGAGCTCAAACAGAATCAGAATTTCTCAGAGTGATCTTTTCTGTACACAAAGATGACAGCACAGGAGTCCAGCTCAGCAGGGTTTTGCCAGAAAGAACCCTCTCTGTCTTGTTAAAAGACACTCAATACACTGTAACCCAAGTAGAAGACAAGGATTGGGGTTTTTTAAATGAAATGTTGATATTTAAGGAAATTTTTTGTGACAGCTGATTTCTTAAAAAAAAAAAAATATTTTGTAAAGCAGATGAGAACTCCTTTGAATATTAAAAAATACAAAGAAAATGATGGGTTGGCTGGGATGTAGGTAGATGCAGAAACCAATATTTCCATCACATGGCCTTAAATAACGGCAGTTAAACCAGGATGCAGTGAAAACAGGTGATAAATTGTCTGATTTGTTTATTTGCTGCCCTTCAAACTCAATAGAAACCCACTGACTTAAAGAACAATGGAGCAGATCTGAGTGACCAAAGTGCTTGAATCACTACTGGGTTACTGGTATGAGATCATGGCAAAGATATCTACACGGCAATCCAGACACCCCCAACAATGCTTGAGCCATTTCCTGGGGGCACAAGCAAACATCTACTCTCTGTTTTGTTGTGGTGCTCATGGTTGTGATGGCAAATACAGGCAGGATGGCTTGGCAGTGGGAACAGGGAAGCTGCAGTGGGGTTGTGGTTTGTGATGTGCCTTTGAAGCCTTCTTACAACATGGACACCAGGTCTAAACCTGTGGCAAAATGAGGAACTGACCATGTTCTGGTTCTTAGACCTTCCTCACACTGCAACTCTAGAAAGTACATCATTTATGCAAAAGCTAACTCACTGTTAATTAGTTACTGCCAGTCACTGGATTCACCTATCAGATATTTTCAACATGCAGCTTAATCGAAATATCTGTTTCATCCTGAGCAGTGCATGTGCAGGTTATTTTCCCTCCTCGGATTTGTTTAAGTGATTGCCTGCCTGATCAGTCCTACTGATTGTTTATCTCTGGTGGCACAACAGCACACACGGAGCTGTGCTGCGAACTGACAGGCATCTCACTGCACGGAATAATTCAATGCCTCATTAAAAACGAGAATTAGACGTGGCTTTGGAGATTAGTGCCAAGAGAGTTTTGCCATTTTACACTCCTGCTGATGCAGACTGTAGGGGTGTGTAGCGTGGATCAGCAGGGTTTCAATCAGAAGGCTCCACAGAGGTCACTGTGAGCAAGGCGGTGTGGGCTTTCTCCCGAGTCACAGGGATATGTGTGGGTTTGTTTATTGCTGAAATCCCTTCCAAAGCACCCCTGTTTACACAGCATTAGGGTGACCCAGGAGACAAAAAATGGAATAAAAGCTGAAAGCTCAGCATTAATGCTGCTCCTCGTGCTTACATATCAGAATAATTTCTGTCAAACCCTGAGACATAATTACACCTATAAAACAATGCTGTTTGCTACAGTCTAACTTCTCTATGCTTTACAGATAAGTGTAATATGCTTGAATTCTGGTCTGATTTTATGTTCCAGTGGGATCTACAAAATAAATCAAGGTGAAAAAATTAAGCAACCTCCAGTTACCTTCCTCTCTGTCATGTGTTTTTCCTGTAACATCCTATCAGGGATGAATAAAAGTAGTCCATTGGCACAAGGAAAAGGATTCTCATGCTCACATTTTGAGGCTATCACGGAAAATTTTATAATGAAATATTTTCTCTGCATCCAATTAAAGTGTCTGCTTGGACCTTGAGTTGAAAGCTAGAAAAATGCTTAATATCCTACCAGCTTCCCTTGCTCGACAGACAAGGGGCTGTAGTAGGGGTGGGGTTACTCTAAGGATTGTACTAAGGCAGCCTGACTTTTGTGGCCGTGGGGACTGACACAAGTGTCTAGGAGGGACCTCCTTCTATTAATCTGCAAACACAGGACTTGAGGACAGAGAAGGACTGAGAAGCCCCACTCTGTCCTTGCAGAGCTTGTGGACAGCAGCCAGTCACAAACTGCTCAGCACTACTCATTAGTGAAGCTCCCTGGGGCAGGAGAAGGGCACTGTACAACAAACCGGGATGTCTGCTCTGCTGTTGCTCAGAGAAAGGACAATCTCTGCCCGACTCCCTGCAGCCCGCACACTCATGATAACCAGAAAACATCTCTTTGTGCAGAAGTAATACAAATATTACACAGCTCACTACAGGGAACGAGAATGAGGGACTAAGCTCTAATACTCATTAACAAATAACCACTCTTTCATTAAGCTGAGCGGTGAGGACTGTGCAGAACGGAAAACCGCAGTGATTTAATATAGATTTCTGGTTGGAACATTATGATACCTGTAGAATACTTTACTAAATTACTGATGTCAGTTGTATTTCTCTTCGAGACTAGGGAAATAGGTTATTGGCACAATAAAACATCTAGAGGCATTTAAAGTGTCAGTCTAATAGCAAGAACCAGTAAGGCTTTTAATTACCTTCTGTGCCATTTTTTTAATTGCTTCAGTGGCTGCAGTGCTTAGTGAATTCCTGACAGAGCAGCTGCAACTGACTTAATTTAAAACGTTTTTTAAGCTCTTGGAGGAAGTATTAAGAAATACAACAGAAATCCAGGCATGTGAAGAAATCTTTGGCTGTTTGCAGCATGGGCAAGATGTTTTGAAGAGCTGGAATGGGTGCTCACATCAGCACTCCCCTGGTCTGGGTAGAAGATGGTGTTGGCTGGCTTTTGTAGGAGCCGTGTTTTGGCAATTCAATTCACAGAAAGCAAAACCTATCCCTCGTGGTCCTGGCAGCTGCCAAGGAAAGATCAGAGGCTCAAGAGAAAGGCTGAGTGCCAGAGAATGTCCCAGGATCCTGGTGCTTCAAACAGAACTTATCCTTATCTTCAGATGCATTTGCAGCTCTTGAGGTCAAACTGATTTTTTTCTTCAAGAGAGAAAGCATTCTATTAACGGGGGAAAAACATACAAAAATTTTCCCCTAATAGAGGTTAATTTGCAGATAACTGGTGCACTCCACCCAAGGATCATCCACAGCCATCACAGAGCAGGACCTGAAGAAAACCAAATATCCAAGTGAGCTCACTTTTTCCCAGCAGAGAGAGGAAATGGCCACCTGTAAAGACTCGGGCTCCCCCAAACCCATATCCCACCTCCAGTGAAGTGCTCCCGACCTCACCCTTTCCAGCTTTGGATAACCAGTTTGGGCTCAGGCATCACTGTCCCAAACACCTTGCTGCTACCTGAGGACAGCAGGAGAGGTTCAGATGCTGGCCCAGTGCTGCTGAGGTCTCCTGGCAGAGGGAGGCTGGGACTGGGAAAATCACAGCAGAGCTCCAACCTATGGCTCTCCGGCAGGGCAAGCCCATATGCTTTCAGGTTTATTTCATACTACACTGCACTCTGTTAATAAAATGGACTTTTAATCTATTTGAAAAACCACACGGGGCACAGATCCATCTTGCAAACCTCTCTTTCCCTCCTGGGGTTTATCTCGATTAGGCTGTAAAAAGACATCATTGAAAAGGATTAGCTAACACCTCCTAGCATTGTTTCCAAGGGTGTTTGTACCCTACAAAAGCACAGCAGTATCACATTCTGGCTGGAACATGGAAACTTTTTGCCAATAACACTGCAGAGAAGATATTCTACTCTAGCACATGCAAGAAGGTGAGGACCTCAGACATACAAGTGGTACACAACTAACAGTGCCTTACATACTTCAATAAATGTAGGCAGGACAAATTCCTAGAGACAGGAGACAGACATCATAGAAATGGGGAAGAATGAAATATTCCTAATCCAACACACTGATACTGGTGGACATTTAGAGTCATAAAATAAGACTATTCATCAAAAAATATTGGACTTCTTGTTGTCAATTCCAAATGGAAAAGACGTGCCTTTTCTAGCTATTAATTTTGTCTTACATTGGAATTGGGAGGAAAACAATGACACGAGGTAGAAATGTGCTGGCAACCTTTCTAAACTGAGGTTTTATTTAAGTATACAGAGTAGTCCTTAGAGTGAATATTTAATAGCAATTTTGAAGGTCAGCTATAGTCAGTAAACAGTTTATAAATTACATTGAAAAATTCTTTTGATGAGTCCTTGCAATAAATCTTTTTTGTGTAAACTACAACTTATTCTACTGGGCCCTTTCTCATTTCATTCATACTCACATAAATCAACAGAAAACCCAGGAAGTCAATGGAGTTGCACTGAATACAATCAAGAAAATTTTTCACTTGATTGTTCTAGGAAGTGTAAATTCATTGCATCAGCTTTTCAGGATCAGTACAGTTTTAGGAGAACATGTGTTGGTGACAAAATCCACCAGAAGATCTTATGCTCCAGTAGTCTAAAAAGTCATGCTTACCAAATACTTGTCATAATTTAAAATAAGAGGTGTGTGCATGTCAGGTTTTACAGGAGATGGAGGAACTGGATCAGCATCTTTAATTTAAAGTGAGCTGGTTTGATTTGAAGAGATTTTGTTGTTATTTTAACTCAGAAAATGTAAAACAGGTTTCAGTTTATAACTCTATCTTACAAGGCAGATTTTATTCTCCCTAGCACACCACAGTGTCTTGTTTGCTTGAATATAAAGAGATTGCATATTGTTAGATGTGCATGGGTACAAAGGAAAAGCCAAGATAAGTCTCTATGAGCACAAAACGCATCATTGTCATCAGAAATAAGAAAGCCTGGCCATGTGTGCATTTTTATTTCGGATTTACTCCAAAAGTCTTCCTGTAACTGGGACAGTTGTGTGATCCAGTGCAAGCATTTCAATGTCTTAACAGTCAAACCTCTTTTCAGAGTGAGTGGGTCTCCCTTCTTTTCTCACCCACCAATTTTCACAAACGAGCAATCACCGATTATTTTGCCAGCTTTGGTTGGACAGCGCGTTCAAAAGTTGCCAGCAGGTGTGCACTGAAACAGTGAGATGGCACCAGGCTTCCTTTTTTCCCAGGATTAAACTAAAATATCACTGAATAACAGCAGACAGGTGGACACATGAAAAACCACCTAGATGCAAGGAAACACGCACTTCCAGCACAGTGCAATCCAGCCTGTTGCACAGCTTGACACCCCAGAGTTCACATGAAGGTTTCCCTCAAACATTAAAGCAAATCAGGTGTTAGTTTTCGTGTTTTAAACCATAAATATTCTGATTTCTTGGTTGCAGTTCCATCTTCATTACAACTTTATGCAGTTTAGGCAAGCAAAAAAGTTTGGTAAATCCGTCCCTAGAATTAAATACTCCTGTTAACACCTCTCGCTTTTATGTGGAATTAAAATATCTGAGGAGAATACATAGCAAAATCGAGTCAGCAAGGTACATGAGAAGAAGTCAAAGAGGAAATTAGCACCTTTATAATGACAAATAACACTTAATATGATAATTTCAGTTATGTTGTGTTGCAAAAGGATCCCTGGAATCTTTAATAAAGGTGGGGAAAAATTCCCATGCTTCTCCCAGATGTACAGTGCATTGTTTTGCTCAGGGGTTTTCCCTCATGTCAGGAAAAAATTGTATAAAACCATCTAATATTTAAGTACTGTGCTATAAATTTATATGGTAAGAGTTCCAGAGGACCCTTAAAAATAAGATAGGTTAGAATAATTTTTCATACTTAAATTCTGAAACTCATTCAAACACCATAAGCAGTGTACTGGAAGGCTACATTTTCTATCAGTTATCACTATCTTCATTCATCTATCAACTTTTATTCATTACTATGTTCATATGATAGGATTTTATTGGATCATTGACTAATGTTTTCTATTTTTCTGCTTCTGATTAATGTGTTTATTGATGCAAAACCAAACAGATATTACTTTTGGGAATAAACAGGAATACACTGAATTGACCCTTAATGTTGGTTTCTTTAGCAAAATGTCTAAAAATAAAGAATTAAAATATCTGCTTCCATTCATCATTTCACCTACACAAGCTGCAGTATCCTGTTACATGGAAGAGGTTTTGCACTTGAGACAAAAGTTTAATTATCAGGCTGCTGCTAGAATTGTGATATATCCTCAGGTAGCTATATTACCTGGGATCTCCTAGCAGCATTTCACTGTTTTAATTTTAACCAATGAGACTCTTCATTTTGCATCTCCAGAACCTTTTTAAATACACTGAACAACAACAAATTTTTTATTGATCTTAATGGTGGTGTTCAATGTTAACTTCATTTCACTCTGACATCCATTTTAATTCCTTTTATTCCTTGCAGTCTTTAGTTTGGCATGGGACAATGCAGTTCATTGAAGCTCTAATATGTTTAATTATGCTCAGTGGAAACATGTTTAAAATTCATTCCAGTTCTAACAGACGTATATAAGCCAAATGCTTCCATAAAAAGAAAACTGGAGACTCTACAAATTTCATTCCATGCAGCAGGAAGGGAGGGTAATCTCTTTCCCATCTGCATATTTTGATGAGCTATTTTAGTCCATGAGTTCCTAAATCTGAGGTTATAACTTCAAAAAGGCAAACTCAGCAGTCTTGAGGCAAGTTGCAATCAGCAAACTCTATCAGCTGTGCCTCCCTCAGGCACAGAGCTGAACCATAGAGAAAGCCAAGCAGCGGATGCCTGGAGACTCTTTTAAGGCAGATGCCACCTGCCAGTTTAAAGGTAGAAAGGTGAATGGGTCGGGACGTGCTCTGCACTGCTCCCCACGCAGACAAGGGCTGTGCCTGGGAGAGAGGATCCCTGGAATTATAAACATGGGAAGCAGCAGCAGCAGGCAGCAGATCCAGCTCCATGCCCACCGCCAATCCAACCACCTCCAGTTTCCAGGGCTGTGCGAACATATGGTGTAAAGTTGGGTATTGCTGTGAAGAAACCCAAGAGGCAGAAGTAGAATTTTATATTAAAGACAAAATCAGCATTAATTTCACAAAATACCCTGTTCTAATTGCATTTATTCATAACTCTTGCAGTATCAGTTATGGTGATTGTGATCTGATAATCTCTCTAGCAGCACTGATGTTGGAGTCAGCATTATACCCACCCCAGCTCCCCGGCTCATCCAATAACCATCCTCCTCTGTGACGTGATTTGGGCATGCATGAGAGCTCCAGGTAGTGCTAATTCCATTAGCACATGTCTGTCTGGAATAACACATATGACTAGATGTGCATTTTGTTTGGATATGGAATTTTGCCTAAACATCCACCCAGTTTTCCATTCCCTACCTGTATTTTCAATCACAAATTTCCTTCAGATCCTAGAATTAATTTGATTCCATTTTGTTTGTTTCCTTTTGTCTGTTGTGAACTTGAATGTCATTCTATTTTTCTCTGTTTATGATTAGGTTAACAGTTTTCTTTTTCTGGGTTGTTTTGGATCCACCTTCTCCAGCAATTTTAACTTTCCTGCTTTGATGTGAGCAGTGTTATGAACAGTACTCTAGACAATGTCCAACTCTACCATATGGAGCAATAAAAGTGCTTGGATTTTCTTATGATTTGTAGCGCACAAGACGGGTAATTCAATTCACTCCACTGCTTGATTTGTTTTTCATTGTCAGTACACATTGGGATGAATACTTTAGGGATTATTTTAACGCAGAAACACCCAGATTGCTTTATTTGTCTAGATATCAGCACGTTTTCCAGTTTATGAATGGCTTTTGGTTTCATTATTTATTCATTTACCTGGGCTGAATTTCATTAGTCATTGGTAGGTCCCCTCGTGTCGATGTTTTCCTAAACGAGCTGTGCTGCTCAGGTGGGACTTTGCACACTCATTTGCTGTTAGTTGGTGTTACTGCTTGGAAATTCAGTGCAGATTAAGAGGATATTCTGCCATGCCAGCTCAGCCTTTGCCTGCACAGGACTATCATTTCAATCTGTCACAGTCTGACACTAATGCAATTTCTGTGTTTTGGCATAAGCCCGGCCACAACATTCCTACTCAAGTCTGTGACACACAAGCACTAGAATTACTCCAGTTATATTTAGTTTTCACTTTTGACTTTGAAATCCCTTCTGGACCTTTATGAAAAGTCCTCTAAGAACCTAAGTGTGATTACCTCTAAGTCTTCCTTAAGGACCAGGAGAGCAACAGTTTATTTTTCTTATTGAACGGTTAGAGCTGCAGTTAGCCCTCCCCAGAAACTTTTCCCTGGGGGAAACACGACTATTTCATGGACGTGGGCATGCTTAAAATTGCATCTAGCTATCAGCAAGCCTATAAAAATCATTCAAATGTTGCAAAACATATAAAATGGAATATTTTTTAAAATACTTTTTCGAGCCAGAACTCTATCTGTCTAATACAGTAAGCGCAAACAACAAACCGATTTATTTAGCGTGATCTAAGAATGCTTATCAGTCCTGCTGGAAATCCTGGTTTCTCAGACAAAAGAGATAGTCTGTAAAGACCATACTTTAATTTTAGTGCTTCTGTGAATCACTGAAAATGAGAATTTTCCTTGATTCAGGTGCACCATTTTTTAAATCCCTCTTATCTTCCAGAAGTGTTTAAGAGAAGACTCCTACCATCAAAGTCAAGCCCAACAAACCTATAAGATAAGCAATTCTGCAGCTTTCTAAAGTAAAACTTGAGGAAATTACTAAAAAAGTAAAATAGTTAGAGTGCAAAAAGGGGGACAGAAGTAATGTCACACATGAACACTAAAATCTAGTACCACATCATTCAAAGATGGAAATTCCCTCCAGCAAGTACAATTGGGTACTTCATTCTCTATATTAATATTTCTATTTTCCTCCAGACACTACAGAAAATAAATTTAAGTTAAAGTATTTTTTTTTCTCCACAGATTTCTAAACAAAACTTTTAAAAATAATTTTGTTTTACAGAGGTTGGATACTACTTCCCTAATTTTATGCTGAACATCTAAATATATTGGAAAAGTTTAAGGATTTAGAGGAGCAAATCACCTCCAAATTTCAGGGATAATCCTCTACTATTCATTAATTTCTCTACTGTTGGAAGGCAACAACAGCTTTTACTGCCTCTGTTGTGTCCTTTAATGTCTTTGTCTGTGGATTGCTGCTATCAGAATCATTTCACAGAGGAGATGGTTATTTTCACTTAGCAGTGTGTTTGCCAGTGTTCTGGGCAGCAATGTTTGCTAAGGGAGCTGTGTCCACATGGGGAAAAAAAGCAGTTTCCACATCCCTTGAAATGCTAGAGTGAGTAAATGACACTTTTCTGATGGAATAATGTGATATAGGATGGGATTCTTGAAGGAGGTTACATGGCTGTATTAAAATAAAAATGTTAAATAAAAAATGCAAGCCAATTCATGCAGATAATACCATAGACCTGAAGCAAGACATGTCTACCTAAAGCTTTCAGTCTCATGAGCTTCATAACACAAGGAGAATCAGAGCACAAGTTACACCAAAGGAATTCTTTTGCCACCAGTTTACGGACAGAAGATTCAGCATGAAAATGGCCAGGATGTACTGTACAAAATATTCAGTGAAACACAAATCAAAAGTATTAAACAGACCACAATGAGCTATGTTGCTTAGTTTTTGCACTTTAGTTTTCAT
Organism: Coloeus monedula; assembly: GCF_965178545.1. Lineage (NCBI taxonomy): Eukaryota > Metazoa > Chordata > Aves > Passeriformes > Corvidae > Coloeus > Coloeus monedula. The sequence continues at coordinate 34,969,101 of NC_138787.1, forward strand.
AGAATCATACAAGCCTAGAATGGTTTGTGTTGGAAGGGACCTCACAGATCATCCTGTTCCAACCCCCTGCCCTGGGCAGGGACACCTTCCTCTAGACAAGGTTTCTCAAAGCCCCATTATACCAGGCCCTAAATTTTAAGAAGTCACTCTCCCTTACATATTTGCTACTCCCTGTGCTTTTTAATGCTTGTTATTATTATTTCCAGCATGACTTGCAACTTCCAGGGGCTGAGCTTGCAATAGCCAGTGAGGCTGTTTCTGCAGCAAAACAAACTGCACAAAAATCAGCACTGTATTATCTCCACAAACATGTACTCTTCCTTACTCATTTTGCAGTTCTCAATCTAATGGATGTCAGGGTGTTTAATATGGCCCATTCTTCATGGAGCATAGTCATCCCATTTGCTGTTGTGAGATTGATAGTGCCGTGTGCTATCAATCCCAAAAGCTCTGATGCAGGCCATGGACCTCAACCAAGAGATTCCTTTCTGTGCTATCAATCTCGCAGCTCTGTGCTCTCTCCAGGTCTTAAATCAGTCTGGTTGATATCTTTCCAGTTTCTGTATTCCTGCATCAGCAGTCTGGCTAAACACGGCCATCATTCACTACCTCTGTTACAGCAGTGGTTACAAACACAATATCACTTTTCTTTTATTATTGTCATTACTATTTATTTTTATTACAATAACAGCACTGAGGTGATCAGTGCTTTTCAAACCTAGGGAAAACCACAGACCCCATCTTCCAAAAGCAGAAGAGCCATACGGGGAGATTTTTAGCACAGTAGGACTTTCAAATCTAGACAGCAGAGATAAATACAAACTTCAACAGCCTTGTGTTGAGTAACAGGAAAGTGCAACATTTGTTCCATTATGGATGTTTCCATCTTTAACTCACTGAGCTCTGAGGCACCACAGAAAGCTCCTTCTGTTGGAGTGGAAAGGGAAAAGTGGCCCTGCTCTGAGCACTACTGGTTACTTTGCCTAATGGCCATTAAGTGGCCTCCTTAAGTACTTCAGAAGGACTGACATGCATCATGGTCCTGGGAGTTATTTTGTGTATATGTGAACATTAAGAGAAATATGAAATCAAGCTCCATATTTTCTTCTTTATTTGATTTTTGAGGCTAAGTTTATCCATAAGATGTAGTATTAACAAACAGGCACCCCATAAAAATACCAGCAGAATCTGGGTCTTGAAAGGTAAGAGAAATCTTCAGTTGAAAGCTGAGAGCAGTTGAAATGTCTCTCATATTCAAGTCTTAATATAAGCTGATAATTAAACCCTTTACCATTATTGTTGAATGTGGGTTTTAAATCCTTAAAATATGGGAATGTCAAGTCACCTTTCCCACTGAGACAATTTAACAATTGAAATTTATGAACCATATCCTTCATTACGACTTCCATTATGTAAGGGGATCTTAATTTTAAGCCCATTCAAATTTTCAGTGGAAGGATGATGAAATAGTATGAACCACAGCTTTCACAGTGCTGCTTCTGTACAGAAATGATCAGATAATATCCTGCACGAGTATCTGGGTCTACACAGTGATCATTTATTCTTCATTTTTGTTCATTCCTCCCTAATTAATATGCACAATAAATATTTCTGCACAAGCACGCTGCTTGGAGCACCAAGATGAGAATCTGTAATGAAAATCAATAATTTAGTGGAGACTCTATTTACTGTTTATTTTTGCTGCCCATAAAGGCTGTCACAAAGACTGAGGCCCCACCATGCTACACATTGGGCAAAACAGCTCCATCTGAAATATGAGAGTCTACAAGCACAGCTGACCATGGACAGACAAGGAAAGGGAAAATAATGCACATAGCCAGCTCAGAAAAAGGGGAAGTGATCTAAATTAGACAAAACAGAGGGTGGGGTGATAAGAAAATAAGAAGTACTAGCTGATGGAGATGGGGAAAAGTAGTGCTGGGCTCATCCTGAGTTCATCTTGAGTCCTGGAAAGGGACTCCAGTGCGAAACTTGCCTTTGCTGAGGGAAGAGACATAGGTTCAACCATAAGTTCAGCCATAAAGAAAGGTGAAATTAAATACAAACCCCTCCTGCAATGTGCAAGGCTCAAATGGGAAGTTCAGCTAACAAAGAAAAAAGGTCCACCAGAAAAAAGAGTAGTGATCAGTGAAAACCAAGAGAAATGTCCTTTTTATGTGAATAAGTTTTGAAAAGATTTAATAAAAATTTGGTAATTTCATATAAAAGCACATAGAGGTTAGAAATGAAAACGCAGTATTTCAACTGGCCCAAGGAGCTGGATTAAGTAGATGGAGACAGAGATGTTTCTAATTACAAAGGAAGGGTCCTTTATTAGTCTCCAACTTATATATTGATTTTCTCTGATTAATTTATAAATGTGGTCTATGGAGTACTTACAGTGCAAGTTTTTATAGGCACTGTGCTGTAAACACTTGATTTCTCTCTCATCTTTCAAGGACAGATATCTTCATTTTAAACTAAATCTGTCTTTATTCTGCAAAAGACCTCATCTAGTCACAATTTCAGCCTGCAATGAATGCATCTAGTGAACTAATTTATGCTTTTTTTTGAGTTATAATTACTCATTTTTTATAGAAACTATGATTCCTGCGAGAAGAACTGATTGAACTTTCACTGCTTACAGCGTGAGCCTATAAAGACACTTGTATGAATCTTACAGTAATATCTTTACAGAAGACAGAAATGAGGATATTAAACCCTGAAATACAGTTCACTTAGATTGCAGTTTAGTGGAAGTACATGACACTTTATCAGTTGTATAAGTCCTCCTAACTAAATTATGTTACAATGATGATGCCATTAATCATGCCTGAGGTATTCTCCCCATCGTAAGAGATATCTCCAATACACTGAGGCTCTCCTAAGGAAAAATACCACACACTCATTTATCCTCTATTAAAGAAAAATAATGGAAGCAAGGTAATTACTAGTAACAGTGATGTAAAAACCAAAACATGAGCATATGCCAAAAACAATTGGGAAAAAATGAACAGTAAATTCTGTCAGTAAAAGTGTCCTGTTTTTCAGCAATAGAGCAAACTATAAAGCGACTCCATAAAGCTGTTAATGTAATGTAAATCAAGGCCTCCAGAACCAAGGTCATGCAGAAATTGAACTTTCTAAAGCCAGGAGAAGAAAGCAAGGAAAAAAAAGCATATTGCATGATATATACTGTCCCATCTGTTAAATAATGGCGGTCAAGATGAAGTGAGAAAGGACGTAAAGCAGTATACAGGGTAGGAATGGGACAGAGCACTCATCAGTATGCAAAAACCCATCTGTTTAAGGGAAGAATAATTTAAAGGTTATTTCAACAAAAGCAAATTAACTGCAGAGTTCAATATCTGCTTTGTCATTACAATCCACCCTAAACATTAATGCAAACTGCAAATTGCTAGTAATTCTTCCACCTCTACAGCATGCAATGCTGGATCACAGAGAGTTTGGAAGAACCATTTAATATGAGCTACTAAGCCCACTATGAAAAAAATATATTTATTGCTGCTAATTGGCTTTCTTTTGGAGAGAAGATAGTTCTGCTGCATTGCAAAGAACAACCTTTGATGTGAGATTTTACATCTGAGTCCCCATATCTATCAAAAAACCCCTCATTTATCATAAAACTCTAACTGCAGTGAGTCAAACGCCTCTACACAAAAAATTGCAATTGCCATGGCAGTGGTCCCAGAAGCAGGGACAGGTGCTCTGGGTAGATGTGCAGGCACAGCAAGGGAACATCAGCAGCCCCTCCACAGCACAGGCATCACATATTTATAACATGTTAACATCTCATACACCCAACACCAAACTCAGTGAAGCTGGCACTGCTCTAACAGGCAGCTCAGCAGAACCAAATGAAAGTTGTGCCACCCCAGTTTATAACCAGTTTACGTTCCTTCAGTATTCCCTTAAAATCACCTCAGAACTGAACTCCTTTTTTTCATTTATTTAAACTGAGTGGATGTGTTTTTAGTGTGCCTATAGTTTCTGTCAATGCAAATCAGTGTTTTTATGCATTGTTGCAGAGAACAGCTAAAATTACCACAGTAAAGAAAACGATTTAATTTTCCCATATATCATCCTTACATTAGGCTGAAAGCTCAACGTGTTTTGCAAAGGAATGGAAACGCCAAGAATGACACACAGAGGCTTCAATCTCCCAAACCTGCAGTTGTCAAAGGAAACACAATTTTCTGGGTTTTACACAATTAATCCTGCTGCATACACTTAAACTTCAATGCCTGCAAAGTGTTTCTGTGCAAGTGCTGAAATATGTGCATGCAAAAGCTAAATACGTGCAGGCAGAAATGTGTCATTAGCTTCTGCATGCACAGTACAGAAAATTGGAACAAAAAAGCCCTAAGGAAAAGATCCCATGATTTTACAGTTGAAATGGTCAAAAACCAATGGCTAAAAAGCAGCATTTAACCATCCAGCAGCACATTGTGCTTGTTGTTTGTTTTAGGCTTTTTTTTATATGGACTCCAACATATGTGGGGGTGTGTATGCATCTTCTGGGCAGAATGTGAATTAGATCTGATAAAATACATATCAGCTCAACAGGGTGCCCCAAAACACTCACCAACCAACCCATCCATTCCTGCATTTGCCATCTTAAGCAAATTCAATTTCTTTCTTTGTGATAAAATAAGCCAGTTCAAAGCAGATAACATCTCACAATAATGAGTCCCAAAGCTGCAATTTAACACAAACCTAGCAATTCCATTATACAACACATCCAGTTCATTAAAAACAACAAGCCAGCTTGTATATGATCTGTATCACCACAAATCAAACATCAGCAAACTAAGCTGCTGGGAAATGCATGGTCCAGTTGAAACAAAAAAAAATCAAACCATGTAATCACCTCAAACAACAGCTAATTTAGATTTAGTGTTCAGATGAAATTCATGTGTAAGAGCCATTAATTGGGAGATAAAAATCTGTTCTCATCCAGTAAACTTTAAAAGATCGTAACTCTCCCCTGTATGAACTGTAGCATATTCATAGTAAATATAGTTGCATTTAATGTATTATTCCACATATCTGAGTTTACTCAAATATATGGCTCACAGTATCAGAGATCTGATTAACCAGTATTAGTTTATCTACTGGAAATGTGTGCAAAGAACAACAGAAATCCATTAACAAGATATCACTGAAATAATTTGGACTCAGTCCTTCATTTCATGAGCTGCTGGACACCTGGAAACTCTCATTATCTTTAATGAGAAGCTTCCAAACCTTTTCAAAATATGAACTGGGCACAATGGGCCCCCAGCTGAAGCATCTTATATATTTTAGCATTCACACCACTCTAATGCTACCAGCTATGTTGCATTATACTTGCTTCACTTTGCTTAATGGAAAGAATCTATCAGGTTTAATGCTAATGAAATATTTTAAAATTCCTCAAGGCTCAATAAAAGGCAAGAGATGTGGCCCACACATAGTGTTCAAGTGGTCAATTCTAGTTTTAAAGCGACAATATACAACTCTTCCTTGCAGGTTTACCATTTTAATTGCTCTCTCTAATGCACTTTTACATCTAATAGACCACTCAGGATGCTTTGAAGCCAGTGTACATGTAACTGCAGCAATTTGCTTACTGCCTCACCATCCATCTCCTGAATTACTCAGTGTATTTGCTGCCGCAGTGCCTGAGTATTCCCAGGGCAAGATCTGGGAAGTGCAAAATGAGCCAGGGAATGCCCCTTCATCCCCAGCCATGCTCTGTGCCTCCACACTGCACACATGCACGAGGGAGATTCCTGGGAGTTCAGATGTGCAGTTCCTATGGCCATTCCTCCATCTCCCACAGAGAAAAATCAAGAGCTGGGTTATTCTGGTTTTTCACATACAGGAAACACAGGTTCCAATTTATTTCTCTAAATGCTACAGGCTGTGTCTTTCCATCACAAAAAGTGGAATATATGACAAGTACAAATCACAGCCACTGACAGAAAAGGCCAAATCTACCCAGCAATGAGTCTTGGTCTTAATTGCACCAGCAGGCAAAAGGACATTTCTCACAATAATCAAGGCTACGTTACATCAGCTTAACAGGGAAGTGAAGGGCACAATATTAAAATCACCACAACAAACTGCTGACGTGCCAAAGAGAGCAAAGCTGTGCTTATTACAAACTTAGCTCATCCCTGGAAGAAAATCTGCTTTTATTTGCCTTGTGCTTCTGTACTGGCTGAAGAGGGACCAGTGCTACCACAGGGCAGACACGGAGACCGGGGTGCCAGTAAGAATCTGGCTGCCTGGTGGGATTTTTGCTGTTGTGTGCCTCGATATTTTGGGAGTAAAGAGGGCCAGAGCTGTGTGCCTTGCTCACAGCAGTGGTTACTGAGAAGCTGAACTCTGCTTTCAGGGCTTCTTGGGGTCATTAACTTGGGGTTTTTACATTACATAACAGATTTAGGAGGGTCCTCACAGGGTCTGGTGCGGGCATTTTTGTACTGTGGATGCTTGAACATAAAGTTAATTTCTATGCAAATAATGGCAGCATGAGAAGAAAGGCAGTACATTAATTAAAATTCAACTGAGTTGGGGAAAATATGGTGCTGCAACTTTGGCAAAGCCTGAGAAATGACTCTGCCTTGACACTGCTTCCAGACTCCCTGGCCTCAAGACAAAGAAGCAACAACTCACTCTGTGTGAGGAAGGGAGTGAGAGGTACCACTATACAAGAAATTAAAATTCAGAAATTTCATCTTGCAACCATCAAAACCTCACATTGTTTCAATGTTTCCAAATGTTTTCAAAAGCCCTTAAAATCTCCTAAACCACAGCAGAACCAGATGCCAGAAACCAGAACCTCTGAACCAGAAATGTGGGGCTTCCCAAAATACCCCAGGGTCAGGAAATATATCAGTCCTGGGTCAGTCTCTAGTGTCCCAGTAAGAGAAATTTGCCTAGCAGGCTCCAACAATGCCAAGAAGCCATGAAGTCTGCTTCCTAGAAGTGAAGGGAGGATGGATAGGGAAAAATCTCTGTTACACTTTCATCTGGGATGTTCTAATTTTATGGCAAGTGAATTTTCTCCTGAAAAAAATGACTGTGATGGCAATTCCCCAGACCTCAGTCCTGCTCTTATCTGCAATGCTTCCCTGAACAGGATGGACAGTGAGCAAAGCCCTGGAGGCTTGGATCACTTAGGTGGATAAGGACACTTGCTGCAGCAAGAGATGTGCTTCCATGGGCTGGAAAACATCCCAAAATACACTGAAATGTGTCAGCTAAAAGGCACTGAAAAACCATGGACACCTTCTCCTTCAGGAGAGAGTGGAGTGCCAAGATTCAAAGATATGAACAATGTTTAACAGCCACCAGCTGCTGCCTCCTGTGCTGGGTGCACAAGGCTGCACATCACATCACGCCCTGCAGGCTGGATCCTGAGATGTTCAGCTTGCAGCAAGGGAGTTTGGGGATTAATACCTTATTATCACAAAGACACATATAATTCAGCACTTTGCTTAGTTTTGAGCAGGGTCCCAAGCCTGGCGCATTGCACAAAATCTGTCTTAAGCCAAAACAATTACAGATTTCCAAACAAGCTTCCAGTTGCTGGAGGGGGGAAGAGAAGGGCAATGAAAACCTGTTCTAAATAAAATGGGCTTCTAATGCCAGTGAGCAGCACTATCTAGTCTTTGTATCTCAGCCAGTTTTTCAATTGTCAGAGATGGGATCTAAAAATTGCATTCAATAACAGGATTTTTAATCTTTAGAGACATTGCTTGTCTCTAAACAGTGAGAGAGGTTGAGAGGAGCTAAGCAGAGAAGCTGATCAATGTGTCATGAACACAGTGTGTACAAACATAAATACAGATTGTTTAGTCAGAAAAGTTTTGCAGTACCATTCCCAATTCACAAAGGGTTTTGGTTAGCAGATCTCCAGGTCAGCCAAGGTTTCAGCACTGCTGCATATTTCAGCTGTTCTAACAAACCCAGAGCAATCTCAAAACTCTGTAATCTTTAACCACTTATTTCGCAAGTTTATCTGCAAGTTTTACTCCTTCTTTGTAAAGGAGTAAATTCCTACTATGAAGCAAATCCAGCTTAACTTGAGCAACACCACTTCATGGCACAGACGTGTTATATGGTGCCAGTACCATGTAACATATCAGCTACTATCACCTATAGCAACTGGTAGTTTTAAGTTTGCTGACAAAGAGCCAAACTGAGAGTATTTTTGCAGACATCAATTTTAGTGTTCTGTTTCAGTGACTTTAAAGCCCCCAAAACTATGGATTTGTATTGATACCAGCTACACTGCTCTGTGCTTACTTTTATTTTTTTTCCTGGTAAACAGTAAGTCATTGCTACTTTGGCAAAGCCACAAAATGAAGTGACCAAGAACTACAGAGCTGGCTCAGAAATGTAATATGCGTTTGCCTTACTTGAGAGAGGGCACAGTAACAAGGTGAGCCTTCAGATACAAAACATACCACATACCATTCTCAGCAGAAGCTGTCAGCACTATTCCTCCAGCATAGTAAATTATGCTGGAAATTAAATGAGAAAATACTAGTTTTCCAGATTCTATACATTGAGAAGTGATATACTGTATGAAATATTGCTTCTCGGATAAAGCAGCAGCCCTCGCCTCCAACTCTAGACCACAACAGTCACCAATGAAATATAATTGCTGGCAAGAGAGAGGTAAAAAATGAATCAGTGGCTTAAGCATGAAACTGCCAGTAGGCAGGCAGACAGGGAACCAAAAGGAAGCAATCTTCTCACATGGATTAGCTTGTTTCTCTCTGCTAACTTACCAAAATTAATACTACATACATCAACAACTTGAAATATAAAATGAAGAGAAGATAAATCATTTTGGTGAGCTACTCCTATTGACTTTAACTGGAGCAAGGCATGTAACATCAATATCAGGCTCATTGAAGGAAACATTAAGTTCCTCATATTTGTTGTGCTTTTAATACCCTTTTTTTTTCCACAACTTCTCTTTTTGAATAACATTGAAGCAATGGAATGCAAGACAGTTATTTTATATTACCAGCATGAATTCCTGGCATGTGTTTAGTCCTGTTTCCTGAGTAACCTCTTTGTGTTTCCTCATTTCCAAGACACAAAGAACTCAGAAATTCTAGCAGATACCTGTGCCTGAAGGCAGATGCTGCTGCTGTGACCTGGGGCACAGCTCAGCCTCCTGCCCATGTGAAGCTGCAGCCTGGCCCAGAGCAGAAGGTGTCAGAGGTGCAGCAGAACATCCAGGCCAGCTTTTGCTCTCCCTGCCCTCATTGGGATGCAGTTTCCACTCACAGAGTGCAGCACGTGAGGCTGACAGGACAGTGCCAGCAGTGGATTACAACGGTGAAGGTAAATGACTGTCTGCCTGTGCAGCCTCTTCCACCAGCCCACTCCATGAATGGTGCACATCCACATCCTGATCACCTCAGCTGGACCTCCAAGGGTTTCCCGTGCTGCATTCCACATTTCCTCAGCTACAAAGTGCTCCATGAAGAGTGTAGGGAAAAGCCTTTTTCATGCTGAAGAACTTCCTTTTTTCCCTTTCATTTTTCTCTAGGTGTGCTGCTTTCAGAGCTGGCTCTGCAGCTTCTACGTGATCTTTGCAATGAATTTTGTTGCACCACATAGCTGGAAAGTAAAACTAAAATTCTGGCTATCCCTACATTTGCAGCTGGCTTTAGCCCTACATCGTAGCCTTTGTGATCTCTGGAGCCCCAGGCAGGAGCTGACATTACTCCTATGCTCCATAAAAACCTATACATTCTGAACTCACAGACATAAAAGATCCCATTTTTGAAAACAATTTTTAGATCCTATCTCTGAAAGCTAAATGCCAGCTGAAAACCTGGCCAGGATACACAGACTGGAGAGCACTGTCCATCTCAAGCACTTCTCTGAGCACCTCAAACTGCTCTGTGCAATTAGCAAGTCAGTTAATTGCACGTTGCAGGTGGTCTACGTATGGTTTGGGACAGGCCTGATTAGAAGGCAGCAGTTTGCAATTGCTTTTCTTTTAAAATTCAGAAATATTTTTAGTTCATCTTTTACCTGCAAGCTGACATATTAAAACCAATTAAAAATGCACTTTGTTCTTTAAAAATGAAACTCAATATCAGTCACTCTCCTTTTATCTCTTTGGTGCAGTGGTACTGCTGGAGACAGAAGTAATTAATGAAGAGAATCAAAAAGTTTCCAAAGTGTTTCCTCTTCACAATATAATCATGATTATATTAATGTAGTGTTTTTATTAAATGAAAATCAAGCCAACCTAGGCCTGTGAGTGTTGCTTCACAGGCAAAGAAACCTTTATTAGCATTCCCTAGCTGCTGCTGCAATTCTTTCAGGGAAGTTTTATTGCTGCAATATATATTCTCAGGTCCGCTACTAGATTTTTGTCTTGTTTATGGAATTTAAATGGTGTATTAGACTAAATTCTTCACTCTGCCTCTTTCCAGAAATGGAGATCCCAGACAGATGAGTTGATGGGAAGAAAACCAAATAGAAATAAACCCCCTAACACTTTTACAGTGCAGTAAGCAGCCACATTTGTATCAGATATCAAATTCTCTGCTGACCTCTGCTGAAGCTGTTGTGGGAGCAAGAGCAAGGGAAATGTGGTCAGGCAGCTGCAAGAGCCATGCATTACCCTGATCCCAAACTCAAAGCCTTCAGGCTGTGGGGGTGAAGCACCAGAACTGCAGCTCTGAAAACTTCAGAGTAGAGTCATAGAAGTGTTAATGTTGGAAAAGACCTTTGGGATCATCCAGCCCAGCTGTCAAACCCAGCTCCACCACCATGTTTGCCATTAAACCATGTCCTCAAGAACCATATCTACACATTTTTTGAACACTTTCAGGGATGGTGACCCCACCACTTCACTGGGCAGCTTGTTCCAATACTTTACAACCCATTCCATGAAAAAAAAATTCCTAATAACTGATCTAAACCTCATCTGGTGCAACTTCAGTCCATTTCCTCTCATCCTGTCACTTGTTCCTTGGGAGAAGATGCTGACACCCACCTCACTACAGCCTGTAGTTGTCAGGGAGTTATAGAGAGTGAGAAGGTCTCCCCTGAGCCTCCTTTTCTCCAGACTGAGCCCCCCCAGCTCCCTCAGCCACTCCTCATGAGCCTTGTGCTCTGGACCCTCTCCCAGCTGCATTCCCTCCTCTGGACACACTCCAGCACCTCAACATCTTCCTTGCAGGGAAGAACCCAAAACTGAGCATGGAGCTTTCTCCTCACTGCCTCTCCTGCTGACTCCCAGGGCAGGGGCTGGGGCACCCCCAGACAGCCTGTCCCATTCCAGGCCAGCTCTCACACTCTGTGCCCTGACCAAGCTGGGATCTCACGTGGCTTCAATACATGGAGCAGCCAGAGGGCTGGACCTTGCTCTACCTCTGCTCTTTCCATCATGAAATCCTTCTAATGCAAAAGGGTCCTCAGTACAGGCCCAGCAGTGCACAGAGTCTTTGAGCCACTGGGGTTATGTCCTCTGGTCTGAAACGTCATTCCCCTCTTAGACAATTTACTTCCACTAAGCAAGCAATATCAAAATCCATACAGTGACTGCCAAGGTGCTACAGGAAGAAATCAGGTGGATGCTTTTATCAAATGGAACCTTCTCCCATGTCCTACATTTCAGGAGGGATGGGGCAGGGAGTGCCTGCCTTTCCCAAGTGTTTCCATCTGGTAGGCAGTTTATGTAAATGAAGTCACACTGTGGCCCTCCCCTTGTTCAAATGGGAGCAGACAGCTTCTTTCCCTGCAGCATTTTGGGCCCCAGCATTTAGGTTTAAAGCCAGAATAACTCTACTGAGTTCAGTGAAGTTCCACTAACATTAGAATGGAGGAGTCTGAATCTTTGCATCCTTGGCACTCCAGTCTTACTGGCGTTATTTTATTTATTCAGCTCGTCTTTCCAGAAAACATTCAATTTAGATAATAGCTAGTGGGAGAAGCAATCCCCTTTAGGGATCAGCAGTGGTTGTTATATGATTTCTTAACAACAATTTTCGCAGTGGCAAACAACTCTGCTACTGAAATAGTACTTCTGTAGTATGTGAGAGTACAGCTTCCAGAACTACTCAGGTCTGCCAGGGCTGAGGAAAAAACCCAGAGATTCATAATGCAAGATTGAGTCATTCACAACAGACTTTACTCGGCCTCCTTTTCTCTTGGTTAGGTTGTGCTTCTTTGGCCTCAAAAGGCCAAGTGACAGTGCACAGATGTGCCCCCAATCCAAAAGAGGGGCCGAGGAAAGGTTTTTTAATAATTTGCTGCTGGCTATGTTGGACTGCTTGACATGTTGAGGCTGTAGCATTGTTGGTGTGGAACATGGTGGCTGGCACATGTAGAAGACAAAAGTCCAAATATTTTAGGGCCGCTGGAAATGGTTAGAAACACCAATCAATGCAATTATCTCTGGTTGGATTCTTCAGCCTGCTATTACTTGTGCATCCATGGATGAGAAAGACGAAAGGTTGGAGTGGGATCTTCTGACTTTCCATTTTTTTGGTGCCTAAAGCACTGCTGTGGTGGAGGTTGTGTGGGGTGGTTGAGGGTTATTTCTCCACACACAGAGTTAATGATGCAGCAGGTAGATGTCTGCTAACAATTCCACTGGTGATACACAAAAAGCACAGTGGATTTAACCAGTCTTCTTTGATTATATGAATGTTACAATAAAAATCAGAAAATAAATCAAACTAAACCTCTCTGTTAACATTTATTAGAAACTCTGGCATTTCTCATTAGCTACTTTGTCATTAATTCACTTCTCTTTATTTTGGTGGACTTAAATTGAAGCTTACTTTTTGACAGCAATCAGGAAAGCTAAGAAATGTGCAAAGAACACATTTGTATCCAGCCACACAAGGACAGTTTTGAGGGTCTGCCTGAGTCTGCTGCTCATATGGACCCAACACTTCTCCAGAACTTCATCAGATGCCCACATTTCAGGCCACAACCCATAACTGTGGGCTGAAATGAAACATTCTGAGAACAATGACTTGATTTCTTCTTTAAAATTAGCAAAGTAAAAGGGAAATAGATAAATTAAAAGATATCTATAAAAACGACAAGAAAAATTCAGAGCATACACAGCAGCACCACCATTCAGGAATAAGATAAACCAGAGGAAGATGCCAATGGAAACCTTATGAAATTCAACAAAGACCAGCACAAATAATCCCCAGACACAATATTGGCTGGGGACCAGGCCTGGGGGTCTTGGTCAACAGCTGGGTCAAGCCCTGGGCAGACTGATCTGACCCCAGAGCTAATCCCACTTTGAGCAGGAGTTTGGAGATCTCCTGAGGTCCTTTCCAACCTGAATTACTCTTATAAAACACTCAGAAACAGTGTCTAGCAGCTCGATAGCGATTTATACATCCTCCTTGGTCTAGCACACCACCATCCTACCAATAGTCACTGGAAGATACGATCTTGGGGAATGCTTCAGAGCCTGCTGATGGTTCAAACTATATGTGCAATACACCCAGGGTACCTTACACCTTCAAGTACACATTTACTCATGCATATCACGCCCACATCTACAGTATGATGAGAGTTACGATGATTTTACAAAAACCTTTGGACTCACAGGGATGCCATTAACAATCTTATCAAAATCCTTGGCACTAACACAGTCCAACCTTACTAAAGTTAGCTTTCCTACTAGTAGCAAACCCTCCTAAGGCAGACTTGCATTAGTCTTTGTGCTCCCTTTGAAAAGCTTTAAAAAGAATTACAGGAATTGTATGCAGATTTTGAAGTTTTCAAATTACTGGAGTTGCTGCAGCATAGAGCGGGTTTTGAGCAATGGCAGACACAGGGGGTCAACGAGGGACTTCAGGATAAAATTGTCTTTAGGAAACAATTGCTAATTTCCATTGACTTGCATTTTGGGAGCATGCAGAGCCTCATAAGAAACTTATAAAAAGAACAAGATTCTCCATTCCACCACTCTGTGGAGGAAGTGGTTATTATTCTACATATTATCCCACTTTTTGAGTGGGAAGGTTTGAGCTAATTTAAAGAGAAGGCAGGTTTGCTGTTATTCAACAGGCAGAGTCTTTTTTCCCTTGAATCTGTGCAATACTCATCACAATCACGTTTTCAATAAGAAATGTCTGTGCCATCACAGAAGCCATCATTAAACACCAGGCAACTACTCCTTGTTCAGTTGTAGCGTCAGATACACACAAATATCAAATACTATTTGCATGATATCCTTCATTAGCAAAGGTTAGTTACACCTCTTGCACTTGTAAGGCTCTTGGCTCTTATCTCTAATTACGCTCTGGCTTGCCCAGCTGCACAGGGAAATTACATTGATACAATCTTTAGAACTCACTTAGACCTGCGAGAGCAGGTTTGATTTAAATTACACAGATATCACTGACTCTACCTCAGGAACCCTGAGATCAGAATTTGCTGTCTATTATTAATAATAAAAGGATTCAGAATGGATTTGTCATGGAATGTGAAGCAGGGCAAACTGTGCCTCCTGGGACATGACCTCTGAGGAACAAATTTACTGCAGCATATTATCTGAATAAAGGCCTCATATGAAACCCATGGATGTCAAAGGGAAGGTGCTCAGGGGACCAGCCTGGCAGATGCAGAAGAAGAGCACTACACACTGCATTAGCTCCCTGACAGCTCTACTGTGCTGGGGCACAGCTGCGAAGGCAGAGGTTTGCAGAGGTGAGGAAATGGCTGAGTTGAGTGAGATCCTGAGGCTTTGGGGCTGGACTGGGGACATGGAAGAAGCCCAAGGACTGGGGAGATGGATATCTCACTCATCAGACTGAGAGATCCTAAAACTGAGTAGTAATGAGGCTCATATGTTACAGCCAGTTATCCATACATCAACTACTAATAGTTACTAGACATACAACTAGTCGTAGCTGGTTGCAGTAAGGAAACTGATGGGATGAATGAGTTGTGTGTGGTACTTTGAGCAGGCAGGAGATAGGTGGGTCAGGATGGCAGGGACATCACTTGCTTCCTGGGAGGGAGAATTCCCCTGGAGCTGGGATAGTGTAGATGGCAAGGATCAAGCCCCCCTCCACCTCTACTGGACAAAGCTCTGGTGAAGGAACTGGGGCACCTCGGAAGGAAATCAAATGCTTCTCCAGCTTCTGTGCCCAGCACCTGCCATGCCATCTGCTGCTGCTGCCAGCGCCACCTGGCCAAATCACTGCTCAGATGGAGCACCAGGGACAGCAGCCTTGGGAAGGGCAGAGATGACATCCCACAAGCCAGAAGCCACAGTGGCCCCTAGAAACCACAGGCAGAGCTGTTCCCACTCCGACGAGGTGCACCACAGCCATCACACACATTGCAGCCACCAGAGGTGGCTGAGTGACATTTGACAGCTCTGACCTATGTTATAGCTCTGTGCATAATTGTATTTTTCATAAGCCAGCTGAGACAAAATGAGTTCAGATATTGACTTTGATTCTTGGGCTATTAAAAACACCCACATTTGCATGTATTTCATATAACTTGAGAATACTTTTAATTCATCAAGAAATAGTACAGATGAAACTTCTCTGAGTTGGTTTGCTTATCTACACTCCATGTTCATTTACATCAAACACTTCACAAATTTCAGTGCTAAATCTGATATTTATGAGCCACAAACAGCTGTTAAATACCTGTATTTTCAAATAAGCTTAGATTACATTTCAAAATTGCTCTAATGAATACTGTGCAATATTGTCTGACATGTACAGAACCAACTTAAGTCTCCTCAAAGGAAAATCGATCAACTTTCTGAGTTTGATCTGGACACGATTTGTGTGAGTTTGCAGAAGCCCAAAATGGAATTATAGCACTTGCTAACTTCCTAAGATGGTTTTTGAGGCTAGAAAACAGCTGTTTGCTTTGCAGAAGAAAAGCCAGACCTTAGATGTTGTAGATACAGGTATGGCTAAATGCTTGTGCTGTTTGTATGGGAAGAGCAGGGGAGATAGATAGGAAGTTTGACCACAAAATTGCTTTTCACCTCTTTTGAGACACCACTCCAAGATCCTGCTTTGATTCACAGAACACACAGCCTGAACAAATAGCAATTGTGTAGCTTGGTTACCGTGTGTGTTGTCACGTTGCAGTAAAGTACCTCACACTGGTGCAGGAGGGAAGAGTCTGATGTGGCTCTTTAAAGCTCAAGGAACTCGAGCTCACAGGAGAAATATTCCCCGTGGCCCAAGTGTGTCTTGTTTCCAGGCGACTCACCCCGAGTGATGAGCTCTCTGCTGTATTAGATTTTATGGGCTGCTAGAGGAAGAAAGGATATTTTGGTTCCAAGTGTGACAAGGGATCTGATTTGTAAACAGGAACCATAAAGAGTAAGCTGCTGCAAAAGATAAAATAGAAATGGTCTAAATGTCATAAGCAGTGCCGATGAAGGGTCAAATTTTTGGATTAGGAAACATTTCAGACACTAACCTCAGAAAGAGCCAGACTCCTCTTGACAATATCAAAATTCTCTTGATAAAAAGGAGCAATTTACTGCTACACAGGAGTTACTGTGCCTTTTTTAACCTGGGCTGTATTATAATCCCTCCCTGACAAACAGCCAAAGCCTCTTGGTGTCCTACAGGCTCAACACTTGTAGACTTGCCAGGTTACCACATGGCAAACCAGTTCATGAAACCCTAAACTGCAAAGGAACCAAGCCAAATGCCATATGGACAAACTGCCAGTTCAAATGCTTTTGCGAGGCTTGGTGTTCCTTTGGAAGTCTGGGTTGAGTGAATTCTTCCTCCTGCTCAAATACTGTGTCAGACATCTACAAGGTCAAGCCTTGGGAGCACTCCTCGAGTTAATGCATTTGTTTTTTAGCACAGCAAGTTCACTGATTAGCAGAATTACATCAGACATACTCAGCTATTAAATGCTCCTAGCACAGCTGCCTCCGGGGAAGCTAGGAAAAGGTAAATAACGCAGAGATGTGATGAAACACAGTCATCCACAGGAGCAGAAGCATGGCAACTTCCACAGCTTGATACCAGGAGGTGCTGCTGGGCACCCTTCCAAGAGGCAGTATTAATTAGCAAGTGTATCTAGGCCCTGATTTCATAGTCCTCCAGTAATATTCAGTCTTGCAAGAGATTGCAGCAGCCTTGGCAGCTCTTACGTAAGATTCACATTTCACAAAGGAAGCTGTCCACTGTGCTTCCCAGCTGAAAGCTGCAAGAACTTTCTTTTCCTGTCTCATTTCATTAGCTTTGACTTGCAGTGATCACCCCCACAAGACTCCAGCCCACGCTGAGCAATGGCTGCACGGAGTCTCCAACCAGTTCTGAGTGACACATCCCTGGCAGAGAGTCCAGATCCGAAGGCATCACATGTATCAAAACTGCTGCATTAGCAGTAATTTAATAATAAACTAATAGTAATTTAATTTAAGTGGCAATTTTTGCCCTTTTTTATCTTATTAAACAGATCAAGTTGTGTATATATTGAAAATGCTCTGTTCCATTATAGTTGCTTTATAAATATGTACCTATTTCAGTGAGGTTACAGAGCACATAAAATTTTCATATAACTGAAATGAGCTGTGTAGGGTAAAAGTAAATGCCAGCAGGCATCTAAATATTGTAGCATCTGTTATATTTTACACTCTGTGATCACAAATCTTATAAAGCTTCACTGCATTTTAGCAGCATTCTTCACAAACTATTGAAGATTGATGGCTAGTGTAATTGCCATATCTGATATGCTATCATTTTTAATATACTGAGCTACTGCAACTGCCCCTTTCTTTGTACTATCAACCCATGTCTATTTTATGTTTCCACAAAGAGCATATTGTACCAGCAGCCAGTTGTATTACTACTAACTAATATTTTCACACATTGTAGTGTTATCTTAATTTTCACTGCAATACCTTGTTATGTGTAAGTACAGACAATACAGGATAGCACTCAGCAAGATAAAAACATGAGCCTTCCTTTCATAAACAGCAACATATTTCAAAGGTATTATATTTTTATTCCTTTTCTTGTTGGTTATTATCTGTACTTTCAAGATAAGACTGGTTCAAAATGGATTAGGCTGATGAAAATGGACTTCTAAATTTCATACACATTTGCAGATTATATTATCCGGAAAGAACAGTGATACCTACACATATGCAAATTTCTAACCAAATTGAAAGTTGCTTAAGTAAAAAAACACAACCTGGAGTTTGAAGGAGATCAAGAATCCTAACAAAATAGAGTTACATGCATAATGAATATCTATTTAGATGCACAAACAACTACCTCACTGCCTTTCCATCCATCCTGCTGACTAACGATGTGCACGATTTGAAGAAGAAATTAGTCTTCAGGAGCAGCACTAGCACCTTGTTGATCAATTCAACAGGAAGCTCGTGAAAAAGAAGCAGATAAAGTATAATTCCTTGGCTAATCAAACAGAGCTCTCATTTGTCATCCCCAGCCAGGCCATTACTCCAAACTACATTTGAAATACATACAACTGCCTTTGCTGTAATTTCTAAATAAATACAGCATTTCTGCCAGTGATGAGAGCACAGTGTCAGCCAGAGCCAGCTGTAGATTTCCCCACCAGGAGAACTCTTTTCATTTACAAACAGCATCCAGTTGCCATTCAGTTAGCTCTGACTCTGAATGTCAGAGGTTTAAGCCAACAACCATAACCTGCCCTTTCAATAGTTGTCTGCAGACACGGGACGTGCTAACTTTGGTGAACACCTATAATAATTCAAGCTAAAATCTGGCAGAGGGAACCCACATATGAACCCTTCTTCACACAAAAAGTACAGCTGGCTACAGCTGAATTCCCCATGGGGCTAATAATTTCTTGGTTTGCAGGAAGGTGCTCTCAGGGCTCTCCTGAGAGCAAAAATTTCTACAGATTGTTTAACTCGCTCATCTTACTCTTAGAGGGCTTGTAAATGCGCACTAACACCTATGGGTATAATAAATTCAGAGGAAAAGTGTCAGTCTTTGAGGAACAAACCTCACTCTTTTGAACCTTGGCTCCATGAACAATATACAAAGTCAAACATTTCTCATTAGCTGAAAAAAATGAGAATGCTTCTGAACAGCAAAAGTAATAAAAACCACTGAACATCTGCAGAGATATGGTTTAATGAACAAAGACTATTGAAGGCACTCACTGTCCTAATTTCCACTAAGTTGACAGACAATGCCCCAAAACTGCCTTTCATATCCAACATTAACTAATAAGCTAATCAGAGCAGAACAAGCTATTTGTGTATGACTTTAAAATAAAGAATGGCAAGTATAGTTCTGTAACATATGTAGCATTTTGCTTTTGTTTTTAAACAAGGGAATGATTTGTTTTGCTAAAAGATTCACACACTTATGCTGAATAGTCTGTTCAGTATAAAAATGCCCAGATTTGTCTAAAATTGCTGAACATTTTGTCTGAGCTGCAATAAACTCTACAATTGTGAACTCTAGCCAAAACTCCTTGCAAAGCCTGTAAGATGTAGCTTGCCATAGCTCTGCCATTTGGCACTGAGCTGATTTTCTGTGGTGACCCTCCATGCACCCATCAGTTTAGCATCAATAGGTGGTTGGCAAAAATGTCCTTTTGAATGCTCCACAGTACCATTCAGTGCATTTGCTGCAGAGACTAAGCTTTACTCAACAGAAAAACTCTGGTTAAAATGCCTATTGCGTGACTCAGTAGAAATATTTTATCAGAATTAGAAGCCATAATAGAGATGTAAAAGAAAGGTTTACTCTGAACAGATTTTTACCCAGAACTGAATGTGCAGCTGTGACATTCATGTCCCTTGTGGCTTCAGACTTAGAAACTGATCTGAAAATGTGTTTGTGGAGATATTTTGAAGTCTGTCTTCTGTGGTCATTTGTTTGAATCCTGCATCCTCTCCATTTTCTCTAAAATGCCAGCTCTTTGGAGCAAAGGCTTCCATCTTCTGACTGTTGTATGGATCCTAAGACTAATGCTAGGACTACTCAGTGTGATTTGGGACTTCATGATAGTGTGATTTAGTACAAACTACACACTGTGTAAGCAGAAACTATTCTAAATTATAGTAATTATTATAGACATTAATTTTTACTAGGATGAATCCATGAATGTTCAAGCATGCATTTAACTTTTACCATATTCAACATCATTTTATCTAGTCAGTGAAACTATAGAAGACTTAAGATAATGAACTCAAAATTAGATTCATGGCAACTGAAACATATCCAAATACATAAAAATAGAGGTTATTGAGAAAAAAAAAGTTACAGCACTGCTTTTTAAGCACAGAGCTCAATCACTTAGTTCATTTCATTTCTGAACTCTTCCCAGATAAGGACACTTTCGGCCTTTTAAACCTTAGATATCACCTAGCCCTTCTCCTCAGTGACCTGGGCTGCCAGGATAATGCTGGGAACATGAAAGGTGATCATTTACCTCACACAAAAACTTTTTATCATAAAAACCAGTTCAAACAGGGAGCTCTGCTCACAGAGGATAAACCCACCATTAAGAGCTGAATTAAATTACAGTGGATCTCTGAATGAGATGTGCAGAAATCTTGGCAGGGGGTTTTGTTTGTGGGGTTTTTGAGTTTGCTTAGTTTTGTTTTGTTTTGTTTTTCTGTAACAATTCCCCAGTCCAGGACACTGTGGAGCTGCAAAAACAACCATGCTGAACCAGGGGAAGGGCTGTATTTTTTAGCTGGTCTATGGCAGCTTAACATCCCTGTGAAACTTCTGCTCCAGACTAAAAAGCCTAATTTGCAGCAGAAAAAAAAAGACACCGAAGTGAAGACTTTACCTCTGAGATTAATTTAAACAAAGGTGTCCAGGTGCAAACTGGTAGTTGAGAGGCCCAGAGGCACAAACACGGTGTTTTATCTTATCAAGCTGTGGCATTTATGGGAGAAATGGAAAGTTCCTATTTGCATTGCTGACTCAGTTACAAGGTATAAAAACCGCTGACCTTTGTGATGTTTGTTTTATGCAGAGGGTATAGAAACACACCAACGTTCCAGCTACAAATGAATCAATTGTGCAGATAAAAAGTTTATATTGTACAGCTTATGGCCTGTCGTTTGTTGTTTGAAAAGACAAAAGCAAGTCTCCTGATCTCTGAGAATGGAGGTGAAAAATGTCCCTCCGGCTACTGAAGGATAACTTCTCACCCTGGAGGAAGGGAGCACAAGGAGCTGAACTTGAATCTTGTATTCCTGGGTCAGTGTGGGTACAAACACCACTAAAACATGGAGGTCCCAACTCAGTACACCAGGGGACTGAACCCAAGACCTGCAACTGGGAAAACTTAAAGGTCTCAAGTCAAAGATTTGAATTCTCTCTGGTCTTTATCCCCACTTCCTCTCCTATATCATGGCATGAATAATTTTATTAAGCTTCTTCAGAGTCATGAGAAATGAATGGAATTAGTATTTTCAATGTGTTTAAACAACAAGAAGAGGTGTGTGAGTGATGAATGCTCTTGCAGTTATTGACAAGACTGACAGTCTGCACAGGTGGAGGAGTTGGTGCCTCAAGAGCTGGGACTGCTTTTTAAAAGACCTAGATCCTGTTAGAATATATTGGTTAAACAAGGCAGAGTGAATAAAGGTCTTATTTGCAGTGCCAAGCCAACAAGGCTTTATTTACACGATCCCATCATTCTGCTGACAGACACAGCAGCTGCAATGTCTAATGCAAGACTAATGTGATTCCTCATGTGTCTGTCAGCAGTGACACTCCATGACCTTGGTGGAAAGCGGAGAAGGAAGAGAGCACTGAGAAATCCTGTTAACAGAAGAAAAAACATGGAGAAAAAGAGTGGAGCTGGAGGCTCTTGCAAGACATCAGGAGCAGCCCTGTGTTAATAGTCCCATTGGGAATGGAGTGCATCTGACCACTTGATGTCAGACTTGACCCACATTTCAGTCAGCCTTCAGGGCAACAGAAGTTTCAGATTAATTTGATACAAACATTGCTACACTTGAAAGATGTATTTGGAAAGACATTTCTTTAGAACATGAGTTGTGGAAGGTCAAATATATGAAATAACATGAAAAGCGGTATTTGAATCTTGACCTACTCAAAGCAGCTAATAAAAGCTCCTGCTGGCAAGAAACTCACATGGTGCTCAGATCTTAATTACGTTGAAATCCTTAGATCCAAACATGTCTTCAGAGTGCAGGGAAGCTTGCTAAGGCTTCATTTCAGGCACAGTTCTCCAGAAACCAACCAGATAGAAACCTGGCATCCTGCACTTAGTCTCTTGGAAATACAAAGTACAGATCTGCTTTCAGTCCCCAAAGCACTGACAGTACTGATCAGCCAGCATCAAAGCATTTACTACTCTTTGCAAGGTAGAACGCTCTGAAATGTTGACCTTACATCTCCTTCCAGGCACAGCTGTGCAGCCTGTGCTGATCCCAACCTGCACCATCACCTCCCTGTCCGAGGTCATCACCTTCCAAGATCCTTGCCTGGACATGCACAAGGTGTTCAAGCAATAACCATTTTTTCTGTTGTTGAAACATACTTATCAAAATGAAAGAAAACTGATCATCAGCTTCTAATTTGGGCAAGATTAGCCAATTCCTCATTGCAAACAGGTGCATTTAAACACTTCTAAAAGCTTTTCTGCCTTCGTTTCCATCAAAGCAAGTGAATTAGCCAATATTTAAACTGCTTAACAAAGCAGTCAAATGCCTTGGACTTAAACTAGATAGAGAAATGCACCCACCTTCTCCTCTGATGGATGGATGGTGGTAAATAGAGAAGAGGAAGGGGTGTGCCACCAGGATCCAGAAATGGTAAGCGACAGAAGCTACTCCCAGAAGAACTTATCCACCACCTAAATCCCCAGCTCAGGAAAGCATAAACCAAAACTGCTTAACTTAACTGTGTGCTTAAAGTTGCACTGTGTTCAATGGGATGGAAGCATTTAGTAAAAATTACACTGGAGCTTAAATGACTTATGAAAGAATGAACTTAAATGTGTCCTAAAATACCTCCCTAAATGATGTCTAGGTCTTCACACAGGCTTGGATGTCAAGAAAATTGGAGTGGGTCATATGAAGAACTAAAATATTAGCACAGAAAGCTCAAGGCAGCGAGAAGGAAATGGACAACTGAGTGTAAATTTAAGCATCTCCAAATTATTCACAAAGTCACCAATCCAAGACATTAGTGCAGTGAAGTAAGGCATGAGCTTAGATTTCAGTGGCTTTAGTGTGGTTGAAGCACTTAATTTTGCTGCTGTCAAGGTTCTAGGGATCTAAACCAATATGGCCATTAAGTACAGGATTCTCTGTACTTTTCTCAAGCAAACAAAGCAGAAATAAAAACCCAGAAAAACACTGGCTGCTTCCTTCGTGCTGCTGCATGGGAATACACGATGAGTTGTGCATCCTGCAGCAGTGATGTTATCTTTATCAGAGCACTCAAACACCAACATTCATTACCACAGCCTCAGCGACTGAAATCACTGGTTTGAAACATGCAGTGCCATTTTCTGCTCTGTACACAGATTTTCAGCAATCATAAAAGACAGACCTTTCTAGTACCCAGTGAAGCAATAAAATAATCTGTATTCCCTGTGCAGAAGTAGGAAAAAACCCCACAATTGAAACAATAAAGTATTAGCAGAGTGTAACACAACAAGCATTAAAAATAAAGGATGTGAATGATTGTTAGGTAACTAATAAAAATTGCAGGAGTAAGACTGTCTAAGCAATTAGATTTCAAAGAAAGTGAATTAGAAACAAACATTGGAAGAGGTGACTGAGTATTTAAAATTGATTTTATTTATTTATTTAGTTGTTAACTGCTGCCCGCAATTTATTATTTCTTCTCTTATTTCAAAGTAATGTTTTATTTTACTAGAAGTAACAGAAGAAGGTAAATATATAATTTACCAGCTTCCTCATGAAGTTTAGCAAGGCAGAAAGCATAATGATTTCATATCTCCTAAAAAGGGGCCATCTCATGTCTCTGAATTTAGACAACCATGGCAGAGAAATGGCCCACATTAATGGAACGGAGTACTTATTCTTGAATCTCTTGGTCTTGCTTCTGGCTAGAATTCTTTTCTATTTTAAAGGAAGATGCAAAACTATCATACACCAGCCAGTGTCCCATTTAACATGAGTGGAATGTTGTGGAAGCAAAAGAGGGACGAGTTTGGGGTTTTTTTTCTGTTGCCTCTAATAATCCAGGTTTTACTCTGAAGCCCTAAGATGTGAAAGACCCTCACTAGAACTGCAGTCCTCTGAAGGTGCTTGGCCTGGTGAGTGACAGCCTTTGGAAAATTCTGTGAGAAACCATCTAGAGGTAACAGTAAGACATGCAAATTGTTCTGATTCCCCCACAAGATCTTTCCTTGTGCATCCACGCTGTATTAAAGTTCAATTACAATTGTTACAATTACAGATTCTGACAGGGGTTTCTTAGCAATCAGCACCAACACCACAATGACTGGTGGATCTGCAGATGGAATTACAAGTCCAGAGCCATCTGCAACCCCTTCTTCCACGCAACAGGGAAAAGAGGAGTTTCCTGAATGGTAAACCCTACACAGAATTGGAGCATGGATGGCCCAGATAGGAAAGGTGTTGATGTATCCTGTCAGTGTTTGCATGCTGGACAGGATAAGCTTCTCCCTTGAATGCCCAACGTGTAGATTTCAGATGTTACATTTTGGCTATGAAAAGAAAAATTATACTTGATCTGAGCTGCTGCCAGAGAGGCCTGGGAGAGTTTTTAGTAGTAGGGAGTGAGAAATCTCACAGTGTCTATGGACAGTGTGCCAAAGTACATGTAGCATCTGGATCAGTGCATTTATTTCCTTACCAGGACTCCAATATTTTCAGCCTTTGATCAGCTTATGACTTTTTAGTGCATGAGGCACTACTACTGCATTCCATAATTCCTCTAGTTTTCCAATTTGTCCCTCTGCCTAAGTGGAAAAGTTATGCAGCAGGGAGAGATCAGGTCATAACTTGTTTTGCTTAGATTTGTTCCTCAGGATTTCTGACAATAAATGAAGTGCAGGCTTGCATGAAGGTGGCCTGGGGTCAGTGGGATGGGGAGGGAGGAGATTCTTTCAAGAATATTAATAAATGTTGCTGCCTGGGACAATGAATCATTTGTAGGTCGTGTGTGCTCTATGAAGTTGAATTTGTAGGTCTTTTATCCAGGTGGCTGAGCAGATTGGAAGCAAACACAGGCCTGGGAAAGGTCAGAATGGCCACAAAACTCAATCCCTCCACAACAAAAGAAACCCACTTTTTCAGCCAAGCCCTGCCATACTAAAAGTAGGAAAAGTAGTTCTACAGATGAGATTAATTCAGTCTTGAGAGTTTGCAAACTTGGGGTGGTTCTCGACATTTTAAGAGTTCTGCATATGCTTAAATTAATTTCTGTGTTAAACCCCAATTAAAGCACCTTCGCAGTCAATAAGATTTTGTGGCTTGACTCCAAAATCACTTTAGCATTGATGGCGATATTCCTAACTTCTTTCCTTGGGAAGATGAGCAGCAAAGTACAAGCAAATAGAAGACTTCAAATACACAATTTTAGAAGAGTAAGATTCTGTGCTGAAAATCAGAGATCTTGAGGACGATGTAACAATATTTGGGTCTAGAAATAAACTGTTCCAACATTTTTCTGCACTATGTTCACATGCACCAGTGAAGAACAGATGTAAAAGGCATACAAACTGTTGTTCTTTCCAAACAAAATAAGTTAAACCAACTATATTTTAGCCAAAAAAATCTTTTATGTAAAAGATCCTTTAGATCTAGAACACAAATGCAATATTAGCTATTTTTAGTGGCATGAAATTTTTTCTAACCTTTGACTCAGAATATCCTACTAAAAGCCTCCTTTCAAAAGCATGAAATATCTGTCTAAATGTCTATATTATTTAAACCAGCAATTAGAACCAGATGTTACTGCATTTTATATTTAGACACCAAATTTCAATATCTTAAACAGAAAGAACACTCTTGAAGGACAGAAGGAGTAATTTTCGAATGTAATTACAGCATATTGTTTTGATTCTCTCTCATTAATTTACCTGATTGCAAAGTAAAATTAAATGAAGTTATATTTAAATTTAAAATTGGACCTGTGAGTAATGTAACATCTTATTATCTTACTGCATGGGAAGAAATAGTTTTAGTGTATATTTCATATTTCATTAAGCTGTCCATATCCGTCATAAAGCTGTTAAAAGACCTGGAGAATATAAAAGTGCCATATTTATGAGTACACAGAATATCACAGCTCTTTTGTAATGAACACCCCCCCAAAATGACGAAGATTTTTTTAAATATAAATCCGTAGAAGTACTTAAGAAAAAGCGAGTGATGTATGTAGTTGATGAATAATCACACTGAAAATTCGCTCGACCTGCCCGGTGTCACAAAGGCTTTGTACCAGTGCTGAGTGCTGAGCATCCATGTCAAGATCCCGATCCCAAGGGAAAAGGGAACTCAGCAGCCTTGTCCGTGCAAGCCTCAGCCACCACAGGCAGCACCTGCTTCCCTGGCAATCCTCTGCGATCACGCACAGCCAGGATGTGTGCCCCGCTCCTGGAGCTAGATCCAGGCATCATTCCTGCCGGGGAGAGAAGGGAGCTTCCCTCAACAGCCGGAGCTTCACTCGGCTGCCCCTGGAAGCGCTTGGCTGGGAAATGCAGCCACTCCAAGCAAACAAAAGATCCGTGTAAATGGTCCCATTCTGGCAGCGCCGACAGAGAGGAGAAGATTGTAAGACAGCTATTCAGGGCTGAGGAGAAGCCAAAGGCTGAAATGTTGTATTTCACTTGCAAGTAGGCTTCTGCAGCTGCCAACAGTAGCAAAAGGGGCTTATGGGTTTTAAAAAATTAAATAAAAAATTAATGGTGGTACTTCCATGCAACAAAAATATTTAGAGAGCTGTAGTTTCATTTAAAGCCTGACCTTTGTGCATGTGGTTGGAGTATCCCCTCATGCGTGATCTGCTGCTGTTCTGCAGACATTACAGTCCAAATCCAGACAACCAAACAAAAATCCAGACACAGAGCTGCCAAAACCTACCCAACATTTTTCTTCCATAAATAGAGATTCTCAGTTTGCTTTTTTAAATAATGCATCTTAATATAATTTTTAATCTTTAGTAACCATTCCTGTTCCCAGAAAAAGTTGTCTGCCCCATTAGCAGAAAAATGAATGGCAACAGGTTTCAAGCCCATGAGACTGCTGTGGAGACTTGTGCACAGGCATTCCAAGTATTCCCAAGCAAGTTCACTGTCCCCACAACTATCTTTGGAAAACACTGAGTGCACACAACGCAGTCCCATGCTATAATGTCTCAGGGTTGATGAGCAAACACACATTTCACCATAATTCTAATACAAGCAGTAATTTTTCTTTTGCTGCATCTAAACCCCCAGACTAAATAACGTAGTCGGCGACTCAAACAAAACTTTTACCAGCTGGAGAGGAAAAGCTTGAGAGCATTTAAGGAATTCTGTCAGGATGATTCCTTCAGACCTTTCTTCATGAGGCTCCCACTGAAGTGAATGGGATATATCACATAGGAAGAGTTCACAGAGTTAGTGGGGGGTCCTCTCTGGTGGATTCACTACAGAGCAATACTTTTGATTTTCTTATATTCACCCTTAATTCACTTCAATGGATGCAAACCATCCATGTGTAGACCTTTGATACCAGCTTATTAAGTTAAAATCTAGAATATCTTGATATTCTTCTGCCAAACACTGTCCTTTTAAAACTATTCAATCGCTGTTACACATTTTACTCAAAATGGTATTGTATAATTTCTCCTAAGATTTATTCATACCACTGGCTTTTCTCTCCTCACTCATGGTGGGATCTGTCAGTCACTGGTTTGTTGCTGTATTTACCTAGAAGTACCTTTGCCCAGAAGGAAGGAGAGCCAGCCATCCCATTGCTGAAGGAAAATAGGGAAGCCTGACTGGTTCCACTGGAAACTCTGAGGTGGTACACACCACCTCCAACACTCTCCTGCACCTTTTCAGTACACCTTTCTCTGTCCTCCACTGAATTTACTTAATTAGAGATAAAGCTCCGAGCTGGGCTGGGGGCAGAGGTAGAGAAACCGTATGGATGGAACTGCACCATTCCTCAATATGGAAAAGGTGTCCATACATACAATCTTCTGCTCTTTTGTGTTGCCAGAGGATGTTCAGGTCCAATGTAAACCAATAAAGAAGGTAATCTGAGCAAAGTGCAGGCCTGGAAACAAATAAAATCTAATTCATCTGGTCAGCCGAAGGTATTTGTACAAGCCTACCAGTGAGTATTACCTGAGGGAATAAACTAAAGAAATGACATTTTGATGATCAGAGGTGCCATGTATATTTAAATTTATTCAGCTCTTCAGGTTCTGTATTCTGGACAATTTTCCCTATTACATCTCAAAAGAAGAGCTCCATTCTGATTAATTTTCAGAAGAGGAATCCATATAAGGAATTCCAGGTGCTTATACTGGAACACTGTATAGCTGTAACAAATTTGGAACCTGATATTTTGTTGTAGATTTTTACATTCTTTTCTCCTTTGAGAGATAGGCCAACTATTTTTTTTTTTGTTTTAGGTAGCTGAGAGCAAAACTGTCCCTATGAAATTGCTGTCTTAGGAGCTCAGCTGACAGAGATCTCTTTGTCTCTCTCTACTGTATGAGGGTTTCTTCATCAGCATGTGACAAATACAAGAACTAATACTTGGCTCAGGATTTATTCTTTTGAAAAATAAGAGGAAGAATTTTATTAATCCCTTCTACACATTTGTAGTCAGTTCCACAAATATTTTTCGTGTGACCTGAGATAGAGTTATTTTCTTTCTCACCATTTGCATAAAGCTCTGTCTTCTGTTTGAAAATCTGCTTGTATTTTCTTCCCTAACAATAATTGAAGATCTCTTATTTAAAGTTTGTGTATGCCCCCTGTACTTTAGCATTGACCCACTCCCATTTGTTCAGGATCTTGCCTGCTTGCATAAGAATTCTCCCTTCCCTTAGGTTCAGAGGAGAAATAAGTAGAAACTTTCTTAATAAATCATGCCTTAGTTACTAAATCATCTCAGATTGGCCCTGCAGCACCTCCTCAACATCTCCCTGTAACCAAGTGGCTGAAGCTGAGCACTGTTTTCTAATGAGACCAGCAGCAGGCCGGAATAATTCCTGCAGCTTTATACACCACACTGCCAGAGTATATTTTAAAAACTTGCTTGCTCTTCTTCATTTCTGTTATTGCTACCAGGAAGGAGTGCTAATGGTTTACTCTATTATCTGCAGTCCGTTCTGGGTTCTTTTCTTTCAATGAATTCCTTGTTGTTTCCCTATTTAGGCTGCAATCTTTGTGCTTATTCTTTTAGTAATTGGCTACATTACTTCGCATCATGCTGCACTGAATTTTATGAACCACTTATCCACCCAAAGACCAATATGCTTGTGTTGTAAATATTACATTTCTGCTCATTCCAAGCAATGCTGCTATCACCTGTGTTTAAATCCCTAATCTATTCTGCTCTCAAAACACCTTGGAGAAGGGTGAGCAGCTGCAGTTAAATGGACTAACTGCTATGCAGTCACTCATAAAAAAGGGAAAATGCCATGGAGGATTAAAAAAATGACAAAAACCAACCCACATCATCTATGAAAGGCCAGGTTCTCCCAGTGGAGTCATTTAAGCATCAAGGGAGTTCCCTGACTTTTTAGCCAATTACAGTGGAAGTTACCTCATTTCATGAAATCTTGCCCTGCCCCAACCTCCATCACTGCCTTGTGGTCACTCAGGGTACTCTTTAAAGGGTCCTGCTTCTTGGGACTCCAAAATTTTCAAAGGGTTGCCCAACACCCAACCTAGGTCCCCTTCTCCTTGGGTACTTAGATCTGTGAGCAAGACTCAAATGATGTCTTTATGTGGGCTGCCATCCACATAGCACAGATATGCACCTCTCCAGCTTGTGCTTGTCTCTAACAGCCCAAAATACCATCTTGGCCTTTCTCCCTGGCATCTCCTTGCAAATATTTAGCTATTATGTCACAATAAAGATGACTAAAATATAGCTGTTAGCCTCCTTACTCCACTACATGTGACCCTGCTACTCCTTTTCCTGCCTCTTGTGATGTATTTTGCCTGTCACTCAAGCACTGAAAGGGAGCCTGAGGTATGCCAAAGCCTTGTTCCTTTCTACACAAGAACTGTGAAACTGCCTTTTCTTTCTAAAAAGATGCTAAAAATCATGCAGACTTGCAGTTTTCAGCAATTTTTTTTTTTTTTTTTTGGTACGGCAAGTGCAACTTTTGCCTCATTTTTATCTACACAAAAAGTCTTCAAATTTCTCACTGTGACCCTGGTACCCCTCTCTTTTGCTCCTTCACAGGTCTCAGTTCTTGGTGAAATGCTCATTCTCACTCTCATGCCCTTCACAGCCTACCCCTCACTGGAAACAACAACTCCTGCCTCCTCTGGATGTTAGCAGGGATTCCAGGCAAACTATTCCCTGCTGCCATCTCCACTTGGGATATTTTTTTCCCCCAAGCATGCACAGAGCTCTCCCATTATCCTTCAGAACCATTCTTATCCCATTCCTTGGCTTGACATCTCTAATGGACAAATGTAAGACAGCTGGTGTGCTGATACTGTTTGCCTTCATGCTTATCAACTGTTTAGGAGGTGCTTTGCACTTCACCATCTGTCCATCTCCATCTGGTGTCTCCTGTCTTATAGCTTGGATTTAAGCTCTGGTAGTGGTGACTGTCTTCTAATTCTTTTATTTTCCTTCTGTTAACAGAGCAGTGAGCACAGGGGGTTTGGTCCATGACCACCATTTGCTAGGTACTGTGTAAAGCTAATTATTCAGTCAGCATGCCAGTGGACTATTTGCTCTGCATGGAGCAAGTATGGAACAGAGGGTGCTCATGGACTTCATATTCCTTTTGAATCTGCAACTAGCAGTCATTCCCTTCTCCTGTTGCTTCCCATTTCTCTGTTAATGGACAAGAAGGTGAAGGAGAGAGAAGGCAAACAGTGTCAATTAATATTTATCTGTTGCCTTTCTGCTTTCTTTCCTTGTTTCAGGAATCTCTAGGAAAACCAACCGAAAAATTATTTCTCCAGTTCCTCCTGAAATAAATGGAGGAGATTAAATGAAACAGAGACAGCAATGACCTCGAACGTCATGCCTGGTATTGATGGAGGATGAGGAAGTTCTGGAAGAAACTGGATGATTGGTGTTAGCACAGTGGCCAGAGCACCATGCCAAGAGACATCCAGAGATGAAAGGGCAGGGAGAAGAGCAGGGAGGAAACTTGGTGTTCAGGGTGCATGAGGCCATGATCTGCCCAGAACAGAACATCTTGTTCCCTCAGGTGAGAAAAGAGCCAAAAGGCCACACCTGAAGAATAACTAGGCCAGGAATATGAAGGGAGGACTATGAGTTATGACAGCTTGAAAAGAAACATTTTCTTTCCTAGACCTCTGAAATGCTTCCAGAACATCACTACTGTTTTTACAGGAAAAATTGTCCATGTTTTCTTAACCTCTAAGTCACGTCACAAATAAAAAGCCCCTGTTTGTGATGGTGAACACAGCTATTGTTCTGCTCATACAGTGCAGAGATCCTGAGAAACACCAAGTATCTACTCTGAGGTACCTGGAAATCTTTAATGCCTCTGAAACGGGCCAGAGGTTTACTTAACAGGTCTGAAAAAGCACTCATTACACTGTAGGATGGACCCTTTATTCCTCACTTTTAAACTGAAGCGTAGGAAAAAATCCTAAATACAGCACCAGATGTTATTCTAGCAACTCAGTTTTTACCCTCAAATAACTTTAAGCACTTCAGATGGTGCATTTTTTGTTCTTTATTCAGGATTATTATTATAATTACTATTATTAATATTATTATTTTCAGATACAGATATCATATGAGCAATGAAATGATAAATGGTAACACCATACCTATGCAATGAAGTGTTTATCTATGTTTGACTTTTCCAAGACTTTTTTTTACAACATAGGATCTTGTATGAAAAGTTAAAGAAGATCCAGGATGAGGGTATTTTAAGTCAATGAGGAAATGAAGCTGAGAGCTGTTTAAGAGATATTTGTTACGTATCTCATGTATTAACCAGCACTGATAATTTAGATGCAATCTTTCTGCTGGTTTAGTATTTCAAAAGGCAGATCAAACACAACTATCTGAAACAGCTGTTGCTGGAAATCTTGAGAGCAGTCCTCAGCCTGTAAAAATCAGCAGAGTTCTGGCAATTTCAGTGGATCTACACTGATTCACACAGCAGCAAATCTAGCATTCCACTTTTGCAAAAGCTATTAAAATGCAGGCAGTAGATTGACCGTGGCTTAATGCTGCTAATCCAGCTGTCCTTGGTCTCTCTATTTTCTCTGCTTAGACTTCAGAGACATTTACTGTGTAGGTAAGCAGCATTAAACTAAGAGTACTTCAAAGAGCTGGACAGTATTGATTGGCAGATGTTTTAAAGCCATTCCTGCAAGGACTGTGCTCTGTTAGCAATAGTTTCAGCCTGATGCATACAAGCCCCAAGTCCTGGAGCTCTCCTGGCACTGGTGACACTGAGGCTGCACAGCAACTGAAGGGTGACTTTTGTAAGGCAAGACCCAGTTATCAGGATTCAGGGCTCAGCCTTATTTTCACTCTGTTTCTCATGAGATACCTCACCAGAGGAAGTGTGACATTAAAAGCTTCAAGAATGGCTTTGCTTTGTGGGATTCATTGTGAGAGTAGATGACAGATCTTGTTCATAACTTGGTACCAAAAGTCTTCTCTGCATACAACAAAGAACTGACAGGTCCAGGCTATATTAAAAGCAGAACCCAATGCTCCTTATCCCCCTTCTTGCTCCAATATTCCACTTTTGTTACCTTTTTATGTGAAAGGAAAACATACACTTTTATACAGTGGGCTTGCTGAGCCAGGGACTGCTGCTTTCTCTACTACCACACAGCACAATGGGATTTCCTCCAAGTAATAGTTCCTATGGTTTTTAATATATTTTCAGTCAGAGACCTTGGTGGAGAGAATTCAGAGGTATCTCCCCCATATGACAGCTTGTGGCCTTTGTATCTGAGACCAAATCTCCTGAGACACCAGGAGGACCAAAAAGAAAATGAACATGGGCAAACCTACAGATACAATGAACTTTTTCTGTTTTTCTGCAGGGATCTTCCTTGTCCCTGCTAATATCTGCTGAGCAGCCTGTATGAAAAGAAACCTGAGTGGTGAAGGAAAGGTTGTATTGTCTCATTTTCTTAAGAATGTCTCGAGAAAGTCTCTTTTCACCATGTTATAGAGAAGATTTACATATACATGTAAAAGAATGTGCCCTGGGGAATGTGGGAGATTGATCCCAGCATTTTACTGCTGACTTATCTCCAAGTCCTGGAAAAGCTCCCGTTTTTTCCTAGAGAAAAACAAACTATTGCTTAAAACTATTAGAGCTTGATATTTGTCTCAGCTCTTGATTAGGAAATTAGTGCTGCCCCCTCCCTTCCTCTTCCCAAATTACAGCAATTGTACCTGTGAACAGGTGCTGTCAGAAACCAGCATCCATTAGTGTATTTTCTGGTTTCATGATTAGCTGATACAAAACTGAAGTGTAATCAAGTAAGGATTCATTCGTTTGATTAGCCATTGAAATAATTCTGTGCCTAATCAGGTGCCTGGCTAGTTTGTCAGCCTCCTTTGTGGAGTCTTCATCTCTAATGGATGGTCCAAATGCACTCACAACAGCAGATCTGATTTAAGTATAGTCAGAGTCCTCCAGCTCATCTTGGAGAGTCAAAAGAGAGAGATGAAAGAACACCTCCGATGTGAAGTTATTTCATTCCTCACCTACAATAATAAAAAAGAGCAGTTTTGTGTTATGAAGTCTTGTGTACAACAGAACAAGGCTTGAGATGTTAACAGAGAGAATGATCTACTGTGTCAAGTTCTCTCTGCGAGCTTAGCTATAAAAACAGACCTGCAACAAAACAGATCCAGGCTTAAAATCCCTACCCTGATTCATGGTGAGCAGGCTTCTCACTCGTGGATACCAAGGGGTTTGTACTCTCAAACCTTATCTTGGGTGGGCTTTCTGTATAGCATCAAGGAAGGGTTTCCTTAAGGCCAAACAACTGTAAAGAACGGGTATTTCTTTGAGGCCCTCACCAAAACTTGTGATCTGACTGTAAGAAGAGACAGATGAGTCAAGAGGCAGCATGTGCATTTGTTTAAGGAAAGGATTGCTCTTGCTCCTCTCCTTCTGGCTGCAGCTGCACACCGTTTTTCCCCCTCCCTGAATGCACTATCCCGAGGCACTACTGCTGTTGCTGATGGCCTCAGCCTGGGACAGAGGCTGGTCCATCCTGGAGCTGGTGGCATTGGCTCCATCAGACATGGGAGAAGCTTCTGGCAGCTTCTCACAGAAGCCATTCCTGTAGCCCCTCAGTTCCAAAACCTTGCCAGGCAAACCCAATACAAGGAGCTGTCCTTCTACCACCTTTGAGCCAATCCAAGTCAGGCCTAGAGCAAAATTCATTTCTGCAGCTCAAAGCTGGGATTTTCTTCCCCAGGCAGCTGCCTACATATGTCCAAAGCCAGACTTGCCCAAATCAATAGTAATTTTTCTACCTAGCTAATTATTTAGGTTATTCTATGACCATTCCAAGAAATTAATTTCTTGCTTATCTTGCTCCCTCCTCTCTTACTCTTGGGTTGTTACACTGCAACACATGTTTGAAAGAAAACTGTTTCAGATGCAAGATTACAGAAGAGTTTTTGCATCTAATTAACACATAGAGGTCAAAAACTTGCCAAACAGGAGCATGAAACTGGCTGTATTTTTAACATTCCTACAAGACTAAAAAGTCTCCTAAATACTAAATATCCGAAAGTAGTTTTACATCATTTCCACAGAAGTTATCAAAGCACAGAGATAATCCTGTTTGCTTCAATATCTTTTTTTCCAAATATCAAAAAAAATTCACTGAATAAAATTACCATATCTCTTAGTTTGCTGTTATTTCTATTTAAACAGGTCACAATCACAAGTGATATTGCTCAAATATCACCTTAAATTGAAATGATGTTGATAGCTAACAAAATCTTTTTTTGCTTGTCTGATTTTGGATGTTTTCTCAGCAACTGTTCCTATTTAAAATAAGAAAAGAGGCAAAATGCTATTACAGTATCTCAAATAATATTTGAACTTAGAAGAAATAGAACTATGTGGGATTCCAAGTTCAGAAATGGATAAATACTATAAATACAGCAAATATGATATATAGATATTAGAAAGCACTTAACTGGAGAAGCCTGAATGCAAGTATTCAATTGTGATTTTCTGCCTTTTAAACACAAACTCAATTTTAAAATGAAACATTTTTTTACACTGTAGTCCAAGGCCTGACTGGAGTGAACTCCACAGTCTTAGTCTGCTGTCAATGGATGCTGTAGGAATTCAAGTTCAGGTGCCAAAGGGAGTGTATCAACTATTTCAGCAATCACTCTGTTTATAAAGAGAAGAGGTTTTCCAGCCTCTGGGAATTATCATCTGAGTTCTGTACCAGGTGTCAAACTGTTACTGTGATTTCAGGGTGGAATGCAAGAATACAAGAGTGCTCTTGGGGTAAATAAGTGGTACAGGAAATTGATAACTAGACTTGCTTCTAAAGCGAGATCTACTCAGCTCCACTTGCTTCACTCAAACAGCACTTTGTACTTAGAATGTGTCTTCAGATAAGCAACTCTCTTTTCCCTCACCCACCAACAAAATCCAGCTGCCTTGAGTGGTATTTTAGAAAGGTTTAATACAGCTTGCTGTTTAAATTAAGCAGGATTCAAAGTTAAGATATTTCTCAAAAAAGGATCCATTATCCAGGATGGAAAGGATAAAAGTCAGGGTTTGTGTATTGACTCTTTTACTATTTTCAGTACAAGGATCAGTTGAGCTTTGTATTAGCATTGCAAGAACTTCTCACTGTCAGAAGCCTTTCCTTCCCCCTTCACCCACTGGTGAAGGATTCTGCCCCTCATGGTGAGAACAGCCCCATGCAAAGAGCAGGGGACAGGACCTTCTAAAACACATCTGACAAAACAAAAACCTGGCAGGAACAGATCAGCTGTTGGAGTTTCCCACCTTTATCACTTCTTCCCTTCCTCTCCCAGCTGTGTCAGATCATACAGCCATCTTGAATTGAGGAGAATTAGCATTAGAGTCAAGAGTGCTACTAATGTTTCCCTGTTATCAATTACTAATAGAAGTTAAGACAAAGGGTCCTAGTTAGAATTCCAGTTGACACTTTGTAGTGATGTATTTTACAGCTGATTTAGCATTTTCCCCTCTGCAGGCTTAATACCAGAAAAATTGATTTAGCACTTCTGAAATGAATGAATGATCTATTATTGATGTCATTAGTCTCATTCATGACTTTAGAAACTGATTAAATGTTAGTGGTGACTTATTTAGTAGTAACAACCATCAAATACCATTTCAAGAGTTCTTGTACTGTGCCTGATGCTTGGTGGAGGAGGAGGAGGAGGAGGAGGCGGCAGAAGAAGAAGAGGCCTTCTGATCTTTTCTAAAAGGGGCTGGAACTCCCTCTGCTGCTCTCTGTGACTTGTAGGTTGCCTCTAATCTATTTCTGCCCCAGTGAAACACAGGATAAAGAAGCAGGTGTAACGGTGAATAAAGTTGCACTATCACGATATGCAATCTGCAGAGAAAGGTGAGCCATCTGAATGAGGTACCAGATTTGGGAACTATTCGGTGTGACTCATCTAAACAGGGCTGCAGAAATTCCAGGGACTTTTGACGGCCTCCTTAGGGACCCCTCTGTCCTCCTTTAAGGTGTCTCAGTTATCCTGAAGAGAAAGGCTTGCATGCAATCAGGCAAAGCTGAGTCTTCCTCACCTCAAGGTTTTCCACCTGTCACTTGGGTTCTGAGGACAGTGAAGACCATGTCCAACTGCCCACTTTCTACTGGATGGTTACAGTGGTGGTCCTGCCACATACTGGAGGAGTGCAGAGACCTCATCCTGCTGCTTTATGCAGGCTCTGACCCAGCCTCCATTAAGCCGGTGGGAGTTGAAGCAATGATCAGGTTTTTGGAGTCACTCATAAGCCACTGAACACATCCAAAGTCATCCAGCCCCACCAGTCATTTATTTAACAGCCTACCTCCTAGTACTCTGAATCACAGCACAGGAATCCTCTATCTGGAAGGAGTGAGAGGAGTATAGCCCTTCAATTTTTATGTGGACAACTGTAAGTTATACTGAAATAGTAAAAGAATAAAGAGACACTTACAAAGAGAAAGCTAGCTGTCAAGGTAGTAGGGAAAAAGCCTCTACAAACCTGAAATGAAGTCAGTGACATTTAAAAAGAAAATTAAGAATCCACTCAGCTTGGCTTTGCAGTCCAGCAGCTTGGAAATGATGGCTCGTGAGATGTTCTATAACAAACAAATGTACCTTCTGGGCAGAGTACATATTATCGATCCTCAGGCAAAAAGAGGGAGATTGAAAAACACAGATTAGAAAAAGCTGTAAGAAAACCTAATTTTCAACTTCTCTTTCAAGTTTTAAAATAAATTCAATTGCAGATGTGTACTTGGGAAAAGTGTTCCATATTTTCTGACACAGCACCTTCATATCTGCTGCAGTTCAACACGATGTTGTAATCCACAGGGAATTCTCACAGGCTTCAGCTGCTGTGGACACTAATTGGAAAATTCAGTGAACAATAGGAACTATAAAGAAGTTACATTTCAACACAAAATCGTGTCCTTAGAAAAAAATAAAAAATACTCCTACAGTATGATGTAAACTCCTCAAAAACCTCACTCTTCTGCAAGGAAACTCAGGGGAATTCACACACAGTGTTAAACAGACATGAATGGCTTGAGTTCTGAAACAAAATAATTTAAACAGCAGAGTCACCAACCCTCCCAGTGGCTTCTCAGTTAAGAGTTTATGGAAACAAATTCTGAAACTATTAACACTAGATTTGGCCCAAATGTCATAATTCTGTATCTAACTAACTTCACTTAATTGCAAATCCTCCCAGGATAGTGTGAGAATGTGTTTATACAGACCTTGTCTTTCATCTAAATAACAAAAGCAGCTCTCCCCACAAACTAACCCACAGCTTTGGATAGTTCATTCCTAGCTAAGTACTGCCCTCAGAAGGACACTTCTTAAATGCTGGGTGAGAAAAGGGGAAAAAATTTAGTGCAGGAATGTAAATATCTGTAGTAATCAATAGTTCATCATTTAACTCTTCCTATGTAACTGAAAAAAATTATATATTAAACAGCAAAATCTACATATCACAATTAAGTATTAAAGTTTTATATTCAATTGTTGTCTTAACTGGATATGATTTGCCAATTTAAAAATACCTCTCCCTGCAGAAATCTGCAGCACAGATCTAGGACTCATTCTCAAAACCAAGTTTTTTTAAGAACAAGTCTTCTGTGATCATAGGGAACAGGGACTAAAAATAGTCTTCTACTCACAATTAATAACATTCATGACTTTTCGTTGACTTTCCATTAATGATTTCAGAGGTATTCCAACTGGAGTTAAATTTAAATTAAAAATTAAATGCACTTACCATACATGATGTAAATTTATTAGGATTGCTTAGTTACAGAAATGTTTGTTTGAGAACATTTTCAGCAGTATTGTTAAAATAGGCTATCAAGTTGCAAATGTTAAAGCTATGAATAAATATTGTCAAACTGCACAATGAATTACAAGTTATTACACATCTTACACCAGAAAGTTGTTGTGAAGTTTATTTGGCTCTGGAAACACTGCCAGAGTTGATGCTAACCATAAAATTGATGAGATTTCGGACAACAGAGTAATAAACAAGATAACAAACCAGACATTTTAAGTAATTGCATGGATAAAGTCCCACTTTTCAAACACAAATATATCTAAAATTAGACCTTATGTTTGTATTTCAGCTAACTGGAAAACAGCTGATCTGAAAAGGTATCAAAAAGATGCTGGTCTAGTGGGAGCTGATACTTTGCAGTACCAGCCAGCCCTGGCCTGCCTGTTTAGGAGCTTACCATTAGCATTTCACAAAGTCTGAAAACCTGCCGACAGGTTCTTGTGCAGCATCTCTTGCTCAGCTTCACTGCCTTTTTATGGAACACGATACTGCTTGCTTTTTTGTTCTTCAAAGTTTCTTTCCTTTATAGTTCTTAGACTGAAGGCATTTCCTTCTTCAAGAAATTTCCTTTTTGTGTTTTCTACACTGACAGCACCTTGTTACATCTCCAGAAATCAGCTGTGTTATTAAATGATTATTTATGTATGAGGTCATGGTAATTACCATTCCTAATGCCTCGCATAGCCTAATACCTCCAGGCTGGTAATCTTTAGCATGTCTTCTTCCAGCAAGTGTTAAGAGGCTTATGCCTGAGAATTTCAAACAACTGGGAGAACAAGACAGAGTCCTGTTGCATTTCCAGCCTCACTTTTAACTGACATGCTTTTCCAGCTTCAGTTCTCACATATGTTATCATTCTTTCATCATCCAGGCTTCATAGCAAGTCCACAGGGTTCCATCAATTCTCAGACAGTCTTCCCATACTGAGTAATACACCTGTTTATATTCAAAAAAGACCATTTCCTGGCCCTGTTTGTTTATTCGTCTTGGCAAGATCACCTGAAAAGCACAAACATCCTCTTCTGAAGCTGGATACGCTTTCCTGCAGCTTGTAAGAGCTGTAAGAGTACCCAGGAGGCAGATTGATACAGATTTCTGCTCCCCTTTTTGAGGAACAAGAAAATTGCTATGACTTCACTCATCTTTCCTCATGATATGTACATTTGATTAGTCTACACTAACTTACTGGCATCGTGCTAAGTAGTGCTACTTTGTATACCTTCCATACATGTGACTCCAACTCACATTTCTCGTATTTATCACCTGTTCTCTTCTTTAATTCCACATCTTCTTACTGGTCTCTTATTTTGCCACAACAGCTCTTTTGAGCTTATTATAAATACACACTGGTTCCAGTGTGTCTGCTTCAGCACAAAACCAAACCTGGATGCTTTGCAGGTTTCCAAACCATCCCAATAACCTCCCATTCTAAACCACATGGTGAGAAAATCAGTTTGGGTCCAAGGGAATAGTCAAAAGTCCCATGGATTGTCTCATCTGACTGCTGTTGTCTCAGAGGTATCAGCAGTGTTTAGAGGAAATATTTCCTCATCACGTACTTGCATGCTAATAAGGGAGCGTCTCCATCACACCTTAAGCTCTTCTTTTTTTTTGTCACAGGAAATTTTAGATGAATCAGCTTCCTGTGCATCACTGGTGATGAAAGAGGCAAGGAATATATGGGTGGGAGGGCATGGCCAGCAGCTGATGAATGCAAGTTGATGTGGATGTTCACCCTTACCCTTAATAGCAAAGCCAGTTTAAAAAGTTCCTATTACTCCCCCCATCCCATGCATTCCTGAACCTCTGTTATGTGTGTTCCAGCTGTGTGGTTTCTGTGCTCAGAGAAGGATATTAGAGAGGACAGGCATTCTATGAATGTTTCTATGGTATTTCACAGGAGATATCCCCTCATGCATCCGGAACAAACAAAGAATGCCTGCTACATTGGTGTTAAGGAGTTTTTTATTTTTACCAAATTTTTGGTAACAGTCCAATGCCTTCTTCCCAAGGTAACAAGGTTGTTTTGGCTACAGCGTTAACAGTTTATCTTCTCCAGGCCCAAAGTGCTGATGCAAAGCAGTCACTCAATAGCTACAACAATCTGCTGCCAGAAAAGCTAAAGATGGCCCTGAGAGCATTAGGCACCTCCACCCTCTGGATTTGGGTTACCATCTTCTTGCTGGAGGTGACAGTGGGGTCATGTTGTGGAATCAGTAATCTAAACAGGCAAATTTGACAGCTTGTCCATGGGAGGGCTGGTACCTTCTCTCTTTCTCCTTCTTCCTTTGCTTCTCACAGTGCTCTCAAGCCACTGAGCCCATGCTGATTTGGCCAAAATAAGGTTAATTTTCTTTCTGGTTAATGTTTGATCTGTTCACAAAGGCTGGTGGAAGGAAAAGGATGAAACCAAGCAGGACTTCCTCTTGGAGAGGAGCAGGCTCTGAGAAATGCAGCAGGTTCTGGGGAAATGCAGTATCATTCAACAGTCCATGTTCATGCTCTTGAGCTGCTTTAGCGCCAAGACTTAAAACTGTGAGCAAAAACCAACTCAGAAAAAACCTCATCACCCTCTGGGCACTGCGACTGGATTTTCTATTGCCAACAAGAAAGGCAGCATCCAGCAGATGGGCAGAACAAACAGCTGGAGGAAAAATGTGGCAACATATTTTGAAATATCATGAGAAGATGAGTTAGAGCTCATCTCACCATGCTGTCATGACACTTGGAGCATTTTTCTGCTCTTACTTCATTAAAAGCTGAACAAATTTCACAACTGAATCTGTCAGCTGAAACCAACCACGTCAATCAAATCTGCATAAAACCACTCAAGAAATCAAAACAACACATCACTCTGGGGCCAGCACCAAGAGCTTTGGCTGGACCCATTGCACTGTGTCAGCACTGCAGTGTGCTGACTGTGCTGTGAGCACAAAGGCTCTGGGGGCAGAGGCAGAGAGGGCTTAGATGGCCCCAGCAGCCCATGGAGCTCTGTTCTCAGGGGTTTCTGTCCCCTCTACAGAAGTGTGTGCAGTTTACAGCCTCCCTGCCTTGTGGTGACACAGAATGAGTGACAAATCTCTTTTAAAGCACTGGGCTAAACACCACCTAAGCTGCGCCCTCTTCGCAAGGTCTCCCTGCCAAGCTGCCCCTGCGCAGAGCAGGAACTCAGCTGTCCCAGTGTGATGCTGTAAATCCACGTATCATTTAGGGAAGTATGGGCTGGTGCTGTCCATATCCTCCACGTTTTTAGCCTTTCTTTTCTGGTTTGTACATCTTGTACCTCACAAGTGTTTGTATGGTCACTTAGTGAAGCAGGTGAGGGACTGAAACAAACCTTTTAAGTTTTTCTCCACCAAATCTCTTCCTTTAGACACATATTTGCACAAGCACTTGTGTTGTCACTAGGTCTTTTCTGGAAGCACTTTGTGTTATGACTCAGTGAGTACCCCAGGTCACGTTACTTGCAGCCTGGAGTTTAGTTCCTGTATTACGTAGTTCGCACACAAGAAGTTTTACCAGGTTCCTTCAGAAACTCCTCTATGAATTTACAAACAAGAAGCCTAGTTTAAATTCAAAGAAAATGAGGCAAATTTTATCTGGCTTGGCAATCCTTTTTGAAGGTGTCTCTCTGCCTCTCCACTCTCTGAAGAGTAGCTCAAATCAGAAAATAAGGAAAGATGCAAAGATCTCCAGTTCAGAGTCACATTCAAAGTTATTTTTAGACTAGATAGTCACATTTTTAAATAGTCAGATGACAAACTGTCTTTCAATGTTCAAAATGGCTAAATATTAATTCCTTTTAAATAAAGGGGCATTATAGGTATTTATAATCCCTATTGGTATTTATAATCCTTGACATTAACCCTACACAAGATGTAATTTTGCAATTCTGCGACTATACTTTCATATTTATGCAAATGAGCTCTTCAGTGTAGTGCAGCTGTTTC
Source organism: Coloeus monedula (assembly GCF_965178545.1). NCBI lineage: Eukaryota > Metazoa > Chordata > Aves > Passeriformes > Corvidae > Coloeus > Coloeus monedula. The sequence continues at coordinate 35,011,810 of NC_138787.1, forward strand.
CTCAGCCACATAAAGTGTTTACTTGTTGCAGGAAAACATACGTAATTACGTTAGGTTGGCTGCCAAGAAATAATAGTCCTAGAAGTGAAACCTATGGATCAGACAACTGGTACATCACTCTGTATGTCACAGCACAGCTGCTGTCGCTAGGAGCTGTGGGATCAGTCCTTTGTAAACTTTCCAGCTTTTCACAGGTTTGTGCCATGCTGCTTTCCCTCCATTCAGCAGGATCTCTTAGTGCTGTAAAATCAGCACCCTTCATTTCTCCAGATAATGGCTTTTCAAAAGGCAAATCTTACATCTCTCTTACAGACACATTTCTTTCAGGTAGATAGCACATGGCACACGCACACATGCACTTTCCAGCATCAGCTGGATTTTCAGTGGAGACAGCTATGAAGCAGAGAGCCTGAGTGTTCAATTTGGGATTCTGGAAACCACTGCAGAAATTTAATGGTGGGGACAGAGAGGTTTTGGACATCTAAAGTTTGGCTGCTCCTCTGGGCACAGAGCTGTTCCAACTTCTCTGGTTCCATCTGCACGGTCTCCAAAAATTTCAGGGACCAGCTGCCCAGCAGGACAAGTGATGGAACAGCAGCCACACTAGCAGTTCTGCCTACTTGTTGCTGGAAACCAGAATAATGGTGGTAGCTTAGGAATCATTTCAATGGGATTCCTTGAACTATGAGGGGTGGTCTGCTGGAAGATTTACTGGGTTGTTTGAAACTCCTCTAATGCCAACAGGTTAAAACAAAGCACGCCCAGGTAACAACTTGCACTGACCACTTTGTTTCACTGCAGCCACTCTGGGGTGAGTAAAGAGCAAACTGAGACTGTGAGGTTGGTGTTTTCACTAGAGACAGGCAGAGGCTGCAAGTCAAAGACAAGGGAGAGGAGAAGATAACAACCCATTACCCACTACAAATCTAGGTGATCTGGGAAGCTCTGAGACATGACTGTAGAGGTTTCACATCAACACAGCTCTTTTCTCTCCCACAAAATGTCCAGGCAAGTTTGTAAGGATCACCTGAATCAGAGAAGAAAAAATGATTACTGCCACAACCAACCATGCCCTTTTTTGTCCATATGTTTCAGACTGACCCACCCTGCAGTCTCCGACTTTATCTTTTATATACATCAAATACTTTATCTGCTGTACCATTTTATGGTCTCGGAATCAAGGAAAATAAAATGTTCACAGCAACAAACAACTCAGCTGTAAACTACTTGCCTTTACTTGCAACACTGTAAGATCTTGAACCTCCTGCTGGTTCCTGCTTTGGCGTGGCCATGAGGGCTGAGGGTGTAAGCACCTTTACTCAGTATCCCAAAATGATTGTCAAACTGTAATAAAACACTTTAAAGAGTCAGTGCATAAGGATATATGTGTTTCTCTAGCTAATTACAGAATGCCTAACTGCCTCTGTGACACTTAACAATTACTAAAGAAAAATGCTTGCTATCTTTATCCTGTTGATTTTCAAGATGAAAGAAAACTGCAAAATATGCATTTTTTTAAAGCACTAGCTCTTGACTCTGTGGATATACGTGGCAAAGTTGTAGCAGCTGCAGTGATCTGATCTCATGTTGAATTTGGCTTGTTAGAGATTGAAATTTGTTTATTTTTTCTGATGAAATAAGAAAGCTTGGTCAACAATAGTATATATTTAGTAAAACCACAACCTGTATATAAGCCACTTTGCAAATCCCATCTCTCAATTTGTTCTCAAATGAAGGCTCACAAATGGAGAACAGTGCAGATCCACATTCTGTCACAACAATGTTTTTTCCTTCTATTTTCTATTACCACATCTCAAAATCCGTCCTCCCTGCCACTTTCCAAAAATGAAGATTCCTCCTTTTCTCCTGACAGCCTCGGACTTCCTCTTTCCACATAACCCACAGAACTCTCATAGTGAATCAGCAATCCAGTCACGGGAAGCTGGATGTGCCTCACTCTGGAGAGCAGCTGAGATACAGTGAAATGAGGCACGTTTGCTCCAGCTGAGGATGCCGCCTTATCAGCCCTCACAGCCCCTGCCAGGGGCTGAACTTGGTGATTCATTCCTGTACAGCTGAGCCACCTGCTCTGTTCCCACCTTGTAGTGGTATTTTCTCTCTGGCCTTTGCTGACAAAGGGGCTGCTGGTGCTGGATGTCCAGGGCTGTGGAATCCATGGGAAATCTGCGGAGCAGCCGGTGCTGTCTGAGCACAGGGAGAGCTTCAACAAGTCCCCACCTGCAAACCCAGCTGAGACACTTACAAGCACAACAAGGTGAAATGCAACAAGATGAGGCATGTGGATGTTGGGGCAAAAGGATGCCCTGATCTGCTGCCCATCCCATTTCAGAGCTGGGGAAGTTGTGCTGTCGGTGGTGCTGGGAAAAGCCTTCCCGTCACATCACCAGATCACACTCACCTCTACTTAAATCAACTCGCTGCTTCTAGAGCTAAGTAGAAACACAGCCTCCCAGGAATCACCATTTCTGCTAAAAAGCAAGTCAAAAATCACAAAAGAGTGTAGCTTAGCATACAAAACAAAAAGACAACTGTACAGCCACTGCTTTTTTCTTTTAAAGAGAAACCAATACACAAGTCTAAAGCAATCACCAAGTTTGTGAAACAAAGTTTGATGGGGTGCAGAGGACTAAGTGCATTGATGTTAAGGATTTCACAATCCCAGGGAGGCATCCCGCGGAGCACTGTAAATGAACTCCCACTCAATCATTGCAGAGGAGGCAACAAAACACTCATTTATAACACTGCACAGCATCTGCAGGTAAAACCAGTCTCTGTGAGGACTCTCAACCAAGAACAGATGAGTTACAGCAGCTCTTTCGAAAGAGCAAGAGTGTTTCTGTTGAAGCCACCCAGTGCAGATGAGGCCCGAGGCAATGGCAGAAACACAAGAAAAAGTGGTAACCCAAACCAGTCCATAGAAATTGGTCATCTCCAGTGGTTAGTGCCTATTTCAGAGGAAATAGATTGAGAAGCTGATAATTAATATTCACAAACTAAGTGACAAATCATGACTACAGTAATTGCTGCCTTCTGAGTAAAGCTATAGATCTACTAATTTGCCCCTTACACAACAATACATTCCTTTGTTAGAGCCTGCACTGGATGAGTCCTGTCAGGCTTAGTAGAGGACTGCATCACTACTCTGAGAGGGAGACCCATTTGCTTTAAAGTAATCACAATTAACAAACAGTTACTGTGTGCTGAGAACTGATTTCTCACACATCTGCAATGGGAAACAATGAGCCTTCAGCTACTTCTAGAAACAGAAGGCTAAAACACAGGCAAGCCTGGGATCTGTACCTGGAACAAAAGCTCAAGCAGGGCAAAAGAATCAGAGCAAAAGGAAGTGTGTCATATTCATCAGCTTTACCCTAAAGATCTCTTGTTTTCTCTTAAGGCCTATTCCAGTTCCTAACTTGAGAATTTCATTGACTTCACTTGGGCTGTGTGTCAGTTTTTTTCACTTTTACTGCATGACCCAGATTTTAGATACCATGCTCATTAATCTATTCCAAATACAAGTTAAGCATATGACAAATTATTTCCTCATGTGTATTCTGTTCTAAAGTCAGCCCCAAAACAGCTTAGCAATTCGCATTGTTAGTATGCTTGAAAATTTCTCACTTTTTGTCTTTAGACACTTTTTGCTACTAATAGAATTGTCCCTTCAATAAATACACTTATTTAACTAGAAGAGAGATCACTAATAGAGAAAGAAGTTTTAATCCTACACATATCCACATAACTAAGGAAAAGGAAGTAAGGGCCCAAATATATCAATTTTACTTTGAAGGACTTACTAAAAATCATAGACTAAAGAAGCTTATTTTCTTGAAGATGATTTTTTGGTACAGCAATATCTGACATCAGTGTAAGGCCAGCAAAACTTCCTTAGTATGCAGTGAGGTGCCTGGAGTACTGCAGTAATTACACATTTGGCAGGACGCAAACCCCTCTGCATTTGTGAGCAGCCTGTTAGTCAGAGTGCAGAATGTAAGGGGCACAGATCAAAAAGCAGGCTTAAACACCACATGGAAAAAAAAGAAAGCAAGGAAGGAGCGTACATGACTACACCATCAATGGTCGACTGATCCGATCCCTCTGCATGTGGCAGAATAAAATCTGCTGGAGTCAAATCCCTTCCCCAAACTCTCATCATTCTTGAAGCTGTGAATACTCACCAGTGCTAATGTAAATGTTGTCAGGCACCCAACCATCATTTCAAAAAGCACCACTTCTCTCAGAAGTGTGTTCCCCAGGTCTCCCAGCACGCTCGGCACTGTCTGTCTGTTGTTAGACTGTGCACTCCTTGGGCCACCAAGTGTCAGTTTTGCTGCCTCTTACAGCACTAAGCACATTACTGAAGCTTAGCATCCATAACTATGGAAAGCAAAGCAAAATCCCATAAGTTAACTTTGATGTGGTTTCAGATCCCAGTCCTGTTCTGACATCAAGAAATTGGACTCAGGAAGGATTTGGGAAGGCTGTTAGAAAACATGGTGAAGACATTTAGAACTCACCTACTGAGGGACAAATGGGAAACTTAACAAAGTTTACTACAGTTTATTTAACTTTGTGAAACCTCTCCATGGACACTTATAATCAGTGACTTTAACTTGCCTAGGGAGGGTCTCTCCACATAAATAAGTTGTACACAAACCTGGGCTCCAAGTTTCTGAATCTCCAATGGCTCTACGTCCACTTCCAGGTAATGATGATAGCTGAGTCCACTTTAACATATATACATACATATATATATATATATATATATACACACACACAAGCCATGCCCACACAGGGAGTTAGCATGAGGAGAAACAAACAGCATGTCATCAATTCACACTCTGCTGAGCAGCACTCTCAAGTGTCAGATGGCAATGATAACAGCCAGATCTTCAGGGTATGTGTACCTTTGTCATCAAACTTTAATCCAGACATTCTCTGCCACCTCTGAGGCTTCAGATAGCTTTTCTTCCATGTAGCATGGGGAATGTGCAGGCTGGCACAGACTTTTTAATTTCTAGTTTCTATGGGGTGACAGCACTGTACCATCTAAGAAGAGAATTAAAATGCCATCATGCTGGGTGCATGCATAATGCCATAGCGAGAAATTCTGTCTCATCTCCTACCACTGAATATTTATACAGAACAAGTCACTGGATTCCCCAATGAAGTTTGGGGTTCTGTTGTGTTTGTGATTTTTGCATGTCTGTAACAAGTCAATCACAAGCCTAAATTACTTATCTCATTTGGAGATGACAAAACCCCAGGGAACATCTGCTTCTCATGATCCAAAAGCCACATGACAGCACATTTTATCAACACTGGATACGTCTCTTATAAATAGGTTTTAAGGGAAGCCAGGATTTTTGTTTCAAATTTAACTCTTCCTGGAGTATCCTAGTCACACTCCTTCCTGCCTGTATCAATTTCCAGTGCAGTGGGGAATGTTTTTACTACAGTAGAATCTAGGACTTAACGGAAAACAAACCATACTCTGGAATGTATTGATAGCTGTATGTAACCAGCAATTAGGACTCTGGAACTGATCACTGGATCAGGAATTCATCTTGGCCTTTCAGAATAGAATGTGATGAACTAGGTCCACCTTGGTTTTGTCACCACTATTTTAAAACAGAAATCACAAAAACACACAGTATCCAATGCATTCTTAGATAGTTCATCCCTTTGGTGGAAGGAAACACCACTGATCTTTTCCTCAAGAGTTATGTTCCCAGTCTTCCTACTAAAAAGCAGAGACCAAGCACTGGTACCAAGTTATATTACATATTCAATCATTCTGTTGGAAGGAGAATGTTTGGATGTACTCTGCCAATTCAATCCAATTCTCAAGCAATACTGTCCTTCCTTGCTATTAAGCATCTCAGCCTCCCAGTTTATAATAAATGGAATTGGAATCCTCTGTCTTTTACCACAGCATTTCCCACTGATTTAAGCAGTCTATTCATATTTCTTGCTGACCTGATTTTTCTCCCCTTTCACTTTTAAATCCTCTATTGGCTTGAATTAATCTTGCAGAGGGCTCGTATGACTGGGAACTCATTGAGTTTTGAAAGCAAGCTCTGGAAGCTCACAGAAGGCCTTCTCACACATCTATTATCAAAAAAAAAAAAAAAGGTTAAATGCCAAGTGAGAGAGGTAGTCAGGTGCCATTGAAAAAAAACACAGCCCAACACACACAAGTAAGAATGAAAGTGATGGTTAAAGCAAATCTGTTCCTGAGAAAGAGCTTCAATTCGGGTTAAAACTCATTTGGCCAAAGGAGTACAACTTTGCACAGGAAAAGTAATGACAGAACCACTACTAAAATTAAGGCCCAGACAAGTTTCACGTGTACCATACTTAGGTCCTGCAATAAGCTCTCTTACTGCATGCTGTGCCACAGGCAAAATACAGACAATGCACTGCAAATATCAAAATCTGTAACTAGCTACATTCCCTGTGCCTTAAATAACATGATCCATTTAACAGGATCTGATCACAGGCTGATACTTTTGTCCCCATCTTAAAACTGAAGAATATCTACACAACCTGTACATACAAGGACACTTCAGTATGATATAGGCTCATGCTGTGCACCTAATACAACCTCCCTAAATTAAAAATTCTTAGTTAAGGGACTGTGAGCAGAGGGCACTCCAAGCTGCTGCAGTTTCATGTGAAACACACATTTATTTTCTCAGACTAATTGCCTCTTCTTAGCTGCACTAAACTGAGGAGACAAAGAGGCTGCAATTTTGTGACATAGACTGAACATTTCTTATATAATAAATAAGCACACAAGGAACATAAATTCAAAAAATATTTTGTAATAATCAGATACAAGCCCATGTATGCCAGGAAAAAACCCATTTTTCTGCAGTGGAAAGTGTGGAAACAAATATTCACTGGTGCCTAGAGAAATATGAAATGGCCCTTCACCTTTTTTTTCCCAGTGTAACACTCATGGCATGGAGTAAAACAGTTCTTCCAAGTACAGTGGTTGTACTTGACATCTCTACTACTATTTTATAGATAAGAAAATTCTCTCAAACTGGGATCAAGAAACAGCATGACACTACAGAGCTGAACAACGTAACACAGCTGTGATAGAGATCCCTACTACTGTTTGCCTTTCATACTGTTCTTTGGTTTTGGATAGTGGTGCCTGAAGTGTGGTCTGTGGATCACTGTTAGCCAGCTAAGTCAAGTCAGGGGATCTGTAGAGCTGCATACTTTGCAGCAAAAAATTTGACAGAAGGGAATGTTTCCCTGAGAAATTTAGAGGCCTAATATTGACCCGTAAATGCACGCTCAACACTCAACCCCTCCTCTCAGTTATAGGGGAACATTATCAGAAAGCAGCATTCTCCATGTAAAGAACAAGGGTTCAGGTTTCAGCTGAAAATGGAAAGGTTATAAATGGCCACAAACTAAATTTTCAACCAGGGAAAGATACTCATCCGATTACAAGAAAACTTCTTGTCCCTTCCTGTGATTAAACCATTTGCCTGCACTATTAATACTACCACAGCAGTATTTTTTTATCTAGAGAGGTAAAAGCCAGTACATGCATAACGAGCAGCCATTTGGCAAAGGACACAGTGCAAGTTTAAAGGCACAGAAGGAGTCACTTAATAGCAGAAATATTATTAACAGGTTCTTATCCCATGGCTTTTGCTAATTTGTTCTCTTCTTTGTGTTACATTCATGGTTTGTTGTGGTTTTGGGGTTTTTTTAATAGATTGCTAAGAGCTTTGTGAGCTTCTGTCATGAAAAATACTGTGTAACTATTGTGCTAAGACAGAAACAATCAAAACCACATTTTTGCTTAGGTGCTTAGATGTAAGGGAAAAGGTAAAGGAGAAAACCGTTTCTACTGGATTGACTATTGCATTTAGCAAGTGTGCATGTAAAGATACTTAGGAAGATGAGTTTCATATTACAATGAAAGGTACAGAATCTTTTTGCCTATGCTGACAATGGTCCTCATTACTACATTATTGCAATAGCTGTTGATAGCAAACTTAGGAAAGTAGGAATCACAGAAACTGGTACATTACATCTCATTTTCCTTCTTTATGCTAGTGCTTTGACCTTTGAAAGTTAGTGTAGATTCTTGGACTGATTATATAGTTGTGAGTATATGTCCAGTATCCACTGAAAGTATTTTCAAATTTAAAAGAAATAATTTTCACCTTTAATTGCAGTAGCAAAACCATTACCTTATTACTATGCTTACTCACCTTGAAAGTGCCAAAGCTGCTGTGGGCAAACTGCCCTCAATAAAAAAACTGCACACGAAGATGCTGAAATAGCCATGCAGTACAGTGTGGGCATTTAAAAATGAAGTAAAAATGTTATTTGCAGATTCATATTATGAGCAATGAAAAAAATGAACTCTCTCCCAGCCAAAACCAGGACCAGCAATAGTGAGCACATATTGGTTTTAAAGGTATTTGGTGAACTAACTCACACGGGTTTTTTTTTTTTTCACAAAACAATCTCATTGTTTTAAATGTCCTTGAGAGTTCTATGCCATTAGCTATCTGAGAAAATGAGATGCTCTTTTCCATCAATATGTGCATGAAATGCATATCAGATTTTCCTTTGAGAAGCTTATGTCAGTCAATATGGTTTCCATACACCACTGTTTTCTGTACTGTAACAAATTAAAATTAAATATCTGGTGAAGAGGACAAGATCTGTGCACATGCTTTTCTGACAAAGAACTGTTTGCTGTGTATTATCACCATTTCTTCACCAATCTCAGGTCATGGGAGCAAGGGGAACAAGGAGCAGAGGACGACAGAAGTAAGAAGAGGAGAAGGAACACATGTAAAAAAGGATTCAGATAGGCCTGAGAGCTCTTTGACACCCATAGCATGGCTTCCACCTCACTGGCAAACTGTCCCTTACAATCTAAATAAGCTTTCTCCGTGTCCAAGGGTTGCTCCCCTGGAGCTTGAAGAAGACAACTCCTTTCCATGAGCCTGAGCAAATGTCAGGTCCCCTGCAAATGCTCCCCTCCAGCAGCATCTCTGCATGGCCACAGCTTTGCTAAGTTTTATAGCAATGCAAACACTGCTGACTGCCCAACATGACAGCTCCAGTTCCTGGCTGCCACGGTCTGCTTTGCCCTTGAGACAAACACCACAGTCAGGACCATTAGTCACTCTGTTGATCAGAGGAAAAGCCTGGCTGAATTAACACAATGTTAGGATCTAATCCTGCCAGAAGAGTGAAGAAAAATTTCTGGTCAAGCAGATTTGCCACGCTGCATGTCTGTGATTAGCTTCATTTTAGCCTGATACAGTCTAAACAGAAGTGACAGCTAGGAAAGCTGGAAACTGAACCTAGAAGTGAGGGGATGAGCCACCTCTCGAACAGTGATCTTCCCACTATATTAAAGCAATTAATTTAATGTTTGCATAGAATCACAGCAATTACAGTTACTGAGGGGGAGGATTCCTGTTTTCTGAAGAGCCAATATATAAATGGTATCCTTCATTCTCCTATGTATTTATTACCTGAGTTGTCAAGAGCTCTTGGGTCTATAAAAGAGGTACCATTCCTCCAATTTCTGGTTTTGTTTGAAATGTCTAACTTATTTGGTCCATACTCTATGTCAAAACAGCTCAGTCAAAACAGCTTGAAAAGAATTAGAGATAATAAATTTATGCTAAGCCTTTGGGTGTTAATTCTTACTAATCAATTTGGCCTGTAGGAAAAAAGCCTGTCCTAAGCCTGAGACCATGAAGATCTCAGGTCTCTCAGATTCTCAGCCATGATGACAAGTTAATGCAGACTACATCCACAGCACAAGTTAAAAGTCAAATAGTTTAGTTCACTTAAAAGTAGTACCGAAATAGATACCTGAGGATGCAGTTTCAGTATTACATTTGAGTTGGTGCAGCTGAACTATAACTTATTTGCAATTTCAAATCATTCAAATCACTTAGGGGCACTTTGGTACAACACTCAGAGTCTGTACAAGAGTCCTGACCACAGCAGAGATGATACAAGAAAGGAACACTTGCTGCTGTAGTGATCATCTCTGGAGGCCATGCCTTTCAGAACTGTACAGCTCCCATTCGGAGCATTTTGCTTGCCACTTGTGTTTCAAAGTGAAATCTGAGCTGCTGGAACACTGAAAAGAAGTCAGAAAAGAGCCTTGGCTATTTCTCAGTTTTAGATCACTATAAGCATATAGATATAATTCACTTTCATATGTTAAATTGGAAAGGGGAAGACTTGAAGTTTCAAAGGCCTATTTATCTTCCTCCTAATCTGCCCTGCTTGTTCCCCGTGCAGTGAAACTCTTCCTGTTATCTGCTCCTGTCTATTATCACATTCTCCAACTCCTCTCGGTGTTTCTGACCTTCACCTGCACATGCCGCTTCTCTCATCCCAAGCTCCTCCAGGGGATGCCAGCTCTGCACTGAAACATGTAGCTGCTTTTTTGTAAACTCTTTTTTTTTCTTACAATCCACATCCCCTGTGACACGTGGAAACCATGAGGCGACTAAGGACAGGGCTGCCAAAGGGAATCTGGGAAATATGTGATAGTAGAAAGAACAACAGTAAAATTTATTCTTCATTGATGAGTTTTTTGGGGCATTTCTGCACTGTAAAATACTACAGCACACAGGATGCCTGAGCTACTGCTGGATGGAGCAGCTCTGAGGGACAGAGCTAATGTGCCTGAGCCCAGTGCTGTGCCAGGAGGGTCAGAGAAGGAAGTTAGTGTGTCTTCATCAGAGCATCCATCAGAGTGGAATTTCAGTAGCAATTGAGCAAATGCAATTCCATTAAAGGTAGCCTTATTTGTAGAGAGTTTTTTCTTAAGGTCTTAGGTGCAGGCAAACAAATGCTTTTTCTAGTAAAAACCCACTAATATTGAACTTCTGTTGGAAAATGGGGAAAGGAATTGACATTTCTTGAAACAACTACAATGCAGCAATTATTCTCTTTTTATGGTCTTTTGACAATACAGAAATTTGTATAACTATAAATTTAAGTTTGAGAGGCCTCCCATCAGTGGAACAGAAAACCTCCCAAGCTGAGCTTCTCTGTGCTCCCAGCTATTCCACTGAGCTCTGAAATGCTATTTCCCATCTGGGGAGGCAGAGCAGAGACCTCACTGTGCACTTCAAGGCACCAACTCACTCCACGGGAAGTGACCAGGCACAGAACTTTAGGGATAATGATCCGGGTGTGACCGACTGCCAGCCCTGTCCCAGAGGTCACTCCCACAGGCTCCTGTGCGTGGTCAGCTCTGCAGCATCACAGCTATTTTTGAAAATGTAAAACTCCTACTCTAATGGGATTACTTGTAATGCTGTGTAGTGAAATCAAAACATGACTTTTGATTGTCCATGTCCTGAATTTTTTTAGCTAACCAGTGCCATAAACTGCATTTTTATGACATCCTCATCCTTGACATTTTGACTTCTGTTTTTGCCAGGTGGGTTTCTTAATGACCAATTTCCAACATGCTCCCAGTGACTCAGGCATCACTTCTGCACTAGTCTGATCACCCTGTCACAAGTTCTCGCTCACACAGAGATCTCTACACCCACCTTCCATCTCAGATTTGGGGCCATATCTTACTGGCTGAACAGCAGGAAAGCATTAGCAGTAATTATAAAAATGCTTTTCCTCTGCTCTAATTACAGTGACATCAGCATTCTATTAACCTTTAAATTACTGGTATTTTTCCAGAGAGAACTGTAATGAAAAGCAGTTAAGAAAAGGAGTTCCATGATTTCAGAGCAGAGATAAAAACCCAGAGGTGCTTTATACTGGTGCCAGTGTAAAACCCTCCTGACAGCGCTCTGGTAGTGATGGACACCACTGCCTCTCACAGGCCAGAGCTTCAGCTTGTGTATATTGGAACAGCCTCACTGGTTCTGGCAGCCTGGTATCAGTTTTTATTAACAGTCATTAAATAACATAAAAACTGTTATTTAATAACAGTTTTTATTTCTCAGTCTTTAGGTCTCCTGGGCCACCTGGAGTTCAAAGTGCTACTGAAGGTACCTTGCCGCTGAAAACAGTGAGGAGTTACTGTCTTGTATGTGCTCCTGGACAGACAGAAATAAGAATTTTTTCTGGATTTACTTCAATAACAACATAAATCAAATGCTGAAGAACATGAAAAAGAAATAATTTTCTTTCTTTTGTGATAGTCCAGTTTCATCTGTTATAAAGTTGATTTTATTCCATTGATGAGATTCCTTATTTTTTTTGCAACTGGTCTCAGAATGGAAATATCTTTACAAGAGAAGCTAAGGGAAGAAGAGGTTGGCAGAAAACCAATTTTTCTGGAGCAAGTCAAATGAAGTAACGTATATTTTTGTGTATTCTGAAAATTATGTTTAACATTTTAGGGATGCTTAGTCAGAGGAAATGATTTTTTGTCCCTTTAGGCTTTCCAAACACTTCATTCTTTTAAAGGAAGTCTGTGGAAATACTTCCCATGAGACTATGAATACTCAGGAAAAACAGACACCATTTATGCTGATACATATTTTTTTACTCAGTTGTTTCTGGCAGAGGTGCCTGTTCCCCAAATACACCTAAGCATCCAGACACACAAAGGCAAGCACTTCTACAGTGATGTAACACAAATTTGTGTTCACAGTAGCATGCACAGAGGTTTGGGACATGAAGAACAGAAGAGGATCAGTAAGGAAATAAAATAACCTTTTTATCTCATGCACAGCTAGAAGGAGCCCAATGCAGATGATTCTTTATGGAAACAAAATTGTTCTCTTCTTTCAATGACAAGAATTGCTTTTGTAGATGCAGTTCTTACTTCAGTGTAGAACTCTGTGCTTAGTGTTATCACTTCTAAGTTAAAGTTTCACTAGTTTTCACATTGATTTGTGGCTAACATATTTATGCACATATATTGTGAACTTCACACAATCCACTCCTGAAGAATGAGATCTGGATAAAAGAGTTCTGACTCACAGAATTTCTTTTTTTAATTAGAAGGCAAACCTTGTTTCCTTTTTTACAGTGTCTTTCCAAAGAACTGTTCCAGTGCATGTAAATATTAAAAAAAAAATTGGACCAGGTGAAGTGAGTGCTATGACAAAAGATCTCAACTGAGACTCAAATCCTTGACCTGAATCAGGCAGAGAAGGGACTTAAGCTTTCTTCTCTTGCTGTGTGACAGAGCCACCATGCCATGGATAATTCTGGGTTGATTCTCTCTCTCTGGGTTTGAAATTCCAGGCAGAATTTCAGGGAATCCTTCATTGACCAAGAATAACCAAAAGTGGCCTTCTCAAAGGAGAAGTTTCAGCCTTTCCACAAAACAGTTCTGTCAACTGAACAAAATACCATGACCAGTGGACTTGTACCATTTCCTAAAACAGCCAAGAGGCTTCAGGACCATGATATTTATTTTCAGAACTTTATACTCTTAGAAACCTTAATCTTATTTCATTTCCTTGAGGGTGAGAACAGTCAGCGTGAATTTACCACAGGTCAGATGAAGATTAGAGAAAGCCAAAGGCAGAGAGGAGCATGTAACTGCAGTACAACCCTGATGGCTTTAGGAACGTGGTGTTTTCTGAGCCTTGGCAGAGGTGACTGACTCCAATACAGGAGCTCTTAAATCAGCACACACATTTATTGGAAATGCATGTGCAAAGAATTTCCTCCTAATGAAGCAAGTAAAAAGAACTGAAATTGCTTAGTATATACCTTTAGAAAATCTTACTCATCTTAATATATTGTCACTGCTACAATTAATAGCCTGTTTGAATTTCCCTTACAGTTTCTATTACAGGAGGCTCATAATTCAGTCACAAAATCTTACTCTAGGCTGAAACTTGTTATTTAGGGTCTGAGTTTGTTTCATGCAGCTTTTCTGCACAACCCAGCTTACCTCCCACCCCCTAAGAATAACAGAAGGTGCTATGGGGGTTCCTCAACATAATCTGCTGGTAAGGGGTCAGCAAGCTCAGGTGTAAAGTTTGCAAGAGTGCATTTTTAAAAGAAACCACTGGGTCTCTCCAAGAGCAGATGGGGTAAGGGCTCAGGAAGTCGTTCTTCTATCTAAATCTTTAAACTCAATCAGAGAATGACCCTGTTCAGGGACAGGTCAAAAAAAGTAGCCAGAGAGAGAATGGAAGCAGAATCATGTCTGGTTGAGACTTTTACCATGGTAAAAGGAGTGATGACTTTGGGATTCTTTCCAGATTGGTCATTACTGTTCATTCTGGCTCAGGCTGTGACTGCAAACAGCAAAACCAAATCTCTGCAGGATCAAACCACTTTGCAATATAAATCTGTTCCACACCAGCCACAGATGCAAACTGCACTCCTGTTGAATTATCCAGACCAATGAGGATGCTTAGAAAGGTTTTCTACCATGACATGAAGACAGAGCATCTTAACCGGCAAATGCAATCTATGTGAGATGATGGTTTGCAGAGGGAACACAAGACTTTTCTGATTGGGCAACAGGAGTTCAAAATCCTAATTTACTACACCCTCAAATCATTGCCCCAAATGAAAGGTGTTGAGTTACGTCCCACTACGCATTTCCTTTTCCTCGAGGCATTACAGGCTTTCTACACTCTCACTTTTACAACAATTTCTTTGAATGCTTTTGCTAATTTCCTGAAATTTACATTCCCACTCCTTGAACTCTCTTAGAATTTTTGAAAATTCTAAAGAGCCAGAATTAAAATCTGGTTTTTGGGTGTTTTTTTCTGTTTTAATTTTCTACAAAACACTGCCAGAGTATCGCCTTCTACTATTTTGCAATAAAATTGCATGAAATTGGTAAAGGTGATTTAATACATCATTTATCATACTATTTGCAAACCCACAAGGATAATGACTTTTAAAAAGCAAATCATGGAAAAATAAGGAGTCATAGGGAATGGTCTCCATCTACTAGAGTGGATCTGGCAGTAAAGATCTCCAGTTTCTATTCCCAGCCTTGCCACTTACAGTGTCACAATGAAAGTCACTTTCCTTCTCTGTTCTGTATCTTCCCCATTTGTAAAACATGAATATCGTGACTGACTTCACAGAAAGCCTCAGTGATTCACTTAATCAAAATGCTTAACTGAAAAATATATATGAACCTTCCCTGAGGAAAAGAAAATAAAACCTGCAGTTGACTTATTTCCCAACAAGAAGAATTACAAGAAGAAAATGAGTTGTAAATGATAATTTTTAAGATCTTTACCAAACTGTAAAGGTTATGACCCATGACATCATGCTAGAACAGAGTTCATATGAAAGTATAACTCTACAGATGACCATAGATGAGCACTGAATAGGCAGCCACCAAGGAAGTTGTGTTTACAGGAATCACTTGATCAGAAAACACAGTGTTCTTCTTCAATTTTATGTGCATCATATCAGACCATGATGAGATTCTACCAATTCTTGTGCACTGATGCAGGTTCCTCGTAAAAAGAAAAATCTCCCAGGATAAATAAATCCACATACTTTAAGTCAGAGATTGGTTGAGTTTTTCATTACCCTTAAAATTAACCTGTTTTGTAGGGTCTTACACAAAATTTCTCTCCTTGCATGAGAGACAATAACTTCTCACTTGTACCGGTTTTTTTTCAGTGAGATCACTGAGCCTGGATTCCAGCTCCCTGTGGTATGGATGATCATCTTCAGCCTGGAGCTCCCATTAAAACACACCCTCACTTTGCACTACATTGACCTTTAAATTTTGAAGAAAGAACTAGCATTAAAAATATGCTAAAAAGTCAACGCTGCAACGCTTGGTTTGGATTGATACTGTTGTCTGGGTAGTTTGTACCTGTATAAGAGTTAGAAGGTGCATTTCTGATATTCAAAGGGAGAGAAAAAACCCAACTGAACTAGAAAGGTTTATAAATTCTTGGATGAAATGATATATTTTTAATTTGAAGGCATGTCTCTACAGCTCAGAAGCTTTCCTCTACTGTGACAGATTGGAGAACTCCAGTACAATTTGTCTCTTCAATCTGTCCCTGAAAGAAGATTCTGGGGGAAGCTTTTCAAGTGAAGAAACATGTGCTGTCTTCTTTGCTTTTAGCTTATATCCAAGCCACTGAACTGAGAACATTTTATGTTCTGTCAGTTTTAATGTTTGTTAGTCCACTTCTGTAATTGTGTCACTTGTGAGATTCTGTTAGAACAAAGACTGGGGTTTGTAAAAATGTCAGGGTGAACGTAACACAGGAATTCACAGAGAGCTTTGTATTCACAAAGTTCCCAAACAGAGGACGTTTGGGAAGCCCTCTGGTTCTCCTGGACAGCTTTGGCAACTCAGGCTTTGGCCTGTCTCTCATGTGGAAAGTGGAACCAGCTCCTTATTCCAGAGCAGTGAATTCTGCCTGCTACTCAATATTAAGGCACAATTTTTCATTATTGTGGCACATGTTCCTTGATTCCCTTGGCCAAATATTTTATTTGCCAAAACACTGAAGAGAACTGAGTTATTTGTTGTTTTGAGTTACATTTTGTCTAGGTATTAGTCAAAAATATCAGGGAATGAGAGAAGTCAACATGTTTTGTAAGAAATATTCTGTGTCTAGGTTACATAATTATTTCATTTTGGTTTTTCATTAGGAAACATTTTAGAAGTCACTTTAAAGTAAATGAAAAAAGCAGAAAAAATTTAACTCAACTTGATTTTAGAAAAAAAGTGGCACATTTCTGTGGTAGATCAAGTTAATGGCTCATCTGAGATTTACTCAGCTGTTCTGGGAAGCAGTTTTCCTGGAAGATAGGGTATTTCTGTGACAGTTGTCAAAAAGTTCAGACAACAATACATCATCTTGTGATGAATGTTTTGATGGCCAGTCCATTGATCCTGCAATGCTGAAGTTCTCTTCTGGTGGTCATGTGTCAGTGGCTTATCAGTGTTGCTGGAACAAGATTGCAGCTCTGCTGCTCAGCCAGAACCCAGGTTGTTACTGGTCTTAAAGCAAAGTGGCAAAATAACACCCAGGATGTTATTTTCTGGGTAAGAAGTGTCCATTTCGAGAATCTAGTCACGCAACTTGTGTTTCTTGGTAGCCTCTGAGGGTACTTGCACGTGCTTCAGCTTCCATTTTCTTTAGGGAACAAACACTGGGGTATTTCCTCTGCCCACACAACACTAAGTAATATTTTGGGCTGAGTGTTTTAGCTCCTGCTTTTTGTGTGTTTTCTCTGCCTTAAGAGTCAGTGTCTGCTCTCTCAGACAGTGCCTGCCTACTGTGCTTCCCTGTTCCCTTACCTTGAACTTTTGTGATTGTTCTGCATTAATGGCTATTAAGGTTTTGATCCTTTTCACTCTGAAGCCTCTTTCTATCTTAGGTCACAGTTCTCACCAGACACTAAATACTTCTGTATTTCAGGCATTATGCCTAGTAGCAGTGTCAATCATTTTATGTCCTTGCTTCACAGTGGGAAAGCACAGAAATAAAAGAATAAGAAAAATGAAAAAGAAAAGCAATTTTATCTTCATTTGTTTTTCCATCCCCAATTTCTGTAGGTGTTGCAGTTCTGCCTTGTTAATTGTATTTCCTGCCATGTTGTGGATGCCATAAATCTGCTCAGTGACATCAAATTTCATCTTGGGAATGCTGAACAGTAACAGCTCAAGCTTTACAACAGAGTTGTTCTTTATCTGCTACTTACAGAAATCCCAGAACTGTGGCAAACGTCTGAGCCGTGCATTTAGATTTGTACTGTCTGGTCTACACTCTTCTGTCTTTCAACTTGTACTCCTCATCTAAATGCCATCCAATTTACATGAAAGACTCCTTACAGCACAGGAGTCGAAAAAGCTTCAAATGTTGTAGGTTTTCAGCCATAATTCCTGCTCAACTTCAGCCTTTTTTATTTTATTATATAAATTATGAGTGGTATTAGTGCTTCATGGGTAGCACTAACACCACTCATAATTTCTTTCTTTTGGGTGAGCACGGTTAGCAATAGTTACAAGCAGGGCCTGCACCTCTAAGGTTGTTTGGGACTCAGAAGAGCTAATTAAGGCTTTTTTAATCAGCATGCCATGCTATATAACTGCAAATTTGCTATGAATAAACTGTGTAATGTCAGGAGCACAAGTTCTTCCTTTTTCAGCATTGTCCCTAACCAGCCCCAGGACCCATCCTGGCAGTTCTGTGCTATGAAGCCCTGGGCCCAAGTCCTCAGAGGCTTCCCTTATCTGTATAAATGAGTTTGCACAAACCCTCTCTCTTCTTGCATTGCTCTGAAAGCCCTGCTGTGTGTGTATCTGCACTCTGTTACCCAGTGCACGGGGAGACGAACGAGCAACGTTGACCATTCAATAACTAATTCTCTGATAAAGAGGCCAGCTGAATGGAAAACAGCTTTCCATTTATTTCAAAGGAGAGTATTGATAGACTTACCCTTTTAAATAAGAACAGAAACACAATACCACCATCCACATTTCTCAAAAGTAAATATGTTTGGCACTGATGAGGAGCTCTCATGAATCAGTTCTTTAAGCTCCTCTTGTGATTGTTCATTTAGGTAGAAAAGAGCCAAATTCCCAAGCTTTGGTAAAAACATTCAAGACAAGGTGCCCACAGTTAAGAGATAAGAGCTATCCACCTCCTTGCAAATGAGCAGCCAAAGAACTAGAAACAAGTGTGAGGTGATGTTAACTGAGACCAACAGCTGGAAATTTCCCTCTCTGTTTTGGGTTCTGAGTTAGCTGTAATTCCAAGGAATTAATATTTGTGAAAGGTCTTCCTTGCATAAATATTTTGAAATAAAAACTAAAAAATCAATCTCAGTAATGGTTGATGAAGCTTTGTCAATGAAGACTGATCAAAGCACTAAAACGAAATTATTCTCTATCCAGATGTTATGGAATTCAGACTCCTTCCTAAAGTGCTGGATGAAAAATTAGAACTGATTTCTAGAACAACACAGTACCAAAGCAGCAAATTAAAAGTATTTCAAAGGCACTTTGATTAACTGGACTACAGTCATGTATTGTGCCAATTGATCTCTGCTTCTTTCTTGCCAAGTATTGTTTCTTGTCTCCAGAATAAACTGTCCATTTTCAGGAGTGACCTTAAAATTGCCATTAGGCAGAGACGACTCAGAGAAAAGCCTCAAGCTATTCCACACTCATGAGATCACAGCTCCCCGTGAGTCTCTTCATTTTGAGGAGATGCTGCTGTCATCTTCTCTTCTCTTAGAACTTGCAGGGCCAAACAGGTGGTTTAGATGACAAATCTGATCCTTGTGTTCTTAGAAGATATTTTTTAGAGTTGCAGCCATGACTGTCAATGACTGTCAATGAATTTGAGATAATAAAGAGAGTCCAAGCTAGTTATACAGGATGATCATATTTGACTTCTTCCTTTTTAATTATCTACCTCATAATACCTTGAAATACTAAAATTCAAAGGGCATTCCAGTATTTCATTACTGAGCAACTGAAATGCAAGATATCTCTCTGGATTGGTACCTACCTGGTCTTTTTCACCGGGACTCACTAGGGAGCTATTACTTACGTCTTCTGAATTTGAACACAATATCTTGCAATTGTTCCACAGGGAATTCCTGCTTTTTTGATATGACCATTACTGAGTCACCTTCTATATGAATAATTCTGTTGAATTCAATAGAGAGATGCTCAGGCATAAAACAATCACATTAAAATATCTGATTCTAAACATCAAGTATTTAATTTAAAGTATTCAAAGTATGAAAGAAGAAAAAGTTGAGAGCAATTAGGCACCTGAATTTTGAGTTACAAGAAAGTTTGGCTTTTAATATATGCTTGGGGAAACTATGGCAAATTCTTTTTTAATGAAGAGATGCAAAATGAACCCACATGTAAATACAAAAATATCACATCTTTCCAAATCAACAGTGCCAATAAACTTTTTTTTTTTAAAAAAGAAGCTACTTTCACCTTTTGATATAAGTGGGATTTTGACCTAAGCATAATGTGCATGGGAGTTTGCTGTATAATATTCAAATATTCATCACTAATTAGCATTTGTGTTATGTAAATTTGGTAAAGCAGTTGAAAGCTGAAATCTCAAATGAAGTTTGCATCCAATTACAGTATTGCAAAAGGATTTTAACACTGTTTTCCACTACATGATCTGATTCAGAAGACCACTGTCTGCCCTAACCTCCCTCTTCCTGACCAGCAGTTTTAAGCTGCTGAAGAGACTCCAGCAGATCTCCATCAGTGAGTAATACACTTGTCATACTACATTATTCATCTGAGATTTTGCTCTAGGAATAGGATACTTCCATGCTGGTCTCTTGAATCCCAGAACAAGGGGAAGCTATTCATCTTATGAATCATAATATGTCTAGAGACACTAAATACTTGCCAGCAAGGAGAAATGAACTGGATGAAAACACCAACAGTGCAAAATCTGTGCTAAGGAGAACTACAGCACTTACAGCACACATAGATATGTAAAAAGGTGTTAAATCTAAATAGATGCCAAAAGAAATAAAAAAAAAAAAAAAAAAGAAAAACCTGTGTTGTCTTAAAATAAAAAAGTTTTCTTCATCAAAATTTCAAATATCTAGCAGAATTCTGTTAGGAATTAACCACAGGGCTGTTCTGTGTCCCCAGCTTGGGGTTTAGCATTTGCATTGGGATCCTTCCAATAATCCTGAAAGTTGTTTGGTTTTTTTTCTGGTGTTCAGAATCTGCCATTTGTCCTTACATCTATTCACAAGGAATGGGGAATCTCTAATGCACATCTCCAATATTTCTTAGAGATGAAATTCAGTGAGCCCATATATTTGCACTAAAATTCAGGAATCATTCTGCTTAGGAGATTTTCCTACAGAAACTCAAACTTATTGCACAGGTTATGTTATTTTGACAATTAAAGATATTGTTATACACATATACATCTAATATTGCTTATTATCTAGTGTACATGGTCCAGCACTCTTTAAAATTAACATTTTTTTGGAAGATAGTCACAGTCTTACACTTTAACTATTTAACTTTATTAAAACCATATGACCAGATTAATTATAGATAGTGGTGATGAATCAAGCTGTGTAAATTATTACTTTTGTGGGGATGGTGAAACTGAAAAATTAGAAAAAATAGCCATTAGAATGCTTTCATTTCTCAGAAAATAAATATGAAAAACAATTTATGGTCAAATGAAAATGATACACAGTAAAATCCTGTTTCATTAGAGATTAATTAACTTCCTGAAATAACAGAGGCCAAGCCATGTGCAAAATATGAAGGCATGAGCTTTAAATTTAATATTTCTCCCATATGTATGATTTCCTACCCAAAAAATTGTGCAATAAGGACAAAAAGAATAAGAAAATACAGGATGCTTTGGTGGAATAAGAACTGAACAAAATAGGCAATTTAATGTGTAACTCATAAATTCACGGGTAAATTATTGTGCAACAATCAGTAAATATCCAGTTGCCTGTTATGCATATTTCACAGGTCTAAAAATAGGCATTTACTGAACTGACAATGCTGCTTTATTTTAGTTATTATTAAAAGTTATGTACTTAGTGCTCCATGCTAAAAATGTTTGGTTTGCAAAGTATGGCAGAAGAGCTCAGTCCTATAAAATGCTACATTAGAAGGAATATAGGGTTTTTTACCATGCACAGAGCCAATTAAGCCAAGTCCTGTCATGAAACTCGAGAGAATTTGGGGAATATTAATATTGAAATGTGCTCTTGTGAGCAGCATAATTAAGGACTTTGTTTATCAGCTGGGAAGCAGGAGGCTGTTTCGAGAGGCAACACCACAGAATCTCACAACCAAAAAGGGTGATAAAGTTCAAAACAACTTGTCTTCCTGACAGAACTGAACTGAGGTGTGGCTTTTCCTCTAAATGTGCCTTAGCAGCTTGATCTTCATTCAGTGAAGAATCTGTTGATTCTTCTGAGAGTCTGTTCATAGGCTCTCTGAGCCAACTGAATTGTGTTCAGATGCTGGGCATATCTCCATTTATAAATGATGATGTTTGGGGCTTTCATAAAATTCAGAACTTCTTGTCCTTCTCTCTATGAAAGTTACTTTTAAAGCCATTTTAAAAGCTACTTAGTATTGAAATAAGGAAAAGACTGCATTTGGCTTCATTACCAAATGTATAAGCCACAAAGCAAAATTTGCTCTTTATTGTTGCTTTCTGGTACAAAAAGAAGTTTCCTCACTCTCTGAAGTCTGTAGAAGGGAAGACCCTTTGTGTTTCAGCGCTGTTTGGAGAGCAGAAGGAAGTGGAGGAGGACAAATCTGGCATAACATTTAAAACCATGGGGTTTGATTTTACTTTTTTTTTTTTTTTTGAAAGGAGAGGAATGCTTATTTGCAAAGAATTTTAAAGAGGTTTTCTCATCCTTTAGCAAGACCTAAAAAGAGTCTATTAATTTTACAAAGCAATAAAAAAAAATCATCTTTCCCTGAAGAAACTATATTAAAAAGTGTTACCACGTCCAGTTGTGGATGTCAGATTTGTGACTTACTGAGCACATCAAATAATACCCCTGGTTTGCCATCTCACTTGTGACCCTCAGTGACCCTGCAATGGCAGTGAAGGGAGAGTAAAGGGGAAAAAACCTGGGACACAGCACATGGTTACACAGCCATCATGGTTGTGGAGTTCAGGCAGATATGAATGAAGAAAAACTAAGTACAAAATAAGAATATTTGTTGGTGTGCATGACTTAAAGGAATATGGGGGTTTTTTTGACAAGAAACTGGTGATAGCACATTAGAAAATACTGAGGAGGAATAAAACAAAGATGATCAGTGACTTGCAGCTCATCATTCTGCAGAAAAATTATTGTCATGCAGTGCTGCAACCAGTTTCCAGTAAGTTTTCTGCCATTATGAATTAAAGAAATATCCACAGGAAGATAGGATACCTGCTTTGAAGTCCTTATTTTTTATTTTAAGGCATAACAGTGAATAGAGCAAACAGAAAGAGAAACTGAGGGAAAAGAACATGACAACACAAAGCAAATTCTATTTAATAATTCTTTTTTTAACACTAATTAACATATAAGCACCTCATGAAATAAAATATTTTGAAAAACTGACTAAAACTATTTGGGAGACATTTTACTGTCTTATGGAAGTTAGAAAACTGAAATGTTTTCATATTTTGCACGAAAATATTTTCAGTGTCTATTTATTTGTTTTTAATGGAAGAAGAAAGGGAAGCTCACACCCAGCAGCTGCTGAGCTCAGGCGAAGTTTGGAAGTCCCAAATTCAAGTCTCTGCTAAAACCAGTGTTTGTTTATACAAAGTATAAACAGAGAAGACTTGGTGGTTACAGTAGCTTGGTGGTTTTTATCTGCGGTCAAAGATAGAAGATCAAAATTCACACTGAATCAGGAAAAACAGAGACTTGCCTGTGACTCATCCCCCACTGCCAGGCTCTGTTCCACTGGCAGGAGCACTTCACTCCTCCAATGCCACCCTCCTCTCTCAGGAGAAACTGCATCTTTGCTAAAACCTTCCTGCTACAACTAGCATATATTTCACAGTGAAGAGTACTGGCTTCAAAACACTGACCTTTTCAAGTGAAGACCTATTCTGTTGAAACATTAGTGAATAATTTCAGAGCTGTATCACTACCTTGTAGGAAATCAGTTGTTTGTTGTGGCTTAGCAGTTTTATTCTTTACTTTTCTTTTTCAGAAAGGAAGTCCAGGAAAATATCAAAACAGTTTAAGGTGGAAAAGTCACTCTAAATTAAGTGACATCTTAATGCCCTGGAATTTTAAATTCCAAAAAGCAATTCAAATTCTGAAGCCACTATATTATAAAAAGACTAAACACTTTCCTGCTGAAATTTTTCAGTCTTTTAAAACTGCCCATAAAATTGTGATTTATATCAGCTAGATCTGCCTTTGCATTTACTTAATGCAAAGTCACCCATACATCTTGGCAGTACATTTGCAGTGTTGTCTGCTGGCTCTGTTAAAAGTAAATAAATTGGGTTGGTTGAAATAAGATGCTATGGATTTATCATGGTTCCTCCAGAAAGTGCTCACATTTGGACAACTGGCTGGAAAAGAAAACAGAAAGCATGTGATATAGCCCTCTCTTGGGTTATTTGCCATTAATTCTTCTAGAATACGCTAATAAAATAATTATACTGATTGAGAAAATAGATTAAATCAATATTCCCATCTTTAATTTTTTCAAAAATGTTATTTTAGTGACACAATCCTGTTGTGGATCTTAAAAACCTATTGCAGCAATGTGCTTACACGCATGTGTATAAATGGCTCCTTTCACCAGAAATATCTCAAAGAGATTTATAATGAATCTGTAATTAGGATATATAATTCCACCATTGAAATGTGACTACTTATTGGGTAGAAAATGACTTCCACTCACAACTGCATTTTGCAAATAATTTCAATTCATGTTTACATATGTGAGTACTTCCCTTAAATCTGTGGGAGTAATACTAAAAACAATCTATTTACAGGCCCTGAGAGTTAACATCACCATGTGCAGCAGCTGAATTCAGCTCACCTCGTATCACAAAGCAAGGGTGAAGAAATCTCATCAATAGCCTAGAATAAATTCTCTATTTCACATAGAAGCACAGGAAATATGATGTTTAATATTACAGCAGATGGAATTTGTATTTTGAAGGGTTTATCTAAGGTGAAAGTCCCAACAGCCTGAAACTTGATCACACCCTGTTGCCTGCCCAGACTAGAGCACTTAAAATCTCCAAATACTAATCCTTTTATAGCTGTATGTGAACATGCTTTCTTAATCTTTCTAGGAGAATTCTTAAGTACAATTATTTTAGAGGTCTTTCACATTAAAAAACCCTTCCCCACACACAAATATGTGCAATGAGAATTTTTTTCATAATGAGAAGTGATGGGCAGTCTAAATAGAGGAGTCAGCACTGCTGGCTGTGTGTGCAACTAAAAGCAACTACAACAGCCATGGTGCCTTGTTCAGATTTCTTTAGAAATAGTTTCCCAGGCTGTAATTTGGAAACGAAATACATTTAGTGTTAGGTTTTATTTAGGACAATAAACTAACATGGCATTGTTCTATGAAAAGCTTTGGAAAGTATAAATACCACCAAGGTCCTGCCAGAAAATGGTGTATATTGTAAGAATATATTCCTGTGGGTCCTCCTGCCTGGCCTGAGGAAGCATGACCAGGGCATTCACTCTGGACCCAGGAAAGTTTTGTCTTCACTCCAGTCTCTGCCAAAACCTTTTTTTCTGGAGGTGTGCTTAATCACATCACCCTGCCTTGTTTTTCTCTACCATTTTCTGTCCTAATTAGATTACAAACTCTGGTTTTGGTAAAATGTCTGGCATGAAGGGTCACTTATCTCAATTGACCCACTAAGTGGTGCCAAAATGCAAATCACACTGATGCCTCCTGATGTGACAGAATTCCACCTTAATGTTACACAAGAGACCAATGCTACATGTGGCACTTCAATTTAGCACTGAGAGGGTGCAAAAATGGGAATCTGCGGGGGAATAGCAGGGAACAGGACTAAGCAGTGGGTGAAAAGCACAGGAAAATAAGTTAAACTTCTGCTAAATCCAAGTGGATACTCCAGATCTGGAAGGTGGTAGTGGCTCTGCTTGGTCACAATTTACACACCCTGCTGTGGCATGTGCCCACACCCCCACAATATTGTATATCTGAGGGTGAGCAAAGGAACTTTTCAGCCCAAGGGATGCGTGAGATGTAATCTCACCTTTTGACTGCTGGCAAATATGCATGTTTTCCACAACTTCTGTTAATGATTCATCTTTGCAGACTTTCTCTGGAGTGGGATTTAAGGGAGATGATGGTTACTAGATACAAAGATTCGCTTGACTCACTGTTTTTCTTATGTGCTAAGTTACTCTATTTAAATCCTAAGATTCCCATTGCAGACTCTTCAGTTACAACTAGGAATGCATCCCTGATTTCCAGTAAGTGACTGGATTCTGCCCTGTGAAAGAATGGACATCTTTCACTTCCCAGTTGCAACAGTGTCTCCAATCACTGAACTGTTCAGTTCACAACCCCAAACATCCTGATACTCTGTGTTCTATTTGTGTTTCTCACAAATGACGAGTGTTTACTGTGTTTTCTTCTAAGCAGTGGGCCGCATGAAAACAGCCTGGTCTCCCTGCAAGAATCCTGCTCACTGAATGGAGTAAGTCCTGACTGCGGATGTAAAGCTATTTCCTACAAGGCCTGGTGTGAAAGACTCCAAATAAACAAAAACCGCTGAGACATCTGAAAATACAGTGCAGTGCTGAACAGGTTCCTGAAATGGTTTTGAGAGAACTAGTACTACCAAAAGCAGTATGGCCCTGTCAGTGCAGGTTTTCTCTGAAGGATGAATTATCCAGGGCTCTGAGCCTCACTAATGCAGTTATATCGATTTTGAAACCTCACTGGCCTGGGTATCCTTACACAGCACAATGCTCTGTGTGTGTATTCTTAGTGCTCATTCTCAAGAGAAGCAATTAAGGTGTCACTGGGTCTTAATTGTCTCTATAGAGGATGTTTTCTTTAAAGCCCTGTTTGTTTGAAAAACAAAGCAAAACATACTGCTTAAGTTTTATTTTCAACCCTCCACAGGGAATTTTGCGGTTCTGTGTATGTAATTTACAAATTATCGCACCATTTATTTTTAGAAGCAACTACTTCAATGATGTAGAGAAATTCACCTGGTTCTAAAGGAAACAGATCTGACCAGCAGCTCTCAGAACTGCTGGGTGGTTGAACATGTGAACATGAATGTGCGGAGGGAACAGAAAAGTCCTGGTCAGGGGCTGTGGACTGAAGGGCTTGAAGCCCATGCCTGTGCCAGCCAGGAACAGATCTGTGGGCAGGGTGAGAAGCTGAGAGCCCAACACCAGCCCTGTACATGGGGGAGCAGTCACTGAGGACTGGCTCTGCTCCAGCTCCAATACTGGGGAGCAGATGGAAGTTCTGAGTCTCAATTTCAGGTCAACTTCATCTGAAAAACAAAACAAGAAATAAATAAGTAAATAAGGAGTCCTCAGAGGAGCCTGCTGACCCCTCAGAGCAGAGGTCCAGAGGAGGGCAATGAGGATGATTGGGGGACTGGAACATTTCTCTTAGAAGGAAAGGCTGAGGGAGCTGGGCCTGTTAAGCTTGAGAAGCAATAGCTGAGAGGGGACCTCACTGATGTGTATAAATACCTAAAGGGGGGTACCAAGAAGATGATGCCAGGGTCTTCTTGGTAGTGCCAAGAAACAGAAGCATGGAATGGTTTGGGTTGGGAGGTGACCTCGATGATCATCTTGTTCCACCCCCCTGCCATGGGCAGGGACACCTTCCCCTAGACCAAGTTGCTCCATGTCCTACCCAGCCTGGCCTTGGACACCTGCAGGGATGGGGCAGCCAGAGCTTCTCTGGGCAACCTCTGCCAGGGCCTCACCTCCTTCAAAATAAATTTTTTTCCCTAATATCTGGTCTAAACCTACTCTTTCCATCTGAACCCACTCTCCCTCGTCCTGTCACTACCTGCTCTTGTAAATAGTCCTCCTGACTTCCCAGTAAGTTCCCTTCAAGTACTGCAGGGTCACCCCAAAGCTTCTCTCTTCCCGGCTGAACAATCCCCTTGTCTCAGCCCCTCAGGAGAGGTGCTCCATCCTTCCGGACGGGCAAGAGGACACGAGGCCACGAGAAGGCGCAGGAAGCTCCACCTGAGCACGAGGAAGAACACCTTTCTGGAACAGACTGCCCGGAGAGGGTGCGGAGTCTCCCTCAGCGGAGATATTCCAGACCCATCCGGACGCAATCCTGCGCCACGTGCTCTGGGATGGCCCTGAGCGCTGGGATGGCCCTGAGTGCCCCGATGGCCCGCTGCGGTCCCCAGCATCCCGGGAGCGCTCACCCACAGCCCGCGGGCGGCCCGGCCCCCTCCCCGCCCGCCCCCGCCCCGCCCCGCGCGCGTTCCCGGATGGAAGCGGCGCGTCCCGCGGCCGCGTGACCGCTCCCTCCCGGAAGTGCGGCGGGAGCGGAGCCGTGCGGGAGCCGGGAGGTGCCGAGCGCGGGGCGGGCACGGCCGGGAGCAGCGGGACTCGGCGCGGGCAACGATGCGGCTCCGCCGCCGCCCGGGCTCGCCGCCTTCGCCTCCCGCCGGGCGCCGGTGACCGTCACAGCGTCCCCGCCCCGGCGGAATGAGCCCCGCCGCGCCGCCCCGCCAGCACCGCGATCCGGTACGTGCCGGGCCGGGGCTGCGGGGGGAAAAGCTTCTGTCGTGCCCTCGGGCCCGGGGCAGCGCCGGGAGGTGCTCCGGGAGGGCCGGGCTGGGCCGCGGCCGCCGGGGCGGGCGGTGTCGGCTCTGCGGGGTCCGGGGATCCGGCGATCCAGGGATCCGGCGATCGCTGCCTCGGGCTCCTGCAGGCCCGGGGTGAGCGCTGCCCGCCGCTCGGCCGCGGAGAGCCCCGCGGAACAGCGCGGTGTTTTCCGCCCGTGCCCTCATTACCCCCCGGTGCAGTTTGTTTTGGGAAGTTCGCGTCTTGTAAGAAAGAAAAAAAAAGGTGTGTGTGTATGGGGGGGCTGGTTGGAAGGTTGTTTGCCGTCTTTGGGCTGCGGCAAAGTTTGAGGGACGCTGTGGCAGGGAGTGAATGGTGTGTGAGCAGAGCTCCCCTCGATTCACCGGGCTGCGCGCACCATCTTAGACGTGGTCAGGAAGTGAAGTTGACTCAGGCTGGGTTTCACCTGATGATGTCGTCTGCTGAAATTCCCGGGAGTCCGGGGGAATTTGCATCACACTGAGGCTGTTCGAGGGCACGAGTAGGTGAGAAAGACCGTGAAGAATGGAAAGCAGCAAAACAAAGGAAGCAGCATGGGTGATATCGATGAGCTCTCGGTATTTTTTTTAACTGTAGGGTACTGAAATCAGCAATCAGTTTTAATACTCTTCAGTTCTTTTCTAAAGAGATGTTAAGAGTTATAAAAATAGTATTTGAACAAAAAGGATTGTTTCGAACCTCCTGCCAGGAAGAACAATCTGTGACAGAGTCAAGCTGGGTCCTTCCTTATTCTTATCAGCTCTGCAGAAAGCATTATTTTGATAGATATCCCATATGGTTACAGGAATTTTTACCACAGTGGTTCTGAGCTAAACCATTTGTATGACTGCCAAGGCATTTTGTTTTAACCACTAGAAAAAAAGGTTTTAAAAAAAAAAAAAGTCCCTTTTTCTGTTTTTACTAGAAGTTTTATTATTTCTGGAAACAAATATCCCTTTTTAGAGGGGCACTTAGCAGTTACTGTCACTTCTGAAAGTATTTTACCTGGCTTCTCTCTCTGGGCCTTCTGGGATGTGTGGCCAGGACAACCATAAATGTTTGTGAAGGATTTCCAGTGTGTGTCTGTTGCATGGTATTTCCCCCTCACTCTGTAAGGGGATATTTACTCAGGAAAGGGAAAATAACTTTTAAACAATATGCCTTTTGTATATAAAGCTGCAAACTTGTCAGGCTTTGGTACATCAGCAGAAACCGCGTTTAACTCTCTTCTGGAAATCTGAGATTTTAAATATCCAGAAATATCCTTGGTGTTATATTCCCTTGAAACAGCTTTCTGCCAAACTTTTAACTTTGGTACTTTGCAGTCTGCTTTTAAACTGTCAGTGAAAATAAAGAATTACATTCTGTACTTACATAGGCGGCGCAAGCTACTTGTTGCTATTAAAAACTTGTATATGCTATAGACAAATATAAAATGAATTTGAAAAGCCACCAAGTTTTTTTCCTGGCCCTAGTCACTGGTTTCAACTGTCAGTGCCTGCTGTTTACAGTTTTGCATGTTCAACTGAAATCACATATTCTAAAACTACTTTTTTTCCTTTTTTTTTCTATCGGTTGTGTTTTGCTGTTGATTTTTGTGCCTTTGAAAGCACCTAAACATAAATATACAGGAGAGAATGACACCAGTTGTCATTATCAGCGTAAGTTAGAGTGGAGAAGAAATAGCTGAGGACAGCAATAGGTAACAGTTGACTTGCACTTAGGTCTCATTGACTTTTCTCTTCATTTGTTCCTCCCAGGTTTTCTGTCTGAATTTGTTGTTTTTCCAGCCTTTCATATACAGTCTCTTCGTATCTGGTCACGTTTTTTCTCCTTGCATCTCACCCCCTTGTAGAAGTGGTGGTAATTAGGAATTTGTGCTGTTGAATGTTTCCAGGCCCACAGCGTAGGCTTCTGTGTGTCTTGCCTTACAAAACTACCTCAGCCTGCTTTTTTCTGTTATATTTTCCTGTTGTTGACAAGTGGATATTTTTGGTGTTTTTTTCTCACAGTTTTTGTGACAGGTTCATATGTTCCTTATGAGCATTTCTGTCTCCTTGTCAAAAGCAGTCTGCTTCCTGTGTATTTAGCAAAACCTGGTTGAGACTATGGAAGTCTAAAGTGAGATTGTTACACTTCCCAGAAGCAGCAACCTGATACTTGTAGTCATAAAATCCTGGGATCTTCAAAATACTGTATTCCCAATCAAAGCATGAAGACCATGCATTTTGTTGTGTATGTCCTGGGCCCTGCATTTTTAGGATGAAATAGAAGACACTTCCCTCAGTGCTTGGTTAATGCCTATCTGTGCTCTCCAAGAGGCTCTTGTACCTTGGCTCTTGGCACAGGTTGCCCAGAGCAGCTGTGGCTGCCCTATTCCTGGAAGTGTCCAAGGCCATGTTGGATGGGGCTTGGAGGAACCTGGGACAGTGGAAGGTGTCCCTGCCCATGGCAGGGGGGTGTTGGAATGAAATGATCTTCAAGTTTCCTTCAAACCCAGACCATCCCGTCATTCCACGATGCCCTTTCCCCTCTACAAAATACATGCATATTCACAGGAGACCTTCCTTCCTTTGATTTCTTGAGAAACTTTCCAGTTCATGTTCCTGTGGCATTCTGTTGCTTCTTGTCCCACTCACATCAAAAGGCTTCCTATTGGAATTGTCCCTTCAAATGGAAGTAGGAAATCTCTCATTCGGTTTGTGCTCGGTACTTAGAGGAGATTTGTTGCAACTCTGTGAGGTATTTTAGTGGTGGTAATTTAGATGTTCTTAACTGAGAGAAGATGGTTGCTTGCTTTAGTTCAGTGTTTTTCTTAAGAAGTGTGTGTAACTGTGTTACGGAGAGTGCATAAATGTGGGGGTTTGGTAATGTTTTAGCTATTCAACTTGTGTGGTGGAATTTTGGCAGAAGTGTATGTTCAGTGTTGGAAAGAGCTTAACCTAAAATCCCTCAGCTATAAACCTCAACTCTGTTGGTTTTATTTTATCCAAGTTTAATAGCTTTCCAGTGTGGTTTTTGGTAGCCTGGTTTAAAATTATTCTTTATCAGCTACAAGGTTTTTTATGTTTTGTACAAGGAATCACTTTGCAACCATGCATGCATCTGTCAACGTTGTTGTGATGAGTGTTTGCATATAGCGTTTGGGAAATGTAGTGGAAAGTGAGATACTCTTTCAGCTGTTTCAGAAAGTCATTGGCATGGAATAACCCAGAGAGCTCACATGTCCAAATTCCCTGAATTAGATTACTTATCCTTGATACTGCCTTGCATCTCCCAGAAACCATTTATCACTTCATTTTTTGGTGAAAAATATTACACATGCTACTTTTAATTGTAACAGTTTGTGTCAGCTCATCCACCGCGGTTCTCATGACATTTGCTCTTTGCACTATATTGTGACTTGAATTCTTAAGTAGTTCAAAGGTGAAGTATCATTTGATGTGTAATTTACCTGGCTGCTTTATAGGAAGAAAAAGCAATTGTGTGCCAGGAAGAATGCAACAGAGTAGCTCTTGGCGTAGGCAGTGCTGCTGCTGGTGGAGTAAATGTCTCCAGCAGTTGGGAAACTTCCAAAGTTCATGGGGTGGGAACCTCTTATTGTTGTGCAGTGGAAAGGATCACTGGGTGAAACTTGGGAGCCAAGCTTTCTCTTGGCCTCCTTCCTGGTTGTTCCTTTAATGTTTGTCCTCTCCCAAGAGCTCACTTACCAGTTGGTCAAGTCTTTTGCAAAATCGATTCATGAGTAGGGCTGTGAGTGGAGATGAAGGAAATGGGGGGGGCTATGACTTGTACTTGATGTCTTTCAAATGCCTTGTTTTCTTGTGTACTGAATGTTCAGCAAATTAATTAGACTTGGGTGTCTCTAAAAGGGTTTGGGGTGATTGCCATCAGTGGTTGTTTCCTGAACAACTGAAATTAGGTGTAGGTGCAGAACTCCTCTGGCCTGAGGAATAGCTGGTGTAACTTTCTCCTCTGGTGTCCTACTTTCTAGCTCTCTGTTCCATGTTGACTTTTTCTTTGGAAAACTTCACAAAAGTTTTCATTTTCCTGGCTTTCTTTATTCATATTCAGTTTCTAATTGATGAATCTGGTTTCTCCATTAACATGGCCTGTAGCCTCTGAAGGACAGATGATTTCAATACACAGAGTTTAAGTTAAAAATCACTGGGTTAAGTTGAAATGAAATCTAAATACAAGTAATTTGTTGCTTCAAGCACTTAATATATTAATCTAATTATTCAGATTAGCTAATAATTTCTTTAAATTCTTTAGAGGAGACACATGTTTACTGTCTTCAGCACAGAACACAATAGGGCTCTGAATTACTTCATCTGTAGACATTACCTCAGCAACAAAACCAGCACTCTTTAGTGGCAGTTTTTCTTAAATTTTAAGGCAGATAGATTCCTTGTTAATTGAGTTTAATTTCAGAGTTACTTGTTTGTAATCTAAACTCTTGAAGATAAAACCAGAACAGTTTTGAAACGCATATAGATAACAGGTGGTTAATATAGTTTGCTTCAGCTTCAGGGATGGAGCAATATATAAAGAAAATATTGAACTTTAGCTCCTTTTTATAAGTATCAGGTGTACCAGTGGCACATTGATATTTGCATATCAAATCAAATAACTGTTGCTGTAACAGGACAAAATAGTCATTTTAACTAACGTGTCTGTGCTGTGTGCAAAGTTAATTGCAGCAAAATTATTTGTGTACATCTGGATTTATTCCTATTTTTAGGTGTTTTTTCATGCATTTGGAAAGTTCCACGCAGAGTCTGTATGAGCTTATTTAAAGTCATATTATTTCAGTTCTGAAAATGTTATTCTGGAGACGAAGTTGTCTGAAATCTCTGGCTGATGTGTGTGGTTGCAGGTTAATGTAATGCATTGCTGTCCTGACTGTCCAAGTGGGTGTGATCTCACTCTTGGGTCTGGCACTGCACTTGGCATATGATGGTTTCAGAGGAATAATATGTATGAAATCTATTTTCAGTGTGTTTTTCTGATCTCTGCAGAGTATGTCAAGGTAGATTTTTTCTGTTTCCTTACGTGCATATAGCAAACAATTTTAAATAAAAAATGGCAGCAGAATAATTGCGATGGGTGATATAGCTGCTAAGAAACTGAAACTTCTTATACTGAAGAAGTTTGCATAAATACATTTTTTGTGAGTTTTGCAAAATCCACTGGGCAGGTGGTTGATCCAGGGGAAAAAATACAGTAAATAGATCCAAAAGATTTGAATTAATACTGTTGCATCTCATGAGAGCCTTGTGATTAGGGGAGTTCCTGTCTTGCTTATGACAAAAAACCCCCTTTTTAGTAACATTCTCCTGAAGTGTTGGTTTTCCCTTAAAAAAAAAAAAACAACAGAGGGAGGGAGAAGGAAAGCATGATGGAAGTGAAAGAAAATCTTCCATAGGCAGTAATGCTCAAAATTTGTGTGTGGCAAACTTTATATCCAGAGTTAGTTGCTATGATTAGTTATATTAATAAGATCATCAAGTAAAATCCACCTTTATTCTGTAGTCAGGGGTTTTGAATATTGTTTTACAGGCCAGGCGTAATTTTTAATGATTTAAATAGCAGTTGTGTTTGGAAATGTGCCATCCCCTCCAACGAGTGTGAGACTCTGCTCACTGAGTGCTGAGGGGAAAGATATATGGCAGTAACATCATCAAGTGTTAGTCTGGGTTACTAATAAATTACAGTGTCTGAGCTTTCAGAGGTTTCCAGAGTCACTTGTAGAGAGAGGCTCGGCACTTGGTGTTGGCTGACTTCTTGATTTCCTGATAGTAAATTGCATTTTTTTCCTTCTGTTTGTTTTAGTGCTCTGGGAGAGCACTTTTCTGTGGCGGCACTGCAGGCACTGCTCTGTGTGTGATGAGATGGCCTCGTTGGGATGATTCACAGCAGGGTTGTGTCTTCTGTGGATGGAGGCAAAGAGCAGCAGACTCAGATCTGCTTCTGGTCTGCCTTGTTTGACAGCACTCAAGATGAAACCAAATCTATTTACTCCACAGCCAAGCCACCCCAACAGGCCTGTGCCAGTCTCTTTGCCTTGCTATTTACTTGGGAAATTTTCTTCTGTCTTGAGCAACTAAGACTGTGCTGTACGTGGGGAAACTTACAGGGAACTGCCAAGCTTTGAATTGCTTTTGTTGTGGAAAAAGGGATCTTAAACAGATTATATCTGAATGGTTCTTAAATCCTAAAGTATAAGCAAAACAGTGCCTGGGTGTTTTTTGAACAATAGAATGGTAGAAGTTGTACAATGGTGTACTTGTCTTTGAAATTCAGAAGCCAGTTTCTGTTGGACTAATTTATGAGCTGGACTCGTCCTTCCAACTCAAGATATTCTATGAACTTTTAGGATTTTCTTTATCTCTGTGGGTCTAAACCAGTTTAGCTGCAGTCCAATTCTGAGAGGTCAAGTTTTGCTTGCATTGATGGCTTTTAGAGATTCCTGCTTCATATTCACCAAAGCAAGTGTGTGTGCAGCTCTACCTCTTGTCTTTCTTAGGATGTATCTAATCAGCTGTTGTGGATTAGTTCAATTTCAAGACTGTTTGGGCAAATTAGCATCAAATGCAGTTTGGTCCTCTGGCAGAATTGAGTTTTGGGCTTTTTTTTCTCGATTTCCTAGCTTAAAAGTATCAGTTGTTTTTTTCTCAAGGTCTGACACTCGGGCATAGAGCAGACCTGAAATGAGCTGTGACTCTGAGAATCTCCAAGATGCAGCTGTGTGCACAAATGTGACCACTGGTTTGCCGTGAGAGGTAACAGGGCAACAAATGGATGATCAGCCCCCCTCCTGACAACATCTGTGAGTGTGAGCTTTTGCCTGCTGAAAGCAGTTGTAGCAATTCGATGTGAGCTTTGCAGGTGCTGCCAGTCTGCAGAGGTTAATGAGGAGAACATCGTGCTGCTCTGTACAGCTCCTTTGCAGCAAATGAAAACACCTGTCTCCAAAGAGTGTAGGGCAGTGCTTCTGGCAAACCTTACAAGTTTTAGAAGTAAAGAAAACCAAAACAACCCAAACCACCCCAGACTAGCTGTGAATCTCCTAGGGAAAGATACTTTCTTGTTTGGTTGAAATCAACATTCTGTTGGCTGATACAGACTTCTGTTCCAAGTGCAAAGAAGAAAGTTAAGATTAGCATTTTCAATTTGGTGAACTCTTAATTGTGTGTAACTAAAGCATTTAGGGTAAAAATGTCTTCACTTAATATACTTTCACGTGCCAATGATTTGCTGGAGTAAGAGTAATGGAGTGAAACTAAGGAGGGGAAAAGATCAGTTTGGCTGTATACCAGGAAACAAACCCCAACAGCAATAGATTATTTGAATAGAATAGAATAGTTTCCCAAGAGGAATCGTGGTGGAAATACCCCTATTTTGGGTCCAGTAAAACTAGACTGGGCAATGAAAATGAAAAATGCTGTAAGAAATAATCTTGCATTTCTTCTCCAGGGAAATGTATGGATGACTGCTGTAGGGAATGGTCTGGGATATCTAATACAGAGCACACTGGGTTTCCTGTATTACAGAACAATAATGCAAGGCTAATGCTGGGGGATTTTTATCAGTAGGCTTGGCTGATGTAAACTAGACAGTTATAGCTCTAGCTCTGCTGAGCACTTGGGCTTTCTCTCAGCTGAGGTAAAATTCAACTTTATTTTTCAAAGGCTTAGGGTGGGAAAGAAAATTTAGAGAAAAGCCTGAAAATGGTGTGTACTTAACTTTTCAGTTTGTACAACTAATAGGTACTATCTTGCTAATTTTGAGCTGCTGACTTCAGTGTTGTCAGTCATAGCTACACCACCACCCTCCTGAAAAGTTGGGCATTTCCCGTGTGCTGGGTTTTGCCTTGCTGGGGCTTTTCTGCTGGAACCACCACGGGGATGTGCTTTTAGATTCCAGAGTCTTAGTTGCAGCTATTTTGAGATGTCTGTGACCCCAGCTGCCTGCCCTCTCTTTGCTGGAGTTTACTGTCCCTGGGCAGGGGTGACAGGGTGTATGTGGAGTTTCTCAGCTGTCACAGTCCAGTCCATGGTAGTATTTTTTTCTCACTGGAACAGTGTGGAGAGAGTCATGAACTGGCTCGTGGTGTGGCTGCTGGTTGTGTCTCCTGGCAGAGCACAGGCTTCCAGCAGAGCTGTGGGATGGCAGGGGTGAGATGTTAAGCATGAAGCGCACAGGAGCAGCCAGAGCTTCTGATTTAAGCCCCAGAGCTTGGGTTTGTGTAAACTTGGTTGCTATTGCATGGTTCCAGAGCAAACATGTACTTAAATAAGCATTTTTTTAATATCATGTTCTAAAAAAGCCTCAAACCTTTGTGACTGTTATGGGCTGCCTCTTCAGTAAGTGTCTTAGGGTTTTCCTGTGTGTAGTCCAACTGCTGTTCCCATCTTTTGCCCCAAAAAGGAGAAATTCTTCATGTTAGAAGTACTACAGATAATGTGAAGTGTAGTACATCCTTAACCTATAGGTTTTCTAACTTAGGGATGTATATATGTGATCGCAATTGTGTAAGGATGAGTAATTCTGTTCGCTCAAATGATGCAGTGATAGATGGGGATTAAAATCAATAAATGCTAAACACAGTATTTAAATTTTCTTAGGTATATCTTGAGTCTGTTTTCAGAGAAGATAATAACTGAACAAATTGCAAAACTGCTTGAGTTTAATAGACCTTTCAGACATCTGTTACTGTGTTGTGGATCATCCAGCAGGAAACTTAGTTTAATAGTTAGCTGTTTAGGAAATACAACAGCAGTTCTTTCAAAAAGATCAATTGTGAAGGGATACAAATCCTCCTAATTAAAAAAACAATCCTATTTTTTGCAAAGTTCATTTTTTTTTCTACTACTAGTAAAAATCTTAGGAATTTATGTAAGCATAATTGGCTTATAAGACAAACTTTTAAACAGAAAAAAAAAAAATTTCAAGCCACAGGCATTTCATGCCACTGAATAAGTGTGAGCCAGGTAGTGGGTGGCTGTTACACAAATCCTTCTGTGATCAATGAGAAAGGGACATGGCTTTTTTCACTCTTAAATAGTTTGGCCTTCATAAGCTGATGCTACCTTAAACTGTGTCATCCAGCTGGAATATTGCTTCACATGGTAGACTGCAGGAGTAACTTTGTCTTGGGCCTTGGAATGTCCACTTCAGACATAACTATTTTGATTGGCTTTGTTTGTTTCCTTCATTTTTATATTCATAAATGTACTCTTTCTCAGCCAAGAAGTGATGATGGTGTTTTTCCCAAGAATTTGCCTTCTCTGTAATTTGAAAAACAAAACTGATTCCCTGAACAAATACTGATAGATAGTTTTACATGTAACACTTACATGTTAATGATATTATACTATGTAATACTTTATTTTCTGGTGATCATTTTATGAGAGGAAATGAAATAAGTATCTCTGTAACTAGACTAGTATCTCTGTAACCGTTTATTTTGAGTGGATTTTTACTGAATGAAAGACTTACTTCAGATTTTTTTTTTTTTCCCAAAAAACCAAGCCCTGAAAATTTCACAAACTGTATTTGGTTTCTGAATTATGTATTTACTAGGAATAAAAACTTGGAGGAATGGAGTGTTATTTGTCAGTTCAGCTTCAGAAGGTGATCTTTATTTCAGCCAGTGATAAAATATCAGTATTTCCAGAGAAGGGACAAAGAGTTAATTCATAACAGCTTTGTGTTTTGTGCAGTGTTCTGCCCTGCTCAGGAAAAGACTGTCACCATCCAAATGGAATATGCAGTACATGCATGTTTAATTTGTTGGTGTGACCCAGGAGGGAACCACTTTGATCCTGGAGGCTCGAGCCCTGGGAAGAAGGGGGATGCTGGAAGGAAGAGGCTCAGCAGGAACTGATCACCCAGTTCACAATGTGCTTTTCTTCTCGCTCTTGAGGGAGCAGGACAGGGTCACTGATTTGCTTGGAGAACTATCTGTGGGTTGGGTTCTGGCAGGCTGGATTTGACTTTCGGGGTGTGTTGGGTACTCTGCAGAAGACAGTTTGTTTAGCCATTGCTACCAGCAATTTGCTGGCTGCAATCCCTCACTGAAATACCAAGATAAACCATTGCTATGGTCAGTGGTTAATGTGCAACACCTCGTGTGCACCTGCTCCACTGTGACTGCCCTGACACAACTCCTGGGATCTGCTTGTTGCACTGAGCTGCTCCTAGTGAGAGAGCTGGCCCAACATCCTCTTAACAGGGCTGTTCTTGAAACAGGTTTATGAAGTGTTTTGTGGGCTTATTATTGGGGGTGTAGAAAATTCTTCTTTGTGTCTTCCTATGTATGTGGTGCTTTCTTAATGAGCTAGTCACTTTTTTCAGTGAAAAAGTTGAGATAATTCCAGCACAAGATGTAAGAGACTGGGAATGTGCTCTTGTCTAGCTCTG
This sequence comes from Coloeus monedula, assembly GCF_965178545.1. NCBI lineage: Eukaryota > Metazoa > Chordata > Aves > Passeriformes > Corvidae > Coloeus > Coloeus monedula. Next base: position 35,050,543 of record NC_138787.1, read on the forward strand.
AGAGGTTGAAAAGTAACTTCGTTTAGAATGTTGATAAATACTCAATTTTAGAGAAGGAAACAACACAATGTTTTTGAAAGTCATGTTATTGATGTAGGAAGTCACTTTGAATCTTAAGATCTCATTTTAAAAGTTAGGAAAGTAGAGAGCTGATCCAGCTTGTGATGAAAATCTTTGTAAGTACATTTTTTGGAAGGTAGCCTGTGCTTTCTTTACACTCTGTGTGCAGGTAATTAATTAACAATAATCAATTTGAGATGGCTTTAAATTTAGCACAAGTATTTGTTTGACTAGGAGAGCTCTTCAGCTAATTCCTAAATAAAATGTGCTTTGAGAAATCCCCCTTTTTTATCTTATTTCTGCCTACTGCTCACTGTAGGAGGATCAGCTCCTCAAAGATCCCGAGTTAACAGAATCTGGTCTATTTGCAGAACGATTATCAGGTGAAGCCAGTACCTTCCTTAACAGACCAGTAGAAGAAGTGATAAGCCCATCGTGTTTGGGGTCTGGAAGCACAAGCAAAGAACCTTTGACCTTTTCTACTTTTTTTTAAGTAGGACAGTGAACACAAACCCTGAATTAAATCATCACTGACTTCTGTACAACATTCAGTATGAATATATCACTTCATTAGAAAAAACCCAAACAAAGGAACTTGACACCCTTTAAGAATATATCTTATTTTCCTTTTGAAAGCCAGAAACTTCATTTACCCCATCCATTAAAGCTCATTTTCCTGTTCCCAGTGTATGTTTTCCCTGATGGTCAGACATTTCAGCCTGGCAGAATGGCCACACGGACTGGTTTGTTGAGCCCTGTCCAGACAGGCACAGCACTGCCTGAAAACTCTTGGAGCTATTGTCTGATAATGTTCCATCATTTCTGCTGCTTTGTTCATGATGGCCTGCAGAGTAATAAATGCAGGTTCTAGCATGAAAATTGTCCCTCTAAGTTGTTTCATCCTGCAGATAGCAGACCTGTCTTCCTGCCCTTCACTGATTTAATTCCTCCCAGTCATTCTCCGACTGGTTTTGTGAACTGCAGCTCTCTCTGTTCCCAACCATTTGGTCTAATAGGCTGTGATGAGGGGTTGGTACTTGGAAGAACCATTTTGTCAGGGCTGATGACAGTGGCTAATCAATGATTCATAAACAATGTCTTCAAAGTAGTATTTAGTCTCCTCCCCATGCAGAGCACAGTAGGGCAAAGGGTGAGTGTGTATTTGCATCTCTGTTTTCACCTTCAGGGTCTCCTTTGCCCTGGTGACCACTGGTGGCCACTCAGCATGGTCTGACTGTCAGTCTGAGGACTGCAAAAGTCCTTCTCAAAACATCTCTGCACTTCAGGACAGCATCTTTAAACCTTGTGTTCTTTCTCACCTTGAAGTTCTGAAAAATGTCCCTATGACCTCACCCAAATCCCAATTAACTGATTAAGTAAAGTGAGGGGCAGATCTGCAGTGCTGCTAAACCATTTCCATCCTTCTGCCTGTGTTTTGGTACACGTTAACAGAGCATCAGATGCTCTGTTTATTCCTTCTCCATTATTCAGTTTGTCTTGGTTGGTCCCTTGTTTTTTTTAAGTTGTGTGCCCAGGCGTACTAAAAAATACAGACAGCTCCTCAGCACAGACTCCCAGCATCAAGGATTTAAAGTTACTGCTTTCTGCCAGTTTTCTCAGTCTAAAAATGTGATTGGCATAGTAAATCCTTGCAAAAAAAGTGAGGTGGAAATCTGATCCTAAGAGATGTACCAGAAGGTCATGAAAATCAGTTGTCTGGTTCTAGTACTGTAAAGGGGAAACTTTACAAAAAGCTGAGGCTATTCAAAAGGACCTGGGAAGTGTACTTAGGTAAAATCAGGTCTTCCTTAAATAAAGGCCCTGCAGCAGGTGGAAGCAGCCTCTGAAGTACAGATGCCCTGGGTAGATCAGGTACAGAGACAAGGCAACAGATGGACCTGAAAATAATTGCAAATAACTACCTTTGCTTGGAATTAAATTCTCAGTGAATCAAGATGATTTAGCTGTGAGACAGGAGTGGGCAGATAACTAGTGGTAGCTGGCCCAAGGTCACCAAACACTTTCTTAAAAGAGATTGTGTACAGCAGTTATTTTCAGGCTTTTCCAATTTAGAAACCACTTCAGAGCAAATTTGGCTCAGATCTGCTGTTCCTTCATGGTTACTGGAAGCTGACTGGTCTAATGGACTGAAGAATTGAGGTACAGATGAGAGACGAGACAGTCCTGTGCATCTCATGCAAATGACAGAATAAGGAATGGGCTGTATTTCTTCCTGCTTTTAGCTTTGGAGAATTGAGGAGCAGCAAGCGGGTTCAGTAAGGCTGAGGTAAGCTGTTCTAACCCTTTCAGGATATGGTTTTATGTCAAATCTGTTGCGTTTGGGGAACAGCTTCAGTTGTTACCACTGATTAGGATGTGCTTCCAGAAATAAGGGTAATATAAGTGCTAATATTTGCTTTACAAAAGCAGAAGTGGTTATGTATCCTTCCCAGGAATTGTACTCTGGGTGGTTCTGTACAGAGAATCAAAACCAATTGTAAACATGTAAGTAAAAACTCTATAAACACAACATGCACAATATATGTGTTTCCTGCTTAAAAAAATATGAGGCAAACAAGCTCAGTTATCTTAAATTTAGGGATGCTGCTTGTTTTTCATTTACGGAAAGTACTAATGAAGTACTGAATGCTGCCACAAATACAAGCCTTATTTGGGGAAAACTCATTTATTAAAGACAGCTGAATTGTATTTATGATTAGTTTTCAATGTCTCAGGGATCCATATCTTGCAGGAGACCTATTCAATATTTTGTTTTCACCCTGTCATAGCAGATCTGTTGGTAGAGATTCGTTAAGGGATATGATTATAAAGCATCTGCTTCCTCATCTGGTGAAAACTGAGAATTAGCTTTCTTTTCAAGGTCTTATACTTACGTGATTCAGAGCAATCCCCTGTCAGCAGGCTTTGATGTGGAAAGGCTACTTCATACTGTGAGTGAGAAGCAGTACCAGAAAAGGCAGGTGGGAAAACATCCAGTGAGGATCATAGCAATTCACACAACAGAATTCTTCCTGTAGGAATAATAAACTTGTTCACATCATGACTGAATTGTATGTGCTCTCGCAGTGTCTTTTTACCAATGTTTGCATAAAACCTTGTTTCTAAGTGTTGCTCTGTCCCTGGAGAGTTCCATCATGATTAGTGATGTGCAATCACATCTTTTGAGGAAGACAATGAATGCTGTTCTGTCACAGCAAAAAAGAGCTATACAGTGAAGCAGTCAAATGTTGCAGAAAGATGGTTGCTTTTAAGTGATAGCAGGGTGTGTTTAAAGAAACTTTCTGTACTAAGAGAAAATGTTTTGTGGCAGAAATAATTGACTATCTTCTGGTTTGATTAGGGTTCATTTCACTTCTTAGCAGTTTAATGGAGCAGCTTAAGTGAGAGGCTGTGCTTGTGACAGGAAGCTGTCTACAGCTGAGAGCAAACCCTCCCTTGAAGGAGAGCCAGCCAGGAAGCCAGAGCTGCCCTCTCATGGGCCCACCTTCTTTCATGAGCCAGGCCCAATGACTGCTCTGTAGCCAGCTGTGAGGGATCTGGGCAAGTGACTCAGTTCCTGATGGGCAGAAGGAGTTGTAGTGCTCTGTTAGGTGGTGGTAGTCCATAACCAAATCACTTTATTTGTTGTTGGAAAGTTCTGCAGGGCTGGGTAGTTGACTGAAGCTGTTTTCCAGCTTTGTCCTTTGAGAGGGAACGAGCACATGGTTGATTATAGTTCTTCAGCTGTGTCTGTTGGTGTTAAAGATAGAAGGCACCTGTGAAAGAAAATACTACTTGAAGGGCAGGTTTAATTTCTTACCCTCCATTCAGAAATCTCAGGGTTGCGTGAACCTATTCTACTCCCAGGTGGCTGAGTGTTCTTCTGTATTATGTCTGGGTGGAAAACTAAGGCACTGTACTAATAACTGAGTGCTCTGGGTACTCTGCAAATCAAAGGAGAAGAGCCTGAAGAAAGTTATAACACTTCTGGAGTGGGCAAAGTGGTAATTTGCAAAGGGGGTGTCAATAATGTCATTAGTGGTGGTGTGTGATGCAGAGGTGCTTATTTTTATAAATTACTGTGTGAGGGCTCAGCCTGCAGGTTTTGAGCTCCAGTGGTTGTTAATGTGTGACACCCAGCAGAGCCATTGTCCTCTTTTCAGGTTTAATTTTCAGATGCATCATTTAGTAAACACAGTAATAGGAGTTTTTGTGTTTCCCACACCTCAAAAAGGATGAACAAAATGTATGAATTACTTTTTTTAGGAGAATTGCTGAAGTTTGGATTGCTCTCTTGATACTATAAACCTGCAATAAGTGGCAATGTCAAGGGTTCCCACCCCACCTCCTCCTGGGGAGATGTCCAGTGGACCTGTGGCTGAAAGCTGGTGTTACACACAGGTAATCTACATAAATTCCAATGGCTTTATTTTCTTTTATTGTCATAATAATTGTTAAGAAAAACCAAATTAAAGTTATTGACATATCGAAAAATTATAGCTGACAGCCTAAGTAGTTCTCATAGTTAATGCTTGGTATGCAAGTTAAATTTTCTTAACATTTTCTGATCTTTTGTTCAGGTTAAAGTAGTAAAATTTTCGTACATGTGGACCATTAATAACTTCAGTTTTTGCCGTGAAGAAATGGGTGAAGTTTTAAAGAGTTCTACATTTTCATCAGGGCCAAATGACAAAATGAAGTGGTAAGGTTTTTATCTGAGCAAGTGCTTTGGTTTTTTTCTGGGTTTTTTTTTACTCACAAAAAAAGTGAAGTTAAATTACAAATAAATGTTAAAACTTGGACACTTCTTGGAGTTTTACTGTAGGTATGGATTGGTTCTAATTTCAGAGTGTCGGCAATCACAAGGGAAATCTTTATTTCAGTAGCATTTATTACTGTGTCTTGTAAAAGTATTTCTGAATTTATTCTGGGTACCATTTAAAAATTACTATTTCTTCTTTTTTTTTTCAGGTGCCTGAGAGTGAATCCAAAGGGATTAGATGATGAAAGCAAAGACTATTTGTCATTGTATTTGCTTTTAGTCAGTTGTCCAAAAAGTGAAGTCAGAGCAAAATTCAAATTTTCCCTGCTGAATGCTAAAAGAGAAGAAACGAAAGCAATGGGTAAGGGGATATTAATGTGGTTTTGTAAGAGCATCCTGAAGAACATCAGCAATGTAATTTTTTTTCAGTTGAGAGCAGAATTTAATACTGAGATAAAATTTAAAAATACCTTTTTTCATTTCCTTTTAGAAACGTAATTATAAAATCCTGTTCATGTTTCACATGTTTCTGATCACTGAGCTGTGTTAATTCTATCCTGAGCGGTATAAATTACAGCACGTTGCCAACTGCTGTTATTCCAGGTCCTTGTCACTTAGTTTTTCCAGCAGATTATTCTTGCTTCCTGTTAGTAGAGGTGTATTTGCTTGTTCGTAGCTCCAGTGGAAGTGTTTGATTTCTATAGTTCATTAGGATAAGCATACGTGGCTGTTTTTTTTAGACATCCTTTACAATATTTTGGTCTATTTCAGCTGATTTGCACTGTAATCAGTTTAAAAACATGAGCCATGTACCCAGGGAATTAGAAGACTTTGAAATAACTGGTGATTTGATTTAATTGTTGTGTTGATATGAAAAATGTATGGAAAGCTCTTAGTTTCAAACTTGTGAGCACAACCTTCATTGGAAATGCTTTTTGGGAAAGCTGGGATTCTTGTGAAAATGAATAATTTAATGCTGATCTGCACTGAATTTGTGCTGCTTCAACTCCTGTCTGTGAAGAATATCTCTTCTTTTCTTCCCTTCTACTCCAGGACTTAAGAGATGTTTCAGGCCCTGTTTTGTTGCAAGTTCTGCAAGTCTATAGTTCTGCAGTGTTTATAGCCAAAGTTCACGCTATTTCTCCTTATGTAACTAGGCCCACTTGTAATCTCTAAATTAAATCCATAGAACTGAGTTCAAATGTTAAAATTAAATTATTGGACTCTTTGGAAGGAAGGTAAATATATATGTTTCACATGCATGTTTCACTCTATTAATCCTCTTACACTGATGGAGGTGGTTTCTTCAGTCTCTGCAAGCTTCCTGCTTCTGGAGCAAAGCTACACTTGTGTACATTTGGAGAATGTATACATTTGGACTTGACACAGTCCGGAAGTGGATTGGTGTTTGTAATAAAATGTGAAACTGCATCAAAAACTATTTGGAGATAATGACAGAAGTGCAGAATTGTTGAGTTTGCACAGGAGCTCTGGAGGCTGGCTGGCCCCAAACCCCTGGTGAAAGCAGGGTCAGCCTGAGCAGTTTGCTTGGACCTGTGGTGCTTTGAGAGCTCCAAGGATGGAGACTCCACAGCTTATCTGGGCAGCCTGTTCTAGTCTTTAGCTGTGTCCTGCTTGTCCTTTTTTGCCTTATGGGGTTCATTGTGGGTTCTTGTTGATTTGTTGTACACAGGACCCCCATATCCAGTGACCTGATTGTTCCTGACAGTAGGGCTGCAGCAAACACCCAAATCCTGGCCCATCAGCTCTCTGTTGGTTCATCATCCCCTGCAGTGCTAAAAATCCTATGAGTGGGTGTGTCTTCAGCTTCTGCAATAGTATCTGTGCTGTGTTTGGCACCACAGGAGTTATAAATATCTTTTCACTTTGGGAAATTACCAACAGAAGTCTTATTTCTTGGACTCTCCAGCCATTTGCCATCTGCTTCTGTAGATGCTGTGTATTTACTGAGACAGGGAAATGATGCCCCACTTCCAATGTCCCTTGTAAATTGATAATTCATGCATAGGCTGCTGCTTCAAGGGGTGAAGCTGTGTATGAAACAGAGAGCAAGCTAACATTTTAACTTTATTAGAAGAAAAATACATTTGCACTTTTATGCTGCTCTATTTTTGCTCTTAATTTTGGGGGTTAACACTGGTTGTTGCTGCTAAGAGTGAAATCTAAGTCTGCAGAATAAAGAAGTGGGCTGAATCTAAAAAAGAAATTTTTGAATCCTTTTGGAACGTGAGTTTCTGAATCTTTTTCACTCAGTTTAATGAGGTTAAAAGTTGGTGAAAATGTGAAAACACTAATCCAGATGCCAAAAAAAAAGCCTAGACAATATTTTTTTAAAATGTGATTTTCTTCTTTGGTATACAGATTTTCAGATGTGAACAGTGTTGTGTGTTTGTTGTGTCACCCTCAAAGCCCACACTGCACTTCAGTAAGTGCATTTTCCTCTGCTTCTGTGCTCTGTGTGAACAGGGGGGTTGTTGAACTGGGAGTGTGATGAAGTGGCAGTGGTAGAGACCTCACACCTCCTGCAGTGTCAGCTCCCAGGTGGTTTGTATTCTGAAAATACAGTGAAAATCTCGATAGGATATTTTGCTTGATGCAATCCTAGTGAAGAGCTGTTGTGAATGTAATTTTTCCAGCTCTTGGTGGTGAGGGCAGTGTGTGACACGTGTGTGTTTTCTGTGGTACGTGGTCAAGTGTGTTCCAGTGATGCTGCCAAGGTCAATAGTACAGGGAAGTCTGGCTTTGCTGATGGAGGTTGTAGAAGGAATGATATTTTAACAGATTCTGTCATGAAAAACGTGTTGCTTTTATTACAAACTTCTGACTTAAACTTTTAAATTGCTTTTTGGAAGGCTGAAGCATCTCTGCATACAGCAAATGAGATGGTGACATGTTTTTTGCCCAGCTTTCTTGGAATCAAAGGAAAGTTCTTTCTTAAAGAACTCTTCATGAGATCCCTCCCCACTTCCCCCTATGGTCTTATTTCAGAAGTATTTTTGCTGTCTTAATTTTGAACAATCTTTCTAAATATAATTCAGAATGTGCTTTATTCTACTTAGATTCTCAAAGCCATTTCCAAATAACCTCTTTCTCCTATTTGAGCTAAAGTATGTGGTGCTCTTTCCTTTGGCTAATTTGTGGATCAAGTGGCCACTTTTCAGTGAACCTGCCATGTAAAATGTGCGATTTTACTGAATTTACATGTGTTTGCACTGAGATGACTGTGGGAATTCTTTTTTGGCTGTGAACATTAGAACTGGGAAAAAAAAAGTTGTGTGGTCACAGCAAATCTGATGGATTAAAAAAAAATTCTTGTAACTAGGGCTAAAAGGTAAATACAAGTAATATCTTTTAATGACAAAAAAGAGTTTACTACTTGAAATCTTTTATTTCTGTTTTGCTATTTTAATGCTTTTACTGTATTTTAAACTGATTTCAACCTGTGAAACAAGATTTTCCGTTTCAGGAAGAAGTCAAACCACATTGTTATGACAACTGCAGAGCGTTGTCAGGATGGGTTTGTGGTGACAAATTCATTGTAATGGTGCTTCCCTCTGAACAATTCCTGTTTTGACACATTGGCTTTCTTAAACACTCACTGAAAAAACTCCTTGTGCTGGATGGTGCCAGAGAGATCTAAGGAGATGATATGGTTTGAATTGCAAATTGTGCTCTACTAAGTTCTATCAAGTATTTTATAAAATAACACTATTACAATATTAAAAAGGTTTTAATCCGTTCTGTGTTTTCTAGAAACGTGACATGTGATCCAAATGTGTGAAATTGATTCATTTTTTTATTAACACTTAGCCTTGATGTGGAATGAGGTGTTATTTGTTAATATTTTCCTTTAACTTGCTGTATTTGTACACAATTTTTTATCAGAAAGCCAAAGAGCGTATCGATTTGTGCAAGGCAAGGACTGGGGGTTTAAGAAATTTATCCGAAGAGATTTTTTACTAGATGAAGCTAATGGTCTTCTACCAGATGACAAGCTTACATTATTTTGTGAGGTGGGTATTCATTTTTAAGTAATAAAATTTTAAATAAAATGTTTTCTGCTCTAATAAGTAGAGATTTATGTTTATTTAAGCAGTAACATGCTCTAAAATTGTCTTCTGAAATCTAGAAGCTTGGTAAAATATACATTGCTTTGTCTGCATTGCATTTTGTTCTGTTTTTTGGTGCTTGTACACTGAGGTGTAGAATGTTGACTCGATCACTTGTAAACTGCTGGACTTCTCCATGAACTTGTCACAGTTACATCAGAATCAACTGTAGAATTATTTATGCCAAAGGTAGCTAGTGTGTGCTATCTACAGAAATGCTGTTTTACTGAGGTCACTTTTATTTAAAGAAGTTGTGTTTGGAATTAGAGGATTGGTTTTCACTGGATAAGCAGAAGGAAATGTTCACATACTGGTTCACATTATAAAAGAAAACCCTGCTAATTGTCAGAATCTCTATTCCTGTAATATCCTAATTGATGGCTTTAACCAATGAACATGTCTTTCCAGTAAATTAAACACTTTATTTTTGGGCTAATTGTTACATTTTGTTTTCTGAGCAAATGCAAGTATCTTCTAGAAGGTGTGTTTGATACTGAAAATTAATATTGAGAGCTGTGGTATGAATTTAACTTCATGGTGTATTGTGGGTCCGTTCTTCTGTAATATCATTTATGTTCATAACCTAAATTTTCATATTAAATTTCAGTAAAAAGCTTAGTGTTAGAAATGGAAAGTAGAGAAAGTAGCAGTGTAAGTGGACTGTATGTTGAATATACATTGGCTGGTTATCTGGGCTGCCATAAAGTGATTAGTGACTTAGGAGGATGATAGATGCTCTAACTGCTAATAAGTTTGCTTTGATCTGTGTATTTACAGGAAATGTGTAAAATTGTCTTGGCAAGATTACAATTTAATTATATGTCATTATGCTGGGTAGGAAGAATAATTGAAATGTGGCCCTTGAGACTAGATACTGCAAATATAGTGCATCTTATTTTCACTTAGACAAGTTAAATTAGCTGCATGATAAATTTGTTTTGAATACAATTATTTGGGTGATAAAAGCAGATATAACAAGTGTTTTATGGTTCTGTAAAGATACTTTTGAGTATTTTCTCTTCTTAAGTTGTCCTCTTAATGAACACTTTGATGTAAATGAGCAGCTCTTAAAAGTAGCATTTGGTTTTGGAATAGATCACTCTAATTTTAGAGATTAAGTTTGTTTAAGAAATGTAAGTAGAAGAAATACTGAATTTTCCACAGAGAACACTGTTACTTAAATTCTGATGCTAATCACTGACAAAATGTCTTGATGTTTTAATGTGAGTAGTTTTTGTGAAATGTTGGACCTACTGTGATTATAAATGTGGAATGAAGTAAAACATTTAGTTGTTCACAGCAAGTGTGTTAAAATAACTTCTGGCTTGTTTCAGGGTGAAGGAAAAACTTGGAAATCCAAATATTTTAAGAATTTCTTTCTTTGGATGTGTGATACCAGCTCTTCAGCTGTCCTTAGAAATGACAGGTGTTGTTTGAAGCACCTGTTTCTATAGACAAGCCTGAAGTTTTTGTCCTTTCACAACTTAACTGTTAAATTCCAATTTCCATGTTTGCCTTCCTACTTGTTTCCTGTTTGGAAAACTGGCTTACCACTTCTTAAGCCTATACTGCACTTGGCTTGATAAAACTTGTCAGATGTAGCAGGTATTCAGTGAAGGTAACTGATCACTGACTGTGTTGGTTGGCCCTTCTTCCTGTTGGGTTGCAGGAAGATTATTTGGTTCTCTTTGGCAGCAAAGATACTCATTCTGTGTTGCCAGAGGTTTTCAAGATCATCTGGATATGCCCTTGGATTGGAACCTGAAGGGCTGATAAGTTTAATACTTTGTGAAGTCTGGTGCTGCCACCAGCAAGTGACCTAGTGATGAAATACAACCTCAGTGTTTTAGACACACTGTTCTCTGTTTGACTGAATTCTCCCTTCCCATATAATCCAAAAGTACTGAAGCCTTGCAGATGTTCCATTTGCTAATGGAATAGCATATTCTCTGCTATCACAGATCTCTTACCTGGCTTAGTAGTCTCAGGAATCACTTATATCACCCTTACTATTGGATTACCACAGATTCAAAATCAAGAAAATCACGGACATTATCCTTGTTAACTGTGATCACACAGAACTTGTTTGAGTTGACAAGTTTTCGGTAGTTATATGGGATTAACTTAGTTGGATTTCAGCTTTATTTAAATTAACTATAAATAGTAAGATTAATCTTTAAAAGACAATACATGCCAGGCCACTTGGATGGGAGAGACTTGAATTAAAACCTTGCATGGGTTATATATCTTAAGAAGATGATTTGTAATAAATGCTTGTGTTGCACATCTCTCAATGAATAGTAGAAACTATTCTAAACCAGAAGTTTGGAAGGTCAGAAATCAGTTTAAGTGCACTTAAAGAGTGTGTAGGTGACTTTCCCTAGACACTGTCTGTAGCTAACAAAATGATGCTGTGTGGACAGCTGGGATCATGAACATTGAGTCAAGGCTCTGGAAAAACATAACTCTCCTCTGGCAACAGAAGATGAGCTTGGCTAAGCTAAAACTTCTTTTGTGTGTATGAATATGTCCTGAAATCACTGTGTATGGAAACTGGGAAATAGCTCTATAGATTTTTTGCTGTTATAAATGTACAGTCTTACTGTGAAAGGGAAATTTTGCTGTGCTTTGGGTTTCTTCTGTTTTTTTTTTTTTTTTTAAGGTGGAAGAATGTAAAGGAATTTCTTGTATTCACAAGGGGGTATGAGACGATACAGGGAATTAGGCAGTGATTCATATCCCCAAGCTGCTGTCATAATTGGATCATCCTCCTCCTCTTCTGGTCTGGAGTTTGGTTTGCAGTGCTCAAACTTTCTGTGAAGCTTAGCTGGGCTGTTTTTGCTTTATCCCAGATTTATTCCAGATGCCTTTGGAAATCAACCAAAGCCCTGATCCTAGCAGTATCAGCATTTTCTCTTAATATGTAATCCTAATTTTCTGTATTTGGGAGATGAAGTGATCAAGATGTTGTAGTATGGCTCTTTACAAAGGTTTTATTCTCAGGTTGTGCTCTCAGACAAGAGAAGCAAAACCTGCTTAGCTCTTCTGTTTCCCCAGCACACTGATTAAAAGGACATAGTATGTGAATACAACTGAAAAAGCAGCAGGGAGTGCTGCTGTCCTGTTTACTTCCTATATGAAAGACTTAAACATGAGGAATAATGGCAGAATATTCACTTCAAAAGCACATATTTCAGTTTTCTGAACTGGTTCTGTACAGAAGCTACATCCTGTGAGCATGCATTTCATTATTGAAGTTACCTACTACATCTTGTATTTTGAAAGTAACGGCTTTTAATCTTGTTTGGAAAACAATTACTTGTGATTCAGGCCTCACCTGGACTAAGTAAAATGACAAAAATGAAGGAGCTGTTACTTGCACTTGGTTTGCATTATCACACTGCAGGTAATACATAAACGTAACTGTCAGTACAATAGGGATATCTTATTAAAAAATCTGTGGGTTGTTCTTATGAAACTATTCTGTGACCATGTGATCCTGATGGTCTGTATAAAAATTTATATTGTGTATATTTTGCTCGGATATGTGTGAAGTGTTGAACTGTTAACTCTGAAACAGCATTAACTTTTTTTTGTTCCCACTGGTTTTCTAAGAACCCTATCTGTCCTTACTTACTTTGGCATTTCTGTCAGGTGGTATGTGGTATTGTGCTCTTTCTTTTTGTTTTGGTTGGATAAGTACACAATATTAGAGTCTCTAAGTGAAGCCCTGTTTGTTTAAATGTTACTTAAAAGTAAACTGTAAAGCATTAGCTTATGGTTCTGGCCTAATGCCAGAAGCTTCACTGTTTTTTGCTTTGCTTTGGAATTGTTGGAATTCTAGCAATAGGTACTGTGATTTAATTATTGTTGGCATTCAGTTATGAAGGAGTTGTCTTGCTGTGATTTTCTGTTAGGTAAGCGTGGTCCAAGACTCAGTAAATATATCAGGACAGTCTAATACAAACACTTTGAAGGTACCTGAATGTCGACTAGCAGAAGATTTAGGGAATCTCTGGGAAACAACAAGATTTACAGATTGCAGTTTTTATGTAGGAGGACAAGAATTCAAAGCTCATAAGTCTGTCCTTGCAGGTACTTTCTACTTTTGTATTGCTATTATTTTGTAATTTCAATTGCTGTAAGTTTAACATTTGATTATATTTAATAGTCACTTTTCTTGCTGCAGCACGATCTCCAGTTTTTAATGCAATGTTTGAACATGAAATGGAGGAAAGCAAAAAGGTAAGCATTACTGAAAATGTTACCTGTAAATATTTGTACGTTGTGGAAGTGGAAAACATTGCAGAAAACTTGAGGTAGTGCAGATTGAGGAGGATGAGGGCAGGAGAGACAACTCATGAACCTCTCCTGGTGAATTCTGAGGAAATTTGTGTAGAAAGAGTGGATAGGTGCTGGAGGATTTGGATTTTTTCAGGTGCTTGTGTCTGCCCTAGATAATGTTTTTAAACATTAGCTACTGGTGCAATTGACCTGATAATCTCTGCCCCCTTTTTGCCTCAGCTGATTGACTTGACTAAGGTTTTGCTGTAGAGTATTAAAGTGTTTTTTTATGGTAACCAAGAAACAAGGGGTGAATTATGACTGGAGTTAAGCCCTGAAGCAGTGGAACACTTCTTTTCATTCGCAGCTTCTGCAGGCACTTGACCTGTGTAAGTGTTTTGGATGGGTAGTTACCTAATCAGCAGAGCGCTGCCTCTGCTTTTATGCACTTGATGTCTCCCACAGCGAGGAGCTGTTTGTGTCTTTCTTGAAGAAGCATTATCAAAGATGGGTTGGTTATAGGCAGAATCCATGAAAAGGGGAGGAATTGATCACCTCACTGAAGGGTTATGATAGGTGATCATTATTTGGTCTTGAAAGCTGCAAGATGCCACTTGTGTGCACAAGTACATCAGGTGAATGTGGTGCTGTGGTACAGCTGAGGGTCACTTCTCTTCACTGAACCTCTCCAGTTTGGAAACTTTCGCAGCTGGAATTGGAGCATTTTATTGAGGGTCCTGGACTGAAAGAAATCCAAGCATGTTGCAGCTTGAATAATGTGCCATGCCAGGCCCTTGCCTTCATGCTAGCAGTGGATCTCCAGTGCAGCCCTACACCTGCATACTGATAGGAAACCAGACCATGTACATGCCCTGTGCCTGGGATTTTTATACTCTGGCTCTTGCTTCTACATCTTTGACATCATTTCCTACTTCATTAGTTGCTCATAGGGGATACTGTTACAGGATAGGTCAAGCCTGCAGTGGCCCTGTTAGGGCAATCTTCAGCTGTGTGGTGGCTGTTCAATGTGCTGCTTTGTTTGCTCTTTGGATTCTCAGAACAAAACCTGGGCTGTGTTGACTCAGTTTAAGTCTAGCCAAGAATGGCTCAATTTGTTCTGTCTGCTTCTCTGACCTCAGATATTCCAAATACATTGTTGTTTGGTTGGAAACTCAGAAGTGTTTTTAAATATTCCTGAAAGTGTGTCTTGATTTTTATGTACAGTCTGTGTGATAGACTCCAGAATTATGCATTTCTAGGAAAAAAATTGCAATTACTTTGAATTGCTGAAGCTTTTCCAGCTGGTTTCTACCTAACTTTTAAGAGCTTTTTTGATTGCTTAACATTGATTCAGCTTAACATTGTTGAATGTTACCTTAAATTAGTAAGGATTTTGTATGGATGGTGAATGAAGACTTGCAGTGTGCATGCAGATGATACTTGATATTCACTTGGAAATTGTAGCTAAATTCCAAAGACTTTTATTGATTCTTCTTCTTTACCAGAATCGTGTAGAAATAAATGATGTAGACCCTGAAGTTTTTAAAGAAATGATGAGATTCATTTACACAGGAAAAGCACCAAACCTTGAAAAAATGGCTGACAATTTGTTGGCAGCTGCAGACAAAGTAAGTAATTGACTCCAAAGTTCCCATACCTGGTGTTTGCTTGGGGAATGTTGATCTTAAAAAAAAAAAAAAATCTTATTTTCAGATTGTTTGATATATATTTTGCTTTTTTAAAACATGAGAAGCAGTTCTCATCAGAAATGAAGGAAGATGGTAAAGAACAGACTTTTTTTAGCAGTAGAAGGCTGATAAATCTTTTTTTTAAAGAGAAGTGTTTCAGATATTTATTTAGTATCATATTTTTTTATAAATTGGAGACCATTAATGTGATTTGGAAAATCGGTTTTTGAATAAAAAGTATATTAGTTTTTTGTATTCTTCAAGAAGTTTTATCCAAGTTCTTGAATTAACTGTGTTTCCCTAAAGTACTGCTACTTTAGAACTTTCATCTTTTTGTCTTCCTTACAAATGTAATAGTTCTAATCTTTCATCTCTTCTGTGTTGGGATCTTGTCTACTCTTAAAATTGTTGCTCTTTGAAATACTTTTTCTGCTGTGCTTTTTGAGATGAAGGGATTTACAGCAGCTCAGCAATTAAGGTTATTTTTTGAATGCTGGCCTTGATTTAGGGTGTAACTGATAAATGTAGAGACCATTATAAGGTAGAGTTATATGATTGTCTGCAATATCAGAAAATAAAAATGAAACCTCTTCAGACTGTGACATCCTTCAAAAAGGAAGCACAGTTTTTTGTGCAAAACATAATGTGGGAATGCAGTTATTTTACATCAGATTTTTTGTAGGCTGTATCAAAGGTATGAGGGAAATCAAGAAATTCAGAGATGAGTTGGGACTAAAATTTGTTTTAAACAATGTAGTTTGATGAAACTCCATTGTATCATTTCTTTCCCCTCACTTAGAGATGTGAACCTGCTCGGGGCTGATTTGGTTCCTTGCTCCTCCTCCCTTACCAAGCAGAAGTGAAACAAAAACTTCCAAATGAGTTATTTTTGTTGTTTTATTAAAAATTTTGTCAGCAAGGTCTTTAATTAGTTTGTGTCAAGCCTAATGCTTGTGTTACACCCGGGGACTCTTCAGTGCAGCACAGTGTGCTTTGCAGTACCTGTGGGGAAGTGATTTGATGTTAAGCTTGGGAGGCACCAAGCCTGGCTGGAACTGTCTTAGGAACTGTAGGGATGAGGACAGAAGGAACGAGTTTGAGGAATGATTAGTGCAGTTTTTCTCTCTCTCCAGTATGCACTGGAACGGCTGAAGGTGATGTGTGAGGAAGCACTCTGTAGTAACCTCTCGGTAGAAAATGTTGCTGACATTCTTATCCTCGCAGATTTGCACAGCGCTGAACAGCTAAAAGCACAAGCAATAGACTTTATTAACAGGCAAGTAATGCTTATGAGTCTCTAAATATATTTATGTTCATGCTTGGTGTACTTTTTCAATATTAGCACAATTCTCTCTTGCAGGTGCAGTGTTCTTAGACAACTTGGGTGTAAAGATGGGAAAAACTGGAATAGCAAGTAAGTTTCCCTGCCCCACGATGTTCTGTACAAACACTGCTAAGTAGACTGCAGATCTTAAGAACTGTTGCTTCATTTCCACACTACTGAGGCCTGTCACTGACTGTAAGTAAAGTAGGATTCAGCAGATGGTACCCCAGTTATGATTGTGACTCCCCTTTTAAATGATAGGGAATGTTAACTGCCCTCCAGTGTGAGATCCTAACAATAGCTGGTTTTCATTCCCTCTCCTAGGGGCATAGTGCTGTGAGATGATGGAAGCAGCCTTTATAGAGAAAACCATTCTCTTGAGTACCCAGGTTTGTACCTGGAGGAGTGATAACCCCAGTGTGGTTTTGAGACTTGCTTGGGTCAGTCTGAGCCTGCAGTATTTCCACAGAAAGGAGGGCAGTTGCTCTCTCTGCCTTCGGGGACGTGTTTGTGCACCTTCCCACATGCCAGCACAAGTGCTTTGGAGGCCACACAACTCGTCAGTCAGGTCCCTCTGATTCTAAGGGCTCCTGCCTACACTGGAAATAGGTTGAGACTGTGTGGCTCAGGCTCTGGCACTGATTGCAGCAGCTCAAGTGAATCACAGAGTGGAAGACAGCCAGCTTCAGGATAGCCAGTAGTAGGTTCAAACAGTATAAGGGCAGTGGAGCACTTATTTCTTACCATCAGAGAGTCTCCAGAGAACTTAAAGGCTGTATTGTACCACTTCGTTGAAATTATTGTTTCTCCTTGAAATAAAAAAGGCTTCTCAGGCATAATGATTGATCATGATGTGGAAAAGAAGTGGGGGTGAAAGGTAAAAAGTAAAATACCAGTAATAGAGATAAGTCAGGATGATAACTATGTAACTACTTGATGTATTTCTTCTCAAGTGATTTGGAAGTTCCTGAGCTGACTTCTGTCTTGAATGTTTGCTAGTTAACATGCTGGTCATCTTTGCTTCAGCTGAAACATCTGCAGTAATTCAGGGAAATAATATGAGAGGGCCTGGCTTAATTTACTGACTCTGGGCACCAGGGAGTCTGAACTTTGGTATTGTTTCTCAATGCCCTTACCTTCACTGACTTGCAGTAGCAGATTAAAGGCTTGCATTAGAAATCTGCCAAAGGTGTTTTAGAGATCATGTGGTGTAGAGGTCAGCTGATAACTTTATGCTTGATAATGTTCCTGAAACAGCATGGGGGTGCTCATGGAAGGCTTTTGAAAATGCAGAGCAATAAGAACTTGGGATTGATGCACAAGATATTAGTTCCAAATTACAAATTTATCCTCTGTCAGTGTGGCATGCATTCCAACCAGTGTATTATTTTTCATGTGCAAAGTGAATTTTTTGCCTTTTTTCTATATTATTTCACCAAAAAGTAAATACACTGAGTAAATACATATTTTTTAATCTCCTGGGTGTCAGTGTGATACTTGCTGAAATCTGTTGTTGCTTTTGTGTTAGTTAAAAATCAAGTGGCCATTGAAAGCCATTTTGTTGAATGTGGCCCATCATCTGCACTGAAAAACGAGTGAATATTCTCAGCGTGCTCCACTGGTACTGAGCGTGCAGGCTCCTGGTGAAGGGGTCTGGAGCCAGCCAGCTAATCTGCCTTCATGGCTCTTTCTAGGAGATGAACTACATCCTTTTTGCTGCAGTTACAGCTGATTCCACTTGTCATCCTTCTCTCTCCCCAAATTGAACATGCCCTTTTATGTAATGAGATTATCGTGTCTTCCCTTGTTTTTTGTCTCTGCACTAGACCTCATTTTCTTCCAGTTTTCCTCTTTATTGTTTTTCCTGAGCAATTTCAAGGTGGTTGTTCTGACACAGTTCTCTAGCTGAGCTCTGGCTGCTACTGAGTAGAGCAAAACCTTTTGTCCCATGTCTGATTATATTTCTATACCCAAATTGCAAATGGCTGCTTCTCTCTGTTGGCATCCTCACTAGCACCCACAGTGTGTTCCGCAATATTTGACTGCCCTTCTGCAGCACTTCTGCCTTGCCTGCTCTTCTCCACTGTGCATTTGGTTTGTAAAATTGTGTGACTGTTGTTAATGCTTCTGTTTTCAGCCAAGCAACAGACATAATGGAAACAGCAGGCTGGAAGTCCATGATCCACTCCCACCCTCACTTAGTAGCCGAGGCCTTTCGCGCTCTGGCGTCTGCACAGTGTCCACAGTTTGGCATTCCACGCAAACGGCTAAAACAGTCCTGAAATCTTCCATGAACTCTAGAGAAATTGGACTGACTCCACTCCTCCTTGTCCAGAGGTGTTTTCACAAACCATAACAAGAGTTTTTGTTATCCGTGTCCACAGAACAGGAGCTGAAAAAGCCTATTGTTTGCTTTTCAGATGGATAATTTATGGTTTAATCCTCAGCTTTAAATTAGACTGATTACTCTAATTCACTGAAAGGCCTTAAATTATCTTCAATGACTCTCTAGTCCATATAGTCTAATGTATCTTGATTTTTTTATTATTATTTTTTAATGTGCCTTGTCTTTTTGACTAGGCTCTGCAGGATTGCACTAGCTCCATAATGCAGTAAAGTTGATAACTGAAGATTAATTTTTGAAAGGGATCTTCCATTATTTTCAGAAGAAAAAAAAAAAAGATTATAGTTTGGTCCTGTGCTAACTGGAAGGTTTTGACTGGCCTCTCATTAAAAGCACTTGAACCAGAGGCACATCATGTACCCTAGGCCAAGTGCTAAATATAGGGAGAGCCTGTTTACCTTCAGCAAATGCCTACAGGCTATTTATGGCAATATACTGCTTTGAACATAATTTATTTTTCATTGTGGGGGCAAATATGCAATGGTTTGGCCCAAAAATGTATTTTCATTACAGTTTGTAATGCTTCTTGTGTGTGTGTCAAAGCTGTCCCAGCGGTGAAAAGAAACACAGAATAAACCTCTTGCTTGTGTTTCTTTCCGGTCCATCATTAGTTTACATTTAATGCAGAACTGAACGAGAGGTAAAAGAGTTCAATGTGAAAAGGAATAGTGGTGTTGTATATGGAATAAATATATCCCAGTGTGTGGTTGCATAGAAAAGTCAAGGATGCGTAGAATGACCAAATGTAAATTGAGGAAATGGGCCAAATGGATTCTGAATATGCACTTTTAATGTGTAACTTTTGTATGTTGTGTGGTACATATATATTTTGCTTTTGATGAATTAATGAGGTACAGGTAATTGTGGCTTAACTTTTTAGATACATTTTAAGATGCCCACAGCCACATGGGATTTAGTTTTGTTAGAAAAGAAAGGCATGTCTTTTTAAGACTCAATTGAAGGTGGCTATTGCAAGCTTTCATATTTAAGTAACAGAATATTTTTGCTTATTTGAAAAAGGCATGTGAATGGTGAAAACTTTGAAGGGATTTTTCCCATCTTGACGTATGTGCACAGCATCCACGAACACCTGGGGAGGCTGTGCACACATCGAGGAGTATTTCCCTGAAATGTCAGATGGTATCTGCAAGCAGAGACTTGCTCAGTCTTGCATTTCAGTTATTGTACTAGCATTGTGGATGGTATTGAAATTCTGCATAATGTGAAAAAGATGAAACATTTGTAAACTGCTTGTCACGGGCCAGTTCTTTATTATATGAACCTTAGCTTTAATATCAACATCCTCAGTGTTTGATAGCTTTGTTTACAATTGGGAGGAAAAGTCTGCAGTAGTGCACACTCTAAATGTTCCCTGAGTTCTTGCATTGAGTTTACTGTAATAGTGATAATATGCTGTATTTCTTTTTTTTGGGGGGGAAGACTTGGGTTTTGCAGTGGGGAATGGGAGATCTCACCTAGCTTATAAACCTCTTTGCATAAGGGTTTGAGTTTGCCTATTAAAAAAAGTCATGCAGGGAGGAGAGAGGAAGAATTTCAGATTGTTTCTCCATCCTCATTTCATTGAGATTCATCTGACTTGCCCTGAATTAAACTTTTAGAGGAAAGAATATATAATTTTATACTTTGGCATCTAGTAAACCACTTATAAAGGTAAATTGGAAAAAAAAAAAAATGCCCAGTCCCATTTTGAAGACTAAAACCTCTAAATATGAATTTTTTTCTTACCCTCTAACTAAATCTTTATGATGGCTAAAGTGTAAAATCAGAAATTTTAATCATACACAAGGCATCACATTATATATTTAGAGAGATTTATCAATTTTTAAATACTTATCTAAGATAAAGTCTCATAAGCATTCTCCACAACAGGAGGTGAAGGTGTTTATTCCAAAATTATGATGTTTTTGCTGCACTGTATAATGTGTTGGGACTACAGCTCCTCATCCTCATCACTGTAAAACTCACAGCTCTCACGTGCAAAGTGACTTGAAGATTTAATGCTGTAATGATTGCCCAGGTCAGCCTGTTCTAAAGTAACAACTTACAGTAATCAGATGGAAAGCTTAAGGATTTCTAGAAATTATTTTTGTTTAAAGCCTAATAGCACACTTTGTACCAAAAAAATGTCAGACACTGTGCTGTGATATCATCTGCATCAGAGAGTGTCCCCTCCTCAAGCCAGGCAGTGTGAACCATGTGCTACCCTAACAGGAAAGAGCCCTCTGCTGATCCATCTGTTTAGATTGGACTTTATTTATTTATGTTTTCAAGTTCTGTCCGATCTTGAGAAAAAGGTAAAGCAGTTGCTGTATTCTTAAGTGAGTGCACTAATTATTCACCTCTTTAATTACCCACATGCAGTGTTCTCACTGGAATGGGACATTGGTAATTACAACCTTCCCCTTCTGATTCAGTAGCTCGGTTTCATTCCCCACTCCTCAAGAACTTGCCCTTACAGCCTCACTTGGAAGTGCAGCAGATCAGGAACAATCTGATAATCAATGGTCAGGTTTTTCCAGGCTGAAGTCTTGGGGGTTTTTCCTAGTTTTCCCTCCAGGTTAGGAATATGCCGTATGAAGGTGCCATGTTTTGGCTTGCCAACACTACTCTCTCAGATAGATGTGAACCACCACTTCCATGCTTTTCTGGGGAGAACCCTGCATGTGTCCTGTGTGTGTGTGTGTGACTGTGTGTGTGTGTGTGTGACTGTGTGGTGTTTTTTGTCAAGGGTGACTTTCTAAAAATAAGGACTCAATTTGCTGTTAAAATGCTATTATGTATTATATATATATATTTTTTTTTTTTTCTCCATTCAAACCTCTCCTAAGGAGATGCTTTGGGTGGAAGTTGCTTCAATAAATAATCCTTATTTCCTAGTCCATTTACTGCATGCAGAAGTATGAACACATTGTGCCTTTTTAGGAAACTGTGGCAATGAAGGGAAGATTTAACAGGGTGCAAGGTCTTTGTAAAACATATTTTTAAAGGTGAAGAAGAATGCTCTTTGGTACACAATTGAGATGGAAAAGTTACAAGTTGCATTTGACCTCTGTTGCATGTTGATTCTTGCTTCCTAAATTCAATTTCACCGAGGTACAAACTACACAAACAAGTGGAATAAGTATTACAGATACAAGTTGAGTAATGGTATATTTTTGTGAAATTGTGGTAATTGCTGTTACAAGATAAGTATATGTCAAAACGTGATAATCATGGATACAAAGTTACTCTAGTTCTGATGTTTTTTTAAACATTGAGTATTTAGTATAAAATTCACCTTTGCACAGGAGATCAGTAGAAGACCTACATGGAGATTGTATTCCTTTTAAATCCTCATGGCAAGGCTTCTCCCTTGGGAGAATAAAAGCCATGTGCAGTATTTGAAACTGTGTTTCATAGAAGGCAGTGAATTGCAAATGTGAGGTACTGCTACCTGAAATGTTGTCAAATTTTGTCGAATTTTACAGTTGGTTAAAATTCCTAAGCTTAATTGATTTTTTTTTTTTTTTTTTTTTTTTTGTAATTGACAAATGGAATGTTACCTGTCCTCTTTGTCTGGTGTCGATAGCATATTTAGTGCAGAGCTCAGCTCCTTAGCTAAGCCAGGACACTTAGTCTCGTATCTTGGCTTCTGCTTACAGTAAATGGACTATGTTTGTAAAGGGAATTCACTATTTCAAGTGTTTTGCAAGGAACTTCACTGTATTTGTAACCTGGTTTTTGAAGGCTTAAGATCAATGAGTCCTATTTTAGAAGTTAAACCAGTGAAATGACTTGGACCTGTTTTGGGGTGGAAATGATAAAGAGAATTCAGATATGTAAACAGTTGTATCAAACCATCCAGCCTTTTTTTATCAGCTGATGTTAATGGTGAAATACTTTTTGTACCTTGTTGCTGAAAATATTTTTGCGTTTCAGCACATCAAGTTACAATAAAGTTGTTACTTATACAGAATGTGTCTGTCTTTATTTGTTGTGTGTATCTGCATTTGTTCCCAATGGCTGCCTTTGCTTTGAGAAAGGTATTTTACCTGCACTGTCAGTCTAGTGTAAAATATGCTGCTGTGCTTTTGGAAGCCTCTTTTGGGGAGGATCATCTTGCAGTCTTGCTCTGATCTCCATTAACTTGGTTATTTTTCTGTTTTGACGCCTTAAAGCTCTGAACATCTTAACTTGCCTACCTGAGAAGTGTCTTCCTTTACACAGACTCTGACAGGACTGGTGGGAAGAAGAGTTGCTGCTGTGGTGATGAAGATGGGCTTGGTGGGTTTGAAATCTGCTTTCTTCTTCCACCTGCCGTCAAAACCCGTCATCCTTTGTCCTGCCAAAGAGCACAGGCTGCTGATGAGCACTTCCAGCAGGAATGCTGCTGGCATTTGTTACAGGAGGAGTGGTATGTAAGAGTAATCTGTATGGGGAGCTCAGGGGTTTAATATGGTTATAAATACCTTGCCAGTGGTATGTGGGACTATTGATAGGCTGCTCTGTGGATGTGACTGTGGACACGCTGAACTCCTGAAAATGCTGATGTCAAGGTAAGTTATTTCATGAAAAGTGTGTGGCTGGGTAGGTCCATGCAAAATTCTCCAGGTGTGCTTAAAACATACATCACTTAATTGACTTAAATGATCCAGTCTGAGATTCCTCCTGGGGTTTATATCAACAGTGGCATAACTCACACCCACAGGCAGCTCAGTAACCTCTGAGGGGAACAGGACTGGCTACCACTGTGAGTGGTATCAGAATTATTTATGCAATCCAAATGTTTGATCTGAGCTTCAAATTCCAGGTAAAAAAAGAATATGAAACTCCATTATTTCTCTTTTTAGAAGGCTATATTTTTATCCTTTCTGAAGATGATTTTCTTCAGAGTTGTTTATCTTGCATCATACAAAAGTTTTCTTTGTTATTCAGCAAAATTGATTCAATGAGCATTGATTTAAAAAAACCACCTGTTTTCTTTCTATAGTGAATTCCAGTTTTTTGTGTGGAGACTGAGCACGTATAAAAAGCTTTTTCTCCTTTTAGTTGAATATTGTTGAAAGTATTTTACAGTGTTGGCCCAGTCCTGTGTATGTCCTTCTCTTTCTTTGAAAGGGAAAAGTTCAAATATTGAATCTCAAGTGGTGATAGAGGCTGATAGCATAAAAACCATCTCTTGCTGTACAGAATTGCCTGTCCTGCCACGTGCTGAAGAGGTGCTTTTATGTTGAAGTATTTCAGAGTGCAGCCTGAGCAGTCAGGTGAGAAATTAAAGTTGATTAAAGTGAGTCTTTGTGCCATATTCCAAACTTCATAGTATTAATGGTTTTCTGTGTTCTGGTGACTTCAGTTACAATTACTATTCAAGGTGGAATATTACCCATTCCACTACAAATTTTACTTGCCAGGTTTATTAAGTAAATTGGATTAAAGATCCAGCTGCTTCCATTACACACAAATAACTTTGCTCTTAACATTGTGATAGTGTGCTAACAGAGGAAATGCTCTTAATTGCCACTTAAAATTAGTCTTGAACAGTTTATTTTTCTGCAAACTTCTTGGCAATTTTCCACTAGAAGAACGTGTTTTTTATTGTCAGTTTTGAAGATTCCTTCTTTGTACTCTCAGAGAAAGTTGGAAAAAATACAAGGAGTTGAGTGAAGCTCAGATGTGTGATGCAAAGGAGTTGCTTTTTCCATTTCCAGCACTGCACCAAGGGAAAAAAACCCGACCCAGGCCCAGCTCAGTGAGAATTCTTGAGTGCTTTGGAATGGCATTCCAGGGGGTGTCAATAAGTTATATTTTAAACAGTATGTGAAGCTGGTGCTCTAAGTGTAAAACTAGGTTTCTCATGAGTCATGTATAAAGAGCAGAAATGAGCTTGTGGTTTTGAAACTCAGGAGGGAAAAACAACTTTGCAGAATTTGCTTGGCCTTGGCTTATAGAGAAAGTAGCAGGAGTGTTTTGAGCTCTTGGTTAAAGTGTTCTGAAGCAGCCTCAGAGCTGCAGCAATACCTGGTGATCATCATCCCGTCAGGCAGGGAGCAGGGGCTTCTTTGAAAATGTTACTTGACACCAACATTTTTGTCTTGCATTCTTAGCAGAGTTTGGAGCATAACAATATTTTCGTGCAGGTGCTGTGTTTCAATCAGGGGTAGGTGTATAATGAGTGGAAATCTCTGCTTTGCCCAACTTATGCATGTTTCATGCGTTGGCAGTGATAGTCATGCAGAAAATAAATTATACCATGTCAGACTTGGTGCTGCTGATCAGAATGGAGGCAACTGGTGCTGCATTTTAAGCAGTTACAGTTTTTGACTTCCCACGTTTCTCCCTGCAGTTGACTGAGCCATTTCAGTTAAAAAAGGTAAATTTTGAAGCGTGTGCAAAAACATTCTAATAGGGTGAAATCTGTAAGCATAGAAGCTTGAACTCCAGGCTGACCTGTAACCTTAATTGCCACATAAACTATTCATATTTTCCATATTTTTAAGTTGGTGACTTTTCTGTAAGCTTTGAAATTAATTTTATGTATTATGTATACAATTTTCTAACCCAGCTGTGTTTGTTGAGTCTTGAAATTTTAAAACAAACCACCTACTTGCTACTGAAGTGTACAGCTAAAATGTTTGCCTTCTGTGGCCAGCAAAGACTTAATCTTGCCTCTGGTAGTTGTGCCATCCCCAGATTAAGAGCTGTGGTGGTCTTTGTAAAGCCCACACCATATGTTTTTAAATGGAGAAAAAAATGTCAATTGAATGGTGGAACTTGTCCCTGTCACCTCTTGCAGATGGGCTGCTCTTGTCAGACACACACATGAGGGAGTTCTTACACCACCAAGCCCTCATTCCTCCCTCACAGCAGGACTGGGGGTTATCGTGCTGGGTCAAGAGTTTGTACCAACTCAACTCAAATGGGGGAAGATTATTCCAGGACCACAAATAAAGGGACATAAAGGATTTGCATATTTATTGGCTGTTCTGGTCAAGATGAATTTGAGGTGTAGGTATGGAGCAGGGTGGATATTTTTTGAATGCAGCTTTTCCTTCGAATGCCTTGCTGTTCATCTCTTGTGGGTTTTTTGAATGTATGCTGGCACCTCTCAACTAATGTAAATAAATACAAGATATCTGGTGGACCTGCAAGTGCTTTATAGTGAAATTCCAGCAAGTTCAATTTTGCTGATTTAAAGAAATGGAGATGCAAATTTCCTTGTGACAGTGCCTTTTAGCAAAAAATGTGTGGTGTCAGATGTAGTTACTCTCAGGACAAACTATAACAGGGGTTAAATTGTGTACTAGGTTAGGAAAATATGCAGTATTTTACCAGTAGTGCTAGAATAGCAGGCATCTACTTCTGACAAGCTGACAGACCAGAGAATTGAAACTTAATGAATCTTAATGCTTTCTGTCATGTACTTCAATTTTCTCAAATTATTTCTCCAATTAGTTCTAGTCTTTGTGAAAGAATGATTAATGATAATTAATGCATTCTTATAATTTGCATATTCAATCTCCAGTGTTTCTAAAAAAATACAGATTTGTGTATGTGGGTGAGGCTGGTTTGTCTGTTACTACTTTGGGGCGCTGGGGTTTTTCAGATTTTCAGCTTTGTATTTCCAGTTGAACAGGGAGACTATTGTGGATGCATTAGGGAGTTTAATGTGGTCTTGCCACATAAATAATTTGGGCTTAACCCAGGTCTTCAATCCTTCCTGTAAAGATGTTCTCTCTTTAGTGGATAGGTAGGGAATGTAGGGGTGCATTGGCAGGAGCTCAACTCATCCTTGAGTCTGCATCAGCTTTGGGAAATATTTACATCTGCAATTTGGCAAAACTGGGTAAATCCTGGAGGGCATCTGCTCTTCTGAGGTCGGTTTGTGTTTATTTTATTTTATTTTATTTTTAGAGCCTCTATATGCCTCCTCCTTTACGTTGTCATTAAGTTTTGTTCTACCCCTGACACAGGCACATGGAGGGATTTATCCGAATGTATAATCATACGAATTTTGTGTTTAAAATCAGTAGCACGAGATTTTGAAAGTCACTGGGTTTTTTTGTTTGCATAGGAGATCAAGCTTTTCAATGCTGCTCTGCAGGTATCCAATGTTTGACTCATTTAAAAAAACCCAAAACCTGCCCCAGCCCTGGGAGCCTGCAAGAGTGGCAGGGTCTCTGTGTCTGGAATTATCATCTCTTTGGGTAGCTCTAGAAATCCTTTTTCTTTAGATATACATCAAAGACATGGAGTGTTGACAGTTTCAGCTACTTTTTAAATCAATAAATACTTCATTGCAGTTGTTTTGCCACTCAGTTAAATATGTGGTGTTTACTGGGGCAGTGTGCCCCAGTTAGATTCACCGCTGAATATTCTGTACAAATTGTAATTGAAGTACTTAAGCAGAGTATAAAAACTGGCTTTATGGAAGAATTATCCTGAAAAAAAATAGTATGGGTGTTCAGAATGTGTTGATTTGGTAACCAAGGTACACACTTAGCAGGGAGCTGCAGTTTTCCAATAAGGTATTGGAATATTCTGGGCAGTTAGAAAAAGAAGCAGAGGTAAAAGGTGCAGGTATTTTATGACTTTAAAGGAGAAAGGTTTAAAGGGCCAGGTTTTTTTTAATAATCAGCTGTAGAGGGTCCTCCATGTGGTATAAAACTAAAAGCATTTTCAGGTTGGGCCCATTTTGTGTAACAAATACTCACATATACGCTCTTGATCATAGTCATGCTATGAGGAGTTGCTGTATTTACTTTGTCAGTGCTGTCAAAAGAATCCAAATCTTTCCTTGTTGCTTGCTTGCAGAGAGCAAACGAAACATTTGTTCCTGATTCCTCTGGATAAAAATATGTAGGGGAAGGTGCTGTTGCACTGAGATTGTCTTTAACAATAAACCTGGTTTGTGTTTGTGCATGAATTTCAAAGATGGAAAGAAGTTTTTCCCAGCCTGAATAGTCTTCATTCTTTAGAAGCAAGAATGAAACCTGGGGCTGGCTCAGCAATGATGCTGTACTGGGACAGCATCAGTAATAAAAATAAGCTTATTTAGCTGTATGTAGAGATTCTTACCACAGAACCATCAGTAGTGCTGTCATAGTTTTGTAATCTTTACTTCTTGTAGGGCTAAACGTGGTGAGAATTGGCTTCTATTCCTGCAGCTACACAGGGTTTACACAGCTGGGAGGGAAATGCTGCCTTGGAGGGAGGCAAAGGGCTGAGCTGAGGCACCACTGCTCACCTGCCCACAGCTGGTATTTGTGTTTGTGCTTGTCAAAAGCTCTTTATTCAGCAAGTTGGGCTTAAATAGTGAAGCTGGGAGTGAAGTGAAGGAGGGCACTTGTGTTTCCCACACCAGTGCCCTCCTGGCAGGGCAGCAGGAACGAGCAGTTGAGCAGCCAGAGGAAAAATGGGGAAATTGCAGTTTGCTTATGTTGTGATTTCTTTTTTTTAAGTCTTTGTCAAATATTCAGAACAGAAGATTCATTTAATAATCGATAAGCAGAGGGTGATGAGTGCTTTTATTTCCAGTGAATTTGGGCTGGAGGGACTTGATGCCCCTTTCACATAGTAGGCCAAGCATTCCTTCCCATTCTTACCTTGGGGAATTAATTTTGTCCCCCCCTCCTGGGTATCAGCTACTGGGAGTAGGTGAAGGGAAACAACAGTGAGAAAGAGCTGCTGGCTGTGCTGTGGGTGCTGGGCTCAGTAACCTGTTCCTGAGTGGGTGGGTGGCAGAGCTACTCTCACTGCTCCTGGGAAGAACTGCAGAAGTAATTTGGAAGGGAACAGGATCTTTCTTTGGTCCTTGCCCCCAGAGCTGTGTGCTGACATGATGGGTGTCCTTCTGCAGCCTGGAAAAGGGATTTGAACAAAGACACGTGGAAGAGCCTGGTGTGATGATGGTGCAGTTTGTTTTCTGAAAGTGTTGGTTTAGCAGAATATTGCCCTTATTGCAGAAATGCCTTAGCCAAATATTGTGCATATTGTGAGCTTTAATGTGCTTTTGTATCCTGCAGTAGATTGAAATGTCAGTCATAGTCTCCATATTTCACAGTCCCCTCAAATCCCCAGGGAAGGTGCACATGTCTTACGTTACTTATGTCCCACCAATAAAACAACCCTCTAGGAGGAAATCTGTGCAGGCCATACAGCAAGATGTCAAATTAATTGCACTGAAATAATGAGTTAGCACCAAATGCTAATTAAATATTGATGGAAGTCATACTTTCAATTATCTTCATTATGGCACAATGTTTTATGTAGACATGAAGTGCTGGCAATGTGGGCATATATTATCATTAATCTTGTCATATAAAAATATTAGTAATTTCTCTTCTCAAAAATCCACTGTAAATGTGCTGGAGGTCCATGTTTGGTATCTTTTTGACTGAGTAGATCTTTAATAAAGTTTTTTGTGTTCACCCCTTTTTCTTTTGAAGGAGCAGGGCTGGAAGGGCCACCCTGGAGCTCGGGGAGGGCAGGGCTGTAGGGCAGCATAGCTGAGAGAGTAGTCCAGAGTGTGACTGACAGCAGGAGATGCAGCTGAAGCAGAGGGGCACTGGTGAGTGAGATGTAATCCAGGATGTTCTTCTCTTGGGAGAATGGGATGGGCAAGAGCTGCTCCCCTCCTCACGTGCATTAGCACTGAGGAAAAGGCTTTTAAGCCTAAGAAATTAGAGGATTTTTTAAGAGAAGGACTTTGTTACTCAAAAACAAAAGTCCAGGACTATCTACACTAGTCCCAGGAAGAATCCTACTCAAAACCAGTTTTATATGCGGTTGCCTTTGGGGAAGATGGACAATCTCACCAAAAATTCATGGATCAAACAGGTACTATAGTGTGCCTTGTTCCTCTGAAGTCCCTTTGAGTTCTTCTAAAAAAAGAAAAAATAATCACAAATGCCATCCTAGAAATTATTTTTCTTTTAAATGGAATTTCCTTTTCATCAATAAATATACAGCATAAACCGAGGTGAAAATTAATCCTTCCTACAGACTTTGAGGAAGAGAAAAACTTGTACAGGACTGCCTTGGTGGGCTTTCTTTTCCAAGCTGGACTGGAAAAGAGGTCTTCTGCCATCTCTGCATGAAGCAATGGTAAATTTGTGCTAGTCTGCAGAAATGCTGTTCTTGTGCCTCTTGGCCATAACTGGCAACTTCTGCAGCAGGTGAGCACTAAGGACACTCACAGCAGTGACTGTGGGATGTGCCCATGTGTGTGCCTGCGTCTCCATGTGGTGGACGGGCAAAAAAAAAGTCCCAGGCCCAGGAGTGTGAATGCTCTTTGTCACTTCTGAGAGCACTGAAAGGTTAAGAGTGGAGACAGGTGGGCGACCATAATTAGGGAGGAGGGTGCAAAACTTTTTATTGCAGTGGGTGCAGACTTAGTGCCATTGTCTAAGTGTAAATTGTTCCTAAAAGATGACTCTTGAGATTATTCACCCTGGAATCTTCCTGAAATCCAGGGAGAGGCATTTTCAAATTACCAGTGGTGAAGCGTGGCAGAGCAAAAGCAGCACTTGAGCTGAAGAACAGATAATGCCCAGCAGAGCAGAACTGCAGCAGCAGCTGCTGAGGAGGTAATTCTGTGCTATAATGATTCCAATTTCTCCCAAAAACTATTGCTTTGCAAGTATCCCTCATCTAAAGTACAGAGCTTCCCCAGACCATCAGAACAGAATCTCTCCACATCCTGAGCATGTGAAATTAATGACTGAATATTATGCTGAGAGCCATTTAATTAAAAACACTTTCATTAATAATGCAGTTGGAGAGTGTATGTGTGTTATGTAATTAAAGATAGTACATCAGTAAATGATACTATGCAAAACCAATTCAAAAAATTCAAATGAGTTGGTGTAGCATAAGGAACTTAATTCAAGTGGGAATAAAGTCAGTGTGAAATAAGCTCAGAGTTTTTTCCTGGAAGCTGCAATTAATCTGCTTCTGGCAACACAATTCAATACTCGTATCTTAAATAAGGGACTGTGCTTGTTTTAAAGATAACTGGGGTGGTGAATCAAAATAAGATTTCTCTCTCCCCTCTTTTTGCCAAGTATAAGTATCCCTTTAATGTCTGGACACTGATGAGCCTGGCTGGCCTCGAGCCTGAGCAGCCTTGCACACCATTCATCTGTGCTGCTGCTTTTGCTTGGAGCAGTCAGGTTGTGCTTGGCTGTGACAAAAGACTGTGGGCCTGGTATTTGTAGTGTTTTTACTTTAAAACCAAGTGATGGAAGTGGAAGAGAGAGGTTATTCCCTCGGGGCAGATCAATCTCCCTGTGTGGCATTGCCTTCAAGAAGCTGGGGTGAGCAGGCATCTTGTTTTCCCCGGGTACTTTGGCTAATCCAAATCTTCCATGATTGAAGTCAGAAATGCCTCAGTTAAATATATCTGACACGAGAAGTGGATTGGAATTAAGTAGCTCTAAGTACTATATAATAAATAGGCTTGCTTATCATCTTCAATATGGCAACTTGAAATGGTTTTTAATCCTTTAGTTTACCTGCTCAGAAATCCGTGTTAAATATTCTGTGCTCCCAGGTTAGCAGTGCTCAGCATCACCTGCTTCAGACGCACTCTTCCACCACCTCTTCTTCTAAGGAGAACTACTGGCTTAGAAGAGACTGACAGCTGCTCTCAGAGCAGTTCTCCTGCTAAGCCAGAACATGTTCTTATGCCCAAGTTAAATGAGCTTGATGTGTTTTGAAAACCTGAACTGATTTTTTTAAAGAGATACTTCTGTCATTCCCTAGAACAGCTCGGGGTGAGTTGCATTTCACCAGGGGCTTTTGAAATGTGGGTGGAAGGGTGGGGTGTAAGTGCTGTGCACCCATCTACAACCTCATAATTGGGATGTTTCTCTCATGGCTGTTTAGGTGTTTATCATTTCAGTCATAGAACGGTTTGGGTTGGAAGGGACCTTCAAAACCCTTTCATTCCACCCCCTGCCATGGGCAGGGACACCTGCCCTAGACCAGGTTGCTCCAAGCAGAATCTCTAGCACAAAAGATGCCAAATCTTGTTTCCCGGGAAGCAACACTGACTAGAAGTTCAAAGCAAACACCTTGATAGCTTTAGGTGGGGGTGTCTTTTTTGGCCATTTTAAATTTCAGGGCTAATTCAAATAACCTCCAAGTCTCATGTGTCACTGTTCTCTTTCCTGCCAGTTTGGAACCGATTATAATGGATCACCTTTCAGGAAGATCAGCAGCTTATTTGGAGCTGTTAAGATAAGGTAGCCAAGGCTTAATTGGCTCGTAAGGATGAAAGAGCCACAAACTGTCTGGGAATGAGGCAAGAGAACAAAATGGGATTTGCATCTGAGGGGGCTGAAATGTAGGGCTGCCAAGGGCAGATGAGCAGGATGAGGGGACTGAGTGTGAGGTGCTGGTCTGCCATCAGGCTGGCAAAAAAGCTTGCCTTTTTTTCCAAGGATGGCTAACGTGAGAGGCAAGGAAAGCACTGGGGTGTCTGAGGAGGTGTTCCAGGGGCAGCTGTTGCACGGTGGCTCCTCCATCGTGGCCGTGCTCGACTCCTGCTATCAGGCCATGTGCTGGGGTGCCCCTGCCCTACTCCCATGGCCCAGCTCTGGATGGGAACTCCCAGTCTGGCCTCCTGACAAGCCAAAAGAGACCATGGTCTCCCCATGTGCCAGCTCTGTGCTTCCCACATTGCTCCTTTCCTGGTAGCTGGGAAAGGTGGTTGAGCTCTTGACTTGCAAGGGAATGCTCATCACCTCTGAACACTCACTAGAGCTCAGCTTCTCATGTCCGAGTGAGGAACCACAGGACATTCTGAGTTGGAAGGGAGCCAGAAGGATCATTGAGACCAACTCCTAAGTGGATGGCCCATAAGGGGTCTAACCCACAACCTTGGTGTTATCAGAGCACCGTGCTCTGACCAACTGAGCTGCTCTTAGTGTGCGTTTTCCAGAAAATGAAAAAAATACATTTAAAAAGTCCTTGAAGCAGTGGAGTGCTTTTCTTCCTCTGTTCGGGCTTGAGAGAGCTGTGCAAGAGACTCTGTTTGACGAGGGTGGCTGTTCCATTATTGTTGAATAGGAAGGTACTGATATTTCTTTTGGCATCTGTTTTTGAGTCCCACCACTGTTTATGTAGGTAGGATTTTTTCTTCTCTGACTAAACTGTTTTCCCTTGACTGTGATTGCTTTTTAATTGGGCTGCAGCTGGTGCTGGATTTGTGCTGAGTTGGAGACTGAATTACATGTTTGGAAAAGCATTTTTTTGTTTGTTTTTTTTTTTTTCTTTCCTTTTAAAATTCAGTCAGGATGGCTGGGGATCTTGCTTGAGAGTACCAACAGCTCTGGCCTTGCTTCTGACTGACAACCCCCAGTACTTGGGGCTGGAGAGCTGTGCCATGGAGCTGGTGGCAGCAGACTCGGCTGTGTCCAGCGGACTCTGTTCAGTTCCCATCACTCCTGGCTGCAGATCTGAACAGGTTTTGCAGCCCCAAGCTCAACAACCCCCCAAGGGAGGTGTGGTTTGGCATGAGGTAGGATATTTCATGATAATGCAACTCTTCTGTAAACCCACTTTATTTGCCAGTTCTTTAACAAAGAAGGGCGCTGCTCCTGACGGACGCATGCAGGAGGTGCTCACAAGGGAGAGATGGGAATGGCAAAGTCTGGTTTTTCAAACTAGACACCCTACAGCTAAAAATCTGCTTGATTGATGTGTGTTTCATTGAGCTACTTAGTGTAGTGCAGCTTGTTATTGTCTTTTCGACTGTGCAAATTTGAATAGAGACAGTACTAATGACGAATCATTATTATACTATAAATAAAACATTATCCTGATTATGCTGGTCAACAGAGCATAAAACAAATAGCAAATTCTAATGTCCTTGAATTACAATTTAAAAAGAAAAGCAGCACAGGATGCTTTTTTGCATGGAACACCCTTGCTTGGTTGCTGTGAGAGTTTTTCCAGTTGCCTCAGGATCATCCAGGGATTTGCTCATTTGCCATTACTTGGTAAATTCACCCTAAAAAGCACATGTGCAACCCCAGGGAGCTTTCTGGGACACCATGCTCAGCTCCCTGCTGTTCTGTGCACTGCTGGTCCCTGTGGCACAGCTGCTCCTTGTGAGGGCCAGGCACTGCCACGTGGTCCCCAGGCACTGGGGAGCTGAAGATGACACCGAAGAACTCACAGGGGGATGTGACCACTGGTGAGGGCTACAGGGAGATTAGGAATCTGAAGGTCCAGAGGTCAAAATTCTTCAGGGGGAAAAAAAGAAAAACCCCAAATTGTTACTTCCTTCTTCAAGTGGGAATGATTAAAAAAACTCTGGATGTGTACGGTTCCTGCAGCTCTACAGAGAGTGTGGGCTAAAGAAAAGAGCTGAGGCTTTATATGTTTGTCATGAATGAGCTTTTTATTGGAATTTTTTAATGTATATCCATTGGATTGGCGAACAATAGGAAATGTATGTAGCAGGAAGTTTATATATTTAATATGAACTCCCCAGGGAAGTGGTCATGGCCCCAAACCTGCCAGAGCTCAGGAAGTGCTTCAGGCACAGGGTGTGATTCTTGGGGCTGTCCTGTGCAGGGCCAGGAGCTGGACCCCATGATCCCTCTGGGGCCCTTCCACCTCAGGATATTCCATGATTCTATGACATTTGTATTGATAGAAATGTGTGCAAAAGTATCCTGTGGAGATTGGGATTAAATAAAGACTATATATTAAAAACTTCTGGGTTAATTTACTGCAGTCGTAAGTTGTCATTGCCCACTCAAGACACTTTTTAAAAATGGTATTTAATCATTCAAGTTTTTGTTTTAAAATCCTTTGAATAAGAGCCATGACTGAAATAGTCACCTGTTACACAGGAAAATGTTTTTAAAAATTCGGCCTGTTCCATGTGAAATGAAGTCACATTTAGTTTTGTTTACATGGGCAGCGTGACATTTAACCTAATCAAGGCTGTCATCCTTGCATTGTATTTTGCTTACCCTGCTGGGTGTAAATAATTTCTTCTTAATCAGACTTTGACTGCAATAAGAATGTAAGTGCTTTTTTTTGCTTTGATGTTTTCAAAATTGATCTGAAAGAAAAAACAGCCACCTGCTTTTTTAAGCGCATTCGTAAAGTATTGTGGTTGGCAGAAAAGTGGTGAGGACCTCTTGGGTGTGATGGAGTTTGGTATTATCTCCCTCCCTCTCCTGGTGCTCCAGCTGCCAGGCTGCCTCCTTGTGCCAGGCTGGCTGGGAGGAGAGTGGGGCAGGTTTCTCCCATGGTTTGTCTTCCTGAGGCCTGGAAACCTCAGCCTGGGAGGTGCCACAGCCAGGGAGGAGGAAAATCCAGCTCCCCTTTTGATGAGGAACTGAGCAAGGGCTGAATCAGCAGCGAGCTGCCCTCTCTGCCAGCGTGTTCCTGCTTGGGAATGTTGTCCAATTTTAACTTTCTCCTCCACTTTTAATGTACCTTGTGCAATTATTAAACAGTTAATGACAGTCTTCGTCAAAACATGCACTTCTTTTCTCAAGTATCATAGAATGCTGCTGACCCTACTCTGCCTAGGCTTGTACACTGCTCACTACAGCACACATTTAAATATCTCCTAGAAAACCAAACTCCAGCTGGGCAAAAATGTTCAGTGACATGTTGCTGTGCCTTAGTTTTACTTTGTGTCTTCATACATGCAACATTTAAAACCAAAAATCAAATAGGCCACAAGCAAGTGCCAGATTTAATAAACTTCCTTTATTTACATACAAATACATGTACACATATGTTCTGTATATGTGCACATATTTAAGTGTATATACATACATGGTTTCCACATACTCTACAATAAATAGCATGTAGGGTTTTCTTTTAATTGCCTACAGTGCTGAGTAAAAATACATGGCAATAAAATCATGGCTTACAGCTAAGTTACAAAAGCACCAACCACTGAACTCGTAGCAATAAATCCAAGCTTATGTACAGCTGGGGCAAGGACACGCTATACAGAATACAAAGTAGACCAACTTGTAGGAATTGACAGGAATAGGCAAACTAAAAACATCATTATAGACCAGGAGAGACTGTATGAAATAAGGTGAAGGAAAACATTTAGATTATTGATCAAACTAAACCACACATTTAAATTTGTCACCTAAAGAGAAAAACAAATCACCCAGTTACTGGTATATTTTTAACAGAGTAATTTTTTTGTGTGAGTCTTTACCAAGGAAATCAGAATTAATCTCATGAGTGAGTCCTTCCGAGCTGCCCTAGTCACTTATCTGTGTGCACATCACCAAACAGAGTATTTCAGTAGTGCTTTATTTGAGCTGTGTGTAACTTCTTGAACCCTGTATGTGAGGCTGATTGGAGGACCTGTGATATCGAACTGTCACAAAGGACCAGGGGAGCAAATTGGCAGCAGCAGATCAATACCCAGCGAAAGCACAGGGGATGATGCTGGAAGCTGCGTGGCCAGAGCCAACCACTCCTGACTGTGGTGGGACAACACCTGGTGACGCACAACCACAGCTGGAGCCTCCCTTGCTCTAACTACAGTGTAGGGAGCTGGTTCTGCATGAGGGGAAAGCCTGGCTGAGTGTTTATATTAAACAGTTTCAAACCTGCTTTATGAGGTGAAGGTGCATAGATTTTTGTTGTTCTCTCTCTTTGTCATGGCTGATACTTTGACTTAAGGTGTGCAGTGCAGTGCTAAGGGAACAACTGGTGCCAAGAGGGAGAAAGCTGCTTGTTCAGGTATCATCCTTGTGCTGTGATGTGTTTTCCTTGCTGCACTTTAATGCTCAGAGGCTGGATAGCAAAATAGTTGTTTCCTTTGGCTGAAAGCCAGCTCCTGTTAACAGTTCAGACTTCAGAGAATCACAGAATGATCTGGGTTGGAATCTTAAAGATCATCTAGCTCCAACCCCTGCCATGGGCAGGGACACCTTCCACTAGACCAGGCTAACCTAACCAGAGATTATCTTTTTCCAGGGTATTTATATATTCTCCGTTGCTGTAAAACTAATACTGGGGAGTGTGTGTGAATGTGTGAGAGGAATCAAACCCACTGGTGGGCATGGGAGGAAGGATTGTACACCACATGTGCACACCTGTGGGGTCTAATAAACTAAAGCTCATTGAGGTCTAATTACATCATTGCATATCCATGGGTAGGAAGTCTGAAGGAAGAACTGCTCACTCTTCACTTCAATGAACACCTACAGCTGCTACAACTCATAAAAATGCAGATTTCTTTCCTTTTTTTTCATAGAATTAGCACTTCCTCTTAGTATTTGGACTTTACTACTTGAGCCCTCTGTGTAACATTCTTTATGAAATCAGTGGGAGAGCTGTTTATTTGGAGTTTGAGTATGAGCAGCTTTGAGGCTGCTTCATCATTTGTTTTTTCTATTGTCACCTAAAGTTCCCAATGAGAAACAGGACCTGCTATGTGCTGTCCAGTGCAAGCAGAAGACAACCTCTCTGCCACGGAGTCATTTAAAAAAGTGATTTTCAAGATCAATGTTCAGTAAAAACATAATTTTGTTTGATTTTTGTCACGTGCCTGCCTCGCAGTTCCCTTACGAATGATGAGAGAGCTAAAATGCAACGGTCTCGAACGAAAACGATTGTTACATAAACAGCCGGATTAGTTACGATACAGCACAAACACAGCTACAGTTTTTAGAGACTTTTTAACCTGATAGGAAAACATATTCTTCTCCAAAAGGTTAATGGGAACGCTCGTTTTTATCAGTGCTCCCCCAGCCGCAGGCTGGATCAGCCGGAGGACAGGTACGGCGTCTCGCTGTGGTAGTTGTAGTCGGGACAGACCTTCTGCACCAGTTTGTAATCGACGCTGTAGAAAGCGATGTAAATGCAGATGACTTTGAAGGGTTTGGAACACAACCAGGAGACATGGCTTTGGGTCTGCTCTTGGTAGCAGATCTTGGAAGGGTCAAAGTTGCACAAGGCAGTTTTTTTAGCGCGGTCTGTTTTCTCGTACTCGATGCGGCAGTTGAAGGACTTGGACTCCTTGGTCTCCAGCGTGGACTGAGGAGATGGTTCAAACTCAACCACTTTGGAAGGTGGCACCAGGCTGACAGAAACATTCCCCAGACCCGTGGAGTTATGTCGGAAATAAACGCTGAAGGTCCCATTGCCGTGATCGACGATTTTCCCCGTGATCAGGAGGTTCAGCTTTACAGTTTTGATGTTGGAGTGGAAGTCCCCCCATCCAAACATTTTCTTGAATTTCCCAGTTTTTACTATAGGTCTGCGTTTAGTTCGTGCCAGAGATTCCTGAACCTCCGTGATGTTGGACAACCAATCCCAGAAGTTTTCTATGCTGTCCGAGTAGGACACCTGGCCGTGTTTCAGCACTGGAGATGGCTTAACAAAGAGGCGTAGAGGGTTGATGATCCTGGAATGGACCACGTTGTCAACCAGTGTCTCTGCAGCATCCTTGTCTTCCCAGTCCAGCACATCCGCGGCTTGTACAACCCGAGTGGCGTCACAGAACACCTGCTCCAAAACAGAAAGGGAGAGCTGTGTAAAGGGTGGAAATAAAATGGCCAAGACACAGAAGGAGCCATTAATATTTATTTTTATACCATCAGGGTCTGAATCAGTCGCCTGGACCACTGTAATGAGTAATTTCTACTGCCCTATGGAAGCTCAAGGATTTTACACAAAATAGCTTATGGAAGATGCAAAAAATCTCAGTAAGAGCCATCCACAAGGACAAATGGATAAACTTCTGGACAGGCTGATGGCTGTGATGTGCAAGAGCAGGCAGGTGCCCCATATTCACAGATTTGTTAGATGAAAACATGACTGAGGAATGTGGAAACCCCAAAGACCAAAGTGGCCCCTCTGCTAAAAGATGGAGTGAAATAGAACAGGATGATTTTCCAGTCCCTTTCTTTTTCTCCCCACTTAACCTTCCGGCTGATTTAGGCTTAAAATCCTGTTCTGTTGGTGTAATTGTGTCCTAAACTGTTCATAGTACATTTTTCTTTCCTGGCGTTGCTTTTTCCATTTGATCCAAACTTAAGTCTGCATGTGTGTGCCCGTAGTTTGACTCAATGAACATGGCCCTATTTTTGGTGTGCTGGTTTCAGCTGCTCAGCTGCCTGTGCTAAGCAAGGCCCAGCCTTCCAGAAGTGCTGAGCACTCCCAGCCACACAGCACAGCTCAGTTTTAAGATCCATGACAAGGCCAAGCTGAGTCTGCAATCAGAAAGCAAAACCTCCTTTTGGTAGTGACAGAATGGCCTTAAGATTTCAGAGTCAAATACACAGGTCTCAGAAAAATTCCCAACTCAGTGTAGACACACATTTCCCTGGTGTGTTCTTTCTGCCAGAGAAGTCCTGCTGGAAATGCAGAACCCGAGGGTATGATCCAGAGATCAGAAGCAAGATCTGTGTTTCAACAGGCTAGAAATGATCATCTGACTTTTCAGGTCCTTTAAATCTTGAGTAGAAGCTTTGGAGAATGCATTTTCAGGGTTTGTTCTGCTCAGGACTGCCTTACACCATCACCCTAACGTACAAAAGAAAAACTTTTTCAGCTGCAACTATTCCTACAAAGTGTGTGAAGAGAACGAAGAGATGCTTCAAACGGGAAGAAGAAAGAACGCTGTTGTCCTGCCTGTGTCCCCGGTGACAAACGGCTGCTGGCCCTTCCTCCTGGCAAAATGCTGCTCTCACTTCATCACCGATCCTACAGTGCCAGGATCCAGGTGGTGGATCCCAGTATAACTAATGCAGGGATGGGGTTTCCACTCTCCAGCAGCAACATTACAGGGTGGAAGTTTGCCTAAAGCAGCCAAAACATGGAGTGCAGACATGGAATGCGTGGGGTGGGATTTTGTGCTTCCTGTCTCATGAGGGAAAACCGCAATGCTGGGCTTGCTTTTCCCTCTGCTCCTGATCCCAAAGGGTCTCCTATGCCTCTGGTTCCTCACAGGGTTCTGTTTTTACAATATTCAGTAGTTATTTCTATAAATTGCAATTTTTCATTTCATCATCTGGCGAAGATTAGAAACTCCAAAGCCCTTAATCTTCACTGGGGCCTGTTCTGCAGCAATAGGCTCCAAACTAGAGCCCCAATCCACAGCCACGTGCCCTTCCTGATCACCCCCAATGCAGTAATTAAGATGAAATGTGGAACAGTAGCAACATTCACAGCTTGAATGTTGAAAGGTGACCATCACAATTGCTAAATCACAAAATCACAGAATGGTTTGGGTTGTAAGGGATCTTCAAGATCATCCAGTTCCAAATCCCCTGCCATGGGCAGGGACACCTTCCAGCCTGGACCTGAACACTCCCAGGAACCTGTTCCAGTGCCTCATTGCCCTCACAGTAAAGAATTTCTTCCCAATAACTAATCTAAACCTGCCCTCCTTCAGCTTAAGGCCATTCCACTTGTCTCATCCCTTATTTTTCACTATAAATAAATCCATGGCTGTGTGGAAAAGCAGTGGCCAGGTGTGTCTCTGCAGAAATACCTTATTTCATTCTTCAGATTAAAAGCGGGGGAAGAAAAGACAACAGTGATCACTCTCAGCCAGAGACCTTGTATGTCAACTTCCTGCCTCTATCTTATATTTTTTTTATGGCTGAGCTACGAACCCGGGGAAATAGGAGATTCTAATGGAAACAGTGACAGATGCTGATCTGTACCAGCCCAAATTGCGCTGTCATAATGATGCTGGGGGAAACATCACTTCTGCTGTGATGGAAAGCTCCTGGTGAAGCTCTGTCATGTTTATGTGTGGTTCTTCAGCCACTCTTAAGCCTGTCACCAGCCCAGGATCAGCTGTGTGATGCTGAGAACGCTGGACATCCCCACTACCAGGGAAATCACTCCCTTGCTGCAGAGAAGTGACTGCTCACATGAAGCAAGAGGTGCTGCATACGGTCACCCACCCCAAATCTGACCTGAGGCCTTAAGAAGCACCAAAAAGAGGCTTTTCTGCTGCCTTTCTAGATTACAGCTGGGCCCAGGGGCCTGGCAGTGCTGGAATACCAGAAACTTTCCTCATTTGCATGACTAAATGAAGTGCTGTTTAAAATGCTAATAACCACTCAAACCATGGGTACCTACAGCTGGTATTGCTGTTAGTAACTGACTCAGAGGGAAAAGTGGTTGGAAATTTTAAGGTGAAATACATAGAAAGGAAGCTGCTTGGTTCACAGGAGATTCTGGCTTTGCTGGTGTCTGCACCCAGCTCTGACTGTCCTCTGGCAAGGGCACAGGAACACCCTCAATTGTCCTCCTGGGCTACTTGTCTTCTGCAATGTTTATTGAAATCTGTGCAATGGCACTTTGGCTTTTCTCCCCTCGCCTTTTACAAAGAGATCTAGGGGACATTGAGTCATGTGCTCAGTGTATGTCTCTTCTGGGGGCTCTCACACCAGATGAGATGGCAGAGCGCTGCTTTCCCAGCGGCGCCTTGCTGAAGGCTCTGATAGAAAAAGAAAAAATATGCGGGTATAAGGTTGGGGATGGC
This sequence comes from Coloeus monedula, assembly GCF_965178545.1. Taxonomy (NCBI): domain Eukaryota; kingdom Metazoa; phylum Chordata; class Aves; order Passeriformes; family Corvidae; genus Coloeus; species Coloeus monedula. The sequence continues at coordinate 35,091,699 of NC_138787.1, forward strand.
TGAAGGGTGGGAAACATTACACATGCTAAAGCCAGGAGGGTTTGCCACATCAGTAACGTATCAGGGCATGAGTATTTCAAGGCTATGATGGTGAAATCGCAGAGTTGCACCTTGCTAGACTACTGCTACTTTTATTTATGTATGTGTTACACCAAATGAGGTTTACTCATGGGATAATGAAATACAACGCTGAAGCTACAGTGACCTGGGCTATTTCATGTGGCAACAAAACAGCTTTCATAACACAGGAACGTGAAATCATTGATAAATTGAATTATAAGGATGCAATACTCCTGTTTAACGCCCAGACAGCAATCCCTAGGCACTGCAGACAGCTGTACCTTACACTTTGCTTGAGTATTTTTTTCCACCTCTTTTTTTGAAGTATTTTGCAAGGCTGTGGGATTCTCCAGTCTTGCACAGCCTTAATTCTTGACTCTGCTCCATCCTAGTGCTGCCTTGTTTCACTGATTTCAATACAGGGGCAAGATTCAGGAGCTGACAGAGCTATCAGCTCAGACGGCTGCGGGGAAGGGACCTCGGCTGCGGGGAAGGGACCTCGTGGCTCAGGGTCGTAAATTGGTTGTGTTTTGCAAATATTCACTAAAAAGGTGTTTAACAAAGAACTGCCTGCTTCTGCTCAGTGCCTGCTGCAGCAGCAGGAGCGAGGGGGCATTGTTCAGAGATGTGAATAATATTGGTGCTTTTGTAATGTAAAACCTTTGTGGCACGCAGATTTTTTTCCTCTTTTGAACAAAGCTTTCTGCAATATAAGAGAACCCAACTCCAACACTTGGTTTTCCCAACGCCCTTCCCTTGCTGGCTGCATTTTGCCATTAGTGAGGAAGGGCCGATGGCTTTGTTCAGCTGTTTATTCACATTGCTTAGCAATTTCCGGGCAATAAAAAATCTGTATTAAAAGAATGCAGCACATGCTGGAAAAAACTACTTCCTCAGCATCTTTCCATTTCACTATAATGCATCTTTATAGTGAAAAATACTGCTGGTAGGGTATTTGAAAAACACCAGCTTAGGGAAGCTAGTGTATCCATTTAAACAGATGGCTATTGCTGGAGTTCTCCTTCGCTGCACCGGTGTTTTCCCATTCCCTCCAAACCATCAATTTCCAGACAGAAATCACCTAACCTTTTTCCCTGTTACTGAGGCTGTAAAATGGCACCCAGTTTTACCCTAAAATTAGCCTGTAGATATTTTCCAGGAAGAAACACAACCTTGGCCCCATCCACAGCATCTTGCTGTTTTGTTTCGCTGCGTAAACGGCGAGAACAGCTCCAATCGGTGCGGTGTGGTTTATATTTATGGAGTTCTAAACTTCAAACCCTCGGTTCTTCCTGTGCCCTCCTCTGACAGATGGTGATTGCTCTTCAAAATCTCCCCCTTCCATGCACGATCCTGACCATGGCAGAGCAGCACAGGGTTAAATAACATTCCCTGTGAGCTACTTCTGAGAAATGAGCTTACACTGATGAGACACTGGTATCAGTAAATGCTCTATTTTCTTCATTTGCCCAAATTTGGGTTCATTTGGAACTCACTCCCGTGCTTTTCTCTGTGCGCAAGGCACTAAATAAAAGCAGGTGTCCCCATGCAAGAGTTAATAGTTCTGGTGCTTTGGGAATTTTATCCAGGTTATTCATCAATCACCAGCAATCATTCCTTTAGCTTCACCCCTGCCAGGAATCATTTAAAAACTCTCAGCAATTAGCTGGGATGAATTGGTCTGTTGGAATAAACAACTGTGAAGCACCATTCTGCTGCTCACTGGGAGCTTTTTATCCCACTGCTGGAGAGGAGGGGTACCATCACTCCTCTAGCCTCCAGTTTTACCAGTGAAAAACTCATACTGGGGGAGGATTCCAGTGGTCTCCTCATTCTCTGCTGCTTCCATGCCCAAGTGTCCCATGTGTTTACACTTGTGTCCCATGTGTTTACACTTGTGCCCCCTCTGCAGCAGCACAGGACAGTTTTCTGGGTTTCCTGTGCTGATGTGGGAACCTCACAGGCTGTGAGATAACGTGGCCTCATTGAGTGGCTGCACAAAAGCCCCAGTTTGGAGGGGGGTGTGTGGTGGGGAAGAGAAATAACTCTGCTTTTTCTGTTTGAAAATTCAGTGATTTCAACACATTTATCACATTTTAAATAATTTATGTCTTGACAAGGCTTATCAATTTTGCAAAGCACACACATTAACCAGATACAATGATCTCATATTAGCTTTTTCAGCATCTTACACTGGAGCCCAGAAATATTAATAAAAACTCAGCCCATCATCAATTAAATGGAAAAAAACCCATAAAATTGTATTCCATTATAGTCTTTTAGTCTTTTTTTCCCCCAAGAAAATGATGATAAGTTCTAATAATTCATCACAACAAGCTGAACTTGAACTTTACTGATTATTAAATTTTTTTTTCAAAGATAGAGGCTGTGGAGGGTTTTATGGCTACAGATGTGATTGCTGTCAGGAATGCTGCGAGGAATTTGGGAGTTAAGCAACATTTTTCAGCAGGACTGTAAAAGAGTGCCATGTTTGTTCCATCCAGGCACAGCCTTATTTTCCAGGATGTTGTGGAGTTGCTTTGCAATGAAGCAAAAAGGTCAAGTTGGATGTGGCTTGGAGCAATCTGGTCTGGTGGAAGGCATCCCTGCCCATCCATGGCAGGGGGTTGGAACGAGATGAGCTTTAAGGTCCCTTCCAACCCAAACCCTTCTGTGATTCTATAATCCACAGAGCACTGAGCTGCTGGTGAGTGGTGGGATGTGAATATCCAGAAGAGAGGCTGAACCTTGTAACTGAGGGTGCCCTCACTCCTCAGGCACCCAAAATGCCTTTCTAGGTTCTACATCCTGCTAAACTGTAAATAAATAAACACCAGCAGGTTCTTGTGCCTGGTTTTCTCTCTCCTGGGGCAATGATTGACTCTTTAAAACACTATGGTGCAAAGATGAAATTAAGTCTCATTTCTCATTTTGAAACAGATGAGAAAGAGGGACTGTGGAGTTCAGCATGCCAAATCTAGCAATGATATCCATTATGGGGGGAAAATGTAGAGCAGGGAGTCGGGGATACTGATCTCTAGCTGGGCAGTGGCAGAGTACTCAGACTGCTCAAAGTCCCCCAGACAAGTTAGGGGGAAAAGTTTTAAAGGCTATTGCAACTTTTTTTCACTTGTACAAGGTGGTCAGAAATCCCCTGTTCAATAACTAATAGACTTGGATGATTTTAACAATTTTACCCTGCCTTGTGTAGTTAAAACTACAATGATAAGACGTTTCAGCAGGAAAGAAAGCCTTCATGACTGAACCTTGCAGCCCCATTACATTTTCTGCTTGTAAATAGAATCATTGAATCATTAAGGCTGGAAAAGACCTCTGAGATCATTGAGTACAACCTATGACCGAACATCACCTTGTCAACCAGACCATGGCACTGAGTGCCACGTCCAGGCTTTCCTTAAACACCTCCAAGGATGGTGACTCCATCACCTCTCTGGGCAGCCCATTCCAGTGTCTAATCACCCTTTCTGTGAAGAAATTCCTCCAAATGTCCAACCTTAACCTCCCCGGGCACAGCTTAAGACTGTGTCCTCTTGTCCTGTCCCTTGTTCCCAGGGAGCAGAGCCCGACCCCCAGAGCCTCCTTTTCTGTAGCTCTGTTCCCTTCCCTGGACACACTCCAGCCCCTCACTGTCCTTCCTGAATTGAGTGGCCCAGAAATGGACACAGCACTCAAGGTCTGGCCTCACCAGTGCCCAGTCCAGAGGCAGAAGCACTGCCCTGGTCCTGCTGGCCACACCATTCCTGTCACATGCCAGGTGCCATTGGCCACCTGGACACACCTGGAGTCATGTTCAGCCAGACAGGACCACTGAAAGGTGCTTTGCTATTCCTCCTCAAACCATCTGAGGGAGAAAGGTCTCCGTCTACACCTGCATCTACCTAAAGGCCAGGGAAGGTACAGGTAGAAATCTTTAGTTGAATGAGAATATGAGAGGATAACATCCAAATAACCCACAGACAAAAATACAAAACTAAAAGGGGTATGTTGGGAGAAATTTTCAATACCTGATACAATTTCATTGCCTGCTTTTTAAACAAAATTGATACTTCAAACTCAGTATATCATATTTTACAGGGAAAAAAATCCCCACTTTAAAATTCTCCAATTTGTGCAAGCAAACAAAAATAGTGTTTTACTATAACAGCACTTTGGTAAAGAAACAAAACTGGGAGGAAGAAGCAGCAGAAGAAAAGAGTGAAAATTAAAAATAAAGCCTGCAAAGATTTCCTATTTCAAAAATATGCCTTTTTCACAACCCTGACAAGTAGTTCTAGGTTATCTGAAGTGTTCCCTCCAGCCGCAATTGGATAAATTGCTTAGAGCATAGATAGCTTTTAAATTACATCCATGCATTGAATTGATCTACCTTTTTGCTGAGAGAACAGAAAATTTGTTCTGAGAAATGTTTCTTGCCAAAAAATGTGCAGCAATTCTCATCTTGAAGACTTCAACTCTGTGTTTTTTCCCCCCATTAAATCTAAATTAGAGATCTTTGAGATAAAAATTAGGTCTCTTATTTGTACGTTTGTAGGGGAACAACGCTTAAAGTTTTTTCTTAAATATCACTGAATAGTTTTAGTTCTTCACTACATATGAAGCATCCATTCTTGAAGGGTGGGGAGGTAACAGAAATGTAAACCTTTCTGTGAAGGGTCTGAAAAAGTCTTGTATAAAAATATCTCCTTGAGATACAGTAGATAAAGCTTAGATTATTATTATATTAGCACCATATAACCCCGCTGATTCTCAAGTGGTTTTTTTCAGTCACTCTGGGCATTTTCTTGAAATTCAGGCTGAATTCTCATAATCTATTTCACACTGAGCTTCACTGGTGCTATGGCCACGTGTATTTTCTTATGGGGCTGAGACTTGTGCTTTTAAGGGGGAGATCTGGCATTTAGTTATTTTTAGCAGACATTTAAAAGATGATCCTATTCACCTGGAAACCCTGTGAGATGGGCCAGGTGTTTTCAATCTACACTGAAGTTGTGCTGCTTGCAGGTGCAGCTCACGGAGTCATTTAGGTTGGAAAAGACTGTAAAGATCATCTAGTCCAACCATTGATTCAGCACTGCCAAGTCCCACTAAACCCTGTCCCTAAAAACCAGGTGAGCTTGCAGGACCAAACCCCAACCCAGCCTCCTCTTCCCACAAAGGGAAGCAGGAACACTCAGCCCCTCTGCCAAGCCAGCACCTGCCCACCAGCCGTCTGCTGAACTTTACAGTTAATAATTTCCCTCCTGCTTATTTCCTTAATGCCTGGGAGATTTCGCTTTATGTTTGCCGGGATCAGTTCATTAAAATACTAATTTCAAGCGGTAATTATCTGTGTGCGAGCGCTGCTGGTGGAACCGCTGCTAGCGCTGATACGCTCTCAGCTGCAGGAGACTTCACAGATGCTCAGGTCCCTGGAAGCTCCGGGCAGGAGTCACCGTGGTGCTCAGCTGGAGGCTGGCTGGCAGGGATTTTGGCAGGGGGAAATGTTTTAAGAATTATAGTTAACTCTGAAGGCTGTTTTGCGTGGCAGGGCAAGTGCGTGAACAGAAAACTGCTGTATCTGTTAGAAATGAACCTGACTTTACTGAAGTTGTCATGAGATTTTGTATGCCTTGTAAAGTTTAAATTAAAAATCAATTATGGAAGAGCCCTTAATCTCCTCTCTGGAGTTGATTCATGTTTGGATGCGAACTCTGAGACCCCGATGACCTCCCTCAGTGCTAAATGCGACACAGCAAAGGCTGTTTTTTCTCTCTCCCCACTCATGTGCCATTATTCAATTTTTTACTGCATTATGAAGAGGAGAGTTTTAATAATCGAGCCAGATTAAAAGAATGAAAGGATGCTTCTGACGAGTTAGAAACAGAGAGAAGCTGTGCATTTCTAACAGATTTCAAGCTCTGCATTATTACAACGCGTAAGAGATGATTAACAAAGAAAAATATTACAGTTATCTACTCCCTTTGAGAGCTTAACTAATGAACCTCTACCAGCTGCTCTTGAAAAATCAGTAACACTATCACTATCAATTTCAAGACAAAGCACAGCTGACAGATGTTTGAAGTGATAAATCAGGCTGCACAAGGATTAAAATAACAAGCCCCAAATGGCCTTTAAAAGACAAAGGTGCTGCAGTGAACTATTTTCAGCCACTTCGGATTCTGTCAAAAGTTAGATCACTGATACAATTATCTTGCAAAACAGTAATGACCAAATTAATATGTTATGAAAAATCTAACAATGGTGATACTTGAGCCAGGCTTTTGAAAAGAACAGGTTTGATAGTCATTTGTGCTTTTAATGGCAGAACTGAGAATGCCGTGCTTCTCTGAATACTACTTCTGGGAATGAGTGATGAAGCATAAAATGTAACTGAATGGCATTTTTGTACATTTTAATTAATCTTTTTTTAAAGCAAGAAAGCAAGAAGTTACATTTTAATAGGTAATGAACACCATTATTTAAATCAAGCACAAGATTTTTGTGTTGCTTCACTGCAGGCTGCATTTTCTAACAACCTGCCAGTGACATGATGGAGATAAAGATCCCATTCCTGGAGAACAGCCTGTGTGCTTCCAAACTCCACTGCCTTTAAAGAGAGACGACTGTAGCCAGGGGAGAGTGACCAGAAACAAATCTCAAGTTTCTGGCCTTTGCCTCAGCTTTCACAGTGTGTATTGTCGGAGGGTGCATTTCCTCGCTGACGGTTAGGGAGGAAATGCTCTGTTTAAAGCATGAAAAGGTATTTTTCTGGCACCACTCTTGGCTCAGGCAGGGTCACCACAGAGCCCAGCATGGAAAGCTCCCAGTGGAAAAGAGCTGCCCTAAGTGCTTTCAGCACTGACATCCCAGGAAAGCTGTGGTCACCCCAAGTTCCTGGGCAAGCTCCTGCTAAAGAACCAGTTAACAGGGGTTATCCAGTGACTCTTGAATTCCTCCTGAGTCCTGCTGTTTGAAGGAAGTGTGTGGGTGTATCCAAGAGTCCATCAGCTGAGCAGAGGAGATTGACTAATAGTCTCAGGTTAAAAGCTCTCTTCCAGAGAACACTTTTGTTCTTTTCTTCAGGGATGATGTTCCTTCCTGGAAATCCTGCTGCCCACGTGTGCTTTCGTTAATGCACCCTGAGTGGCACAGTCAGACCTGAGCTCTCTGGGAGCTGCTCTGTGCATTCATGGCATCTCCCTAAGAAAAATATTTCTGCTTAAAAGCTTTGTGACAGAAACACGTGGGAAGTGCAGGAGCAGGCTGGATTGGTACTGACACAGAGGAACAGGGAGACCCACTGCTGCTCAAACAGCGCCTGGTGTTGTGGATCAGGCTGCCCAGGGCGCGCAGCAGGGCAAACCACGGGGCCAAGGCTGCTTTGGAAATGCAGCCCAGGAGTGCGAGGGTCACACACGGGGGAGAAGCTCCTCCACATCTTTTCAGTAAGATGGAGGCCCAGGAAAAGCCTGGAGGTGAGCACCACCCCAGGACTGCACCAAAACCCTTGCTGGGCAAGCCTTCCCCCACCTGCTCCGGACGGCAGCACAAGTTTGGGATGAAGACCAGGCTGAGGGTTGTCCTCCTGCCCACCACGCAGCCAGTGTGGAAGCTGGAGCTGTGCTGGAGCTGCCTGTTTCCACGCCTGCTCACAGCTTGTGTCCTCCCCACTGAATGCATGGAAGGCCACAGCAGTTTTCTAAATTAAATTAAAATTCTTTTTCCTTTTCAAACCACTTAGCATGAGGTAGCACACTGGGGCACTTGGAGGTATTTCACTGCTGCCTACACACACGCATGCATGCTGCTTTCCTAAATGAATTACTCTCTTAAAGAAGAGAAAATCATTGACCGAGGCTGCCCGATTATTAAGTTTTAAGGTGAAACAATATTAGCTTTTGCCTGGCAGGAGCCAGCCACGCCTGCAGCCATTGTGTTCTTCATAACAGTGACTTCATACTGTAAGGTCCTATTGAAACACAATTTTAATCCTTTTTAATTCATTCAGCCATTTTTTTTTTTTGTCCACAAGAAGAGGAAAATCAGAATTCCTTTTCGGAAAAAACAAAATGACAGGTTTGAGACACTTTGAAAATGACAAGGTTCAAATCTGAAATCCAGTCACCATGTAAGTTTTAACAGGGCTTAATTAGAAGTTGGTCAGTCATCTGCCCTGATACAATAAATCCATGAGTTGTGTTTAACAAAGGGAGATGAGTTTGACACCTAGTTCGCCTGGAAGAATGTCACAACATGTGCCTGGTTTGTTCCCTTGCAGGAATTTACGAAGATAATTAATATCTAAGATCTTTGTAAATGCACTGTAAGAACACAAAGAGGATCTGAAGACAGAAGGGCTTAGATCAGATGAAAATGTTATATTCTAGCACAATAGGAGTTAATACAAATTGCTGTAATTTGCATGCAAAAATATAATTTCAAACCTATTTGCTCCACATCTGTATCAAACAAGAAGGGAGCACATTCAACACATCTTTACATCTTCCAATCTTTCACTGTGAATTACATTGCACATAACCCCAAGTATTAATTTGGTCTCATTCCATGACGCATTTGATGTATTCCAATCGGCATATAAAGAATAACATTTCCAGGTTGTGTAAAAGAACTGCACTAGCAGGGTGCTGGCAGTTGGTGAAACAAGCCCTGACAGCAGATAAATCATCTGGGGGGGCTGGGGGCGAGGGCAATGACACTTTAGCATGTTGCTTTTACAGCACTCGTGTCTGAAACATACACCCCCAAAAATGTACAGCCCCAGAAACAGGGCAGGAGGAAGTGTTCTCTTCGGAGGCACACTAAGGTGTTTTACAGGAAAGGCTGTATAAAAGCATAACCTGAGAAAGTCTTCCCTGTGTTAGCACAAATAACGCAAACTGGAATGCAAATATCAGTGGATCCAGCCAGCTGGATCCCAAACTTGAAAAATCCCCAAAGGGCTGAACCTGAGGTCAGTTTAGGTAAGCACTCAAGTGAGAAATCTCAGCTCTGTTGGCTTGTTTAGCTTCACTTACAGCAGACTTTTTTTCCCCCAAAAGTTTAGCTAATCATAGAATCACAAAATGGTTTGGATTGGAAGGGATTGGTTAAAGATCATCTTGTTCCAACCCCCTGCCATGGGCAGGGACACCTTCAGCCAGGAAGGTTCCATGGATACTCCTGTCCACATTCCCTAACAACCCCTTTGACTGTTCCCTGCTCCAGGACTTGACCATGCACAAAACCAAAGTGTTCCTTTCTTTTGCAGCTATTCTTTTTTTCAGTTGACCACAGTCTTGCCCTCCCTGGCAAATAATGAATTTGCTTCCAAAACAGACTTTGCTAATTTAAGATTTACTCGGAAAACTACCTCTCTGTAGTAGTCAGTTCTCACTACTATTTAAAAAGCTGAATAAACCAGTTCAGAAGGACCCATAATTGCTAATAAGACTTATGGTAACCGCTTAATTCACACATTGACTGAACAGGACAAGGCGAGGTGTTTTTTTCACTAAATTGTCACATTCTGAGTCTGTATAAGAAACCAAAGCACTGGTCATGCATAGGTTTGGGAATGAGTGTTAACAAGTGCCCTGAGTAATCTCAAACCCCAAACATACAGGGGTTAGGAAGAGCAGGTTTTAGAACGAGAGATGTGAGATGTGAGCTGATAAAGAGAAGCTACAAGAACTGGTGATGTGTAAGTGATGCCAGGCTTCAAAAGTCACGCAATCCTTCCTGTGTCTAATGTGTGTTTTCCCACAGATTGTGGAGATCAAAGAAGGAAACAAATCTAAATGTAACTGCCTAGACCAAAGCTGGTAATAAGTGTATGACAGACATAAAAGCAACTCTGCTGTAAATGTTTTAAACTGTCTCCTGTGGATACAAAAGGTGGTTCTACAGGGACAGGAGGTAATTCCCTGTATTAAAATTTAATGTGTTGCCCTATGTGATCAATTACAAAGCTATAAATATGTATGTGCGTGACTGAATCAGTAATAAAAATGTGATTTTATAAGTCTCTGAGTCTCCATGATCAGGCCAATAAACTTGTTACATCAAATTACATTGCACCTTCTGATAGCTACAGAAGTGCCAGTTCTTGTGATGAACCACTTCAGGAAGGGCTTGTTTGTCTGTCCTACCTGCCTGCAATGCTGCAGGGATAAGGATAAATGGAGCACAGCCCTGTGCCACTTCCCTGTGTGCCTGGATCAGCCACTGGTGCAAACCTAATCTGGACCAGTCACCACCATCAAATTCACCAGAGTATAAGCAAAGTAGTCTGCTACAGATTTTGGCTCAGAAATTGGTAAATATTGGTTTCCCTGTTCTACTTAGCTGGGTTTGAGGCTGGGAATGTTCCAGCTCCTGTTTGAGGCGTTGCAGCTTCTCCTGTCCACAAGCCATGTGTGGAGGAGAGCAGGATGGCTGTGCTCAGTGAGAAACGAGGATTGCTATCACCTACCTTCAGGGAACAAGGAGCTCGATTATGTTACTTCACTGAACAGAGTTAGTATTTCCAGATCCTGGTCCAGGAAAGGATCTCAGCAGATCTCCTTCCAGCCAGCAAAGTGCAACACCTCATTAGTGCAGATAAGTTGTATGTCCTATAAGATGAGCTCTGGTTCCACTTTGCTTGAAATTCTGCAAAATTTCAGACAGCTGCATATGGATCAAAATGTCCAAAACCTTCTGATGTGCAGTTCATTGCTGCTCAATGCTTGTGACGAGATGTCTTCTCTGGAGTGACAACAACATGCTTCACTTGGCTGCTTTTTCTCATCTCCATGGTCAGTACATGGGATAAACAGGTTGGAGTGGGGAGGAAGAGTCACTACGCTGCTGGTTTGCTCCTCTCTCTGGTTCGGGATGCCACTTCCCTGGCCTCGTAGCCAGGCTGTGATGCTCCCACCACTGTGTGGAAGTGTGGAAGTACTAAAAGGTCAGATCAGGTCTGATGGTCTACATTTAGAGAAGTAGTTAATTTCCTGTACAATAAGTCCAAAGCTAAACACACTATACCCATGTCATTCTTCTGTAAAAAAAGTCTTGCATTTTGCATGACTGTACAAGGAAAATATTCCCTACCAGAAGTCAGACCCGTGAAGACACCCATGAGTTTCAGTAGGAAGTAACAGGGAAGCACAGCGGCTGCAGGTTTAACTTCCCCTGTCTGACAGCTACAGGTTAGGAACACACAAATAACTGAGGGGTGTGGATGTGGCAAAAGTGAATTGTAGCACCAGGGAGGCCTGAGAGAATATCCTCTGTTGCAGAGAATGGCAACCACTGCCTTTGGCTTTAATGGTTTATAACATGTGATAAGTGAATGAACAAGATACATGTTTTTATTGCTCTACTTATGGCTCCAACAGAGCATCTCTTCTTTTTTTTTTATCCTGTGGCTAATATTACAATTAACTTTGGTATATGGTCTGAGAATTGATAAAAAAACCTTCTCAGCTGTTCCCCACAAAATACTTCTTACAGAACCATTCCTTTCCTGATTCCCTTCATGCCTATATTATTTACAGAGCAAAAAACCAGAGGGAATCAAATCACACAACCTACATAAAGAGTGGAAAGCAGGGCCTTACTTGCTCCCAGTGGTGAAGAATGTAGTGTTAAGACTTGAGACTCATTTCCAATTTTCTGTGTTCTACCATGGTCTCTAAACAGCACATTATCTCACACACCAGATGTGCACTTGTATCTAGGAAGTACAGGGTGTGATAAGTACGGAATTTCAGCCCTATTTCTTCTTTTATGTTTTAAGTCAAATCCTTATACTGATTTTAATTTAGGTTTTCTTGTTTTTTGTGTGCTTTGTGGGGTGGGAGAGAAGTGGGGAGTTTGATGTTCAGTTATAGAAATGGAAAAAGGAAGCACATGGGACTCAGAGTATTTTAACCCAACAACACAAGAAAATCAACATCCACACCTCTAATTTTATTTAAATTGGTGTAAAATTAGAGTATAGAAACAACTTAAGCTGTTGTGATTAATTCCACTTAAGTGGAATTTGCCCACAAGTCAGCAGTCCCTTGGCTGACACAAGCTGCATCTGGAACTGAAATAAAATGAAGAGATCTTGACAGATATTTGAACTACTGTCAAGCACTATTCTGAAAATACTACTTGGATATTAAGTAATTACAATAAATGTTACTCTTATGGTACTAAGAAGTTTATTGTATTATTATAATAACAAAAATATCATGATGACATAACAAATAATATCATAATGACAATGATAATAATGATACTGTTCTGTCTCAGCTGAGAGGTGATGACCTCATGATGGAGTCAAATGCTGTTGCAAATGCACGTTTTTCATGTATGAGTAGCCATCCTGGAAATAAAAGACATAAAACTTTGCACCAGGGTGAATACAAGACCTGGATCCAGCATGCTAATTTTCTGGGATGTTAATAGGATTTGGGAGCTGGAAGGTGGAATATCAGCCCAAGGGAAAAGAGAGGCCACAGAGGGAGAAAATGAGTTTTTTTCTTCAAGGGACATTTTTGCCTTGCTGTTTCTCCAGAAAGGTTCCTGCGTCTGCCAGGAGTCACAGGGCACTCTTTGGATTCCAAGAAAGGTTTCTGTGGGCTTTGACAACACCTGAACAGCAGCATGGTGCAGTTGTTCCCTGGGTGCGAGCGTGGCTTCTGTGGTATCTGACAAGATTTGGTTCCTCACAGGATCAGATGGCTGCTCACCTCTAAGGGAGCCGAGCCTGACACGCAGTGCTTGCAGTCATCCACAAACAAATAAGCTAATTAAATTTTTTTTTTTTTTTGTGCTCTGGTATACTGCATAGTCCAATTAAGTTGCTAAGCCAATCATCTTGAAATAAATCAACCATATTGTTACATAATTCTTTTTAACAAACAGAGACATCATTATATGAACTAGGTTTTAAGGGTGCCAGATGCTCCTAAACAGGGAGTCTAATTTATTTTGTTGATTTTAAGAAGCAACCCATTCATGTGTGATAGCTTTTGTCATCCAAAATGCTAATTCTTGTCTGAGTTTAAAGTGTATTTCTGTCTTTCTCATCCATAAATGAGAGCACAGAAGAGCTAAATATGGACCCTCTTTAATTAACCCTCATACAATCACATAAAAATCTTGTCCCAAAACACTGAATAAATGTCCTTTTAAACACAGCTAATAGAACTGCGATAGAAAAGAGGCCAAAACCACTTCTCAAAATCATTGCACCCAACATGAAGAAAAAACATCTGATCTCTGAAAACAAAGGTTTTGCTGAAGAAAGAGCACTTGCTGAAACATTAGCACTGTGTAATGGGAAAAAAGGGATGGATTGGGTTCCTGGGAAGCCCATGGTGCTGCCCAGTAATTACGTTCAACCTTAGAGCAGAACAGAGCAGAGCAGCCTGGCAGAGGGCTCAGAGGCTCTGGCAGACTGGGAAATCTCACTCCCTCTGTTAAAAAAAAAAAAAAAAAAAAAAAAAAAAAGATTATGTGCTTTTGATTTGATTAACGTTTCAAGGATACTATTAAGAGAGACGGGCAGCAGAGATGTTCCCTTCCAACACTGCCAGTGATGCAGGCTCCTCCTGAGGAGAGCAGAATGCACACATCCAACCTGGTAATCAAGCAAGCCTCTTTTTATCTTTTTGCCCTTGGTTAATGCTTCTTTTTCTCCCAGAGAGATTATAGGAAACAAAAAAAAAAAGTGTTGGTTGTTTTTCTGATACATTCATTGGAGGGTTGAGTGAGTCACACAGAAGTCAAGGTATGCAAAGCAGCTTTGGTGGCAGCCCTCTCTTAACCCGCCTCTGAGGGTTTCCTGAAGAAATTGCTCTGGACCATTAATAACCTGCCCCCTCAGAGATGCACAACAGCACTGAGGGGAAAGAAATGGGGATTACTGAATATCTTCTGTGCACCTGTGCTTACCATTCTGATTTGTTCCTGTTTATTTTGGACCACAACAAAACAGCCTTGCTTGGTATTTTCACTTGGCCAGTGATGATTGAAAGTGATTTCTCTGGATAAAAGCTGAAGAAAAAACCCCCGTGGTTTCCATTTGGACATTAGAAGGTTGATGTGTTTTGCTGTCACATTCTATTTTTAAATGCATGACACTGCACAGGTGTTCAGACTCCAAATCCTTAGCAAAATCTGTCATCTCTCTGCAGCTTGTCACTACATCAGCTCACAGACTGAGGGGAGAACAAAGTTCCTGTATGGCAGAAAACTGCAAGCGCTCAATGACGTGGTTAAAGATAATTTCTTTCCATAGCTGAAAAATATCCCTACATTTGATAAGTTTTCAGATGTTGTAACTGCTTTGAGGTTCATCTCAAATTATTTTTCTACAAGCCCTCAATGTGTAAGACACAAACTAACAGACTAAAAATGTGAATCATTTTTGCAGGAGCAAAAGTTGTTAGTCTGAGTCGAAGAACAGGCTGGAGTTTTACCTCTGTGCTTGCTCTCCATAAAACTCTGAGTGAATTCAGAAGGATGTGAATTACAAAGAATTACAAATCTTCTTCCCAGGTCTGCCTTACGCATATATTATTTCTTTATCTGTGGGCACTGCTAAAATGTAACATAGAAAAGGGTTTAATAATCAATATTTTAAGAAAACCATTCTTGAGTTTTTACTCAGAAAAAAAAATGGGGCTAACCCACACTAACGCTGTTCTTGAAATGTTTGTTGAAGCTTATACACTGCTAACATAGAACAGTATCCCACATTCAAACTGTAGAGAAAGGTGGGGAATGAAGCAGCTCTTACAGCACGACCCCAGAGTCATCAAGCAAGTGCACATTGCTGCCCCACCCTGGGCACCCTTGTCCACGAGGAACATTTCCTTCTGCCTCTGTGGGGCAATTCCCTGTTGATATTGGAAGACCAAACTCAAGACCTACTCTCTAAGTAAAGCTCAAATTTCCTAAAGAGACCTGAAGTGAACCATCCATGTCCTTCTAGCTAAATTAGAGACAAAATTTTGAATGAAAACTATTCCTTTGCATACGATTATTTAAATTTTGGCTTGATGATCATTTAGCATCCATTACTAAACAAAACCAACGGCGCCTGTCTCAGTGATATCATATTGAACTCCAAGGAATCCATTTGGCTCTTGCACAACTAATTCAAGTCCTCTGAAGTTTTATTCTATTCCCTATGCGATTCTTACTATCAGAGAGAGCAGGGAATTGGGGTCCCCTGAGCAATCTGAACCCAAACATGGCAGGGAGGGATGGCTGGGTGTCATTCAAATGTGCCCAAAGAACCAGTTGATGTGATTGTGGGGCTGTTCGCTATCAGGTTTGAAAGGTTTTTGAAGTCTGGGAGAGGGCCCTGACAGCCAGGAAAGACCCCAAATGTGACTGTTTTCAAAAAGGCTAAAAACAATCAGGGAGATTACCAGCTGCTCAGACTCGCTTCAGCCCCGTGGGAAATCATGGAGCACATCCTTTCTAAAGTCCTATGTGGTAAGAAAGGGGAAGATGATGACTGGGAATAAACAGCATAGATTTACCACAGATTTACTAAATTTACTGTGATTGACTAAACTGGTTGCCAAATATTTATCAAAAAATCTGTGGATGAGGAGAGAGCAGAGGAATGTCGCCTACTTTGTCTGGGTTTTTGACACAGCCTCCTAAGCACTTCTGCCGTCAAGTTGGGATGTTGCTGCCTTCATGAGGGGATGACTGAGTGAAAAGCAGCTGGCCTGAGGCTCAGAAGGCAGTGGTTAATGAGTCACACTCTAAGCAGACATCAGGAGGAAAGGGGGTCCAGTTCTTCTGTAAGGCTGCGGACTGAATTCACAGATGGGACTTTGAATCGCTGCTCATAATCACTATCACTACTGAAAAGATTTGACGTAGTTACTGGAAATCACAGTACAACAGAATAACTCCCCCTGGAAACTAATCTTCCCAAAGAAGATTTAAACAATCTTGTTTGCTTCCGATTTCGTTAAGAAGTTATTTTCAAAATATATTGTTGACAGTTGTTGATGTAGGACCAAAGGTGATTATATGAACTATAGGCTTTGACTGCCAGCATATAATTGAATTTAGCAATTTTTTCCCCTTGTTTCTAATGTACACATTCCTTGACACAAGTCATACCTGTACTGCGTGGTAAATTTAAAGGACAGTGTTCACCTGCTAACTTCCCAGGATGTGTCCTA
Source organism: Coloeus monedula (assembly GCF_965178545.1). NCBI lineage: Eukaryota > Metazoa > Chordata > Aves > Passeriformes > Corvidae > Coloeus > Coloeus monedula. Next base: position 35,107,949 of record NC_138787.1, read on the forward strand.
CATATACATACTGAATATGTCACAGGATGAGATGTTCTTCCTTGCTTGGCAACACAGCCAGGACTGCTTCCTATTGGAGTTGTCAGGAGGACAGTGCACTTCTGGAATAGATGGCTCAAAAGCATTTTGAATAAAACAGAATATTTTCTTGCCTGGTAGGTTTCAAAATGTCACAGAGCAGACATACAATTAGCACCATGTGAAAGAAGAATTGAATCTCAAAGGTTAACTTATGAGATTTGTATTTATATTTATATTTTAAAAGATTAAAAATTATTTTAACCCTGTCATCTCCTGGGTTAATCTTTCTACACTTGGATGTAGCACGTGCAGACCTCATTGCTTCCAGGATTATGACACACCAAAGATAGGGCTCAACCAGTTGGCCCCAGAACTGAGACCACATCACAAAATTAGCAACCAGATCAGAAAAAGAGAGACAATTATGGGCTTTTATGAATTACATCAATCATCTGGATGTATTAATATTGTCTTACAAAAGATTAATAGATATATAGAACATTAATATACTTTTACAGCACTGTAATTTATAAAGGGGAAAAAAAACTTTTAGGAAAAGCTGTGATGCAATCTACTATTAATATTTTGCTGAGGGAGATGAGACTGTTCAACCACTCACCTTGCAAACACTACTTAAAATTGACTAAGTACAGCCTAGGAAGGTTATTCTGTATCTTATCCTCCAGGGTCAATAATTCTATACTTGGAGCCTTCTCTGAACTGATTTGTCTATATTTCAGATAGGAACACACTTTGATGTTCCTAACCAAATTGGTGCACTTCCCCCACACATTTATTGTTCTTATTTCTAACTGCTGAAAGAAAAACTAGCACCTTCTCCAGCTCTTAATGGAAAGCTTATCTATTAAAGATGATGACTTATATGAGAAAAGGTGGTGGTTCCAGGCAAAAGCACTATTTTACAGACTACTCTAAATGTATTTCTTTCAGTAATAGGAAATTTGAAGCAATATCAGGTTTATATCAACAGAACATGTGATTCTTTAATAGCATATTTCAACAGCTTTTCTTACACACTGACAGCTACAAAGGTTGTCACTGCTTGCAAAGAAACGTCTCCCTTGGGAATATGTGGGGTATTTCTTTAATAGGAAATTAGAGACTGAGCAAAACATTTAGGTGTACAGTCTGTTTATCTGCATTTCCTGCTGTTATTTTTCTTTTCAGACACCATCAATTTTACTCAGAGCACTGATACCCCTGAAGAGCTTGCAATGGAAATAATTCATTGGAGAGACTGGTAATGTTGTCCCTGAGCTCTGAGCTGACCAAAACCTCCCAGCTGTATTCATCCTGCTTTTTGGGCTTGTGCTTGTGAGCTCATGCATGGTGCTAATACAGTCACGTAGTTCACATCTTCAGAATATCCAGAGAGCACACACCGTGTCCCATTCTCATGGGCTGGCTGCAGATGTCCAGGAAAAATCCAACCTGTGCACATCACAGGCCCATAAAAAAAAAATTTGGCAGTAAAAGCATCACAATTTGAAGTAGAAAAAATATTCCAAGAGAATTAGTCAGAATATAATGCCTTCCTCCTGAATCTAGCCCATTTTCTTAACCTGAGAAATTGCCAAATCTCCAAGACTCTTCTGTGTTAGGGTTAAAAGATACTGTCTAAGCAAATTGGGTCAGCACATATCTTTCCAGTAAGATATTCTGTGAAAATCAACAGTAAAGAGGCAAGAAGAAAAAAAAAAAGTAAATTACTCCAAACAGTCAGAATCAGTAGAAAAGATCAATAAAGAGGCAAAACTTGCGGTGACTCACAGTGCTAATGTTGCAGTTCTTTGAGGAAAAGGTCCCCAGGAACAGGCAAATAATGCAGCCTGAACAAAGTGCCTCAAGAGTGACAGAAAAGAAGATAGCTAAGCATAAAGGGAAGGAACTAAGAAAACTTGGTGCATAGTATTAGGAAAAACTAAACAATATGATACCATCAGCTGTAATATTTCCTAGGAATTATCATGGGACCTTCTAAAAAAAACACTAAGAAAGAATACTAGGAAGTGTTCACGATCAGCAATCCTACATCACAGGAAGATACTGGGTAGCTTTTCCAGGTATCCATCTGATAAGGAGAACAACAAAAGCAGGGAGAGTTTGACAGACAGCAGATGCAGCTCCTCCCCAGTTTCATAACTGGTGCCTAAATCTATAATCTCTAAAATCACACAGTAAGACACATGACCCAAGTAGTCCTTACATTTTAAGACTGTAAATTCCCTTTGGTTTAAGGGCAGACCTCACCAAGCACCCAAGCTTCTAATCCATGTATGGGTTCTCCCAGGACACAAGCCCAGGCATTCCTTCCTCGATTTCTGTTGAAGAATCCAATCCAGGATGTGGTTTTCACACACTTTTGGCTAAGGTTGCAAAATGAGGACAAAAACGCTTGCAGTGATGCTCCCACCACATTTTATTTTCTAGTGTCTCTTTGCAGGAGCAAGAACATCCTCAGGTAGGTGAGGAAAAGTCACTTTCCTGCTCTTACTGAATTTGTAAATATTCCACCTCCCACCAAAACAAATGAACAAATTTGTACCTATTGTGTCTTTTCAAAAGGTAGATCCAAGCAGGTTTCAGTTCTGTTGAGGGCAGGGACTGAGCACCTGCTGTACAATACTGTCTCTCCTGATAAATTTGATACTGTCTTGAGACATCCAGGCTCACTTTCCCTTCTGCCATCCTAATTAGGGGATGAGCACCGACTTATTTGCACAGAGAGAATGGAGATACCACCTGTTTATTCATTAGTCATTAAAAGCTGTTCTATCTTAAGCCACCCAACTACCTTTAAAAAGTCTGCTAGTCCAAGTGAAAGCAGGCATCCCTCCAATCCACGTTCTGGACCTTTCCTTCTTTGTGGGGAGCTGGCTGAATTTCATTCTCCGGCACCATACACAAACTGCAGGTGTTTAATTCAAAGTCATGATATCGATAACCTCTGTGTTATCTTTTAATGACTGAATTTTCCAGAAGCGTGTGTAGAAAACTCCTGACCACATTTATTAAAGATGTTATTCTCAAATTGAAGAAACAAGGAAAAGAACCCAAACCAACTTAATTTATGTAGGTTTTCTTTGCCCCACTAAAATTGATCACCGCTCCTTTTTGAGGTGAGTATTTTGAGGAGGAGTCTGAACCAAATGAATTATACAACAGCCTGTGTTTCCATTACAGCCAAGGAAAGATTAAAAGCTCTTTTGCAGCCTCTACATGTCTGCCCGAAACACCAAAATGTGGCCACCCCAGGAAGTCCTGGTGAACTTCTGATTGCAATGGAGGTATATTTTGGCTTTCAGACTTGTTTCTATTTTAAATATTTTAGCCCACTTCCTAGGAAAATCAAGCTTCCTGTGATGCTGTTGCCCATCACTGAAATAACTGTTCAACCATTCTGCACACTTCGGTTGGATCAGAGCTGACGATCCAAGGATAATTAAATTTCTGTTAAATAATTGTAGTGGATGAGTCAGAAATAGGGACATAGGGCACATGTTCAGCAGGCTTTATTAATAACTGATCACAGACTGAGTTTAATCTCAACACTCCCTGAAAGCATGGAAGGATATCACTGGTGTGGGACAAGTCACTCAATGACTACTGAGTTGTATTATCGGGACTACAGTTTCAACATCTAAACAGAACAAAGTTCCAGCTCCCTCACAGTTACCAGCATTATTGAAAAAAATTAAAAATAAATCTAGTAGTTACTCTGGACTGGACAGGATAATCCAACCCATCAAAACACAAGGAAGATACAATAACCATTATATTTGTATTTGTCCCCATATTAATCTTATTATTCCACAAAAAATATAACTGTGCTGTTCATTAAAAGAACATTGCAAACTCACCAGAAGGCAAATTTCTGCAGAATGGTGCCCTTAGTCATCATAAATACAAAGTTTGCTGCTTTAAATTCATTCCTTCCCTCATTGTTCAACATAAAATATTAAAAACAGCAACACTGAAACCTCAGTCTAAGCAAGCAGAGTAACAGATCCCATCCAACACCCACAAAAAGGTTTTGTTAAATAAAATATGGAGTTTAAATTCCCTGGTTACTGCAGCGTTAGGCTGCCCATTGCTGATAACGCATATGTCACGCGTGTCTGAATAAAAGGATTATGGGGTGAACACCATAAAACGGATCTGAGAATGAGGTATGTCATGTTTTTTCATTCTTACATTTAGAGGCATTTTATTTAATTTAAATCAAATAGGTCCTAACTCAACAATGCATTTATTCTCCTGTCAGACACTCAACACATTGGTATTATTTTAAGCTATCCTAGCTTGGTGCCAGGAACAGGACGTTGAATTCTAGTGAGAAGAAAAACAAGAAGAGACTTGAAGAGTGAGATGGATGAGAACGGCTTTCCCACTCTTTAAGAGCTTTAAGGAAATGCTTTAACTGTGATTTCACCAAAACTGATGTTAAAAAAAAAAAAAAAATAAAAAAAAAATCAGGGATTATGGGTTCTAGAGGGAAGAAGAAAAAGCATAAAGAAACAAAAAACCTTCTGTGCCCCCACGATGGTAATGTGGTAGAAATGCAGTTTGTTGCATCTCTTGGTCTGGATCTAAGCTCTACACACCACAGCTCACTGTCACAAGATGACCTTCACAGGGAGAGGGCGTCCCTACACAGAGGGGAAAAATATGCCCTTTAGAGACAAAGGCTTCTTAGGGCAGAATCTACAACATCTACAGTTCTATAAAACTTGCTCCTTAAAAACCAATCCCCACATCATATTCCAGTCATGTGCTTTAAAAGTGGATATCCACTCAGACTTGGAATCACGATAAATGAGTTAAAAAATGAGCAATTTGAAATGGAAACACTCTGGAAATACATTATACAACCTAGGACCCAAAGCTGATACACCTTTGGATTGATCTGCTACCAGAGAGCTTGGACAGAAGCCATCAGCGAGGGGTGAACGGATGACCACTAATTGATTCTGGAAAGGTAGCTCTAACTACTTGTTTCCTGCAAAAAAAATTAAATAAAATGTTTTAAAATATATTTTAAAAAATATTTAAATTTTAAAAACTTGAAGGTGAGTAGTAGAAAGGAAGGCAGTCTTTCTACCTGCTCCTGGGCTGCTGTACTTTGGATCAGGGGGCAATCTCCAGGAGGAAAAGGAAAGCAAGGAAGCTGCTGGTTCTCCCAGAGGAACTGAGCATCCTCTGCACGGAAAAAAAACTTTGGGAAGATGGAGCGCGGAGGGAGAGAGAAACAGAGGGAGCAAGCAGGCAGCTCACAGCAGAATGCAGCTTAGAAAAGCTCCCTGGAGGGCCAGAAACTTCTTCACAGCAGTGAGCAGACCCAAGCCAGGGGAATGCGAAGAAGACTGATGGATTTGTCATTCAGCACAGAAGACAGTGCAGTTTGATTCAGAAGTAACTCAAAAATGGATGTTTCCAGCACTGGAAGACTAATTCGATGCCTGGAAATCGACACAGCGGCTCAGCAGAGGGAGGCAGCAGAGGCTGGCACACAGCAGCGGCTGTACCACAGGATTTGTCCCAGCCCCACAAGGAGTTAGCATCGCTCTTTTCCTTGCCTTAAATGGTGACAGAATTGAAAGTAGTCAATGGGCAAAACTGAATTGGTTTCAAAAGAGTCAGATGTTTCAATCACCTAATCTAAAGTGCCCCAGGCTAACACACCCGGTAAGTCAGTGGTGCCACAGTAACATTATCTACTGCGAATCTTTCCACAAAGCTGATTAGCATTTTGTTAATGAGCAGAAAACAACACAGGCTTTAGCCCTCTCCCTGCCACACAGTTTCTGTTGGTCCAGAAACTGAAGGACTGGGCTTCACTCCTGCCTTGACCCACGTTGTGTCACTCCAAAAATGCTCCTGTTGTCAGCGAGCTAAGATCAGATTCAGCAGCTCTTTGCCTTTGTACCGAGATGGGCCAGGGAAGGACAGAGTCGGTATGCAAATATTCTTCTGGTCTACTGGGGTGAAGATTAAGAAATTTTCCTCTAGGGTCGATTTTGTTTCTTTGGTTTCCCAAAACAATGATGACAGACATGTAACACATCTTGACTGTAAAGTGCCATGAACATTACATTGCACTATAAAGTTAGTTATGTGCCTATTCCTGTAGTACAATTTCATAGGTTTTCTTCTAGGAACCACCCAACTGCCTGAAGTAAGGAAAAAATTCAACTTGGGAACACCTTGTCTGGGTTTAGGCTCCCAATGGCAGAGAAATACACTCACTAGTAACAGCTACAGCTACAGGATTGAGAACAAACCACTGGCAATGAGACCCTGAAATTCCCACTGGGAACAGGAACTCCAACTTTGTAAACACATGTTATGAACAACAGAATCAACCAGCAGGTGCTTGAAGGAAAAGAGAAACAGGCAGCATTAAAGGACAAAAAACTTCAAGGTCCCATATTTCACCCTCCTGGGTTTCACACACTCTCTGCTATTGTGGGAATATTCCTGGTTACTGTCAGTCTGTCTGTCCTTCTCACCCTGCAGTAACTTCTCAGGCTCACTCCACCTGCCCACAGGGCTCTTTTACATTCATCATCTTTCTCTCTCACATTCACCTCTTATTCCCCCAGCAAAGTCCCAGGGCGTTTTTCCCCCCAGGTCAGCCTCAAGCACAGCCAGCTCCTTCTCCATTAAAACCTCTTAAATCTACTTAATAGCAGAACAAATACAGAAGCACTTCTATGCACAGTGTTTTATTTTCCTAGATAATGGGTGAAGTAAGATGAAATTAAGGTTGTGTTTATAGTGGTGATTGATGATATTAGAAATATCTGGTCATCACCTAAAACAAGTACTAAAAGGTCAAGAAATTCGCAACTGATCATAAACATAAACCAAACATGCTGGATCTGGAGAAGCAGAATGAGGGCTTTTGGAGTAGCCTCAAATCTGCACTGTAATGATACAATAACCATAATTGGCCCCAATGCACATAAAACCTGATTTTAGAGACATTAGATTCTTTGCTTTATTTTTTTATTTCTCCCTATTCTTTCATTTTCACTTCCCAGCTAGTAATAGCTTCTATTACTACCAGTCATTTGGAACAAAGAGAAAACCTATCTCAAGAACTACAGCTCTTACAGCTCTTTAAATCTACCTTAAATTATAATCACTCGTTCCAATTCTATATTTACAGTAAGCCATTCCAGGGAGAGCAGAGCATCACACCAGCACTGAAATCCCTGCTGCAAAGACAAAACAACTCAGTCTTAACTGCTGACCCAACTTCATAGCTGTTCATTTCCTCCCCACTCCTAACTTTTTTCCTTGAATCTCTTTGTTAGGTGCAACTGAGCTTCCAGCCGACACAGAACTCCAGCCCGCAAAGAGATTCCCTACAGGAAAGGAATTAGCATTGTTTTCCAAGTCCTGACCTGCAGAGTGGACTTAATACACAGTAGTGATGCTCTGCTGGAAGCTAAAACTGCCTAGCAGGTCTGCCCCTTATTTTCTTTAATTCTGATTCATTAAGTACCTAAACACACTACACAAACTATAGCTACAAACACAGGGGGAAATTGAGCAAATGGAAACATAATGGGAACGATGAATGGGGTTGGGGAAATAAACAAACATATTTAAGATTCGAAGTGAAAGGCCAAAGCTGCCTCAAAATAGGGTGTTTGTAAGTCACGTTCAGGATGAATTTATAACAGCCATGTGAATGGGAACTTTCACCTTCCTGTTTTCCAATTCTGCTAGATTTGATCCAGTTCTCCAAGATACGATCTAGGGAAGATTTTACAGCCGGTGTTTGTGCTTTATAACGGCTACAGTGAAGTGGTGTGTTAACGTGGGCAAAAATCAGGACAAGAAGACAGATTAGCAGAGCAAATGCACTGTCGTGTGAAGGGCGGAGCACAAACCCCAAAAACCCCCTTCCTTTTTTTGCCACTGCCTCTGGTTTTGATACATTGAGAAAGAAGTAGGTGTGAACGATCCAAAGCGACAGGCTTCCCTGAGCACCAGAACAGCTCACTCTGTTTCTGACCAAGACGCAATCCCCACCTATGGAATCACAGCTTTTGTCCTGAAACCATTCAGCACAGAGTAGCACTGATCTTCCCTTACTGCAGCTCTTTACCAGAAGCGCCCAAGAATTACCACGCCTTATTCAACACTTGGACCAAATAAAGGTCAACACCTCACCCGCAGACCCCAAACAACTTGCTGGCACCCCAGTGCAAATTTCCCGTGTCATGTGGAGCAGCTCTTGCTTCTTCTTGTACAGTTTTGTTTGCAAAGTGTTGATTAAGGGTAAAAATTTTAACAGTGCAGGAGGAATTCGGTGTACCTGGGACAGAGTTGCACTTCTCTGATGCTCTTAATATCCAGGTCAGCGACTGGTTTCTGCTGCCCCCTTTCACCTCCCATTCCTGAGTTCCCTTCTTGCAGAAACCAAAGTGCAGGAGGAAAACCAGAAAGGTGGGAGTGATGAGAGCATCCTATTTTAGCACTGGGGCTTCACCAATCTTTCCGTTTCACTTCCCTGTCTGTTACACTTACAACACAGCTCTGATATCTCTCAAAGTGCTTTACAATGGCAGAAAAATTCCTTGCGTGTTACAGATGGAAAGATTGAGACTTGGATTTTATGAGCCCTGTGCTGGGGAAGTCTGGGGTATCCTGTGGCCTACTGGACATGAGTCAAACAAGTCTTGCTGTACAGATTTTACACAGGATCTGTAATTTTCCTGTGCCCCGGTCAACCTACAAACAAACTGAAAAATATCAGTTACCAGTTTTACAGAACTAGGTCAAAAGATGTGATGTAAGGACAGGTTGACTTGTGAAACTCCTATGTAAACTAAACCTGGCCCCATCCACCTTAAGACACAACTCCTCGTTCAGGATAATAAATTCCCAATATGCTGAAACCAGCAATTGTTGATCTGTCTCCAGCTGCAAATTACCCGCAATTCTTGAGTTACCCACATTACTTTATTACCCAAGAAAGAGACATAGGCTTACAATGCCTACAGCACCAAAAAAAATTACCAAAGTAAGCCAAATGAAAGGTTGGGTCCAATACATTTTATGACAAAGTTCTCCCTGAAATTAAGGGGGCATGGAATTTCATCTGTGCATTTCAAGATGACCAGAGGGAAGCATTTACCTTTCTGAAATGGAGCTGAGAGTCTTGCATGGTGCCTATTTCTGATTCTCACTGCAAGGGCATGCTACCTGGACCACATTTGCAAGGTTGTGGAGACAAAATTAAAGTAGCCAGAAGGAACATATCTCTGTGTTTCTACACCTCACAGGGTACACCTATTTTAAATGCAAAGGCAGCTTTAGCTCAGCTTTTAAGATATTTCTTCTTATGAAGTGGTATCTTGTACTATAGCAAATATTCTTTCAGCTCAAGTTGTAGCAGAACCTTAAATTCTGTTAAAAAAAAACCCAACAGAACTCTGCAAAAATTTTGTTTCACTGTCAAAAACTGTTTTGGTTATAGTTAATTTCAGCCCTTGAAATTCCAAGGCAAACAACCTGTCATTCAATTTCACTCATGTCAAATGCTATACTTCAAACCTGGGGAGAAAAATCCTAAATTAACAACCTTTGTGTTTTTTTTTTTTTTTCCTAATTATTTCTCATCTGTTGGGGAAAAAAAAAATCAACTGCATTGAAAGGTTTGTAAAATGATTGATTCCTAGGTTTCTAATGCAGCAACAACTCTGCCCAACACTAATGTTAGAATAGAGTTTATTGATAGAATGCTGAAGCAACTTTGATTATAGGTACTGGAAAATGCTGCTGTGATCCTTTCTTAATTTCAGACCACAGAGAAGCAAGAATAAACCAATAGTTACAGTGCCTGATTACCCTACAGAACCACAGGTCCTGCCTGGGAGTGTGTGTGTCTGTAACTACACCTTGCCTAGACACAGGGATAGCGACAGCTTTTTTTTTTCCCAACAAGAATTGTTTTAAATGACAAGTAATATTCCCAGGGAAATAGAAGCAGCCCCCCTTCCTTAGAGGTATTTAAAGCTGACTTAACAAAACACTAGCAGGCATTTTATAAACTGCACTATCCTAATGCTTCACTCACTTCAATTCTCAACATGTAGAACTCCATTACTTCCGAAAAGATAACTAACAGGGCATTCAGCAATTATGTGACAATTGGAAAAGCTTACTGAAAATTAATAGTAAAGCAAGAGTACCTATTAATGATAACACAACACAGCAATTTTTCATCTTCTTATCAATAACAGCCCAGACATGCATTGACTGTGCATTGCAAATTGTTGTTTTGCTCCATATTGTCAACATAAGGTAAACCTGACTTTAAAAATGGATGTATTTATACAGGAGCAAGTTAGCATCTTAACCTGACTCAACAGCAGCTTTCCTTACTGCTTAATATATCTAGATATGCAAAATATTTTAGGAAATATGTATGTGCTATTGTTGCATGCATTCTGGTACCCCATCTAATGATCAAAATAATAATCTAGAAGCATCCTACAAAAGTACATCTATGCTGTATTAAAAGTACTAAACATGAACTTCTGACTGAACATTAGATACAACATACAAAGAATCACTAACATTGCTTTCAGAAATTCAGTGAGACACTCTGACAATCTCCTCAAATTTGTGAGGCTTCATATGGATTTCATCCAAATTTATACATCTTTAAGAAGCAGTTAAGTAGACAGCACACTTCAGTATTTGAAAGGCAAGCATTTGAAGTTCAATGTATTAAAATAAAAAGCACTTCTCCCTTCACTGAAATGCAGTGCCAAAATATTTCCCATTCCAACACCTCTGATTTTATAAAAAATTAGATTGCCCCATCAGGAAGGGTTTGATGGTAGCATTTCTGGCTTACTGAAATGCTGCTGTATTGCAACACTGAAATCTGGGATTTTTTTTTTTCTTGGCTGAAATGCTGAGCCTTCACTGTAGTATTAATATCATCCATATTGATTTTTGGTTAAAAAAAAAAGAAAAAGTCAAGAATCAGTAATAACCAATGCCTCCTTTCTAAACCTGCTAATCAGATTCCAGGAAGCCACCAGTACCTCCAAATTCTGGCCAGAGAACAAAGAATAGCACAGACTTGCATTCAGTGCATTACCACCAACATCAAATATTTCTTAATTTATAATAAGCTCTAACTTTAACCAGATATTCTGGCAAGACCATGCCAAAATGCATTTACACAACTTTTCAGTAGTAGGTTAGCATTAAAAGGTACACCTAAAATGCCTCAAAAATCTCACACATTCTCATTTTACTTTACTTTATCATTTAAACTAACTTATATAAACTATAAAACTAATTTACTCCAAAGCCTTGTTGGTTTGTATCTAAAGAATGCAGAAAAAAATGAATCCTTCTGGGTGAGCTGAGTGCCACGTTCACCTGAGAACCTGCAGTGGCTATTTATGATTTTTGTTTGATTCAAGGCAGCAACTTTGCTTATTTCAGTCAGCCTTCACTCACAGCTTGTAAAACCACAGCAAGCAACTTCCCAACATCATCCATAAAACGTTGCATAACAAACCCGATCCCTGATGGTACAAGTTTCAATTGATCCCTTTGATAGCTCTTAAAAAAAAAAAAAAAAAAAAAAAAAAAAGATAAAAGGAGGGTGCGAGTGAGTGAGAGAGGTGGTAGGTGTGAGGAAGGAGTTTTTATTTAGTTCCCTTCTGCTCAGCAACTTTGTAATCCATTTGCTGCTCTCCTTTCCCATCTCTCACCCCTGCGTGTTGTTTAGTTGGAAACGGGGCTGCAAGAATCTGAAGAATGTAAACAGCCTTTTACTGTCCAAAAGGATGGGAGTGTGAAAGAAATGTGCGCCTTATCGCAGGGCTGCAGCTCGCTACTTCATTGCTATGATAAAGTGCTGGAGCAAAAAACATTACACGACAAGCACAATCCAAAACCGGATTAGAATTTGACATAAGCTTCCTCAAAAACTAATCAATCACCTCACGCTGTAATACTAGACTCCAGTTCTTAAAGGAGGGTGTTTAATCCCGTCAAGGTTTATTACACACTCCCTATTGACTACTTCGTGACAAACTTTCGCTTCCAAGGCAGCTGGAGAAGAAAGGCATAACTTTTGCAGCAAAGGTATTTACGAGAGTAACACCAAAACTCCCCTCAAAACAGCAAGTGCAGTTAAAATGTCTTTTCGAAATAAAAGTGAAGATGGCCAAACTCTTTTGCAAATACGTTTTTTTCTCTTTTTGATCTCTCCCGCCTCATGAACACGAGCATCAATCCATTTGTCTCCTACCATCAGTGCCCCACGAACGAGAGGCATTGCGCTGGCGTAGGAGAAGTTGAGCTCCTCGCCCGTCTCCAGCCACGCACCTTGCTTTGCCTCCCTCCCTTTAGATCTCCAAATTTTTCAGTCTGCATCTCACCTTGCCGCCACGTCAGTCCCCGCATTCCCCCACCGCATGCAGAGGAATATTCAGCATAACACCAGCAAGTCCCACAGTTTATGATAAAAACTAAGGAAACGCCTGGGGTGCGCTGCAGCAAGCCGAAAGTAACGGGGGAGCTTCCCGAGCGCAGGTGACTCTACCTGCACACCCAGCTATGTCTTGCACACGAAAAAAAGGCGCTTGAGGCCAGCAGAAAACTTTTCGGGAGCGGGCAGTCTCGGCGATGCTCGGCACACACACATCCCTCCCATCCCTGCCCGCGGTATTATCCCGCGCCGCTGCGGCTCCCAGCGCATCCCGGCCCCGGGGCCGCGCAGTGCTCGGGCACGAGAATGTCCCGCATCCCAAAACGGGGCGAACAAAAGCAAACCCGTTTAATTAAAATAAAATAAGATTTTTTTTTTTTTTTTTTTAAGAAGGAAAGGAAGGAAAAATAAAGAGAAAACCAAGAATATGTTAGGGGCTGTGGGAGGCAGGTCTGGGGGGGGGCCTGCTCGGAACCGGGCTCCAGAGGGGACCGCGCCCGCCGCGCTCCCCGGCGGAAAGCACCGGTGTCCCCCAAGCCCCCCGTGAGAGTCGGGGACCGCGGGGATAGAGACTTACGAGCTGGAGGACGCCCTGGACCACGACGAGGGGCAGGGGCTGCAGGGGCACCATCCTGGCTGCCGGTCTAGGCGGCGACTCCCCCGGCGCGGGTCTCGCTCATCGCCGCTCCGGGAGGAGGACGGGGGGCAGGACCGAGCGCAGGGACACGCCGCCCGCTGTCCCCACTCACGGGGCGCTGCCAGGCAGCGGCCAGACCCCGGCACTGCCGCGGCGCTCGGCTCGGCGCTGCTCGGCTCCGCGGGCGGCCATGGCGGGCGGGAGGCGGGATGAGGCGGGCGGGAGGCGGCGGCGCTGCCCGGCTCCCCCCGCGGGGCACGGCGGGGCCCCCTCACAGCCAGCGGCCGGGCCCCGCCGCCCCGCCGCCCTCCATGCGGGAGGGACCCGCCCGCCCGGGCCGCAGCTGAGGGGAGCGGTGCCGGGGTGGGGGGGGGGGCGCCCGAGCGGACCCCGCTGCCCCGGGCGGGGCGGCCCGGCCCTCACGGCAAGTTTAAAGAGGCGGCGGCCCCTCCTCCGCCCGCGGCCGCCCAGCCGAGCCTGGGTGCGCCTCTGGGAGCCGCCCTGAGCTGCCCGGCCCCGCCGCTGTAGGGAAGCAGACACAGCTGAAGAGACACTCGACGGCCACCCCCGGTCCCGGCTTTATAGTGCACCCCTGTCACAGCTCCTTCCTCTGTAGGGATCTGCCCCCCGGCACCCACAGGCGGCTGGGCAGCCACGGTCCTTGTGGGGAAGCCAGACGTGTTCTTGCTTTCCAGATGTGAGTAAACACGGCGGGACGGCCTGGGGACACTCAGGCTGCCCCGGGGACACTGAAGCTGTCCTGGGGGCACTGAGCCCGCCCTAGGGACAGCACACACCTGTCACCTGGGACCGGCGTTCCCTCGAGCGGGCACAGGGTCGTGGTCAAATGGGCTCGTTCTGCAGGGCCGCGGGGTCTGGGTAATGGTGTCTGAGCTTGCGGGGAGCCCAGAGGGCTGCAGGACCCATCTCCAGAGAAGTCACTGAGGTTACTTCCATTTAATAACATAATTTAATGAATATTCGCCAGATCCATTGTTGAGATAGCCATGAGCAGGCTGAAGCACTTGGCCCTGTGTTTTTGAGCTGCAGGAATGACAACCTTGTAAGGTGGCAACCTCGAAAGGGGAAATAAAGTTTTGGGCGCAGGAGGCTGGGTGGGATGGTGACCCCAGGCAGGTTTGGAACACGTGCCACGCACACAGCCTGGACTGAAGCAGTGCCACCACAGCAGGTACACCTGTGTCAGGTCTGGCAGTGCCCTGTTTGCTTGTCAGTAATTCCATGATGTGATATGTGAGCTCTCTGCCGCTGGGCTGAAGTGCAGGTAGTGGTTTCAGTTTCCAAACCCTGCCTGTCATTTGCAGATTACTTTCGTCTTAATTCTCAACCTCATCTTACTAGGTCTGTGTTCAGGTTACATTTTGACAACCCTTGTATTTTCAACTGCTAAAATCCTTGTCAGTGGAAACAGCTGTGCAATCCCTCTTGTGGCACTTGAGAGCAGCCATGATTTTACCAGATAGTGATTGTGGTTGTTTGGTTATATCCCACTGGTTCCCTTCTTAGCTCTGCTGCGAAGTGTCTTGTAAAATGTATCATGTGGGTGTGATTGAGCCACAAGTCACAATCACTCATTTGGGTTTAGACAAGATGCTTTATCTATAGCAAAGGAATCTACCTATAAAGGGAACAACTTCAAATGAGTTCATTTGCAGTAGATTCAAAGATTTAGTGAAAACTGAAATAGTTGTGGTCACAAGTCAATGTATTATAATGGAATTAATGTAGTTACTTTTTGTAGCAGTATTCAAAAGTTTGTTTTCATAGAATTATAGACTCTCAGGATGGTTTGGGTTTGACAGCACCTTAAAGTTCATCTTGTTCCATCCCCTGCCACAGGCAGGGACATGTCCCACTACTCCAGGTTGCTCCAAGCCCCGTCCAACCTGGCCTTGAACACTTCCAGGAATGGGGCAGCCACATTTTCTCTTGGCACCCTGTGCCAGGACCTCACCACCCTCACAGGGAAGAATTTATTCCTAATCTCTACTCTAACTCTGCTCTCTGTTAGTTTGAAGCCATTCCCCCTTGTCCTGTCACTCCAGACCCTTGTCCCCAGTCCCCCTCCAGCTCTCCTGGAGCCCCTTTAGGCACTGAAAGGGGCTCTGAGGTCTCCCCAGAACCTTCTTTTCCCCAGACCGTGCACCCTCAGCTCGCCCAGCCTGGTTCCAGAGCAGCGCTGCTCCAGTCCTCAGAGCATCTTTGTGGCCTTCTCTGGACTTGCTCTAACAGGTCCGTGTCCTTTGTACCTTTGAACACAGAGCCGATGTGATACTGCAGGTGAGGTGTCACCAGGGTGGAAGGGGGGAGGATCCCCTCGCTCGACCTGCTGCCCACGCTGCTCTTGAGGCAGCACAGGACACGGGAGAATTTCTGGGCTGCCAGAGCACATTGCTGGGTCATGTTGAGCTTTGCATCAACCAACGCCCCCCAGTCCTTCTCCTTGGGGCTGCTTTCGGTCCTTTCTCCGCCCAGCCTGTACCTGTGCGTGGGGTTGCCCCGAGGTTATTTTAGCGGTCTTCGATCTGTTGTGCCACCATTCGATATCCTGTTTAATACATACTGATCAGAATAAGACATGTTAGGATTTACCCGTATAGAATATAAAACCGCTGCTAAGCGTATGTTTAACACTGAGAAATGGTACTTTTCTGTGGCGCCGAAATTGGCGTTTTTCGCACTCGATCCCGGCGTCCTGTGGCGAATGGACACATCTCGGGCGCCCTCTGCCGCCCGCAGGCGGTACCGCGGCCCCGCTCGTGGCGAATCGCTTTGTGCAGCGGCTCAAAAGGCTCCTAAGCCATTAGTCAGGATTGTGAAGGCTGAATTCGGATGAAGTATTTAGATAGATCTCGTCTTTGAAAAAAAAAAAAAAAAAAAAAAAGAAAATCTGCGCTCTATAAATTCAGGGAAAGCTGAGTTTCTGTAATTGGCTTTTAATGGAACAATAGCGTTTAAACTAAAGTACTGCAGTTATATCCTATTAAATACAAACGGAGTCGATTCAAATGACATTAACTTTGTCACACAAGCTACCAGAAGCCGGCCTGAAATCATACTTTTTCCAGATTAACTAGCAATAAATAATTGTAAAGCGCTTTGAAGATGAGAAGCATCATGCACAGTAAGTGCTAAGTATTATTGTTATTTGCATTACTTTGCAGAAAAGTCACAGTAGTCTGGCTAAGAAGAGAATGTAAGGCCTGTGCTTTGCATTTACTGCTTTGCCGTGTTAGCATGATCTTCAAATATCATTTAAATGGGGATGGACAAATTTTCTGGTCTAATTTTAAGGCACAATAACTGATAGTTGTTTCATCTCAGGAAATAATAGTTGCATACTGCAGGAAGTAATCCTAACCTCTCTAGAAATGGATTGATGAGCCAGCTGTGGAAAAAATAAATGACAAGCTCAGGATCTTGCTAAACCATCTTGGCTGCTACAAGACATTGAGAAATATCTGATTAACACATGATCTCTAATGCTTGTGCAAAAAGTCAGTAGTAATTTTTA
Source organism: Coloeus monedula (assembly GCF_965178545.1). Lineage (NCBI taxonomy): Eukaryota > Metazoa > Chordata > Aves > Passeriformes > Corvidae > Coloeus > Coloeus monedula. Next base: position 35,124,638 of record NC_138787.1, read on the forward strand.
TTCCTTTATGAAGTAATTTGTCTGCACAAACAAGTTAAACCTCTAGTTAGCATCAAACCCATCTGTTTTCAACCTCAATTCAAGTCTCAGATCTCATTCCTCTGAGTTAATTTAAACCATTGACATCAAATTTTACTTCTCTTAGTCCTAAGACTCCTCACTCTGTTTCCAGCGATTGGGAACAGTGGACTGGAAAGAGCTGCCTGTGTCATTCAGTCCATCTTCCTTAATGGCAGACAGTGAAGTGTGGGGTTTTTTGGAAACTCTTTAAGATCAGCCTCTAAATTAGCTAGTTAGGAGTAGGGGAGTTTCATGCTCCAAAAATTTAACACCTCTGGCATTTGAAAACCTTTTTCTAACCTTTAGTTTTCAAATATATTGTGTTTGATATCTGTCTCCTCTCGCAGTCAATGACTTTATGTTAATGAGCTCCTCTTCCTCCTTATGACAATGTGTAACCCAAAAAATTTATAAGGTATAGAATCCCTCTCAAATTTTATTAATCATGTGAGCCAGGCAGTCTCTCTCAGGCAATAGCACTCCATTTCCTGTGTTAGTTGTGGGTGAGCATCCAAATTTAGATGCTGGAGTCTTGTGGAACATCGTTAATGCCTCATTTTTCTGTGTTGGAAAGAGAATGTTTGATACATGGTGTGGCTGTATTTTCCTTGTCTAGAATGCATCCCCATCTTATTTTCTCTTGATTATTCAAGTTGTTCCAATGTGTTATCCATTCTACTTCACACTACTGCCTGCCTGCTGCCTCTGTGTGAGTAGCATATTTCAATAGCAAGGTCCTACCATTTATTCTGGAATTGCTAATGAATTTATTGAATAGCTAATTAATTTATTGAATAGCAGTGGTCCCAAAGAACAATCTTTGAAGAACCCTATTAGTTGTTTCCTTCCAGACCTCGAACACAACCTGTTAAACCATACCTTACTCTCTTCACAATTTTTCCTAATCACCCTCTCTCCAGCCTATCTGTTTCCCTTCATGACATCCAATCATGTTTTGATTGAAGTGCTGATAAATGACTCTATTTCTTTTGTCTATAAAATTAGTAACCTAATCAAAGGCAGGTAATGAAATATTTGTGATCCTAGAATAATCTTCCTTTCTGAAAAAACACCCTTAAAACAACCCAAAACCCAGATGAATCTATCCCATATTCTATTTCTGTGTTTCCAAGCCTTTTTTTCTCCTTCAGGTTTCTTTCAACAGCTTTGCATATTTCTAAAGCTCATGTTTGCTGATACTGTGTTTCTCCTCATATTCTTAGGGATTAGATTTGCATTTGCTGTTCTACATTTATACCATTCCTGATTTCATAGCTTTATTACTGATCTCCTCTGTCGGACTTGCAGATGCCTACGTTGGTTATTTCAGAGTTCAGGAGTGAGGATTGTCCACTTCCACATCTCTGCTTGTCTGAGCACATCAGCCTTTGGAATTCCATTTTACCTGGGGGTTGTAACTTCCATTTTCTCCTGCTCTTTGATTAGTAATATTTGCCCTAAGATTCAGGATATTCACTCACATTGAAAACTAAAGTTGGAGATTAATTTGAGGGAGATTGATTTCCTTCCAAAGAGAGAATGCCTTGGGTTTTTCCCTTTTCATGTACTTTTGGATGAGGTTGAAGAGTCCTGGCTGCTTTTTCATGTGATTTTTTATGACTCTTAGTTTATTACACTTTCTGACCTCTAATAAATCCATTAACTTTGATTGTCAATATTTTGTCTTACTTTGGTGGTCTGTGCTTATCTTTAAATGCTAAGCTATTTTTTATCTAGTTATGCCCAGTGCACTTGGCACTGAGACATTAAGAACCCAAATTAAACTTCCAAAGTTTTATAAACTATTCTAGAAATGTCAGAACAGGAAAATGGGAAAGATTTTGGAAGGTACATTAAAGAGAAGAAGTAATGATGAAAAATCTGCTTTCACGGAGAATGGGTTGTCTGTAACTGGTTAAAGAGAACTATTAAATAAAATAGTTTTTAAAAGTCATACTAGCTAGAGTTATTGCATTGCTAAATATTCACAGAAAGCTATCACAGCATTTGAGGGCAGGGTGACTGCATTAACACCCTTAGGGCTTTTTCTCTACCTTCAAAATTTTTAATATGTTTTGCTCATCAGAAATTGATACATTATTTAATCAGTTAATTTCTTGCACAGGAACATTTTCTCATTTAGAATGAACCCTCATGTGAGATTCATTTATGCTGTGGCTACCCTGTTTAGTTTATCTCTAAGGTTCTAAGTTCTAAAATTGCTTTAGTTTTGAAGTTTTGTTTTTGTTTTCAGGGTTTTTTTGAGAATCTAATTTTTTAACTATTTCTTTTCCCATAGAATATGTATAAACCATAAACCTGTACCATGTGTTTTATATTTAACCCAACAGATCAAGGATGCAAATCTGCATTATGACAAAAATATTTGCTGTGTAATTCTATTAAAAAAAAAATACAGCTTTATAATATGGGGGAAAAAAGTCTCAGAGCTGTGCTAAAATTTTGTCTGTGACTTGAGAGATTGAATTTGCTATTGCATTCATTTAGTACTGAAAAAAATACTCTTCAGTAGATGCTTCCAAATCCACTTCCCTTTCATTTTTATTACATTTCTAAGTCATAATCTCTATATAAAAAGATGCTTTTTTTTATTGGCACCTTTCATATAAGGAGTGATAAGAAAATATTGATATAAAACATGTACAATTACTTATATCAAGGTGAACACTGGCTCGTTATAAAAGACAACTCAAACATACTATTTTTAACATAATTTGTGCAAGGGATAGAAATAGCTTAAAGGGATGATAAGATGCCCAACTAACTTTTTTCAAAGATAGAGAAAAACATACCACATTATGCTTTAAAGAGACCCCATGTGGTTTTTAAACCAAATTGGCCAAAATAGGAATGCCTTTATTTACATAATTTCCAACATAAGTGACTTGGATCACCGATGAAGACGTTGTGTTCTGCATCTATTTTCACACTGTTTATCAGCAGATGTCAGATTGTGTTACTCTTTTTTTATTGTTCTAAACCTACCCAGGCTAGAGCACAGCACATGTCCCAGTGGCCTTTCGTGCCTCGAGAGATAAAATTGTTCATAAAACATCCAAAACGTGCCTTCTGTTATCAGAACAATTAGAGCAGGTTGACAAATGCAGGAGCTCTTAGGCTAAGTACATAATTGGTTATTTTTGAAAATTGACACAAATTCTTTATTTTCCTTATCATCTTCCACAAAGCCAAAGCAATTATTCACAAGACATTTTTTGTATGCCGGAGAAACAGGGAATTTTTTGAGATTTCCTCATGTCAGGCCACTTTGAAGGAATTTGTGTTTCCCAGATCCTGCCTGTAGTCTAGGCAGCTGAGGTGGAGAGTCAGCACAATTCCTTCCACCTTCCCTTTCAGTTGTGGCCTGGGTGGGATCAGAGCTGTTGGGGGAGGAGGGAACTCTGGAAGGTTTGTTCAGGAGTGGGGAATCCAATACAAGCCTCTTTTTGTTTAGAATCCAGAGCAGAACCACTGAGGATCTTTGGATGAAGCAATGCTTTGACCCTCTGGAGAAACTGCTTCCCTCTAGGGATGAAGAGTGCGAGAAAGGCAGACTTTAGTTTCTGGCACAGTTGTTTTGGAGAACTGGCAGAGATGCTGCAAAGGTTTGTTCAGCATTGGAATAAATCAGAGGGCCTCTGGAGTCTTCCCTGAAACAAGGTAGTTTATATTGTTGTTTTTTTGGTTTTCATTTGCTGGGATATTTTTTAAGAAGTCTGTGATCTCTGCAGACTAGGTGGTTGAAATTAAAAAAAAATGGGGGTTTAAGGAAACCTGGCTTGGAGAAATTGTTTTGGTTTCTTATTTGACCAGAAACTCAGGGCAGGCCCGTGGGTTTGCAGTAAAGTTTGGCACATATTCCATATTCCAGTCAGTGCTGTTTTGCTTTGCCTTTTGCTCTGAAACTCATCTCAATAAGGGCAAGATCTCTAAAAATGTTACAGTGAGACCAGCTGGGTTTCTCAGGAAAACAGCAGTGATTTATGAGGGACCTGTGGAATTCCTGTATAAGGTCACACTGAAGTTCTGTGTTGATCTCAGACTTCACCATCCAGCTGAGGGCACAGACAACCTGTATGAAAATTCTAATACAGCAGGGAATGTTACATAACCTGAGAGAGAACTGGAGCAGAGTAAGTTTCCCCAGTTCTGGAAAGTGTGGTAGAAATCAGCCTAGGATGGCCTCGAGGTTACAGGCGTCCAAAATTGCATCGTGGGGTATCATCAATATCATCAGGCCTGATGCTGCTGGACTGAACAGGACATATCCTCCCTCTGCTCACTGGAGACAAAGCTGTAAACTTGGTGTGACTGGGGGATGAGGAACAGAGTGTTCCTGCTGGTGACTCTGAAGAGCTTTTCTTTCACTTACAGCAGAAAGAGGCATATATATGTCTTGTTGCATTCATTTTTATCCACTGAATCTTTGACAAATCTATCATGCTCTCATTTTTTTGCAGAGATCTGTCAATTTTTTATGGTTGTAAAACTAAGTTGAAAAGACCTATGAAAGCCTCTGCCAATTTTAAAAGTTTCAGAGTTATAGAAAGAAAGATTTGACAGATCAATTTTTCTTTTCTTTTGAGAGTGGAATCAGGAGGGAAGAAGACAAGAAAATATCTAGGTGGATGAGAAAAGTTAGGTTCAAATCAAAAGACAATCTTCAGAAGTGTTACCAAAATTAAAACCCTAACATCCATCTTTGATCTGATGATTAGTGGAGCCAAGAGCTACTGTAACTTTTCAGCCAGCAAATGTCATCAATAAAGTAATGGATTAAGGGAAATAAACTTTGTGGGATTAAATTATTTATAAAGGATTGGGATTTCTTGCAATCATGCAATTCCCTCCTTATTCTCACATCACAGAAAGCACTTTGTAGCCAGATTGCAAATATTTAGGTGTAGCAAGTGGAAATTTTCAATAGTGTTTTCAAAATTCCTTATAGGAGTCAAACCCATTGGTATAAACAGGTAGTGCTCTGTTCTTTCTCATCAGTAGTGATGCTCCAGTCATTTCAGAGCAATAGTGGACATAAATATAGACAGGTGGAATCTGACATACACCGACTTCCTCAAGGTTATGTCAGAAAGCTTTGAAGTTACCAGGGATCCTTGTTTAGTAATTGCAATTTCCACAAGCTGACAGCGTTTGTGACAGTTTTCTAGAAACACTTGCCATAATTAATTTTCTGTGGCAACCAATATTCAGGATGAAATCAATTGATACAAGTGCTTAACAGAATAGGTTTTGCAAGACAAACTTTACAGTAAGGAGTAGATGGGTGCTGGGACATTAAAAAGAGAAAAAATAGTTTTGGTGAGGAGGCTTATGTCTGCTCTGTTTGTCTGACCTGTTGTCCAGAGGTTTATGTATTTCTTTTCAGGGGTCAAGAAGAATAGCTGGGATAACATAGAAGTTATATTTAGAAGTTAGCTTACATTTACTGTGTTGAAATATTGGAACATTTTTAGAGCTTTCCATCCGAGAAAAGGTGGAAAACAATTTTTTAGCTGTGCAACTGAACAAAGCAGTGGGGTCATGCAGTTAGATGTGATTACATGGTAGGATAGGGAAATTTCTTCATCCCACAAGAGAGACAGAGTGTCACACATAAGGTTGTTATATCCATGATGACTTTTTTATTTCCTGTGCTTTTCCTGCAGTGTCACATCTGGCACATGTTGCCTAGGCTGTTTGCACACACAAAACTTTTCTTGCTGCTGCATTCTCAGAGTGTGCAGGTTCTTATCCATGAGGGCTGGCAGTGGTTTATCCTGCAATTGCTCACCAGGGCAGAGAGAGTTAGCTAGTGCCTCTTCCCTTCCATTTGTGACTACCTAATGAGACTCAAAATATGATCAGCCACTCTGTAGATCGTGTTCAGTATTAAAAGCGAATCACTGACTGTAGGCAGGAGGTCATTCAGCATTGCCACTAACAGCTTTTGATATTTCTGCATTAAAACCCAAGCCAGGCATTATAGGCACTGAACCATCTGCAGGCCTAAGTAGGCTTATTGTTGCTTAACTTCTTAGTGCAAATGGAGAGGTCTGTTACATGCTTCAGTCTGCTTTTGTGTGATCACTGCTCCCAAGCAGTGAATCCTCTGCTGCTCTCACTGCTGTGTCAGAGTTGAATGAGATGCAAAGAGGTTCTTTTATTTTATTAAGTGTGTGTTGCTGCTCTCTGCTCCCTCGCAGCAACGGGATCTGACAATAAAAGTGATGGCTCTTCATAAGAGAATGTCAATAGTTTTCCAGAATAGCCTGTTGTCCTTGTAACCCTCCTCCAAGTGGTTCAGCTGTCTGTGATCCAAGATCCAGCATGCACACAGCAATGTTTGGGCAGCCCCAGTTCAGACTTCTGAGAAACCTGCTGACCTGATGGCAAGAGCTGGAAAAGCCTACACAGCATAGAGCTGTGCAAGGAAACACAGGTGAAACTGCAGAGATAAGGTTGGTGAGAAGGGCATAATTGGCAGCTCAAGGATTCAAAAGAAAAAAAACATGGAAAACCACACAGTTCTAAGAAGAAAACAAGGACACCTAAGATGGCAGCTCTGCAGCACCAAGGTTCAACCTGTCCCAAGGACAGAGAAAAGCCTCCTCACATGATCTACCTGGCTGGCAAATGTTGCTTGCAGCAGACATCTGAAGCCATCTCTGGCTTGGATTCTCAAGCCTTGGATTGGTAGCTCATTAATCCTAGCAATCATTTTTGTGTATCAGACAATAAGGAACTGGTTTGTACTTTTACATGGTGTGTCCCCTGCTTCCCAAATCTCTTTGTGCCCGTTAGAAGTTGCCTAAAGTGACCCAGAGTGCGTTATGTACCCAATAATTTGACTGCAGAGCAAACTGAATCAAATCATGCCTTTGGTTTATCTAAGCTGATTATCTCATGCCTCATCTTTTTTCCTCCTTTTTAATTCCTACTTCTCCTTCAGGATGAAGCCAGGTTATTAAAAACAATCTTCAGACCTTTTGTGGTTTTGAAGCTCGGTGCATCACTGCTGGCTTCTGCATCTGCGCTGCCTCTTTGTAATCCAGGCCTGATTTTTGAGGTGTGGCTTCATTTCCAAAGCATTGGTGAATGCAGGGAAAGTACAAGAGGGACAGATGCCTTATTTGAAACTTCTGGCAGTGTCAGGACTGAGAAGTTGCTTTATGAACAGTTAAATGAAATAGTTTTGTAGGTACAAGAACTTGCATAAGGACAAGGGCTGCCTAATGCAGGCGGTGTCAGATAGTACACTGTGAAAGGCTGGATGAAACCTGAGACATTTTATTTAACAGTAAAATTAGGAAGGCTTAAACAGAAGAGTGAAGTATTTTGTTCTTGATGTGAAACAGTTCTAACCTTCTAGCTGTGGTAATGTTGATTATATGGTGTATAAAGTGCATTTCCACCTCCAGCACTGCCACAAAAAGCAGGTTTCCAACAATTTTCCAAAGTTGAATCTTGCCTGAGGTTTCTGTGTCTGTAACAGAGACTTCATCAGGACAGCACTCAGTACTGGGTCTGGTTGGACTGCTGAACTGAAGGTGCTTCATTGCCAAAATCTTCCACGGATGGCATCTGGCACAACTGTGGAAGCTTGCTGAAGGTCTGGTACACTGTATATGTTATTAACCTAAACAAATTGTGAGGACTGTGGAGCTAAAGGATGCTTATAAGGGAGCAGTCATATAATGCCTCTTGGGTGAAAAAAGCCCTAACTAAATACCAGCTGGTCTGAGTAGAATTTAAGAGAACTTTTTAATGGTATCAAGCTTCTTTTGCTGGAGGTCTGAAGGAAAACTGCGAGATACAGGCACAGCAGGCTGCCAGAGATTTTGTCCCAGAAGGTTATCCAAGACAAGACTAAATCCTTTCCAGACACAGACGCAGAAAAATGTTACATATAGTAGCCTAAAAAAGCTGATTTCAGACACTAGAAGTTGCACATCCATATGAACATTGCCAAAATTAAAATACAGATTCTTCCTATTCACATACTTCTCTAGAAATTCATTCTCTTTCTAATTTGTAGATCCTGTTTTTGCTTCTTAACAGTGAGGTCAGAGAGTGAGAATGTGACTCCTCATAAATTTTGATCTGTTGTTTTCTAGCTGCATTTAGGTGACAATTAACCTAAACATTTGAAACTGTCCAGATCAGATATCATTACCTGTAACTCAATGGCTGTTCTTTTAACTGGAGACAGCACAATTATCTTATTGCCTCTGCTAGATTGTGCCTTAATTTCTTGCGTGTTTCTAGGTCCAGAACTATTTCCCCATTAGGGGTTCCCATTCAAATTTATGCCAAATTCTGCTTATTTTGATGGTATCATAGTTTGTCCATACAGAAAATATTAGTTACATATCAGATTTATGATATAGATACATACTTATATATATCTATGTAAATATCTATAGTATGTATATTATATATACATACAAATATCTCTACAGATATATCTTCCATATACATATGGATATCTGTGAAGAACCTTCTTCTGTTATGCAACTTCATCAACTCTACTTCTGCTGTGTTAGTTTTCTGTAACCCTGAGTTTAATCTTTGAATTTCTAACTCTACAGAAAAACTCTCAACATTTCTGAGGGCAGATGATTTAGACTGGTTCTAGTGAAGGAGGTTTTACAATCTATCTGTGCTATGTTCCAGCAGAGGTTAAACTGGGCTATAATGTGAGGAGGCAGAAAGCTGGCTTGTACCTTTAGGGACAGCTGGTGAATTCTGGCATGCCTACTCAGGCACTATTAGCACTATTTAAATATATAATGACACTAGATCCTGTTGCCCCTCTTTTAACCTTCTCTTTGTTAAATGCTGCTTCAGAGAAGATTCTTCCCTCCCCCCAGTGTTATGATACATTGAATTTATTAAGAAGAAACAGGGGAGAAAACACCTGTAATGAGAAGTCGGGGGGAAATAGAGATTAATGGTAAGGTAATAAGGAAAAAGAGGTCATAAAAAAGAAATCAGAGGATGGGAAGAATATTTATCAAAGACATAAAGAACTGTGTTGTCAGTTGCCATGTTGAGTATAAGGTGTGCTCAGAAACTGCAAAGCAATAGTTGCAAGTAGGATATATTATGTCAGCATTGGAACCTGGAGAAGTGGAAAATGTCCTGTGTTTTCCTGTGGTTACAGTTTTAGGTTGATGCAGACCTTTTACTGCCATTCTTCACTGTAATTGATGCCTTTTAAATTGTCTTTACCTTGAGATCTTTAAATCCCATCATCATTTTACTCCATTAATACTGTTTAGCAATACAAAGGATTTTTGCATCCTTCTTTGTAGTTCATCTGTTGCAATTCAGAGCACACTGAAATTCAAAGGCATATTGAAATTTGGATTTTTTGAGATAATCTGTGGCAATAATTGCCTAGTGATGCTCTCCATGGATGAGCAGCTGGTTTCAACTTCTGTTCCTTGACAGATGGACTTTTGGAGATTAAATAATCTGAGGAGCTGCCAGGGGAAGCTTGGGGGAGCACATGCTCCTCCTGACAGACACTGAGAGTCCTGGGGCAGCAGGACTGGGTAGGAGAGGCCCTGATCTGGGTGCCCAGAGCTCAGAGGCTTGGAGGACCCTGTGGCTCAAGCACATGAGCCCACCCAGGAGCACAGGATTCCCAGGCAGTGCTTCCATCAGTGCTGTGCACTCCAGCTCTCCAGCCTCTGGTGTGGGAGCCATGTCCACTACCCTCACAAGCTCAAAACAGATGGACTTGATGCTTTAAAAACATCTATGAGCTCTCACTTGTCAGAAGGCCCTTCTGAGGCCTTGTTTTATTAAGATTGCTTGTGTGATATATTGTAATTTGAAAGCATGACATTGTTTGACAGAAGGGTTTTCTTTCCCCACAGTGCTGAAGCAGCTGATACTTGCAACATGGGAAAAGTGGAATTTTAGCTGCTTCTGTGGGACAGAAGAAGGCTAATGAAATCAAGTCAGATAAGAAAAACACACCAGAAACCAAAAATAGGTTCTTGTTTCTTTAGCATTTATTTTGAAATGACCAAGTAATTCTGGCTGTAGAACCAACAGGACACAGGGGATGAGTGAGCTGTTAGTGGATTCTTTGCAGTTTTATAAAATTTTTAGAAAAAATACACTGTTAAACTTCTGTATTGTCAGAAGCTGAAAGGGATGTATCCAGGTAGGAGAGAGGAGGTTTCTATCCACTGTGAAAACTGTTATAAATACACCCTAAACTTCCTAACATGAAAGAACCATATCACATAAATTGAAATAAATCTTGCATACAGAAATGCACTTTTGTTATGTTGCCCACAGCATCCAATATACTTACTCAGAGAAGCAAACTGTAGATTGCAAGTGCAAATAGCAGTGCACATTTTCTCAAGCCCATTTTCGTTTTCTGAATGTAAAGAATTAGGAATTTAGAATGGCTGAAATCTGTACGTGGTACTTACTTGGAATTTGTTTCCTTTTAAATTATCATATGAAAACCACTTGAGAGAGCAGTGACATTTTGGAATTCATTATTTTATATTTTGTTAGGTTCAGCCCCTGGAAACACTGCTGCATCCTTTTATACAGGTAGGAAAGTGAGAAAATATTGTGTATGCGTGTGTATTATTTGATAGCAGGAAAAAAGTACCTTGTGTAGTCAAGAACTGTGAACAGGCAGGGATAAAAGAATTGGTTTTGTTGGTAGAACTGATGTCTTGAACTTCAGATACAGGGCTGGAATTCCAAATTTACAAACCTTTCTGAATATTTGTACCAAGAAACTTTGTCCAGATTATCTCTGCTTTACAAAAATCTTTTAATTTCTGCTGCGCATTTGTTTGGGAAAAGAAAATTCTCCACCAAACACCAAACCAGGAACCAAGGAAAACGTCACAGTTTGAATCAGGCCCTGAAGGATTTTGTAAGAGGCATCAGTACAGTATTTTGCTGGGAAAGATATGTGGGGATAAGGGCTTACAAAGACCCAGCTGTTTCTGCCTGGAAGTTTGTTTCCCCTGTATGAATTTTGGCAGAGCCTGTGAGCTAAGCAGCCACATGCTGCCATCTACTGACAGCAGGCCTCTGCAACAAATACTGGGCACAGAATTCCAGAACTTCTTTAAATTCATAAGCTACAGGAGAAAACCCAGTAATTGAAATAAAAAGTCGAACAGAACAAAAAAATTGTTTGGAATAAAAAAAACTTTAACGAAGGTGGGCGAAAAAAGTGCTGTAAATCACAATTCTACACAACTCCTCAATATGCAGGATGTAAAATTGTATTTCACGTGGGAGTAAATATATGGGAGAGAAGAAACAATTTCTTTATGAATAAGTTTCATGTCTCTCCTAGTGCACTAAAAACAAGAGAAATACTCTGCATTTCCCTCAAGGAAGGTACTTGAGGTTGAGATGGTTCTACAACAGTGGAGCCAAAGGTGACAGTTGTGAGAACGTGTACAGTAAACAGGACTTAGCTTGGAAGGCGTTCGGTGGGAAAAATGACATTTGTAATCCCCTCTGAACGTTTTCAACTTCTCATACTTGGATGAGTAATGTGTCTTCCCACTTTTAACTCTCTCTTGGGACCAGGTCTGTAAGGAATGAGGGCTTGCATATGTGATGTGCAGTTGACACATCATCTGGGGAGAGCATGAAAGCAACAAGCACTCTTCAGTGCTTTTAATGAATTGTTCTGAAAACTGTTTTTCAATGCATGATCTGTTTTGGTTTCCCAGGCTGCTGTACAAGATGCTAAGGCAGGGAGCAGGGGGGAAGATGCTGTGTTTCTATGATAGTTTCCTGCTAATTTTTCCTGAATATTTTGTATGTGAATGAAGAAAAAGATGCAAGTCTTCCTTCATTTCAACAAAAAAGGAACCTATATAAAAATCCTGGCAACTGGATGTTGACCAGAGAATAAAATCCTTCTGTTTATGATCACTGCTGCCATCTGCCATTGGAGAGCTGATGTAGTTGCATTTGCAGAAGAGGAATCTCTCTCCAAACTGGTGAATGTGAAACAAGCATTTTCCTAAAACAGCTTAAAATCTCTGTGTTCAGTTAAATATTTGTTGTCATGAAGGTCACATTCTGTCCTGTTTCTTGTTTAGGACATATCCGTTTCTGGAGCTTCCTATGCACGTGTGAATGTCTGTTTTTGAATGAACGCATGCAATGCTGACACAGGTTCTCCTGTAATTTGAAATAGTGAATTTATTTGCTAAAACTTACAATTCTGACCAACAAGGAACACTGGCAAGCACTTTCATGGGTAACCTTCAGTATTTTTTTTCCTTGTCTCTATGAGAATACTATTAGAAACACTAACTGTATTTTAGACAGCAGTAGATAATATCTGTGGTTGGATAGAGGAGTAAATTCTTTGATGCAGATAAAAGATTAGGAATAAGACTTGTAGGCTGACTTTCCTTTGATGCATGTTGGCTCCCTATTAATTTTTTTGGTGTTATTTTACCATGTCAATACCTGGATTTTGTAACACTACTTTACAACTGGGTATTGATAGTGTCCAGTATGTAGCCTGAGACCTGGGCAAAAGCTGGAGAATTGGAAACTGGACTTCCATGTGCTCAAAGTTTGGTTGGGGAAAGGCTGAGCAGAAAGAGGGATGTGTTCTGTGGTTTTGTGTTTGTAAATGCTGCCAGCAAGGTTTGTAACCTGAGCTGTTTAAATTCCTGACACTTCTGGCTGCCTACAGACTGCCAAATCACAGCAGTGATCTGGGAAAAGTGTTGGTTATGGAAGGTTCCTCCCTTTTTGGTGGCTTTCTCTTCCACCCTTGTTTGGCTAAAGGAGCACAACAATTCCTGAATGATATCCAGCTGCTTATCAAACTTTTCCATAGAAACTCAGCACTGCTGTGATGGACCAGTTATCCAAGGCTGTGTCCTGATTCAGTTTCAGAGTAGAATTGCACAGGATGTGTGGACTGGTCAGCAGGCAAACCTGGCTGCCATCCAGGTGCATTTCTTTCTATGTATTTGTTTGTATCTGTTTGGAGGTTAAAGGATTTGGCTCAGAGATGTCTGAATGGGGGCAACCTGGTGCCCTCAGACAGCAGAGGGCCGCATTGCTATGGCATAAAAAGACCAAGCAACCAACAGACCCTTTTGCTTGTCCACCCCTTTGGGCCCTTGCTTTTCTTCCTGCTAGAATCTGAAGGTTGGAGCTGCCTATATAAAGTTTATCACTTTATTCAGACTTTCAGGGTGAGGGTGAGGACATATGAGTATCTTCCCTACTCTTTTTGGGTGAAGTCCAAAATTGGGTGGCACCTGTTTTCTAGATCTGGATGGGCTGCAATCCAAGTTGATAGTTGATGGAAATGTCATGAACAGCTGATCTGGAAGCAAGGACTGTCAAAACACTCATGGCTTACAACCTTAAGCCCATTTTTAGCACCAAACAAATAGTGTTCTGTTATACTGAGCAACAGCAAACCTTCTGTTTTCTTTCTGTGATTTTGTCTTGAAATTTTGCTGTGAGCTGTATCAAGTACTGCTGCTTTTAAATGTCAAATGCATATACTGGTACAGTCATAAAATTAAGCCTTGATCTGAACCTGCCCTACACCTGAACTCAGGTCTGATTCAGGCTATTTCTGATGAACAAAAATAGTAGGAGTTAGATTATGAAAAAGATACAAGCTTGTTCTAAATTGACCTCTTACTGAAGAACATTTTGAAAGAAGTTAAACCCTATGCCATGATTTTTGTAAGTCTTGCTATAAAGGTACAGATCAGCCAGGTATAGAAACATGTAAGGTTTTACTACTGTGCCCAGCCCTAAATAATTTCAACATGACTTTGTTCTGTATTAGAGCCTGTGCTTTCTCATGCTAAATATTTTCTCAGCTTTTGTATGTGGCTTCATGGGAAAAAAAAAAAAAAGAAAAGAAAAGTATAAGAGATGCCATGGTGGTGAAAATTTTATACAAGTGTTGCTATCTTGTCTGATTTTTATCAGAACCTTTGGATACTGGCCTGGTGGGCTTCTCTGGTAACAAGGCAAGCTCCTTCTAGTGCTAATCAGGTTTTAAGCTGAGGGTTTGGTTAAATTTATGGGGCAGAGTGTTTTATTGATAGAAGAGCTTGCCAGACCTCTTTGGCAATGCTCTCTTTTCACTTAAAGACCTTGGTGTAAATCTTTTTAATGCTTCGGCTACAAAAAAAACCAGAAAGGATCTTTCCCCACTTCTTACCATTGCACTATCATCTGTGTAAATCATCTTGCTTACTCATTCTCTTAGCTACTTTAGATTGTTAGTCTTAATGACAGGACTGCAGTAAAAGTAGGGAAAAAAAGTATTTTAAACTGTCATTAGTCCATAAAACTTTGATCATTTATAGTAAGTGGGAATTCATCTTGGACTTTTAAGAGAAGGGAGAGGTCAGTCAGAACATCCCTACTCAGTTGTGCACCTGTATAGTGAAGCACATCTCAAGGGAAAAATAGAAGGTGTAAATGTAATTATTAAGTGTCCTAAGACTTGGATAAAGCTAATTTTTGATTTATAAAATATGATGCAAAAATAAGAACCTGGGGTTTTTCTCCTTAAACTTTTCCTGTACTTGAGAATTGCATATTTAGAGTAAGTTATTTTAGTGAACAAAATTTTGCAGTAAATAATTTCGGAGTTATGATTGTTATCATTCAGCAGTTCCTGAAATGTAAATGCTGTGCTTATTGTAGTAGTGCAAAAGGACTTTTTGTTTTATATTCATTACTTGCATTTATGTTTAATATCTGTGACAATGTGCGGGAAACTCTTGCAGGGGGAATGTGGGTGCAGTGCAGAGAAATCTTACAATAGCATTAGCATTTTTCTAGTTAAATCTTTAGAAAAGCTTTTAGTGAGACAAAAAAGCTTTTTTTCCTGGACCTTGTGCTATATTGATATGAACTTCAACCACAGCCTCTGTGTTTGCCAAACTTTACTGCTACTGATAAACTGCAATGCATGACCGGACCAAAAGTATTCTAAAAAGAGAATTTTGTTGTAGTTTTTAAGATATATCATTTGACAGGTTAAGAGTTGGCCACTTGAAATGCCAATACTTAATGTATGAATCTCTTTGAACTTTCAGATGAATTTTGGATTCCCTGAAAACATTTAAGTACTGCTGAAGTGTGCAGGTCTCTTTCAATTAAAAGACCTTCAATGTTCAAAGCACTGCATAAGTATTTAGGAACTTGTCTCTTAAAACAGAGAGAGGTGCTTTGTGATCATTAATGAATATAAGTTGTTTTATATGCAGAACTATTGGGCTAGAAGTATATGTGTATTCTGGTTGGTTTGTTGGTTTCTTTTCTTTTTAATACATATGTTTTATAGCACACCTGTAGATTCATCCCTGCCATACTGTCAATTACTCCAGTTCACTCAGTGACTTTATCCCACTCTTTCCAAAACCCATTTAGACTATTTTTATAGTGCTCAGTTTCAGCCCAAAGAGATAATTGTAATAATCAGATGAAAATCTGATTATCCCTTTTAAATTAGTAGAATACATAAAATACACTGTTATACCTGCTACAAAATGTTGATTTTGGGATACTGCTGGACTTTGTGTAGCTGCTATATTTGTGAAACAGTGCAGCATGAGACTTTGGTGTTCTGTGCTTTCATTTTGCTGTTCCTCTTACATAAGAATCAGCAAGGTTTAAGAGGAGTAACCATCCATGCAAATGGAACACAACAGCACATGAACTCTCTTCCTTAAACATGGCCACAAATTTTGGGCGAATGCAGGCATTGTTTTGAGCAGAACAGTACATGGTGTGCACTTTGCTGAAGAGCTTTGCCATGTTTCTCTTTCCCTGATTGTTTATAAGAAGTCAGGTTGCACAAAAGAAGAGGCAAGCACTGGGTAAATATCCTTATTGAATCTCAGCCTGGATTATGAACAATTATTTTGAAGTATTACAACTCAGTTTACAATATATGCATTTCAAAGGTCTTGTTCCTTGCTTGCTTTATTTAGCATCCTCACAAATAGTTTTTTATTATTGATTTTGTTGTTATGTTTTCCTACAAGGTTTACTAGATGTGCTGGAGGTGTCCTTTGTACAATTTCATTTTCTTTTATTGTCTCCCCTAGGACATCATTATCCTTCAAATAAGCACAGAAAACTGTGTTCTCCTTCTCCTCTTTGGATTTATTCCATACTCTTTATTTCTATTTGAATGACAAGACTGGTCAGGGAATTCAGAATCCAGACTTTGTTTCACATTCTCTTCTTTGCCTAATGGTATTGCAACAAATATTGTCCTCAAGGTATTTAATAAAGTGAGACAGGAATGCATCCAGACAAAACAGAATGCCACATGTGAGTGGCTGGAATGCATCAGATCACACATGATTTGAAAATGTTCCTAAACTCAAAAGAGATGGTTTGAAAAGGTTTGCAGTCAGAATTGCTCTATGAGGAGGAAGGATGTCAGAATTCAAGTAAGATATCCACAAAGTAGGAGAAAACTCTTTTGAAGTTTATTCTTTCTGTGGATCCCTTATTCTTTTCTGTCCTGTCTATCTTTCTATGAATAATACTTTGCATTTATTGAGAAAACCCCTTCGAAATGAAGTTTTAATCCAGTGGTACAAGCAATTTCACTTCAGTCATGGGAAAGAGAACAAAAGAAAGTCTTCTTTCAGCTTGTTTATCCCAAAGGGATGGATGGTTTCTGCCGTGGTTTCAGGAAAAAGAGATACTTGGATGGCACATTTACTACCGACCATAAGATTTCAATGAAATAAAAAAAAAAGAAAGAAAGAAAATTAAAGCAGAAAAACCTTTAAATTAAAAAGCTGAGCAAGAAGAACTTTCATCCTCATTTTATTTGTTCTCTAAAGCTTTGACTGCTGGAAAGAGAAAAAAAATTCATATTTCAGCTGGAGTAGGAATGAAAGAGAAAATTGTCAGACCATTCAAAAAAAAAAAAAAAAACACAAACCGAAAGCAAGCTGAAAGGCATCCCCTTAGTGCAGGATGTCAGGGATGATCTCTGCCTTAATTGCAAGGATGCAAACAGCAAATTGCGGAGCTGCTTGAAATTGGTGTGTCACATAAAAGCAAAGTCAGACTGTGCCATTGCAAAGAGTATTTTCTTCATTTTTAATTGTTTTCTAATATAAACCAGGTTTACTCAGATTTAATTTTTTGTTGCTAGTCCTGATTTAAGCCATGAAGTCTTCACTCTACTGGAAGCATCAGAGAAAGGTTTAAGTGAGAAGCACTTTCAGTAAAACTATTGCTGTTCCTCTGCTTTGGTATCGTGTCAAACCCCTAATGTTTACTGCTTTATTATGCATTTGTGTTTGAATGAGCAGCTTAGCGAGGCTCCATCTGCTCCCTTCTGGCGGAGTCCAGGAGGATGTGAAGGATTCAGTTTCAGTGTTTGAAGAGTAGTAGATGACTCCAGTGCTGTGGCCAACACTGCCTTCCCTCACTCCATAGCTCTGCAGATTAACTGGCATTAGTGCGAGCATTCACAGCTGCACATGGAATATTACAGAAAACACCAGGGCTCCATCTTCCACTTCCATATGCTCTTTTGCCTACAAATACGGGTAGAGTCTTGTTCTGCTTTTCCTTTTTTCTTCTTGTTCTTTATTTTTTTCCCTTTGTATTTTCACTCTTGAGAAACTGCACAAGCAAAAGCTCTTCTGGCCATTGTACAGGACCATCCCTTCTGTCTCCATTTGTCTGCATTGTATCTGCATTTTATAAAACCTTTCGAAGTGTGTTCTAAAGATTCACAAACTACTGAGGTCAGACTCATGAATTTTTAGCTTCCAAGTGATTCCACTCAACCTTTTAAAACACACACAGTGTGTTTTCTCTTTTCAAGCCTGAATTAGATTTATTAGAGAAATCATGCTATCAGACTTTATTAATGGTGACTATTGGACATGTTCAATTTGAGAACATCAAGCTTTACGTTCCCTTTGGAAACATCCATTCCTCAGTCTCATTGCAGGTCAATAGCTTTACTCAGACCCTGAGTATGGTCATGCTGGTGAGTATTCAGAGGTTAACTTGGGTGACTCAATCTAGAACTCTAAACTGGTGCTTATTTCCTTGTTCTCTTACATATTACTGAAGAATATTTCTAAATTTTGCTGCAGACTCTCATTCTGTGTAATTTTTTATAGTTTTCACCATTTTCTCTTGGATCACATTTGATCCCGAGGAGAAAGCAGCTTTCTTTGCTGAAAGAAAGGTCTTTTTTTGTTTTTATTCCCCATAGCCTCTGCATATTTATAACATCATCCTGGGGTGGGTTTAGCTCAGTGTGAGACTCTTTTTTACCAGCTTTTAATCTTTACTTGAAGCAGAAGTGACAAGTATATTTTGAATTTAAACCCCTTCTAAACCTAAAAGATGTTTTTGGCCCGGTAATAGGCAGTAGTTTCAAAAGGTTAAGCTGCCTGGAAAATATGACAAGATGTACTTATAAAATTAGGGATGAATCCAGCCTGTATAAATTCAGGTTTTTGATGTACATTTTAAATGTACCACATCATGCAATTTTAAATCAGTCTTCTATGCTGGCATCCAGGCCTGGCATAGATGACAGGCAGCTGCTGAGTCCAGCTCTTGTTTGTACTCCTGCAACCTTTGCAGAAATGTCATGGCTGGGCACAGTGTTTGGTGACTTTGAAAGGACCCTTCTTCCTCTGAAAGGAGGCATGAAGAATATCTCAAAATTAAGTGGATTTTCCCACTTTGGACCAGGCATAACTGGTGCTGTGATATCGGCCTGAGTCTTCAGCCAGTCTGAACCATCAGCTCGATGTTGTGACCTGCATTGCACAATCCCTGTGATATTGGGGTGTCCTGCTTGCTACCAAGCCAGACATCCTCCACATGCTGCTTTCCTTCTGTCATTTAATTCAGTTCTTCCTCGGTGACAAGGGACACAGACCTCTCCTCCCTCTGTGAAGGACAGGCCGCCAGTAGGGAGTCACTGCCCTGGTACGGTCTGCAGGCTTGGTCCTAAAGCACTGTAAGTATGCGAGTGCTGGCTTTGAGGGAGAAACAGGAATTCAACTATCAGCTACCTAATTTCATCCTTTGGCTGACTTGGCTTTGTCTGATAGCACAAGGAGAGCCAGCAATGTGTAGTTTTGCAGCACGCTGAGACACAATCCAATTTTGGATGGATTCTGTGTACTGCTGCAGGGAGCTGTCGAATTGTTGTGCCATTGCTGGTGGTACTATTTTGCTTGAGGATGTGCTCAGATTCTGTCTAAACAATAATTAAATTTCATTTGCAGGGGATGGCTGAATGCGTGGAAAGAGAGATAAAATAATCAAGGACACAATTATTCACAAAATCAATAGAAATTCTAATAGTCTTATAAAGTACCTCTTCTTTCATAAAGCTGCTGGGTTGTTCATATTTCATATTTTTCTCCTGTACAAGTCAATTAAATTTTAGGTAATTAAATACACTTTGTCACTCTTACTCGCCTTCAAAGGCTACTGTACATCACCAATTTATATAAACTCCACTTGCACAGGCTATTTTTAACTTTCCATACTTGAACAAAGTGCCTGGCTGTTGACCTTTGCAGGGTCACACCTGTGCATGCTACTGACTAATAGCCAATTTGTTGCTCTGATCTGTTATGTGTTCTACATGTTTGATTAAACCTGCAACCTAATCTGAGTTAATTTTATTTGAAGATACAGAATTATTTTTGCTGGAAGATCAGGGAGGCTTGTGTTAACAAATCAGAAATTTTTGCTGGGACTCAAAAGTGCCTGACAATTTTAAGAGGAAATACCACTATTCTATTATTTTGTGACTTTTTTAATACTAAAATTTATTTCAGAATTGCAGTACCTCCATATATATGAAAATCTAAAACAGTGACGCTCTTAATTTAAAACTATTAAACCTCCATAATTTCAGTGCAGTATAACAGATTAAAATTTCTTTATGCATGAACTAATGACATCTGATTATCAAATACCTGCTGATATTGTCTTCATTCACTGAAAGACAATGTCTAAATAGATTATATAATATATAAATATTTTCAGATCATCTATTCATCTGTGAATCCATCTCTTTCCACAGGTCTACTTGCCAGACAGAAACAGGCCCCAAAATAAAAGCATATAATTCAATTTCTTCATTTTAATTACATATCCAATTATAAAATGCAGAATGATACAAAGATTAATGTACAGAAATACATTTATTTTTTTCATGAGCTATTAAGCATCAAGTTATTTCATGAAATGGTGGGATATGAAGATGGGCAGAACACATAGTCCAACTAAGGCAATAGACTGCAGCACTGCTGTTACTGTCAGTCACAGGTTTAAAATACTCCTCATCACAAGCCTTTCTGTCAGCAACCTTGAATTAAATTCCACAAAGCTCCTAATTAACACAGAAATGTACAGTAGTCTCTTGGAACTGGAGATTTGTTGCTGTACAAAGGACTTGCTAAATCTTGCACTGATTTCATTTGGAGATGAGCTCCTAAAGTAAGAGCTGCAAGTTAGTGTGTGTATTATTATTACTCACATTGTACTGCCTGCATTAGAATTATTTATTTTGGCAGCGTCAAAGCAAAACAAACAAAAAAAAGCCCTCACAAAACCAGATGATTTCTTCCTGCTAGATTACAAACAGCTATCCAAGAGCCATCTGCAGAGGGCTCAGGCACCTCAGAATATTGAATGCTTCAATTTCCTCTCTGTTACTACATCACAGTGCTCAAGGCCACTTCAGTGCCTATTTGTCATGCTTGTGAGCACCTGAAATCTGATTTTTCTTACTCACCGTGCAGCCTACGCAAACACCAATATAGAAAGATCCATAATGGGATTGGAAAGTTTAGTGAACACAACACTTAATCAGTGCCGTGAAATTTGTTTTAGCTATACTTTCATATACAATCAGAACAAGAGGTACTATTTTAATTTTCCAAGGTGACATAGAGTTATTAGAAACCTATCCTTAGATATTGAGGCAAACTGGGCTGTAGGCTTCCTTTCTGCCTAAAATGGGAGAATAATAGAGTACCACTCCTGAAAAAAGTATTGGGATTGAGACATTACCTGGTGTAATATTCCAGTTCTGCTTGGTAGTTGACCTGACAGGGATTCACAAGGAAGCTCAAACCACATGTCATCAAGTAGCCAAACAGAAGGGTTTTTGTTCTTTTCTCTGCGCTGAGATTTCCCTTCTCTTTCCAGGCTCCTGAGCTCTCCCTTTCCCTCCCAGGCCTGCGTGTGGCTCAGCTGCTCTGCTGACATTTGGTTGTGGAGCAGCAGTTGTGTGTTGGGGACCCGCTTGGTGGAAATTGCAGAACGTGCTGTTTTCAGCTAAGTTACTGAAATGTACATTTCAATTCTGTGTCTTGGGAGTGGAAAAAGGAACAAACACACTGAGCAGAGAGTCTTCTTTCCCAGCTCCTCTTCTCTGTGCGTGGCTGGTCTCGTTCAGCAGGGATGCAGTAGTGTCAGTGTCTTTATGGAAGTAAGCTGGTAGAAAAAACATATTCTCTGTTCATCACTTCTTAGCTGATGTTCACCCCTGTAAATTATTCTGCATTACTTTGATAATTTTCTCAATTTGGAATACACAAAGATGATCCCTCTGTTCCTGCTCCTCTTGTGTGGTTCACGTAATGGTTGATCTGGAAGTACATGCACAGAAGGGCGTTTGTGTGTGTGTAGATATTGATGCTTGTATGCATTGTGATTTTTATTCAGCATCTGAGTCCTAGCAAATTTTCCCCCATAAAGCCTTAGTTTCATTTTCAAAGACCCAAATCTTGTTGAAAATCAAATGAATTTGGATATTGAGAGGTAAGTTCCAACAATTCCCAACTGTACAGTTTTAGAAGGTATTGTCTTTGCCTGTGGCAGACTAAGGGACTGGCAGAGCTGGCAGAAGGAATCAGAGCCTTAACCACCAGAACTGTCCAATGCACTCTTTGAAACTGCCACAGATATATTTTAAGCTGGTTTATCAGCCCAGGAGCAGTGGTACCTACAAGATTTGATCTGTTTCTGCTGGTACAAACAGAAACTTTCAGCAGATGGAGGTGGTGAGCAACAAATTCTGAATCACTGGTTCAGCAATTACCCAAACTTGTCTTTTAACAGCTTTGATTTTCTGCATTACTTTGACTTTTAATCTTTCATTTTACTTTTTTTTTTTTAATTTTTAATTTTTTTTAATTTTTGACATCTGTTAAACTACTTGTGAAAGAGAAGCAGATCTGGAGGGTAATGGAGTGAAATTATTAGCCTTTTAGAATCAGATGATAATTAAGCCAATATAAGAAGATCACTAACTATAAATAATGCCAGTGAAAATAAATTCACTAATTATTATTTACATTATGGAGACTTTTGGACCCCTTTGTACTCTTTGAGGCCATAAGATTTTTAAAGTCTGTAATGGAAATGAGAACAGGCCTTTTAAATAGTTTTAATTAAGCAGTTTAACCATCTTAATTAAAACATTTCAAGAGTGGCGGTGTTTTCCTAATGGTAATGATTTTTCAAGTAATTTTTCCTGTGTATTTCCCCTCCTGGGGAAGGCTAGGCCACTTGAATGTAGGCAAACACACCAAGATGGCAAAGAGAAAGAATCTCTGCAGAGGAGAGGATCTGCTCACTTGCAGTGCATTGGTGACAGCTGCCATGTGCCAGAGGGTTGTCTCGTGTGATGGAGGACATGGCAATGTTGAGGCATTTGCTGGAATGCAGAGGTTCCCCATAACGTACAGTTTGTTTCTGCTCCATCTCGTTGCAGAGGCTAAAATAAGCACTAACATGTTTTATGTAGCAGAAAAGTGGTCTTTGATTTTTCTGCTGCCTCTGGCTGGATTCAGCCCTATTCTGTGCAGTGCAGGAATGTGGTGGTTTGCTGTGGTTGGCCCTTTCTCTTTGGGTCTGTCTTGCTGGCCACTGCTGGTGCTTCAGTGGGCCTGACCTATGCTTGGCTGCTCCAGGGTTGGTGTTTAACACTGCTGTAGATACTGAGCGTTCCAGAGACTGCCTCTTACATCAGCCAGAAACTCTCACTTATGCTGTTATCTTTCACAGCACCTGTTATTAAAGCCTGGCGTTTCCACTCAGGTTTTCTTTGAGCAGTGTGGCAAATAAAAATAATTGGTTGCAGTGGTAACAAAACAACACACAGTAGGGCCTTGCTCCCTGCAGCCTGACCCCTGTTTCCCATGGATATATCTTGAATCACTTTTTCATACCTCTTACTGTGATGCTAAAACTTCTATTGTGCTTTTCTGATATTCTAATTGTTGCATATGCCTGTATTTAGCATATTCTCAGGCTCCAGTCACTAACAGCACCACAGGTTCTTTAAATGTTACCCTTGAAAACTTCAGGGTCTCATAACTTGTTTTTATACAACTGCTGGTGTCTTTGGGAGACATTTATTTGTTAGTAAGTACAGATATCCTCTTTCACTGTTACCTAGTTTGG
This sequence comes from Coloeus monedula, assembly GCF_965178545.1. Classification (NCBI taxonomy): domain Eukaryota; kingdom Metazoa; phylum Chordata; class Aves; order Passeriformes; family Corvidae; genus Coloeus; species Coloeus monedula. The sequence continues at coordinate 35,148,218 of NC_138787.1, forward strand.
CTTCCACAATCTCAAGTCCCTCTCCATCATTTCATTTGCACAGACACAGTAGTTAATATACTCCTCTCTACTTGTAGCATTCTCCAAGTTACAACTTTTAACAGATTTTCCACCTAGCCAGACATTTCAGACAGAACTCAGGGAAGTTGTAATAATTATAGAAAATATTTCCAAAAGGGGTCTTAGTGAAATATGCACCCAGTGTGGGCTTTGTTTTTCTTGCAAAGGCTTGTCATGCTTGCGATATGCAACACCTCAAAAATAATTTTCTGCCTGTCGTTTTCCATCATATGTTTTGTGTGCTGTGTTATTCCTGCCAGGTGTGGCACTACCTACATTTCTACATTGAAATGCATCTTTTAAAGAACATTTCTTGTTTTATTTTTCTATGAGTTAATATCTGATTCTAATCATCCCTCCAAAGTTGTCACCTGTAAATTTAACCATCTTCCAAACAAATATATAAAACCTCTTTAATAATTCAGATTTGAGAGGTCCTTCTGATAGAAACAGGCCCGTGCCCCTGATTGTTTCTATTTCTGGAAATCCCCCTTATAGGCCTGTTGACTTTCTCCTTTCTCCAGGAATATTTTTTGCTCTCCTCTTGATATGCATATCTGGATGTCCCTCATCTTGTCTGGAATAATAGATCCTGGCACTGACCAAATGTATAGGTTTTTTTCCTGTGAAGTCCTTGCATTTTTCAAGTTTTTCTTATAATTCTGTTCTACAAACTTCCTTTCCAGACAACCCTAAGCTCATAATTTCATAAAATCATGGGAAAAACTAGATTGAAAAGGACCTTTTGAGTTATTCAATACATCTTCCATTTTCAAAGCAAGGCTGACTTCCAAGTTAGATGAAACTGGGGCCTTGCTCTGTGAAGTTCAGAGACTCTCCAAGGAAGAGGCTTCCATGGCCTCCCTGGATGTCCTGTTCCAGTGCTTCACCGTGCTTGTGGTGAGAAGCATTCTTTCTTAAGTAAAAGAAAATAAAGATTATATTGTTGCAACCTGTGATTTACAGCACTTGTACTTTCATTGTGTGTCCCTTGGGAAAGCCTGGCTCCACCATCCTGTTGTGAGACTGCTGTTGGATTTCCACCTGCTTGGCTTTCTTGTCTCCATTTTAAGCACCCCTCTTCCCACAGACTGTCCTGGGTGTCCTGTGTTCCAGCTCTCTTACTGTCCCAGTGGCTCTCTGCAGTGATTATTGTTGCTAAAGTCACCTTTGTTTCTAATATAAAGGATTAATTTGGTTGAGACTATAGAGTGAAATGATCCTCCGGCCCTTTAGCTTTTACTGTTTGGTAAAAGGTGTTCTCCTCTCATCTTGCATTTTTTCACCTCATATAGAGTTGCTATTTTAGATTAAAATGAGCTCTGAGAGTTCATGTTTTCTCTACTTATTGGTTTGGAGACTTCACTTCATTGCTGCTTTTCATGCTGAAGATGTTATTTCCCTAGGAAAACTGAGCTTCATGGCATCCTTTCAGGATAGAGCGCAGCTGTCTGATCTTATCTGGGCCTGACAGATGCCTACCCTTCCCACCAAGCTCCACTGTCTCATTGAAAGAATTACCTGTTTCTGCAATCTTTGTTTTTAAAAATGATCTGCATACATATGCTTGGAAAGTAGGGCTTATTTTAATAATGTGAAGGAAGCACAATGAGATGTTGGAGAGAGATGCCGTAACAAGTAGAATTACTTTTATCATTTCCTTGTTTCATCACCCATTTCGGTGTAATTGTCTTATTTGTATTGGCTTCTCCTTTGGAAGAACACGTAGCAATTTCCAAACGTTAATTAAAACCTCACAACACTACTGTGATGTCAACGTAGTAAATGAAAGAGAGTAGATAAGACCTTTCTAAAGCAACTTTTGTCTTAAGTTTATTTTGTTACATTTTATCTATGACCAAAACAGGAATCACTTTCTTTGTGCACCATAGTTTACTTGCATCAAGATGTCAAATCCTTGCAAAGAGGGAGATTTCTTGGCATCACAGGGAATATCCTCTGTGGTGGGCTACTGGTTACTCTTCTTTATTCATCCATGCCTTCTCTTTCTCCTTCCTGTCCTGAGGAAGCCTGTGCTCCTTGCTGTGCAATGTCAAGTGCGGGCTGAATCTTCAAGGTTTCTAAAACTCTGTATTACGTTGTAACAGCTAAAGGATTTCACCTGAAATAAGAACCTGGGCTGCCTGGATATGAACATATATTCAAATTCTGAGAAGGTTTTTGAAGAAATATGTCCAGAGCAGCCAGGTGAGTCCTTCTCACTGTTAAGTAATGGCTTTTTTCTCCCCTAAGCTTTCATGAAACTCTATGGTATTTTTTATGCCAGTAATAATTTTCTCTTCTTCCCCCACAATCCTCATGTTGATTCTTTAGAAACATTTTTCTTCAATCTTCAAAGGATTCCTGGTGTAAGAGATCTTCCAGACCTCTTGCTTTTGTAGCATGCTGTCTATTTTAGGTAATTTTATATAAATTCTTTCTCCTCACCTTGTATAATTCGGTAGCTCTTACTATTAATCAACACATTACTACTCTCTTTTTGAAGGTGGTATTTAGGCAGTCAGTTTAGGTTTTATATAATTTATGGTGATATTCTTTCAATGTAGTGCCAACAGTCTCACAGTGCACCAGGCCAAAGCACAGAATCATGGCAGGGACTACTCACACTCTGGGCTCTTTTGCTTGTCTGCCCTGATGATCTTCCATTGATAAATCAACCTCTTCCTTTCTTCTCCCTCCATTTTGCCTCCATCCTTTCCCTCCCTCCAGCTCCTCTTGTATTTGGCACTTAGGATATTGCACAGGCCCTGAGCAGAGAAACTCACTTTTCGTTTTCCCAAGTTTTCCACCCACTTCCCTTCTCTCCTGCCAATGCACACACATGGTGCATTCATACACGTCAATATGCTGCTGAAATCCTGTAGAGATAGATTTGAAAAAGGTAAAGGAAAAGATTAAATACTTGTCTCTTGAGATGGCTATAGAAGAGAACGACCATCTTAGTGTTTGCACTTTATTGTTTAAATTAGTAACAAAAATACTGTTTATTTTAGCAAATATAATCACATTTTGCAAACAAATACAGATTTTTGTAAAGAAGCAGATTTTCCATGAAAGGAAACTTCTGTTTTGTAGAACAGAAATGAAAATAGAAGCCAACATATGAAACTACTTTGACTTACATTATGATTAATTCATAAATAACCAAGAACTATCTTCAAATGCTTCTTTAAACTTAACCAGTAAAATCAAACAACATGATTTATTCACTTTACTTTGTTCTGTTTTTATACAGTGATGTAGCAGGCTAAGTACAATGATTTATACAAAGTACTATGCTTGGATTATTTTAACTATAATTTAATAGGATCTGAGACCAAATGGTGTATATCTCACAGTTTCTGCTTTATTCATGCATCATGTAAATTGAATAGCCAAGTGTTTACAGGAAAACAAAGCTGCGATTGGCATCAGGCACGCCTCTGTTCGTACACTCAAACAGAATGCACTCACAAAGAAGTCAGAACCCCAGTATCTGCAGAACAAGAGGCTGTTTGGCACCTCTGGAAGAACTCACATTATTCCAGTGCCTTACCATCAAGAAAGGTACTTGCTCTCAGACACCCTCAAGATTTTGACTTGTATATTTGTGCATGCCATGAATAACGCTGCACCATGATTAAAAAAATAGGACTGAAAAGACACACAAGCTCATACAGTAAAAACTCAATAAAACACCTAATGATGATGAGCTCTTTATACATGCAATCTGAGCCCTCAATTCATCTGTGTCTCCAGAAATTAAATTCTTTTTCCCTTGATTTATAGAAAACCCATTACAGAGTAACAGCTCAATCCTGTATATATATATTTTTTTTTTTTTGCTCCTGGGGTTAGAGAAATTTTACATTACAAATAAATTTCAGCAAAGTTAAGGATTTGTCCCCAATTTTCCTCATTTAAATACATAGAGTTACACGTATATATAAATGTTCCTCAGAGAAATCACTGTTATAATTAGATAGATATTATCTGTCTATACCACAAATATTTGGGCCACAGTGCTCTGGGGTCTAATTTCTGCCACGATCAATCAGTGTTACTGAAATTCCTGAATTATTTAGTAATTGAAACCCTGAGAAAATCTTCAAGCCCAGCTGAATTCAACAGTTTATCCTGAGTAAAGAGAGAAGAATTTAATGTTACACCGAGCCACATTAATCAGGGAAGAAGGCCACGTTGCAAGGGCCTGCTCCTGCTTTTGTCATTGAAAAGCATTTTGCATAAACCCTTTACAAAACTAGGGACATAAAATCACATTTAAAGGGAGAACACCAAACTCCTAGAGGATTGTAGAAATTATTCATGAGAGTAATGAGTTTTCAGCTCATACTTTGGTACAAAAATGGACCTCACATTTTGTACTCATTTCCTTTAATAGCTAAGTATAAATATATCCTGTTAAATCCAAATATACTTCATTTGCCAAGAACTACACTAAAAACTCTTAAAACTAATAAAATATAAATAAATAATTTTATTGTCTTTCTTACAAATTTCAAAATTCAGAGCATACTCAATGCAAAATTTTCCTAAAATTGTTTGGAACTGCTTTGTGTTTTGGCATTTTAGAGTATCATATGAAATGATACAGCTAAACGAATAAATTAGTGTTAATTGTCTATAAAGACATCAGATGCTTTGGTTTAATGAGTTCATGAGAATGCAGGGCCTAACTGCAAGATCAGCTTTAATTGTAGAGCAAACAACTTTTTAATATACAAATGTTTTCAAATAATTTAAAAAAAATCCAGGAAGATGTTTGTAAATCTCTAAACCCACACACGCAGGCCGACACAACACAAAAATTAAAAAACTCTTTGTAGGAAGCTGTAAAGAGTTCCGGCTTCACGAATCAGTGCCAAAGCAAAGACCATAATCTGGCAGCAATTTAAAGTTCCCTGTTAAAAAAAGATTGATGATAAAAGCCTTCTAAGAACAAAAAAACTCTCAATCCAGGAAAATACAGCTTGTAGCTTTTAATAACTGAAGAGACTGACGTGATGTGGGACTTTGCTTGGGTGTTTTTCTTTGTTAGAATTCAAAGGACGAGTTAATTGCATTTCTGTAGGTACAGCAGAGTTTTCCTCGTTGTGCTAAAGAAAAGGTGGTCACTGTGCATTGAGGAGGGGAGAAGGGAAACTAAATACATGAAGTTGTGTGAGCAGTACACCACAACCTTGCTCTTCCCAAGTTCTTCATAATGACTGCCAGAATTTCCTTTGCATTTATGCAGGGGAAGAAGAGAAAACTCTGTACAGAAAAGAAAGTGAACACAGGGCTGCTTGTTCAGCCCTCACGTTTGGCTAAAGCAGCAAGGCAGGAGCACTGCACAGAGGGCACCAGGGGAGGGAAAAGGAGACAAGTTTTCTTTGCAGCACTTCTCAGAGTGGCACAGCTACCAAGCTTTTAAAAGAGTACAGAGTGCCTCCCAAGGTAACAAGTTAAGATTAATTGAAGCCTAATTAATTATATTATAAATAGCTATAAAAACATTGCAAAATTAATCTATCTCTGTGTTTCTTAGAATCCAGCATTACTGGGGTTTAAGATTTTAGCCTGCTGTTTCAGTAATGTCCAAAACTGAAAACATAACATGCTTATTTGCCTTTTAGAGTTACTTCTGAAAAAAATATTCAAGTTAGTAAACTGAGGGGAGATAAACAACCTCAGTGATGTACAGGCACAATTTGGGAACGACCTGGGTGATGGGTAAAAGCCCTTGGGAAACCCTCCTACCCCGTGCTTGCCAGACAGATTTAGGAGTATCCCGTGCTATTTAAAGGACTGGCATGACTCGCAGTGTTAATAAGAAAAGAGCTTCGCTTACACTGCACTTCTCCCCTTTCCTCTCCTGCGCTGGCTATGTCCCGTGCCGCTGGGCTGCTGTGCCTGCGCACAGCCAACGGTGCTGCTTTCACTGGAAGTTTTCCGACTTTGTGTGAACACCTCAAAATAATCTTCCTGCATCGTTGAGACCTCTCAAGCATGTCAGCTGTCGGCATCAGCCCCTGTCCCCAAGGACTGGCGTGCGGCTGGAGGAGTGGGCGGCAACGCTGCGTGCAGCCCGGGCTGGGCTGGAGGCGGAGGGCACGGCGTGTTCATGATAGCTTCCCCTGACAGGGGACACTGTGTGTTTGGAAGTTCAAGTTTCATCATGCGACACAGGTTTAGGAGGCATCAGGATCAGGGCTTGGCTGCTGAGGTTTAACATTTCTCGCGCTAAAATAGCTGCCGCACCAGGTGCAACCGTCTTAACAGAGGCAATGAATTTCATTTGCAAAACACCCTGAATAAACCTCTCACCGTATGAAACAAAGTGCATAGGCTTAAAAAGTAACTCTTTTAGGACTGTGCTATTTAAACGTAAACATGCAGCATGAGTGAGGCGATGTTACCCAGAGCAGTGGTACAGTCAGAGCAGGAGCGGTGAGAGACCCTCAGCCTGTTCAGAGTCCGGTTACGGCAGGACCAGTTGATTGTTTCTCTCTTTCTCGGTGCTGTTCGAGGGACAAAAACACAGGTTAGGAGGCACCAAGGACAGCACTGAACCGTTGCTTGGGTCAATCCCAAACCTGCGGGGGCTACCAATAACCACCCTCCCCAGGAGAGAGCTCCAAGAGAGGCGTGCGGAAGCCGGCCCTTACCCGCTGCCGCTGGTCGCTGAGGCAGAAGGTGCAGATGGACCGAGGCGCGGAGGCGCCTGGTGGCGAGCAGGGCTGCGGGGGCTGCGGGGGCTGAGCGGGCTGCGGACAGGGCTGCGGGCAGGGCTGCGGGCAGGGCTGCGGGCAGGGCTGCTCGGTGGCCGCCGCCTCGTCCTGCCGGCGCTGCTGCAGCAGCAGCACGTTGGCCAGGTGCGAGATGTAGCTGGACGCCAGGCGCAGCGTCTCCACCTTGGAGAGGCGGCGGTCGGCCGGGCGGGTGGGGATGAGCCTGCGGAGGGCGCCGAAGGCCGTGTTGACGCTGTGCGTGCGGTCCCGCTCCCGCGCGTTGGCCGCCGCCCGCCGCCCGCCGCCGCCCCGCGCCCGCCGCCGCCGCCCCGCGCCCGCGGCCCCCCGCGCCTGCCCCGCGCCCGCCGCGCCCCCGCCGCCCCGCATCGCGCCCGCCGCCGCCCCGCCGCTCCATCACTTTTATGCGCGGCAGGTGCCGCATCGCCCCTGCTCGCCCCGTGTCCCGCCGGCCGCGCTTGGCGGCTGCTCTCGGCCGGGGGCCGCCGCCGCACCTGTCGCGGCCCCGGGCTCGGCACCGGCTCCGCGGAAACCCCCCGCTCCTCCTCCTCCCGCTGCCGGGGCGGGGGGGCCTTGTCTGCGGCTCCCCGCGGGAACAGCGCGCCCGCGAACACCGGTGCGACCGATCCTTGGCTCTTGTCGGGGTGTACAAACCTCTGCAGTTTTTATCCATTCTGCACCCCCGTATCCCATGTCCGTTCCAGCCGTGTGTGTCTATGTGTGTAGCTATGTCACCGGATCGTTTAGTCTGGAAAATACCTCAGAGGTCATCGAGTCCAACCTTTGACCGATCATCACCTTGTCAACTAAACCGTAGCGCTGAATGCCATGTCCAGCTGTTTCTTGAACATCTCCAGGGGTGGTGATTCCACCACCCCCCTGGGCAGCCCCTTCCAATGTTTGACAACTCTTGATGTGAGGAGATTCTTCCTGATATCCAGCCTGAACCTCAAGGCTATGTCCTCTTGTCCCTTCACTAGTTGCCTTGGAGAAGAGGCTGACCCCCACCTGGCTACAACCTCCTTTGAGGTTATATTTTGGCTGGAGTGGGCTAATAGATCAAGCATGGAGGTGGATTTCATCACCTCCCCAGGCAATTCACATACAAATCCAATTTCTCATTCTGTTCAGAATGAGTGTCTGCCTCAACCATTTACTTATTAAAAGGTCATCATAAGCACTAATTGATTACACCTCTTTTCTTCATAAAAATTTGACATCCTGTCTGAGCTCAGAGACTCATGAAAGGTCATGGCACAGGTTTACTGAAATGAATCATCTCTACCTGATTAAGCAGCCTTGACTGACTCTTTTCCTGTGGTCCTGGAAGCTTATTTGTGGTGGGGCCTAAAAATTAATCCTTCTTCCCAAATCAGGGCTGGATTAGCAGAGTCATTTCTCTCCAATCATAGGTGCACACACTAAGGATAGGCAGCTGCTTAGACATGTCTGAGGGACTCATGCCATCTCGAAATACAGCTGGTACCAACAGGCAGGGCTACAGCTCTGCAGTACGTTCCTCTGCTGGGATGGGAAAGTGCTGGTTTATGTTTGTTGCACTTTCCATTTGGGCAGAGATTGTAGGAAATAAATGGACAAACAGCTGTGTCAGCCAGTTGCAGCAGTATCCTACCCTGGCCTATTAACGAGCAACACTTCTTCCACGGGATTTTCCTTTATATTACTTGGTAGAAAGAAAGGAAAAGTCTTTTGATTTCCCATTGGATGATGGTTTGGAGATTTTTGTGATTTCCATAGCAAAATATTGCTACAATAAAATCAGCTTGAGGTTGAGGTGTTTGATAGCACAGGCTGCAGAAATGCGAGGCTGGATGGGCAGGTGTGTGCCATGCTATTGAGCCAAAAGAATTCCTTTGGGGTGAGAGCAGGATGTGTGGCCCTTCTTCATCAGATGGTGGGGAAAGCTGTGTTCAAAATCATGCAGTTTTCGTAAATTTTGTGAATATAACCGTATCCTACTCTCACAGTAGGATGTTCTGTCTGCTTAACCTTTCAAAAAGTAAATGGTCTAGAAAATTCTGGAGTTGAATTTCTGTACTTAGAAGTGCTGCTTTTATGAAGTCTCCGGGTAAGCCTGCACTGCCCTCCATGTAGGTTTCCCCCTTTTAGTCATTTGCAGTATTTTTAGAGTGAAATTCCTGTCCAGACAAAGTCAGTGACAAAACTCCCATTGACTTTAATGGAAGCAGGATTTCACCCTTGATATGTTCTGGTAGCTGAGCAGTGGAGATAATTGATTCTTTGTCAGACTCACTCATTTGCTTACCAGTGTTTTCCTGTCCTTAGCATCTCAGTTTCTTTGTTTTTTCTTTCTTTCTTTCTTTTTTTTTTTAATCACTGAAGGTAAACCAAAACAAAATCAAGCCCCTTCAACAAAAAGAACCCTGAGACAAAACCACTACTGGTATTATCAAAGTCAGAATTTACAGCTTATTGATAAACCAAGAATGATACTCAGGAAGAAAATGATGCTGTATCTGCAGAGGAAACCAGAATGATTTTCTGTGACATTACAGCAATAGTTAATGTGGGGGTTAAGGACAAAAGGGATGGCCAAACGATTCTTGTTCTGCTTCCAAGGCAGTTTGAAATAGTAATGCAAGAAATGGGGTGGGTTTTTTTGGTCGGATAAGGAGTCTTGTAAAAAGGCCAAAATGCTGGTGACTTTAATTACTAGGTTATTGATTGGGATAACATTTATGCAAGTGCTAGGGGGAGCATATTCCTCAAGGAAGGTGCAGCAGGGCAGCATTGCTGTTATTTTACAATTTGCTGAATTGCTAATAGTGAGAAGAATGAGGCTGCATGAATGCAAAGCAGAAGACTGGGCAATATTTTATGTGCAGTGATAAGGTTTTGCCTGAAATTTGCCTTCATGCTACATGGAGAAAGTTATCAGATATCCATTGTAAGGAAGCATTCAACAGTGTTCAAAAGACTGGAAATATGAAGTATCTCACTGATTAGTTGCAGTCTAGTGGCTGGTATTTCTTTAATTTGCCTTTATTTTTTGAACAGTGTTAATAGGAAATAAAAAAAGAGAAGAATTCAGAAGAAGGCAATTTGGGAAAAGCTATACCTATGAAAAGAGCAAGTTATTTAGAGGATAACAAAAGAAACAAATCTAAATTAGCAGCACTGAATGTCTCTGGTCACAGCCAAGAAGCCTTCCAAACATATTTCCATTAAATAGGAAGTATAGCACAAAATTGTTCACTTGTTAAAAAAAGAAAAGACATTTAGAGACAAAAATGCCTTTTAAAAAGAAGCACTTGAATGTTTGTGGCCTCAGTCTGTGCCTGCAGGTCACACTGACTTCAGTGAGACACTTGTTTATTCAAGAGCAGAAATATGGCAGTATCCTATGGACAACTTTTTTTTTTTCAACAACTGTTCATATTTTTCTGCCTCGCACCATGGTGTTTTTTGCCACACACCGTGTTTTTTGAAGGATTACACTCTGTCTTCTCCATCAAAGCCATTACACATACACATATATTTTTAGTTCTGCATACAGTATTGCTCACATGTGTGAGAAGATATGTCTGTGTTGCAAGCAAAAGCAGCACAGATCCCATACAGATTCCCAAACCACTGTTATTAACTGTTTTGTTCACCAGGATACTCCTGCTGTGCTTACCTGATGAGGCAGGTGCATGCTGTATTTCAATCACATTTGACAGAAAGGAGAGTCCAGCTCTAACAAAGAGAAACAAATACAGGATGTTGATGGCTGGAAATGTCCACTAAGCTGAAAATAATATATTTGACAAAATGTTATCAATTATGTGTCTGTCTCGGACTTTGGCTGGCTGTGACAGCTACTTCTGTCCTTCATAAAACTGGGTGATGGAGTTGTCATTTTTATTGCAATTTTTAATAAATGTGACTGCCATAAAATACCTGTTGATTGAAGAATCTTTCAAATGGCATTTCACTCTATACAGGTTCTGTAAGGGAGTGATTTTAAGGAGAAAAGATTGAAGAGTAGTCAAAATATTGGATGGTAAAAGAGAATTTTTTGGAGAAGGAGGACTTGCACAGAGCATGTTAAATGAGGAAAGGTTAATCAAGAGGTGGATTTAAGGCTTCATGTGTTAAAATCCTGTCATGTGGGATGGTGAACCTTCCAGATTGTAATAAATATCCTGCACACATTTTGAACTCTCAGTCTGCTACAGCAGTGCAAGCTCCCAGGCAGGGGAGGAGCAGGAGCAGCTCTGTCCTGCACTGCTGGTAGTTGATTAATGTGGGATCTAACAAGTCCCTTCTTGATATTCCAGCCAGCCAGATTTAGCATGACACTTATCTCTTCACTTGCAATCTCTTCACTTGCAATCTCTGTTCTTCATCTGAATTGATCTGTGCCATGATTCTCCGGTGTGTTAATGAGTTTTCTGTGTGGTGGAGTGCTAGAGGCCTTGTTAAACTCCAGGGACATCCTGCCTACTGCATTTTATTTATACACCCACTCTGATACTCTTGACAAAAAGAAGCTGAGTTGTTTATCTTTAAGTTTTTGACAAAAAATTTGTCTTACAGTAATTTTCTCTGCTCTGGCTGCCCACAGAGGCAAATCCAAATATATTATTCACCTGCTATTTCAAAACCATTTAAACTTGCCAAGTCTAAGTGGTGTTTTACACGATTGTGCTGATACTCTTGAAGTTGTTATTAACTGCCTCAGAAGTAATTTTTGATTGTGGTTGCATTCAGCAGAAAGATGACAAGGCATGTTCTTTTCTCTGTCAGGCTGAAGTGATATAAGGACAATATGCCTGCCCTCAAAACCAAAATGTTTTGGAAGCAGTGTTTCTGCAGAGTCTGTTTTGTTCATTAAAGCTGCCAGAGCCCTCCCTTGCCTGCTGCCTTATTTCATTGCTTTTTAAATCCATTTTAACAGAGCTTGGTTGCTGTTTGGGAAGATGTTGTCTGGAGCATTCAGCTGTTGTGCGTGGTTTGGGAGATCTTTTTCTAATCCATTTGGAAATCCCTGTGTTGGTGAGAAACCAGACCTTAGATGAAGCTGTGGTTGCTCGTGTCTTTGTGTAGCTGGCTGGCTGGCTAGGAGGGACTCTCCCACTCTCCTGTACTTTGCCACATGAAGCCATGCCTCAAACATACACTGCAGAAGTGTGTTCAGCTTGGTTTTATAGGGAAAAGGGACTGGAAGCACCACCCAGCAAGGTGTTGTGCTCTTCAAACTCTTCTCCTGACAAAGCACCAACAGCTCGTGCTCTCTGTCCGCTTCCAGACGCTGTCACATGATGGTCAGTCTGTGTCATTTCTGACTGCCCCACATCCCATGTTTTTGCTTTTTCAGAGACTAAGGGTTGCTGGGTCTGTTTTGCAATGTCTCATGATCCAGGCTTACCAGCTTGGGTCACTGATGGAAATCCAGCTTTTCTGGAGTTTTCTAGGTCACTGAGAAGCAGAATGTATAGTATTAAACAGGCATTGAATTTTCACACAGGCTCATGTTTGTTTGGGGTTTTTTTCTTTTTTTTTTTTTTTTTTTTAATAAAGGTGGAATGGTGCTGTAGAAATGCAACTGAATTTTAGTTATAAAAAATACTCAGCTACTGTAATAACGAACAGGAACATGAGATGTAGGATCATCCACTTGTGTGGAACAACTATTGCAGACACTTCAAAATGCTTATTGCAATTTGATTTGTTCCATCTTCCCCTCCCAATCATAGTTATATCTGCCAAAAAAAAATCTTTTTTCATCCCATACTTGTAGTTTTACAATATCCTTTTATGAAGAGCACTATACTGCACAAGATTTTGTAGGTACTTTAAAGAATGTGTTTCCAACAATATCTTCAAAGTGCTTAGGGCTGACAAATCCAAAGATATCCCAAAGCCCATGAAAGAAATATAATTGATTGTATAATTACCATAGCTTCTGCAATACCACTGCAACTGAAGTTGTTTGTATGGTTTCTGTCCCTCTTCTCAGCTTCTAGAGTATCGTCCTGTGAAGATACTCAAAATCTGGCATTCTTTAGAGAGTTCACTTTGTTCTCCTTAGTGCTGCAATTCCACACGAGCACTGCTGTTAGCAAAGACATCTCTGATGACGATTCTATAGTGCAAACTAGATTAGAGGATAGATTCAGTCATGCAGGTTCAGGTCAGAACTGACTCCACTGCCACCAGCTGAGTTAATCTGCCCCTGCACCAGTACAGCTGGTGCCATCACCAGAGCAATAACCAGTTTTAAGCTGCTGTTGGGAGTACTTAATTGATGTTAGAGGCTGCATGAAGGTAAATTCCTTTATATTCTCAATTTTTGCCAGAGAAGTTGAAGTGGAATATATGTACCTGTGTGTGTATAAAAACAAAGCCATTTCAGTTTCAAATGTGTGTTGCAAAGAAGATAGCCAACTTTTTAAGGCCATGTGATCTTACAGTTTCTAATAAAATTGTCTGATCCCTGACCTTTTACTCATATTTGAGGCAGTGGGAGTAGACACTTTTATCTTCAGATAAGGATGGGGAAAGTTTCCTAAAAAGTTCCTTTAATCAATCACCAATTAAACCTGAGAGTTTTAATGGGATAATTTCGCAAGTTGGAAAAAAAACCAAAACAACAAAGCAATGATCTACTTAAAATAGAATTGACTCTAAAATACTGTAATTGAAGTAGTATTTTTGAAGCCTAAATCCACAGCTGTTGGTGAAGATGTATTCAGTGGTTCTTTGGAGCTGAACTAATACAGTTTAATAAATTATAGGTGAATTATAGCAAACAAAGAGTTTAAAGTCTGAAAGTTTAAAAGAGTATTCTGTTATGCCAAACAAACATGGAATTATGCCAGTATTATGCTTTTGGGATGAATTTCTAGCTCTATCAGAGTAGATAGTATCATGTAAAAGAAGTCTGGCTAAGCTAGTTAGATTAGGGATCTGTTCAGACCATAACAATCTCATGTGTACTGCAAGCAAGAATTAATTACATTCTTTTATAGTTTTATACCTATAGAATCTTTATCTTGATTCTGTTATGTGATCTTTTACACATTTTAGAGATTGTGCACCAAAGATCAAGCTCAGAAAACCCTCTACAAAGATTATTTGACCTTTCTTGGGGTGTCTACGGGGATATCACTTGGGAGAGATAAATAATTCTCATTAAGAATCCTGCTGACAGTTGGCAGACCAGGTGGTCCTGAAGAACACAAGTGCAGGGTCTCTCATCTCGAGTCTTTAAAGATTGTGCAGGTGTGAAGAGGCTTATTGGTGCTCTGAATTAAACCCAACCCTTTGTTTTAGTTTCAACAAGAGCTGTTTGCCTTGTGTTTTCTGCATATGCCCTGCTGTCTCCCTGAAATGTGCCCAATTTTCTCTCGACCTTGCAGCACCTTTTGGAGTCTTGTAGAACTCTTCTTTTGTGCTTCTCTTTATTTTGAAATAACCAGTTTCCAAGCTGCCTTGTGGGGTCCCATTAGGCTGCAATGGCCCATTGCCCACTGTCCAAACCAGTGCTCTTCTCTCACAGTGCTGCTGCTGAATCTTTCCCAGAGACATACAGCCTTTCCTTGCTAAGAAATGCTGATTCGTGTCACAGGTTGTCCTTTCTCACTTCAGACCGTCTCTAACCACTCTCTGCCCAAGATTCCTGCTTCACTTTGGGCCAGCACACAGTGCCAAGGTGTTTCAAACACTGTTCCAGAACTATGGCTTGTGTGTAATCTCAGCTTTCATGGGAACAGTGAAAATGCAGATAATGTAGGAGAGAAGGAAACCTGCATTCCTGAATTGAACGTACCTGATGGAGAGCTGCCTGGATTCAAAAATACACTACACCTCTGTTATGTGCAAAGTAAGCCCTGCATCTTCGTTAAAAAGCTCTTTAGTTAAGTGAATAAAGTTATGGCTTTACTAAAGCCCTTCCTGAATGGAGATTTTAAAAATTTTTAATCATTTTGAAATGAATGACAATGAATTTAAATTCATTTATTGCTTTTGTCAATTCTATCTAAACCTCCACTGCAATCATTGATGTTACTTACAGGCAGAGATAACAGTAAACCAACATCTGTGTTTGTATGGGTAGAGTACATGAAATTTCTTAGTGTGTACTGTCAGTTTTCATTTTTCCAGCTGTACTTGCCTGTTCTTCTGGACATTTTGCTCTCTGTAGTAACCCGCTGCCAAACCTTATAAAATAGCATTTCCTTTCATATCAAGAATACTACCAGAACCTTGTCGAAAGGAATTCTGTTCTTGTGCCTGGCGTTAAGAAAGTGTGGTTAAAGAAACTGCAGTTTGAGATATCCATCAACTACACTGCAAATTATTTCATACAGGAAGTAATGGCTTTCTGCTGAGATCATTAAAATGAAATTCTTGACTTGTCTTGGGATCTTTGAAGGTGTGGAGAGGCAGACTTGCAGAGTTCCGTGCCTGTTAGGCATATCTGCATGCTGACCTGCCTTCCAGGCAGACCTGAATAAGTTGCTTGCCTGAAAGGTGATGTACAAAGGCTCATAACTCACTTTCCAGGCAGACAAGAACAGGTACCTGTCTAGGAGACAGCTCTTTGTTGATAACCTGCCTCCAAGGCAGATCTGTCTAGTTATCTGTGCTGTCTTTGAAGCAGCTCCACACAGAGCTGTGTGTCCTCAGCGGGCTTGCTGCTGCCTGCCTGGGAGGTACTGGGGCTGATCATCTTCCTTCTAGAAAATCCTGAGCAATTAGTTACCCCAAACATCATCTCTCCAAAAGGGACATTTACAATATGAACTTGCAGATGTGTTTAGTTCTGACTGATCACTGCGTCTGGTATTCTCTATTAACCTACCATGTATAAGAGCTGTAGCAAACATTCCTCTCCCACGTTTAGAAAAATAAAGAACTTGTCAAAAATTTCTGCTAATATAGCACAGAGCTCACACATGCTGGTTTCTGTGTCAGTAATCAGGCTGCCAAACTTGCTGAAGGGAAGGAAGGGAGTAGGGAGACTTTTCTTAAAAAAATTCAAAATTGCTATGCTGTGTTGAAGGACTAGTGGGAAGGAGGACACTGTATATTTCAATGTTCCGTCTTAAAAATGGCATCTAATTATTATGAGGCAGGGAACTGGTTCTCAGTCGCTTATACAACATCATAAGTGCTACATGCTCATTTCTAATCAGAGAAATGCTTTATTTTACTTTGAAAAAAAGGAGTAATTACTAGTTAACAGTAAAATGCAATTTAGTTTCTTTTCCTTTCTTAGTGAAATTGAGATTGCAAGTCAGATATTAGACTTGAGAAAAAATATTCACATACCTCAAGGCCATAAAGCAGCAGCAGTTAAGTCACCTGATAAAGGATAGACCAGATATTAAGCATTTTTATGTTTGGTGCAATATTGTTGTGTAGGTATATCAGTGTAATTCTGCAGTAGGTTGGTTGCAGTTGGTTATAGTCACTCTGGCAGGCACAGAATGAGCCCAGAATTAGGCTCTTATTTTAGGTCTGCTTGTGTTTTGTGGAGGAAGTGGGCCTTTTACTTTAGATATGTTAGTCCTGGATACAGTGAGACACATCCCATGTGTTTGGAAAACATTGTGCTAACTCAGGAAGTGCAGCAGTTCACAGGAGGTACTGCAGTACCTGTTGGTGCTACTCTGTTTCTTCCTGTAGTCTGACCCAGCTCAGTTCTGAACTAAAATCTGCTGTCAGGGATAACTTCTCCCTCTTTCAGTCCCCCTAAATCTCTCAGCTGGGGCGCTCTGCATGAAGAGCACTTAGGGGTGGTGCACTTTGTCCCAGCAAAGGTGTGTGGCCACCCTCAGGCAGAAGGCAGGAGCACTTTGCTGTAGGGAGACACAGGTCCAGTGCAAGCTGTTCCCAACTTGTGGCTGGCCCAGTGTGATCTATATCATACCCCTGGATGCATGGAATGAGGGATTTCTGCTGCACAATTCTGCACGCAGGCTGGGGAATAAGGAGGATTTCCCCCCTCTCCTTATAGGCACTCTGGTGCCTCTGTATCATAGAAGAAACATGATTAAAAAAAGACAATCTTGTACTTGGAAAGGAAAGCAGTGAATTTTATATTAGTGCTTTAATTCTGATCTAGGCTAGTTTCAAAGTATGGAAAGGCTTTCTTCTCCCTCTTCTGCCCAAATTAATTTCATTCATAGGGCATGAGGAATAGAAATTAGGAGCCTGAAGTCACGCTGTGATATCCAGAAATACAGGTATGATCCCCTTTGTTTTTTTCCTCATCTTTCTTTCCCTCAACCTCTTTCACCCCATCTTTATTCCAGAATATTTTGACTAATGATTGTGTCTGAAGAAATTGAAACCTGCTCATGGGTATTTCTCAAGCAGACTAAGTTTGTCAGCTAAATTATTCATTGTGAAATAGCTCCTCAGAGGCAAGGACTATACTTAGTGTGATGGTGACCGGGCTGGACCTTTGGGTACTGCCACAACAGTCGGATGCAGTGTTGACAACATTCACAGTTTCAAAGGAGCACAAATGACAACACAGATCTCTCCATCACACATGGGTGGTGTGCAGGGGCTGCTCAGGAGAGGAGAGTTGGGTGCTGACAGGGAGCAAATGCCCAGTTACAAATAAAAAGTCGCAAGTGCTAAAATGTAATGAAACTGGGTATAATGCTTGGGTGTAGGATATTTATTAAAATTCTGCCTTCGTGGGACATAGCTGTATCCAATCACTTCCCCAGCATGAAATTAATCAGGGTTAATTTGCTGTTCATAAGCCAGACTGAGATTGTTTCAAGTCACCAGATGTCCTGGTGCTATGTGCCACTAACTGGGGTAGCTGTTGGTCTGCAGGACTGAAACCATACTTATTTGAGTCCATGTTTTGCTTTCTGCAAAACCTGGAAATGCTTGTAATAAAATGATATGCTGTTACATATGTATCAGTTGATAATAGGTGGCAAGTTACTGGTCCAAATATATTTAAATAATTTTTGAGGAGTAATTTGAATAGTGCATTTGAAACATCAAAGTTTATTGAAGAAAATATACAAACCTGATGTTTTTGTCAAAAGCTTTGTAGGGATTCATAGGAAGAAATTACTTAGGAAGAAATTCTTCCCTGTGATGTTGGTGAGGCCCTGGCACAGGGTGCCCAGAGAAGCTGTGGCTGCCCCATCCCTGGAATTGTTCAAGGCCAGGTTAGATGGGGCTTGGAGCAACCTGGGGTAGTGAAAGGTGTCCCTGCCAGTGGCAGGGGGTGGAACTAGATGAGCTTTAAGGTCTTTTCCAACCCAAACCATTCTATAATTCTGTGATTTTCTTTTTATAGATGCAGTATGCTTTTCTAACTCAGCAGTTTGGATTTTGCCAAATGTGTTGCACAAAAATCCTCTGATGCTCATCCATGTATATTTTGAGAAACACCAAGCACTAAAGAGAAGACTTCAAAAGACATGGACAGAGGAAAAGAGATACTGAAATCCAGTGACTGTGTTAGAGAACTGAATTTGCAGTAGACATGGGTAACCAAACCTCTGAACCCTCCAAGCTTTAGTGAATCCAATAAAGGGGAACACAGATCTGAGCTCTCCATAGTTACTAGTTTGAGTTTTGTGATGCTAAGTTCCCTGCCAGGCTTTTGCTGATACTGTCCATGTTCTTCATCTCTATCCTGCATAACAAAATATCTCCTCACACAGTATGCCATGGTCTCCTACATACAGTAAGAATGATGAGTGCAATTACCAGCTGGGAGTGAAGTGGAAAAACCTCAGCTTGTCCTCAGTTCATAACCCTTCACTGGATCAAATCAGACACTCAGGGCACTTCAGAAACTCATGCCAGCTTCTTATGCGCAGCATTTTTTACACCTTGGTCAAGGTTACTTTGTGGGGTGTGAATACCCATTCTGATGCACTGGGTAGAGAGTAAATTGCCTGGAAGTGCTATTTTAGACTTCAATGGAGAATATTTGCTTCCACCCTTTACTTGGGCCAGACTTTTTCTCAGGCATCATGTTTTCAGGGTGGGCTATGACCTGTTTTTCATTTTCTCCTGGCTGTTTCTCTCAAAAAATGGGTCTATCTCTGTGCTCCTTTCCAAATGAAATCCCACTGCTCATCCTGTTTTTAAATCAAATCAGCATTCCACCCTATCTCCTTTTTTCCACCTGAGATGTAATAATTTAAATGCATTGGGAAGGAAAAACAGCCACTAAATTTAGTGATGGAGAGAAATGTGTTAGAGTAAGTATTAGTCCTACAAAATGCAGAAGTCCTAGATTCTGGATTCTTGTGATTTTGTGCCTGTTTTGGAGATGGGTTATGACTGAGCTCTGATTCATGCTGCAGTTTTTTCTTGACAGGGGTGTGAAGTTTATTATCGCTGTCTAAGTGTTTGTATTGATAAACTGTGTTAGGCATACAGGGCCTTTGAGTCTGCTACTTCTCTGCTGGTTTTGGTTAAACTAGCTCAAAGATTTAAAAACCACTGAGTGGTCTGCTAGACACAAGCACACAAGCAAGGTGCTCGCATACATTTTTTCCCCCTGAAAATCCATGTAGAAAGCCTAATGCATCTCACCCCTCCTTGAACTGTACACATTCCATAGGCCCTGTTTGTCCCTGACATCCCTTTAAAGCTGGAGCTAAGCTTGCTCTGCCTTTGCTCCATCGATCTGACTGACATCATTCGTCAGTCTGACTTTTATCTACACAGCTTTCAAGGCCTGTCCTGGGGCCTTGAAACTGCTCCCAGCCGGTTTCTATACCTTCAACAGGGCTCTGGTTTTGGCCTTGCAGCACCTTCCTCTGCTGCATCATTTCATTAAGAGTGGATCCGTCCTGGTACAACGTGTGGGCCCATTCTTCCTATCCCTGTGCCTCTTGGCCTTTGCTGGATTTAAACTCACCAGAAACACACAACACAATAGCAGGCAAGCAAATCAAGATGTATTTTTCTGCTAAATAATTAAAGTGTTCGCCGTTTCTAACACAGCATGCAAGGAACATATTTTCCACATCCATGTGCTGAGTTTGTCTCTCAGCATTACAGCATCCCCGAATTACGCGCTCTCTTCTCTTGGTGCAGGTCCAGAAGTGCACCTTGCCCAAAGGCAGGATGGCAGCTTTTGCTCACTCTGAGTTTACTTGTAGATCGGAGAGCATGAAAAAAAATGTGCTACCGGCATGGCCAGCAGCTAAATGTCAAAATTTGGCTCTAAGACAATACTACTTAAACTATTTCTCTAAGTAAGTGCTCCTTACACAAGGAGGGATTGAAGGATCAGACTCATAGCATTGTAAAATCACTCTCTTAGGAATATTCAGAATTGCCTAGAACATTTTGAATCTAATTCTCCAAACCCTCAGGCAGCTTTGAATATCTCAGCTCTAATGCATTGAAATAACAGACACTGGTAAAAAAAATGAGAGGGTGATACTCTGTTCTACCCAGGCGATTTCCCTCAGGGATGGCCGGGTGACTGCGGGCTGTGCTGCCGAGCTCCGCCAGCGCTTCGCCCCCGGGCAGGGCTGCCCAGGGGTCACTCACCGGGCACCCCTGTGCCCACAGAAGCCCAGGGTCGCCCCAAACCCGTGCTCTGCGGCTCTAAGGGGTTTTTGGGTGGCAGGTGTTGCTGCTACATCAGCAGACAGACCAGCTTTCCCTGCCCAAGCTGCCGCTGTGCCGCCGCTGGAAACCTCCCAGTGCAGAGGCAGCGTCGAGGCAGCGCAGCGCAGAATTTCACCCTGATCTCTGCATTAGATGAATTTCTAAAGGTCTTCTATCTTACTTGGTCAGGTGTATTTCCTTAGGGAAATTTTTATAGCTTCCAAAGCTGCCGGGACTTGCTTTTCCCGCTGTCTGTGTGCAGAGGAAGACGATGGGTGGGATGCGCTTCCTCCCCCGCGCCAGCCGGGCTGCGGCGGCTCCCAGCACGGGCACCGCGAGATGGCACTGCTTTCCTGCTCTTCGCAGCAGCTTCAACTTTACTTTAACCTTGCTCCAAGTTAAGTGTTTCATCAGAAGGATTTCTTCTGAGCAAAGATTGTACTTTCCCTCAAAAAAAAAAACGGAACGGGGAAGATTGTTTTTATTGTCTTTAAAAAAAAAAAAAAAATAGGCTGTAAAAGAAGCTGGTGGAAACTTCAGGGTTTAAAGGGGCAACTTGAAGGGAAAAAAAACCTTGAAGTTTTTCTTAGTATGTCACCCAGTCCACCACCTCAGGTCACCCTGCAGCTGCAAATCTTGCAGCTGTGCAAGGGGACTGCTGTAGAAATGTCACGCAAGCATCAGAATCTGGTCACCGGGTTGTATGCCAAATTCACATTTTTGTGATGAGTTGTTTCCTTTTGAAGAAATGTTTTTCACCTAATATCTCTTCCTGTTTCTTTTTTCTTACCTTTTTCTTTCTTTTTCTTTAATTCCAAAATCTCTAAGGGGTACAGCCAAGTCTCTGATTGAGAACAGGGATGAGGCAGTGGGGGCAGGATAAAAGAGTAATTTTTCCTCTTGCGCTATCAACTGAAGAACACCTTGGAATATTTGAAATTAGATTATTTTGTATATATTGTATTACAAGACTGTAAACACTAAAATAATCACTTTGTAAATACTTTTTTGTAAGAATTATGTGTTTAATTCCTTCAGCTGAGAGTGAGGACAACACAGGAATAAATCCAGAGCAAGTAGGAAAAACTCCCTATGCCATCAGTTTTCTCCAGTAGTTAATATTACACTTAATGATGATAATGATGGAAATGATTTTGGAACAAAGTGCTATTTGAGATTTTTGGCATTTTATGAATTACATTTTAATGTGAACTTTGCTGTCTTATGTGAGCTTATATTATGCGTGTTGTTGCAACAAGAAAAATGAAAGAGGAAAAAAACTCTTTGAGAACAATTTCTCTAAGGTCGACAGGTAGGTAAAATCTTAATTTACATTGCAGACATTGCTTGGGACTCAGAAGGGAATAAATACATGGAGACAGCCTGTTCCAATCCTTTCAGTGCTCCACAGTACTGTCGAGAGCTGCGAGTCCTGCCCTTCCAGTCGTCGCTGGTGTAGTTCTGTACAGATGAGTAGGAAATGCTTCTTTATTTCCAAAATGAATTTCAGTCAGAGGTAGGCTAAAAGCACCATTCATTTAGATTAAAGATCTTGAAACTATCATGTTTGCAACCATTTGTCACAGTTTAAGTAGCAGTGCATAAATGTCGTGCTGTTGGTATACAATTTAATCTCTGCTGACAACAGCTCCATTTCTGAAGTTTCCTCAGCATCTTTTTTAATGGCTTACATTTCTTATAAACAACCTCTGCTGCTTATGCAGAAATGGGACAGCTCTGTAGGTTGCCAGGCCTGAATCTCCTCCACATGGGGAAAAAATGGTAAAGCATGAAGGGCAGTGTGTGTGGGAGCATCAGGCAAAGGGTCTTTGCACCTAATTCCATGTACATCCCGCTCAACACATAGGGTTCCATTCTTCAGGAACATTTAAAGGCTTTTTGTTGTTTCAGGTCAGAACATGTAGGCTAGGTTTTGTTTTGTGACTTTTTCCACTGTTCAAAGCAGGGGAAAGATAACTCACAGGACAAGAGGTGGATTTTTTTCCTCCATTATGTTTCCTGTACCTGAAGGGAGCCTACAAGAAACATGGAGACAGTCACCTTGCAAGTGCATGTAGTGAGTGGACAAAGGGGAGCGGCTTCAAACTGAAAGAGGGTAGATTTAGATTAGATATTAAAAGAAAAATTCCTTAATGTGAGAGTGGTGAGACACTGGACAGGTTGCCCAGAGAAGCTGTGGAGTCTCCATCACTGAAAGTGTTCAAGGCCAGGTTGGATGGTTCCCTGGGCAATCAGGTTTGGTGGAAGATGCCCCCGCCCACAGCAGGGGTGTTAGAACCAGATGATTTTTAAAGTCCCTTCCAAATCAGTCCATTCTATGATTCTAAGATATTTGGAATTATTCTGATAAAAATATGAGCAATGATTACAATTTTATCAAACACAAATGGTTAGCTTCTAGTGGATGTCACTCTCATTGTACTGCTGGCAGAATGTTTATAGCTGTAGGCCTTTACTTGCATTAAAGCATTGGCCCAGAGAGAATAGGTTATAAATCCCAGTGTCTCTTTCGAGGGATAATGTCCTTTAGAGACCTTCTATAGATCTTCTGATTCTGTCTGTGCTTGAGACTATGCCCAGCCTGGAGCAGGTAGAAGAAAAGGTTGTGAATTATGAGCCGCCAAGAAACTTTGCTGAGCTGTGTCATTGCAACACACAAGAATTTTATGGGGATATATCTTCAATAGAGAAAATTAAGGTGTTGGTACATGGAAGACTACACTGATAGAAACATAAATTGCAGAAGTCTCGTTGCTTCACACTTGCAAACAGAGATGCAGAAAGTTATTTACAGTCTGAGCATGTTTTTACTAACCCAAAGTGGTAAGAGGGTACAACTGAGTTGAGGATGTCCTGAAGGACCTGGAGGTCTGTTTTAGTGGGATACTTTCGATACAGCTGAAGGTGGCTCCTGAAGATCAGGGTTAATGTTCTTCTTACAAAGCCACTGATGAGAGTGGTTCATATCAGTACTTCAGAAAAGCTCTCCAGTGAGTGCTGCCAGGCTTTTGTAGTTATCATCCACAGCTTTTGAAATGTGTGCAGTTGTTCTGGGTAGGAATAGAGCAGAAATTATTTTGGATTAAAGTATGACCTTTATAACCACAGAACCCTTATACCCACTTATAACCAGAGTAACCATTATACCCACAAAAGAAAAGTTTCAAGCATATGGAAACAGAATCAGTCCCAGCTGACACATTTAAGCTGTGACAGTGCTAAAAAACATTAGAACCTCCTGAGTCTGCAGGAGAAGAGCCGTCTCTTGACCACAGGTCAGTTTAGCTGGAAGTTGCTGTGAATAAGCAGCAGCATCAAATTCAGGTAAAGGAAGAGGACTGACAAAAAGTATAGGTTGAAACTGGAGCTGGTGGTAGGAATTAGGGACCAGGATCCGGGCAGCAAGAAAGATAGAAGAGGTCAGGAGTTATTATATGCAAGAATCCTCATCCAAAATGCTATGAATTTTAATTTTCATGGGCGAATACTACATGAAATTTGGGAGGATGGAGAGGCAGTGCTACATCTGGGTTTGGCTTGTAGTCTGCTAGAATACACCTCATGGAAGGTAGCTGTCCATCTTGTGGGATTTTAAGGAGCCCGTGGTTCTCAGTGGTACTCTGCACCCTCTCTGGCCCATTTGGCTCAGTTACTTTGCAGCGCTGGTTTTCACAGTTGCAATACTTTTATTGCACCTTTTCTGGCACATGACTACAAATGTTGGATCATCTCAACACCTGCTGCATAAACAGTGTTTTTCTGTTTTCCCTTCTTCGTTTTCGTCATGGATCTTTTTTCCCTGGCACCATAGTAAGTCCTCTTTGCCATTTGCCTTTGTGCAGCTGGAAGCCACACTGGCCCATTTCCCCACCCCAGCCTGCTCAGCCCCACCAGTGCTGGGATAAGTCCTCTTCTACCTCCTTTTTTTTCCCCTCCAAAAACTTCCTTTTTTAAAATATGAGACTTTTATTTCTTCAAGGTCACTTCAGATTTAATTTGCCAATATGATCTATTTGAAGATTCAATTTAATAATCTAATATGGCATTTTTAAAAATTGCCGTACAAATATATTGTAACTATGATCACATATCTCTGAAATGAAAATCAAGACCACTCAGTGTCCTTTTGTCAAACTGATTGTATCTAATTAAAAAAGAAAGAAATCCCAGAGATGCAGCTTTTCTTCCCATTAGAATGCACTGCACAGGTTACTCCCTAATTTGATACAGAATGCTGTCTTGCTTTGCTCCATTCTTGATGAAACTGCTCTGTTTAGATGAAGTTGAGGGAAATTGTGAGTTAGCAAAAGAAGCAGCAATCCCCACCCTAATACACAAAGATATGTCATTTGACCATTTATTTCCTTTCCTCAACAAGTGTATCCAGCTATGGAAGCAGATGGACTGGCCCTTGGCCTCGTACCACTGCTAGCCTGGCACTCTGAATTCTTGGTAAATAGATAAACATGCCTATAAGATTAAGTGACAAATTCACATCAGCACCCAAAGCTTTGATCAATACCACTAATCCATTAAGGATTACAACAAAGCATCTTATGTTTCTGTCCCTTCTCTCTGGAATTAAATGTGAAGCAAAAAATAACAGAATAAAATACTTTTAAAATTAAATGAGAAAAGAAAATTGCTCTTTGCACATTTTAAAGATAAAGAACCCTCATTAGTGCATCTGCTGGCCTGGACAGACTGCCTTTGAAAGCAATTTCAGTATAACAAAGTAATTTTCAAATTAAAACAGGAGCGGCAGGTGTATAAAATGAAAATGTAACAGGGGCAGCCACACAGCCAGATCCAAAATCCAATCCATCTCCTGAATCTGACAACAGTTAATTTGACCAAATGGCAACTGCACCTGAAGGAGAGGGGGCAACAGCTGAAGTAAAGCCAAGGCAAACAACTGTTGAGAAATTAGCAGAGAATTCAAAGTCTGTTGAAGTAAGTGGGAACTTTTCTATTGACTTCAATTGCCCAAGTCAGGCCTTCACTGCTTTGAATTAATAAGAGTTTATGATCCAGTGTATTCTCTTTCCCAGTGGAAAGAGCCCCTGCAAGAAGCTTCACAAGAGTGATGGAATTACCGGGCAACAGGACTTTGCTGTAATTTATTTAAAGTTATTTTCATGCCTGAGAGTCTGCTTGGAGAGTCAGGTTCTGCAGTGATGGAATTGGATAGGATGCTTGCTAACATAATGCTAAGGTGACCCATAAGTGTCCCCTGCTCTCTGTGACCTGTAAAATAGTTTTGAAAGAACACCTGACTGTAGAGAGAGGTTTGTTTATTGCTTGTGATCCACTTGCCTCTGATTTCCTTCTGTATTCTTGCCTTTATTTTCCCTCTCTCCTCTGCCAGTCTTTTGCTTATTATAATTGAAAACTGGTAAAAGAAATTTAACTTTTTATAAACATTCTCCATTTAAACATTTAAAAATGTAGTGCTTGATGAGCCATCTCCTGGGGTTGTTAGATCAAGGTCGTAATGAGTTGGTGTGTTTGCTTACTACAATATATGGGAGCCTAATGGCAGCTGCAATCATTTACTTTCCCTCCCTGGCTCTTTGAGAGTTATTTGCTTGGTTACACGAGGTGTCAACATTAATGCAGATGGGGATGAAACCTGGAGAAATTAACATAAATGGTGTCAACGTGCTGTCGTCTGATGTAGTGCCACTTTCTTTAGAATTTCGTTTTATTGCTATCAATATTTTCCTCTGATCATCACTGCTGCAACATAATTTCAACACTGAAATTTAATTTCATCCAAATGTGCTGTCCTGTTCAATCAGCAATGGAGAGTTCATCCAGTCACTCCCTCCTCCCCATCTTTTCCCACCTACTGTGCGATTTTGCTGTTTATGGCTCGTTCTCTGGACTTTCACACCCCCAGAATTTGAGAAAGATGGAAAAAATGCCATGGCATTTCATTTAGTCGCTGTTAACTCCACTCCCCTGGGTTGTGAGAAAGTGAAAATTACTTTGTAAGATAAGACTTGGCTAACATAGGAGCAAATATCACTAAATGCTGAATCTGAAAATCCAAGCGTAGACAAGGTGTAGATATTAAAGTAATTCCTTTAATGATCTTTAGCCATGTCATTTCATGACCAGTAGCTCCTGAATGCTGCTGGGTGCCTTGAGCCTCTGTTGCTTTCCTTTTCCACCTCTCTGTGGAATGTTTCCAACACAGTTACAGGTTTCTGTGGGAGAGAAAATGGCATTTCCGTAGGGCTCGTAAGGAAAATTACAGCAGGGTGAACACCACAGAAGAAGGATAAGATTGATATCTTTGCTTAAAATATACATTTAAATCTAGTTTCTGTGTGGAATTCTGTGTCCTGGAGGAAGAAGGAGAAGAAGATATCTCATAGTGGGTAATAAAGTTCACAGCTTCCAGCTATGGGGTCAGGAGTGATGGAAATAGCCCTGGGCAGAATGCAGGGGCTTTACACTTACTGAGATTTGCTTTTGACCCTTTTATGGGAGCAGTTACAAATTCAAGGTCTTCTCTTTCTGCTCAGTGCTTCCATTCCTCTAACTTGGAACTATTTTCCATGATTATAGGGTCTGCCTGGTTCTGTGGGGTGAGTTCCATCATGTGAAGTGAAATATGTAAGAGGGAGATAGGGGAACAAAGAAGAAGGGAAAAAGTCAGGCAAGAAAAGCAAAATAAGGAGCTAAAAAAGAGCACTTCAGAAGTACTTGAACGGAGTGGTCATATTTATATCCATGAGCTGCAGCTGCAGAGTTTTAATAGCAGCAGCAGGGCTGTCTTGCTGAGAAAGAGCAGGAGGAGGCAAGAAGACCCTGATGTGGAACAATGCTGGAGTGTTGTAACCCAGTGGAGAGAGAGCAGGCAGCTGCCACGGGCTGCTGGAGGTGATTGAGAGCCACGGGCCGGGGCAGCTGTGACAAGGTACCTGAGGGAGCAGTGGACATCAAGGTTAAATCACATCTCCCCGGAGGCTGACGGTGATGCCAGGCAGTAACAGTATTGCCTTGGGCTCTGCCATTTTAACTCCATTTGTCTGAGTGCTGTACGCCTTTTGACAAAATAAATCATACTTTGTTTTGAAGAATTTGTTTTCTGCATCACAGCTTTTTAGTAGTGCTTCTTGTCTTCCACCAGAAAAGACCCCATTGGAAGGAAGTCTGTCAGGCTGCAGCAGCAATTACCAGCCAAGGGGATATGATTTAGAGACCCATATCAGAGAGGTCCTGGGAGCTGATGTCAAACACAAACCACTTCAGGGAGGTGTCTGAGAGATGCACTTGACAGTCTGTTGGAGAATCTGAAAAGGGGCAGGTGCCTGCTCCTACAAACACAGGAGTTTTTCCTTCTCCTCCTGCTGGCACCCAGCAGAACAGGGAAGATTCGCCTATCATTAATCTGTATTACCATGAACAAACTGATGCCTCAAGCAGCCCCAGAAAGATGATTTGGGCACCTAAAATGGGACATAGGGAGACCTGGAATTTACTCTTCAAGAAATTCAGTGCTCAGATTTCTGTGTGAACAAACCCTGCAAATGACCAAATACTTTTGGATTCTGTGCTTTAGATGGCAGCTGCTGTGTATTCTTCAGCTGGACATATTCTGCAGTCTTTGTGTGTGGTAGGAGATGCTCAGGCAAATGTTACCCACCAAGGAAACAGCACACATTTGAAAGATAGATTCTGAATTTTTGACTCTTTGTTTGCGGAAGAAGTGGCAACAGTTCTGATTATTTCTGAGTGATAATGGTACTTAATACACTGTTTGCTGATAGAACAGAAATCACCAAGCAAATGGAGATGTTAAATGCATATATGGTTGCCTTTCTTACTCTTTTGCCTATGTGGGCAGGTGACTTTGACATTATGGGTCTGAGCATTTCTCTGCCTGGAGTCACTCATTACAAGGACAGTCATTATGCTCCCTCCAGACAGATTTTCTTCTGTATCAATTTAGCGCACCTTTAATTACAACAAGGAACCCTTTAAATTTCATCTGTGTTCTAGGGGGCTTTCTACATTCTAGTCTGAATTCCACCCAGTATCATTAAATTAGTCCAATTTACATAAAACTGACCTTGCCAAACCAATACTAATATTAAGGGGGAAAAAAAAAGCTCAGAGGACAAAGTCAAGTAAGTCAAGCACTTAGAAGTCCCAGGATCAAAGTCACCTATGAAACTTTAAATCACCCCTTCCTAGTTCCAGATAAGCTTTTCTTTGCTCAGCATACAGAGTTCCTACTGAATAAGTACTTGGTCAGTATTTATTTTAGTCCTTTTTCTTTGGTTATTTACTGAGTGCTACTGAAGCCTTGCACCAACAAATCAAATAAATAGTCTTCTAGTGCTTTTGTATCATGCTTTCAGTGTTGCAGCTAAATTAATTAGCATGACACCCCTGCAAGGTGAGGCAGTGTTGGTCCCTGTGTGAATATGACCTAGGACACAGATTAAAAGGGAGTGTTAATGCTGTAAACCCAGTTTGAAATGACTCACATTTAGTTTTTGCAAAGTAATGTGTCTTCAGTAGCATGCTATATGTTCGGTCTCAGTTACAGAGGTGTGTGTTTGCTTGTTTGCAAATCAAACCCCAGCTGTCTGTGCTTGAATTCACAAGCTTATCTTCTGAACAAGGTGGAACTCCTGTCTTTAAAAATTAATACAGTCATGTACAAAGAAGTTGTATCAGGAGATCTAAGTCTATGGGAGCTAAACAAATGTCCAAGTGCAGTTCTCATTTTGACATTTTTATTTTTGGAGAAATCGATTTTTACAGCCCTAATAATTTTTTTTTTTGACACAGTGTCTTGTAATGGAGCTCTCAAAGGTATTTATGGATGTGTGTGTATAGTATATGTTACATGTATAAATTAAAAATTATTTGCATACATACATTTAAAACACACACATATATATACAATTCCACTCCGCATCCCAACCCAGACTGGCTTTGACCCTTTTGCCCTTGGGCAGGGTGGAAGCACTAATTGTAGAGAAGAGGTGAACTGACTGCTTTCCATCCAGCTGTGTGAGGGTTGTTGACAGAAGAATTTGTCTTCTCCAAGGAACAGCTGCATGGAAGAACACGCTGAGTTCCGACAGCGCTGGGATTGCTCAGGGCTTGCTCGAGCATGGGCAAGAAGCTCTGCAGGCAATGTCCACTCAGACTGAAGGAGCTGTGAGGGTATAGGGCAGTGAGCTGAGAAATAAGCTATGAAATTCCGGTAGGTTTCTAAGTGAGCAAATATTTTCAGAGCCTGAAAATGTGGCCAGATTTGAATAGTTTAATGATATGGCAACAGGGTTTTCCTTCTGTGCAACTTGTCCCTCTGCTAAAAACTCAGTCTCTGCTTCTGAGCAGGAAAAATAAGACTTATTAGATAAGACTGTCCAAAATGTTAACATGCAAAAGCATGGTTTCACCAGACCTCTTCCCAATAAAGCAGCTCAGCTGCTTTACTCAAGGTGAAAAAAAAATCAACCAAGATCCAAAAATAAACATCCCATTTGGAAATTTTCCATTGTTACTCTGAGAGAGGTTTAGGTGCAAGGAAAAACTGGGCACTGAATAGAAAATCCTAAATATGCTTAAATACAGGCATCAATAATTATAAAGCCAATGTAAAGACCTTCCTCTGGGTCAGATACAAATTTTTAGATCACATTTAAATACTTCAGTAACATGCAAAAATTGCCAACGTGGCAGATTTCCTCCTACTTTTTTTTCACCAAAAAACCTTCCAGTTATCTGCCCTGTAAGGCTTCTGAGAGATTCCATTTCCCCTTGAATTTAGCTTGGATTAAAGCTTCGCAGCACAGCCATGGATCATGCCAGGAGACAGCCTGGAGTTCTTACTGGTGTGCTGGACTTCCAGCAGCGCATCCATAATTCTGCTGGCCTTAGGCTGCCCAGGCCATTTCCCATTTTATCTATTCCAAACTCTCACTGAACACGGATGAGTTGAAATGTGACCTTTTCTTTGCCTTTTTCTCTCTGATCTTGCACAACTCTTCCCCAGCCAACCAAAATCTGCTTCCTTTCTAAGTGGTACTTAAGATGATTCGTTTTAGTGGCGTACCTATGCCTCCAGAGAAAAATATATATTAGCATTAATTAATTAATTAATTAATTGGCTTTGCATTCTCCCCCTATATTACTCTTTTGGTATTTCCTCTCTTTTAACTGGGAATGAGGTATCAAGGGCTGATCCTGTAAAGTCTTGCATTTCCCAGTTCTATCTTATTTCAGGGGGTGTATAACTCTTGCAGGACCTTGACTCAAGTCTGGATTCAGTCACTGGATTACAGAATATTGTTCAAAAGATAACTGTGAAAATCTCATTACTTCAAACTCTTATGAATGAGACATTAGGAAATACACCACGAGAAGCAATTGCACATTATTATTTAAATGGCCTAGAGATAGATCCTCTTTTTCTTTAATAGCATCTTTGACCTCCCTTCTTCTTGTAGTCAAGCCACCCAAAAATTACATTTTGTAGCATACGTTTGTACACGGAGCTGTCATTTGGTTATTTCTTTTCCAAGTGCAAACTACTTTCATCCTCTTTTTTCCCCCCACCAACGAATAGAAAATTGAGCTTCCAGGAACGTAATGTGCAAACTTCACTGTTACATCCTGGAAAATTGAGATTGCTTAATGGAACCAGAAAAGAAAGATTTTTTTAATATGATCAAACTTAAGCAATTTTAGATAGTCTTTTGTGGTCTAGTGAATGCAAAGAACTAAATCCAGAGTGAATGCCAGCAGCAACAATTACAGTTCTTTTTTTCCTAATTGAATTCTTGGATGATTTTCCCAATTGACTTCAGAAGCCCAAGTACTCAGTCTCCAAAATTCAGATACTTGAGACATTAAAATTATGAACTTGTAGGAATATTACAAGTATATTTACAATATCCATGCCAGCTGAATAGTGCGACATGGTATACAGTTGATTTACTTAGTAAAATAAGCAAACTGTGGAGCTGTGATTCTAAATTTTATTCCTACTTTTTTCGCCCTCAAACTCATAAATGGTAATCAAAACTATCCTTAGAGGAAAGAATGGAAAATTTCTACAATTTTTGTGGAGTTTTGGAAAATCATCTGTGAATGAAAAATTGCCTGCTGCATTGGAAAATATTTCTGCAAGCTTACCCATACTGGCTGTTTCCATCTGCACTCAGAACAAAGTAATCAGTTCCTAGAAAACTTCAGTGGGAAATTCCTTTAAAACTAGAAGATTGGTGTTTGGCAACAAAGAGAAAATGGAACTTCAGTAGCTCATGGGAAGCTGCTGCTCGTGCTGCAGAGCTTGGAGGGAGCAGTGCTGTGTGTGTAGCATAACTGGGTGGTGCTTTGCAGCTGATGTGTGATGGAGACTGCAGGGTGCAAGCACCTGGCCCTGATAGAAATGTGCTCTGTGTTACCAGAATAAAGAACATTCTGAGTGAAGCCCAGCAACCTGCCTGCTGCACTGGATACAGGAATCTGGGGTGTCTGAGACCAGCATGAGGAAACAGCCCAGACACTGCATTTGCTTGGTAGCTTTAATTAGCCATTCTCCTCTCTCTGTTCTCAGGCAGGATTCTCATCCTTCAAACACATTTTAAAAATTCATAATGTTTACTGCTTGTTCTCATTGCAAGCCATTTGGTTTTTTTTTAACTTAAATTTTTATAGTCTTGCTGGAAAAAAAGTTATATTCTGTCTTAAATCCCTTTCTGCCTGGTCTTTCTTAGTTCAAGTTTCTTGGTAATTTTTTATATATGTCATAGAAAGTCACAAATCCTTTGTAACATTTTCCTTCTCTCCTTCCTTTAGAACAACTTTATGCCTCAAAGAGTTTGATTCTTTATTTCTTCCTAAAGAATCTCAACCTTATGTCTCTACTAAATCACTGATGCCCTCACTTTACTGAATAACTTGCTCTCCTTGTGTAATGCCTTCCTTATTTCTCTACATCGTTTGTATAGAAATGTGGCAGTTCAAATTTGTTAACATGAAAAAATAAGGATTGTTCTGCTAAAATTCCTTTTAGAAGGGAAATTGTGCAGCATACCCTGAAACTTTTCATTGACATTTAAAAGAACTCTCCATACTCTTTATGAAATAAAGCTGGGATTTGTGCTTTTAACATGGGTTCCCTGGAGCTGAAGGGGTTTTAATGTAGAATTTTCTCTAATATTTTTCTTGAAGTGCCACATTTAATGAAATATTGTCATCCTCTTTCCATGACTGAGAGGAACTAAAGCATTTGGACAAGTGGGTGACTTGCCCAAGGTCAGAAAGGAAACTGGAACTGCTGCTGCATCTCCCCAGCTGCAGTTTCAGAGACTTAAATGCTTGCTCATCCTCCATGTGAGTTCCCAAGCGTGCTTCAGGCACTTTTCTTCAATAAGAATTTTGTGGAATATTCAGGTTTGGTTTTTGTTTTGTTTTGGTTTGGTTTTTTTGGGGGGAAGTAAATAGACAGTAAAATTAAAGAAAGAAGGTGCAATGAAAATTATTTTCTGTACAATGAGAGTGGGGTAGAAGCAGATGGAAATAAAAAACATTCTGGCTTTGATTGCATGATGATCTATAACCTCTTCCTTTAAGAATGTTAGAAGATTATGAAGCTGAAGCATAGAAAAAAGAATATCAAAATCTGCAGTTAGAAAGGACTGATGCTTTAGCTAATTTCAGAAGAAATACTTTCCAGGGGTAGACCCAGTTTAGCAAAAGAAGGATATGTGAGTTTTTCTTTTCAAAGTGGTCTTCTACTTCCCCAAGCTTCTCGTTTCCTGATCAAATGATATGGAGGAGGTAGCAAGGTCCTTTTCTCTTGTAACATTTCCATGCCAATGGATGGTGTGAATCTTTTTCTATCTTCCCCATCTATTTTCTTATTTTTTTTAATTTTTTTTTAAGTATTGTAAAAGAGCAGCCTGTTGGAATCTGAAGGTTTCAGACCATAATCTGCCACTATACAAATATAAGCAATTACCTATACAACTGAGCTATCAGTGAATTAATCACCTAATAGGCTATTACCTAATTATATTTATTTTTCCAGATTAATATTATTAATTTCCAAAACACAAGATCATAATGGGAAACATCAGTCCCTGGGGAAAGGCAGAGTATGATCCAGCTGGTGTGATTACACTGCAGCTGATGTATTCCTGTAACATGTGAAACTTCCTAACTGAGCATTTTAATTGTTCCTGGAGGTTTATTAAATATTGTAATTTTATATTTTTTTGGTAGGGGGTGTCTGAAAAGGAGGTGCTGGCAATGCAAAATAAACAGTGCAGAAGAGTAAACAATGCGTGTGGAGAGGATGACCGTGATTCCTTGTGTTTCACTGGAGACTGGGAGTGACAAAAGCAAGGACAGCCTTGCTGATGGCCTGATCCCTGGGAATAAGGAAGTCTGTGCTGATTTCCAGAAGGCTCACCGAGTCCTGAGCCAGTAAAACAAACAATTCCTGGCATTAAATCTCCTAATCATGAGCAAAACTACAGCAAGCTGTGAACTATTCCATGGGATCAGGCCCTTTTCTCCCAGCCTGTGTGGCTGGAGCCCATGGGTTATCCTATGGGATTGGAGTGTGTGTGACCATAGCACAGGTGCCCTTTTTTCAGCTGTCCCATGCTCCACCTTCATCCAGGATTCCTTGTTAGGAACAACTCAGTTACAAACTGTTTCTTTTGCTGTTGTTTATTTTTTCCCTCTGTCCAAATTAGTTTTTGATTTGAAGTCTCTTGTTACTGCTACTGTGCCTATTTCAACGTTTTAATTTCTTTTATAATTTCTACAGATTTTGAGGGAATCAGGAAATTTATAGTAATTCCTGTCAACAACATGATCTACTCTCTCACCCTGAAATTTAATAAAATAATTTGCCTCTCTAAAAGTTATTTAAAAGTGTATCTGAGGTAGGTGATTCTGATTCAGCTACATTCCATAAACAGCTACTTATGCAAATTCAGTTACCCTGAGAGTTCAAACATTCAATTAACCACAAGATTGATATGTGAAATATTCACTTGCATAATCATTGGATTTCAAAACGCCTTACAGAGGGGGCTGTCACATATTTCCTGTTTATAGATGGGGAAGGGAGGTGATTCACTGATTAAATCAACCTGTGAACCGCTGGCAGAACGGGGAGCAGACTGAGCCTTGCCAAGCCCCATCTGTTGCTCTGATGGTGACAACAAGCTCATTTCAGCTGAAGTCTTAT
The DNA here is from genome assembly GCF_965178545.1 of Coloeus monedula. Classification (NCBI taxonomy): domain Eukaryota; kingdom Metazoa; phylum Chordata; class Aves; order Passeriformes; family Corvidae; genus Coloeus; species Coloeus monedula. The sequence continues at coordinate 35,182,877 of NC_138787.1, forward strand.
CTCAAACAATGAACTTATGCAATGCTAGGAATACTTCAGACAATTATATGTGATGAGTATAAACATATATAATACTTAATGTAATGACTATTTCAGAATTACTCATGCATATGCTGTGAAATTAAATATATCACATGGGTTCTAAATAAGGATTTTTTTGAAAATAGGCCATGAGGATTATTATACATTTACTCTAATAATTTACATAATTTTCTTCTATTTGTTTAAAATCTTCAAAATAATTTCTTGAGGGTCTATATCCCGTGTAGTAAAAACAATATTTAAAAATAAGAGTTCTTTATCTCAAAACTCTTGGCAGAGTCAGGAGACTTCATTAGCTTGCGGAGCTCATTTTGTTGTCAGAGGAATGGTGTCAAACTGCAACTTCCACTGAGTTATAGAGAACTTGTAAGTGTGGTGTAAATGAAATTAGAACTGGGTGAGAAAATATGACTGCATCATAAATCAAGTGATATTTCAGGTGAAACAAAAAATACATGTACAGGCAGAGTTATGTAATTGAGTCACATTCAGAAATATTAAAAAGCTTGAAAGTGAATAATTGTTTCCTCTGGTGAGCTCCTTTCCAGCATTAAAGAGCAAGTGTAATACTGAGGTATTGCCCCAGTCACCTGAAAGACTCCTTATTGCTGGAGTAAACAAAGTCACTTCAATATTTTTGAAGGTTTCTCTGCATTATAAGGAGCATCATGGGAGCTTATTAAGTTCGTTAAAATGCTGAAGAAATGTTAACAGCAGTCCTAAGTGCTTCTTTACTCCAAAACAAGTTTTGGTTTTGTTTCTTTTTATTTTGAGAAGAAAGATACAGGCAGTGAGCATTGGAAAGAGACCATGTTGGATGAAATGAGGAGTAAAAAACATAGCCACTGTTGCTGTCAGCAGTTGTGGAATCTTTTGGGAAGCTTTTGAGTTTAGGGAAAATGTGTGTTTTCACTCTTAATGCTTCATTTCTTTTTTTGCATCACGTGAAGAAATATCTAGCAAGAGATAAAGCACTAAAACAAAGCTTTGGTAACAAGAAGCAGCTTTGAAATATCTCAGCAGAGAGATCATTGGGGTGTCTGGGGCATCTGTTGATCTGACAAGCTGTATTAAATACAAACAAAAGATATACCTTAAAAAACTGTGCATCACTCCTCCACCAAGAGTTCTGCCTGCAGCTGGTGCTTCAGACAATGAGACTGCAAATAGTTATACTGGTCCAGGGCACCATCTGATTTCGTTCCACACTGGGATCCCAGATGAAAGCCTGAGCATGTGGATGCACAAGAAAGCCTTCAGATAAGAAAAAGGACCTCCTGGAATCACCCTGGATGTGAGAAGCAGGGATAAGTTAGAGATGATGCACATGGGCTGGGCATGTGAGGATGCTGCTTGTATCTGTGTTGGATCTAAGGGTCCTCTGGGACTGAACTGAAAACTTCCTGGCCTTTGGATGACTTCTTGGCAAGTGGAGGATGCCAGAAAGAGCATGTCTGGGCAGATCTGTCTAAGCTGGGAAGCAGTTCTGTGAAGCATCAGCCTGAAAGCAATAACAGAGTTTGTGGTTTTGATGGAATTATCCAAATAAATAGTGAGATAGGAACAAAAAGGGTGCAAATGGCTGTAGCTCCGTGGAACCACCAAGGAAGCTGGAAGAAGGGTAGAAACATTCATAAAAACATAAAGAAGGAGAAGGAATGAAAACTTGGAGGTGACAGGGTCACAAGAGAGTCAAAGGAAGACAAGAATTCAAGGGAAAGGCTGATTGCAGGACAGAGACATTCACAAATGAAGAATGGAAGCTAATTCAAGATTTTAGAGACTATGTTAAAGCTATGTTAATGGCAGTTAAGAGCTAGATTGGACTGCTCTAGTTTGAGACATGAAAAGAACAACTCTAATCAACTGTTGTAGGCAGGAAATTTAACAAACTTAAAGAAATGATCAGCTGAGAAGCAACGGGACCAGTGAAAGTGCAATTCTCCCAGGTTTGTACAGGGGGACATGACTGCTCCATTGCAATGGCCAGAGGAAAAGGAGAGAGAAGGAAGTGCAGACAGTGGGAGGGAGATCAAAAGCTGGGATGGACAAGCGGATGAGAAGATTAACAGAGTAATTGATGCACCTCTGGCATGGAAAAAGGAGAGGCTTGAGCCTGGCTCTGCAAAGTGAAATATGGTGCCAGCAGAGGTGTAAGAATCCCTCCTTCACCCAGTTCCTTCTGTCTGCTAAGGGACATTTTAAAATTCTTTAGTTTATAAGGGGACCCAAAGGTGAGGACTCTGGTTTAAACAAAGAAGGGTCAGTGTAATACACTGAATATAGAGAACACTCCAGCAGGAGCAGTGTAGGAACAGACCACAGTCAGGTGAGGCAGAGTTTGCTTGGTTCATGAAGAAACTGAGGTGCTGCGGGCACCTACAACAGCAGAGGGTATGATCTGACCCTCTGATATTTTCTTCAGTTCATCCTCAATTTCTGAGCTGGTGTTGTAACTCTTAATAGTAAAACTCAGAAGTGGCTGGGCTCAGGATCCTCCCAAACACCCATTTTCTCCTTGGGCACCCAGTATTTCCGGACACTGCGAGGGATTTCAAGGTAGCTAATTGCACTGGCCTTCTTTCTTTTTCTTTTATTTTGTTTGCTTGGAATTTTTTTGGCTTCATGCCTGTTGCGAGGAGATATGAAGCAGACTAAGATCTGCCCTGTTGTGCCTAACTAGAAAGGAAATCTTTCTCATCCAGTCATCGTTATGTAAGTGTTTTGAGTCCTTGTCGAAATGATGTATTCCCAAAAGGCGCTGGTGCTAATGTGGATATTGAATTATGAATAGATTTTTATGACACATATATCAGAGTTTTTAAGATCACTAGGGAAAAAATTTCTACCGACTGCAATTTGATGAAAAGCACACAAAGCCCAAAATAGCTGTTGATTTCAGATGCTGTTGCAGTTACAGGTATTAGAAAAAACCAGATAGGTAAAGCAACATTTTTCCTTTGTTTCATGTGTAAGTACTAGTTGCACTGTGAGATTTAAACAGCAGTGATTAACCCTCAAAATAAATAGTTTTCAGAATAAAAAAAAAAAAAAAAGGTCCTTTGGAAACCTCTAATTTGACCATTGATTTTGGCTGAAGGTAGGAGAAATTTTGGAGCAGTTATGACAGTAGATTCACAAGTCTGTGATGCAGAGTTTAAACAAAGCCCTATTGATGGTGCAGAGGCTTTTATTTCTTTGTCTGCAAAATGTCACAGAACAAATTGAAGGGTGCACTCATAGTAAGACATTTTGCTCTTTGATTTCAGCTTTGATTCTCTTCAAACATGCACCATTAGCACCTTTATTTAGATGTACTCAGTATGAACAGAAAATAGGTGAATTCAGAGGGGTCCTATGAAAGAAGACAGCGCATATGGGAGAAGGATGTTTTCATTATTTATTCTCAATTCGGCTTCCTAAACATTGAAATGCTACTTTTCTTGAAAGAAAAGTTTTTCTAGCAGAAACTAGTGTAAAACTGAGATGATGTAGTAATTACTAATGGAACATAGTCTTGGGATGTATTAATGGAAGTTTCTGTTAGTAAAAGGCAGTAAGTTTTTGGGTGCACTTGTTCTTTATTGTCTCCTTGCCTCAGTTTTCTTATCTGTAAGATGGGGGTCCCATACCTTAACTGTTTGTTGTGATTCTTGAGTGATGTGCTATGAAAATGCACATTTTTATATTTGTCTTTCAATTATGGGTTTAAAATTCCTTAAAATTCCTCTAGTCATAAAGAGAACCATTTTAATTTCCCTTTGACTTTTAATTCAAAGAAAAACAGTTATTCAAAGGATGGTAGTATATGTGGCCAGCTAAGTTCCCTCTCTAGCCTGCATAATTAATTTCTAGAATAGCTGAGTCAACCATTTATAAGAGTCTTTAAAGTTCTTGGTAATAGGCCAGGAAGTCAGTCTTCAGAAAGGTCAAGAAGACCAAAACACAATCTTTCTCTGAGTTGTCGCTGCTCTTGATAAATCTCTTTCATTTGTAATATATTGTTTGCTCTCTTTGTGCCTCTCCAATGCCAAGGCTTCCCATGTGCCCGGGATAAGCTGTTTTTTCTTAAGCTGAGTCTGCAAACTCAAGTGCCAGGGATAAGTTTGGGTAATAAAGGAATTGAGACAAGTGGGTTTGATCTCATGAATTCCCTGAACATCTGCAGAACGAATAAACTGCCACCACCAGGTCTGTCTGTAGTGGTTGGTTAAAGATGCAGAATCCCTTACCTGTGGTGGCAGAAATGGGGCCTGTAATGGTCCACTCTCAGAGGTGGGTTTGAGCCCTGGGTTGCCATGCACACATTTAAGAAATCAGCAGAACCCCTATGGTGCCCCAATGCTGTGTAAAATAATGCTGTTGAACCCTTGTCCTTGCACGCATTTTTATTTGATTTTATATTTCCTAACACACTGACAGCACATAACAAATAACAGTCAAGTAATACCTGTGGAGGTATTATTTTTTATTAGTATAAATAAATACATTCAATCAGGCGTAATGGTTTCATTTATTTGAGAGACTAAGATTTATTGCTTTATTTTTTTGGTCATTTAAGTAAATAAATAATATTCTGTGTGGCTCATAATCTTCTATGAATAATTTCTTTATTTTCTTTCATTCTAGCAATTCATAAACACATTAAGTACAATTCCATATTTAAATAACATTAAAATGGTGGCACAAGTTAAAGCCACAACAGCGTAAAAGAAGTACAGGCTGCCAAGATAAATATGAATGTCCTAATTCTGATTATTTATGTTGCAGTCTAAATGCTGAACATATTTTTATAATGAATATGTTCGCAAATTTCCAGTGGGATTTAAATTTTTTCAAATACAAATTTACTGGGGAAAAGAAAATCCACGATGACTATAATTTGCTTGCTCCTCTGCTGACACAAACAGCTACACAAACTTTAAAAGTATGTTATCAGAACACATTTAAGCAGTGCAGCACAATGGGTGGTGTTGTTATGGTAAGATAATCACCCCCCGAGGTGTACTGAGGCACAGTGTGGCTGATTACCCCTAATCCTATTGGGATGTAATTATTTCATGGTAACAATATTCTTGGAAGTGCCTCATTGCTGTTATCAAATTTCTTTTAGCTTTCTATCTAAACACATTAAACAATGACTTTGTCAACTTCTAGTCCTTTGAGATTAAACTATCTTTTCACAACATTTAATTGGCAGTTGAAATATTTTTTCCAAGTCTGGTTTCGATTTCCTTGTAAGATTCCAGCAGAATTGCAAGTAGAAGAGTAGAAGATTCTGATCCCTCTAAATGAAGACTCAAAGCACAAAGAGTTTTACAAAATTAGAAAAGCAGTCCTGTTAACTAGCAGGGATTTCGAGAAGATTAAGAATATTAAGAATTTAAATAATATGAAGTTATATTTGAATTATTTTACAATTATATTCCGATTTTATTTAAATAATATAATATTAAGGGGTCACTGAAGTCACATCAGCTCTGCAAGCCTGCTATTTCCAGTGCAGGGTCAGATATTTGAGTGAGTCTGAACTATGGGTGTTCACTAGGAGAGGCAGCCTGGAGGTCCATTTCTCTTTTTATCTTCAGCCTTAATCTATCATCAAATCAAGATATTATATATATATTATATATATTAAATATTCAAGGAATATTTGATGTTATATCTGATTTATGTGGTCAGAGGTTATACTTAGACCACAGGGCAGAGGTTTCACAGCCGAACTCTTTTACTTGAATGATGCAAGAGTATTCCATGGCTCTCCTCCAGCATCCTCCTGGCTGTCCTGTCCAGAGGAATCAAGACACAGGAGACCTCTAATCCCAATGATGAACCAAAAAAGTGAGTTGAGGAGAAGGAAGCATTCCCTGCCATATATCTCAGCCAAAGACACTGCAGCTCAGAAGCCTCTCCTGGTAGTTTGTAGAACTGAAAAATGGATCCAGGAGTTAGAATGGATTGAGCTGAATTTTCTGTTTTAGTGTAGGAGAGGGAGAAATGCAAGAAATTTGTCAGTGGATAAAGGTATATTGTTAAGTCATCACATTTTGAAACTATTGAGCCCTTCCTGGAGATGAAGAATTATTCTGCTGAATCCTCGGAGCCCTATTAACTTGAGCAAGGATAAAGAGTTGAAGAGTCCCTTTGGGGCAGGAGAGATTATAGAATGGAACAGGAAGATCCCAAAGCAAAACCCCCAGGAAACAGTTTTGGGGAAAGGCTTATAGTAAGATTCATGTCTTCTTGTTGCATAAATTTATGGAAGAAAGGCTCCAGAAAGCTGAGAAAGTTGGACCACTGTTTATATACTTTGTTCAAAGCAGAGTTAGGATCTTTTTCCAGCATGATTGCAAAAATTCAGGCATCGTATTTTTATTTATAATTAGTGTATATGTGGATGTTGGCTCTCAGGGATGATCTTATTATAAAGAAACGAGGAAAGGACCAGCAAGATGTAATGTTTTCTGGACCTCTGCCCATTCCACAAATCACATTCTCCTCCAGGCTTTCTCAGCAGATCATCTTTGTTTTCTACTGAATGGAGTACTCAAAGATGAGTTTCATTCATTTATTTTCTAAAGTAGGGCTTGTTTGCACTCTATTTGAAATAGATTTCTGTCTTATTATACTAATGCACATTCAGCCCTAATCCAATAATCTGATCTAGATTACTAAGTGCTAACAGGGCTGTTATCTATCAGGGGTGAGTTTATCTCAGTGAAGGCGATGATTTCCAAAGGGAAGAAGTCAGATTTCAAAGTATGTATGTGAATTATAAATGAAGACACAGGTAGAACATTTCAGTAACAAGGAGGTGAAACGATAATTGACCGGCTCAAAACTGCTGTGATCTAAAGTAGGTTTTAATTGATAGAGATTTGCAAGGTGCATGACCTTTGTGCAAGTTAACAGTGTTGAGCTAAGAGGACAGGATACTTTAACAATTATTTTTGCAACAGAGGAGGTTCCATCTTAAAGGAATTCAACTCAAGTTCCACCTGGTATGGTTAAATTCTGCCTGTCTGAATTCTCTTTGGGGTTTGACTGTAATATTTTATTTTAATCCTTACATACCAATTTCACATAAAGTAATTGAATTTATCAGCTGAGTCATTGCAAACGGTTCTTGGAGCATATTTTAACCTCAATAAAAGCAATTTTCATAATAAAATCAATTACTAATTTTTCTAAAATGCTCACATCAGGTCCAAAATCACACGTCTTGATGGCAGTGATACCACTTCTGCAGAGTAAAATGTTGACCTTTTGTTTTGGAGATGTTTTTCTTGTGTGTCAGTAAAGTAGTGGGTCTTCTGTGACCTAATTTAAGAGTTCAGCTTTGATCTGTGAAAGTTTTGTTTGAGACACAAGACCTTGATCTCACGTTTGAGTTTTGCTTTAGTGAGTTTGCTGAGTTGCTGAAAGAAGAGACTGATCAGGTTTAAGTGCTGCAACAACAAATATTTGAGTAATAAAATAAAGTAATTAATAGGAATATTTCTACTGGGAGTTTAGGTTCCCGTAAGTCCATTTCTTTGTGTCAATGATAAGGAAGGAGAAAGAAAGGACAGTTATTTTGGCCTCTATGTGACATTTTCTACCTGTCTTGAAGGGAGAGAAGACTTTGTTTGCCTGAAATGTAAGTTTGTACTTCTAATGGAGAAGATGGCGTGGGATCCTGATAAATAGGTGTCTCTGATTCCAGGCACCAAAGCTATTGAGGATTTCTTGCATCCGTAGATGTCATCCATATAAAAGGAGGTCATATAGAAGAGGGTGGGGGAATGAAATCAAGGAGAGAAAAAAATCAGGAGGGGAGAAAAGGAAATGTGACTACTAAAAATGTACCAGTTTCAGAAGTAGAACAATCTGGAGGCCGCCTTCAGAGCTGAAAATGTCACATTGCACCAGGGTTCAGAAAAGAGGATGAGTGCTCTGCAGGCTGCAGAAAGTAGGCACATAAATTATGGGCAAGGAACAAGGTGAAGGACAAACAAACAAGACAAGGCAGCAGAAGACACTTTCGGTAGGGGTTTGGCCAATTGAAAATTGCACTTCACCAAACACGATGGCAGGGGTCTGGGGAGAGAGCAGAGGGAAACACCTATCTGTTCTTAAACATTTTTATTTTTTCCCAAATCTTTTCTGTCCCCTCAATAGCAGAGGAAAGACAGAAGAAACCACTGAAGATGAACGATGCTGAGCTGTGCCTGCTTCCTGTTTTGGTGGTGCTTTGAGGCAGATCTTGTACCAGTTTTCCTGGGTAAATTTCTGTGTGTTTCCACATGACATCCAAGAGAACAAACCTACTTATGAGGATGAATTACAATAACAAAGAAACAAACCCTTTGCAGATGTTCTTCAACTCGAGTTTCAGTGTGGGAAAGTTTTAGTGGCAGGGCAGCTTCTATTCCTCCTTTGTAGTAAGTAGGGAACATCTTCATTGTTGGAAGAACTCAGAATTCCAGCCCTTCCATTGTCTCTCTTGTGTATGAACAGCAGGGTCACAGGGCTCAGAGGAATAATCACAATATCTATGAGTTTCAAAAAGCTGAAAAGTCTTAAAAAAATCCTTAAAAGGCTGTACCTCTCTTGCAAATAAAGAGAAAAAAAAAAAAAAAAAGAGAAAAAAACCAAAACTGCCAAACCAAGTATCTCTGTTCTTCAAATGTTGTGAATGCAAACATTTAAAGTCACAAGATAAGGTTACTCTTTCATTGTGTGTCCAGCACTAGAGTCTGAGTTTTGGCTGGAGACCCTGATGATTGCTTTTTAGGCCAATACCTAACTGAAAAGCAAAGGCTTTTCATTTCTAACTGTTAATTATGATGAAGGTTCCAACTGAAACCTTGGTCTGGGTAGGCTAAAATGCTTTTAATTTTCATTCAAAAATGCAATTTGTCTTACAAAATGGGCAAAGTTTAAGGTCTGAATGATTTAGTATAGATTTTTAATAACTGTTCCCTTACTACTAGATAATCCCTGGGATAGTCAGAGTATTATTCTTAATGCAGGAAGGCAGAGTGCCTGCTTTGGAGAGCTTATTATCTTTGAGCAAGAGCGTTAATATGGTTTAAATCCTATCAGGGCCTGGAGGAATCCCTCATCAAACCCTGCCTCTCCAACTTCCTATTAAACTTGTTCCTCAGAGCTGTTTCTTAAAAATAAAAAGAATTGTCTGTTTTACAAATGAGCTGAACAGATGCATATTTATGAAGGACACTGGTGGTGCAGAAGCCTTGAAGACCAACATGTGGTTTTTTTGTGGGAGCAGAACTGGAAGTGCCTGGCAAGGATGTTGCATGATAGCTGCAGGAAAGTGGCTCCTGGTGCATCAGCTGAGGAAGCAGGAGTGCTGGCAGGAGTGCTGGGCTTGACATTCTTGGCTGCCCTTGGAGGTTGTCAGGAGGGCGAGTCTCCTTGCTGGCCAGCCAGCAGTGGAGTAATAGGTCTCTTGGAGAATTCTTGTCATCTGTCTGCAGTTCATTACCATTTCTTTTTTTTTCTCACCTTTGGCATTCTGATCCCTGTGGCTGGAATGTTGTGGTTCTCTTTCTATGACAATTTCAGTTCTCTCAGGGAGATGAGTACTCTTATTTTGAGAGTGTGAGCTGGACAAAAAGGGTCAGTTTGAGAAGTACGATTTAACCTGTGCCTTGTATGCTTTTCCACCAAATTACTGCGACTATTATCATCCACCCTTCACTTATCTGTTTGGTAGAACCTCTGTGTGTGCAGTACCTCACATTCAAGACCTAAACTTTGCAACCTGGGCCTTTACATCTATAACTCAATGAGCAGACCTCAAATCATCTACCATCTTGCTGATGTCTAAACAGGGTACTGCTAGTGATGGATGAAATGCCTGTGGACTATGTGCCCTGCAGAAAGAAGGGAATCCTGCTGGCTTTAGTAGCAGCTGCTGTAGAGCCTTCAGGTGGAGGGCAGTGTAAGTGCTCGTGTCAAAGTGGTCTGCTGCAGAGATGGAGAGTCAAGGCAAGGATAATTAAGAATTTGGTAACTGAAATATAACTCTCAAATGCCCCTTCCTCATTTTTACAGTAGCCTTATAGAGGATCCCAACTGCATTCTGAGTTTTTTAGTTGGGTTTTTGATTGCTGTTAATTTACAAGTAAATTAGGTGTGGACTCATTATTTACCTCTTCCTACTCTTAATCTCTTTCTCTCTCTTCAAAACCAGAATCTCTCAAATGAAAGTGAAACTGCGAACTTTAAAAATGTGCTCCTTTTCCAATCTCTAATGCCCTTTAATTCTTTTCAAGGTAATTTTCATCCTCATAGCTCACCTGACTCATCACTGTCTTTGCCCCTTTATATCTTTGTCTGCTATTTTCACACTTCATTTTCTATTCTTTCATTCCCTTTTTTTCCCCCTCAAGCTTCTGACATCCTTGGCCCAATTTCTTCCTTAAGTGTTCCTCATAAGAGCAGCAGTCAGGATCCTTAATCAGCCCTGATGCACGAGGCTGGCACTGTGTCCTGCCTTGAGCTGCAGAGGCTCACGAGGCTGAAGCACAGATCAGTAGACCACGCACAGGATGCTCCTCATTCTCCGTGTGCTCTGGCCTTGGGCTGAGCTGATATTTAAGAAACTCAGTCTCACAGCCCAAACCAAATGAGATTGTTTTCATTAGCCCAGGAAGATCTCAGCAGTGAGACTTACTTTATATCAAATATGAACTGAGAACCAGATCCTTAAGCAGAATTAACCAAAATGCTGCTCTGATGGGAGGGAGGGAAATGGCTCTGGTTCACCACAGCAGTTGATGTGGAGTGCCACAGTTCTGTTTGGCTGTTATCTTTCCAGGCACCTCAGAATGCCAGTTTTTTATTATTTAAAGATAGAACACGAGCAAAGAATATAAAAAAACCTCTGCCACCACACTGAATAGTAAGCTTATGGGGCCAATATGAAAAAAGAACAGTGGAGTAAAAAGAGCAAAAATTGCGGCAAAAAGATTTCCAATGACATTCTAAAGAGAAACTAAATCAAGAAATGAACATCTGTACCCCAAAAAGTAAATACAAAAGCGTTTGTGATCACTGACAATAGTTACAGCAAATTTCTACATTCCTGTAGCACATATAAGAGACAAAAATTCTTTTATTTCTGTTCCATTTTGGATTGGGCAGACATGTAAACTGGAAATCTTGACCTGCTTTTTGTTCTTTAGAGACTGAGCTGGGTGCTTGTTTCTGTCAGGCACTCTCTGGTTCTGTCAAAATGGTGGAAACAAAGGAAATACTTTTCTTTTATGTGCAACGTTCTTAGCTGGATTCCTTGGATTTTTCCCTGTAAAATCCTTATTCTTCTGCCACTGCTATTTGAAAATTATTTCTTCCTGAGGAAAATGTGATGGAGCAGCTGACTAAGCTGTCTTTGTAGATTAACTATTTGCAGGTAGGGTTCTGACTGTATGTCACCTTTTTTCTTTATATTAATTTGGATGACTTTCTCCTAGCGATAAAACAATTGTAAAGGTATTGCAGGTACTGAAATCTTCAATATTTAGAAGCCCAAGGAAGGAAACACCCATTTGGAACGGTTTTTATGGGCGTGTGTGAGTTTGGGTGCTGGCGAGGGAGCAAGGCACCATTTGCATGCATGGTATTTTGGTATGCTGGTGTATCTCTGGAGAAGATGGAGATGGTAGCACAGATTGTGGAACTTCAGCCCCTGGAGTTGCCCTTTCCTTGTTTTAGGGTATTATTGAGATCAAAGCAGGACAAAGAGTTGACTTCCAGACAGTCTGGATTCAAGTATGGCTTTGAATTTTCTCAAGTAAAGGAAATTGTGCCCCAAATATCTGGGACAATTCTAAAAATGTCTTCTGCGAACAAATGCTCTGGGGTCACGAGCTGTCGCAGGTATGTTAGCTGACAATATGTATTTTGTTTCCTTTTACAATAATGATAACTGAAAATGTCACTGCCATTATACAGTACATTTTATGCTCTTTGTTGAATGCCCTTAAGCTTCCTGTCCTGCTAAACAAAACTGCAAATTATTGGTCCTGGGTAATCTTCCCTCAGTGGTTTGATATTTGTGTTTTTAATTGTCAAACCAATTACCAGGGCTTTCTGCTAGAGATGCTAATATTGCTTTGTGCTTAGCCAGGGGAAAAAATAATAACCATCTCCTAGGAAGTCATGTTTTGAAATATAGGAATCTAAAAATACATATTTAAAACTCAGGGAAAAAAGTGAAAATATTGGTTTTATTTGGCAACTCTTGTGTGCTTTAATCATAGCAGAATTAATATTGTTTTTCATTTCTGGAAATCTCAGTGCAGTAGTGGAATGTTTAGAAGGAACTTGTAAAAGCTTTGGTAAATGTAACAGCCTGTGTTGAAAATCATTCTTGAGTTTCTTATAAACAGGGTCAATGTAGGTTTACATCGTGTCAATAGGATCCATTTTGTGCTGGGCTGTGAGGTCTTTTAGCAGACTTTCCCTTGCACTTAAACTGTAATTCTAAAGGCCATGGGCTGTTTTAAAGCCCCACTGTAAATGTGAGCATTAACTCTGATTGCAAAGAAGTGCCTCTGATCACAAACCTCACCTCTGCAGACAAGTGGAAGGACAGGGGCCTGGAAAGGTGGGAGCTTGAGGAATGTGAGCCAATCCTTTAAATCAGAGTTACACTTTTTTGGTTTTTTTTGGTTTTTTTTCCTCTCCCATAAGGTTTAAATTACATTAAAGACCAGAAACTTCCCTGGGAAGCTTGTATCTGAAAAGGAAAGCTGTGTTCTTCCTGCATTAGTGTGCTGCTTTTCTGCTAAACTACACAGAAACATTTTCTTTATCACTCAGTGTTTTCAGTTGGTTTGCACAGAGGGGAAGTAATGGGCTGGGTTCCCTTGGAATAAACTGCTTAGTGTAAATGAATCTGTCGAATCATGTGTAATCCAACCAGAGAATAATGATGGATGTAGTGACAAGAAGGATTCTAATGGAGCATAGCCATGGTTTGGAGAGTTAGGGGTTTGTTTGGGGGTGAGCCAGAATACTCTGTGATACAGACATGTATCTTACCCACATATTTCACTCTCCGATTTTAAATAGTGTGACCTAGGCATAAAATAAATCCTTTTTAATGGTTAATACCTACATGTCCTTGGTCATCCAGCCCACCCAGGTTTTCCTGCAGGTTTTCCTGCAGGTTTCCAAACTCTGTCAGGGTACACTTGATCCCACCTTCCATATCACTTATGGAGATATTAAACAGCACATTGTCTATAAATACTGAATAGATGCTGAGTATTCAGATACCTTACTCAAGTATTTTAAATTGACAATGCAATTGTCCATTTATTGATAAATCACCATGTTCCCCTGCTGATAGCTCTCTCCTGAGCTGCTTTAGCTGCAGCTCTCTTTATCAGCTCTTTGCCAGCTGAAATCTTTGCAGAGATACTGAATGAACACAGCACAGGTGACCTGTGGGCTGAAGTCCCCTCAGAGCCACAGGGTTTGGAGCTGGTGGGGGCAATCCACCCTGGCAGATGGGTCCCACTGCACTTTCACAGAATTCTGCTTCTTCAAGTACCTGACAATGCCTCGGGAGCTGTGGCCTCCAGGGCAAACTGGTTCAGCTGCCACTGAGGGCACTGGAGTGGTTTTATTAAATCAATGTTTTATCCATGATAAAGAGGAAATTTGGGTCTCTTAGCCTGGAAAAGACAGAGAGTTTGAATGAGATCAGCCTCGTGACCCTGTTGCTCAAACTCTGAGTGTTTGTTCTGCGTGAGAGGTACCAGGAGAAGGATTCTGTGTGAGCTCAGTAAACAGGGGGCACAAGCCCAAAGAAAGCAGTGCAGGTAATCAAAGCAGTGGACATTTCAGATTATTGCTCTGTTTGTATCCTGGCTTTCCTGAGAAAGAGGGGGATAACTGCCTTCTAATAGGAGAGAGTTTTTCTCCTTTATAACAGAAAATACAGGTCTCATTTTTTCATATTTTTTCATCTCTTTCACAAGAAATAGATCTTTTCTCTCAAGCCACAGCAATAATAATTACAACTAGATGAAAATTTTCATTCCTCATATATTTGGTTCTTTATTAATAGTAAATGCATTTTTTTCCCCAAATACCTTTTTTTTTTCTTTTTAATTGGAAAAATCCAGAGACAGGGACCCGTTACAATTTTATTTGGATCAGTTTCATATTAACTCACCACATGAGAGAGGGAGAAGATCAAGTAATTGGTAGAATGCTCCTGTAAAGAAATGTGGAGGGATTGTTCACATGCTGGCATAGAGGCCCATGCAATTAAAAATAAACATCAGTACAGAAGAAACTTTAATGCTAAGTGATCCTGAATATTGAGATGACAGAATTTTATCCACCTTTGCAGTGTTAATGGAGGACACCTTCCTCTTTTATGCTCTTGTGGTGAAATGTAATTAGAGAATGATATGATATAGATAGAGAATGTATGGCTGCACATTATTTTTAGACTCATAGTGCTGTAGATGTTTAAGAACAGCTTGCAAACTGATTAGTTTTAAATCCCGTAGTGTGGATAGTTTCTGTATTAAAAAAGGAACCCACCAGGTGGAAAAGATATTGCTGGAGAAATCTGCCAGCAATGGAGCATTGCTTTTCCACAGGAATGTTTTTGTGGTCAGATAATTTTTAATACTGTCCTGCAAAAGTATTTTGTAGTCTTGGGAATTATGTAGCAAAAATTTTCCTATTTTTCATTGGAAAAATAGAATTTATTATTATTTTTTTCTCATATATCCTGCTAAGTGAAACTTTTGAAGTTCAGTGCATATATTGATTGAACTGAGCAATGAATTTCAGTCTGGCAAGAAGAAGAAGATTCCTTCCTTGTCCCGGAAACTTCTGGAAAGACAGTGCTTCAAACAGATCTGTGATGGAATTCTGCTGCCATTGTTCAATCTGCAGCAGGAGCAGGTTTGGCTCAGTGTGTTAGAAACCATCACACCCCAAAATCCCAGTGCCTTTGGCATAAGGAACAGCATCCTGTTCTCACATGCAGCACCGCAGCCTCTCTCGTGCTGTGGTTCCTCTCCCAGTCAGTGGCAAAGGTTTGGCCACACCAGCTCGCTGCCCAGTCCTGCATCGTCCCCTCTGCTTTTGAATTCCAGGAGTCCAGTATGAGCCTTTTGGGGACAACCCAGCTGGGACATTGTCTCCAGTGAGGGTTTGCTGTTTAGCACACCCATGACGGAAAGCGGCGCCGCTGTGGCTGTGTCTGTTCTTGCCACTCTCCCTTTTCCTGCTCAGGCCATAATAATTTGCCCACAATGGTGGTGGTGTGGGTAATGTTGTTTTTCTCACCTTCATCCCCATGTATACATTTTGATGTTTTCTTATTTTCAAACTCTTAAGTGAGATTTTCACTAGAAGCCTTTTTCATTATTCCAGACATGAAAGGATTTGTTCATCTGGGGTCCCTAAAACTGGTGCTCTGGAATCTGAGAGGACCAACAATCAAGATTCTTCATCTTCTTCCAGTTTCTCCTTTGTTCTTTTTTTCTCCCTCATCCCCTCACCCCCCCTTTTTTTTTCTTCTCTTTTTGAACCTTCTTCCTCCTCTGCTCTCTCTAAATGCTAATAACCTGTTTCTTCTAACTAATGTTTTCTTTTCTGATTGTGGCACACAATGTGTCAGATCACCTTAGTCCATCAGAGAAAAATAATTTATTTAGATTTACTAGATTACTAGGGATTACTAGGGAAAGCTTTTTTCCTAGAATCTCTCTTGTGGATATAACTGCCCAAGTGAAGGTTATTTTAAGTGATGAACTATGTCCTCATATTTATTTTGGCAGATGCCTTGGAATTCATTTATCATTTTTTAAGAACAGGACTCTGATGAAATGCCAAACCTCTCAAGGACCCAAAAATTTATTCAGATTTTATTTTGTTCTGTATTTTCATAATTGTGTCCTCTCCAGGAGGCAACTTCCTCAAGATTCTTCACCTTTCCTGCATCAAAACACCTTACAGTAAACTGTACCCCTCTTGATGTTCACTGGCCAGTGCCAATATCTGCCCTTTGGTTTTTGCTCTCCCATTTCCATTTGCATGGACCTACATGATGAAAAATCCTTGTTCCTCCATTCAAAGTTCTTTTCCACATATCACAAACAGTTTAAAGTTTGTTCACTTCTTTTCTCTCCATCACTTATGAAAATTATATCAAATTGTCATGAAATGTGCCTGGGCAACCCTACCTGTAAGCTTCAGTGAGGGTTAAACCCTGACTGTGGGAGGTGGCAGATACCTGTGCTGTATATAATCTGTCTCCCCAGAAATTCCTACACTTTCAGCTTTTTGGCATGTCTGCTACTCACCTTAATCCTAATGGTGCATGTGATTACAACAGCGTGATCTTTATGGCTTTTCTCCATTTTCATTGCTACCAGGTGTCATGAACTTGAAATTTATTCAACTACTTATAGAACTGTAGCAAAAAGGGATCTTGCCTACTTTTTATTCCATTTTCCTTGTTTGTCAGCTGGAGCAAAGCCAGCTCATGTTACTGTGGCCCCTCAGCTTTACCTATATCAAAGGAAGGGGTTTAAATCTCATTACATATTTCATTTCCTTGCACAATACTGAAATAAAAAACAAACAAAAAACTCAGAAAAAAAGATATGATTTTAAACATCAGATGACTGGAAGTGTTGCACAGGAGTCAGGACAGACACCTGAACTGCAGCTGTCACACACCACTGAGATTAAAGAAGATCATGCCTTAAAATACTTATTTAAAATACAGTCTTGCTTAGAAGTAGCAAGTGGGTGTTCCACTCTCATCCCTGTGAGAGATGTTTTAATGATGAATTTGATATAATTTAAGAATTGCCACTCAAAAAATAGAGCAGAAGTGCATTGTGGTGACTGCATAGGGAGGCTGGGGCTCACAGCACAGAGCCAATGGCCCTGAAATGGCAGAGCAGGGCTCCGTGTAGGCCAGCCTCCAGCCTAAACCCCGAAGGATGGATCTGTAAATCAGCCCAGGAACATGATCAGCACAGGTTAATTAGACAAAAAGCCATTTTTTCACACGATGAACTTTATCTTAACTGTGTAACCTGCCTCTAGATAATCCTCTTTGCTGAATAGTCATCTCCAGAGCAATTTGGCCACAGCCCTGTTCACATTACTCATTGTCTTGAGGACCTCTGTGCACAGGGAGGGAAAGGATGGGGTTGGGATGTGTTGCTGCCTCTTGTCCTCCAGACATGCCAAAGTCAGAAAACAAACACACACCATTTTTGTTAAGGGGATGCAGAAATAAAATAAGAACAAAGAGGAAAACTACATTTCTACCTGTCTGAAAATCTATGTTTCTACCTGAAAATGTACATTTCTACATTTATACCTGGAAATCTATGTGAATTATGTAAAATGTTCTTGAGAATCAAAACATGCATTTACAAATTTCATTGGGGCATAAGGTAAATATATCCACAGGTATGAATTGTTGAAAAACTACCTTGTCTGCTACATAGTGTGCTTCCAATTATACTTTTGGCAAAACACCAGGAGACAATAATTCATATATAACATCCTGCAATATTTAACTATCAGATATGTCTTTCTAATTAGGAATTCAGAAGGCATTAAAAATCATTAGAGGAATAGATGAGTGAATGTAAGTGACCTGTTGTAGTTTATTTTTTTTTTTTTTGCCATGGATGTCATCTTGACTTTGCAAATGAATTCACTTTGAGAATTCTTCCACTTATAGTTTTAAATGCTACAAATGTTTGAACAACTGGATCTTAGTAATATGATCAAGAATAGGAAATAAACCTCAATGTTTAAATCAGCATGGATATATTTTGGGTAAAATATGACAGCTTGCTTCAGGACAGGGCATAGAAAATCCATGTCCAGCACTCTGCCACAGAAATTAAAATGAGCCAGATGTTGCAGCATTTGTTTAAAAACAAATGTGTGTTGAGGAATAAATTCAAACTTGTGGCTATTGGATCTCATCTGGGATCTGAGCTTTGCAGGATCTTGTTCCATGTATGCAAGTGTACCTTCACTGCCCATCCCAAGTACATCTGATCCCTTCCAACAATATCTCAGTGTGTCAGAGCAGGTTTTGGGGATGCTGCTTCTCTCTAAAGGGAGCTTTAGTTAATAGGGTAAAAACTCACAGGGCTTTGTGTCCTGGCATGATTCTGCTGTTCTAATCCTTGGCAACCAAACTTTTGTCACTGCTCACAAATGTCTGAATGTCTCCAGGTCTGGTTTGGCTTATTCTTGCTGGGGAACCTCACCTAATTCTCCAGTTGTGCTTTGGATTAATTGACCACCTGTCTTTGTGGTCTAAATTGCTGTTTCTGTATGCAGAAGGCAATTTTCAAAATAAACAAGCAGTTTCCAGTTCCAATTTTATCGTAATGATATCTTAAGTTCAGGAGATAATTGTTGCCCTTCCTACCATGTGTGAAAATACCATGAATTCCAATAAATTAAATCCGTATTTTCCCTGTCTGGAATTCAAATACTGAAAGTTCCTTTATTAGAGCCAAAGGGAAAAAATGTATAATGAAACCAGAAAAAAATCCCTAAAAATCTGCTCAAGCAGGTGACGCAGCAAAATTACCATTTACTTCTCCAAAATGTGTGTCAGCAGACCCTGTGTTTTTGCTTTATATCTTCACAATCTCCTTTCTGCATTGTCAGTGCTCCCAGATATATGTGCTTCCATCCTTCCAGCTAAGAGCTTAACCCTCTACATTTGCAGTGTGGGATTTCTAAAGAAGGGAAAGCTGTCCCTGAAATCTTTCATTAATATGTAGTCGTGGTAACAGATCTCTGAGAAAACAGCATGTGTTGCATCTTGGTCTAACTTTGCAGGATATTGTGATGTAGAAAAAGAATCATGTCAATAGGAAAGGGGTTTTTATCTGTATAGAAAAGGGCATTTTGCTTGCAAGGTGATATTAGAATGCTACAGGCCTACAACTGCCAATGCACTTGTTAGCATTCAATGGAATCGTAGTAATAGAAATGGAATTTAAATATGGACTTTTAAAGGAAAATTGAAACTGTTTGGAAAAAAAGCCCCATGACTGCAGCTAGATAATCCCCTAGAAAAAAATCTCTACCGTAACTTTAGATCAATAAAAATTGTGTAGAAACAGACTGAAAATTAAACTACTCTGAGATTTCTGACAGTGTTTGGCTCGAAGTAAAAATTAGTGGAAGGAATAGCGCAAGATGTGCCCCAGTGCCAGCAGGGATGGCATTTATTCCCTGGTGGAGTGCAACATCTTGCTCCCAATATGGTCAAACTGAATCAATGGCTGTCCTGATTGAATGGTTCATGATTATTGAGAAAGGATCTTCTGTTTGGACATAGCTGCCCTTCAGTCTGGGTAGGTTTTTGGCAGTCTCTGCAGAATCTTGGAGGTTTGATCTTTGGTTAAATGTGGTTTGAATTTATGGATACGCTATAAGTAGATTACACTGACCCTGAACACAGGCTAGTGGGATCTCATGCTGGTTTTAGGACAGAGAATGATAGGAATTTCACAGGTTATGACACCTCTTTTTATCAACTGCTCTACAGCTCTTGTCTTAGGGGCCAGCAGCCTGAAGTGAGCATGTGATGAATTGCTGGTGAAGATAGGTAGAGGAAGGACTGAAATTTATCTTCCCTGCCATAACTCAGACAGGTGGCATCACAGGGGTTCCATCTGATTGCCTGATTGCAGTGATCCCTTCTGGAGAGTGTATAATCTATATGTGAGGTGTTCCTACAGCTCTGTGTGTCTGTGCCCGATGCATTTGTGTCTGTAGAGCTCAAGCCGCAAAGGTTTCCAGCAGACTGGAACAGACAAACCCAGTAAGTCTGAGGACATCTGAGAACCTCAAACAGCAGGAACAAAGCTGCAGGGGTGGCAGAGGAAGTGTGAAGGTTACAATCACAACATGGAAGCTCCTCAGGATGACTTGGCACAGATAGCTCGTTGAGTTACCACAGCCAATAAGTCATGTGAACATAACCAATTCCACCCTGAATAATTCCAGGCCTGACAAAGGGCAGTGGTTGTTCATTCAGTTTAAAGGTTCTAATGAGATTTTTGTGCATCAATATTCTTGGAAAACACCCAGAACAGTCTTGTCAAAGTGAAAATGGTATTTTATCTTTGAAATTAGGGTTAGAGAATTTCATTGCCATGAATATTCAGCACTTTTCTCATCCCAGCTCTGCTCATTGATCATGCATGTAAAACACTAGTGGCATGCTGGGTACTGAATTAAATTCAATCCTTGCCATTTGCAATTCTACTCACTTTGGAGGTCACTGAATGTGGCAAGGCTGCCTTTTAGTTTTAAAAGCCGTGTAAACATCTCCCTAGCCTGCTGCTACCTATCAGCCCAGGGAGCACTGCTGGATGTCCGCTAGGGATGAAGTGCAGGTCACAGCAAATTAGCTGGCTTTGAAAAAAAACCTCTCTGTAAATCCTTTGAACCTGACGTACCAGTTGGATTAGCAATAGGAAACTGCAATATAAACTATCCATGTGGCTGCCACAAGGGCTGAGGGGTGAGGAATATCAGGGCTTTCCTACACGAGTGCTTACTTTCCTGTCTTGCTTCCAGATTTACTTCACCAATATTTTTCTTTTTTATCCCTTTCAATCCTATTTTTTCTTGTTTTTATTGTGGCCAGGTTAAGCAGCACAAAAGCATTTCCTGGAGATTACAATCTTTCAGACTGTGAACATATTAAACTCAGTTATGATTGTTATAAATAGCAATTGCTATTAATGTATAGTTACATACATATCTGAAATGTTGGGTCACATATAACATTGCAAGGTAACAAAAGAATCAATTAAAACGATGAAATGGAAATCTGTGATGTTAAATATCCTCACATGTGTCCTCTGCTGGGTGTACCTTTGCCTAAAGACATATTCCCTTCCTGCTACTTTTAGCTATTTTTTGGGACATTCATGAAAAAAAATGACGATGACAGCCAAACTCTCACAATGTTTCTTAACGATTCAGTAAACGTAATAAATTGCCCATACTTCCATGTTTGTATGATGCTACACTTCCTCTGAACTGTCTCAATCTTGGCTCCAACCACACAAATCCCTTTTTTTCTGAGTAAAAGCTTCCACTGAAGCTGAATAGAGCACCATAACATTAATTGGAGATCTTCCTGGGCAAAAAAACTACAGGCCTAATGATCCGGACAAATCAGCCACGCAAGAACTGCAGTTTCAAATTGTGTCAATATTTGTCCTGTTCACAATAAGGCAAAGCATAATTACAGATAAAATGTTGGAAAGCAAAATTCCATAGGCCTGTGGCAATAGGCAGACAGTACATTTTATATGGTACCAAATGTGCATTTAATTGTCAGCACAAGGCAATTCAGACATGGAGTGACATGTTTCTTAGAGGATTTTAGCTTCCTCAGAATATTTTAGAATATTTTGCCACCACTATATTTTACAGAACTATTATTTTTTCTTCTTCCCAGACCAAATACAAAATTAACCTCCTTGTTGCTAGAACTCCAAATCCCACAGCAGGTGAAAGATATGCTTTGTTTTAATCAGATTCAAATCTTCCTGAGGTCAAAGAGGGATTCTCAAGTGCTCAAAACTAAGGAGGAGTTAAGTGTTTTGCTGGAGTGAGTCAGAATGAGCAGCACTTTGCTGGATCATGGCCTTGTGGATTCACGGTGGGATTAGTTTTCTGATTACAAGTAGCTCTTTCTGTTTTATTAAGTTAGAACACAGGGAAAATGTTGCAGAAGCTCTCCAAAAGGACCTTCGGCTAATCCTCTCTACAGATTTATGATTTTCTTCTTATTTTAATTTTTTTACATCATCCTGATGTTTATGCATTCTTTGTATGTACGTTCTTACTGTGCTCTTTGCCCTTTGTGTGCATTTATTGTTGCTTTTTTCCCTTTATGCATCCCAGAAAGCTAAATAGTAAAGCAGGATAAACAAGCAGGAGTTATGTGATAATTGAACCCATAATGTCAGTGTTATGATGCAAGAAATGCAACTCAAGGTCTCTTATCCTTCAGTAGCTAGACTGTAATTGCCAGATGATAATCATGATAACTACACTCCCTGGAGTTACTTTACTGCTGTTGAGAAATATCTTCTGGATCTCATGCACAATCATGATGAAAACCCCCACATTCAATTATTCTACTGAAAATTGAATGATGATGATGCATGTTCCCTGACACGGTGATTTACACAAATAGAAGTTTTATTCTACAAGGAGGGATAATATTTTAAAGTAGAAGTAATTAAATCCAATGTGGAAACTTCATTCACTGCTGAATGCAGGGTCTGCTTGTTTGCAGAGCAAGCATTTTATTACCTGCACGTTACCCACATTACACCCCTCAGCAAGCGGGGATGTAGCAATGACTGATTACATCAAGTGGCTGTTTTTGAAAAATATGGCTGTGAGGAATAATCAGTTCAGGTCTGGCACAAGGGATGAAGGGAGATTACATCCTCTTAATTGTTTTGGCAAGTTTGTCATTGTGTGAATGATGGAGCCTTGTTACCCAGCCCAGCTACAGCCAGGTTACAGCTACCCACACAGCACAATGGGGGTGCATTTGTCTATCACAGCCCAGTTGTTTAGACCTCCTAAGCCAGGGGCAGCTATTGGTGTGCTCTGAATATTAGTTTACTATGAAAAATAGCATTTACGTGATAGATATCACAGTGGGTTGTGGATAATAAGATTTGGTTTCTTATGCAAATTATCAGAAACATCTAAGTGTTGGAAATGGGCAGAAATATGCCAAAGTGTTTCTTATTGCTTCCTTGGGAGGTGAGGAGTGTTGGAATACAGATGGTGGAAGGCCTAGATGACTTTTGCAGGAGAACGAGACTCTTTTGTGGCCCTTGAACAGCTTTTACTGTAATATTTGGTGTGCCCTTGGGAATGATGTGCTGGATGTGGTGATGGCAATGGCTGAAGGCCATGGAAGTGATACTGCAGCACCTCTGCTGTGGAGACATGCTGAGACAGCTGGGGTTGCTCAGCCTGGGAAGACATTAAAACTCCTTCCAGTGCCTAAAGGGGCTACCTGAGAGCTGGAGAGGGGCTTTGGACAAGGGTCTGGAGGGACAGGACAAGCAGGAACAGCTTCAAAGTCATGATGGCTGGTTTAGATTGGATATCAAGAGGAAATTCTTTACTTAGAGGGTAGTGAGGCCCTGGCACAGGTTGCCCAGAGAAACTGTGGCTGCCCTCTCCCTGGAAGTGCCCAAGGCCAGGTTGGATGGGGCTTGGAGCAACCTGGGATAGTGGAAGGTGTCCCTGCTAGAACAGTGTCCCTAGATGATCTTTAAGCTCACTTCCATTCTGTGATTCCGTGACTCTTTGAGTTAGATCATGGGTTACTGAAGAATGCACATCCAGCTCTTGGGGAAGTCCTTGAAGATGGTGATAATTCCAAGGGCAACTGCTCAGTTGTGGATCCCTTCTTTGGAAGTCTAAGGCAGCCTCAAAGACTTTAGACCACATACTTCTTATTCCATTTCTATAATGGAAAATGCATTTCTAAGGCATGACAATGAGTATGTCCTACAGCTGGATTTGAAAAATAACTCCTGCAAATCACCCTGTTTTCTCTCTCCCTCTGTTTCTTTTTTAAAACCGTTCATACAGAACTATGCAAATTATTTTAAATAAACCCCAGGCTGATGCCACTGTTTTAAATGTGTAGCAACACCGTGAAAGATGTCAGCACGCTGATTAATTTATTTGCAACACAGCATCAGCATTTCTCATGTTTTCTTCTGTTTTTTTTTTTTTTTAAAAAAAAGGAAAGATTGAATCCATGAGAGAGCAGCAGACCTTGCATTCTGCTCAAGGATCCATGTCCCCCTCCTGCGTGGGGAGCACTGGGAAGATGAGGGATACACTAATAATATTTTTCTACCATAACCACCTCCATTTTCTTCTTCAGATGCTTTGTTTCCTGCACTAATATTCCAGTTCTCTCAACATAATGAATGAGCTTAGGGACTTGCAGGAGTTTCAGTACCATTTGTTTTTTATCCTAAAGGAAAATACAAACTCCTCTGTCAGATAGAACTCTGCATAAAAATAAGTGCTTTCTGTAATACAGAAGTTGAAGGTGACCTATGGTAATAACTGGCACAAACTTTTTTAAGATGAAAGCATTCCTCCCTAGGTTTTATTTGTTCTAGATAACATTTCCTCTCATGATTTAGGGAGTGCGTAGTATTCAAAGCACGCGCTTTTAAACGGTGATAGATAATTGAGCATCTTAATGGACTGTCTTTTAGCTATCAGATATTGTTTACTGATTTGCTTGGTGGGAAAATGAAATCGAACTTGGATAAAAATAGATTTCTTCATTTGACTTTTAAAATCTGAGAATGAAAGCAAGTGCTTTTCCAAATCAAAAGCTGTTAAAATCTTTTCTCCGGTCAAAAAAGGTGTTTGTTTCCACCCTATTAAAGAAAAGCTCAGTAAAAGGTCTATGAAAGGAATAATTTAAAATGAGAACAAAATAAAGAGATTCTATTTAAAAGGTAAGAAGCTTGTGTGTTTCTTCTGTTTCTTGCATTTTTTTCTTCTATTTCTTAATTCCATGTTATCAACAACTATTTTTATTTAAAATTTGGGTTTAAATTTCTTTGTGTAGCTTTACCTCTTTATGAGGTAAATGAAAGAACATGTATTTTAATATGACTCGGTGCTATTGATCAATATTTATGCCATTAACCAAGCAGCTTTATAACAACCTGTCTGTTCCAATACTGAACTAAAATATTTCTTTCTCCTTTGCGTCTCCAGTTTATTGAGAGAATAAGTTACTGTATTTTTTCAGTAATAAAAGCCAACCTCCCACTGGAAATCTTTGGGGAGCTGACAGCAGTTGGGGCCTGGAAAAGTGACAGAAATGCCCAAAGCAAAGACAAGAAAGGAAGTTATTATTCTCCTTCCTATCCAGAGATGTCACAGTTGGATTAGGAGCTGCCTGGTCCCTTGAATTGGAATTTTCCCTCAGTTTCCATAAAGGCAGGACCGAGGCCAACAGAGTCACAAAGCTCTTAACAAGCTAATTAATATTCACAAAAGTGAGTCAGGAACTGGAAAGATGAACTAATGAGAAATGATTAAGAGTTAAATATGCATGGCATGGCTTAACAACTACTAAAGCAAAGGGGACAGTAGTTGCCTGCAAATACAGAATGTAAATAGAAGGGGCAGAGGAGTTAGTGAGGTTGGTTCTGGAACTAATGAAATAATAGGCAGTAAAGTTGTTGTCTTTTGCTTATTAAACTTTCCCTTAAGCTCTAATGCGATAGGGCTTACTGGAAAGAGATGTGAAAGAGAAATTTAAGAATAATAAGATAAGATTGAGACAACTATCAGATTTTAATGTCACTTTCTACATCTGAAATAATTAAAAAATGCAAGAAGGGGGACCTAGGGAGTCAGAGGGGTGTCAGTCCCACTCCAATGCCTGAGGAAAACATGGAGAGAATTTCCTGGAGGGATCTGAACAGACTGGAAAGACTGGCCAGTGGAAAACTCACAGTGCCCAGCAAAGGCCAGCCTGAAGTTCAGCACCTGGGGATGGGGATCCCCCTCCCAGTGGTGGCACTGGGGCAGCGGCATCCACAATGCTGTGTCTGGTTCCAGGAAATGTACACAAAAAGGAGGATTTTCTGTCGAGGGAGCACCTCCTCAGCTGTGAGAAGAGACTGGGATGCTGGCTGTGCCCAGCCTGGAGACAAGAAAGGGAGACTCAGATTGGACATACAGAAGAAAAAATGGCACAAAGCATGGTTAAACACCAGCACAGGAGCCCAGAGGGGTTGTGGAGATTTTCTGAACTTGAGGGGATGCATCTCTGGGCACACTGACCTCCCTGGGAATCTGGCCCTGCTTTGGAAGCAGGAGGAGCTCCAGCCTGCATTTTCCTATGATTTTTGCAACGGCACGAGGATCTGATTGTTGCTGAAGGAGGGAGTTCAGAGAGACAGGGTGAGCAGGGAGACAGGGAATATCCAGTGGATTAATTGTGTATAAGGAATATTTCTGAGTGGAGTTGACAAGTAGGTTATGGTCAAAGGCTGCACATATTGTAGCCAAACTCCAGTGCAGCCCAACAGAGGTTTGAGGGACTCTGTGGAAAGCTGGCAGCTAACTGGGATGTCCTTATGAGGAACCCAGGGCCCCAGCTGGGCATGGAAGAACCAGATGATCTGATCCCACAATGCCCTCGGAAGCCATTTATGAGAGATTTTGTGGTGGTAATTGTTTTCTATATTGTTTTAACCAGATTAAAAATGCAGGTCTGCTGCATGATTTTTTTTTATATTTATTGTTCTAGTTTAGTTGACAAATTGATGCTACTATAAAGCCAATGTTCTGTTAAATCTGGTTTGCTTGAAACAATACAGGTGAGACAGCAGAATAATTGAAGTGTGCTGCCTATTATGCTGTTTAAAGTGATTCACCTGCCTTTGCACGCATTCAGCAAGATTTACCTTAATACCCAGTGCCATATAATAGAACATTTGAGAACAACCTGCAGCTTTAAAATGCTACAACTCTCTTTGGCAAGCCAACTAAACAAAGTGCAGGCTAACAGAATGACAGGGCATGTGCTTCCCAAGCCTGACTGACGTCTGTCAAACACAGTTCTGCAGCCCCAGTTTGTTCATGGGCTGATGGCACAGCTGGGGCCTGGTGAGGTTCAGAGGTGCAAGGTGAGCCCTGACATGTGGTTTCCTGAAAGCATTTAGAAAATGTACCCATTTAGAAGTACAATTAGAACTACATTGAAAATCCTGATTCAGGTTTGCTGACGTCGTAGACATCTATCATCCCTAGAATTTATTTTATTTTAAAATTGAACTATATATCCCAGGTAGCTTTACTTGTGAGGATGTGAAGGAAACACAGGTTGAAAAATTGAAGATTTCAGTCCAGCCATAGATTGAATATTGTTGATTTATATTGTCAGTGGTGATTTCTGGGCTTAGAGTTCAAGAGTTCCTTTAAATCTGTATCTTACAGTAACAATATCAGGTCAGAAAGCATCAACCTCATCTAGGATAAAAAAACACTCTTTGCCTTTCGTACAAGAAATAGTATTATTGCAAACTTGAGGTATGGAAAAAGCCCATTATTGCCTCCAAGGTGGTATGCCATCTTAATAAGACTTCTCTTCAAGACAAGAAAAAATGTACTTTTCAAATCCCACACGCATTATAAACCACCACTTACAAAACCTTTGTTTTAAAGTGCTGGCAATTTTACCTGGGGCAGACATTTTACTGCACATAAAAGGTCTCTGCAGGATACTAGTAAATCTAAGGTGAACCATAAAGACCTATGGATACAATGAAATTTAAAGTTTTTGTTTTTCCAAGTTTGTTGGTTTTATTCTTTTAAAAAAAAGTAACTTCCATCCTGCCAATATTATCTCAGTTTATATTTAGTATCACATTTTAAGAGAGAAGTAGCTAGTGAAACAAATAAATTGATGCCTTTTCTAGAAACATCATTAGAAAACATAGCACTGTGGCAATTAAAGCAAATAGACATTTGAAGTAAACTAACAACATAACCAGCAATCTATCTGGGTCATGAGCCAGAAAAGGCCATCTGGCATTCCCAGGGATAGCATGAACAAGAGCTGCCACTTTTTATTGTGTATTGATAAGGTCTGGTAAGTTCTGGATTGTTCCACCTGAATGCAAAATTGCAGATGTTGTGGGTAACAGTTCTGGGCACACGGCCTTTCCAGTTGGAATCTGCCTACTTTATTCCGAAGACCTGGAAGTTGAAATTCTGCAACCAAAATGCTTGAGATAAAAAGCCCAAACAACGAAGGGGCTGCTTATGCAGGAATAGATCCAGTTCCTGGGATGTCCTGACTGTCAGACCTGGCCCACACACTGGACCTCTGCAGCAGCATGGCAAGGGTGGGGCATCATCAGCAGCTCCACAGGGTTAATCATGGAATTATGGAATGGTTTGGGTTGAAAGAAATCTTAAAGACCATCTTGTTCCAACTCATCTTCTGTGGACAGGAGTGCATTTCACTAGACCCTATCCAACCTGGCCTTGGAGATGGGGCATTCACGGCTTCCCTGGGCACCTCACCACCCTCACAGGGAAGAATTTCTTCCTGATATCCCATCTAACTCTTCCCTCTGTCAGTTTGAAGCCATTGCCCCTTGTGCTGTCACTCCAGGCCCTCGTGAAAAGGCAAAGTCAAGTCGTACTGGAAGCAGGCATAAGATGACAGACTGAGCATGAGAGGGTTTTCATTGCACCCATAAAAAATTCTGCCCGGGAGGAATTTGCAAGATACATCCTGCACTTCCAGCAACTTGGATTTTAAATAGCACAAAGCTTAAGTGAGAGGATTTTTTGTGGACAGGTAAAGATAATGTTTGGAAAATGAAGTTTTATGATTAGGTTCTTCTTTAACTGAGTCAAAAATCTCATGTTTGGATGGCACTAATTTTGCTTTTACCAGAATTTTTTTATGTAATTGGCAACTGCCAAATGTTTTCCGTTGAATACAAGGCCTAACTCCTGAATTACAATCCCTCAATTAACTTTGCACTGGTCACTCTTTAAAGCATTAGAAATATTAATATAATTTTGTTATGGTTGAGAACTTTCTGTGTAGTAACTGGAAGACCCATTTTTCACAGCAGTGTTAAAAAAGAAGAAAATGATGGTGTCAGAAAGGTTTCCTATTCTTCCTTACCAGTCATTTTCCTGGCATGTATTTGGATGTCTCTCAACCTTTTATACCTGGGAGCAGAGGTTATAATAATGGCTTTAAATGTGTAATCTTGTGCAATAAAACCCCTGCCATTAATGCAAGGTTAAGTACCTGATTTTTAAACCTGTGAAGGTCAGGACGCAAAGGGGATAAAATTACCAATGCAATTTAGCTTGGAAGCTTAATGTATTAAACAGAGTTTACAACTGCATAGTGCAGTGGAGGAACACCTGTCCCAATACAATGAAAAACATGTTTATAATGACTTAACTGCTTCTCTGACTGATCAGGAAGCACAGAAATCAATGTTGAGCTGAGGCAGGACCACACCACAGGGAAGCTGCAGTTCCTTGGGGCCAGGGAATTGTCAATTGTGTTCCCTCACCACTCACCCTCCCAGGAGCAGGAGCTTCTGAGGCTCCACTGCACAATGGAATAGATGGCTGGCACTGGCTCAGTTATGTGGACAGAGAAGAAAAAGGCCTCTTCCATCAATTAGTCAAGTTTTAACCTCAGGCTTTAGACCACTGTTTTCTGGTGTGATTTCATGCACCACCCCGAGCAGAAGTGTGAAAGAGCAATTGGTGAATGGTTGCAAAATACAGACCAGTTATTTTTGGAAGGTGACAGCCTGTCTTATCCAATTTTTTTACAGAATCTATAAAAACAGCAGGAAGAAAATTGCCTCCTTTTAACTTTCCTCCCTGGTTTTTTGGACCTTTACAAAGCCCAGTTAAATCCTTCTGTCTCAGAATCCTCCCTGATAATTTAGCCATACTGAATTTAATGTCTTTTTGAACTTGATCTTGGTCAGCAGCATGATTCCTGCCTGATAGTCTTTACTTATGTGATGCATTTTGCCTGTTATTGGCTGTGAAATGTTATGCCAGAATTCCATACGAGAGTTTCCAAAAAGTTTTATAGTTACTTTGCTTGCAGTGTGTCCTGCTACAGCAGTATTTAAAAACAGAGAACTAGGTGAAAGTCTCCCAAAGGATTCAGTGCAATGATTTTAGTTTGCTTTTAATTAAGTTTCCTTCTTTCTCCCTTGAAGCTGAAACTCCTCTGAGGCTTAGCACATGCTTTGGAAATAGTCACCACAATTCTCATCAGCCCAGGGAATACTGCAGCAAGGCTCAAATCGCAGCCGAGCTTTCAGAAACTCAGGACTCATCTCTGATGGGTGCCAGTTGTTTGAAATGAGTCAAAATTCAGCATGAACTTAGTCTCAATCAGATCTGGATTTTTATTCCATGGACCTAATATCCCTAAAAAAAAGCGTGGGTAATGATGTGCTAATTTGATGTGTATCAGTTGGATGTGAGATTTTGAGGAAGCTCACGCAACGACTCAGCTTATCAGAGGAGAGAAGCTGCAATTAAATAGAAATAATTACATGTTCCTCGGGTGATCTTTGCAACTACTGCTTTTCCTTTTTTTTTCCTCTTCTTTCCTTTCCATCCTGTCATCACCAGAAACAACTTGTCCTTACCCATCTCCTTGCTCAGCCTGTTTGGTTTTGTGTGTCCACCTCGTCCATCCTTACCGCTGCGAATGGTGGGCAGGTGGGCTGAAGCAGTAAGGAAGGATCACTCCTTTTCTGGGTTTCTTGCACACGTTATATTCATGCCAGGGCATCTTTTTGCCAATTACCTCGTGGCAGCTCACATATTGGCAAACAATAATTTGGACAATCTCAAAAAAATTATTCCAGGCTACAGATGTTACTTGTTTTGCTGGACGACTATCAAAAATAGCAGGGAGGAGAACTGTTGCCAGAGTGGATTATCATGTGCCAAGAATGAATCTCTACTCATGGCATAACTCAATTTTAAAATCAAGACTATACTACTTATGTGGTCTAAGGGCACAGGGGTTCACAGGGGTTTTGTTGGTGAGGTTGGTGCATCACCGAGACGTGGAGGATTCAAATACTGGGATGGTGAAGAGGGTGGAAGGAAATAGAGGAATACAGGGGAGCAGACGTGTTCTCTGCTGATCCTCAGCTGTGTGTGGAGCTTCTGGAGGGACTGTTGCAGCAGGTGATGGTGAGACATGTCCAGAGGGTTTGTGGGTTGTGAGGGATTTATTCCCCATTAATCCTTTCCGTGAGGTTATCCTTTTAAAGGGAAGATTTTCTTTATACATCTTAATAATGGAAGTTACTGAAGTACAGAACATTCTGATGCCTTTGCTGAAGGTCTATGGTGAATTTGTGGCAGATTTGGGATGAAAATTGATGTTTTCTCTCCCCCTAGTCCTAAACTTAGTCTCACACAGACTGAACAGAGTCTTTCTGACTCAGTTCTGCCTGGCAGGATCTTCCAAAAACTATGAACTGTTAACTCATTCCTACGACATATTCTGCTCCCTCCTGTGGTAAACAAAACCTAACCACATCTATTTGGAAATGGAAGGATGGATGATAATCTTAAAATGGCAAAAAAACCAGTGGAGGAGAACAACTTAAATGTCAACAAGCTGATCACTTTCTGACCCTTGGTGCAAGCAAGATGTTGCCAGAAGGTTACTACTGCATGAAAGTCTCTTACAGAAGGCCAAGTAGAAGAATGCATCCACTTAAAGAATATTTCCAACAAGTTCCTTCAGCTGAGCCTTGAGCCTGATCTCTCAAAAGTAAATAAATATTCAGCTACATGGAGTATTACTTAGTTTATTGCATAAGTAGGCTGAAAAGATATTATTGATAAAACTAGTGATGGCAGTAAGAAGGAAATTAGTGTAATAGATGGGAAGAGATGATAGTTTATGGAAAATCTGTTTATAACCTCAAGGGGCTTGTTCATAATTGGTACTGCTTTCCCCAGGATGGTTGGAGAATATGTCATAGCCTACATTTTTTTAAAGTGCAGTAGCTAGAGTGCACTTTCATGGTCTATCTTTATAAAAGCCTGAAGATTCATAACAAAATAAACCAACCTTGCTAAAGTTTAGTTACATTTGTTTATTTATTTTTCCGAGGTCAGAACATTTATATTAAAATATAGGTATCAGTGGGAAAGCATCTTATAGCTGTGATGTATGTTAATAATGGAAATGCCAGCAGATTTCAGAATGCTCTTAGCACATTTTTGCCTGAATTGTTTGTCATAAGCCTGTACCTGAGTTTAATGTGTGTCTGTTCTGTGTGTTCAACACATAGTTTGAGAATTGAGTGATAGATATTTAAGTCCATTATGGTAATGGACAGAGAGCTTTGGAAAGGGTGAAATTGAACATTATGCATTTTATTGGAGCTTTGTGAAGTTGCAGACTTCAATTTGCTCCAAACCAGTGGAGCTAAACCAATGTTCACAAAGATGAGTAATGTTAGAGAAATAAACCTATAGCTTTTTTCTGTCTTAGAGGTTAAAATTCTCTAATACTTTGGAATAAGAGTAAGCTTTATTGCATGTATTTTGTGATATTTCAGACTATTGCTGCATTACCCTGTTTTATTTTAGCATCGATGCTAGATGCCAGCTTCCATGTGAGAAAGTTCTGAAGGATTAGTGAATTTTATACCTCAGTGGAATCTTCTCTTTCTGTTAATAGGTTGTATTAGCCATAAAACAACGCTAAGCTACAATGAACTCAAGGTTTATTGATACCTCTTTTCTTCAGCTCAGGTAGAAAGCAAGTGTGCATACCACTTTGAGAAGTTAAAAGATGTGTGAACTCATTATCTATGTAAATGTCATCTATAAGTAGAATTATAAGTGTTTTTCATCAATTTGAAACACAGTAGAATTGTTAGAAGAAAAAATAAATAGTAATGATACTTTTTGCTAAGCCACCACCTGAAATATCATTTATTTAAACCTCTCTCCTTAAGTTCTTGCTTTTAAACTTAAAAGTAGTAGTTTGTTACCGATCAACTTTGCATTTATTAATGATAAAAATTGTGGAATAGATTGTTCATCTTAGAACAAATGATTTAGAAATAAAAGGAGGTATCTTAATGTGAATATAATCAGTAAATTGAGCAAGTATTCATTACTGTGACATGCATATCCTGTGAGATGAACACTGGATCCTATTCTACCATGGTAACAGTGACAACAGTATTTACCTTCAACATAATCTTTTACTTTTAACATAATAAGGTTGTCCATCTTCTAGAAAATAATCAGATTTTAACCAGCATAACTCTAGAACTTAAATTTGATAAGATTTTTATCTATGTTTGACTGTTTTCTTTCATATAACATAATAGATGAAGTTCAGTTAATGAAAATGATGTACTAAACTAGTAAAAGGCCACCTCACTCTTAAAGCTTTTCTTGCTTGTAAAATTGACTTTTTTTTTAAGGGGAAAAACTTCTATCAAATATCCCAGCTAATTGGAAAACTGTACTTGTGATTTAATGGGATAGAAAGCAGTCAAGACAGCTGAAAGTCTCTAGGGGACATTAAAAGGTAACAACTCCTGCTTATGTGGAGCAGACAGCTGCACTTAAAATTCAAAAGATTGGTAGATAACACTTTATTATTACGGTCTGATTATCATAACTCTATATTTTATTTATATATTTCCAAGTGGAGCCTGAAGGTACCAAAGTTTGTAATGCTCCTCACCTCTTCCTTATTTACTTAATCTACATCTCACTCATTCCCCAGTTTCTCCAGCAGAGGTTATTTGCACAATCTTTTCTCATCTTGATGATAGAGTTAGTGCCAGTTTCTTTTAGTTTATCAGTATTTAATCAGGGAAGGTGCCTGACTGAAGAAAAGGAAATCTGCTCTGTGCTGAGGGGTAAGAAATGCCAGATTTGTGGCACTGTGCAATCTGAGTCTGACCCCTTCCTATGTCCACATCGTGCTCTGGATGAGGCAGGATCCTACAGCAAAGCATGTCCTTGCAATTAAAGCCCCTATCACTTCATTTATGAGGGTCTTGTCAAGGTTTACAGGATAAGTGTTGATCTGGCAATATCTGACAACGACAGCCTGACACAGAAACTTTTAAAAGATAAATGGCCTGGTTTTAGGAGAAAAACAGCCTTTGAGTGTGGTTACAGAAGATATTGGTAGAGACTCTTGCACTTGCAATCCTGGTTCCCCTGGTGCCAGTGCAGGAGCAGGGACATTATGTGGCACTCCCATGGCATTGGTTCCCAGGGTGAGGAATAAAGTGCTCATGGGACCTGCTGCCTGCGGTCCCTAGCATCCAAAGTGGCTGTGCAGACACAACATGACTCTTGTGAGGTTTTTTCTGCCATGCAGCAGTGCTCCTGCATGATGCTACAGCCATCCCATGTCCCAGCCTTTGCCAGGCATAATTTGCCCTTGTTGCTCCTGCAGTTGTATTGCAGGACCTTGATGGATTTCAGCATTTTGGGATGGTGAAGAGAGACCTAAAGACGTTTCTGCTCCCACAAGCCGTGATCCTGGCAGCTGAGGGCTCACAGGGCACAGCGAAGCCCTTCTCCCTCTGCTCCCACCAAATGCATCAGACTTCTCTGACTGGGCTTCCTGTAGAACTGTGTTAGCATGAACCAGATTTCCCATGGAAAATAATGTCCCACAGCCAAATTAAGTTGTGTTGCAGTGACTTAATGAACCCGTGTTACTGAATGCTCCCTGCATCTTTCTCTTTTCTTAGAATGCCTTCTGCTGTATGAAATCACCAGCCAAACAGGCTGCTTTGCTCAAAATAAGGCTTGGCAGTTTTAAGAATGTCAATGTTGTGGGTAATGTGTGTAAGATAGCAAAAAATTCCCAATGCAGCTCATCAACAGCTGGATTTTGTGTGAACATTTCTGTCCCCAGTGCTTGCTACCCATGAAAATGAGACTGCTCAGTCTCTTCATAAATATCCAATGAGCTGTAATGTCATCAGTCTTCCTAAAGATAAAATATTAAACACTGTAAATGGTATTTGACCTCTATTACAGTGTCTGGAGGATTAAAAATGCTCCAGTTTCAGGCTGTGTGTTGTCCCACATGGCTCCAGCCTGTGCTGTGTGTGCAGTGGTAGGGAATGTGTGGAAGGAGAGCAGCCTGAGTGAGCTCTGCCTCTCTCCAGCTCTTTTCTTGCTTTCACTTGTGTTTTATATATTTTGTTGGAAATATGGGAAATGTGCTGCTGGGACAGCACTCCAGACAAGTTTGCTCACAACACTGAGCTGTGCAGTGGGGTCAGCTCGCAGGAAGGGAGGGATGCCATCCAGAGGGACCTTGAAAGGCTTGAGAGTGGACCAGTGTGAGCATCATGAATTTCAGCAAGGCCAAGTACAAGGTCCTGCACCTCTGTCAGGGCAAACCCAAGCACAAAGAATGGCTGGGAGGAGGATGGATTGAGAGAGGAGGAGAAGGGACAAGGGAGAATGGCTTTAAACTGAAACAGGGTAGGTTTGGATCAGATATTGCGAAGAAATTCTCTGCTGTGAGAGTGCTGAGGCCCTGGCACAGGGTGCCCAGAGAAGCTGTGGCTGCCCCATCCCTGGAAGTGTCCAAGGCCAGGTTGAACGGGGCTTGGAGCAACCTGGGATAGTGGAAGGTGTCCCTGCCCATGGCAGGGAGTGGAACAGGATGAGCTTTAAGGTACCTCCTAACCCAAACCATTCTGTGATGCCGTGATTCTGTGACTCTCTGACTGTCAATATGGGATCAAACAGAATTCCATCAGTTTTGCCTTCAGTTTTTCAGAGATAATGTCTTTGTAAGACTATTTTAAAACCTATGCTTACAGCTCCCTTCTGAGCACTGATAACATATGTTTAAAAACAAGGATGAATTTGCCATCAAGAACTACCATATTTTTCTTTAACAGCCTATAAATAATATTTTGTGTTGCTGAATGAGTGAAGCTGAACTAGTGCCTTAAGTTATTTGAGAACACAGGATTATTATGGCCTAATGTCTATTCCCATTTCTGTCAGAATATCCATCATACTTCCATTTTGAAACCAAAGATAAGGAGCAAGGAATATCATCTGGCTCTAGGGCTTTGAGTTACAATGAGAACTACTTAAAGAAAGGAAGGCAAAAAGGAGGAGCGGGTTAATAGTGAGGTTTTTGTTTCTATACGTACAGAGGACACACTAACAAGAAGATGATAATAGTCAAAATGAATTTATTAAGAAGAATTGATGTCAAACCAATTGTTTTCTGTGCACAGCTGTGTGTGCCTGGACTTCAATGCCTTTTGCAGGTGTGTCAGAATTCTTTTCTTATGTCAGCTGTGGAAACCTGGTCCAGGTGTATTTGCTGTGGGGTGGGGAGAGGAAGGAGCAAATCTGAGGAGCTACAGGTGGTTCCCAACACCTGTGTGGACACATTTTGCCAGCAAAATTCCACTGGCTGTGCCCTGTGTCTGGTGACAACCAACAAATTTTTCAGATATAATTCATCACTTGGTTATGAAGTACTGGTAGACTCCAATTTTAACCATTAATCCCTTCTTCAGCTCAAAACTAGACTTTTAGCTGTTTTCTAGTTACTTAAGCAGTTTATAAAAGGGAGGAGATAGCAACTGAGGTGTATTTATTGGTAAAAGAAATACAAAAATAGGAAATGAGTAATTTCACCCATGTCTCAGGTAAGGCTTTCAATTTTGAGATCTCAGACTGGTTGAAAAAAATAATTTATTTTCCCTCATTTTGAAGATGGATTATGCAATTTTTCCGCCCCCTTTTCATTATATATTTTGATCCAAGTCCATTCAAAGTTTTGGTGCTCTGAGCAGGCATATTTTCTTCACTAGAAATTATTTACCTGATTAGAAAGATAAAATGTAAATATTTTCATTGTCTTGGTGGTAACTTTATAAAATAATGATAAGAGATAGGAATGTTAAATTAATTTTTGGAAAATCTAACAGCCAAACTTGATCTGATTCTGTCTCTTTGAGTTATACATTATTTTACCTATGAACTACTAATTAAAAACTAAGTACATTGTGCTCAATAAATGTCCACTTGAATTTGTGTCCCTAGCAGTTACTTATATCAAAGAGAATAAACAATCATTTTATAATTTTTAATGGAAGTGTATTATTTAATAATGTTTTAGCTTTTGTCTTCGATAACTCTTGCTGTAATTTTGTTAACGTAAAGTAATCTCTGATTAGTTTGTATGGCATATTAAACAATGACAATATGCTTTTCAATAAAGATACCCTGGGGAATGGTTTCAAATCCCAGTGCCTACTAGTCATCTTTCTAATTTGCAAATAATTTCAGGCTTTTCTTTTGCTGTTACAGCCTAAACTCAGTTACAAGCTCTTCTTTTCTCCAGGTTTCTGTTATGTGGGTTTTGAATTCTTTATAGATAACCTTTTGAAATCAAAGAAATTATCTTTTTTTTTTGGTGAGGGTTTACTTGCTTGTTAGTTCACTGCAGCTCTTGGGCTGGGACACGGGGTAGTTCCTGCTACCTGTGTGTTCTCTCCTGAGGGAGCCCAAGGAGAAAACAGATGGTTTTTGGGCAGGTCAATGGATCCATGTTAAATGTTTGCATGATGTGATCCACCTTGGCTGAGGGAGAAAGAGAGAATCCTACAGACTCTTCCTGGGGCAAGAGAACCTGTAGCTGGGAATCCAGCAGAGATTGTGAGTGGTGTTGGAAAGCTTGTGGAGGAACTATGGGGAGCTTTGCTTGTATAAGGCTGTGAGCTTGACCTCAAAATTAGCCAGAAAACTTTCTAAATCCCTGCCTAATTTGTTTTGCTGCTGGTTTAAGTCCTCCCTCCCTCAGTTGTGCTATTAATTTTGTAAAAACTTTGATCAGATGAGATGCCTACTACAAATCTGTGAGTGCCCCTAACTTGCATAAAATCAAGTGTATTGCAGTACTTCTTAACCAGGAAAACTCAAAGCTACTGACTACAAATCCAAGCATGAAATGATCCAAAGTGAAACTCTATCTCATGTGGCCTTTTCTCCTTCATCTAAATTTAGCCCTCAAGGACACAGATGCATTTTGCTGCGCCCTTGCACCCAAGGACAGGACTTAGCCCAGAGCATCCAGGCACAGCACTCTGCAGCGCTCAGGCAGTAACAGATCGCAGCACTGCACCGTCAGTGCAGCATTAAAATTGCAGACTAAGGCTTCTTTCCATGGGCACAAAACACCACACAAACATTGGAAGCACTTTGTGGTGTCAGGCTGCTGGCACAAAACTCATCTTGTTAAGCACAGGGACAGTTTTTCCCCCGTCTGTGGAATATTTATTAGTTTGCAGATTGCTAATTAACTGGGATGAGTGTACTAGTGCATTTAGGTTCATGCTGTAACTTAGCTGTTAAAATGTGTTTAGCTTGAAATTTACTTTCTAAAGTTTAATGCAGTTGAAATATGGACTAAACAGTGGCAGCCAGGCCTTGGAAACATTTGCCTTGATTTTGATTTGTCTGAGTTTTTGGCTTCTCTTTGTGGTGCTCTGTGCCCTTAAACCAGTCATGGACTTTGAAAGAGTTATGGCTTTTGAGTAGCACTATGTCCAGCTGAATCTTGAGTGTCCGCCATTAGGGAATCCACAACTTCCCTGGGGAGATTATTCAAACTCCTGATTGTTTCGATTGTGAACAATTTCCCTTATGTCTCTAATCAGAATCTCCCAGGATTAATTTGTACCCATCACCTTCTGTCTTTTCCACACGACTCCTCGTAAAAAGGGAGACTCCATCTTCTTTATAAGACACACTTTAAACCCTCTTTACATGTAAATATTTTTCCTGTTTAGACTGTAATCCTAGAATATTTTCATGCTATTTTATGTAAATGTTCTTTACCTTTCTTTTCTAATCCAGATAGTCTCTAATGTAATAGTTTCTAATTCAGATCCTATCTGCCCTTACCCCTAGCTTTTTTTACTTGCTGCTGTAACCCTTCCCAGTTTCTTTTTATTTTTTTTTGTCAGCCCTTGTGACTCAAAAATTCACCTTCAACTTTTGTTACCTTGAGATTAAGCCTGGCTTTCTTCTGTTTATTTTGAATTCATTCACCTCCTCCTACTCTGTTTTTTTTTTTTTAAAAGGAAAGGCAAATCAGTGCTCTGGGATTACTTTGTAATATCTGTATATCCTTATGACATTTTTATTCCCTCTGCTCTTGCCTTGTTCAGATACCACCCTACTTATTCCATTGCTTTATTTTATAATGTCCTGAACCTTGCATAAATTAAATAACTGATGATTTTCCTTACTGATCTTCCCAGCTACAATCTAAACCACTTTTGCTTAGCTCATTGCTTATGTCTTCACTTGTATCTTTATTCTCAGGTGTTTCCAAGTAGAAGTTGCAAAAATAGTTTTTGTTCTGTATGAAGAAATAATGAATAGAGCCAGGTTTGGATTTCTTTTTGTGTGTGAATAGAACTTTGGTCATTTTTATCTCCTGAAGTAAATCTCTGCCTTGTGCCTTCATGAACCTCCAATCTTCTTCAGTAATTTGGTCTGGTAAAGTGATGGCAGGTCGTAGCTGTCGAGGGGAAAATGATTGCTTGGTTTAGAAGGGCATAAGATTTTAAAAGTGTTTTAATGGCAGGAGAAAGATTTTGAAATGGTCTCTGTATTAAAGGACAAATGAACATACGAGCTTGATAGAGGCTTGTGGTACTAAACAGATAGGCTGCTTCATCTTGTGCATGCTGAAATTCTATTTCAGTCCAGCAGACTTAGTTAAAATGTGAAATAAACAGGCTTGGTAGTCACAAAGGTTTGGATCTTCATTCTCTGAGAGGTCTGTGTTAGTGACAAACCCTTCGTTGGCTCTCAGAAACTTGACACAGAGTATAGGAAGGCATGCAGCTTTTGAACAGGCTAATCTGGGTTTGCTGCACCCTTATGACAAATCTGTCGTACACCTGACATGGACTCTAACAGCACTGACAATCTAATAAATCAGTCATGGATAATGCATGCTGAAAGCTGCTTCAGGGGAAAAAAAAGAGAGGAAAAAGGTAGGGACTTGAGAGCAAATCAGGAGCAGGTTTCTTTCTTCCCATGGCTGTAAGGCAAACTGATTAAAAGTTGCTGTATTCTCTTAGTAAACTCATCACAAGTTATTCCCACCTTCCTGATGCAGTACAAATGCCAGCAAGTTACATGTCTAGATTGAAATTATTTCTAAACAAAGGGAAAAGAAATCTAGCCAGGTGTCAATGAAATCATCTGGGAAATTGGTTGATTCCACCCAAAACACTGTCATGACAGAAGAATAAAATTTCAAGAGCAAAATTAGTACAAAAGAAATTTGACAAAATTAGGATCATCAGGATAAATGTTCTTTCTGTTTCAGACTGAGAGTTTATCAAACTAGGGCTTTTCCTTGGAGTCACTTTCCAGTTTTAATAGAGAGGCTTCTCCAAGCCAGTTTAGCTGCAGAGTTTGGGAAGATGTGGAGTTACCTGTCAAATGGGAAAGTAATAACAACTGGGTCTGACACAGAGAAGAGAGAGGATGTAATTCTTTGAACTCTGAAGAGGTCATCTAAGATGTCAATTTGGAATGGAGTTGCCTGGGACTCAGGCAGAGGCAGAAAAGAAAGGCAATTTGTGTCTTAGTTTAGGAGCAGAGACAGAACACATCCTCTTGGATATGGGAGTGGGCATGGAGAGAAGACAGGCACAGACTGCGCTGCAGGAGCTGGACTTCACCTCTGCTGGAGGAGCTCCTGCACCTCTGCTCACAGTGCAGGGCCTGGAGCTTTTACAAAAGAACTGCACAGTGCATCTGTGTGTTCCTCTTCCTGGGAGAAACTGGCTAAAATCCCCCAAACCTCAGCAGAAATAGATAGGAAGCAATAGAGAGGACAGAGGAATGTCTGTGTCCTGCAAGGCAGAGACCTTCTTCCTGTCCAAACCTGCCCCTGAGATCCTGTTCTCTAGCATAGTGATGACTTGTTCTGAAGAATGATCATTAATTTTGGATGTGGCAGCTCCTACCTAGAGCTCCTGAGCATGAATTAGTTTGCCCAAGTATATATAGTAATCTTAGAGGTACATATTGTTAAGCATATTTTGTATATTCTGGTAAGTCCTGCTTCTTCCCCAAATGATATCAATGTTAAAAAATTAATTGAGCATAAAGATGTAGTATAAGGTCCACAGAGCATATAGTTAATTAAAGCTTTTGTAGTTAAATAATTAAAAAGGAAAATAATTCTATGCATAATTCCATGTTCCTTTATTTATGTATGTGGAGTATTGCAAAGTCTTTCTCATTTGGGATGTGATTGTGAGTTGGCAGATCCTCTCAATGTGTCATCAGCTTGAAAGGAGCCCCAAACTTTCCTCATTTCAATCCATCCCTGGCTGTTGTATCAGTGTTCCATGTGGAACAGGGTTTTCTGGTTTAAATACCCACAGAGACCAGCTCATGCTTCTCTCCCTATGGGTGGTCTCCCTCAGTCAGAGTTAGTGGCTTCTGCTGTTGTACTTATTCATGGATAAATCAAAGAATGACATCTACAGGCCCCCAAAAGTGGGACATTTCTGATGCAAAACTGCTTATTTTCAAAAGAGTTAAGATATTGTATCTATCTATTCTACAGGGAGAACATGCACTTCTTTAAACTTAAAATGCACTTCATAACACGAGAGAAAAAAACCCCCTTTTAAAATGAAATGGTACTTTCCCTTATGGAATGCTGAATAACATGGCTATTTTTCGATTAATAGTACTTTTTTTTTTTTTTTTTTTTTTGCTTCAAAGCAATTTTTACGAGGTTTTGAGCTGATGTACTCTGGTGATGCACATATGTGCACAGGTACCTATGTTCAGTGGAACTTGTACCTGTCCCATCTTTTTGGCAAAGGTTAAAAGTGGCAACATAGCCCCCCAAAAATAAGTCCTTTATACGTTTTGTGGCCTCCTGCTTTCTAGGCAGAAAAAGTATAGGGGACACCTGCTGTCTTGAAAACAACACAAACCCTAAGCAAATCCTAAAAGAATAGAGACAGTGACTTAATGTTTAAACATCCACATGAATGAATATTATAAACCATGGATGAGTTAAATCTGCCAATTACTGTGCTCTTAAAAAGTTTTATATTAAGCAAAAACCCCTAAAGGTCCCCCTTCTTCCTAATGGTTCTGTTTGCTATTCCCATAAAAAGAGAACATGATTTATTGTACCCTATTTATTCTGGGTTTAATAGGATTTTGAAACAAGTCTTCAGCAAACAAATATTGGAAGTCCTAGTGACAATTAGAAGTTAGTTCTAAGTAACTCATAGCTTCAAGTACTGAGCTGGTACAATATTTTTGGTGGCGTGCAGTTACTAAGACTTCTGCCTTTAGCTCCTTTTTGTATTTTTGGACATATAACAGAGGCAGTGGCTTATAAGACAAGGTTTAGAAAAATAAGACCTTTTTTTTTGCAAGAAAATGTCCCTATTGGATAGCTTTCAACAAGGTGTAAAACATGTATGAAATTCTAAAGAATAATTATTCTCTTATCCGATATCTTGTTTAAAACACATTTAGGGAGTAAAGTAAGTATCCCATCTAGGGAGTTTTTAGCAAAGAGTATTGAACAATCGAGGGAAGCAAATGAGTTAAGTGACTGTGAGAAAAGGAAGAGTGTCAAATTCATCCTTCAGGAAGAAGAGTTACACTGACAGGGCCTGTGTGCCAAAGTAACTGTAGGTTACCCATAGTAACAGATACCAGAGCTTGAGTGTTGCTGTTATTTAGCAATTGTTTCTGTTTTATAACCACACATGAACGCTCCTCAGTGACACAAAACCTTTTTGAACTGTCTGAAAACAGATGGGGATGAAGGTTGTCTCAAATAGTCCCTTCCAGAAATACAGTGAGACTGCAAGGCGTGAAAAGCTGTTTCAGATTTTCAAATCCAATCTTGGCAAGTAGTTTTGATCATTAGCATTGTCTCTGGTAGGCAGGGAGGCAAAGTAATAGAAATCTTTTTTATTGATTGGGGCTGTACTTGAAGAAAGGTGTAATTGCCACCCTAAATTTAATCTTGTGGATACACATCAGGTGCCAATGTTCTGTTTTAGTATTAATGTCTTCCTGGAACTGCTAAAAAACTTCATATTAACATTGCTGACTATGGTCTAGATCAGAGTGCATAAGTAAAATATAGGAGGGATTTTTGAACACTGGTCCTTTGTCTAAGTGTTTCTAGGAGGCTTTCATGGAGCATCCAGCATAATTTGCTTTTTTAATCTTTTGCAATTGGGACACTTTTTACACTGGAGCGGTTGCTAACATAAAACAAAACTTCAGAAATAAAGAATAGAAAATCATTTATTGGAGAACAGAATATATTGTTTTAAAAACAATTTGCTATATTGGTTAAATATGGGGAAAAATGCTATTCCTAGAAGAAGGGAAGGAGGAGTGTTTTGGTGAATTGTAGTAGCTATGGTTTTTCCAGGCTTTTTTTTAATGACTTAATTTGGAGTATTCAAGCATGTCACAGTACATTGATTCTTATAAATTGACAGCAAGAGTCAGATCAAATATTACACCTAGTTACTGTTACAGTCCTGAAGGTTCAATCAAAAAGTCCTTGCTTGTATCATTGTTCCTCTCAGTTTCTCCAGGAAGAATGAGGGAATATCAAAACTTCTGTATTCCTCAATCAAGGCATCCAAGATTTCAGTCTATGTTTGCCCTGAATCTTCCAGTGAGACAAACAAAAGCAGAAGGTGGATACCCAGAGCGTTTAGGATTTACCTTACAGAACCAGAGCTGTCCAAGGTGACAGTTTAGGAATCTTTTTTTCCAATTGAACTTACACTTGTTTTTATTCCCTTCTTCACACTCCTTTCTCCTCTTGCCAATTTTTCCACATCAGTACCTCTGCTTGTGATGAAACACCTGGTAGGTGAGACAATTTTGTAGATTAGGCTGCAAATTTCTGAGCCCACCTAGATTTTCCAGTATTTCACCAATTGTATGATTAGAAGGATGGTTTTCTAAAATGCTTCCAGGGATTTAGGCTGTTTGGCTACCAGGGACTTTGTGAGTCCTTAGCCTATCTATGGTTGACTGACCCAGGAAAAGCCTTTGTTTCCCCAGGTGCTGCATTGATACCTCCCCAAAGAAATGCTGACACATTAACAACTCAGAAAACAAAAACATTTGGCTTTAGCAGTTACTCAGCAGAAAGACACTGAGCTCATGTCAGTTAAACATGATTGAAGTATTTTCATTTGTAGTCACTGAAATATCTCAGTCAAATCGGGACCTTATTTATTCATTTATCTTTAGACTGTGGGTAAACAGACATGTTTATTAAAAAATTTAAAAAAATAGAGGAAATTCATCTGTGCCATGAATTTTTAATGAAAGCAGGATAACAGGGCACTAAATTTTTATTATAAAGTGCTCTGTACCATTGTAAAATCTTGTTGTCAGGAGCAGTTGTGATGGTGTCACTACAGCCGCAGATCATAAATTTGAGTCTTGCCATGGACAGATTTAAAAATAAATGCTGGTTTATTGACATATGAGAAAGATTTTGGCTTTTTCTTTACTCTTCTGTGTGATTATATAAGGGTAAAAGGGAGAGAACTAGCAATTTCTTCACACTGCATCTTCCCAAACGCAAAACGTGCTCAGTGCCAGATTATCAATACCCAAATGATTGCCTTCATTGTCCTGCTGTTCTCTTCATCCTACTGGGAGCTGCAAAAAAGAAATAAGGATTCAGCTGCTTTTGGGACTACAGAAGAAACAGCCTCATGCATGGGGTGTCATGTAAGAAACATTACGTGCAAGTACTCAACTGATTTATTTTAGTTGCTGTATTTTCTTTGGAATTTATGTAATTCTGCCAAAATCACAATCCACCTTTTTTTTCCTCCCCCGCAATTTTGACTTAGGTAACCAAAGGTTTTATTAACCCGGGAATGAAGACCATGTTTTTGAAGGGGCTTAAGCAG
This sequence comes from Coloeus monedula, assembly GCF_965178545.1. Taxonomy (NCBI): domain Eukaryota; kingdom Metazoa; phylum Chordata; class Aves; order Passeriformes; family Corvidae; genus Coloeus; species Coloeus monedula. The sequence goes on from NC_138787.1 coordinate 35,227,591, forward strand.
TGGAATGATGAATGGAAGTGTTCCCAAAGCACGCACGTAAAGTGCTATCACCGAGCTGAGGCTGGTTTCTGCTCCATCACCCCAACAGGAAAATAGCAATATTGCTGCAATGATTCCGCTTAGGCTCTATTATTTGTGGTGGCGCTTGACAGTTATGGAGTTGGAATTCAATTTCTTTCGTCTAAAACAGGTGTGCCTTGAAAAAAAAAAAAAAGAAAGTCACTCTGCCACTTTTGTATAACGCATGGAGATTGTTGGCTTCTTGCCTGAAAGCGTTTCAGGGCACTTATCCCATTTTCATAGAGCAGAAGTTGTCCATGAATATCATCCCGGTTTAAATACATGAGTGAATTTGCTTTATCTCAAAGCAAGATAATAGATGATATGAAAAGCTTTATTTTATACTAGCATATACATTTAAGAACCGTTCTGAAGGGCATTTTTGTAGAAATCTCTATCACAAAGCACGTAAAGAGGTTGATGTTATTTTATTATTCAGGACAAGAAGAAAGGTGTTTCTTAATCTTGATATATCTGTATTTGATATGACAGGTTAACCTTGATATTAGCGTCATGTATCCAAATTTTTCTTCTTCATTTTTGACTCTAATATACCCTTCCTTACTTTCAGATAGTGAGGTATCTAGGCATTATTTGTGACTAGTACATGGCACATTTATTTTATATGAAAAGGCTCCTACAAGTGCCCGCTGGGATTTAGACAGGTTTAGTTAGGATAAGGATTTGAGAAAAAAAAATGTGTAATATCTGCAAGAGTGAGATATGTTTATTGAGGTCAGATAAAAATATTTGTGCATGTCTGTGTCATATTACATATTTCCATGTATGTATATACACATTTAGATGGAAATGTCTAGCTGGATTTTAAATGTGCATATTTTTATGCCTAGGTTTATAAATGTATATATAAATATATGGATATATATGCACAAATAGTCTGACCAACAGACATGTGCAGCTCGATACTGCTTGTATTTGACTTTGCCTTTCTAATCTCATATTGCTTCCATTTACTTGTCAAATAATTTACAAAGAGACAAGCTGTATTTTCAGAAAACTCCACAGACTTGTACATTGACTGATGCTGAATGCAGCTGGGATAACTTGAACACCCTTGATTTGTGGTTTAATGTCTCTTAATGTATAAATGAACTAAGTAATAGTGATGTGAAGGTCACTAGTTGCAGCAAAGGATTGCCTTAATACGAGAAATAGTTTATTAAAGACACTGTGTATTTTCAGGCTGTACTGAAATCAATAGTGTGTTTAATCTTTGGGAGGTACTCACTGGGTTCATTCCTAGGGAATGGATGGCCAGTTACTGTTCCATTCACTGGTGAATTCCAGAGATAAAAATAACTTCTATAAGATTTGCCTTTTCTTAATTATTGTTTTCTGCAACAGGCTACACTTCCCAGTACCTTTCTGCCTTAGAATAAATATTCAAGAGACAGACAAGTTTAGCACATTAATATTTAAACTCTTATTGGGAAAATACACCATCACGATTGCTTGTAGTGTAATATTATGTACCATTTATATCTAACCAGATAACATTGTTTAGCTTAAATTAATTCTGTTGGCTTAATTAATGCTATTACTTTAATCCATTTAGGAAGGCAAAAACAACAAGGAAAGCATGATGGTATCAGTTAGGACAACAGATACGGTATCAGTTTCAACTTCCCACAAATTCCCTGTTGTACAAATGATGCAGTGATTGTCTCAGTCTCTGTTGGGACTAAAGCTTCCATTGGAACCCAGGTTTGTTTAGCCTGTTCTGTTTGGGTCACCCCTTGCAGCCCTGAACAAATGTGCTCTAAGGGCAGGTTTGAAGGCAAACGTCAGCGCGAGCATTTGTCTTCATGTCTGCCATGGAACTTGCTAAATTATCTGGATCTCTCCGAGTCAATACAAATTAAAAATATGCACAAGGCTTCTAAGAGAGTGATTGCTATTCTAGCAAGTTCATTAGCCTTCTGAGGAATGCTGTTGGCAGGCTTTGTTTAGCACAAGTCCAAAACAAAGTAAAGCAAAAATGTCACAAAATGAATTGCAAATCAATTGACAATATAAATGTGAGAAATAGGATGTAGATGATGAATAATTTAGGGAAATGTATATTGTTCCTCCAGGAGTCTTAACTGCACAAATGGGAACAATACTAAAGATTACAGTGGAGAAGGGGGGAATAACTTGATTAAACAAATATGGGCCATCCAGCTTTTCCAAGTACACTGGCAAAACCAGACTCCAGGCACTGTTTAGTTTGTGGACAAAAAAAGAGTTCTTCAGGGAGGCTTTTTTGTTTCCAGCTCTCTGCATCTATTCACATCAGACAATTTGACTGGATTTGTGACGTTTCCACTATTTCCACAGTAAATAATTCTTGCCCTGCAGATGCTTGGTGCAAAAAAACCCAAACCAAACCAAACCAAAGACACAGGGAGGATGGAACTAGATGGTGTTTAAGGTCCCTTCCAACCCAAACCATTCTACAAGTCCATGATTCTCTTTCCTTAGTGTCTTCAGTCTGTACTCGGAAAAAAAAAAAAAATGCTAAAAACTAATATTTCACTCTAATTTTATGAGAATAAGTTGAAGACCAAAAATTAAGTTTACAGGAGGAAATCAGTCTCCTAAACTGGATAAGAGGCAATTACATTGCATTCCTTCCCCATTTAACTTCAGGCTCAGTTACCTAGAGAATCCCTTGTCAGCTGCTGCTGAAGGGAGGGAAGAGGCTGCTCCTCTCCAATTTAATCCGGGTTTTTTGACAAATTTTATGTGTCACTGCTACTGTATTGTTCCCATTATTTGAAGATTCATAACAGAAACAGAGCAAACCATAAGTTTTAACTCCCATAGCAAAACATAGTGGTAAATCCAGCAGGGAGGAGAGAAGATGCAGATGACACAGGCAAGGCTGATGCGCTCAGTGCCTCGTCCTCACTCTTCACAGAAAGGTTAAATGTGACAAAAGGTTTGACATGATCAGAATTAGCAAGGGAACATGAATGTAAGGGAGAACAGGGAAGGAACGGAGTATTTAGATTCAGAAAAGTCAGATTTAAGGTCTGTTTACAAGGTTAAATGGCTGGGCAATAAACTGGGATTTGCATTTATGGCATGCTATCTGCTGTGTATTAACTCCCCATAAGGAACATCTCAGTAAATAAGAGGGTCTTTACATGAAGCAGCTTTTCCAGGTCAAGAGATCCTCAGAGTTACCCCAGCTTATTTAAAGATGTGGTTTCTAAGCCAGCAGTGATTTGCTTTGAGAACTCCCAAAGGATATAAATAGTCCCAATAAACATAGTACATGTCTTTAGATGAAAAAAGAAGGAAAAGCAAGGGAATGACAGCCAAAGACTCAGACTAAGTTGGTATCTGGGGAGATGCTAACATAAATTATTAAACAATCAATTTATAAGCTCCTCGAGCTTAGTGAGGGAAGCAGTCACTCTGTCCACAAAGAACAGATGTTTTTCACTTTAGGGAGCTTCTGATATGACTCAGACAGTCATGCCAGTAAGTATGATTCATAATAAATTAGTAAGGAGCAAGGCCTGTTTGAGAAAGCATTATCAAGGAATAATTTTATCAATAGTCTGTAGGTCCTGATTTTTCTGCTATTCACCACTTTCCTTAATGTCTCAGGCAATGAGATGTCACATTTTTGAACAATGTCACACTTGGAGGCAGTGCAAGCGGGCTTAGAATTAAAAATCTGTTTGATAAATGGGTGAAGCAGCTTGAAATCCATAAGACAAAATTAAGTAAAGATGATAAAGATGGTGCTTTCAGAGGAAAAGTCAACTGCACCAATGCCAAATGGGAAACGAGTGATAAGGTGTCAGGACTGTGGGAAAGACGGAGCTTGTGCAGAGCTGTGGCAGAAAAATGTGAATCTCTTTCTCTAAATGTATTAATCAGAGGCTGGAGCCACTTGGGGAGGGAGCTGCCACTTGGGGGTTGGAGCTCAGCCACAGCATGCCAGGAAGGACGTGGGGAAACTGGAGTTTAGAGAGAGAACAGAGCTTGCACCTTGGTTGGTCTGGCTCAGGAAAATGGGATAGAATCAGGCAGCAGAGGCTCCAGTTGCCTTCAGACATGTAAGTGTTGCCTCTGAGAGATCTGAGCTAACTTTTCCCTGTGACTACCAAGGTTGAACCAAGAAGTATCAATTTTACTCACAGCAGACTGGGTGTATATTCTGTGTCAGGAAAATCAAAACTGTGCTCTAATAATGCAGCTAAATACTTGAGCAATTACTCTGATATCCATGACTGACAGGCTTGGAGAAGAAGTTGATTAAAGCCTTTGCAGATTGTTCACTTACACCCAATCCAGTCTGATAAATGAACTCTTGGGACACCTACCATCCCAAGTTTTTACAGAAATGTGGGTACGTGTACAGTTTACTGTAATCTATGCTAGTAAGTTAGCTTTTCATTTCAATATCTCTCATAATTTTGATTTTTTGGAGGAGTAGCTCATTTGCTTTCATATAACATGAGCCATGTAATTTATGTTAGATGCCATGAAATCCATAATATTAATTACTAACTGAATTCAGCTTTCAGCAAGGCTCACAGATTGAAGGAAACCTGTTAAGTTGCTTTTATTCAGAACATTTCCTTCTTCACATCAAAGCAATTCATGTCCATATCAGTGAGGCCAATCAGGATTTCTGCAGAATAAGCCCTGAAACTGAAGAGTGCTTCAAACAGTCTTAAAAACTGAGATGAATCATTGCTAGGGAGACATGTGTGTTTGTATGTGTCACTGGTGACTTGGCATTTTGGACTTACATAATTTGCAAAGTCTTTTTCTGCTTTCTTTTTCTATCAGGACTGATTTAGAGTGTAATAGTTTATTCACGTGGAAAAGGAAGCTTGATTTTTCCTTTTATTTAATATTTTCTGCTAAGTGCAATAGACTTCCACTTCATTTGTGAAATGACAAATATCCTATTTTGCACATTCACAACTAGAATAATGCTTGAAAGCAATCCTGGTCATCTTGGTCTGATGGATCCAAAAGGGCAACTCTTGACCTTCCAAGGGAGGTCTCCTGAACGGAAGCACTTGCAGAGAATAATTCCAGTTTATCTAGTCATATCCCTGCTTTCATTTCGACTTCTTTTAATTATTTGAGAAAATGTGCATCTTACTTTCATAGGCTATGGCCAACCTGTTTAATAGATTTTTTTATATATAGAAAATTACATCACTTACTCATCTTATCTACATCATCGTATTTCAGTATTGATGTAGGAGATGTAGTTTAGTAGGAGAATGTACTTGTTAAAAAATCTATACAGGACTTTGTGATATTAAAATCTAATCATCATTAACAAAATTAAGTGACTATCTGAATAGAGTTTCATGCTCTCTCTTAGTATGTTATGTAATTGAAATGAAAATATATTGATTTTTGCCCCTGGCCTTTCAGTACAGGTAAATGATGGGGCAGTGTTGTGTTTTGAGAGCTGGGGACTGGGCCAGCCAGGACATCTGTCTGGAATAGTGTTTGTGATATGGGCAATGGCTGTGGCTTAGAGAAAACCAAACTGTTTTGTCTTAGTGGTGATGCAGGGGATGAACTGGACTTGAAGACCTACACTGCTGTGATGGTCAGGTCAAGGCCATCTGCCAGATGTGCCATAGCCTTGCAAACTATTCTGGTAGTCAGACACGTCTCATTGAGGGTAAAGCAAAAAAAAAGGAAAAAAAAAAATCTAGAACTTGGATAAAGGCCTAGTTTGCAGCTGAGCAGTCATTAAACCTCCTTTCAAATATTCTATAACCTTATTTACATCTTCCATAAGGTTAACAGGACTTTATTCCATTTACCTGTAAACTATTTCAGTTACATCTGGTTATTTTTGTTGTTACCATGAGGATCAGTGGGTTTGGGCCTTACCTTCTTTTCACATGCTGAACCAGTATAGCCACTTCTGCAAGCACAGACATTTGGTCTGATGCATCTGCTTCCAAACAAACAGTTCTGCTCACAAAGTGCTGCAAATGAAAGATAAAGGTCTTTAGAAATACACTTATTCTAAGTCTTGTAGTCAGGATGTGAATATTTAGAAATATTCACGTGGCTTGTCATAGGTTTCTTATGCCTCTGTGTCTCTCACATTTACAATTTTTAGTTTTTCCTTTTTTTTCCCAATGATGGGGAAAGGGAAGACTGTGACAAAGTGATCACCTTGGCTCAGCTGGAAATGCACCAGCACAAGACCTAATTTTTAATGCCAGGATACATTCTGGGCATTGATGGTTGGGCATCAATGTGTCAAAATTGATTTTCTTTTGTTCCAATTAAAAGAAATAACAGCTGTTAAAAAAGCTGACCAGGAGCTGAGATGAAAGAATATGTTAAATATGTACTCCCAAAGGTTATGCTATCACAATGCATAAATAAATGGGAAAATTTAGTGAACTTCACACCTCTGGAAACCAAATAAGAACCTGTGATTTTATGGTCATAGAGAACCAGTAATAAGTTACTTATCCCAAGGAAAAAGAAACCAGAGAAACATTTTATCTTTAATCTAGAGTGCCACTGCATTTATAAAGGCCCATCAATTTGAAGATATTCTGCTAATAAAAGAATCAGTGTTCTATTATTTTTTAAGAGAGAAAAAAGCAATTAGTCAGATTTCAGCCAATTTTTCATCCTCATTAGCAGTTTCTATTGTTATGACCTTGTTTTGGCATAGAGGAAAAAGAGCAGCCAATTCAGAGGGCACCAATTCAAGAAGAACACACGTGTCACAGTATTCTAATTAGATCTCATGAGTTAAACCTTCCATAAATATTGAGTATTGTATCCTAGTTACAGGCAGTCAAACTAATGCTTTCAAAACTGGTCAGATGGGACTCAACAAGTGGTTTCCTACGTTTTCTTGTGTGGCAGAGGCATATAGGAAGCTGCCAGCCATGCACCATTAAAACAGAGCTGAAAGTGAAGCAGACACATGTCTGTGACCAATCTCCTTCAGGATAGAGCAGAATGTTCCATCAGATTTGAATGAATTTGCTGTATTCCTGTGAGGATTCTTTTTTTTGTTTTTTCCACAGAAAATCAACTTTAACAAATTTAAGAGCTGAAGGATGAAATTCCACAATTTCAGTTTGTTGCACGTAGGTTCTGATTTTGACACGGATTTAAGTTCATGCAAAGTCTTTGTGTTGAGATCTGAAGTCTCAGAGACAGACTTCTTTAGGAAACATATTGTGGGATCCTAAGCCTTCCAAAAGGGATTCTCAGAGTTATAATAATTGTTATAATGACCTTGTGAGGCCAGTGTCATCATGTTTAACACCTGGAATTTGTATTGGGTTTGTTCTATCAGGTTATTATGTCAGTGTGGAGGCTGAGGTTTTGGCACAGTAGGGAATATTAAAATCTAAATATCTATAACAAACTGCACAGCTATGGGGCAGAGGAGCAAAGAACCAGACTTACTGCCACTCTACACATCTTAAGGAGGAGAGGCTGTAACCAGCTTGGCAAAAGGGTATTTTTATAATCAGGTAGTGAGGGCTCATGCTGTGTCAAAACCACTGACCCAGTCCATGTCCAGAATAAGAACACACACAGACCTGCATGTGCTGGTGACCTTCAGGTGCTCCTTTTGGAAAAGCCAGCTCTGTCAGTGGCTATTTGGGGAAGGAGTCCAGTGACCTGGAGCTAGGAACATGTCTTCCTGGTCTGTGAGCTTGTTGATGCATTCCTGCCACTTTGAAAAGGTAAAGTGCTCTTTTCTTGAAACAAAGTTTAAGGAAGAAATTTGGTTTTGTTCGGTATCTGTTGCAAAATTCTCTTTAAGGTCCAGAACTGTGAACTTCAAACTTTTGAATTTCTCTTTCTTCTGAGAGGGCAGGGGCAAGTTTGAATTCTGGATGTGGAGGGGGCAGAGGAGGAATGAAATCACACTCAAGCTAGAGTGGAGCTTATCATCTGCTGAGTGCTACTCCAGCTCCTCCATGAACCTTGAAAGGACAGATTTATAATTGGAAAATCCTTAGAGTTTCACTCACTGGAACAAAACCATATCCCAAGAAGGATTGCATCGTCAGTAGAAAAGGCTCCTTGTGCCCAAGCAAGTTTTGTTCTGCTGTATGGTAAGCAGGAAGAGAGAGAACTGTGTGTGGTAATATTATTAAGAAAGAACTGTGTATATTTCTATTATTTGTTTGATATGAACATGGGCTGGGGAAAAATGGAAGCTGATTTTCTTTTCAGCTTGGTAGATAAAAGATAGATAAAATAGGAACAAGTAATGCAAAGATCCCGATAGCATCTGAGGGTGTTCTGGTTCACAAGGGCATTAGATGAGGTACTAGGAATTTTTTTCTGTCTGTGGTTTCCCTGATTCTCAGTGGATGCAAATAAATTTTAAAAAGGGAAAATATTTCCTCCTTTTTTTATTCTTTTCTTCCTATCTCTCCCTGTTCACCCCCCAGCTTCTTTCTGTAGTGCTCAGAAAAACAAGAGCTCAGTTAGGAGAAAAGTTAAAAACATTTCAGAGGAAAATTGGAATTGACATCACAGAGGATAATAACAGAGCTGAAGTTCAAATGAGTATTTCATAAATGTATTTACAAGGCATGCTAAGCCACTAAACACTAAAAATGACACCAGCTATGTATTCATTACCCTGTACAGATTCAGCAAAGTCATTTAACAAGCTAAGCTTATGCTAAAATTATAATCAATAAATGCCAATTACAGAAAGAGTTTTATCCCTGCATGTTTAAAGAACAGAGCTATAATTTGCATGCGAATGACATTCTTTTCAAAATTATTTGCTTTTTTTTAAGGTTTGGAAGGGTTACAGAGGAAAGTTTGAAGAAATCCTGCCTGGGATTGTTCAAGGCAGAGAGAGAGAATAGGGAAGAATATTGAGGAAATTATAAGGCCATAAGCTTGACACTTATAACATGCAAATAAAGAGAAGTTATTCTGAAGGGCAATGAGGAGCCAGTATGGGTTCAATAATATTAGAACAGAAGACAGCAGCATGAATTTTAATGATGAACATCCTTCACGACTATAACCTTCTTATACTTGATAATTAATTGTTAGAATTATACCTTGATCCTGCATTCAGAGCCTTAAACAACAGATTTGTACCCCTGGCCAGAAGGCTTCTGACTTTACCGAGTTGTGTTTTGGGTGTATTTGTCAGGGTAATCAGATTCTGCTGCCATTTCTTTGGCCTAATATTCCTTTCTGAGCTCAAGAAAAAGAGAGGTACCAGTTACCAGCACAGGATGCAAGGGGAAGCCACAGGCATGGAGCTTTAAATGGGGTGTCTAATATGGAATAGGAGGGAAACCACTGATGGGAAAACATGGTGACCCTGAGATACCATTTCCTTCTTTTCAGAAAGGGAAGGTTTCATATATTTTTGCAGCCATGAAAGCTAAAAATGGGGTCAGACAAAAAACCTTTTAATGGAAGAACCCTCATCTATAAAGCTGCTCTTTTCTACAGCTGAGACACATTGAATATCTCAAGTTACGTTTTTTTAATGCGTTCTTCCAAAAGGTTATTTCCCTACATTTGCAGTAGAGTCTGAAAATTGACCATTATTCCTTAAACTATGCCCCTCAAAGTCATAGGTATTTATCAAGGATAACGTGTGTATTCCACCATACACCTTATTTGTTGGGACAAACGACCTATTTTATCGATTCTCTTTCAGAAGCCATTCTGTTCAGTTACAGATGAGTGCGGAAGAAAACTACTCTTTTGACTGAGCTCTTTATTTACAGTCTGATAAAGGAGAACTATTGTGTTTTATCTATTATCAATGTCTTCTGAAAGTCTCTTTTGCTCTTGCTGAGTGCTCTAGTTGCAGCCAGGAACTGGTGAAACTCTAAATAAACTTCCCTGCACAGATGTCTCTGGAACGTCATTGTGAGCTTGGCTGATTGGAGCATTAAGAAATCATAATTCACTGCATGACATGGACGTGCAATTCCATTGTGCATCATTGCAAAAGAGGCAGAGCTTTTGCTTGCGTGATTGCATCTCCAAAATATAGAAGAGCTGTTCCAAATTAGATATAAGCTCCTTAACATACAGTGGATAGCTCTGATATTACAGCCCATTCTAGCTCTCTGAGGCATTTTCAAAATATTTTAGAAATAAAATTTTTCTGACTTAGACTTTCTGCAATCTTCATTGCAGTAGAATGGAAAATCTGTACTAGGATACTGTCATGGCTTTGTCTTCTGGAAGGTTGAAGCATTTTGGGTTATCACTTGTGACGGAGATCTATGTCTTTGCTCCTGGTGAGAGGTGACAAGAAGATCTGAGACATCAGTATTTGAAACTGTAAATATTTAAATTATTAGCGACCTAAAAGTAGAGAATGTTTTGCCTTTTCTGGTTTAGAAGAAGACTGAAGAAAGAAAATGTTTAGAGAGGAATTCTTGTGGCAGTTGCTGCCTCCAGTCATCTTCTTGAATGGCCCATGTAGGCTCAGGCCTTTGTGAATTAGAAACTGAACAGATGGAGGAGATCTGTGACTTCTTATTAAAGATAAATCAAAAAATAGATGTCCAAGATGATTTCTTAATATTTGTCCATTGTCCCTTTCATTGGCTTAAAGGCCTACTCTGGCTATCTCAGTACAATCTATTCCATCTGGGAAATGTCCAGAAAATAGTAGTGGAAGTCTCTGTGCATCCTGTGCTTTAGTTGCCCTCCTAAATTTGTTAGGAAGTCAGTGAGGAAAAAATGAGGTTCAGGGTATAGATGAAACCTGTATCTGCATTTCCATCACCACCATCCCGATAAGGGCAGTTGAGTGAATTCACAGGCTAAAAACAAAGAATGAAGCTGGGATTATCTAATCTTCTCCTACCCTTGAAAAAGCCCCTGAGAAACAATCTAGCCCTAATGGATTCTGGATTACAGAGAAATTACAGTGATCACTGAAAAAACCTTTCCTCTGGATTGTTATTTGTAGAGTGAGATGGAATATTTGCATTATGAAATGGGAACTATTGAAATTAACTAAATGGAAACAACTGAGATGAATCATATAAAAACATAGAATTAATATGTAGCATGAATTAATATATTCAAATATAGTATAACAAACAATATTTATTGATTTAGTATAATATAATAGAATAAATAAATAAAAATATGAAAATATTTTGATAGAATGAAAAATATGTGGCTACTCCTTTCTTATCTTATAATGTGAATATTTTGCTCTGTTATTGAGTTTAATAGCCAAAGTCTGTAGTTAAAGTGGTGCAAATCTAGGCTGAATTTAGCCTTGCTGATACTACAGTGGAACACAGAATTTGGGAATACACATCCAGGCAAGACTGGGGTGCTGAGCTCAGGGAAACCTCAGGAGCTTAAATGTGACAAAGCAGTTTTGCACAGGGGAGTGGAGTGATGAACCAAAGAGCTCCTTGCCAGAAGCACACGGGTTCTGGCAGAGCCTGTGGGTTTGGCCCGCTGTCCCTGTGCTGCTGGGAGATGGGACAGAGGCCAAAGCAGTACAAGAGCAACAAAAAGAGTAACCAGGGGTTGCTTCCAGGCTGCTGAGCTGCTGCAGCCTGAGCGGCTCGGCCAGAGCCGAGGAGAAGGTGAGCGAGGGAGGCACTCAGGAGGCTTTTTGTGGATAAATACATTTGTTTCATGGAGTTCTGGGTTTGAGGGAACAGCCTCCCGTTAAAACATGAAACATGACTTGCTTTTAGGGTTACACTTCTGTGCAAAACTTTATACCTAACATCTGTGAGGATGAAGACTTTGCTGTTCCCCTGCTTCACCCCTGCCTCACTGTGAATACCCTGGAGCAACATTGTGAGACCTCACCATCTGCTCCCTGACAATAGTCTTCTCTCTTTCTCTTTAAAAAATCAGAAATTTGGAGTTGCTGTGGGACCTGGGAGTTTCAGCCAGATCCTTTTGGACAAAAAAAAAAAAAAAGATTTAACCTCCCACTATGGGAAAAAATAGTAAAACCAGAATGACTAGCAAATGAAGGGATTTGGAGCAAAGTTTCAAAGGTTAGATAAATCTATAAAAAATTACTTGGGCTTGTGTGCCTGAACAAGACAGCAGAAATTTTTAATGTTCGTCTTCCCTTTCACCAGAACAAGCACTTGTTTAATAATTTTAACACTTGTTTATTTATTTTATAAACTAAGTCAAGAATATGCCATCAATAACTTTAAACATTCCCATGTTTGAACCAGAAGGCAGCTGGCACAAAGAAACAATTACACAGCCATTGGGAGTTGGCTGACAGAAGATTTCCGTAAGTAATTATGCTCTGTGAGTGTGAGGGGAGAGGAAGATAAAAGGAGATAATGCCCTTTAGAGGGGATAATGCCTTGATATTTTCCTCATACCCTTTTGCTGAAAAGCTAATAGCAGGCACAAACTGAAGTGACCCTGAATGTAATTGGCAATAACAGATCTCTTCCCATTCCAGATCTTCCAATCCCCCCAAATGCAAATACTTCCAGCCACCTTGGTCAGTCCAAACAAGTAGAATTTACAGGGTCAGGCTCGAAGGTTTGCAGACACATAGAATTTCTTTCTGTGCTTAATGCCACCTGGGTATAGAGAATGGGTTCTCCATATCCTTTTCTCCTCGACCTCTCCTTTTTACCTTGTATTTCAAATTATTTAATCTAAAAAGTACTTATTTTGGCTGACAGGTTGATCTCAGCATCCAGAAAGGAGATGAGTCAGGCCTCTTTCTTATGTTGAGTCTAGAAATGTCTTTGAAAGTACCAGTTTTACTGGCAGCACAGGACAGTTCTGACAAATAAGGCAGAATTTAGGTGCTAATCATGTTTCGGTTGACTTTTACACGTAATAGAATCATAGAATCTTTTAGGGTGGAAAAGACCTTTAAGATGATTGAGTTCAAGCATAAACCTAACACAACATACACACAGCAGAAAATGTAATGTGTAGAAATCTCCAGTGGTTACGAAGCTGTAGTAATTAAGGGAACACTTACGGGTCTGGCACAGCATTCCCACCCATCCTCCGGAGCACTCGCAGATGTTGGGACCGACACACTCCCCGCCATTGAGGCATTTCTGCAGGCAGACAGCTGAACAGGTTGACATGAAACAAGTGAGAAGAGGTACGTGACGTATCTGTGTGGTCAAGAGCTGTCTGAGAGGTGACCTGCTAGGCTTTATTCCATATGGCCAGCTTCCAAAGGAATGGATGTGTTCTGTTCATCACATAAGCAGGATGCAGGATTCTTTGACATTTTCTTCTTAAGAAGTTTATTTTTGATAACAGACTACCAGGAGACTTCACATTTCTAATGCTTAGATTGTCATCAGCTAAGAATAATCTGTCTGTGATACACTCATGCCTGTTATATGCCTGCTGCATGTTCCATGTAAAAACCAAATATTTTCATAGTAAAGTTTGATATGTTTATTGCATGTATTATTTGTTCAGAGATCCTGAAGGAGTGAGTGCATGATCTGGTATATATGTATGAGAGACACTTCCTTCCTCCAGCATTTCTGAATAAATTATTAATATTATAAATTCAAACCACTGGTTTTGAAATCATATTTACTAGTGGGACCCAAAGGGTAAAAAGCCAATATTTTAATCGGGTTTGCATACAGTATGTCATCTTGATTATAAATTTATTCAGTTTATCTGTCAACTTCATGGTAATGAATAGCCATGTATGGAAAAATATTCCTTGAAAATATTTTAGGGCGAGAGGTTTTTTTTTTAATTACATTTTTATGTAACGGTAGTCAGAGTTACAGAGTAAGAACACGTCATTCTCCAAATTATGCACCGATGACCTTGAGAGTACATCAGTTTGGAAGGCTTTTATAGCAGGCTTTAGATAGTTCTGTACTTTGAAATATATGACATTTCTCTGCAGAATATAACAAAATATGTGAAGCTGTTAAAACATAAAATCAATGCTTCAAGTTTAATACTATAAAAATGAATTTCCATAACAAGATGTATAACAGAACTGAATGAAGCAGAACCAGGGTTCCCCCACACAGCTTTTTCTCCTTTGCAAGCATCAAGTGTTTATAGCATTTTGCATTACCTGTACTTAAAAATGTTTCTTCAAAATGCTGAAGTAGCAAAACAGATTCTATGTTGGTTTTTAGTATTGAAAGACTGCAAATTGTTGGCGACTGGACTAATTAATATAATCTGTTTGATGGGAGTAGAGATGCTTACGTTTGTTGCAGTGCTTTCCCCTCCAGCCAGACGGGCAGTCACAGACATTTGGGTGGACACATTTCCCCCCGTTCATGCACGTGGGGTCACAGACACCTGCAGGAACACAGCAAAGGGAGAACATGAGAAATGGGAAATGGGGGAAATGAGGGAAGACTTTAGTAGAGGCTTCCTTGCAGAAGGTTAGTTTGCTTGTAATTAAAAACCAGAAAAGTAATTTGGATTTGAGTATCTGAAACACAGAGGCTTGATAGCTCCCATAAATCCTTAGGGGAAATGCTGTGCCACGTGTAGAAACTCTTGGGGGGAAGCTCCAGTAAGAGCTGCCTCACCAGACAGAGCAGAGAGGCACTGATTACAGAGATTCCCAAAAAAGCAAGTGGACAAGCCAAAGATTGTTAGAGCTTTCACTTCCTCCTGGGAAAATTCCTCCTTCATGTTCTCAGATGTTCATTTGGATAAGAAAAGCCTTGACGAAGATGGATTGTTTTCACACTATTTTGGGTATGATTTTGCGTATCAAGCATGAATCCTAAAGATCTATTCCTGCATTGCTCTTTCAAACCATTACTTGTTAAAGCACTTACCTTTTTACTTTATTCTTTTGTAGAAATAAGATGTGAGAGCTGAGTTGTTCTTTCAAACACAAGAAGCCAGATGGATTTTCTGTTGATTTCATTAAAAATCTAATAGCTAGTTTTTGTGTCTCAGATTAAGCTGTATTTATCAGTGTTGTTTTAGAATATCCAGCATTAAAATCTCACATTCCTGAGAACTCAAACATCTGCAATCCCAACCTGCTTTGATGCAGGGAGATGCCATAGGCAGCTTCCCGAATTCCTTCTGTCCTGTTTCTTCTTGCCTGTTATGGTAAGTGTAGGAAATACCCATCAGGGGCAGGGTAATTCAGAAACATGGCAGTGCCGGTGTGGTGGGAGTGGGAATGATTTGCATTTTACATGGAAAGAGACACTGGGTAATTGGGCGGAGTACAAAGAGCCATGTAACACAGCGAGTGGCTGGACTGCGGTAGGAGAGCCAAGTCAGGAGGAGTTTGGCAGGGAAGGTGTGAGAACACATTTGTGTCCAGAGGCTCCTGCCATGTTCAAAGCTTTATAGGCACAGTGGAGCTGCCAGTGACTCCTTCCCATCCGTGGTAATCGGTGTCATTCCTCCCTGCCTGCAGGGATGGGTGGCTGTGGGACGGCTCCTCCTCAGCAGGGAGCAGGGGACTCGAGGGGCTGACAGCTAAAACGCAGCAGTGCCTTCATCAGCCTCGAGGCTGTGCTGCCTTTTAGCGCATCAGCAGCAAGAACAGAACGTGAATGCTAATGCTGCAGCAATCCTGGCTGTCGATTGTCTCTGCATACAGCACTCTGAATGACCACAGCCCTCCCTCGGACCTCTACTGTAGGATGTGGGATCCTGAAAAGAGCCTCAAAATAGGGATGATTACTAAAACATAACATGCAAAAATGCAGCAACTTTTATCTGATGGGAGAATAACCTTCTGTTCCTCTCTCAGGGATGATCAGGCATTTTTAAGTAGGCAGATTTACTTTACCTAATTACTCCTCTGATGTAGTGAAATATTGCTTTTGTGGCACTTCGTGTGCTGGCCTCTCCCTCCCTTCAGTCCAGATGCTGCTGCACTGGCAGCTTTTAGAGCTGTATTGCTGCTCTTGCTTGACTGCTACATTTACATTTCATTCTGTGCCAAGCCTCCTGGGTCCCTCAGCATCGTGACCTGCCCTTAGGCAGGGCAGACATGGCCATGATTATAGGGGCTACTTGGAACCCAGCCCTCAAACTGCCATCCTGCATTTCCTTCTTTCTCCACCTCTCCTGATCCATGCTGTAATCTTGGCCTCTGCTTACTAAGGCTAACGGGGATCTACAGTTCTTGCTGAGCTATTAAAAAAATGCTGCGACCACTGGTTAAAACCTAGGCAAGTTCAAAGAGTCATGGCATCCATAACTCTGAAATAATTTAATCTCTTATTTTCCCTCTTCCTTTTACTCTCTCCTTTGATGTCACATCTCCGATAAGAGATTTTTGATCCACAATATTACATTGTGTTGTATTTGACTTCACATTTCAATTATAAAACAGCTCAGACATTCAGAATTTAGAAAAGATGAGCCCAAACAATAAAGTTTGGTTCAATCACCTTATGCTTTTTGATATTCAGGGACCACAGTGTCCCCAGGACTGACCTGCTCTCCTAAAATCAGTTGAAAATCTATAGATTTAGTTTTGAGATCATATGAAACTCAGACAATATCTTCTCACCACCTCTTAGAAAGTGAAGTCAAGAAAAAGTAATGAGGACAGTAGCACTTGTTCAGATGGATATTTCTCTCTTTTTCTTTCTTTTGTTGCTTACATTTTCTGTATATTTTTAACCTTATACAAACAATCACATTCCTGTTTTTCTGGGGATTTTTTTGGTGTTTTTATTTTTTTTTTTTTTTACTGACAGCAGACTCTTCAACTGTGGGGAGTCAAATTAGTAATTCAGCAAAGGTTTCAGCAACAGGTGAGGTCCAGTCTTGATCTGAATAAAACATAAAAGTTCAAACTGACTTTCAACTTCCCATTTCTCCCTTTCTTTGTCCAGCTGCCTTAAAAATGACCAAGTAGCTATGAAAATATAGAATGAACTGCCTTCATTACTTATGGCATCTCTGACTTCAGTGATAAATCCAAAGGAGTTCAATTCAAAGTGAACTAAGGGTTCAAGTCAGTACCAAACCTGTTCTGATCTGGAGGAGCACTTCTGCCTGCCTGCCCTCTGGGGAAGAAACTCTCTTTTTGCCAAGGAATTCACAAGCACCTTTAGGTAAATTAATGCAGCGTTATCTCTCCCCTTTTCCTGCCTGACATCTCCACCTTGTCCTCCCTTCCTTTAACTTTCTTCAACATGACTCCATCTCAATACCCATCAGGCAGACTTCAACATTTGTTAATGATAACTAGTTTGGATCCTTTCTAGTCCCACTCCTTGGCCTCTGTGGAGGAGTTCCAATTTCAAAATAGCAAACAAAAATGTTAGAGTCTCTCACAGGAAAACTAAATAAATTATCAGACACTAGGAGAGCAAATCAAATTATTGCAATCCTCCCAGGTACTGGCATGACTTTGAAAAGACTCACTATTTTTTTTTTTTTGCCCTCCTCTTAAAAAGGGCCTGGCATCTTGGTCCTGAGACAGCAGAGGTTTGATAAGTTTTCCACCTCTCTTGGGGACTAGTCTAATGCCATGGATATAACCACATTTGTGTCTTCCCTTAGCTCAGTTAGGTAGGATATATCACTGGGAGTAGGGGGAGTCCCCTACTATCCACAGGTCCTGGGTGCAAGCTTGCTGGCAGTCAGTGAGTATCACTAAAGCCTTAATCATTCCCTTGCTGCTAATGTCGACATTTCCATGCTCTTCAGCAAGAACCAAAGCACAGAATTTCATATGCAAGGGTGCTACTCGAGTCTGTAATGCTCCACAATTCTGTAAGGCCACCATTTACAGCTAGGAACCACCTCCATGATCTTGTTTCCCTGAGCTGGTGGGTTAGATAAGGTAAGCCTATGCTGAAGGTGATAAAGCAGGTTGAAGAAGCGTGGTTATGTGTTGCATTTCAGATGAGGGGTGATTTTGATAAGGTAACAAGCAGCTGCAGGTGCTAAGATAAAACACAGGTGTTGCACAGAACATCACACAAAACGTGCACAGTTCTCCCAGGCGCTGAAAGGCATTCTCAACTTGCTGAGTTTTCTGTTTCACGCAGCAGCTCTTTCTCTTTGATGGCTTTAATGTGTTTCGACCTTACAATCACTTAAAATTTCCTGTGACCCTTTTCATAGCTTATCCCCTCTAGGCTCACTTGACCCAGTGAAGTGCTTCTTGCAACTCTTTTTATCAACCTCCATGAAGCTCCGCACTGAACGCTTCAGCCCTAAAATCTTTAAGGCAGTCAGACCTTCTGCTTTGTCAGCCAAAGAGAGGAATTTGCCTGCAAAATAAATATTTCTGGAGATTACTGAAACCACCCAACACCTGAAATGTTGTGTGTGATGTGAAGCCTGTCCTCCTGCTGTAAGTAGCACCAGCGATAGACGCCCATAATTTCAGTGACTTCTGCTGCCTGCCTTTGTTCCCATTGATCTACAGTAACATTCCTACTACAATGTACACAGTATTAAGAAAAATATCCCTGTTATGCAAAGCCAGAAGGGACTGGGGGCAAAGTGAAGCACTGGACATGCTTTGCTGCACTGCAGATACTAGGATTACACTATTAACCAGCTGTATCTGCTGACCAGAGACAGCACTGAGAAAAAGCCAGACATGTCCTCCAGATCTCCACTGCTTCTGTGCATTATCAGACAAAAACTTTTCCAGTTTAATCTGAGCCACCTTTAGACACAAGGACTTCATTACCCCTTTTCTCACTAGAAGGAGATAATAATAAGTAGTGAAAAGCTTTTAATTTTGTTGAAATAAGACAATCTTCATCACCAGCCTCATAAAGTCAAAAGAGAGGGAATATTAAACCAGGGTCCTAAAGTCTTAGCAGAGAGCAATCCCCTGCAATGCTTCAGGAACTGAAACATTCCTGGCCGTGAGACTGCACAGACTATTTCTTTCTGAATCAAAAATTACCTGTCATCCCATATCCTGAGCCATGGCTCTGATGAGGAGACAGTGCATCAAGCTGCAGTGCTGATTAGAAGATGCAGTTTTCAAGACAGCTTCTCTTTTTCTTTCTTTCTTTCTTTTTTATTTTTTTATTTGCCCTGTAGAAGCTGAGTAAATTGACCTGCTTCTCGGTGCATCCTGCCTTTGGATGGAAGAGAGAAAATAGCCTCAAGCAGTAACATCTGTGTGGGCCAGCTAAGGCAATGCATCAGGCTGTATCTTGCTGACAAAGAGCACAGAAATGCAGCCAAAAGAACACCTACTGGTAGATACATACTTCAACTTATCCCTTAAGTCCCCATCCCTGTGCTGACATTTCTGGGTGATTCACAGGCATTGTTTTTATTTCTGGCTGGTGCTGGTTTTGAACTGATGACTTCTCTGTGGGTCCAGTGCATAATTCAACTTGTTCTATTGCTCTTCTGAGGAGCAGGGAGCTTGATCAGTCTCAGCTTTGGTTTTTCTATGGGTGCATGTTGTTTTAATGTTTGTTTCCTCCTTGCTGCTTAGTGGTTACCTTGATTTGGTGTGACACTCTCAAAAGCAGA
Organism: Coloeus monedula; assembly: GCF_965178545.1. Taxonomy (NCBI): domain Eukaryota; kingdom Metazoa; phylum Chordata; class Aves; order Passeriformes; family Corvidae; genus Coloeus; species Coloeus monedula. Next base: position 35,247,103 of record NC_138787.1, read on the forward strand.
GAGCTGTAGCTGGGGAGATACAACACAGTACGGACACAGAGCATGGGACAGATTTAAAAATATCACTGACTGGTCTTGTCAGGAAAATACAGCTTACAGAAGTTGAGCTGCGGACAAAAATGAGACCAGTAAATGTTAAAGAAGTGGATTTTGTGATAAAGCTGGCACTTCTAGCCCTTTGCAGTGTTTGTAGGTAAAATAAATCACCTATTGATAAAACAAGGAGGATGTGGAGAAGCTCTGTGCCAGGAATGACACAATCACGATACTGCAGCCTTAAAGTGTGGGGATGTTGCTGATCCTTTTCCCAGGACGTGAACTGGAAGGTCAGACCAGCAGTTTCACAAAATAGCACAGCTCAATTGATCGACTGGAAGAAGGTTCCCCATCTCTCTGGGTGCGTTGTGCACCCAAGCAGCACTGCTCAGATGAAACATTATCCTGGCTGCAGAAAGGAAACAATTGCTTGGATGCTTCTAGGCTCCAAATAAAGATTTGATCTTGCTGAATGATCTTCAATCCTTTAAAAAATAAAAATTAAAAAAAAAAAATCCCCAGATGGGTGTGTTCTGGCCAAAATAAGATTTTTCTAACAAAGGGCACCATTGTTTGGATTCTACTGGCAGAAATTAGTGGAGGTAAAAAAATGTCATTCACCCCTTTAGAGGGTATAACTGATGCTCAACAGATCATTAGCGAGATGGATGTACCAATATATCTGCTGCTCTGAAGGTCCCAAATGCACATAGCTCTGAAAAACACGTTATGGATTCGGGACACTGGCAATTTCTAGTCCCCTTTCTTCTGCTTCCAAGGGCACTGAGGAAATAGTTTTGCCCACGCTGAGTTTTAGGCACATATGCTGTTCCACAGCTTGATTTTATCTGAAATTCCTCATCTGTGTTGATGTGGGTTTGTAAATAAAGAAATAACTTTTCTCTGCAAGCTCTGTCTGAGTAACCTCGGATGTGTGATCCGCTGAATGTCAGTAATTATAGCCACAGATTAAATTTTAGGGAGAAAGAATATTTCTCATGTAACAGAATTGCAAATTTTGTGCAATGTTCTAAAATTTGGATCCTTATCCATATCAAACTACCAATCATTTTGAGGTTTTCTCATCCCTATTTCTTGCTTCATGTACGTCTGACGGAGATGCAAAGCACTTCTTCAATAAATTACCTTTCTGAATAGTAAAAAAATAATCTGGTAGAAACCTCTGAGGGATGCAGTCCGGGAGAACAAATTACTACAAGACACAGAGGGAGCTGTAAATGTAATTGTGATGGTTGTGGTGACAGTTTGCATTTCTAATATATTCACTTTACCACAGAGCTCTAGTAATAAGAGTTACTTTGCATGACCTAGCACACATTTCAGAAGAAAAAATGGTCAGAAAAATTGTAAACCATATAGATAGCAGTGCAACGACAGTGCTTTGTCTAATTATGTCTGGATCTTCATTCTGATGTGTACTCTGATATACTTATGGGGCCTTTTAGAGATATTAAAGCAGGAAATAAATCTAATTTAGTTATTAGCTCAGTAAAAATGAGAAAAATAATTACTACTGTATGGAAAAACTACTGAGCTGCTAGACTGCACTCCTAGAGTCAGTGTGTAATGCACTGCATTGCTGTTTGCTGTCACGTCACTCTCAGCAGCTGATAACATTTTTTATTAGCTAAGGAGGATCCTGATCTCTCCACCTGTATCTCCAAAACATTCCCTGGTAGCAAGTGGTGGGCAAAACTCCTAAACCTCAGGAAACCGATGGGGGATCATCCCTGCAATACAGGCAGGGGGCTCCCCACTGTCCTTGGACAGAAATGTCTCTCCCTCTTGGTCTCATGATCTTCATTTTTCCTACTGTTTGTCGTCAGGTGAAACTCTGGACATGCAATGGTATCATGTTCCTGTGAAATACTTCAGCATCTTTCAGAATGAAACCACCATAAACAAAATAAGCATGTGTAGGTGCACATTTGGATGTTTGGGGAATATTCTGCTAGGAACCGTGGGATTTTGAGATCATTAGTAAATCCTTTTTCTCATTTATGGACTGGTTTTAGTCTGATTGCAACACTGTTAATTTGAAAGAGACTATAGCTCTACTTTATTCTCATCTTTGCAACTGTTAGTGTAAAATTAATGTAGGGAATTGCAAAGTATACTCTCAGCACAGCTCATATTCCCCAACTTGTTAGGGGCTTGAGTTTGGTAGCATTTTCTCTTCACTGAAGAATGCTCTGAGTTTTATTAGGTCAGTGAACTATTCCAGCCTGTGTATAAATAGTTCTGTTGAGCTGCTTTCTTATCATGCCTGAATGAGAAGTGAAAGAGGACTCACACACCGTTTCTCCTTTGCTGACTGTTTTTGCAACTCTGTGCCTGAGGATGACCTGCAGTTTAGGCCATTTGGGCACATTCTCCTTGCCCTGTGTGGGATAAGCCACTGCCAGTGCTTGGTGCAATTTGGTTCATTTTCATCTGTGCAAAGAGAAAGGCAGATTCAAGTCTCAAGAGAAGGACAGCAGCCACAGGCCACAGTGGTCTGGCTGGTAACCCAGCCAAAAAGTAAGGACCCAGTTGGGAAGTTTGGAATAGGACTGCTGCCTTCACTGGCACTGCACTAATCTGTTCATCACCCTGCTATTATCTGCCTCCAAAAGCAAGCTTGAGCTTACGTGGAAATCAGTGCTGGAGAGGATTGTCTTGCCAGAGTCTTTTTGTGGATAAACAGACAGCATTAATCTTCATGACCGTCTGTCCTCTGTGCTTTTCAAGTGGTAAATCCATTGCTCCTTTTAAAGAGTGATTTACAAAATATTTGGGTCAAAAATAGATCCCCAAAATGTTTCTTAAATCAATTAGTGGGCAAAAAGCACTTATCCTCACACAGAAGCCCACTGCAGAGAGATGCAGTAATTCAGGAGCTCCTTTCCTTTTGCTTTAGGCATGCTTTTACATACAGCACAGATCTGGCACATTTCTTCGGTGCCTTTCAGATACAAGCAAAGAAATATTCTATCAAAATTCAGATTTTTTAGTCTTGTAAAATTCATCCTGTAGTCTGGGAATGTTCTGCTCATGGAATGAATAAAAAATTTAATAAGGCTTTTGGGCTTATTTAGGAAATATATTCAGTTCTTACCCAGATGTATACTTGTTGCCTGCCTGGAAAATAAATGTAGACAGATGCATGTGCTCAAATCCCCTATTAAAATAAATGCATCAGCTACATATATATGAAAAAAAATTAGCTTTTAAGAAAGACCAACTAATGGTTTTGTCACAAATCCTTACTAAGAGAGAGCAGAGAGGAGCACTGCTCTGAGAGCAGACCAAAAACCAGGTTGTGCCTTGAGTCGCTGTCTCCTGTTGGGCTCTATCCCTTCCTCTGGGAAGCCACAGCTCTCCCTGTTCCCCCAGGCAAGATGCATGGATCATGTCTTGTCCAGCTGAATGGGAAAGACAGCAGTAGCCTGATTTTTTTTTTTTTGCTCATCTTCTATTGTATTTCCTGCCTAGGGATGGAAGATGACATCTAATATGAACCAATTCTGTTGCATAGACTGGAAAATCAAGTAAGGACTGAGACCAGTGTTTCCTTTTCCTGTGTCTCCAGACCAGATGCCAACCAGGGGACAGGCCAGCCTGCAAATCTGTAATTTTATTGCATAGATAATGCTTTGAACAGGAAGTTACAGGTCTCTTTGCTATAAGCAGCTGTTTGTTTACTTCCAAACACCCACTGTTCAAGGATATTTTCCATCCAGGAATCTTAGACAAACACTTGTTGCTTTTAAGTGCATCCTTGCCATATGAAAAGCAAGTCTGATTAACTGATTCCTCCATCCATTTGGATGAGATATGTTGTTTGTTCCCTACTTGTTTGTGTGGGAGGGTTTGCTGGGCCTCTGGCTTGCAAACTGGCTGATTTTAGATAGCTTAAGTCAATCTGGCTATTCAGTGAAGACATTCCAGAGAATATATCACACAGTGTCAAGATGACAACTCGGTGGGAGTCTGATTTGTTGAGCAGTAAAACTTCCTGCTTATGCAGCTGGCGAGGCAGCAATGTACAGAAACATTACATGGGAAGGCTGGAATGTGGGAAGTCAGTGACTTTCACAATATGACATTGCTTAGCAAAAAGCTGCCTTTGAAGCCCAGTGTTCACATTTCCAATTAGTTTGCCTCTAGCTCTCATGCAAGGAAAGTCCTCATGCTGCCAGGAAGGGAAAAGAAAGGAGGAGGGAAGAGGAGCAAGCAGAGCTGGAGGAATGACTGTGAGTTATATTGCACACTGTGAATTGGCTATAAATCCTGGCTGCAGGAATTACTGAAATGGAGAAATAGTTATCTCCTAACTTTGAGATCCAATCTGCAAAGTCCCAGTGTCAGTGTGATGATTTATGTGATACGAAGTTGTCAGGATTGAGCCTGACACAAGGAAACAGATGCACACAGAAACACGTTCTCACTTCTAAATGGTGAGCAAACCCCAGGTCTCTGGCTGTGTTTCTTGGCCACGGGGTAGTGCCCAAAGAGGGGCTGAGGTCAGGCTCCAGGTGTGCCTGGTGTGCTGGGAAAGAGAGGAGGATGGTCAGCACTGTTCTCCCATGACCTCTGCTTGCTGATGAACTCCAGAGGGAGCTGTGGCTCGCCTTTTTTCGCTCAGAGATGCACTCACAAGAAGGAGACAGCAGAGAAAAGGATAAATGTGTGGTCCCATGAATCCCTCTTCTTGTCCCCTTCTCTTCATTCCAACCTTTCATAAGAAAACTCAGCTTTTATGGGCTTTCACTTTTAAAGGCTGTTTGTAGAGCGGTCCTATGAAAATACACATAGTAAATAAAGGAAACCTACTGTGTTGTCTGTTTATAATTTTTGTAAGGATGCAGGAGAAATCAGTCAGAACCCTGCTTTAAAGCCTTGTGAAAAGCAGTGACATCCCAGGATTGTTAAAGCTGTGTTTTTCAAAAGGGAATTCAAACCACGGCACAAACAGTTTTTCTTTAGTGCTAGCTCCTGATTGTGTTTGTTACATGCAAAGTTGATCCAGAAATATATTTTATTTTGAGGTGCTGCCAGCATTTGCCTCTTCCCTCTCAACAAGACTGATTATACTGGAAACAATCCTTCTCAACTGAGGCTACGAGGCTGTAGATTGCTGAGGCACAACCACACATTTCCCTGTCAGCCCAACCACACATTTCCCTGTCAGCACGCGTGCCCGGGGTGTGGGTGTCTGCTTTGTATAATCACCAGGCACTTACTGCAGCTGGCAGCCAATCAGACCTCTCTGATTTACACATTTTGGGGTTTTGGAGTGATGTTTATTTAGATACAAAACACAAACTTTCAGGCTGAATGCCTTTCCACACACTCAGGAAACAAAGGAGAGCCAGCCTGAATAGAAAAGACGTGGTGCCACCACTCTACCCTGCCTGTTTTTGGCTGGCATGCAGACAGTATTAGAAATTCCAGACAGTACAGGGATGAAAGTGAAAATCCTAAGCCATGTTTCTATGTATTGAAAATAAACCAATAGCCTGTTTGGGTTCAGTTAAAAAATAACCTGTCTTTGATGGGTTGCGTGGCTTTTAGTTTTAATTATCACCTTCAACTGAGAATCTGAAGCTGCCAAAATTAAACAGAAGCTTTTCATTCTCTGTCCATGCAGCTGAGGTATTAAGAAGGAAAGAGTAATGTCTAAAAGCAGTGGAAACAATATCAACGTCTCAAACAATGACAACATTGAATAAACTGCCAATTTTTCTGCCTTAGTATTAAGTTTACTCACTCTATCTTGATAGGTTTTATTAGGCAGGTAATAAATCCACCCCAAATTTCTAAGATTATAGACTCAGTGCAAGTACATAGTAAAGCTGATTTGCTATCAGAGGTGTTTTAAACTGTACTGGAAGTATAAAAGTACATAAGGAGACTGCAATTTCCTATTCAGAGTGCAAAGAACAATTAAAATAATGATAAAACCCTTCAAAAGGATTTATTTTTCTCCAGGGGTCACCTGGCAGCAACTGCTGAGCTGTGATTTGGGCCACAGGTTCACCTTAAGCAGTCTCTCTGACATTTTCCTGGTGATTTGGAAATAGGAGATGATGCAGTGTTAAACTTCCAGTAAACTTCTATATCTGATCACAGCTTTGCTATCCCGATGTGTGTATTTCTTTTCCTCACTTTCTGTGTGTATATTACAACTCTGCACAAGCCAAAATGTCCTGTGCAACTCAGGGCTCAGCCACCTTACATGGAGTCCTTAAAGCCCAACAGAAAAGATGCTCAAATCCAGAATAAATGTCTCTGTACAGTAGAAATCTACTGTTTTTTCCTGATTCCTTCTTGCCGTACCCTTCCCTACTGGATTTCTCAGCACTCAGGCACACAGCCCATGGGGCTGTCTCACCTCTGCACAGTCAGCTACCCCAGGTGGGCCCAGGATTATCAAAATAACTTGATAAGTGTATAAACACAGACATGTTTACTGCTAGTGACACTGCAGAATGAGCTGCCTGATATATCAGCTCTTTTTGGAATTTCAAATGGACGTTATGGTAGTTTTAATATGTCTTATTAAAGAAAAAAGGGGTTGGGTAGTGGAATTTCTCCACTCTGGGGATTTATTCTCCATTTTTTCCTTTGTCTGTGTGTGAGTTAGGAACACTGTGTTTATCCTTTTAGCCTCTCAGTGTGTGCCACACATGTCAGCTGATCCCCCGATCTAGTCTATGCCCAATGGAAAATGATACGAAGTCATGCTTAAAAAAAGGGGTGAGATGTGTTCTGCACTTGAACTCTGAGAGGTCTGTAGGACAGAGAGCAGCCTCCCACTGCTGGGAGCACTGGTTTTCTCCATATTGTATGTAGAAGAAAGTTTGCAGAGGTCAGCTGAGACTGACTTCTGCTGTGCCCTGCAGTCCTCTGCTCCAGAGGAGCTGCAAAATCTGGAACCTCTGCCAGAGGAGAAAGAAGTTATTTTATATAACAGCAACAAGAAGATGTACAGCTCTAAGAGAAACTGCTTGTTATAAAAGATTGTGAATAAACTCCTTCTTTCAATGGATCTTGATACTTGTCTCATGTGCTGTTGATTTTAGGCAAGAAAAAAGAAACAGTACTCAACATTTTTCACCAATTAGCAGTCAATGACTGGTAAGAGTCAGCAAAATGTAGTATTTTCCTTCTCCTTAATCATGTTTCTCTTCTTTCATCACATTCACAGGCCCTTTATTTAAGTTTTTACAACACTAGGCTAAATAAACCAGACTAAATAGCAGGTATTGAAGTAGAATGGAGGCTTGGATCAGACAGAACAAAAATATTTTCATCATCTCAAAAAACATTTCTGAAAAAGATGAACAACAAAACCTCAGAAACTTTTGGAAAGTGGAAAGAAACCTGCTGTGAGTTGGTGGAGTTTGGAGGATTCCAGGGAGTGCTTTGCTAGACTGCAATCATCATCAGCACGCTTCCCTTTGATCTGCCTGGAGATGTGGCAGGGTGTTTAAAGCTGGAAACAGCACTTTTCTAATGTTCTCTAACCTCAAAAACAAGATGCCAAACATAAGGTTTTTTGCTCCTTTTTTCTCCCTCCAGCACATTCCTGCCAGAACAGACTATTTGATTGTGCACTGTGCATCACGACTCTCCCTGCTGAAGGAGGGGAGAGCTGCAGTGTGGGGAATGAGAGGGCTTTTGTTGCTGCAGGGAATTTTTTACTGGCTTTTTTTTCCTCTGTGTGTGAGAAACATAAAATGCTCTGGAAATGTACAGATTCTTCCTGCCAAGAATGGTTGTTTTCACAGCTCCCCTCTTGCCAATTTCAAACTGATTAAGAAATAATAAAAAAAGAAGTTTTCACATACATATCCTAAACTCTCTGGCTGACAGATATTGTTGAGCAATTGAGTCTGCAAAAGTGCCAAAATAACCTATTTCCCCAGAAGAATAGAAGAATCAAATATTAATACTGACATTAACGTGAAAGGGGAGTTTTCAGTGACAAGAACAAATTCAAGGATGAAGTGCTATTAACCAATTACCTTAATTAAGCTGGGACTATGATGTTGTAATATTTTTGAGGGTCTTAGTCAACTTCTTGGCCTTTGGCTTTAATTTTTCCCCCCAAAAATCTTTCGTGCAAAATAATTAATTCATCTCCAACTAGGAATGTTACTCCTTTTGAATGCATGAAATATTTAGAGAGGATTCCAGAAAAATGTTCTCCTGCCAACTTTGACTTGACTTAATGCTATTCTAATTAACAAGTTGGTTTTGGGCATAACATAATGTTATACGGGCTCTGATAGAAATAAAGCATAAGTACAGGCTAAATATTCTGTGGAGTGTGCACAAAAAGGAGAAAAGCTGTTTAGGAGTTGGAGAACTGTTGGAAAACAAAGGGAAATGTGTAACTCACTTTTCTGGCACCTTCTCCCAGTGTAGCCCTCGGCACAGGAGCAGACGTTGGTCCGGACGCAGTGACCACCGTTCTTACAGGGGGGAATGCAAACAGCTGGGGAAAGGAAAGCAAAAGTTCTGGGCACCAAAATCACATGGGGACCAAAACACAGGCTCCCTTTGAGGTGCCTGGGTTGGGAGAGCAGCTCACAGAGGTGTTTTTTTAGCTGGGGTAGGGAAGGTGTCTCCCTAAAGGATGATTTGGGCAGATACCTGGATGGAAGCTCTGATTCTGTGTTGTTTGTGGAAGGAACGTGGGACATGATTCCTAGCACCCAAGGGTCTCTTAGATACTTGCAGTTAAGTGGTCAGAATATTCCCAAGGGTCTCAGGTTTTTAAGTCTCTGTCAAAGAGCTTCCTCAAGGGCTTCTGCCCTTGAAATATAGGTCAGTGTTTGACCTATATTTGACCTTGGTGCCGTTTCTAACTTGACCTTGGTGCTGTTTCTTCCCCCTTTCTCAAAGAAGCAGAGGAAGGGCTTTGCTGTTCTTCAGCATCCATCCACTGTATCCTCATGTCAGTCCCAGATCCCACAAAAGCCAATACTTATTTTCAAGTTTTAGCTCTGTTTAAACCATAACACTTAAGGGCAAAAATTTCAAATCACATAGATGTTGAAAATCACCCTGTGTTCAACTCAAGAGCAAGATCATCAAGTCACAATCGGTATCATTTTCACTCTCTCCTTCACCCCCAACCCCATAAAAACAAAGAGTTTCCAGCAAGCTCCATTTGCAATTAGATTTTTGTGTGTCAATCATTCACTTGCAAAAGTTTGCATCAGGACCACATTCATCTAGGAGCTCCAGGGAAACAAAAGAGAGAGAGAGAGTAAAAGCAAAGAACTTTCAACAACAAAGTAGTTTTGGTAATAAGGGTGCATTTATATTCCCAGATTCAGGAGGAGTTACTAGAGCTGTACTCAAAAAAAGAAAAGCGAGCACAGGGGTCTTCCAGCTACTTGGGCCCTAAGTTCTCTTTCTTGTATGTTCTGCCTGAGATTCTGGGTCATTAAAGGATCCATTAATTTGGCTTCTGCAGCACAGAGTGAGGAGGAAGCCCAGGATACTGTAAGCCTCAGTCTAGAGCACTCAGCCTAGGACAGGGATTAAAAGTCAGGTCCTGCTCAATCAGAGCAATATTTGATCAGATTTTTAAGCAGGGATCTGCTCAAGTCCTACAGAAGTCTCCCATCCACAACACTTTAGTGTGGTCACATAGGTGATATTATGAGCTCCATTTGAAGGTAAATTATCACCTGGCTCTGAAACACAGAACAGTACACACCACAGGGTGTACAAAATGAACAAAGTATGGCCATGCTTTAACATTTAATTGAATAGTTGCTAATTAATGATATCAATGACTCAGGTAGTTTTAGAGTAATTATTTAGTTACCATTAATGGCATCGCAAATAAGTGCTTACTCCTTCCCAATACTGTCAGGGACAATAAAACGTGGATTTATGACCGACTATAACAGCAAAGAAGCACAGAGTTATGACAAGGAGAGTCTCTGGATATGTTTCATGTGGGGGCAGGTAATATTATAGGTGGTATTTATGTTTTGAGGCTGGGTCCTTTATCAAGATGACAAATAGAACTTTCTTACCTCTCTGGCACTGCAGCCCATAGAAACCAGAAGGACATAAGCACGTATTTGGGCGTACACAGATTCCTCCATTCAGGCACACAGGATTGCACACAGCTGGATGGGAATACGAGATAACTTTATGAATCTCTGATAACACTGAACTTTTTAGAGTAGGCACTCTTTTACTGCTGCACATGTCACTAGAATTAATATTTCTAGTGATACTGTGAAAAGTTTCATGTAACCCTTGCTGGTCAGTTGTGCTGCAGTATGTACTCATGGTCGACACAGTGGGAGTATTTCAGTGGTGTTTTAGCATAGCTTGGGGGATGAAATAGACTATAATTTCACATAATAATTTAATTTATTTCAGATGTATTCCTTTGATTCACACAGTTCATTTATTTCCATTCCAGTATTCTCACCAAGCACAATCCCAAGGTAGTAAATGTAGTCAAATAAAATACACCCTGGGTAACCTGGAGATGAGATATTAATTGTTTGCTGCTTTGTCCACATTCAGCAGAGCATTGTGGCATTTCCACGGACCTGAATAGGTGTGCACCAAAAAACCTGTTTGTTCTGCCTCATTTAAATGCCAGTTCCCACAACACATTGGCTCATTCATCACCAACAAAGCCACTGGCTGAGCTCCCTTTGCCTCTTTATGTATCTGTTATTACTCTAGATGATACAGCAGGCATTAGGAATTAAAAGCTGTCTTGCATATTTCTATGTGGCAAGTACAAGACTGTTAAAAAAACCTATTAGAATTGCAAATTGATTTAGATGGGAAGTCAGTGTGTGAAGAATAAGGAATCTGATGAAGTTTTTGTTGTAAAGCAGAGCGACACTTTAAACCAGCCTTTTTCCTTCCCTTTGTCTTTCAGTATCTTACAGAGTAGCCCATTAAATAAATTAAATGCGTTTAAGCTTAAATAAATTAAGGGTCACTAAAATGTTTCAGATGAACTAAAGAAGAAATAAAATGTCAATTTGGAAAGAGAAAAAAATAGTGAAATTGTAGTCTGGACGAGAGGCTTTTCTGACTAAGGAGTAGTCACTTATGAAGTCAAAATGGATTTCATTCATTGCTCAAGGGGAGTTTGGTTTAGTCGCCTCACTGTCCTGGCTAGTTCATAGATGTCCATATTCTTGTTACTCTGTCAGTGTTTGCATTTCTGGTGGTAAAGTCCCTTTTTTAAAATGTTTATACCTGCATTCTTTCCGAGACTGCTATCATAACACTTGAGGTGGGAAACCCTGGCAGTGTCCACAAAATATTCTGTGCAATGCACACAAAACAGTGCCAGAGAGGTGAGTCTGGCAGCCTTTCACCAAAGCTGTCAGCAGACAAAAAAATCCTGCTGCTGTTATTTTGGTCTGGAAGTTACTGCTCCTGTTGCTTGCTGCCTTCTCTTGGAATGATCCTGTTTAAAGCCATGCCAAAATAAAATTTCAGAACTCCTTGAGAAGAAAAAGCAGAGCTAGTGGGAACCAGAATAGCAGTGACAATCCCAGTAATTTCCTGTGGATCATAGCTGGGGTAATTCATGTGTCCTCAGTAGGTCTGTCAGTTTAACACTTACAGGAAGAGCAATCTCCAGGAGAGAGAGGTTAAAATGACATCTCTCACCTTCCAGGAAAGGTAAGGTAGGCTGAAGGTGTCTCAGACATTTAATATTCACCGTGGCAGAGGCAGACTGCCTCTGGAGCCTTGAGGTCTGCCACTGATTAAGGTAGTCCTCGTCTTTTAATATTTCACTATTTTGCATGGCTTGTCCCAGGTAAGTGCTGTAGTGTCTGTGCCTTTGGAGGAAAATATCTCCCCCAGCTTTTAGGACTTTGATCCTGAGAGGTCTGAGCTGTGTCTGTGTAAAACTTTGAGCCCAGACTAGAAATAGATACCTAGTTCCAGTCCACACCTTGTCATTTTGTACTGATGGGTGGAGGTGGCTTTTCCCTGAGCTCTCACACTCCTGTGGGTGCTTTTTGTAGGTGCTCTGAAAGTGAGAGATGCAGGCAGGAGGAGCAGTGTGAATTCTGGCAGCAGTGCACGCTAAGAATTAACTCCAGAATCACAGGAGTTTAAAAAGCAGCAAGAAGGTTTTGTTTGTGGGTTCCCTCTATATAACCCTGAGATTTAGGAGTACTTACATAAACACCTAAACTTACGAATAGTTACATAAACTCAAGGCCTGTGCAGGTTTTGCCCTGTCCTTGGTCTCCTGTTCTTATGCTTTAATTCTTTAAGCAGAATTCCCAGTCTGAGAGCTGAATTGTGGGGGAACCACAGGGACTTTGGTCAGCACAGGGTGGGATCAGTCATTGCCAGCCACTCACCTGTCTCACAAGAGGGGCTGCTCCACCCATGCCTGCACTGGCACTCATCTGGTGACACACAGACCCCCCCGTTGTGACAGTGCCTGTTGCACACCACTGGAAAACACACAGAAGATCAAAATCTCTTATCACTTACACCAGTGCAGATCCTAAAATTGCCCTATTAACAGCAAATAACTTAGAGTATTAGTCCAGGAGGTAAACTGAGGGTGGAATCTGTCCCTCTGGTTTGCTTTCTCTATTAGAAGCCATACACTTAAAATTCTTTGGTTTTTAAGTATTCCAGCTACTCGGCTTCATAGATAAAAGTACACTCCTCTCAAGGGCAACCCGGTATTTAAATAAGCAGCAAGGACTGTGATGATGGAAGTGCACGTGTTTTGCTGATATAGAAGGGTTTGAAGGCTGATTTTCAGATATTGTCTGTATTGAACCTCTTTTTTAACTTGTATTGCAGAGTAACATGATTCCTAATAGGTATGGCTGGTATTTTGTGTTCTCAAAATTAGCATTATTACATTCACTTACAATCTTAAATTTCATAAATATTACTATAAATAACATGCACTCTTTTTTCTTCTTTTTTTGTTTGTTTTTCCAGAAGCAATTTTACGTAGAGAATGTTGATTTAGATGTGCATATTTCTGCATAATACAACTATGCTGCTGGTAGATATGTGCTCTGAAATAGCTACTGTATTACTTCAATGTGTTATCCTTTGTGTTCAATAAGCATTTTAAGGGGAAATACAAGGAAAAAAAGAAAAAGGCTTTTTTTGTCAGGTTTTTTTTCTTTTTTTTAAATCTTGTAATTTTCTGCTAATTGACTCATGTAATGAAGAAGGTGGGGGTGAGTTCATACGTACTGGTTTCACATCGAGGCCCTACAAATCCATAAGCACAAGAGCAAGTGTTTTGAGGCAGACAGGTTCCTCCATGCTCACACGGTGGCTCACACTGCGCTGCAAGAGTGAAACACGAGGAAAAAAATACAGTTCAAATATTACATCCTCTGTGCTTATGAGCACAGCACAGGTTACTTCTTTCCCCATCCCATTTTATTAATCCAGCAAGTAATTTGGCTGAGGAAAACACTGCAGGATAGCAGTAGGTATCACATTAGCAATACAGCACTAATGAGCAGCTGTATAAAGTCTGCAAGGGAATGGCTTTAACATAATCATATTCAACTTCTGAGCATGCACATTTTTAAGTACATATTTTTGAAGGCAAGGGATGGATGAAGTACAAATGCAGTTATTACTCAAGACCTCACCCATCCCTCTCTACAAATTTGCCTTGTGGATGGTTAGTAAGCCTTAACAGGTGTCAGATAAGGCAGAGATTAAGTGTTTCTTCCTTAGAGAAAAGAGTTGTATGTGGATTTGTCAACAAAATGGCAAACATTTAAGCAAAAAAATTAATATTTAATGAGTAACATGAGCTCTGCAGACAAAGCAGCAAATTAGATAAAGATTTCTTGACTCATTTCTGTATGCAATGTGCTTCTGTGGAAGAAAGAGGATGACTGTGGAAAGGACTACACCTCCTGAAACAGGCTATTTGTTGAAGGCATGGTTTTTTTTAAAATGTTGATCATTATGAATCTAAAAATTTTATTGTACATGGATCCTGGAAGGTTTGGCCCCTTAAACCTAAGATCTAAGGCAGGTACTTGACACTTCTATTTGTAACCCTCTAATAAGGGGTAATTGTGTATGGCAAACTCAAGAGAGGAGGAGGAGGAAGGTCACTGAAGGGACAAAATGGTCACTGAAGGGACAGGATGACCACTGACACTCAAAGGAGAAGCTCTGTGACAGGAGCAGAGCAAGAAATATGTGCCAGAGGCTCTTCATGACTCTGGGAAAAAGAAAGGCACCTCACATACCAAAATGAAAAATATCTTCCCTTGTGTGTGGGAAGTGAATACAGAGAAATATGTTGTACTTTGGCTCACTTCACTGGCAGAGTTTTGTCTCTTATGAAGGATATGAAGCTAAGCAAGGTTATTCCAAGGAAAATGAGAAATGAAGCTAACGAGACCTGAAACAAAGTGTCTTTCATTTTAAGTATTGTTACAAGGGAAGAGAACTTTAATGCACCACATTTTGTTCTTAAAGCTGGAAAATGGGCAATGGGAATGGAAAGATAAATGAAGGACAAATTCCTGGGGCACCATAAAATTTTAATGCAGTTATTGTGGTGAAGACTTCCTCACCTCTTGTGATTATCACCAAGCCATGGAATATGAACTTTGACATCCAAAAAATAATGAAAGCCCTCACACATTTTCCAATTGCAGACAAGCTCCAAGAACATGCTTTAAAAGAAACCATTTTGACACAAATAGCATTGAAGAAATATATTTGGTATTTATCTGTGAAATTTTCAATGCTGCATTATATAACTTTACGATTTGACCTGCCTGAGGTGTATTTTACACTTACAAGGTGTATTTTAGACCCATACTGTATATGCTGAGAATGTCATTAAGCCAAATTTGATTTTTGAGTAGATGGGCTATAAGGTTTAGACATTTGCAAATCAACATGTGCTTAGATGAAATTCCACGTGTACATCTGTGAAAAAAAAAGGATAAAACCAAATCATCATTGTCTGGACAAGTGAATAGATTCAGATAAGTTTAGATCAGATATTAGGAAGAAATTATTAGCTGTGAAGATGGTGAGGCATTGGCACAGGCCGCCCAGAGAAGCTGTGGCTGCTCCATCCTTGGAAGTGTCCAAGGCCAGGTTGGATGTGGCTTGGAGCAACCTGGGACAGTGCTTTCTTTGCAATCAGATGTTAAAAGCAGATGGAATTGGTTAATAACATCTGTTTGGAGATAAGGGGAGCACCAAACCTGGGGAAAAATGTACCACTCTTTTTAAAGTGCATTAAATGTGATTGCCTTTCCTGTAGGATGATGGTTACATAAAGCCTCCAGGTGCCTAAGTGCTGTGCCAAGCACGGTGACATTCAAGCATATTACGCTTTATTTCAGCGTGGTTTGTGTGTAGCACTTAAAGCAAGTGTGTCCGTGTGAATAGAACACTTTCCATCTGGCCTTTGCAGATTCCAAGATGCATCTGAGCTGTCAGAAAAGAACATGGTATTTTGGATATTAAAACATTTAGCTCTTACCATGACATTTAATAGTAAAATGTTTAAAACTGTTCTATTACTGGTGAATAGCAAAACATAAAAACAGAACGCTGGCTGCTCTGTGAGAAGGAGAGTAATATTCACTTAAAAGACATTTCCCACTGTAATAGAAATATACTGCTTGTGTCAAATTCTTTTCCCAAACTTCTATCTTTCATCTTCTGGAATGAATATTTTTTTCTGTGAGCATTTGCTAAGTTGTAGAAAGGTATTGTGGTGTTTTTATACTAAGCAGTTTTGGATAGGAAAAAATAACAGCAAAGAGGCAAACATTGCTGCAAATGGTCAATCTTGCTGTCAAGTGTACGTATGTTTATGTTTACAATTTAAAATCTGGAGGTGAAAATGGAGAAGTGCATTATTGTTTTCTTTGAAAAGGCTTTCTGGGAAATATCCCCAAACTTCTATTTTCCATTAAAATGAGATCATACAGTTCTTATAAGTTTCTCTACAATAACTTCAGGGGCACTCAGGAATACCAGATGCTGTGTTGTTTCTCTCATTTTCCATAGCCTAATCAGCAAATGTCTTCCAGGACAGAGTTATTGCTTAGCATCTCCACAGTGAGTAACTCCCTGTGCCATCCACGTGTGAGGCCCTGGGTCTGTGCAAATAAAGCCAGGCTTGGAGCTGAGAGAGCATTGCCTGCTTAAAATTTTGTACAACAGTCAGATCAGGACAGGCTTCACTGGAGGGAGAGTAGTCTACCTTGTTTCATTGTGCATTATTTATTTCCTTTCAAAGACACATTAACCTAACTTCCTAAATGTGTGGATGAAGTTTTAATATGTTCAGCACAAGGCGGGGGGAAAAAAGGGAAAAGAAAGTTCCTAGGTTGTTGTTTTTTCTTTTGAAAAGTTGTGGACTGAAGCACTTCTTTCGCATGTAAGACACACAGATAAATGAAATGAAGCATAGGATTAAAGCATGTGTTACTGCAATTCAATTAACTCATCGCATATTTAAATAGTCCAGCAGTCTGAAGCCCAGTTGTGAGAGAAAAGTCCATCACAGCAACTGGAATATTAACAAGAGAAACTTGACTAAATAAATTGGGAATATCAATGCAGACAACAGTGCTGGTTAAGTTGTACTGATGGATTTTGTTTTGTGAACTGTCAGCTGAGTGCTCACCTGTGGTCAAAAAACCTAAATAAAGTGTTAGGAATTGTTAAGAAAGGAGCAGACCACAAAATGCCAGACTTCATTATGGTCTATACCCATGGTGAACTCCATCTTAAATACCATGGGCAGGCCAGATCCCTCAGCTCAGGAAAGCTACAATAAAAGTGGAAAAGATGCAGAAAAAGAAGCAAGGATAAATAAACAAAGTTATAGAAGAACTTTTGTACAAAGAACAAGTGGCTATACCAAGTCCTTCAGAAAGGCATGACTTTAGGATAGCAAACTGTGAAGTCAGACGTGGCCTGGAAAGGGTGGACAGGGTAACACTCAAAGGCATCGTCTTGGTGTTTTGGAGCACATGATCCATAACCTCTGAGAAGCTATTCCCCACACCACCCCTATATCTTTCCCACATGTTGCCAGACAAATGGGGCTGGCAGCTCTTGGAGATAGAGGAAGGATTTTGGTCTGATATGGTAGATCTTTTGGGGTGTAAAACATCAAAAGAAATGAATGTGAGCTACTCGAATTTTCTCCTCATTTCATCCAGCTGTACATGTGAGGTCATAATGCTTTCCCAACTCCATCTCTCCTGTTACTTTGAAAATTATTTGGTTTGAAAAGTGGTTTTGCAATGTCAAGGCAATGCTGTGCTTTTAACGCTCGAGCAGAAAGCATGACTCCAGCTGTTCTAGACTTCCCCTTCCCTCAGAAAATACTGTGCAAAACCAATAAAATATTCCAGAGTTTTACTGACTTCACCCTCTTAAGGATATTTTTCTAAAGTATTACATCTTTATCTTCAATAGGAATGCTGAGGTTCTTTTGTGACTGCTAAAATCCCAGAAAGATACCAGTCCTTAACTGGCAACCTAATCCAAAATAGTTTTAAATAATTGTCTGTATTTTTGAAATGGAGACTGTCTTTTTAATGGTACAGTTCTAGTGATCAGACACTCCCTATCAAAGGAGCTTGGAGTCAGGGAAACAAAACAAAAGGGATGACCAGAAATTTGGCTTAAATTCTTATGTTTCATCAGTTTTTAGGTCTAGGTCTCTAAGAAAAAAGCACAACGATACCTGAAGCAGAATTTTTCATTTATCAAATGGAAAGGAAGTGTTCCACCTTAGGGCACCCTAAGGAACTGCAGGAGTACAACAGCTGCTCTCAGGCAGTGCACAGACCCTGGTGAATGAACTGAGCCCAGGGAAATGACAGCATCTTTTCCCTTTTCCTTGTCCAGTGGCTGCAGCATCTTGGCAAGTGACGGCCTGTGCCCCTTGGTAGAGTGGGGGACAGAGGCAGGATGACGAGGAACAAGTAGGGTGACTAGAAACACTAACAAATATTTCAGAGGATTAGCCCCAAGTGTTACAAATCGCTGCAGAACATGTGTCCCTTGTAACACACCAGAGAAAATGTCAGAAATGCTCTGACAACAATCCTGTTTGGGCTCGTTCTGCGTTATTGCAGTGCTGGGTTTTCATTCAACTGGCATGTGGAGCTGAAATGTGTAAAGCTCTGTTCGTGCTCTGACACTCCTGCAGTGCTCTTTGGCAGGTGATTCGTGCTGTCCCGAAAACTGCTAGAAGGACGCTGTAACAATGCATTGGTTTTTACTGCATATATCCTTGGAAACGGCACTCAGAGTGAAAATAAGGTGTTTAGCAACCTCCCTCATCACCAGAGGAACACTTGGCTAAGCTTACTCCATAAATGCCAGAGAGCATCTTCTGCAAGAGAAAATGTGGGAGGATCCAGTGGACTACAGCAGGCCTTACCTCCCCTACTTATTTTTTATTTTATCCCCTACCTATTTTAGGTGATGCTGACTGTCCCCAAAACACTGCTCTGAAATGAGGCTTTTAAAGCTGGCCTGTTTGGCTGTGAAATCTTAACATTAGGCTACTAATAAAAGGTCATATTGCCTTTGTGCAGGAAGGGGAAAGAGCAGTAGAGCCTTCAGGAACTGCTTCATCTCCCCTCAGCTGCAGAGTATGTAGCAGCTGACAGAGGGAAAAGAATTAATAATCTGTAATTCTTATTGTGCCGAAGCAGGAGGAGCAAAAGCAGGGTTCTGCTTCTGACAGACAACACAGATGTCAGTAGTGAAGGGAGTGATCCAAATGGAAGTTGCTGAAATCATCTGAAAATATCTCAGTTTAGATGTCTGAATATAAGGCAAACACACTGACATTTAACTGTGCTCTTCCAAAAGAAAGTAGGAGGTTACACGTGGTGATCCCCAGGGGTCTCTTCCATCCTGTGGCCCTGTGAGTCTGTGACCCTCAGTGCAGGACGACAAAGCAGAGGGAGAGGGCTTCCAACTTAACCATGACAGGGAGAGTGAGGAGCTTGTTCAGAGGGATATTAAAGATACAAAATGTGTTAGGATACACTTTAGAAAAGAAATTTATTTTCAGGGTGCTGCTTATGTTTTTTTCCTACTAATCCTCCGAGCCTGATTTTGAATCTGCACATTTGGGAAAAAAAAAAATGCATTTTATCATAAAATTTATACCACTGGGTAAAGTACTTCTTATTTTAAATTGTTTTCAGACATTCTCATTAAACAAAGGTCACATCCCCTCAAGATCCAAAGGTATTAAAACTTGCTATCAGTGGGCTGGCTCTTCTATCTCGTTGAATTTTGATATGAAATAAGATGGTGATGACTATCAATAGTGTCTGAGTCTCTTGACATTTTTGCTCACTTGCCAAGGATTGCCTGGAGATTTTGCAAATGTCGGTCCCATCCAAGTTTTGATTTTTTGCCAACATTTGTGCCTCCTGTTCTTAGAGGGCACTGCTGTCTTGAGGGGAGTCGACGTAGTTGTGTGGGCATTGCAAGGTGCTGATAGCTGAGGTTTTGACAAGCCTTAATCCAAGAAATTACCCTCATTTTTCGACCTCATCTGTCATGATGAATCACCTGCATTTGACATGGGAAGAGACATCCCTGTCTGGAGGCACAATGGGTGCTGTTCACAGCACTGGCTGTGCTCCAGGGTACAGGTGTGCAGGGGGGCTCAGGATGGAGCAGAGCAGGGAAGGGACAGGCTAATTATTGAGCCAGGTGTCATGGTCGGTGACAAGAGACGAAAAAAGGATGTTTGTGTATCATGTCATCGAGTCCCAAGACGCAGAATGATGTTGGTAATAAAGTATTTCATCCTAAGGACTCTCCAGGGAGATTTTCAGTTATACCAGAGATTGAAGAAAACATCTTGCAAGTAAAAGGCAGAGAGGCAGATTTACATTTTAAGGCAGATTTATGTTTTAAGGACTATACTGATGGGCCTACTAAACACAGAGGAGTCTTATGTCCATAGCTGTGAATATTCATATGTACATGGACCTGGTCTTTGAGAGGAGGCCTTTCTGTGGCCTTGCTTTGAGTCCCAGTACCAGAACCTGTTTGGTACTTTTCCATCTCCAGGTATAAAACAGAAGTCAAAGACAGACTCCTTTGTGCCAAATAACCCTAAATCCTTTAGGAGGGGCTTTTCAGAAATGTGCAAATAGGCAAAAAAATTGAAGTGCCCAAGATTACAGTAACCTTTTCTTGTGCATTTTGTACTATATCCCCAGCAGTGCTCTGAGCTCAGAGGGCTGCAGCAGTGCTGGGGGCTTCACATCCCTACAAAACCTGGCTTAGAGCAAGGAATCCCTGTAAGGTCCTTCCCAGTACATCATGGCTGAGACCCCCCTGCTCTGTGCATGAAGGATGAGAGACCAGACAAGAAAGAGAGGGGAATTAATGATGCAAATACTTTTGCTTTGTGTGGTGGAAGGCCAGTTAAGACATCAACTTATCAGGGGAATGTCAGCAAAAGGTGTGATTAATGATAGCAAAGTCAGGGAATTCATTGCTTCAACAAAATGCATAATCCTGTTGTTTTATGGAGGGATTCTCAGGTGCTTAATAAATAACTCAATATACTGTGAAAACCCTTCTGGTGTTACACATTTCAGATGACAAGTTCGGTTTCGTATGTAAGATATTAGGTAGATATTTACAAGTAATTTTTAAGATATTAGAAAAATTTGTTTTTCCTAGAATATGTTGTATAGAGAAGTAGAATCAATTTTACTCTTTCCCACAGAAATTTTATATGGTTTTGAATGTGATGACTTTAGTAGAATGAATCTGGCGCTAAGCAAGATCACAATCTGTCCCTGGTTTTAATAGATTAGATGGTATCAAATAAATATGTCATTTCTGTAAGCAGAAAGAGCTGCTTCAAAGTTATAGATTTTATTTACTATTTTGAAATATAATTGGTTTTGAAAACAGAATGGTCCCAACCACAAACATCTCTAATTTTATAACAAAACTTTATTTTACTTTGGAGAATTATTAGGCTTAGAGTTATACGAGTGTTTTAAAGAGGATTTTCTCCCTTACCTTCACATGTAATTCCATCACCTCTGTATCCAGGGGGACAAGGACCACATTTAAACCCTCCATCTTCATCTGGCTCGCACTGCACACCAGTGAAACACGGCAGATCAGCACACACCACTTTGTGGTGCACTCCACCGCTGGTTTTTGGCAGTTCCACACCATCCATTGCTCTGCTGGACAGCTTCCTGGCTGCTGTGGTCTGTGCTGGAAGCCTTGCTCCGGGAGCAGACCCTGCTGGGGCACCAACATTCCGGGAAGCAGCATCAAAGGAAGAACCTGACCAATGGTGAGGGGAGGGCAGGTGTGTTGCCAAAGGAGATGCTCTGGGCTGCTCTGTAGGGAAACCCTGGGTTGGTTTATTCCTCAAGACTGCAACTGGACCGGGCCATTTCCTGGGAGAGTGACCGTACCTGGAACGAGTCTGCTGAACAGCATGTGACCTTGCAGAGAACGAACCTGCATTTGTGCTGGGATGAAGAGGAGCAGGCTGTGCTGTAGCTGCTTTGTGCTGCTTGAGATGGAGGGGGGTGTGGGAGGTCACACTGACACCTGGGGCTCTGGGCTCTGGCTCCTCATGCAGAACGGGGGTGTGTGTGTCAGCTCTTTTCTCAAGAATAGGTTGTTTCTCAGGTGCTGTGAACTCCATACCAGGTTGTTTTGCTGATGATGTCTGAGCTTGGGAAGTCTTCCTTTCCACTGTAAAGGATGGAGTATGAATGACTGTGGGGTTTCCTTCCAAAAGGAATGTAATATCCTGTCGTGGAATTTGGGTTTGGGAAAGAAGGGAAAATACATTTCTTGATGTCTTAGATACATCTTCTGGGTGAGAACCTCTAACATCTTCAATATTTCTTCCAGGAAAATCCACGTAGCTTTGGGAAGATCTTGAAACTGGGGCAGAAGGAAGATACACATTAGTTAAATTTGCTGGTCTAGAATTTGAAGGAAACACAGTGAACATTTGGGTTTGGAGCAAATGGCAGAACATCAATTCTAGAAGTAAAAGAGTTAATTATATATGCTAAAGGCAGGTTTATGCCAGCTGGCTTAGAAATGACATGGGGTTGCTGCTGTGGGTGACACCAGCGCTGATGCACAGGGAACTGCCGTGGTGACACTCCAAGGGTGGCATTCATGAACCAGATGAAATATATTTTTGGTAGCAAGTCTCAGGGAAGGTCAGGCAGTATTTGAGGTGCAACACTGGGCTGACATGCAGGGATTGAACTGCGGCCAAGCAACAACACTTGCCATGCTGGTTTACTAATTTTGGCTTACACTAGTCTGTGAGATACTGTGCACCTTTTTTTGTGGCGAGTCTTCCAGTTCTTGACCTCCTGAGCCAAAATTTGCTTCTTATTACCTGCCTATACTGCAATGCTGTGCTGGGAAATGTTCTGCAGGACATAACTCAGAGAGTTTGGATTGCAGCTCTTTGAGTCAAGGAGACAGTTTGGCACAGACGGATATTGGAGATGGAGAAACACTCAATGTTAACATGACCCTTGGCAAGATCGTGCCCTGGAGAAGCTTCAGTGCCATCACACCAGTGGGTGACTCTGGAATGCTTCTGCAGCCCTTAGGGTGAAAGGGAAATTTTAGGAAAGCATTTAAAGGAGGCAAATGGAGAAGCTTTGTTGGTGCTGTGTACAGCTCCCTCCAGACGTGAGGGGCAGCGCGTGAGGGAGGCAGCTGGTTTGTTACTGTCATCCTCTTGTCCCAAAGCCAGCCACCTTTTCAGCTGCATAAGGAGGGATGATAGATGGGCAGAGGGGACTCTGTGAAGGGCCTTGAAAGTGGAGACGAGTAGCTTGAATCAATACTTTCAGGAAGATTAATGGCCATCTGCTGACGCTAATGAATGGAAGAGGCTATTTTTAACCGGTTCTGGCATACTCACTCCGTAGGATATGGGATATATTGGATCCTGAACAAACACCCTCGCTTGGTTCTGGGGTTAACCCCATGCAGGATGCACCTCTTTCTTTTAAATATAAATATTAATCACTTTCTAAAAACTCCCCTTGATGGAGATCTTAACCATAGTTAGCAAGGAAAGAGATTCAGATGCTTGGCAAGGGTCAGATGAAAGTTAGGGCATTGACTGGACCAAAGCAAATCCTGGCAGCCGAAGCAGTGTTTATTTGGCTGATAAATAGTGTCATTCTCCTGGCAGCTGATGAGTTTCTATTGCCCTGAAGCACAATGTTTTGGAGATTTACAGTGGTACTGGATCAAGCTATGGCCATCAGTAGGTAAATACAGGGTATTTAGTAGAGCAGAAGGTAAATACACGGATTTCAGTGTCCAAAGTAAGGCTGGTGAATGATGAGGGGACACAAAGAAAAGAGATGATGAAGCAGGAGGACATCAGGAAAAGGAGCATGTGAGGATAAGAGAAGTCAAGGGATTTTTAAAAATGAATGAATGAGAGAAAGATGAAAGAAATATCTCCATAGAAAATTATCAGTAAAATATGATCATTACAGCCCTCAGAAAATTTGATTTAGGGTCCAGAAATCAACAGGAATGACAGTGAAGGGCTAATGACCTCTCTGACAAATTTCCAAAATGAGCCCTGATTATAGCTTTGAGCTCCTTTCACTGTGTCGTAATTAAATGGGTTTTCCTCCTGATTAAATTTGAGAGACTGGTAGGAGGATCAGACTGACTACCTGAGAAAGGGAAATATTTTATTTCTTTAGCAGATGATATAGGTGAGGTACCCATCCTTCAAATAAGATTCATCTTTCCCTGTAAGTGGGAACACATTGTTGGAGTATTTCTGTGATAAGGTAATTTTTACATCTCAAATACTATCGATGAAGAGTAGTGACACATTTTTGTTGGTTATTCATTATGATATATACTGATCACAGTCCCTCAGCCACTCTTTAGAGGTGACTAAACTTCATGAGATGTTGCTGTTATTCAAATGTGGAGACCAGAGCATCCTCTCAGCTTTCGTTGTTTCAGATTTTTGCTTATATTGATAGTGTGCAATTTAGTTCAGATAAGAACATGATAGATTTTTTCTGGAATACCTGAAAATTTCTTTCTGCAGCCTTCCAAATATCTAAATAAGCTAAAACAAAGAAAGCAAACCAAAAGAATGCGGGCTCAGTTGTCTGTAGTCAGCAGCTTTCTCAAATCCTGCATTATTTAAATTTATTTTCCTTGCTGTTGATCAATATCTTCAAATGTATGACCCATTATCAGTGCAAACGGTGAGTGTGTGAATCTGTTTTTCCCTGCTCTGCCAGCATATGATTACATATTGGATTGGATGAAATCACCAAAAAAGCCCTACAAGGCTCAAGGTTATCTGATGGAACAAACCCAGGTTTTCCCTACCTGTCACTATTTCTGCCCATACTAATGGGGAAATGTGCAGCAGTGGAATAATTGAGTTTATTTTTCACAGAGGTAGATAAGAGATGGAGACGCTGCTGCTCTGCTCCAGCTGTGCATGGCAGGACCTCTGTTCTTATTGATGGACTGCTCCACTCTAAGCAGAGCATCATTCCCACATGGATCAGCTCCCAAAAAGACAGATTCCTCTGTCGTCCCCTATCTGGGGAAGATGAGAGCAAGGGTGACAGAGGGCAAATTTCCGAGACACAGGTTTAACATCCCTCATCCAACTTGACGCCAGGACACTTTCCATCCATGTGGTGCAGGAGTTTCCCAGCCTGTGACTCTCCAGCCCCTGGTTCTCCCAGGCTTTCACACTAAGCTCACAAATCAGAACTGTCACAACCAGACCCTGGCTCTCCAATGCCATCACGGTGTTGCTAAGGCACGGCAAATTCTGACTTCTTCTCTCACTTCCATCTTATAGTGAACTAATAAATATCTGTATTTGAAGAGGATCAAGTTGATTCAGAAGGAAATAAAATGATAGCTTAATCTGGTGAAAACAGCCGTTCACAGAGAAGGCACTTGACATCTCTTAACCCGAGGTGGGATATCAACGTTCTGAAACAGAAAAGAAATCCAATATATTTTTTTGCTTCTGAGTTTATGGTTTGGGGTTTTTTTGGTTTGTTTGTGTTTTTGTTGTTGTTGTTTGCATTTTTTTGTTTTGGTTTTGTATTTTTTTTTTTTTTTACATTTACAGTCTTTCAGAAAAAGACCAGATCCAGACTTGAATTAAGAGAAGTCACATACCCTTCTGACCCCAACTACTTCCGTTCCCAGTGAAGCAGCACACATTTCACACCCTGCTGAGAGCAGGGTGCACCAGGCTGGTTGCCATATTCCTTGGTGGTGTTTCCCCACATCTTTGCCGGGCTTAGACTCACACACCTTCCCACTGTTCCTCCCAAGCCACATGCCTCAGAGACAGCCCCATCCTGACCAAAACTGGCAGCTGACACCTCAAACACTTGCTTAAGCTGCCTGCAGATATGAGTGTTTATCACCTTTCCATTGCCATGCTTATCTTTGCAGCTGTTAGAAACTTGCCTTTTAGTTTTTAAAGATGAGTGTAAATCTTTATTTACGTAATGACTTGAGAGAGACACTGTAAGCATCACCATGTAATCTCAAGTGCTTCTCTCTCTTTTAATCTAATAAAATGCCCCAAAGCAGTCTAATCTTCAGGTGGAGACTGGCTCCTTCTCCTTAAGAGACTCCTCTGGCTGTGGCCACTTCTGCCTGTCGCTTCAGAGGACTATGGGCACCTTTAATTCTGCCTGAGTTACAACTCTCTCAGAATTCTGTGAACAGTTTAAGAATTCATTATTAACACAATTCAATAAATTTACAATTTGTGTAGTTTTAGAGCTATTAACATTTAGTAGTACCTGCTGTCCAGCCCATTTCTCATTCAGAGGAATGTTGGCAGAGAAATGCTCTTTTGACATATTACACTGTGTGGGTCATCATTTAAAATTTGAAACATCTACCAGCACATAAATCTTATTTAAAATGTCAAGAGAGAACAGAAAAATTACCCTGGTCTAAGAAGTCTTGTTACCAGAGTGCTGAGGATATTCCCATTTCCCTCTGTATGTTTCCATATTAATATTTTTGTCTGTATTTACTTGGTAAGAAAAGGGAAACAAGAGCAGCTGTCAATAGGATGCTCTGGGGAAATTCAGTTTTTTTCATCAATCCTTAGCCTTCTCTTCTATATTATTATGTTCTGGCATTACTTTCTTCTCTAGTCAGAGTGCGTTTAATTCCTGAATCTCTTGTTTTGCCATCGAGGCATACCCTAATGTCTTCCCTCTCCTAAATATTCAGTAATATAGTTTTGATTCTCCCTTCCTTCCTCTTAAGCATCCAGAAGTTTCCCACATTAGATGCTGGTTGGAATTCCCAGTCTCCATATCCCTTCTCCTACAATCACAAGCAGTAACTCCCAGAACAAACTCCTCACCACCTTTAAGTGAAATACAGCTTCAACCTCACAAGTTTTACAAAGAGTTACTTCCAGAATTATTTTTGTAGCAACAAAAGCATTTCAAAGGCTCATTGTGATCAGGATATTAGTGTAAATTTAGATAGGAGCTTAATTTTAGACCTAATGATCCGTTACCTGTTTCTTATGTAAAAAAATTGGAAAGTAAAATGTGTTGTAGACCTGGTGTGCCTCACATCCACGCAGCTCAGCACAGGGCAAAGCAGCCACACGACTCTCTCTCCATCCATACAGGAGAATTCAGTCCTTGTGCTCTCAAACCACCACTTCTGTGATGGGTAAATTTACTCACTCGATGCTTTAATGATGAAATTAAAAAGTGAACATCTAGTTCACTGTCCCTGAGCTCTTTCAGCCTGATAGAAAATGAGATTGTGTCGCTGATGTTGCTGTCTGGTGAGCAATTTTCTTCCCCTTCACCTACCAAAATCATGAGCAACAGGGAATAGTCTGTGGACTCTGCACCACTCAGCCACTTGTGATTATAACAACTCCTCTGCTTCAGACTCTTGTTTGCCAATGTGGCTGCAGCTGCACATACACAATTCTCTAAACACCATTCATGATTTGCAAGGCAAAATTGTCTTGTGTCAATGAAATACAAAGTTATTCTGCTCTAACACAACAATTCTGTGGAGGAGAAAACCTGGGATCTTCAGTCAGCTCACCCACTAGACCTTGTTTATGAGTCTCTCTGTGTTCAGAGTAAATGATTCCCACAAATGGAATGGGGTCTAGGCTCTGCTATCAAGGAGGTCTTTTACCAGTTCTGGGATGCTGTGAGTATACAAGAAAATATTACCTGAGTATGAGATAGTGAGTTTGCTTATGTCACATGAAAGGTCATTTATAATTTTTGCATCACTGTGCAGTTCATTCACCTCAAGGTTTTCAGAACAATATAATTGACATCTCAATTCATTAACTGATGTCTTTACAGAAAATGGGGATTCGAGGATGGCTGGTCAGGAAAGAAACAGTTCATGAAAATACAAATTATCAACTGCATGACAAAGTTTTCAGTCTTATCTGAGGTATGTCAAGGAATACAAAAAGATTTTCCCTTTCATACTGAACAAATACAAAACAATTATTAGAAAGATTTTGATTAGGTATAGCTCTTTTTTTATAGGGAGTATTTTTCTATTCGTTAAACTTTTTCAATAGAAAGAAATATGATTTAGAGTTTAAGAAACAAAAAACCTTTTGGGAAGTTTAAAAGATTGTGAAGATTAATTTTAGAGTGATTGTGAAGATTACATGAAAGAAAAAACTAAGAGGAACAAACAGTTGGGGCACCAATACTGCCTCATTTTATATTCATTTAAGCCAAATTTCTCACAGATTTAAATGATCAGCTCCTGTTTTTGTAGTACTATCAGTACTATCAGGCCATGAGCTGGAGTCCTAGAATGAGAGTCAATTCTGAAACTGATAAAACAGCTTTAAATATGAAATTTATTATTATTTCCCCCTATGATCTGCTTTCCAAGCAAGATTCTTGGGACAAGACATTGTATACAGGCAAAGTGCAGGAAGGAGATGAACAGAATGACTGAAAAATGGGTCTTTGAGTAAAAGAATGTATTTTGAGCACTTTGTTTCCAGACTCTGTTTGTTGGAGGACCTTCTTTATTTCTTTTGTGATTTTTTTCTGTACGTTTTCAATACAAATTTTAACATCAGGGTCTCTGGAGACAGTGTTTTTAAAATGGTGTAGGAATTACAGATTGCAGAGATATGAGCATGCTCCCCACACATGGATATTTTTTCCTTCCCTATCAACAATTTTCTTTACCAGTCTCTTTTTTTGGATTGCATATGGAGGTTTATAAACCTGCTATGTTTCTTACAAACAATTTTTTCTCAAACACCTCTTCTACCTTCCAGTTTATTTCAAGATTTAATTGAAAACTTCCCTCCTGTGGGTTGGAAAAAACACAAAATGTTTGATGTGCTCTCATCCCTTGCACAGGAGCTGTGCTCCTCTCACTGCTTTGTTGCCAGATCTCCATCCGTGCTCCTTACATTCCTTGCGTCTAACCCCTTCTCTGCTGCTGTTTTCAGAAGTGCTCTTCCTGTGCTTTTCTCTGAATACCCAGCTAAGAAAACAGGAAGCAGAAGTGTGGCTGTGTTTCAAAACACCCTTGTTCACCCACTTAATCCCCTGGTAGCTGTTTTATCACCCTTCCTTTCATTATCCCTTGTCCGTCTTTCAGGTCTGAACTTTTACCTCTCCTCTTTTGTGTTTTGCCTCCTCCAATTATTGGAGCCTGAAACTGTATTATTTCAGCAGCTACAAAGGTGGTGTTAAGATAGAGTTCATGGAACTAAATTATATTTTCTGTTCAAGAACTGACAGTATATCTTACTTCTCAAAACTGAGATAGATGGAAAAATTAATAGAAACTGTGTTCTTATCTGATGATGCCTCATGGGCCTTCAGACTCTCTCATGGCATGAACAGGTTGATAGATATATACAAAACAGGCTAAATTAAGGCAGATCATTTCTGAAGCACCCCTGTCTAATTCTCTGAAATATCTATGTAGAATCCTTTAGAACAGTAATAATAGATTATAAAGAAAGTTCATTTCTTCAAAAGAAAAGCCATAATATTTCTTCAAAGAAAAAAATAGGCTTAAATTTGAATATTTTACTGCAATTCTTCTTTTACTCAATTCAAGAAATAAATGGTCTAAAAAAATAATTATGTTGTTTTGGGCTGTAAACATAAAAAAATTGAGTTATTTTACATATGAAGCCAAGACACGAAATTAACTATGCCTTACTGGGAACCAGCAATAAATCTATTTTATTATCATGTAAGCATGTATAAATACTCTCAATGAAATCCCGCTTTTATGGAATTCTCCACAATTTCAACTGATTAGGTTGACAACTACCGATAGTTTCTTCCTAATTTCGAAAACAAAAGGCAGGAATTTCAATAATAAGATTTCAGATGTCACAGAAGTCACAGAAGAACTTAGCTAGTTCACTTTGAGAAAACAAAAGTTGGACAAGATATCTTTTGAGGCCCCTTCCAACTTTGTTGTTCCGGTTCTCTGAAATTCTAAATCTAATATATTATCAGCATGGGCGATGATTTTCTCCTCCATCCCAGAGGATCAGTTGCCTTGTGTTGGCTGTAGGCTGTTGCTGTACCCCTTCAGGAGTAAACCAACCCTGTTCATGTGATGTGTGATACTTGGGGCAAAATCCACATGATTTGGCAGTGGATATCCCCTGGTTCTACAAGCAAGTCCTGTGAAGTGGGTGCTACTATACCTTTATGTACCTGTTCAAAACCAGCAAGATGTTAAGGAACTGGTCCTAAATTTGTCCTGAGCAGTGATAAGTCTGCATATTTCACACCTATTTTTACCCTCCGTGCTGTGCTGTGCTTTGTGTTGCTTATGAGTCCTTTCTCTTCAAATCCCTCTTTGCTTTATCCCTTAGTGGCTAAACTCTCATGTTGCTTTAATGGGGCCAGGATATAGGTCCAGTATGAGTTACTTCCAGTCCTAAAGGGGCCTTTAAGTGGCTTTAACAAAACAGCAATCTTGTCAAATTTGTGCAAACAGGGTTGGCTCCCTTTAAAAGCTGTGTGCTATTATAGCTGGATGATTAAATGAGCCTGGAAATTCTAAGAGAAGATAATCTTGCTCTGCTCTGTCAATGTAAAAAACTACTGAGCCTGTATCCTGTGTAGATTATTTGTTGGAGACTGAGTTGTTATTATCACTTAAAAGTCATGATGGCCCAGTGATTGCTTAAGCAAAAGGTGGCACATTCTTGGTAGGAGAGAAATGTAATCTGTACTTGATATTCTGATTGAATGTAAATATTATTCATGGCATACAGCTGAGTCCTCTTCCCTAGTGGTTTTATGGCTTGGGCTTCATTGGTCTTCTATTGCTGAACTACATCATTTCCTAAATATATCATCTGTATTGGAAGCACTTAACAAGTTCTGGATTGACAGAGTGTATGGATCAGTGAAGCTGGAGACCATTTATCTTTTAAATTATCTAAACATATTCTTCCCACTGTGCCTACTTTGGTTGTTATGTTTGGGTCATAGTATATAATGTACAGGTTCCTTGATATTTTTCTGAAAATACTTAATATTTTATGAGGTATCCTGAAGGAGGAGAAAGACATGAGAAAGACTCTCTGATTCCCTTTCAGTCTTGACAAGTACAGGAGTGGATTTCCAGTGGCAATTACAGACTCAGAGGGCAGGAAAGTGTCAGAGCTTCTGTCCAAAATGGCAGGCTGATCCAGGCCTCATGAGAAGATTACTGGTATGCCATTTGCAAAACTGACTCTTTCACAAGACCAAATTTATATGGAATGTCTTTGTGTGGCATTTCTAACCCCACTTCAGTTGCCATTTCATCACATATCCTTTGAAGGAGACATCACATCATAACTGGTCCATCTGAAAAGAAAGTACATTTTGTCCTGAAGTACACCAGCTAGAAACACTGAACCAGTGTTTATGAAACGGACCAGCAACTCCCACCATGCATTCCAAAGATGAATTGTGGGCAGAGTTTCCGTGGCCTGAGTCAGAGCTAGGAGCTGGAAGCCATTGAGATGCAATGCTTCCCAGTTTTGGAGCCCACAGGCAGAGCTGAGAGCTGTTACCACACAGAAGCAAATCAGAGTATCCTTTACTGTTTGTTTAGTATTTCTGTTATGTCTTTGCAAGGATCTCAGGCAACTTCACAGCTAATGGCTGCAGCAGCTACATCCCTGCCTTCATGCAAGCCTTGTAACTCGCTGCATAAACCATGTCAGGATGGGTTAGTTACTCTTTGCAAAGCACTCTCTGAATGCTGAACAGTGTTTGCCTTTTGTCCACACCTATTGGTATGTATTTAAAAGTCCTGTGTGTGATGTACCTGCCTTAACAGGGGTTTTTTGTGTCTTCCAGGAACTGTGCTCAGCTCGGTCCATTAGGGTAATGCTACTCATTCAGTGGAGTCACTTATGATTTACACTGCTGTAAGTGAAACTAGAATCTGGACCTTGATCTTTTTAATGCAAATTCATCAATTCTGTTAGATAAAAGATGAAAGGAATCTATTACATTCCTCAGTCATCTCTTGAAACAAAATCATTTGATTGGTTCCAGGCAGTAAGAGGTCCCTACTCCTGCAGTTACCTCCAGACATCAAACCTTGGGTTGATGACCAAAGCTCTTACTGGAGTTATTTATTTTTCATGGATAGTGGCCAGTGATGAGTGCTAATAATGACAGAAGCGATTTCCCAGTTAAAATTTAAGAATGCAAAACTTCAGGTTAATATGTTCCTCTGGTGTTTGAGCAGTATGTGTTTAAAGACACACACGTTCTTTTACTTCAAAACGTTTTATTCTCCTTTTAAATCCACACCTTGATGTCGATCTGACAGTGGTGCAAATGAGAAGGTGACAGAGGTCTCTCTGATGTAAAATCAAAGTGGATTCAGACGCACGGTGCAGATACCAGAGGAGTGTGAAGCACAGAGCACGTAAACAAATAGCTGCACATGCAAAAGTATAGCAAGTGCCAAATGTCTACAATACTGCAAATTAACTGTTATGACAGGAGATCTCACAGTGGTGTTCAGAATGGAAAAGCAGAACTCGATTACAGAGATCATAAAATCACCCTCTCCCTTGATCTTCAGCTGCCTAAACCAGGAGAGGCAGAAAGAGCTGGCTCTGAACAAACAATCTTTTATCGGTGACGGATGTGGCACTGCTTTGTCCAGTAAAATTGCTGATTTACTAATAGTTAAAAAATAAATCCTTTGTGATGACACCAATCTCTCTAACCTGCTAAAGAAAGTGCAAACAGATGGGTATCTGTGTGACTGTGAGTGATGAAGCCAGTCTGGAGAAATACCCACAGTGTCTGACGAGAACTAATATTGCAGCGTGCAGGAACATCACCAGCATCCGCATTAGGATATATTCATTTTCTTTGTGCCAAGAATATGACCAATGATACTGGATGGTTTGATTTAATAGAGCTGCCTCTTCTAGCAGAAAAGCAACAGATATTTTATACAAAAGTGAAATGTGCCCGGGGAAGCCTGGACAGATTTAAATTCCTTAGGCTTTCCTCTTTATTGCAATGCCAGCAGACTTAAGGGACTTTTGACCCTACTAGTAAATTTTTAAATAAATGTAGGATACCTGCTTTATGGATCTGAAAGGAAGAGAAATAGCTTTTTGTTTCTGATAGGAGAATCTGTTTTTTAAAAAAAATTATTATTTCCCTTTATATGTGAAATTCCATAGTGGCTTCTCCTTAAGACTGTTCTGATGTACTTCAAGCAAAATTGCAACCAAGTCTGGTTGGTTTAAAGTGGTGCAAACCGCAAATATAAGCCAGGTAAAATATGTAAGTGAGAACAGAATGAGGACCTGCATTGTTAGAGTAGATAAATGTCGCTCAGAAACTTATTTTTAGAGTTACATAGTTTGCAGCAAGTCAGGCACTTCAAGAGATGAATACCCATCACATATCAATGCTGAGGAAATGGTACTTTGTTGATTATAAATCAGAATTGGAGGACTTTTTGGGTGCAGCTCATCAAACACTGACTTAAGAAACAATTTTCTTCTGTAGTATTTTTCTCCTCGGCAGCTTACAAAGGCAGTTGGGTAATTTTTGTGGTTTCAGTATGAAGAAATACTTATCCTTTAATCCTTAAATCATTGTAATTGAGTATAATTTTGTGTCAAAAGCAGCCAATAAAAGTACAAAATAGGGATTAGCAGGAGTATTTTTAGATTAAAATTACTAGAGTTGGAAAGAAGTGGCGCATAATCTCCGTACCTTCATGAGCACTGTAGCAAGCTGAAGAGGATTTGTTCTGTTTCATTTGAAGACTGATGGCATACATTACAAGGGAGAAAAGCTATTATTCCAATGGGGAGGATTTCACAATCATCATAATCCACAACTGTACATAAATTTAATTGAAAGTTAATTCTTTTTTGTCTGATATCTTTTAACCATCAATGCTATACAATAATTCTGCTTCTACTGGCAAAGCACTTGGGAAGGAAAGTTAAGCCCATCATTTTGGTCATAAATTAGGACACTCATACAGCTGCAACAATTGCTTTCATTTCTAAGTATTAAAACAAATGACTACTCTTGTTTAACCTTGAGGCACAAGATTCTCATTGCTTATATTATGATATAACTCACAGGAGTGAATACAAGGTTCTGTTGGAACAAAAAATGTAATTCCTCTTCATTCCCTTCCCAAAGTGTTTGAGCTGGCATCATTTGCAGCATGAAGTCCTGACTCAGTTTGCATATTTGAGAGAAAAATGTGAAACAATCCCCCTGCCTCTGATATACAGTTCGCTTTTGAAGGAAGCAGGTACTTGTTTCAGATCCTGATACCTGGGATATTTCTTAAATCTTGCCTGGAGTGGTATATGACAGGTATGAATCACAGCAAACGGCAGCTACTCTCTGCATTCCCCTTTCTGGAACACAGACGAATTTATTGGTTAATGTTTATATAAGCACAGTGTAAATGTGCCTGGTTTACTATGCCAATACCTACAGCTGTAGAATGTCTGTTCTACTCAACAGCATTTAAAGGGCCTTTGGGGTGCACAATGTGTATCCCATTATCCCATTAATGACAAGGCACAGCTTTGGGCAATAACAGAAAAGTTATTTATATGCATGGTGATTTTTCTTCTTCCTCAACCACTTTTACAGCTTCCCCAAGTTATAGAAGAGTCAGTAGCTGGCTTAGTGACACTGGCAAACTAAGTAATACTTTGTACATACTCATTGCTAGGGAGAGAGAAGTGTTGGGTTTATTTTTGTGACCTTTAGATTCTGAGAACTGGCTAAAATCAATTTATAGTTCAAAGAGATTGTACGATAACTACACTACCCAGTAAAATTGCTTCCACTTTGATAGAGTGTGTTAAAATACAGCAACAAGGTAACAATCATTGACTTGGATACAGAATGGGAAGTGAAGGGGGTTTGGTCAAGTGTAGGTCAGGGAACAATTTGACAGGTTTCAAGCCTCTGTCTTGAATACTTAGGAAAAAGATCTAGAAGAAAACCTAGCAACTACTGCTATTAAGGAATAAACATGAGTACTCCTGGCAGTGCAGTCTGTGCAGTAGAAAGGGGGCAGTCATCCAGGCTGTCCCTATAGAACCATACACTGAATTATGGGAATATCATTGAGACAGAGCAAGATCAGGTGACAGTGGTTGCTGTGCCACTGCCACTTTCTGCCTGAGATCAGGACCCAGCTTTTCTTTTATGAGGTCTTCTCTTCAGTCCTCAGAGATTGATGGGAGCAGCTGAGTTTCAGAGCTCCCCAAGGAAGACTATTGCCCAGGCTATGAACAATACTATAGAAATTCTTTAATTATCTGTTGCCTTCAGTTGTTGGTATAGTTGCTCTTGCATGACACTTTATTATTGTCTTCACAGGTCACCTTGTGGAACAGATGCCTTGCAGCAGAATTAGGAAAGAAGGAGGGCTGAGTGATACTGGCATGTGTCATGTTCTGATCTCACTGAGGAGGAAACATGTTCTGAAGTCCTGTGCCCTTGCTGAGGCACAAATATAGATGTGGTGATTCATACCATTGAACAATTCCTGTCTTGAAGAATTCTCCCTAGCAGCAAATGAGGTGGTTAATCTATTGGATTTCAACTCATGGAGCCAGGTATTCCTGAAATAATTCCTGCCACCTGCTCCTCAGGTGAGAGTGACAGAACACAGCCGTCAGGGTTTGATTACAGAGTACAGTGTGCTGTAATGCCAGGCTAGCTCACACTTTCTCACAGCCTTCCCATGCCAAACCTTTTAAATTTCTAAATAAATAGAAAGTACCTGGTCTGGGGACTTTGGTACACATTCGACCGTTTCCAGAGAACCCTGCTGGACACCGGCCACAGACGTACCCAACGTAGGGGGGTTTCCTGTCAAAGCACAGCACTCCAGGGAAACACGGCCTGTTGGCACAGCTGGGGACGTGTGACACAGGTGCTGCATGGCCAAAAAAAGGGGAGTTCAAGCGTGTTAGTAATAATTTCTCAGATGAAACCCATATCTAAAATTTATCAGTGTCTGCCTGAGCCCAGCTAAAGCTTTATAACTGCTTTTATTCTTTTAAAGTCTAATTAATGCAAAATGTTCCCAAACCTTGAGCCAAGCATGAGAATGTCCTGTAGGCATAGTGTAACGGAACAGCTGTTTCTCATTACAGCAAGATTTATTAGTCCTCCAATTACATGTTTTCAAGTTTATTACTCCAACTTGTTTGGCATTTATCATGTACAATATAGAAACCGTAATTTTCAGCATAAGTGAAAGATTAACTGAGTGAGAAAAGGTACTATTTGACATCTTTTTGGTCTTTTGTAATTGGAAGGTAATTATCAAACCTTACAGCACCTATACTCTACTTTTGAAATTACACTGTGAAGTACATATGTTTCTGATCTGGAAATCATCCTTAATGTGTCAAACCTTGTATTGCAGAAAACTGCTTTAATTATTTTAGGACTATGTGCAAATTTAACACTCTGGTAATATATAATGTTTTATCACTTATGATGTCACTGAATAACAAGTGTATATGAACTGCCTATGAAGTATTTAACAGTGTCAAGACAGAGAACAGGTGATGAATACAATCTTAATGATGGTTTTAGATCTTTTTTCATTGCCTCCAGTGAGGTCTCCATCATAATTCTCAAGTATTTTCTGCATTGTTCTTGCACTTTACCTACAGCATCATGATATAGGATACCTGCAAGAAGCAAGTTCTGCTTAGGGGTTGGCTGGCCTGGTACAGATATTTTTTTAAAAAAAAAGAGGTTAAGGAAAAAAACCCTGTTGTTTTACATATGCCTCTACACCACAGATATGACCAATCTCAATTTTTTGCTGCCATCTTTCACTAGAAAATCAATTAAACATGCAACACTCATTAGGGCAGGACCAACAAAAGCATCGTGCAGGTGCACACCCATGTCAGGGAGTGCTGTAGTGCTGCACCTCTGGGAAAAGCTACTGCCACAGGCAAGTTGATTCCTCGAGCTAATCTTCACTTATGCTTAAAACTCATTATTAATTCAGTGGCTACCCACTGAATACTGAAATAAAACACCAGCATCACTTGGTATGGCAAGCTGGCATAAGCTGCCACTCTTATCATCATGCTTTCCATTGATCACTAAAATTTGGAGTGGTTTCGTCCTACCTCAGAAGTGATGTGATTTCTAATTAAGCCTGACTGCTCTGTCATTGTTGTAATGCCTCCCTTCCATCTCAAATTGTTTAGCAGCAACCCACAGTCTGATGTATTAAGAGGGTTTTTATTTCTAACTCAAATTTTCTTGTACTATAAACAACTAGTTTGTATTTACTGTTAAGGTGTTAAAATTAATGATTTCTGAATACATAAACTGCCCCAAATGGAAAAGATTTCATGTCCTTGTATACCTACCGTGCCTATCACTTATGTTAAAATTTTTAATTGCAGGAGAATCCTTTGCCTCTAAGGGCTGCAGTGGCTGCTTAACCTTAGTCCTGTTCAATTCACCTTTGCCATTGCTTAAAGCTTCTGTAACGTCAGCAGCAAGCACAGCTGTGGAAAATATCACAGAGACAAGAGACAAGGTGTTAGAGCTTAGCTGTGATTGATGATAAAAAGCCACAGCAACAACAAATCAGGTAACCTGGCAGAAGTTTACTCTGGAAGCCAACAAGCAAATAAAGGCAGATCAGGCGGGTCCAGCTGCTGACACGCAGCAAAGCTTCAACCAAGTGTAAGAAAAATTATTATGCCTAAAATCTCTGAAATTTGCTTATGTGGGAGTCGTACTATGCACTGTGATTTTTTTTCACTGGGCTCAGGGCACTTGGAAAGCCTCAGGTCAGCCAGTGTTTGACAGCTCTGCTCCTTGGCTGGGGATGCTACACCTCACCCTGGCAGCTGTGCTCTGAGTCTTGCCTCTCCTTGAAAGCTTCTCTCTGAAACTCTGGTGAGTGTGTTTGTGGGCTTCAGTGAGTTCAGCTGCCAGCTTCGTGTGTGTCAAAATACCTGTAAAAACTGTATGTGGATGCAATGAGGAGACTCTGAAAAATGTGATTTTCTGCATAACTTTAAGGTAATGAATTAGGGATAAAGTCTATGTGGATAGTGCTGCAAGTTAAACAATTATTGCCCTGGGTCTCTTGAATATTCTCTACTCTTAATAAAGACTGAAACTTTGACTCTTTATGTGTATTAAACAATGCAATGTGCTGTTGCTCACTTAAGGAGCTATAGAACTACTTCAGTCCTCCTTCCCTCCTTCCCTTTATACTTGCTTAAATAAGGGAAGTATGAGCAGGAATATTAAGTCACTGAATCAGAACTAAAAATAATGATTTCTATCCTATCTCAGGTGAACAAATAAGCCCTCAGGTTTATTCCTTCTAATAAATGTGCACTTCAGAAATGGATTTTTTTTTTCCTGTAATTAAAAAAATGCAAAGTAAGAAATGTTATATCTTTCAAAAGCACATTATTTGTATAAAGGGATATTATTTGTATATCCTTCCTTTGTGGGTCAAATTAACCACTAAAATATGCATTTGTGAACCAGATGCAAAATCACTTTGAAATAACCAATGTGGCCAAATGATACAGCACAGAAGACTTTCTATAGAGATATTTGGCAACGTGATTGAAGGGATGTTTGGTCAGCCTGGCACAGACACTGTTGCTGGCACCAGGGTCCTGCAGTTCCCACTCACTCTGTTCACAAGGGATACTTTTTTCCTTTCTATAGTGAATATGAGGAAATGTTAATGACTGCACAGTGAATATCTGTATCTTTCACTTCTTGGCTTTCTTTGGAAATACCAATGAACAAACAAGCAAACAGAGTCTTCAAGTGTTGATTTATCTCCTTCTGGTTAAAAAAAATCGGTTTGGAGAAGACCTGTGCCTATGTGACTGAAACAAGCAGAGTGTGTGCCACTCATGTCAAGTGCATTGGAAGGTCTCAAAGTCGCTGTAGGCTCCCCAATAAAGAGTCTGTTGCCCCAAAAGCAAATATGTGGCAGATCTAAACCTGTTCATGGCCATTTTCTTCATGAGCTGGGATCTGAGGAATGACTTCATGCCAAGCATCCATGGGTTGTGTCCTCTGATGAAAACACACCTTGGGAACAGAGCTGAAAGGATGGGAAGGATTGGGACAGGGACCTTCTTCCTCTTACTCTCCCTCCAGCTGCTACCCAAACAAAAATCAGCCCTGGGGGTGTGCCCCAAACTCATTCATGTATACTTAGGAGTGAAATAGTGGAGAATGTGCACAATGTCCTTAGAAATTATCTATCTGGAAAGTACTTTTTTGTATGCTGTGGTGTTCGTTCTCTACCAAAATGAAAAATAGCGGAGCAATTTGCAAATATCTACATTAATAAAACATGACAATAATCTGTTTTTTACATTTAAGGCTCTGTACTTGAAATGAGTGGCAAAGTATTCAATTAGGGATAACAGTAGTAGAACTGAGCCCATTTTTCCCCCCATCTATTAAAATAAATCATGTAAAACACTTACATTTGCAAGTTTTACCATTTCCCTCCATCCCACTGGGGCAAATTCCACATGCATAAGATCCAAAGGTATTCATACAAGACACTCCAGGAAAACAGAGACTCTCTTCGCATTCATTCTTGTCTTCCTGACACGTAAGCCCTGTGGCAAAGCAAAGGGGAAGTTAATAATCAGGAAAGATTCCCTGTTTATACTTCAGCTCAAATGTTGAAGCAGACAAAGGCTCACTTCTCAGCTGCAAACTCATTACAGGGTATGTCACTCATGTTCCAGCCAAATTCCCCACTGTCTCACTTAAACCTGCTTTTATCACACTGTTTATTACTTTGTTATTGGCACCAGAAGTGCTGAACTTGAGACTACTGCTCCTGGAAAGCTGTTCATGTTAAATAAAAATGCACGTAAATGAAATTAATATTTCCCCTGCATTTCACATCTTTGCTGCTGTTTTTGTTGTCTTGTTCGTGTGAGATCTTTGTCTTATACTGAGGAAGCCAAAGAACTCCACCATTTTGGCTTCAGGATATGAGGAGCCAGGTACTGACCTCTTGTGTTTTCCACATACCTGTGAACCAGCCTGATAGAGTCTGGCTGAAGGTGAACCTTACAAAATGATCAGATTTTAAAAAAAAAAACCAACTCCAAGTTTTTCTACTTAAAATTAAAATTTGAAGAAACACTCTGAAAATGTCACACAGTACTGGTGTTCAGAAGAGAGGCTGCCACAGGATCTGGATCCAAAACAGTATCTCTTGACTATTGCTGATTTTAGAAAGAAGGTTTTAAAAATCCCTTGAAGCAGCTGATATTCAAATTCACAATTTTGAGTGATTTAGTGAATACCTCTAGGGGACGGTGACCTAAAAGTTAAAATTACTATCTGAACAGCAATGAGGCGGAGTTATCAAATATAATTTTGTTTAAAACTCCCTCGGGCTTCAGGTGCTGCTATCTCTGTGCACTTGGGCAAACTTGCCTGGCTCTTGCTGGTCACAGGATGTACAGCCCTGAGGGCAGGTCACAAACCAGCCCAGGTCACTTCTATTAGAGCATCCCCTTTGTCCCTGTAGGAATATACAAGGAGACTGGGACAGCTTCTGGAGAACCGAGGTACCTGCCCCAAGACGGGTACAGAAAGGTTTGCTCCATATCAGATACCCAGATTTATCATGACAAAAGGTCTAAGGATAAAGGAATCTTCTTTTTTTTCCCATCAAAAAAGAAATTTGTCATGGTAGAATGAATTGCAGGATGATAAAAACAGAGCATTATTATTCATCTCTTATAACATAATCTCTCATTGCCTCAGCATTGCAGACAGCTTCCACTAGTCCTTTCAAGTTAGAATGGCATCTCAATGTACAAAACTCAAATTGAAGTCTCTTTATAGATTGAGCTGCCTAAAAAGCCAGTGGCATCACCTTCCCATGCCTGCTTCTTCTTGAGGAAAAAAACCAGCAGCATGAAAGCCACACCCCTTTTCCTGTGCCTTTTGTTCTGGTTTTCATGCTTCTTGCTTCATTTATTGAAACTGGACATCACACAGTGTTGCAGGGCTAGGCTTACCTTTTTCCTTCCCTTGTTACATTTTGGCTGACTGTTTATATTTCATTATTTAATTATCACATTCCTGGCATCAGGCTGCTTTTCTCTGATGCTGATTTCTGGCGATGCATTGGGAAATTATAAGACATCACATTATGGAAAATATTGAATGAGTTACCCTCTGATTAAATTAGTAATTACTTTCTTTCTCTGAGTATCATACAAAAACTAAACATGATACCATAAACAATGAGAGTAGGAGCAAAGTTCCCAGTTTCAGTCACTTCTCCCTTGGTCCCTCTCATACTCTCCTTCTCACCTTTAAATACTGTAGTTTCACTGCAAAGGGCTGTCTTTCAAATCTCAAAGATGAGGGAATTACAAGAATCAAAGGAACACTTTTAAGTAACAAGATAAATTTTAAAACTCAGCCACTTGGCTGTTTTTCGTGATGTAAAGGTGAAACTATGCAAGCACTGCTTTTCACACAGAGAGATTTGATTTTAAACAGTGTCTGACCAATCTGGGCATAATGATAATCCCGATGAATCCAAGGATAAATGTTTGCAAAGACTGAAACTTGGCTGGATGATGCTGAAGAAGCGGCAGAAATAGACAGAAAACTGTCTGCACCAAGAAGTGTCAATTATTGTGTTTGCATGACCTCCAGTGCACTGTAGCACAGGGGAGTCTCAACTGTCTTGGCACTGCTACAGTACAAATAAAACTAATAGGAATAGAAGTTCTTCAAGTTCCAAGGCTGTACCATCTGTTTGTGTGCCAGCTATATTTCTCCATCCCTGCATGGGAAGTTGTCTGAGAAAATAAAGTCCTTTCATGCCTCAATAGGAGCTGACCACCTACAGATGCAAAGAAAGATTTTTTTGACTGTGTTCACATTAAGTTGACTCTAAAGGAACAGAAAAATCTCATTTAGGGGCTCTATGGTTATTAGAAACCATTAACAAATCCTGGGAGTTTCTTCAGTTTCCTGAAATATAAAATGAAGTTATCCTTCCATCTTGCTCCCCATCCCACCCCCAACTTTGTACTAATCACTGGTATATAGGGAAAGAAATAATGATTTTGTGATGGGGGTAGCTTTCAAGGATGAGTTCTGTTCTCAGGTGGGTGATGTTCTTGTTTTCTGTGGCCAAAACAATAAACAACAGGGATCCTTGTTATCTTGTCAACAATGTAGATGAAAAATGAATTAACTTTGAGCACTCAGAGACCCAGTAATAATTCTGGAGTCAGCCTCCTCTCAGATTTTCTACCTGGCTTTTCTCCCTGCCTTGTTCCCATTCATATATTTTACCCTTACCCTGATGCACCTGAGTTGCTGCCTCCCTTGCAGGGCTGTTTGGGAAGCTCTCACAAGTTCACCTCTTTTTTCTACTGCCTGTTTGCTGTCATTTGTAGAGATTTGATGGTGAACTGGTGCTGTCACTTGAGCTGCATAGCATTGCCTTCTCATTAGATTATTGATGGTTTTCTGGGGAATTGAGGCATAAACACAGCATCAAGAATGAGTTTTATTGTTGTCACCGAACCTGCCCTGAAGTGAAATCATCTGCTTCCCAGCTGGCTTTCAGCTCCACTTGCTTACAATTTTTCACCTGCTATTAAAACTTTGAGATGTATTCCTTTTTCACTCAATCATATTTTATTTTCTTTTGTTGCTTGTGTTTTGGCATTTTGGGAAGAACAGCAAAACCATTGCACTGTTATTTAACTTGCAAGAATTAAAGGTGCAGGAAAACCTGGTGTTTCTCCAGCCGTCAAGGTGCTGTGTGCCCCTGTCTCTCTGGTCAGCAGGTCCACTGAGGTCATTAACTCATAGAATTATATGGATTTTTATTCATTTCATCCAACTCCTTACAGACAACCAATACTTTTTCTCATTGTATATCTTCAGTGTTTAAGCAAATACACAATAAAAAATTCCCAATTTTCCCTGTGCTCATAGGAATGTTCTTTCCAGAGGATTCAGGACACTCAGCATATGTTTGGTTGGCTTAGGGATTTTTATATTTTGATCAAGCTTCCACTTTATAACTTTATTCTCCAAGCTTAGGCTTGTGTGTTCTTGCCTCAGTGGAGTCTCTGTAAAGACTTGGGACAGCAGCAGGCTTTGGCCATTAGGTAGCATTACCTGGAGTCAACACAGATTAGGTGTCACAGAATTTTTAAGCCATTTTTCTGTACTTCTGAATGATTTTATTTTTCATTTCTGCTGGAATTTTATAAAAATGAACTCTGGGCTTGCAGTCCCACATGACCAAAATGAATGAAACAATGAAGGTTTCATGAGCTGCTGTCAGGCAGGAAGAGTACCTTGACCACTGAGTAAAATCTGTTCACTGCTTTTGTTTAAAAATGAGATTTTTTTCTATATATAGGCACCAAAAGTGGTGATAATTATGTCCATTTGATGTTGCTTCTAGTTGATTTTTCAAACTTACAACACTGACAGCATCCAGCCTTATGGGTCTCAAGAATGTGAACAGAGCAGGGGGTTAAGTGATCATCTTTCTTCCCTTTGTTTCTTAAAATCACATTTTGGCCAGCTGTTCTGGTTTTGGCTTAGATAGAGTTCCAATATCAGGGCACCAGCCTTGAAGAGTTTCAAGGGTTAGATTTTGTTTTATTGTCATGTCTGACAACTCAATGGGCTTGTGATTTTCTAATGCTTAAGTTTAGTGAAGCTTCAAGCAGGACTAAAGGACAATTTATTTTTCCATGTTTTCCATCTCTACTTCTCCTTCCTAGACCTAAAAACCCATTTAATCCCAGTTCTTTCCTCAGTTTAATTAAGTGAAATCCTGTCGAGTGCAAAAGGGCCGTGGATCTTTGCCTTTTCTCTTTCACTCAGTCTTCTCCTAGCTCATCTCATGGATGGACAAATCCATGGGAAATGAGCAGGAAGCAGCAGAGATCAGGGAGGTTCACATCCTCCTTGAGCGATCATTTCAGGACAACAGAGCTTTAGGTGATTTTTCCTTATCATTAAAT
This sequence comes from Coloeus monedula, assembly GCF_965178545.1. NCBI lineage: Eukaryota > Metazoa > Chordata > Aves > Passeriformes > Corvidae > Coloeus > Coloeus monedula. The sequence continues at coordinate 35,290,835 of NC_138787.1, forward strand.
AGCTGCTTTTGCACATTTCTGTCTATGTCTAAAGCTAAGCCCTGACAGCAGAAGAACAGGATTATGTTTGCAGTCCATTTGGCAGATGTTGTGGTCATGCCACACTCAAAAATCCTGTAGCTCAATGTATCTGTAGTTAAACCAGGGATGCCAACAGTGATGTGTTACCTCCCAAACCAGGGGGGCATTTACAGAAGTAGCTCTCCATGCTGCCCACGCAGGTTCCGCTGCCGCAGGGGTTTGATTTGCAGTCCCTGATGTCTTCCTGGCAGAATTCTCCATCAAATCCATTTGGACATAAGCACAGGTATTCACCAAGGCCTGGAGGGTATTTAATATTGGTGACACATGTGCCACCACTGAGGCAGCTGCAGGGCTTCACTACAACCTGGGGAAGGCAAAAGGGAATTGTGGTAAGATTCCTGTGAATGATCACAGCTGGGAGGTGTATTGTTACACTTTAGGAAGGGGGAGATTTGCACTGCAAACACGTTATCCAGTATGATGGAAACTTATTTCTAACCAATTTCCTTTGTCTAGATAGATGGTCCTATACTCAGAGTACTTATTTATTTGACTGAGAGCTCGACTTCAAAGGGATTTCTTTTTTCATCATTTAGGGGCACATTCTGACTTCTTATAAGGAAAAAACCTCAACCTTATTTGCTGTAACAGCAGCTTTCACGTGGTATCTGAGGGCAGAATTTGTTCCATATTCTTCAAAGAAGAAAGGAAAAATCTCTTCTCTTTGCCTGCCTGCCCACCTTCCTCTTTCACATTACAAATGGCTCCCAGGCAGGAACATGACTGTGGCATTCCTTATCTGGTCTCTCTCTTCAGGGAAGGGAGATCCATGGTTGTATTTTACGTATGTACAAGAACTGCATTTCAACGGATTCAAAGCTCTGCATTATCTCCCCTAGATAACACAGGTCTAGTTTGAAATATTTCCATTAAAACTATATCTAGGCTCCAGTTTCCCCTCTGCTGTGTGGGTTCAGCAGATTGGTATTTTGTGGTTTGAATAAGTAAAAATAGGAATCTCTGGGAATAAAAATCTTTTCTTCACAAAACTGTTCTTATGTCAAGAGTGTGCATGCTGCTTTATTAGCTCATCTGATCAGAGGATTAATGTTAGCCTATACAATAAAGACAAAGCCATGCACAAGCTCTGCCAAGAAACTTAGAGTGTGGTGTAATGACATAAGAGCAAGACATCCTCTAAAAATATCATTGAGAATGAGTTATAATCTCCCTTTTATAGCTAAAGCCTGGTCTTTTATGTTATATGCTTTTTTTGTGCAATCCAGATGCAGAATGTGAATTTTAAAGCAGATTAATGAACCATTAAAAGGCTCTGCAAGAATGTTCTTTCAAACAGCAGTCAATAGCACTCTCTCTTGTTCCCTGTATATATAGTTTCTATGTTCTCAGAGATATTTATTCCATTAATTGATCATTATTGCTGTGCTGGATATTATACACTTATGAGGAAATAGCTGAAGCCTTGCTTTTCAAGACAGTAACAAATTATTAGCTATGGTGACGATTGCACAGTTATGTTGACGTGACAAACAGGTTTGTTTTGTTTTTCCTTTAAAGTGTTCTTTCCCTTACCTCAATAGAGTATCTGCTCTGTGCATTGCACTCATCTGACACAGTGAATTCAAAGGTCTGCATTTCTTCTGAATCAACTTTCCAGAGAAGAAGGCCAGCAGGAGAGAGCCTGGCATCCCGTGGCCCAGCCTCCAAGATGAATAGCACAGCTGACCCTTCTGGATCCACTGCTATTAGCTGGTAAACAAAATTCTCACCAATAAATGTCAGCAGCTGGCTGGAGGGGGCCTGGAACACAGGAGGCAGGTTGTCTAAACAGCAAAAATGAAACCATGATTACATAAACTCCAGTTTCTCCCATGTAAAGATTCTCAGAGCGGGTCTTTGAAGCACTGCTTTCAAAGAAAATGTACAGAGCATACCCAGAGGCTAATGGAGGAAGTGATTTGGGTCTTAGAGGGAGCAAATGGCTTTACCAAAAAGAACACCTTTTTTCTCACCTTTTTTTTGTGCCCTATACTGAATTTTTGTCCCATCCTGCACTTTGATTAATTTTGATGTGCTATCCGATCTATGGGAGTAAATAATGCATGATTTTCTAGAATCTCCCCCTAATACCAATTCTTACTAAAACTGCAATTAGTTATATTTCTTATACTTACATACTTGTTTAATTTATCTACCATCCATCCATTTAAATATAAGTAAAATAAATCTCAAAAGGATGAATGAAATATTAATTGGGAGGACAACTCAGAGGGAAAAGTAAATTGTAACTCTTTCATTGGGTAGACTCTCCTGCCTTTACCCATGAGGAATAATTAAGCCCAAGCAGCTTGACTGAATTCAGCTGGACATTCCATCAGGAACAAAGGTCTTTTCAGTGCCACTGCAGATACATCAGGGATGCTGAGACTCTCTATCCCCAGTGACAGTGGTGTGTATCATGTCACCTTTGGCACTGTTATTTCTAGGGTTGCTGTTTACATTCAGTATTTCCTCAATGAAGATAAAGCCCCCTAATTTTACAAGGCTATTTAACAGCAGAAGACAAATGCTACCTGAAGATACTTTCAATGTACGTAGGCAAGGGGGACAAGGTAGAGAAAATGATAATATTTTATAATTAGAAGCCAAGGAAAAGTAAGATCAGATGAGTACCCTGAGGTGACAGCTACTCTTTTCAGGGCCAGGAATTTCATGTCCATGTCCTAAGCCTCCCCAGTCTTAAGGCATCTTTCCTCTTTAACCAGTAGTGCAAATTGACAGGTATTGATATTTAAAGGAGTCTTCTCACAATGTAATTTGACCATAGTTATATTTAACTTAAAGCACATTTCTAATACCAAGGATTAATTTCAAGCCATGCTCTAACATTATATACTTGTTCTCATAAGGACTCCTTGCATTATGTTCATGGGAAATCACCATTAGGGGTTTTTTTGTGGTGCATATCATTTCTATCCAACTTTGCTTTCCATAGCACGGTTTAGATTATGCAATTATTTAAATATGTATCTCCTTTATTGCTGCTGTGCTATGAGAGCTTCCTAAAATGCTTGTCCAGCAGATTGTCCTGGCATCACTGTTGAAAGCTTCCATCTATTCATTTACCTTTTATTTCCCAAACACTAAAGCCATGGAGCCCATAAAAGTTGTGCCCCAAAGTAATCAATGAAATATTGATGCAGGGAATGCATTTATGGATAAACACAAAGGTGTTAACTGAATGGTAAGTGGAAGTGGTAGGCACAAAATAACATAAAATCAGATGTTCTGAAAGGAGTCTGTGGAGGAGTGTTTCTAATTCTACAGAGATCTGCTTGCCTTCCAGTAAATATATATACACTCTCCCTATTCAGAACTTTCAAAGTAGTTTTTGCACTTTTGAAAACAGGTCTGACAAACCCTTCTTTCTAAATACTTTTAAATGTTGACATCATTTAAAAGTGAACCATGATGGGTTTCAGAGTTCCCAAATCACTTCTAGTCTTACAAATTTCAAAACAAATGCAGTTTTTACTTTTTAAACCATTTCCTGAATTTTAAAATTGAGCTCTCTTGGTATTAGTAATGAATCTGTCTGTGTAACACTCAGGATCAGCTCATCCCTAGGAATGCTGCTGCTCTGGCCAACTCAATATAAGGTCAGGTTGGGTGTGGCTCTGAGCAACCTGGTCTAGTGGGAGGTGTCCCTGCCCATGGCAGGGGTTGGGACAAGATGATCTTTAAGGTCCATTTCAAACCCTTCAGATGTTTCTATCATTCTATGATTCTATGACAGAAAGGAGGCAAGGTTTGTGAGTCACAGACAATATCCCTCTTTGGACTTAAATATTTTTCTGGGGGAAAACACACAACTTTCAAGTGTACAGGTTCTTCTTCAGGTCTGACTTACCCTTAGGCATTTTAGCTACTCATCCAAGTGACATCCAAAGGGATTTTTAGTTGGCCAGCTTTTGGGATGTTATAAAACTGCAACAAACCAAGCAGATTGGTTCTGTGACTCACATACCTTTCTGTAATGTGTTTGTGTTTACAAAGCCCAAAAGCACAGAGAAACTCTGTCTAGAAGCACCACATGGATCTAAATAAAATCAGTAATATAATTTTCATACTGACCAGATGTAAGTGTGCTCACGTAAGGGAGGAGATGGGCTGTGGGGATAGCACTGCTGGAAACACGGATTTTCTGCAAAGTGTGGGGCAAGCAATGGTTGCTGTTTACACAGGGCATGTGGCCATGGAAAAGCCATGATTAAGTCTTCAGCCTTCAGGAGATGCTTTAAAAGGCAGACTTGTCCATGACCCCTGCCTCGAGGGGCTGCAGAATGAGCCTTTGTGTTCTGTGGCAGTGAAGGTAAGAGTGGCTGATCCCTATCACCTGGACTCCCTGCCAATCCAAGCTCTGCTATGTGGCATTTCATAGGATTTGGCTCAGAGAAAGGAAGCAATTCTTCCAGATACCAAAAATATATACTAGTGTTTTAAAAACAGTGTTTTCCCCAAATTGCCTCCTTAAAGATTTGTACCTGCGAGACGCTGACAGAGATATTTAGGGTTCATCACGTTTAGCTGACAGACTTGGGCACTGCATGGGGCACTGTCATATCAAAATTTTATTTTCAGGTATTTTTTTCATTTATTCATCTGAGATTTATCAGATTTCAGACAGAAAAAGATGCATAGTGTATGCAGTGGAGTCTGCATTTCTGGTGCACCCAATTATTCCCGCTGCAAACAATCCATGTGCACTGCACAGGACAGATTCAGGTTATCTGAATGAAGGAACACTATATTTAATAAAATGAGTCATAAAGTCACAGATAAGTGCTTCTAAATTCTAGAAAAGAAACCCCTGTCTTACTTTCATTAACAGACCAGGTGAACTTAGAAATGTCAGGTTCACAGAGAAGACAAGGGCTGGTAGGGCTTGACTCTCCTTCACCATAGCAAAGTCCATCTATATTGCATGTATTTTCCTGTCAAAAAAAAAGGGAAATAAAAACGGGTAGGAGGTGAAGGAGATGAAAAAAAAGGAATAAGAAATAAAGATATTAGCAATTAATAGTTTCCTGATATAAGCAGAAATTCACTTGTCTCTTGAAACAGTGAAAGAGTAGCAATTTAAATGTTGGTGTTCTCTGCTTACAGTGAGGAAACAAGCCGTGGAAGTTTTCCAGTTCCAGCTTGGGATCCTTGTAGCTTTGAATGTTTTAGCTTAGGCAATGTGGTGTTTCTTTGTCATAGATGGATGATGGATGCAACAGAACGCGACTCTTTTCCCATTTCCACACTCATGTGGTGCATGTGGTCATTTTTCCCAGCTGTTTCTGTTAATGTGATGAGTATCAGGTAGCCATACAAGGCTCACAAAACCCAAGGCTAGATAAAAGCTCGGTTTGAAATACTGGAATCCTGCTCTTATTTCTGGAGTTCTTCATAAATATATGCCAAAGCAGTGCTATAAAAGCAGAATAAAGGAGTGCATTAGAGCTTAGGCTCCCATGAGGGAGCTGTAGATAACAGCTGAGCACATCCACGGTGCCTCGGTGGAGCGGAACATCCCAAAAGAGCATCGTGTGGTGATGCTCTGTGGGCACAGCAGCCTTTGGGCTGACCTGCTCCTCTCCCAGTTGGGGAGCCCACCAGGGCCAGAGGAGCCTTGTGGGTTCCACGTGAGCAGAAGACACTTGCATTATCTAAGAGGTGAGCACAGGGACATAATTAACAGGTGTAGTTAAAGATCTATCCCATGGGAAGGTCCAATGGCAGAGTTAGGCCTTGTAGCCTGTGTTGAGCTGCACGGGCAGGTGGGACTTTATCTGACCATGCCAATTCCCAGGAAAACATGGAGTACTTTTGGGAACAAGGGGAGTGTCCTGGCCACAGTGGGACTGCAGGAGGGAGAAGCTACCAAGACCAAACACATTTTTACTTTTCCTTCCTTTGCTTTTCCCAGACTGATATGTGTCCCATTATTGGCCTTGTGGTTTCTGTCTGCTGATTTACTGGTGTCCCAAACTTCTTTTGCAAACTGCATGAGTTAATATTTTAAATAATATTACTTTATGAGTAATAGGTAAGGTAGAGAAACAAAAAAACATTCTCATAATGGCCCCAACATGATAGAACATGACAGATCTCCAGCATTAAAACCTGGATGTTAATTAGATTTTATTACATTGTTGTTTTCCAGGGCTTGATGCACTGATGAAAAAAAAAAAAAAAAGATACTTTTTTTCTGTGATAGGATGGTACAGAATGGGCTCCATAAAAGAACACAGAATGTGAAATGGCCTGATATAAAGTGTCCCCTAATTGAAACACCTTTTCTGGAAGCAATTTAGGTGTTGCAGAGTAATGTAGAAGGGGTAATTAGACTGTGGTCTGATGCAATTGGAAGCCTACTTCAAATATTCCCTTGAAGCATCTTAGAATAGAAATTACTGTAATCCCTAGAGAACACCATATTGAGAGAAAATAGATATTTCTGAGTTTCATAAACTTAAGAATAAGGAAAGCCTTTAACAAAAAACCCTCACCTTAGATTTAAGTGAAATTATTCTGACACAATTATTTTTATCTGAAACTAAAGTGGTTTTTCCCTCAGTTGGGCTGCGTTGGGTTTCCCTGCCCTTATCTCTCTGAGAGCAGTGACAGAGGGACTTTGGGACAGCCAGTCAAGGTCAAACTACCACATGGGCCTATAAAGTAACTTCTATTCACTCACTAACTTGAAAAAGAAGTGAACTTTTTTAAAATTTTGGTAACTGGTATGTGCTTGCAATCAGTGCAGGTCTTAAAACTGTGTTTTCTCATCAGCATTAATGAGAACAGTGAGGCAAATCAGTTAAGGTGCACCTGATTAATCTTCATTTTATAAAAAAGCTGACTGGTGGCCTCCTATGAATTCATACTTGCCTCAGGGCAGGAGAGCAGGATCAGCACATTCAAATAGCCCACCTAATACCCTCCAAAAATTTTTTGAAGCCCCACTGCAAACCAGATGATTTGCTTAATGCAGGTCTCAGGAAAAAAGAACAGGGAAGATCTTTTCAAGGGATGTTACACCAGTAAGTCCACAGGAAAGCAGAGGGCTGTAGTTCTCTGCAGGCAGTTTCTAACATGTTGGCAGTTTAAAATGTAGCTCTAGACTTCTGATTATGGTTTTGAAACTGTCAAAATACTATATGTTTGTACTTAGCAGTGTTTAATGCAAGCAAGAACGGTTTATGTTCTCTCAAGGGTGTTCTCACATGACAAAAACTGTATAACATGCATCTTTGTGTGCCTCTTGCTAAGGCAGAAAATGGGAATAGAAATGATATACCCTCACCAAACAGGCTGGGAGAGGGAAAATAGCAGAGACACTTCGGAAGTGAAGTTGAGCCTTTCAGGGCAGGCTCCTCACTCTTATTTACTCCCACTAACAGCTGCAAAGGATAAATATTGCTAACCACAGACTTTCCTGAGGTGTTTGTGTGAGGAAGGTCCATCATAAAGCATGCTCTATCAGGTGTTCATACCCCACATAAATATGAAAAAGAAATAAAATATCTCAGACGTGCGGTTGTGAAAGAGAAAAGTGAAGTGTTGGGCTGTGCAGCTGATCTGTGAAATAGGTTCTCCCCTTCCAGAGCAGTTATTACACACAGTACATCAGAGGGAGGGAGAGGGCTAAGGAAGAGATGAACGATCCGTATTAAACCTTTATGATCTTTAAATTACCTTTAATTTACAAAGTCCGGTCGGATGGAATTGGCAGACCTGGCAGACTGCGTCGTACAGGGTCAGCACTCTGGAATTACTGTACTGGAAGCCATCGTTAGTGATCTAAATGATACAAAATCATCTTTATAAGTAATAATGTTCCATATGGAGACTGTCTGCTCATTGTGGAGCACATACTGCTGCCCCCTTGAACTGGATGTGTGCCAGCAAGATAAATTAAACCACTTGTGAGTGGCTCTGCAAGCGAACAAATTGCTTAATGCTCCAAACTGGAAACTCTTCATTAATAACCAAAAGATCTTTTGGCTCAGCTGGCATTCAGCTTTTCTGATTGCTGTTAGGTTTTATCCTGAGGGGCTAATTTTTCCAATACCCGTATGGAAGCTGTACTCAAGTACTACAAGGGGGATTTCAAGGAGTTGTGGAACACAATTAACATTTTTGGCTGGAACTCAAAACCACTTTTTTACTAATAGCAAGTCAGTAAGCAAAATCCTTGGGCTGAAAGTTAAAAAAAAAAAAAAAAAAGAGAATGTGTATTATATAGGGTTATTTGAAATTAACCTTATAAAATGTTCAAGGGTGGACAATATGAGAGAGCAACAGTTTCCTTTCTATAGGAAGGTACATTAGAGCAGTCACCTGTCCCAGCCCACAGCAGGTACATGTGGGTAATTCAGAAAGCCTAGAACATGGCCTTTTTTCTCTAAGAATGCTTACATGATACAAAAGAGTTGAGGAAATTCATATTTTAATTTTTCCACAATAAAAATGAAAATGTACCAGAGAAGTGTGGAAAAGTGGTTAACTTCCGAGAATACTTTGTGAGACATCTTGAGAGGTGTGAACCTTAAAGAGCACCCCAAAACCCTGGGGAAAGCCATGCTGTAGACACTGATGAGAACCAGCAGGAAAGCCAAGCCCTTTTATCAGGTATTTTTCAGTTTTTGTCTTCTCACAATCAAAATAAAGCTGCTGTTTAGCAGGCCTAACAGAGCCTTTGCTGTGGATTCATCAGGTGCCCCTGTGTCTTCTTGCTATGAAATCAACCCCCAGCCCTTGTCCATCTGTCCTGTGACCCCAAAGCTGAAACATCCTGTCCCTTTGTAGGTGATGTTTACAAGATCGAGGGCATAAAGTTTTTGATCAGTCAATAAACTCTTTCAGTTCACAGAAAGAATGTTATGTTAAACTGAACAAAGATAAACAGAAGCACAGAGAGCAAAAAATACTTAGTAAATTTCATAAAAAGCAGCAATTATCATGAATTGGTTGAAAGCTCATGGAACATAATAGAGCAGATTCTCCCACAATGTCACATGGGATAGTTCTCAGCTCAAAATGAGCTCAGAGTGTTTGTGCCTGCAGAAAACTCCACAAGGAGAGGAACAGACAGTATTCATGGATATTCACAATTTGAACTTGTGGAAGTGGAATAACTTCTGTGGACTAATATAAATTGGTCCAAAAATCCAGTAAAATTAATTGACCTAATAAAATTCATCGGTTTAAGGAAAATATTAGACTATTGATATATTAGACTATACTGTGTTGTACTACAGGTAAAAATGCTTTTAAAAGAAGTAACTAATTTCTCCTGCATTTTGAGAAAAAAGGAAATAGGCAACCCCCCTTACAGACCGGCTCTTCACTGAGAGACTCTGGCAGCAAGACTTCCATTAAGAATTTATTATTCCTAATGTAATTTAAATTTCGTTTAACTTCATTCTTTTACCAAAGTATCCAATGTTGTCTCAATACCATTGCACTAATAATGGGTGAAGAAATGGCTAGACAGGGAAAAATATAAAAAACTGTAAAGTTGCACTAATTGTTCTGTCTGAAGCGAGCATTGTGAGTGAAATGTAACACTTGAAATTTGATTTTTTTAATCTATATTTTTTCTACATTCTGTTATAACCATCCATTTTGATCTCCGTTTAGAATTGTGCTGTTTTATAGCTATTTTAATTGCTTTTCCATTAGTCATCTTAGTGATGTGGAACAAACACTTTGATGAGAACTAAGCTGAGCAAACCTTAAATTTGTTTGGATCTTAAGAGGCAAAAACCCACTTAGAGTTGGGCCTTGTTTGCTTGAGCATAAGTATCTTCTGGAAAGAAGGAGCTGCTTCTGGATAGATGGAAAGGATGATCAGGAATTCTGTTGCTTCTGCCTCAGGTTTTTCATCTGTCATGAAATGATCTTGGCTATTGGCATCACTCTACACAGACTTTGTATGAAAGTTTCTAAATGAAAAATGAAAGCTATAAAACTGTCCTGAGTTCAAATTCAGTTTTTGCCTCGCTGAATTTTTAGCAAATATTTTTTTATTCTAGGCAAATGCAGCAACAACAACTTAATGAAAAGGAAGAGAGCTGCTTCCCAAATTAGATTAGTGCCTGCCAAGCTCTTTCACCTCTTCACCCAGGCATCTGCCTGGACAGCTCAAGTGATCTGCTGTCCAAGCATGGGTTTGTATTTTGATATCTCAATTAATTATGCCAAACACTCTGGTGTAGCCACATGTACTTTCTTATCTGCATTCGGCAGCATGTCATGGAAACAATGGGCAAACAAGAATACAAGAGGAGATAAAAGGAAAGAGCACTGTGAGAGTTCTTGTTTCCTCAGTGCTGGTGGTGAAAAAAGCTTTAGTGAAATTTTTCTGGCTCCTTTGAAATTTGATTTGGAAGGGGGGAGATATTCTGAAAATATTGAACAGTGACATTTCCAGAAAGAATTGTGTTGATTCTTGGTTCTGAAAAATCTTTTAGCTATATTTTGAAAAGTAGATACAGATCATCAATGTTGCAATAAGTCTTATGAGGAACTTTCTGGAGCACGGATTTTTGAACACCTGTGGAATTAATTGAAAGTAATTTTTTATCTTGAAAAGCTCCATGATTTTATTCTCTGTGCTGCCATGTAAGGCCAGCTGTCTTTGAAACTGAGCACTGGGCTCTGCCTTCCCAATTTGTTCATCAAAAGATCCACAGGAGTACCAGGATTCACGTGCAGACTGAGATGATTTAATTGAGCATTCGCTGTGTAGCCGTCAGCCTGGTTCCTCTGCAGGGTTTGAAGGAGAGGGAAAGGGCAGGAGGCTTACAGGTGCAGAGGTTTTCTTGAGCTTTAGTGCATGGAAAGAGAGTTTTTGTACCTATTTTTGAGGGAAAAGAATGAGAAAAATTGTACAGACTTCCTCAGGGCTGAATGGAAGCACTTGAACACAATCAGAATTGTAATAGACCTGCACTGTGAGGAAGCTGTCCTGGGAATACTGGAGAAACCTTCCTGTGCATATACAAGGATTTTAGCTGTCCTCTTGGGCCAGGAACGTCCAGGATGTCTCCCTCTCAGACCCTTCCACCATGAGGCAGCATTTTATCTCACAGCTGGTGGAGTTCAGTACCTTTTTTGAGAAATTTTGGAGGCCTGAGCAGAGGACCTTCCCTCCTGGTTCAGCCCTGGTGTGTGTGACACAAGGAAGGTCCAAGGTCCACCCCGGCAGCAAACACTCAGGCTCTTCTCCCACAGAGGTTTTACCCTAATGTCCTAAACTTCCAAATCCTTATCTTTTTTTAAATAAAGACTGACTAGAAATCATGCCCTGCCAAACATCTTTCTGTTTCCCCCAGGCCATGTGGCAGCACATGTCCCCAGCTGGGGTGCAGGTGGCTGCAGGGTGCAGGACAGGCAGTAACACCATGGTGAAGGGAGTGTTTTACGTGTTTCATTTTGCATGCTGCAATTTTCACAGCACATCTGCAGTCTCCCTACAATGGCAATATATTCTTCTCAGCTACAGAGACTTTAAAAGATTTCAGTCTTGTATAAAATCAAGTGATCTGCAGAAAATAACCATCCAGGCTGAGAGCGAGACCAAGGGCAGCAGGCACGCAGGGTCGGGAAGGCACTGGTTTCCTGGGAATATTTAGAAAGTGGGTACCATTTTGTGAAAATAAGCAGCTAAAACCACAGCACAGAACCCAGAACAAGCAGATACTGCACATGCTTCTTCCTGCAGCCATTCAGGCCAGGACTGTGACCGTGACATCCCAGCTCAAGACTGCCCAAGAGCCAGCCTGTGCCCTTCTCCTGCACCGTGCACGCAGCGCTCACGCAGCCAGGGAGTCAGAGCTCTCTGACACTTGCAGCCTAATCAGGAGCTTGAGCTGGGCTTTTCAGAAACGGAATACTAATGATTAACAATTGATTAACACAACTGCATCAATCTCAGGTGATTACCTCTAGAAGTGGTTGTAATTTGCACTTTTGGATTGGCTACAGAGATGCCTGGGTTTAGCTCATTGTTTTGGTTGGTGGGGTGTTTTTTTTTCTCTACATGACATTAGTGTGAGTATTTCTACAGGCATTTTCATTTCTGAAAGGAAGAAAACTGTGCTTTGCATTTTAATTTACCATGACAACTGATTTTCTCTTTCTAAAGCGTTTCTTAGAAACGTAATAAAATTCCTACTTTCACTTGCCATCTCGCGAACGGCTCGTCGCCGGCCACGAAGTGCACAGCCTCTGTGATGTTCAGCAGTGGGATCTGGCAGTCAACAGCCTCAGAGCTCAGAAAAGCTGCTTTTGTGCTTTCTTGTTCTCTTGATATCCATTTGCCGTCGAGATGCTACAGTAGAACAGAGGGAGAGTGCAGAAACTGAAGGCTCATATAAAGGGAATCCGGTTGTCAATGTATGTTTGTATTTCTAATCGATAATATAAGGCATTCCTAGATGCTTTATTTAAAAGGAATCATGCTGTTACTTTAGCTACCGTAAAGGGGAAGCCATGCTTAGCCATGCATGCAGGTGGGCTATTGATTTAGGAAGTGCTGTGGTCTGCACTTGGGACGAGCAGCTGGGATGAGACAGGGTGATGTAATCGAGTAACTTTGTGTTTGCTCCTGGAGCTCAGCAGCTTCTGGAGCCCTAAGCGGGCATGGCAAATCTCAGCTCTGCCTCATGAGTGTGCCAGCACTGAGTGGGAGTCAGGCTGAGTGTCTGTTCTGAGGTGGATTTATGAGTTTAATCAAACATTTCATATCTGAGGATGCTGATCCACCAAATAACTTAGTTGCAGCATTGCCTGTGTATAGTTGTTTATGATAAAATTACAGTGCCAGCATAAGAGATGAATTTAATGCTCATTAAAAGTTCTGATTTGGTGTTGAACTATGACTAAGAAAATTCAAATAAGAGCGTCTGTAGCTGTGCTGAGGAAACCCTATGTTCAGCCACAAAATTTAGCATTTAAATGTGTTTAGGAAAACAACCGAGTGCGGTGATTCCAGATGTACAAAATGAGAAATAATATTGTGATGTCAGGCTCCAATGGAGTACAGAACAGCTGAACCAAACAGGAGTCAAACAAAACTCCACAGAGATAATAAGCAAGAACTCATGGCTGTGCATTTCCAGGGAATCAGTCCTGGAAAGGCCTGAGCCTCTTCAGCTCCCCTCGCTCGTAGCACACACAGTGGCAGTGGGCTTGGAAGCTGTTTATACTCTGATGAGGCAGTGAGAGAACATAGCACAGATGAGAGTAAAAGATTTCTATATAAACATGTTAAAGTTTGGCTGTATCATCAATATTTTAGGAGCCAACAGGGGGCTGCTTACCATTAACCTGGTGACCTGGCAGTGCAGGCTGGGGGACTCTTTGAATCCCAGGCCAAACACCCGGATCCTGGTGCAGTCCGAGGCACGGATGTCACAGAGGCCTCCGTTCTCCAAGCCCGTTATTTCCAAGGCTTGCTCTGCAAGGGGGAGATAGAGACAAAGCTTTAGAAAGCAGCACTTACACGTTGTTCTGTTCTGCTTTTGCAGAGATTTTGTTATAGTTGTTCCTGGTTGTTGTGGTTTGATACTTTTCCTTGCCTCCCTGTGGATTTCTGTTGAATAGGAAACAGTGGCTGTCAGAGGGGGAAGCAGCAAACCTCCATTAAAGATTGTCCTGTGCACCCAGTGCTGCAAGATGTGAATGTCAGAGCTTCTGAGTCAATTCACTGGAGCTGTGGCTTGGTGTTAAAAGGTCTCCAGGGGTAAAACTTCTGTTGACCTAAGTATCCAGTGGTAATACTGCTGCTGACCCGAGCAACAGGGTGGGAGCACAGCTGAGAGGACAAGGCCTCATCCCATAGCATGGAGAAGCAAGGGAACAAGACAAGTCCATGCCACCAGGCTCCCTGTAGTGTTAAAAAGCAGGGTAAAAGCCAGTCCTATGTTTTTGTTCTGTTGTTTGGGTTTTTTTCCCTAAAGTTTTGGAGGCAGTAAAAGGATTCTCAAAGGAAAGCCTTCTTGAGAGGGTTAAATCATTGATGGTAGTGCTCAGCTCTGCACTGTGCCAGCACAAAGGGTGTGCACCAGCTAAGTTTCCCTTAACGCCTACATTGAGGCCTTAAGTAAGGCTTAAGTGGTGTACAGACTCTGCTGGCTCCCTTACAAGGCTGACTTGCACCTATTGCTGTTTTTAAAATGTTTTATGATTCTCAGGTAATGTTTCCTTTGAGTTCTGTTTTACTTTAGGTACTCACCATTTAAAATTGCTCATTGCTTTCATGTTGGAGTTATTTCTACAGAGGAAAAATGCAAATCCATTGCATTCCAGGATTCACATATTCGATTAAGAAAAATCATAATTTGGTAGATATTTGCATCAGCTCTTGGCTAGCACAACACTCAGAATGGCTTCAATATCATACATCAATAACAGCAGTCAGTCAGGATCATGGTTACATGTTTTTATTTATACTGTTTGTACTTCTAGTGGTAGGGAGAAGCCACTATGGTGGCAAGTAACACAAACGAGAACATTTTCTTCTTGCCTCCTGAGCAGCACTTAATAACAGGGGTGTGACCAGGAGTCCTGGGAGGACTTTGCTCACCAGCAGAGTGGAGTCCCAGTTGTTATTCCCGCTTAGCTTCCTCTTCCCAGCCCCGTCACCACTGCTCTGGCAAAGCAATATTGCCCATCAATTTTCTCTGAGCTGTAGCTTAGCTAAAACAGAAGCTCTCCATCACCTAATATTTTAATGGTACATTAGTTCAGCTCTGATTGGAGGGGCAAAATGCCCTGAGCTGAATTGATAACCTTCCCCAGCACCTCGCTGTTCCTTTAGGGCTCTGCCATTAAGGCTGTAATTAGGAAAAATGCTGTTTAAACACTGCCATCCCACCAGATTGCAGCCTGTAACAACAGAGCTGCATGACTCACGTTTTTCCAGAGAAAAGAAGGAAGGAAAGAAACATAAATATGAAAAATAGTGAAAAGACTTCTTTTTGCCCTGCACTTCTGAAATGCTTTTAGCTTTTCTTTCATTTTTTTTTTTAATTGATTTTATTGCAGCAGTATTACCAACACTGCTGGACTCTTTGCAATATTTACAAGAAGAGAAATCGTTTACAGCTTATCAGCTTTTCATCAGTTACTGGTGGATTCCTGTAATGCACAAAACTATTAGTCAGATGTGGTGACTGGTTTTGATAAATTGCCTTCTTCTGTGGTTAGTGCATAAAAATTTTTAAAAAAATGCTTCATTATGTTTTTCATGAGATTTTAATAGTTAGGCCCACTGGTACTGAGGTAGCTTGGATTGCATTAATGTTTTCATTATCACTGCAGATTTTCAGGCTTCTGTGGGTGAAGTAGAATCTCAGGGGCTGGTAAGGAGTGAGGCACAGGAGTGTGCTCCTGCGGCCCTTCCTGTTCCACAAAAGCACTCTCAGGTCAGCTGTTTGTTGATGAGACCCCTGCACTTCCCCAAGGGTTTCCTCAATCTTTAAGGACACACTCCCGTGTCAGGGTCAGGGCAGGATTACCCAGCCCCAGTGACTTACAGTATCAGCACAGCATTTTGTATTTATTCCTCTCAAGCCATTCTGTACACACTTGTCAGGGTTTCCCCCCAGCCAGGAACTGAACATCACACAGGCACTCACTCACTGCCCCTCCTGGCAGGATCAGGAAGATAATCAAAAGGGAGAGAGTGAGAAAATGTGTGAGTTAAGGGCAGTTTAATGGGAGAGAAAAGGAAGAAAATTACAGTAATGATAATAATTATTATAAAATATTTAGAATATACAAGTGATGCACAATGCAATTGCTCACCACTCACCACTGCCCAGCCAGTACCTGAGCAGTGGCCCTGGCCAGCTTTTCCCCCAGTTTATGTACTGAGCAGGATGCCATATGGAATAGGATACCCCTTTGGTCAGTGGGGGTCAGCTGTCCTGTCAGTGTCCCCTCCCAGCTCTCTGTCCACCCCCAGACTACTTGCTGGCAGGGCATGAGAACATGGAAAGTCCTTTCCTTAATACAAAAACTACTTGGCAACAACTAAAAACATCAGTGTCTTACCAGCTTTAAGACTGATGGAAAATAAAAGTAATTGTCATGTCTCCTTTTTTAAAGTAGTGGATACTAGAGTTCAGCCTTTAGACCTCAGTATAGGCAATACATAAATATTGACAAGGCCTGGTGTTTTTATCTGTTTTTTAAAATGAGGTGTCACATGTAATGGGTGTAGGAATTTTAGGCATTTGGTTTTAATGAGAGTTTCTGTCTGTCTTCCCCTCTGCCTTCTAGTGTTGTTGCATATTAGCCAGTTTCAACCAAACAGGGGAGAGGAAATCTCCATGACACCAGCTTTGGAAAAGTCTCCTGGCAGTTGGAAGCTGGGCACTCAAACATCCAGATCCTGTTCTTGCTGGGGGTACAGGGATCAAGGTGTGGTCATTCATTGCTCCATGGTAGTTGAGGGGTAGTTGATAAGTCCAGAGAGGTGATGACATCAGAAGGAAATACAGGAGAGCCTGAAAAACCCCAGCAAAAGAGCTGCAAGTAGTTCAGCTAAAGACTGGAGGGGAGAAAGACAAGAGCAATGAAAAGAGCTGGGAAACATCACAAGGGTGAGAGCGAGGGCAAAAGTGCAGTTGTCCAGAGAAAGCAGAGGTTTTGGAGACCTGGGATGGATGTCTGATGTCTGCAGGGGGGCAAGTTAGAGGCAGGAGAGTTATCTGTAGGTAATGAGGAAGTTCCTGGAAGAAGCTTGTAAAAAGTATGATATATTTGAACATCAATAATTTATGTTTAGGAAGTGAGAATATCAAAATTCAACAAAATCCAGGGCAGAACATCCTCCTTCTCTTCTCTGTATGGTCTATAGACCAAGAATATGCTTTGACTTTTACTGGTAGATCAAAAACTGAAGCTCAGCTTGGTGCCTGGGGCTCAGATATGTGACAGGGTGCAGCATGTGTTCATATCCACTGGCTCAGGCATGGGCATCCTGCTGCATTTCCAGTGCCCAGTCTGTACACACAGCAAGTAAACACCAAAAAAATGCATCTATCACCTGGCAGAACATTGCATTGGGACAGTGATGAACAACAAGGAATGCTGGGGAGAAAAAACTAAAAAAAAAATCTTGTGCTTTAATGAAACTGTTTTGAGATAAAAAGGAGAGAGGAGTCTGGAGTTTAAGGTGGAAATCTCAAAGGCCTCCAGACCTCAGGTGACAGAATAAGGGATCTGTGCTGTTTGGTTTGCAGTGCTTGTGTTGTGCCTCCCTCAAGCCACAATACCTCCCCCAGCTTCCCTTCCTTCTCCTCCCATCTCCAGTAGGAATTTCCAGAAAAGAACAGTAAATTCAGAGTTGCTGACAGTGTGGTTTCATTCTGTAATCATTTACATGAATCAAACCTGACAAGGAGCACAGGCTGCATCACAGACTGAACCCCCCACATAAATGCACGGTTGGTTTTACAGGTATTTGTTGCAGTGTATTACGTAAATAATATGCACAGTAGTAGAAGTAAAGTGAAGACAGTTGACACAAAATCAAGAATATTGCAAAACCACACTTATTGAAGCCTTGCTGATGGATAGATATGGTTCATGTTGGATTTACTCATTTGATTAGAAAAGTATCCCAGCACAAATAAACTTCCTTCTGCAATGTTTGAAAACCACCATGAGGCTTTGGGCTGGAGCAGCAGACCTGAAATTGAAATCAGCAAAAATTTTGCTTGAATAAAGAGAAGGAAAGGAACTGCCCTGCTTTTCTTAGAGGGGATGATAAATAAGCTATCTAAGCTATTGCTATTTCAAAAGCAAATCAAGAACCAGATCACAAGTGCTGGGCTGGGTTAAATCTTTGCTGAAATGCACAAGTAAATGGCCCATGATGCCCAGTTGTCCCTTCCTTGGAATCAGGTAGATGATGAAACAATTTGCTATGCCAGAGCTTGCTGGTGTGGATGGGGACCTCCAAACACCATAGATATGAGGGCTCTGTATCAGAGCAAATTGATGCTTAATTATCTCACACCTTGGACAGAGCAAGCCTGAGTCTGCCTCCATTCAAATGCTTGCACAAACATTGTACTTCTTTTATATATAGAGTTATTACAGTCATCATAGACACAATCACTGAATCCATTATCCTGGAACTCGTGCTATCCATGACCCAAAGCTCATTTGATAACCCTCCCCAAGAAAAAACTATCAGTATCCATAAGCTGTTTGCCAGGAGTTTTGCACATCAGTGACCTCCCTGGCTTCTAAATGAAAACTGCTTTTTCCTGCTTCCAAAACCAGATCTCAGAGAACCAGATCAGTTGAAGGACCTGGGGATTTTTAGTCTGGAGAAAAGGAGGCCTTCTCTCTCTCTACAACTCCCAGAAAAGAGCTTGTGGCAAGGTGTGGATTGGTCTCTTCTCCCAACTAACAAGTGACAGGACAAGAGGAAATGGACTCAAATTGCAGCAGGGGAAGTTTAGATGGGATATTATGAGAAATTTCTGCCCCAAAAAGGGTGGTCAAGCACTGGAACAGGCTTCCCAGGGAAGTGGTGGAGTCACCATCCCTGGGGGTATTTAAAAGCCATGTAGGTGTGGCACCTGGGGACATGGTTTAGTGCTGGGCTTGGCAGTGCTGGGCTAACAGTTGGACTCGATGACCTTAGGGATTTTTTCCAGCCTAAATGACTCTGTTTCCATAGTACCAAACTCCAGACCTATGACTTTTCACTGGCATGGAGTGAATCTGGCTTTCTGCTTTGAGGGTCTCTGGCATCCAGTACAGATTGCAGACACGAGCCCTGGGAGAGTGTGGGGGAAAAGCATTGTGCCAGAACTCACTGCATGTGAGAAATGGCCTGGCTCAATTTCGCACTGAAAGCATCCATGTGCTGCAACAATATGGTAGATTATTTTTTGCTTTAGAAATCTCACTATGACATTTTAGGTTTATTTAATCCTTCTATTTTTAAAAGGCTTGCTAGCAATGTACTTCAGCGATAGAAAGGAAGAGGATTGTGGTGTTGACTACAGAATATTTCTTCTTTTCCAGATGGCCTGGAGAGGTGACATCAGGTAAGGTTGTGGTTGTGCTTTCCTGGTGCTCACTGGCACACCAAAGCAGGTCTCAGATTTTGTCCCTCAATGGCATTTCAGGGCAGAATCCTTGGCAACCTCTTGAGGCTTCCTATGAGTAAGTGCAATGATGCCACTCAAAGGGATTTGGGTCATTGTGATGTCATCTTAGTCCTTATGTCCACTCTAGTGTCCAATTAGTTGGTTTCAGTAATTTTCCCATGTTTAAAGCTACTGAATTAGATTAAATCTGGTTATTACACTTCGGGTTTTGTTCACAATTGGTTGAATGTTCTGTATCAGGTGGACTGTGGGCTCTTTACACAACATGATTTAAAGACATTACAGGTTTGCTCTGATTTTTCAGCTTTGGTCAGTTTAAATCAGACTTTTGAATGGTTTGCAGGTTATAATTCTAGTTTACAAACAGTTGTGAACTTATTATTTATCTTGTGAGTGTGTGTGAGTACTTGGAGAAGGAAGATCTTTGTTCAGGGCTTTTTGGTTTTTGTGGATTTAAGAAGATTTAAGGCTGAATTTTCCTGTGGTATCTGTAAACAGCCTGATGTAAAGAAGTTATAGACTTGCTTCTGGGTTGTCTGGCTTTGGTCAGTTTGAATCAGACCTATAATTTTTTAAACTTTTCTAGCAATTTGATTCTACGTACTTCAGAAAATGGTTTTGTTTAGCTACATGTTTCACTGGACTGTTTTCACTGCTTTGCATTAAAGCAAATAAACTAATCTCCAGAAAAGACTAATCTCCGTGATCTGGTTTGCAGGAAATAGTATGGATCACTGAGCATGCAACCTTCCATGTCCCTTATCATGAGGATTTGATATCCTTTTAAAATTCGGTTTCTATTGACTTTATAACTATAAAGCTAATAGCCCTCTTCCTGCTCAGCCAGGTCTGTGCCTCAAACAGAAAGAACTGGGACTTAAAACAGTAGATTAAAGCTGGTATTGATGTTTGCCTTTTCAGATGCTTGTTTATTGCATCTGCACCAACAAAAGCTAAAGTAAAACTGCTGTGAAAAGAAGAAAGGCTTTAAAACTAGCAAGAAGTTTCCAGTCCCTGAGAATTGCCCACAAATATATTTGATGTGACTGAGAAAAATGTGTCTCCAAGCACAGTGTGTGGGTGTCAGTGAGGATGCATCAGTGGTAGTCAGAGTTCATGCTTTTTTTTCCTCTTTTAATTCTAAACTATTTTTCTTTTGTAAATTTTGTAGTTACTAAAACTTTTGTGGTTGGAGCTGTTCATTCATTTAAAAGAACAAGACTTCTATTTTCAAAAGCTGGTAAGTCCTATGTTCAAAAATTGATTTTTTTGACAGGTAATGTCAAAGCTTGATATTTAATCATTATACTTTTTGTAAATATGACTGATAATACTGGCTCTGTTTTTAGCCTGAGAAGAATGTATTTGTGTAAATTTTTATGGCCCAGACCTGAAGATACTAATGAATAATTTTCTTCATACAGGATACTCCAAGTCCCATCCAGCCTGGCCCTGAACACTTCCAGGGATGGGACATCCACAGCTTTTCTGGGCAACCTGTGCCAGGGCCTCAGAGATGATGATGATGAGGACCACTCCTCTGTAGATGGCTGGGAGAAGGAAAGTGTGTTTTGTAAATAAACATTTAAAAGATATTTTCTCCCAGTTTTATTTCAGCATTAAATCATACATTGTTTTAACTAGGAAAAAGCTGAGTAACTGAACCCAATGTAATCTTGAATTGCATAATAGCATATTCATATTTACTCTTTATCTACTTTCCAATATTATTCTGTAAGCTGAGGAAAAAAAATTGATATTAAGTGGAGATAACAGGTCTCAAAAGAAAAGTTTCCATTTTCAAGTTGTACAGAACCTCTTTTATGGAGTATTGATATCTTAGTGAGACTTCTTTAATGTCAACTTTAAGGAAATAAGAATATATCCTTAATATCTTTAAGCCCAGTGTAAAGAACGCAATCCCAGAGGGGTGGGAGCTGTGTATTAAATTATGGTTTATGCTGTAATGGTACACAGAGATCTGCTTGAAGTGATCCCTGCCTTACACAATTCATTACTGAAGAAAAATGTATTTGCTAGAAACAGATGCCCCCCTTCTAAACTTTGGTGCCAGAGCACTGCCTCCCTGCCCAGCAGTTGTCGAGTGAACTGTCCACACAAGAGGGAGTGGGGAGGCTACAGGTGGTGGAAAGTGTCAAACCTCCCTCAGTTGGATAGATAGGAAAAGCCAACTTTGTGGAATGTAAAAGTCAGCAATTAGTATGAGAAAAAAAGAAAAAAATGAAAGAATATTTGTGAAAAAGAGACCTGATTTTCTGTCTTGATTGTGTAACTTCATCAAAGTGATAGTAACTGTGACTTTGTTGATATTACGTCCACCAAAGTCAATGGAATTGTTATAAACAGAGTGGAATTAAGCCCAATGCCTTACTATTTGAAAAGAAGAAGGGCTTTATAAGGAATAATGCCATTTAACTTTTTTTTTATAGCAATAGCACTCTGTTTGGTGAGAAAAGTTTGAAAGCAGTAAGCATGGTGTCTGCTGTTCTCACAAGCATGTTTGACTCTTCCTATGAAATCCAATTTTGAAAAATCAATAGAATTGCTAAAGTGTACTGCATCCTCTCTGCCATAGAACATGTTTTGCCATATTAGCAAAAAGCTTGGTTGTTTTTTCTTTTTTTACTAACCTGAACAATTTGAAAAACTGATCAATTCCTGTGCAGAGGGTCACAGTTTCTGGTAACTCTATTTCTGGGGCCCTTGTGGTGCTATAAAATGGAATTCTCCCTGGAAAGTCTGGTCACACCAGCACCACAGGCTGGTCCCAGCCTCAGAGGACACCAGCCTTACACACAGTGAGTAATATTTTTCATTGCAGATGTCCTGGGAATTCTGTAAATTGATTATATTTTCTTTGAAAAATCTAATATGCATGTTTTACTTTGTATGGTCTAATTTATGCAAGGAGAGCATCTATTGACCCAATATATCCTGATGGCTCCCTCTGCATCACATCAGCAAAACACACATTGGAAATGCCAAAAAATATTCATTTACTTGACAAGCTAACAGTCCTTACATAATCATTGTGATCTGGAATTTGAAGATCACTGAATTCATACAAGTGGGAGAAAAGTATTTATTTCAGTCTGTATGCTCCCATACAAAGTCTCCAAAGCAGATTGGATTTTGACGTAGACAACTGAAATACTCTGTCCCCTTTCACCTGGGGATCCTGAAAAAATATATTTTCTTTAAATGTTTTTCTTGGGTTTTGTCTTTGAAAATGAGAATTAAGCTTAAAAATAAAGCACAATTACATAAACGGTGAGATTTCCGTAATAGGTACCTGACCTCACGTTCCTGATCTGATCAAAGCTCTGGGCTTACCCTTCCAAGGGGAAGAGAAATTTTCCATTGGAGGACCCAGCCTGAGGAATTGAAATAGCTGAACTCATACTTTTGCTCATTATATTTATTTAAAAAAAAAAAAAAATATTGCGTGCTTTAATTCATATTATTTAATTAAAGCACATGAACAAGACCCAAAGCAGGCTGTTGAATTCAGAAAGGTCTATATATCCACTCTAAAAATAAAAGGGTGTAATCGATGTAGCTGCTGTGGCAGATGGGTCTGAGGGACCTGTGTGGTTGTGGTTCACAGCTCTGAAAATGCAGTTGGGTTCACAGCCCCTCTTAATAAAACCAATGAAATGTATTGATATGAAAATGGGATATCTGCAAGTGTGGTAGGTGAGCATTCCCTTCTCACCTTCTCACCTTCATTCTCTGCTCGCTTTGATTTCTTTGCTGGTTAAATTTTTTTCTCCCCAGAACTTTCCACGTAGAAATTAAAACTTCAAGTGTCATTACTTCACTGAAACTAATTTGTCCTTATTATTCCTCATTACCTTTTATCTTGTAATTGCTCTTTAGAGCTTCATACAATCTGCATATTACATTGCTCTATGTGTGCTTTACCAGTCCCAATTTTTTTTTATAAGCAACATGGTCAATATGTACAAATGGTAAGCACCAACTTGATTTGCTACCTGCTGTAATTGGATTCTGCCTTTAATTACAGGTGGTAATGACATTTTAAGCACCTTATACAGGTGTTGGGGGGGGTGGGGGTTATGAAATGTTAAGCAACATTAAGAAATTCTAAGCTTCTGGAGTGCTGCCAAATTTCAGAGGTGCCTTTCAACTCCAAATAGCGGTTTTCATGTGAGGATAATTATAGCTCTGGCCACCTGGACTGCTCCTGTTGGAGTCAGGCAGAGCAGAGGAGTAAGCCTTTCTGCAAGCCACACTTCACATATTCTCTCTTTATGTGTGTTTTAATTTAAAATGACTCCAAATATATTATGGCCCGTATTCCGATCCCTAAAAGTACTTCAGGGCCATTTTTTGTGTGTGTTTGCTGGCCAAAACCAGTGGCAGAATATATTGTTATGTATTGGCAGCATAGCTGAGGTTGGGTGACCTTGGAAAAGATATTTGAATTATGCTGATGGCCTCCTTGATCTTGGGGGAGTTTTAATTCCCATCTATAATTCCAGCCTTAGAAAATTAGACGTAGATTTGTTTTGGAACTGATTGGAAAATATATAGCCAGCAAAAGGAGTTGCTTTCTCCTTCATTACTCATGTAGCTTCTCCTGGAAAATAACTTTTCCCTAGCAATGGCACTTAAAACTCAGCTTTTCTGAAATCAATGAATATTCTTCTGTTTCTTTGGTCCTGACTTTTTGAAAAGAAAGTGAAAGAGGCAGCACTTTTATATGCCCAGTAGAAATCTAATTCAATTCTTTATTTCTTCTCCTTTCTTTCCCTTCCTACAGAACCTCTGCTTATTAGTCACAAAGCCCAGGGGCTTATCCCACCTGTGCTTGCACAATGCTGATTTCCTGTGCTCTGCCAGCCAGGCCAGGATTCCTGAGCTCCTAGTGACAGGGCTCAAGCTGCTCTGGTCAGAGCACACAGCTTTATTTCTGAGATTGATCTTAATTCTTCATCTCTAATAACTTTTTCTGGTGTGAAATCGTGGCTTTAGGGATGTCAGCAGCACTTTGGTTCTGAGCATTTGAGAGGTTCGTTGTTGCTGTGTGGCACTGCTGTGCTTTTCCCTGGAAAGAGGTGTCCCATCACATGTGTACCTTGGGATATGTAGGGGAACAGCCTTGGGGGTGTTTAGCCTGGAGAAAAGGAGGCTCAGGGGGACCTTATTGCTCTCTGCACTACCTTAAAGGAGATTGTATCCAGGTGGGGTATGGTCTCTTCTCCCAAGTCAAAAGCAATAGGACAAGAAGAAACAGCATCTAGTTATGCCAAGAGATGTTTAAATTGGATATTAGGGAAAATTTATTCACTGAAAGGGTGGTCAGGCATTGGAACAGGCAGCCCAGGGAAGTGGTGGAGTCACTATGCCTGTAAGTGTTCAAAAACCCACCTAGATGTGACACCTGGGGACATGGTTTGATGGTAAAGGCGGCAGTGCTGGATTAAGGGTTGGATTCCATGATCTCCCAGGTCTTTTCCAATCTAAGTGATTCTATGCTATGTAGAACATTTCATCTTATGAAATGTGAAAACAAGCAAATATCTTTAAATATACTGTGAAAGATGTAAAAACACGAACAACTAAAGGTGAAGCTCACATGAAGGCTTGTCTTAATCGACTGTACCAAATTATCTAGATGACCTTTTCTAAGTATTATAATGTCAGGGTGATTGGCATGCCAGAACTAAGATTTTATTTCTCCTAGTAGGGGATCAGACCTCTGGCTGTATGTATAGATCTGCTTTACATTGCATTCACAAGATCAGGTAATTATATATATTTATATATGTATATATACTGCTTCTCTATTTTTGTATATCTAGAAAAATATCCTAAATCACTAATAAATGAATTCATAAATAGTCTGTAATAATGGAGCTCATTGCAGTTCATCCCACTGATTCACTCTAGACTGTGGCAGTACTTTTCCCTCTCCATAGTTAACATTGAAACAAACTTATTGTGAAGTTTTCTCTTAATTTCTCTGCATTTATACCAAAGACAAGGGAGAATACCCTGAAAATTAAGCATGCCAGTTGTTACCTTGGTTTTGTTTTAATTTTTCTGGGTTTTGTTTACTCTCAATTTTGCTCTACATCAAGTTGAACTTCAGATGCTTCTCCATCCCATTATCTCTGTGCCAGTATTACAAGGGTGGACTATTCCAGTGGCCAGGTCCTGCTCTTCATTGGGCTCTGGTGAGGAGCTGTCTGAGCTGTCACCCTCCCAGCGTGTACTGGTGTTTCACCAGTCCAGTGTTTGTGTCAGGAGAACTTCTGAAGCTGTCACTGTTATTTTTTTTTCATGACACTGACACACCCCCAGCAAACAGCCCAGTATAAACATTAAGGGAAGTTTCTATTTCCTAATTGCAGCAGTGCAACTCTTCTGCAGGTCCAACAAGACCAAGAGGATGCTCATGCTAAAAGCTCTGCCCCACTGAGCAGCTCTCACGCAGTGGAGACCCTGTGGAAGCCCAGGAGCAGCGGAGCAGTTTCCAGGTCTGTAGCACTTGAAGGAGTAGGAGACTGCCAGGAGAAGTCAGGATGTTAGTGACCGGAAAACTGGAAGGATTAATTTGATGTACTGTGAGGTCTAATAAACCAGACTGCCAAAAGAGAAGTGATTTGAAGCAAAGACCAGCAACCACATTTGCCTCAACTGGAGAAAAGTGAATTGTGGGTTCATGGAGTGCCAGGTTGGAAGGGACCCCAAAGCTCATCTGGTCCATCCTCTGTTGGAAAAAGCATTATCTAGACAGGATGGGCCAGCACCCTGTCCTTAAAAGTACACAAAGCAAAAGCAGCAAGAGACAGACAAAGCAGTCAGGGCAGAGGAAGGCAGTGACTTAGGGGGTGTTTGCCACAGCTGATGTGTGTTTGTTTTCCAGTTCTCACCTCCCTGTGCAATCTCAGGCTGTGCTCTGTACTCTGTCCTTGTTTATATTTGATGTCACAGCAAGAAGACAAGGTGCCATTAGCTTTTACTTGAAAGGTCATATTGAAGCTATTTTCCTCTAATCTGAGAGATTTCAGCCAATAGCAAAATAAAATTTTAAAATCTGGCCTAAGCAGGCCCCCTAACCCCTCGGTATCACAGAGGAATGAAGTTAAACATTGAATTGTGTGCTGGACAATTGCTTCAAAATTGCTCAACTCACTTTTCAGTCCCTAGTGTCAGTTTGTGCAAAGAGAATTAATTCCTCTGTATTTGGGAAGTTATTCTGCAAATTTTAGCCTGCCATTAACAAAATAACAAATGTCAGGATATACTTTAACTCTTTTAAACCCTTGCACTGAAGTCATGTTTAATGTGAAGAACGTGCGTGATCCCACCCCTGATAATAAGTGTACTGGGGTATCAGATGTGCCTCTGGGCTCCTGGAGCTGGCTGGAGATTTGGATGTCTCAGCTAAGCCGTGGTGACTGAGCCTCGATGTGAGCTTTACCTGCCCTAAATACAGACCAACCTAAGCGTTGCAGAGAAAGGCTTTCCCCCACATTTGGGATGGGTTAGGAGAGCACACCTTGTCACTTCAGTTCAGTGGAACCACCGTGGCTCCTTAAGCTGCAGGAACTCAGCTGGATGGCTGAGCCTGAAGTACGTCTCTGTCACTTCATGTGTGAGCTTGTGTGGTTTGCTGAGGCAGAGTTCACATACTGAAATCCCTGCTAACATTTCTGTGTGTGCTTAGTTTAAAGCACTCTCAGCACTCATATTGGACATGGAGTCATCCATTGAGAGGCTGAGCTGTAAAGAAGAAACAAACCCAGTGGGACAGTCTTCTGTCTAAATGTAATTCATGAATATTTGCAGAATCAGGTCTGCAGGTTCGAGTATATCCTGTAGCTATTTGATAGCTTTGGCAGGGTTACTTGTTCATTTTGTCACTTTTAATTTTGTTTTGTTACTAGTACAGTGTTTGAAATTAATGTTCAAACTTTATTCTCTGTTGATCAGGAAAAAAAGAAACCAAAGAAGTATCTCTACACTGTTTACATGAATATTGACCACAAGGTGAGCAGGACACTCTTCTTTTTTTGTGAGAAGCCTGCTTGTCAGCATGCCAGTGATAGATCAGATGTAAAGAAAATCACTTCTGCAAAACCAATTTGCTAAGGGGCTTGTAAAATCCATTTTTAAAAAGTTACTGAGGCAAAAAAGTGAAGGACCAGCCAACCAGATATTTTGATCGGCTCTTCAAGGTCAAAACCTGATTACTAATTCATCAAATACCTTACTGGTAGCACTGCTTGAAGAGCAAACAACTCTGTGCAGATGTTCTACCTAATAATTCCAATATGGAAAGAATGCTTTACTTACTTGTGGCAACGCTGCAGTCGTAGGAGCTGTGGCCTTCAAAGCACTGGCAGCCCAGTTCCGTGCAGTGTCCGTGGCTGCTGCAGAGCGCAGGACACCGGAGAGCCGTGAGGATTTCCTCCTGGTTTCCAACAGGGAACACTCTGTTTCTCTTTCCTAGCACTCTCCTTTCACATTCATTTTCCAGAAGGGCTATCAGTGCCCTCACCCAAGCCACATTATCTTTGAGCTGCAGGTCCAAAAGGCAAATATCAATTGCCTCATCCAGATGTTTTCCAAGGAGGCCTTTACACACCAAGCCAATGGTGGAATTTGCGAGAATTTGGTGGCAAATCTCCAGAGCTTTGGTAGCAGTCAGGCCATTGGGAGTGGGCCATGACAGTGGAAATTTCGTCTGAACCCCTTCAAAGTAGTCCTCAGGGAAAAAATATGCAAAGCTCTCTGGGTCTCTCTGGGTTGGGCCACGCAATGGGTGAAAGGATGAATATTCATAGTACTTGTCCTGCCTTTTTGCTTTCCTTTGGTCTCTTGTTGGTTTGGTAGAGCTATTCGTGGAAACATTGTGTGTGAGGGGCTTTAGCCAGACCTCGGGGCTTCTTCGTTTTCGGGCTGATTTAGACAAATATCTTTGGCCAAAAGTCTTGGTTGGTGGTTTCCCATCTTTTCTCAAAGTTGACTCTGTTTCTGTGTGAGTGACAAACTCAGATGTAACATCCAGATATGGGATTGCAGAGCTGTGATCCACATGGTCGTGATGGCAGCCAGAGGGCTGAGGGGAAGGAGTCTGAAAGGAATTTTTTATGTTTACCACGGGCACAGGCTTGGTGCTCCCCTTTTGACACCTGCAGAAACTTTTCCTTTGCTTCCTCTTGGAAGGTGCTGGAGTCTTGTCAAATAAACTCTTCCCTGGAGGAATTCTGATTTAAAAATAGGAAGGGGTTAGAGGGAGAAAACTTTCAACAGATTAGTCTATCATACAAGGAAACTTTCTTTCCCTGAGGCTGGGGTAAGGGTGAATTCCCAATCTACAAGATATTTAAGAAAATACTTAAGTTTAATCTGTTTTCTTTAGTCAGTTTTGTACTGCCCTTCTTGAGTTGTCCTGTCTTCATGGAGACATTTTAGAACCAGATGTTTAAGTGGTTTGCTGGAGCGTTGCCTAACTGCTTGACTTCTATTTGCAGAACTTTCTCTGAGGTGCAGGTTACCCTTTGTGTATTACACATTAAATAAAGCCTTGGATTTGTCCCTGGGTGACCCAGAAAACTCTTGGAGAATGACAAAAAAGTCATATTTGTTTCAAATCCTATATTATGAAAATCATCTTTATCTGTGTGCCTGTTCTCTCTGTATCAATAGTTCATCTAAGATGTGGATTGTTAACTTTTTTCTTTTAAATGTATTTTTTCCCTTTTTTTTGTATACTTCATTCTTGTCTTCTATTGGAGTTTTCTTTGATTTTTTTCTTTCAACACAAAGCAGTTTTCTACTGACCATAGGGCTAGGCTATCATATAAGCTGAGGTTATTCTCTTCCCCCTTTTAAATTTAGCTTTAATGATGGATGAACTTCTAGAGAGTTCAGTTAGAATAGACAGCCATGATTCAAGTTTCTTCAGAGATCTCATATCTCTTATTGACCTTATTTGTGCAGAACAAAAGGAATCCTAGAGCTTTATAGAAAAGGATATGGTTCTTGTCCCAGTATTTGGCAGCATGTCATTACCAGACAAATTTGAAATAGCACCAAAATTTTAAATTATTTTGGCATTAATTTTGTCTTGCAGCCAGAATGCTGAGGTTTCAGGAAAGTGAAAGCATTCGCCAACACGTTGGAGCCAAACACTAGATACTGTTGGAAACCATAATTGTCTTTATCCATGTTTTACAAATAGATTTAAAATGGCATATCTGATATTACTATTTTGATCATTGACACAATCATAGCTTTTAAGTAGAACATCTCAGTGACGCTGGCAAAATTAACCTATTTCTCCTCCTGAAACATGAGCACAAACATTTATGGAACCATTTTGCCCAAAGTGTGGGCTCAGCAGGATACAGTATGAGACAAAAGGATGGCTTTCATGCTGATGGAAATGCACAAGCTGTTCTGCACTTTCCTAGAGTCTAGGAAAATAAACCATTTTTGATGATTGAGAGAGCTGTCCTTTGCACAACACATTTTAGTGTCGGAATGAGTGTCCTTCACGCTCCATTCCTCTGGCTCTAATAGAGGGGTTATCTGCTCCTGAAGCTTCCCTGACTCATCATCAAATTTAAACCTAGGCTAAGGCAGCAGTAGCACCTCCTTTGATATAATACTGCCTAAACTAGAGTGTAGGGTAAATATAATTTATTTAATAAACAAATAAAATGAACCACAAAAACTGGTCCAGAATCTGGACAGAAACCTAACACACAAATGAAAATTTAGTAAAATGAAACTCTTCTGCCTTGATATTTTATTGAAACAAAATCCTCTGTTAATCCTACATGAAACTAGTTACCTTCTTTCAGTCACCCCGTCAGCAGAGCAGGGGTGTGTGGTGTGGAAAGAACGGAAACCTCATCCTTCCTCACAGCCATACCCATACCAACAGCTCCGCAGTGAGCTCGGATGTGCCCTCTGTCCCCTGCATGAGATGAGCAGACTATCACTCCTCTGAGTCACCCACTATAATCCACAAAGAACTAAAACCAAGTTTTTCAAACTGAGTTGGATGCTATTATAGAGGAAGTGTCTAAAATTCACAGCGTTTCTGACAGTTTCTTGGTATATTTTTGAATGTTTGAAAATTTTATTTTGCCTGCTTAAATCACATGTTTTAAAATTCATCTCTTCTCTGGTTGCTACTTAATGGCTGGGAAGCTCTGATGTTGTTTTATTGTTGAAAAGTTGTGTTGGAAAGGTGGTGTGTAAAACTGATCTGTGCATGCAGAGCCCTGCAGCTGCTTGAGAGAGGTGGGAGCCAGGGAAAGCTCCGAACTGCCAGATGGTGGGCACTCAGACTAGCTTCAGGTGCTGGAGAAAACCTAGCATGCTTTCAGGGTTATTTAAAATGAGATTAAAAACAGCAGCAGAAAAATCACCCTCTAGCTCTTGTTTTTACTGCGCCATTTCTCCATGAGTGGAACACAGAATGATCCAGTCTCCTCTGGAGGTGACCTTAGTTTCTCTACTGGTTTGTTTTTTTAACCAAGTTCTGAAGGGTCCTTGAGAATCCATCCTTGGCAGTACTGCAAGATGAAACTCACCACCCCTCCTTGCCCTTCTCACTTAGCAGGAGCTCCTCCTGTCTTCCCTGAAGTGTCTCCATCATGTGGAGCTGAGCCCTACACAACTCCTCAGTGCTTTATAAGTAAATTCCTTTGTATCGGGCTTTGGCTTCAGCTCTTTCAACAAACTTGCTTTGAACAGGTTCTCCTAAGGACATTTTTAGCCCTTTTTGTTGGGTGGTGAGCTATTGGTTGGTTCTTGCACCAAGCTATTTCTCCATCTGCCTTCCCAGAAGCAATCTCTGAGTGGTTGTCGCATTATTAGGATGTTAACGATGGCAGTTGAATTCTAAGTAGTACAATTTGTAATGAAAGGTCAAAACAGACATTAGGTAGCCATTACTTAGACCACTGAATAGAACTAGAATATGGCAGAGGTGTTTGTTTATTTTCTGAAGTGCAAGAGGTATAAAAATTCATTTTTCCTATAGGATTGTGCTGAGTTCCCATGCGCAGAAAAAGTGCTATGTTACAGTGTTTTGCCTTCTTTTTCCTTACTTCACAAACCAGATTACACAAGCAAAACCCTTTTGGTTTTAGGAACACCTATTAGGCATGTTTGAAGTTCAGCAACTAAAATGTGGGGTGGGGATAGAGACAGGAGTAAGGATAGGGACAGGGACAGTGACAGGGAGATGTCAGAGAACCAGACTCCTGGCTCTGTTTCCAGACCATGTGTCCCAGAAAGTACAAGTTTTCAGAGCTCACTGTCATCATTAGTAGAGTTGATATTAAGTTTTAGCGTGGTATATATATTACCACACTTTGTCAAAATGTAACATTTAATCTATACTCACATATTGTAATTAGTGTTCAGGAATAAAAGAACAAGGGAAATATGAAACCCTTAATTAATCCCTATTGTCAGCTATCTACATTTTCAAGTGTGGGTGAGAACTGCATTTTTTTTAACAGCTGAGAGGGATCTTAACACAGGTGTTAACATGACATCATTTGTGAATATAAAACTTCTCTCTTGGTAACTGCTGATGTGTTTTGTGCTGACTGAAAATTAAGCTCCTGTGCTGCTGGGATGGAAAGGAGTCTCCAGGCTTCTCCCTTAGGTTAAGCAGATCTCTCTGTCACGTCATTAGGGGAGTCTGTAATGAAATAAACCCATCAAGACCATTTGAAACACTTCTAAGAGCATCTCCTGGGTGGGATCTCTCTGCCTTTGTACCTCCACTCCTCTATGAAGTCTTCCTCGGGCGCGTTGCTGAGGTCGTTGTGAGTGATCCCGTCAAAGAGGCCACACAAACCCCGGGTGCTGTTGAAGTCCCTGCCCGGTGTCCTCACTGTCACACCCATTCCCCACTCGCTCATGTCTGCTCGAACAAATGCTCCTGAAGGGAACAGGATCTGAAGAGGCAGGAAAAAAAAACCCCGTGAATTAAAGCTCTTACCAAGCTTTTTATGCAATAAAAACCATCTCTTTCCATAAATGAAAATATCAAAGCAGGACGTTAGTGATGGCAGAGGTAATTTAAGATCGCTTAGGAACACTATAAATATTTATTTGTGCTATTATTTAGCTTGCTTTCAGATTCCATGGCATTAATATCTGATAGCGTTACATAAATATATAACTGCACGAGTACTTTCTTTTTAAATTCATAATTGCATCCATTGAAGTTTTCCCAGTGGTAAGTTACCAGATAATTTTTGAAGCGACTTCCATGACAATAAGGCCACCCTTGTGTCTTTGCCTGGGAAATAATTTTTTTTAGATAAACTGCCAAGATTGAAAACCAGCTTTCTTCCTTCTGAAGAATCGTTTCATTTTCCAATGCCTGATTACCCAGAAAGTGATTGTGTTTTAAAGTGGATAAAGCAATTTTCTCATTAAAGGGGTAGTGGTAGGCTTACACTGACCTTTAAAAGAAAAAAAAGCTGGAAGGGTTCAAAACGAGAAGTAAATGTGTGGATAATGGATTTTTCAGATTGGTTTACTAACCAAATAATAAAAAGGAAAAAAAAGCAAAAAGAAAATATCTGTTCAACTGAAATACATAGGTATTTTTGCTTTATTCTTACAGGTAAAAGAAAATTATTTGAAAATTGTATGGGCCAGGAGAGGGAGCAGGAACTTACTATCCTGATAAGTAACCTTAATACTTTCTTTTTATCCAAAATTAAACATTTTCAGTTACTCTGTAAAGTACATTAAAGAGTTGTAAACATCTCATCAAAATAATTTCAAAATAATTATTTTCCTTTTTTAAGAGGCACCTGCCAAAATACAATTTATTTATCCAAATAATGTCCTTTGCTTTCCTTTATTTTGGTGGGGATTTTCTGGTCCCTTTGAAGTTCCTCCCTATCAAATCTACTCATATCTGTGAAGGAGTATCAAGATCATGTTTTTATTCTTGTGGTTGAATCCAGAGTTTACATATTGGCCTCACTAAATTATAATCCTGACCATTTTAGTTCTCCATTACTTCAGGCATGGGAATACTTTTTGAGCAGCCCTCCATGAGCCCAACAGCAAAGTGCCACTGATTGCAAGGACAGCTGGGGACACTGGGAACTCAGGCCCTCTGTGTTTTATTTAAAGCATTTTTTTTCCCAAAGATTTTTGGCCTTGGGGAGTAATAGAAATCATCATATACATCCAGTACTTTGAACACCTCAGAAGTTCTTGGCTGTCCCTTCACTTTGGCTGTACCTATGTTTCACTTATCAAGGTGGTTTTAAAAAGCCCCCAGGGATTCCCCAACATAAAGCTCAACTTGCCTGATGAGTTAGCTTTTCCTGGTGGTTTACTAGGTGGAGCAGGAGAACTGCAGTTGACAGAATCCTGGATAGAATTTGTTTTTCTTCCTCACATAAGCAATGTCTTCTAATCACATGCTTTACTGCAGAGAGGAGCATTTCCTGCAGGGCTGCGTGTCAAACCCTTGCAGTCAGAACTGCATGAGCTGTTCAGTCTTCTGTGCTGTCCAGATTAATATTTCCATGTGTGGATTTAATTTGGAGGGCTCTAACCCTATCGTTTCCTGCTGCCCCGGGAAATGCATCCCACCTGGATTTAATGCTGCTAATTGAGGCTTCAAAGAAGCATTTTTGAGATCTCGGTTTGCAGAGATATTTACTGGCTCCTGAAAACAGCCACTTTTTAGGACCTCACCCCATTCCAAACCCCCTTGAATGTCATGGGAGCCAGAGGACCCGGTTCCTGAGCTGCATGAGGATAATGATGGACAAGTACTGGGAGAATTGGGATGCACCATACTCGGTGGTGTGCTCAGGGATCCTGTTCACTGCTGCACAGTTCCCGTAGATTCCCACTCAGATCAGAGCAGGATTCATATTGTGTCCCCAGTCTGCTCTGATTTGTTTCCCCGAGTCTTACCTCAGGTGTAAATGAGAGTGGTGATTCCTTGCTAAGATTATCCTAGTAATAAAGCAGTAATTATATTGCATTCAGTTGCAAAAAGAAATGACAGCTTGATTCCTGCTTTTTCTCTATTCTATAATTAACAGACTTTCAATTACTACCTTCCTGAGGTCTATTCTGAGTGAGACCACAAGGAGAGCCAAGCACAGGCACTTCCTGCATCATTCTGGCTCTGCTGTGGATCGATCTTCATCCAAAACATTTCATGGCAATAAATCTTGATGATACAACTCTAGGATAAAATTATCTTCTTGGCCATAATTTGCAGCTCTGTTCCTTACCAAAACCCCTGCTGCAACCTGCTCTTATTTTTCAAGTGATTTCAGTGGATTAGTGCGGATAAGCGAAACTTATGCAAAGTAAGTTGTGGCCATATATTTTTTAGGCAAATGCTTTATGTTACACCAAATGTTGCACATTTACAGCCCATTTTCATAGCTTTTGGGGGCTCTCTGGATCTGACTAATAGTGTCTTACCGCTCCACTCTGAAACTCCATTATCCTGCTACCTGCGATCTTTCCTTGAATATTTATATCTTGAGCTCTGCAAAGAAATTTGCTTTATGTGATGTGGTTGGGTAGTGCCTGGCATAAGCAAACAGGGAGTGGGCTGCCGTGCTGCAGAGAGTAAGTGGCGCTATCAGAGCTCTGCTGTGTTGCCAAGAAATTTCCAGAGGTATTTGTTTTGTTTTGTTTTACATTTTGTTAAACCAACACTTTAACCAGCTACTTCCCTGCCCCTCATTTTGCGGTACATTTGGCTGCAGGCGCTCTGATGGCTTCAGATATTTTTGTAGCAACTTCATTAATAATTCAGAAATATTAAACGTGTGTTTTTAAAGCACAACTGCCAGAAGAGCGCTCAACCATCCACGCACGTACTGTTATCTTCCTGCCTCCATAAGACTTCAGGATTTTGACTCGTGGCAATGCCTCGGTGCTTTTGATGGTCAGATGGGGCCTGCTGTCCTGAAAGTGGCCATTGCAGGTGTCCAGCACCACGATGTCACCCCCTTCTTGTGCAGCTACACCACAATTACAGGTGGTGGCAGAGCGGTGGCCGCCGCAATCCCACT
Organism: Coloeus monedula; assembly: GCF_965178545.1. Classification (NCBI taxonomy): domain Eukaryota; kingdom Metazoa; phylum Chordata; class Aves; order Passeriformes; family Corvidae; genus Coloeus; species Coloeus monedula. Next base: position 35,326,173 of record NC_138787.1, read on the forward strand.
GCCGGACGTGCACCTCGAACACCCGCGACTCGCTGCGGCACAGCAGGAACGTCCCAATTTTATAGTTGTCATAGCGCCTAAACAGCCACAAAGAAAGAAAATCAGAGAGGGTTAGAGGCCCTGAGCATCCACCTGTGCCGGTTGTTTGTTGGTGCTTGTACAGGAACACTTCTTAATTACACCAGCGAGGTGGCTGGCCTTAAAGGAGGGAAAAATCCACACAGGGGAAGGGTTTCTCTGGCTCTGTATCCAAGGGAACACTGCCACAGTTGTTAGCTGGAAGTGCCTAAGAATTCCTGTGAAAAGTGGGATTTGTGTCCCAGCTGCTGTCATGGCAATGGGCATGGATAAAAAGGATAAACATTTGATATAAAGCAAAAGCAAAGAAGTTCCTCCCTCTAGGTCTTAATAAATATGTTTTGGTTCTAACTGGATGCTTTTAGAGTATGATGTTATTCAAAGGGAAATCAGTGCTCAAATAGCCTCTTCTGTGACTAATCACCAAATTTTACAAGGCTGGCTGTGGCTAGGTAAAGGTTTCCTGGGAAAATCTGGGATTCTCCTGAAAGCCTGCTAAAATGAAGTTTGTCCGTGCCCTCAATGACTTCCCCGTAAGCACAACTTTCACACTCAATGGACTGGCAATCAGCACAAGCCAGCGCAGGGAACAATTTAGGACTTTCATTCTTTTCTGTAAGGAATATCCCTGCTCCATCTGAGTGAGGACAAAAGCAGGATAACTTTAATAACTTTGCAAGGGTTTGGCCTCTACATGAGCCATCTGGAGCCTCTGGGGTTTCCACAACAGATGCCTGTGAGAGGACCCTCTTCTGCTTGTTCTTTGTGCTCTCACTCCATAAACTTGTCTTATTCTCACTCTATTTTATTATAATATGTTATATAAAAGAAAACAGTAGCTATATACTTAATATATATTGTTGACGTTTTCTCCCTATAAACCAACAGCTTCCATCTTTAAAAACATGGATTATTCTGCTTTCTTTTAAGGCACTGTGATTAGTTTTAAACATAATTTTTTATGAAATTAAGTAATATGGAAACTAAACTATAAGCTTATAGCAATAAACTTTATTCTTTTCTACAATTAAAAAAAAAACCTAAAAAGGAATGTATAAAATGCTTCTGCTAAATAACAGGATTATTTTTTAAGCAATGCCATACAAACATCAATATTTTTTCAGGCCATTAATGTTTCTCATGCAAAGGAACAAATGGCTTGAGAACTGTGACATTGTCACAGGTATGTTTCTACACTTTGTTTCTCCTCGGAATAAAAGCTATAGATAACTTTGTAGCTTAAAAGACAGTAAAAACTGAAACTCCAGCTGCTTTTCTCTGATAGAAAACACATCTGACTTTATCCTTCATCTTGAAAAACTTAGTCTAGTTGGCCATAAAGTGATAAGAGTTTGAACGGTTCTGTCTCATCCTATTTTGTAATTAGGTACATAAATCCTGTAGTAGACTGCTTGGGTGGTGCTGCTAAGATGGATCAAAACTAAGGACAACATAAAAAAAAATAGATAATCTCTTTAAACATCAAGTACTGCTCCATTTGGACATCTTTGCAGGGGAGAAAAAGGAGAGAGGATATTTTATGAGAGCACCTTCCAGAGTTTCCTTCCACAGGATCAGCTTGGAAGGAGAGGTGTTTAGGGAGGCTGATGGAAACCAAGGCATCAGACTGGCTGTACCCAGACTAATCATCTCTGTCTGGTGAAGAAGGCTTCGCATTTGCATATGCATATAAATGCCATTGCAGTCAGGAGAGCTATTTATTGCTTAATAATCACTGACAGTGGACCCAATCCAACCCTCCTGGAAGTCACTCCGAGTGCTTCAATTAAGTCATGGCATAGATTGCATAGCACATAACGAACCTGCACCGTGCCTAAATTAGAGCTGTCAGGCACCTTTGAATCAGTTCAATGGATAATTGGACGTAGTCAGGTAAACTTTTGTGATGTTTATACAACTGTAATTGTGATAATGATTCTTTGGATGACATTGGAGAAGGTGCCTGTGGCACTAAATGCCTGAAGTAGACTTAGTGCAGCTCTTGCATGAGGGAGTTCTGTGTGTTCCTTGTGGACCAGGCACCATTGTTTGTGTCTAAATCTCCCTTCACAGTGCTCTTCCCCATCCTGCTTCCCTAATAGTCTGCAGCTATGGATAGACTGGGTGAAAAGGGGTTCCCTCCTTCCCCCTCTGTGTGCTTGGGTTGTTTTCAAAGGGGTGAAGCAAGTTCTTGTCCCTGCATGAAGTCATGGCTTGAGTTATGCTCTTTATCCAAAACTTATAAAACATTCCTGAGTGTTTGGTTATGGCAGTGAGATTCTATAGGAATAATTTCTGTTGGTTAATCACAAGAGAGGGACAGAAGGGAAGACAGATGCATGTAAACAACTACTACTAGTAGTGTTAGGTTAACTCACACTGCACTTACTCTTCACCAAGCTACACTTCACCTTTGTATTAATTCAGTGTTTATTGTGGCTGTTCCTGAAGATTTTCCAGCACAGCTTTGCCACCAGATGATTTGATTTGTTGACATGATCCTCCAGGCTCCTTCTTTTCTTGCTATTAAGAACTATTTCATGACCCTACGAAGGTCGGGGTGATGCTGAAAGACATTCTCTGCTGTCAGAGTGTTCATCCCATCACGTTGTTCTCAGAGCAGATGTTGTGTTACATTCAGCAGTCACTGGATGCCTGGGGACAACTAAACTGCTGCAGACTGTCAAAAACCCAGCACCTGGCAGGGCTACTCATGGCCAGGACTTGTTGTGGGCTCCTATGATGAAAGTCATTAAAGCCAACCAGCAAACGGTGCCATTGCCTTGGTGATAATATTGATGGGATAATGTGGATTAATGTAAATGTTTGAGAAATCTGAAAAATCTTTTAACCTTTTTTTGGTAAGGCAAAATGCAAAATAACATAGATGATGTATATAGTTCCCCAATCAAAAAAATTTCCCCTTTTTACTTTGCCCTAAAAAGATTTTCTGCATATTTAGTTTTAAGCTAGTACTTCATATTTAAGAATCTGCAATTTATGGCATGAAAAGCTTTTATATTTATAATGTGCCATAACCAGTAAAGAGGGCTATACTTTTGCTTTACCAGGCTTTCACATTTGTTTAATTTAGAAGGTACTTTGCTATAAAAGGAAGTGCTCTCTCTGGGTTTTAGCTGGTATAATTAACGTTATTTCACATCTACGCTCCAATATACACAAATTGATTGTGCTCATGCTGTAAAATATGACACATTCTTCTTTGATTTTCAGTCACTGCCTTTGGTGAAAAGAATGAAAAGATTACAAGATAAATATTCCTACAGACATACATTAGCAGGAGGCACAGCAAAGGGGAGTGTTATTAAGGAGTTGGGTATTTCAGTTATCTAATGAATAGCTAACTACCTCAGATGTAATGTGAGCTCACTATGTCAGATTAAAAACACTGGAAACATCACAAAAGAAGTTACAAAACGCACTGCAAGTGGCCGTTTCAGTAAGAAAATTTTACTGCCAATGAGAAAAACACTTCCAGTCTTTTGATTTTTATAGCACTTTTCAATTTTCCAAATTTATTCAAATAAATATCTTTATTTAAGTTAAATTTTAAATTTTTAATGATTTTCATTGATTTTCATTTAAACTTTGAAACCAGAAAAAAGTTCTCATTTCAAACACATTTTCCTACCACATTCCTTTCCATGAAAAAAGGGGAATGTTTCACTTCCAGACCTCTACATCTGCCTTTGCCTTCAGATTACAGTTTTGCACAAGACAGAAGCAGGAATTGCATTCCCCACTCATTAAATACAGAGCTTTAAAATCATTTGCTAGGGTGGTAACATTTTTTTTGGATAGGCAGTCAGAGAAGTTGCTTAACTGATGTGTAATAAGGTAGCATAGTCATTATAATAATTGAAAGAGAAATTATTTACAATAATAAATGGGAATATAAGTAGGAGTAATGGGACTGTGAAATGATGGGTAAGGAACTTGGCTGAATATCAAGAAGTGATACATCTTAGGGAAATAACCTAATTACTGAGATGGACGAAGCCCCATCAACGTGGCTCATTTAAAGCTGCACTGGACAGAGCAGTAATGAATGTCTGTCCACAAGGAAAAACGTGGAGTTTTTGAGGGGCCAAACTATTCCTGGGGTCTTTCTCTTTTGAAGCTGTGTGACTCTGAGGCAGGATGACACAGAAGGATGGGCTTTTCCAAACTCCCTGTGTTAAAATAGGGCATAAATTGCTCAGAAGCAATTCTGTGTGCTATCAACAATAGGTTTAAAAAAATGAATTATTCAAACAAAATTGCTTTCTTTAATTTTAGACCTTTTTTTTCCATGGAAGCAATGTAAAAATGTGCTACATGGCTGGAAGAGTGTTGCCATTCCAAGAGGTACTTCTCAGCTATTTATTACTCCCTAAACACAATAATCTGACAGATCACTCTCCATTCTCGGCCCTAAATCAAAAGGGAATATTTTAGAATATAAATGTATAGAGAAGTTTGAAATAATGCTCTGATCTAGTTTAATATCCCAGAGTTGAAATAATTGCAGCTACACGAGGCATGGGAATATCTTTGGACTTCTTGCAGCTCTAATGAAGCTTCTAAGAAAAGCACCCAAACTTGTACGAAACCAGTTCCTGGCCACATTTAAATGCTGTTCAGCAAAGCAGAAGGAGTGGGAAGCCATGGATGAGCAGACATAATCTCCTGTCTCAGACTGCCTAATTTAGGTGAAATCTTTGTAAGAAGCAGACATATAACCTTTAATGGAGTCACTGCCTTTCTTACTCACATTTCATCAACAGATTTCTCCAGCTTTGACATCATTTCAAATGCCACCTCCAGAGAATGGTGGTCTGAAATTGGGATAGCAGGATATCAGAATATCAGAAAATCACACCTGCTGAGCCCCTGTGGCCATTGTGCACCCAAAGTCATTGTCTGCCACCAGGAGGTTAACGGCAGAGTGACAAACTTGGAATGCCATCTGAAATATTTGCAACTCTGGATCAAACATGCCAGGTGAAAATTTTAAAAACTTTCAGTGATGTCAATTAGCTGGGATAAATAGATTCCTGAATGATTAGGGGAGTTGAACAAGGAAAATTTCTGTACAATTCAGGCTGTGAAACACAAAGGCACCACTTTGGCTCAGTAAGTCTTTAAGCAGCTTATTGCTGGGTCATACAGAAGGACATTTGAACACTACAGGAGGATGTACAACTTTATTTTTGCATTCTTCTCCTGATATTTGATACTTAGAATTTCTGGACTTTTTTATCTGAGACATTAGAGTCATCTTTATGGGTTTTTTTGATTGTGATTATGATTGTCAACTCCAGCTGTGCATAAACCAGCTCTGGAAGTACAAGAAATAAAGAGCATCCTTCTGATGAGTGACTTTTTACCAGGTGTTGCTAAACTCCTGGGAAGGACCAGGCTGTCCCTGTGTGCTGTGCTGCTCTGGTGACATAATGTGTCACTAACATGTGCTGTAGACACCCTCTCAAGTGATGGTTCTGTTTGAAGAACATTTTGGAATCTGACCTTTGTCTTGTAAAAATTATTCAGGCTCAAACCCAGTGCTTCACAAAGATTAACCCATTTTCAGTCCTTTTGTTAAAAGGAGTACACACAGCTGGAAGTGTGTTGTTGAAGTACATTCCTCATTGTAAGTAAACTTGTTCAATGCTTTTTGGATATTCTAATGTAAACCCAAATGCATGCCACATCCAGAAACTGATAACTGCAGTAATTGAGCCAAATTATTTCAAAGTAAAATACTCACCATCCATCAAATGTGATAATGTGTGGGTCAGTGAAAGAGTAGCAGTTCCCTGTTGGGAGGTCTCGAACTGTGACCTAGTTAAAATGAAATGTGTAATGAATACAGTCTACACAGCAGTTTTTCTTCATTACTGTTCCTCACAAAACATTAGGGGCAGGATTCATGGGTTAAGTACAAACTGCAATCTGACTTCTGAAACGTGATTGTGGATGGGGACAAAATAGGCTTTGCTTTCAAACAACAGAGTTTAATCATAGGCAGTAAGGGAGTTCATAGTGTTCCTGTTCATCTGCTGTAATGCCTTCCTTTATCTGGTAAAAGATGAAGTTTTTTATTAAAACTTTTTGCTAAGGAGTAGATCGTTCACTGAAATTATCAGGAGAATAGTGCTCATTAAATTGTACTAATTTTAATGCCTGAAGTATGTTAAAAAGGTATGCTGTAATTAAGTAGCATTATCATGTTATAGTAGTAGCTGCCTGTCCCCTAATTTGACCTGAGATTTCCTGTTACTGCATCTGAATGGCTGATTTATTGATTTGATATGCTTATTGATCAGATATTGATGATGAGGCTCCAAATCAGACTGCTTTAGGTATGTGGGTGAAACAGGAAAGGATCTACTACAGAGATTTTATTTGCATCACCCCTTGATTCCTCGGGCACCAGCTGGGTCGCAGAGGAGCTGTGAGAGCCCTGGTACCCTGCAGGGAGCAGATGTGCCTGCAGAAGCCAGAGGCAGGGCTCTGAAGCTGTAACACCCGAATCTCAGGCAGTGCTAGACCCACATTGCCAGGTCTGCTCAAGAGGATGTTTTTTTAATGGTTGAGCACTCTGCTGTCCAGTTCCCAAAAATACAGGACTGGGTTGTGTAGCTGTTTGCGATACAAAGAGCTCCCAGTCATACTGGTGGGAGTGATGGAGTGTTATGGCTTTCCATTTTCTGTCCTGCCAGACTGATTTCTTGGCCAGGGCTGTTAATTCTTTGCTCCCTCTTTGCCCACGAGGAGTCCAGAGGTGCACTTCAGTTAGTTCTACCAGGATCCATGGAGCGGGGAAGAAGGATGGCTGCTATATCCCTGTGCAGTCTTTCAGTGACAAAGCAGAACCTGGCTTTTGGGAACAGGGGTGAAATTAAATAAATGAATTAGAGGGTGAATATAGAACCTCAGTTCCTGACAATGTTCCTCACCTGCAGCAATACATCATCCATATTTCAAAATGCCCCTTAACCATGGCACAGAGACACTTCTTAGATGCCCGCCAGGGTCTAGCACACCAAACTTTTGGAGTGATAGTCTTGAGGACTGAAAAAATTAACAATTCTTTGAGCTGGGGTCAGTTGTATCATTTGGATTTACAGTGTGAGATGAAGTGTCTCAGAATTTTCCCATTTTCTCCACAGCCTCACACTTTCTAAGCAAAAATTTAGCACAAACAAATCCATGTGGCCCTTCCTCCTCTGCTCTTTCTTGCATGATGTCAGCAGAAGACCCAGTTCCTGGTTGAAGGCAGGAGTAGTTTGCTGAGGAAATCCTCTTTATCAGGTGTCTAGATGTGTCAGGATGTTCTGCCCACCATTTCTGTTCAATTTTCAGATAAATCAAAAATATTTTATCAAGTCAGAAGGACTAAAGGTTATGTGGATTTTAACACTTGGACATTTTCTTGCTGTGTTGCAAGAACTATCTTACATTAAGGCCTCTAATTAACTGCAAAACAGCAACGGGAAAATGGGGGGGAGGGAAGGTAATGTCTATAATGTTTCCATAGATCAAGTTTTAACTGAGATAAATGGAATTTATTATTAAAATTGATTAAGTCAATTTCACACTTGATACATCTTCATATTTTAATGAAAGCATTTGTAATTTCAAGAAAAAATATGAGTGTGTGAGCTCACTATGCTGAATTAGCTGCAATTTCTGGTTTAAGAATCTTAAAAAGTTTGAAAGACACCAATTCTGGAGATGAAAGGTTATACATCCATGCTAGGCATTTTACTTTTGAAGACAAAAATTCTTTTGGTCCAGTTTAATCTCATTCTCTCATGAGAAAATCAACAAAAATTAGGGCAGGGAAATTGTGGATTTTACTGGGGGGTGTTTTCATTTACTTAAGATATGCCAACTTGGATGTGCCCCTGCTCTGAGAAATTTAGCTTTGTCAAATCTGTGCTCTGGTTCATTCTCTGGGGTGGTGGGGTTACAGCTCTCAAACCTCCCAGCTGAAGTCCTGAAACAACTTCACACACAAAGGGCTGGTCCCTGCTCACCACATTTCCTTGGCCAGGCTTTCTGCAGGGAAAGTGCGGCTTGCCTCCCTGATTGCTTCTTATTATTTTTATTTTGGACAATTTGTAGCAGTATAAATGAAGAGATGGAGCAGCCTCGTGTGTCGTCAGAGGTGTCCTGGTGATTCCTGGCACAGTCACAAACTGGACACAGCACTACTGAATCCCCTTCTCTTCCCTCGCTTCTGAGGCCCTGCCTTTCCTCTGCTTTTTCAGAAAATATTCTCCAAACTCTCTGTTTCCCCCCTCCCTCATTCCCTAACCCATGTTCTCCCTCTCCCCTTTTCCAGACAGAAGCACTCCTGGTTACCTCTGTATTCCAGCTCTTGGCCTTACTGATGTGCTAACTAAAATCAAGCCTAAATCTGCCAAAGCACAAGGAATTCCATGTTAATTTTCTTGGTGTATAAAGTGACTGTTTTGCTTTACTCTGCTGATGAGGGCAGGTTTAGATTAGATATTAGGAAAAAATTCTTAATTGTGAAGGTGGTAAGGCCCTGGCACAGGTTGCCCAGAGAAGCTGTGGCTGCCCCTGGATCCCTGGAAGTGTCCAAGGCCAGGTTGGACAGGGCTTGGTGCAACCTGGGATAGTGGAAGGTGTCCCTGCCTGTGGCAGGGGGGTGGAATTGGATGAGCTTTAAGGTCCCTTCCAACCCAAACCATTATGACAACCATCCCTAAAAGTTTATTTATTATATGGAAAAAAAGAAAAGAAAAGAAAAAGAAAAGGAAAAGAAAAGGAAAAAAAAAAAGAAAAGAAAAGCCTCTCATTTCGATTTGACACATTTTCCAACTGATTTTAGGACCTAACCTTCACATCCCTGGGTGTGTAAGCCCTCCAGAGCAAATCTCTTGGTGCCACTGGCTCGGCGCTGATGCGGCTGCCGCGGTTGCCGTCCTGCGTGAAGTCCGTCACGGCTGTCACTGTCACCGTGGCTGCTGCACAGCTGCTCCCCGAGCAGGGCTCTGGCAGCAGATCCACCTGGCAGGCCGAGAGGGCGATGTCTGGGGGCCCTGGTACCTGGCTGCCTGGAGTGAACACGAGCACAGAGTCTGACAGGAGTTATCCAAAGTGTCGCCCGTACCCTGTGTGCTGTTCAACACAAACGCCTCTCAGTGCAGGACACACATGCCTTGGAACCAGCTGGGCTTTACATGAAAGCAGTTGTGACTGACTGCATCTGGCATCCCTCTGCACTCTTCACTGTGCTGGGTTTTTTATCCCCTAAGTTTACTAAGAACTCAGTGTTGTCTATTTTTCCACAAGGTGCTAATATTTCTGGGATGACAGTGTTATCTTTATGGGTCCATGCCCAGTGAATGAAGACAAGTAGTTCTCACGACAAAGAAAGAGATGAATCTGTATTTCTGGAAAACACTTCTCTTTCACTGTCTGGAATATAAGGAGGTATCTGCTGGGAGTTATTTAATTTAAAATAAACAGGTGTTTTGATGTGGAAAGGGAGGGTTCTTGAGTCAGTTTTCAGTGAACTATGGATCCATGACAGCAAAGCAAATGCAGCAGGTCTGTATTTGTATTTTTGGCTTAGGTTATGGTGTTTTGCTTCCCAGTCTGTAAAACAATGATAGTCTTTGTATCCTTCACAGAAGTACTGTGCAGATAAATTCACTAAAAAATGAGGAAAAATAATAAGCTATGGAGATACTGGCTGTGTCAGCATCTGTGGTGGGTAGGGAAATGATGTGTGGTGACTAAATCAGTGTGACAATAGCACTGCACATCGTGTCTTTCCTAAAGAGACCCCTACACGCAGCCAGAATGGCAGTGTCCGCTTCCCTCAGGTCCTGACCTTTCCTGCTGAGGTCTCAGGTAAAGGGCAAACCTGAATTTTTATTTCCATAGGTGTGTTTTCCCTTACACATACTGAATTACAATAGCATTTAGTTCTGAGCCATCTGGTCTGCACTGTATACAGTGTGTATTTGCTTCTCGAGAAGCCACTCAACCTTTCATGAATCCTTTGGCTGATGAAAAATGAAATTGTGGTCCTGCTGAAGCCAGTCAGAATCTCACTGCTGATATCAGGACGTACAGCCTTTTTTGAGGAACGTTTAGTTTTCTGTCCCAGACCACTAATTATCATCTTATAAGAATCAGGTTCTAGAAATGGTGGCCATAAAATTAATCTGAGATGAAAATATTGACTTTCTGATATTAAAATAAGTGATTTTCATATAATTCTTCTCATTTGTAGACTTGCTTAATAATTTATAGAGATGGCATTAAAGTATTTTAAGATGGCATTTCGAACACAATCAAATAATCAGTGTCTTATCCCTTATGGAAAAATCTCATGAAATATAATTTAAATTAACCCTGTACAGTACTATGGGAACTGAACTAAAATCTACAGATATTAATGACATATTATCTCTCATATCAAATCCTTAAAGGCTGCCTCTCCTCACATCTTATAGAAAAGTCCTGACTCATTTTCAAGGTTCTTGATTCAATTAAATTGGAGGTCTCCATGAGGAATAGTTATTGCCATTACAGCCCCCTGAGCTGTGCTCACAACCCAGAACAAAAGTTTAAAATCAAAGAAAATCATCTTGTCAAAATAGTAACGATAAACTTAACAGAAGCCAAACTCCAGTGGCTCTGCTGTGCCTTGGCATTCATTATGATATTGTCTGAACTTGGAGAGATATTTCTGTGCTTGTAATTAGCTTTCTTATCACTTATTCCCTACATAATTAGCACAACAGTGTAGTTATATGGATTCAGTCAGACAAGCAGCTTGTCAGTTAATTTATTCGGTATAAATGAATCTCAGCTAAAATGGTTTTTGTTTTTAATTTCCAGCGCTGTGGCCAGCACACATTTTTCAGAAGCCCGCAGTGTCCCTTCAAATAAACTAATGGACCCTAAAGACAGAAAAGGCTCAAAGCAAACGTGGTTGTGCAGACACCCAGCAGCAGATACTCAGCATTAAGTATATATAGGTAGCTCAATAGATAACAGCCCAAGTGTCAACTGAGGAAATAGCCTCAGGATGGAGCAACCAAGGGCTAGAGCTGGGTTTAGCTTAAGCTGCAGAAATGAGTTGATCAAAACTAACAGAAATTTTCCACTTCAGTGACAACTTCCTTCAAATATGAGTTAATTGGATGAGTTGTGCCTTCCTCTCGGCACGTCTTGGCACCAACACATCACGTCCATTGACAGCTTGAAAATAGAGCTGCTTCTGCAAGTCCTGTTTCTTCCAGTCAAGTGCACACTGTGGGACTGGAGGAGACCTCAGTGAGGGGTCAGTCTCAGCCTGATGTGCTGAGCTCAGCCTCCCCATGTGAGAGCTCCTGGCCCATGCTCTCGGTGTCAGGGAGATCCTGAAAGCCTTGGTCAATGTGAGTTAAAATGAGGAAACGTGAGTTAAACAAATGGCCTTGACTGGGACTAGTTCCCATCTGGTCCTCAGAGCAGTCAGTGGCTGAGTTGCTTGGGGTCTGTGGGGATTTCCCACCACACACCAGCCCAACATCCTCAATCCCTGAGCGTGAGGCAGCCTCGCTGTCCAAGGAAATCCGTTCCCATGAGCTCAGCAGATGTTTTCCTGATGGAGCAGCACAGACCCTAAGCCAAGAGCAATATGTAGAGCAGAGCAGCACTGAGCCATGGAGAAATGCAAAGTACTCCACATATGAGAGCCAACACAGCTGCTGGAACCATAAGGTGCTGCTCAATTTAAGATCATTGTGTTATGATATCATTTATTTATTTTTTTTTTCTTCTGTCTAAGTAAGCACTTGGCTGGTGGTGAGGAGAGCTAGGAAAGGGAATTAAAAAGAGAAAAACATCAGGAACTATCTGGGTTTTGCCAACATTTTTTAGAGATGGCTTTTTGTGGGTAGAGAAACTGCAGCTGTAATCCTATCTCTAAACATTTCTCTCATTGAGTCACTTATGGAAGAGAAAGAAGTGACTTGTTAGAAAAAGGCTTGGGTGGTTTTTTTAGTGCTAACAGAAAGTAAATACATATGTGCCACCCTTAGGCAGGAAGGATATTCCACCTGATTGACCTGAAGACAGCATTTACTGAATAAAAGGGCAAGAGTTTTCTCATTGACATTGTCAATGTTTTCAAGTTAATAAAATAAAAAAAGCCTTAAACATTTAGAAAGAGAATAATATAGAAGCAGAAAAATTATTTTTTCCCTCTGTATTAAGTTAGACAAAAACTATAAACCAGCAAAAGAAAGAAAAAAGGCTTCACTATGCATTTACTGAATAATAAATCTGCAGGGGAGCTTTTTATTGATAATTAATGAAATTATTCTACCTAAGAACATTCCTGCTACAAAAAACCTAAAAATGGAATTCTATGCTCCTGGAATTTAAGATAAGTTCTTCTACTCTCAGTTATTTCATCTATAAATCTCAACAGACTTCTGTTCAGGTAATTGCTAGTCAGATTTATGGGTTTGGGGTTTTTTTTCCCTCAAAAACCTGTCTGATATTATCAGCTGTTTTATTTTGCAGATAAAAATATGGCCTAGTTTGCTGATTTTATGGCTTCTGCCCTTTGGCATTATTTATATATTATAATTTCTATTAGAATTCATTGTAACTTAAATACTGGAAAAACTAATCCCATTGATTTGATGCCAATATGTAAAACTCTTACCCAAGTCCTCAGTAGCTAGTTGCAAAGTAATTTTACAGGAATCATCCTGCCCAGGACAGGCAATGGGTACCGTGCTCAGGACAGTCAAAACATGTTCCTTGCCATCCTCTGCAATTTCTAGTGATTCTGGTAAAAACTGGAAATAAGAAAACAGTTTTTAGAAAATTTTGACAGGCAAAGGAGATGACAGATTAATCAGGCAACACTGACATATATGAAGTTTTAAGTGGTTTTAATCAATTATGAAGATATATAATTACTCATAAAATAATAATAATCTTTATCATAAACTTCTTAATAATAATAAATTTTGCAATAATGATCTTCAGCTTTACAAGGAAAAATTGCTGTTAACATACTTTAACATTTTTGGCAATTAAGAAAATGTGTGCAGTTTCCACACACACTGTGTAATTGCTTCTCATCTCCCAATCTCAAAGCAGGCTTTTATTAAGTCTGAGAATAATACTGTAGAATTTATTTATTTTTAATATCCCTGGTTTAAAGGAGCTCTTATCCCAATGCCGTAGGATAAATACCATGGCATAAAGTCTGGCATAACCTCATGGTCATGGTTTGTAGTCTGTGCCAGGTGCAAAATAAGTGCAATTTTTGACCAATTTCCCTTCCCTGCTGTGTCAGGGAGAAGAATTGCTCTGCACATAAAATATTACATCTTTGGGGACCCCTGCACCAGGAAGAGAGCTCGGGTTGTGCCTTTTCTGTCTGTCCATTGTCCTGGGAAAAGAGCAGAGACAGCACTCAGGCCTAGTCGGGAGTGGGAATTTCCATTCTCTGGAAAATTCTGACACTTCAAAAAAATTCCTCAGAAACTGTTCTACACAGAATGGGCTACCAGGTTTTTCAGACCCCATTCATGGAGGCAGGACACTCAGATACTCAGAACATTCCAAAATCTCCTGGCCTGCCAGGCTGACAACCTAATCCTTGAGTGGGATTAGACCTGGTCCTCACATTTGGTGTGAATGTATCTTCAGCAACTGTTTCATAATGCCTGCCCATAGCAAGATGATGGATAAAAGTTTATTTTTTTATCTTCACTTTGTTCTGGCTCAGTTACAATGAAATGGTGCATCTTTACAGCTTTGTAGGTGTGTCCTCCCATCACACAAAAGCCCCAGAGCTCTTCAGGGCACATTTACTAGGACACCTAGCTTTGCTCCTACTTTGTGGCGCATCAGTGTCCACACGTGCACACGGTGCCAGTGGGTGTTTCAGGGTGTTTTACAGACAAACCAAAGCCATTTTCTCAAAGTGAACATCGAAGCAGCACTGCTTATTATGATCAGGACTTATGTGTCTTCATCATGATTTTCAAATATTCCCTAGTCAGTGACTCAGGGCCATGGGTGTTACCTTAATCCCGGCATAGAAAGCTTTGCTGTCCTCAGGCAGTGACTGCTGCTCAGGAGTGCCCCTCCTAAAAGCTGTGACAGTGCAAAGGACCTGTAATAAAGAAATAAACAGCACGTGCTACAGCATTTCTTGAATAACATTCATATAATTATGCATCTTCCTGTTGCTCAAGAGTTTTTAAGCTTTCATTCTACTGCTGAAATATATTTTGGGGGTTTAAGCTTTGAGAATATTTATGTGTAAATGTTGAGATTTGGAAGAAGTTTTGATGCATTTAATAAGCAAAGAACCATGGCTTTTGTCTCAAAAATTAATAGCACTGAATGCTTATGATGTGTTTTCTTCTGCAGTCTTTAAACTTCCAGGTTTGTGATTTTAACTCATTTTGCTAAGGAAGAATTACATTGTTCATAGATGTTAGAATTCAGACGTTTGCTCTTGGGATCCCAGAATCCAGTTTGTCCACTGGATCAAGTATCTTCTCTCTGTACCACGATTACCACGATTGTAAGCATTTTATTTTAAAATTTAAATTAGTTTGACAGTCATCCAGCCTCAGAAACTGTGTCAGCAATATGAGAAGCTCCTTTTTTTCCCGTATTGTACTATAAAAGATGATGCAGATGTGCCTACAGGGTTTATATTGCATTAAAAAAGAAAAAAGAAAATTCACCCAAACAAAAAACTCCCCCAAATACAATGTACCAGGACACTTATGTTGTATTCCTAGCACAGCCACACAACCTTTATCTCTGCTGAGCCCGCACACCATCTGCCAACTTAATGTTTCATTGGTTTCAAAAAAACCAAATTGCTAAAATCATTTCTAGGATCATAAGATTAAAATACAGAAATTTTCCTTCAAGCAAATGACAATAGACTCTGAAACTGTAGTTCTGAATATTTTTTTAGTCGTCTTCTTGGAAATGGAGTAACAGATTGTGACATATTAAGTCAAATTCCAAATACTCAGATGACATATTTATAGCTGCTGCCTTTTTTAAGCCTCAAGTAACCCACAAGGAAGAACTGGGCCAATCCAATTTATTTTCCATTGTGACAAACACCTTTGGATGGATTTTCCAGCATCACTCACTGGCCATGCTGATGCTGGTAGCTCTCACCTGCTGGTTAAGGCATGACCCTCATGACCACTACCTGCAAAACAGGTTCTACACCAGGATATCCCTAGATTCATGTGGTTATACGGGCATGAGTTGCATAAAAGACTGGAATATTTGTTTTAGCACCCTAAAAGTGCCTCTTCGTTTACCATGAGGTCATGAATTTCCTCCTAACTGAAGAATCTTCTTTTGTACCTCTTTTGTGCACAGCGGAAATTCTCCACTGGCAATACAGGGTCGTTTGTAGGGCTGTGGGGGAAAACAAGTGTTTTCTGTGCTCTTCAAGTGGATTATTTCCAGTTCAGCTCAGTCCCAGGCTTATGTGCCTTTTGGGATGTTTCTGCTTTCACAGTTTTTCTCACTCTTTTGCAGACAGCTCCAGACAGTTTGGCCCAGTGAAAATGCTGTCATTTGTTACATTAACAAGATGGAAGCCTTGAGGTCATACTGGGTGTACTGGGGGAAAAACAGACACAGATCTCACCTCACAAAGATACCTTACAGTTAAAATTCCTCAGATATTTCATAGTCATCCAGTTTGCCTCCAAAGGAGTGCAAGTTGTTGTCTCCTCAAGGTAATAAGCCCCTGTTATCATTAGATATTTATTATCTCCAATTCTTCCCTAAAGGCTCGTGTTCAGCTTACTGACTTTTCAAAACAGTTCCTATGCTGGGAAGGCAGAAAGTGAGTGTTGATCATGCTCCTGCAGCTTCTCCTGCAGCTGCCACAGGGAGAGTCTGCAAAATCAGGACCTGACAAGGCGGTGACAACAGAGAAAGGGTTCAGATAATGCAGATTTTCTCTACCAAAAAATAAATAGCACTGACCCCCTTGCAGAGCTCATTGAGCAGATCGTATGCACCCGCATTGCAGATGATGTATTTGCACTCACTGGGCTGTTTGCACTTTTGGCTTCAGTGCTTTTAACAAAAAATATCCACACTTAGATTCCCTCTGAGCACAGCACGAGGGGTATTTGTGCCAGGGAGGGAGCTGCAGTGAGAGGCAGCAGGGACATGCACAGGGATGCCCAGCACTGACAGAGGCATTGCCTGGTGATCTTCCCCAAAGTGATATTCTGGGAAATATCAGTACCCAGTCTCATTGTATTTCCTCTCATATATATTTTAGAGGTATATTTTATTGATAAAGCACCAAACACTCAAATAAAAATTTACTCCCTGATGATACACTGAGATATCCATGGACTATCAGTCTACCCCAGCTCAATGTTCAGTACTTTTGGAGGTTAGCACAAACTTTAAAAATTCAAAATGTAGGGACAGCCATCACAATTTACATTTTATTTCTGTCTTTTATATCATTCCTCTGCTTGTATTGCCTCTTCCTTGTTAGGTGCACACTTCACAATCAGCAGATATGTTCATCAGCTACTGAGCTACAGGCTGACAGTTTGTCACATAATTATGATAGTCACTCCAAGGAGGGGATTTTTTTTTTGCCTTCAGCTAAATACTAACTCTTTTTTCTCCACTTCAGTGATAAAATTTTTCTTTCTCTTTTTCTCTTCCCCCCCTACACCCATCTCAGGATGCAGCCTTTTTAAAGCAAAGAGATAAAAGCACCACTGACAGCAGTATGCTGATGGCCCTGACAAGTTAGGAAGTATGTTTCCTGAAACTCATTGGATCTGTTAAAAAAAGTTGAATTCTATTTTTTTATCATCTCCTTTAAAGGGACAGGTGCCCTTGGACAGGATGACTGGATTGCTTCCCGTCATGGGATGCTTCCTTTTTCCTGTGTGCTGGCAAAACTTCCCATAGGGCAGAAAACTACTTCTAGGCACAAAACTCATATCAAAAGAGGCTCTTTTAGCTAAGAACTGTCTCCTTTCCTGTGTGTTGGAGAAGATTTCCCCCTTCTATGGACTCAGAGTTGTACCCATTTTGACATGAACCTCATGAGCAGCTTCTTTGTCTAAAAGCAGAATTCAGTCATTACTTTGGTGAGAGTCAGGGGGCTCTGGGAAACAATTTGGGAAAATATTTTAATCCTAGGACCTCTCATCATCTCCAGAAAATTTCTCCCTAATAACTTGCACATTAAAATGTGGGTATTTTTCCTCATAGCTTTCAGAATTCAAGTTTCCTCCCAATCAGTTGTTTTACTTATTTTGATGATAATAACGTATCGATTTCACCTTTTCCTCTAACTCATTCTGAATGTAGTGTGGGGAGTCCAGGCTAGGGCATGGAGGGAGAAATTTGCCAGCAGACCCAGCTTTGCCCTATCTCCTCTCTCATCAGCCTCTCCCCCGGTGCTCATACAAGGGGTTGAGTTAACAAAGACTAGCTGTGGGAAGCTCCCTTCCCAACAAAAGGAACCATTTAGGGTCACCTGCTGCTGGCCATTCCCTGGGCAGGGAAATCTGGATGCTGCTGGAAGGTGCAGGTGCAGATCTGGGGGTGATTATTAACTCTGGGGTTGGATCCACCCTCCTACAGCTACATCACCCATGTCAGACAGCAGGCTGCGGCTGCAAGGCTGAGTCACAGGTAACACTCCTGGCTTGTGGGTGGAGGGCTGGGCAGGGAATCACCATGCCAGGTGAAAGGTGTCCCCTGACAGCAGTCAGGGCACTGGTGCTGTCATTGCCTGCTCCATTAAACACTAATGGGCTGGGGTCAGAAAAACCTGGAGTCACCACTCTGCTGGGAGCTGGAAGTGTGTGTGGGAGGGAGCTGTGGTTTACAGCCTTGATGAAAAGAGCAAAGGATGAGTAGAACTGAAGGATGACATTTCTGGGGAAGCTGTAAGAAAAGAAAAATAGTTCTTATTAGCTTGAGAAAATGATCTGGCTGTAGGTATTTGTAGAAAGGGATAGGAACAAAGTCTCTGGGAAGGCTTTCCAGAAGGGTTAGCAGGAAGGGGAAAGTAGGGAGAATCTGTCTGATTTAATTAATGAACTAGACCTTCTAGCTTTAGAACACAAATCACTCACTGTGAGGGGCTGTTGGCTGCAGAAGGGAGGGAGCAGGTGCAGCTGTGTGACCTGGCACTGTGGGAAGTCCAGCTCTGCTCACTTTGCTACTCGCTGTACAGGAAGAAGGCAGCTCTTCCCAGTTGTCAAATGGCCAAGCAGTGTGTGGAATCTGACTCCAGGTCATTATTCTGCTAAGGAAGGAAATTTTCCCAGGGTAGTAGCAAGGTGTTTTATCATCTGCAGAGTTTTGCTCATCAGCTCTCTGACCCTTTCTGCTTTAAAATCTCTGTTCAAGTTCAGCCAGAGTTCTGTTTCTGTGGGCATGCTTCTCATTTTCTACCTGAAGGTTGAGAGAGAAATTGTAAGCTCAGGTGTGACCTACAAACAGGCAGGTCCTCCTGTTCCTGTTGTTGATTTTGGCAAGTTCAGGGGCTGGGAGGGGATTAGTATTTGAATAGGGGAAGTGCCACTTTGTCCCTTTGGAGTCCAGATGCTGATGCAGACCTCTGAACTGGGAAGTGACGGTCTGAGTCAGTGAGAGCTGAGCCAAGGGTGTGAAGTGACCCTAAAGAGGAGATGCTGAGGGTCAGTACTGACTGGGGGTCTGTAAGATTACTATTTCTGGGAGAGGGGAAGGGGAAAATCTTCAAGATGGCCTTCTAAGTACTTGAGTATTTACACAGATATAGACTTAATATGATTTAACCTTTACGAGCCCATATACCCAGGATTTTCCATCTAAGTGCAATAATTGTACTGGATCTATCATCTGGTACGAGCTGGTTCTCTCCCCTGAGCTGAGCTGGGACATCTCTTAGAAGTGCTGGCAGTAAGACAAAAATCCTATTTCCTTGAGAGATGAAGCATAAGTGCTCTGCAAGATTGGGCTGTGTTCAGCACCAAGAACAACAGGACAGTTCAGAACTTTTGCCTTGTCACTGGAGGTATTTAAGGCCAATTTGGATGGGGCTTGGAGCAACCTAGCAGAAGGTGTCCCTGCCCACGGAGCGGGGGTTAGAACTGGATGGTCTTTGGGGTCTCTTCCAATCCAAACCACCCTATGAAATTTCACACTTACTCTTGTGAGAGAAAAATAGTTATTTTATATATTCACGTAATAATTTGCTGTCTTTTTGGCTGGGACATAATCTCCTTCTGTTGCAGAGTGCTGTGCAAAGCAGCCACTTCTATCCCAGAGCTCAGAAAGGCTGGTTTTGCTTAAACATTCTTATTTTACAGTGAGCACCATGGTTTATGCAGGGTGACAATTGCTCCTCGCCATGTGAACTTTTGGATTGCTGTGCCGAGCAAAATCTGAACAGTTTTCTTCCAAACACCTTTCTTTCTTAGCATAACTCATTACTCACAGTGTGCTGCTATAATTTATAGATGGCTGTGCCTCGAGGAATGAAATGACCTCTGTCACTATCACATAAATAAGGCTTAGGAATGCCAGGATTTTCATATCAGATGGAGTAGGCTTCCTTCAGAGCTTATAGAGAAATAGTGGCATGTTATAGATTTATTTAAGACTGCAATGGTTTCATGAACATTATGCTGCCAGCATTACTGTCTGAAATAACAAAACTGGAGCCCAAAGATGGGGGGAAGAAAGGACATATGATGGCTATTAAAAAATAACTGGCTGTTTAGTCAATACAAGTTCAGGAATGCTGGCTGGTAAACCTCAGCTCTTCTCTAGGGTTTGACTGTGTATTAAAATATATCAATAGCTATTCCATTATGTGACTGACCTATTACCTAGAGACTTTTTTACAGACAAAGACTAGCATCGACATCAACCACCCAAAAAGTGAAGTAAAAAAAAAAATTGTCTTGCTGGGCTGTAGTTTTTTGTTGAGAAATGAACAGAGAAGGTGCTGATTTCAGGCCATGAATGTGTCGAGACCCAAATGCAGCTTATTGGGCAGGTAGAGATAATGAGTCAAAAAGGCTGAAAAAAAGCAAGGAGTTTTCAAAATGCTGCACATCCTGTGTCCTGGGGGACAAATTATGCCTTGAATGCCCCTCGTGGCCCCTGGCAGTGCACAGCCTTGGGGAAGCTAGCACTGGGCTCTGAATGGAAAAGGGGGAAAGTACTGGGAAGTGCTTCTAATTTATTGCCTCCTCTCTCATGAAGCTTTTATCAGTGTGGATCTGGCCTCCCTTTAATGCTGTCTGAGAGAATATTCTTCCACCTGCATCTTTCTTGGGCAGGTGAGAGTTACCCATTGCCTCTGTGTGGAGGAGCTTGGTGCCCAGGGTTTGGTTCCCCTTTTAGTGCCATCACCTTTCCTCTGGGGCGGCCCTATAAATGCTAAATTTCTTCAGATTTACAGCACTGGAGGTGAGAGTCTTCTCCTTTTTGTCTCCTGTTAGACACCCAGACTGGGATGGCAAACACAGTGAAATGCTTTTTTAAAATCTTTATTCTGTAAAACTGAATTCTCAGTTACAGCTGAAGCTTCATCGCCTGGTTTTCACCCGAGATGATTTATGGATAATTATAATTAGTCAAATAGACCATGAAGACCTTTAAAGAAATCTAACAAGGAAGAGAACATTTTAGTCTCGCTAAACCCACTAAATTAAACACGTCGTTTCAGCAGAGGACAAAGAAGGGCTTACTGGAAACTTAATATAATAAAAATAGTCTTATAAAGATTTGGTGATGCTACTTGTTAACAGAACCTTATTTTCTCTGAATCCCTCAGGATTGTTAAAACTAGATTTGAAGTGATTGCAAGTGAAATTATTTTGATGAGAATATCTCTTCATAATGCAAACTTGTCTTAAACTGGCAGAATTATCTACCCCATGTTATAACATGTGAGGGCATCATCAGTCAGATTTCTGAGCTTGGCTAAAGATCTTGTAATCTCACCCCGCATTTCTCAGACCACGTCTGGAATACTGTGTTCATTTTGGATCACCACTACACAAAACCATGTGGGCAGGCTGGAGAGGGTCCAGAGAAGGGTCACAAAGGTGAGCCAAGGCCTGGGAAGCCACAGTGTGATGAAAGGCTGAGAGAACTTAGTTCATTCAGCCTTGATGAAAGAAAGCTTGGGGGAAACCTCATCACCATATTCCAGTTTTTAAAGAGTGGATACAAAGAAGATGGAGAGTCCCTTTTTACAAGTAGTAACATGGAAAAGATGAGGGAAAATTCTGATTAGACACAAAAAGATTTTTTTTCACAATGAGAACAGTTCTCCATTGGACTAATCTCAGCAGTGGTGGATTCCCTGATATTGGACACTTCAGGTTCAGCAGTAAAAGGCTACTGGGCTGCCTTGTCTAGATTGTGCTTTTGTCAAGAAAATTTAGACCTGATAAACATTGAACCCTCTGTTTGGGCCTGGTATTCGATGATTACACGATCTCAAAGAAGAGCTGCACAATGCCAAGGCTATTTCCAACCTACTTCTAACACCAGCCTGTTACCCCTGTTTATTCTTTCAGTTTGCCGTAGCATCACTAACGTCCCTCTGCCTATAAAAGTTATGAACCTAATTTAACTTTTTATGGTATAGAAGGCCATGAATTCATACACAAGAGTTGTGGGGTGATGTTATGAAGCTGCTTTATTCCTTAATCGTCCGCTCAATGCCCAAGGACGCTGTGCCTTAAAGATGGACCCGGGGGCGGGGCCACGGGACCAGTGCGGGGCAATTGAACGGCTCAGCCCAAGGGCTCAGGGGCTGGGCAGGGCTCGGGAGGGCGTGTGCTGGAGTGCTGTGCTGCTCTTTGGGTTTCTTTTGTGTTCCAGATAGCTGGAAAAAGGTGCTGTTGGTTTTATTCCTTGTTCTTTTTTTCCTTGCCTCACTGCCTCCCTTCCCTCCTCACTGGTCCGGGGAGCCTGTGGGGGTGGCCCCAGCTGGCCCACGGGGTGGCCTTGGCTGGTCTGAGCCCGCCTGTCTGTTCCCTCTCCAGGAATCTGTTGTATTTTGAGGGTTTTTTTTATCCTGTTCTACCCTGTTTTGTTCGTGTGTTAATAAACAGTTCGGTTTCTTTTTCCCCATTTCACTTCTTGTGACCCACTTGTCTTATTGGTGGATGAAAA